>NC_136237.1:16845000-18233333 GCF_053564925.1 Oryzias latipes | reverse complement strand
TAGCGCCTTTCTTCCAACAAGGACAAAACCCTTTACAGTCACAGACCCATTCACCCAGTCACACACACATTCACTCACACATTCACACACTGGTGGCGGCTCCGCTGCCAAACACAGGCGCCCGCCTACCACCAGAGGCAAGGTGGGGTTCAGTGTCTTGCCCAAGGACACTTCGACTCATGGGCGTGCAAGGCGGGAATTGAACCTGCAATATTACGATCATGGGTCGACCGCCCTACCGCTGCACCACGGCCGCCCCAATCTAATCATCTTCTTCAGAGTCACTGTCAGACTCTGAATTTTCAGAAATGTGATCCTCTAATTCTGAAACCTCCTCTTCTGAATCGTCTCCCTCTACATTATCATCAAAAACGTCTCTCTCTTCTAAAATCAACTCTGCGCAGAAAGTCTTTTGGCCATTTTGATCAGTTGTGATAAGAAACCACACTGGCAAAGCTATATTTAACGTGTCCCGCCTCCACTTTGTAGCAGATAAAGAGCGAGATATTAAAGATTCCCGCAAGAAAGTCAAATGGTCAAATGTGCGGGAGAACGAGAGCAAACAGAGTTGATGCTTGAATTATTCTAACAATGTTGCAACCTTGTGTGGGAACCGCAGGTGCAGAAACAGAACTCACATTTACAGTGAATCTTTCTCTCTCTGCCACTCTCTCTCTCTCTTTCTCACTGGTCACACACACACACACACACCCACACACCCACACACACCCGCACACACACAGCAGGCCCAGACAGGTGGAGGACAGAGTGTAGGTACATAAAACATCAATTTCCACACTTCTATTAGCCCCGGGTCCAGTGGACCCGAACATCTTATATGTAATAGAAATGTGTTGGGGGGGTATACGGTGTGTGGTCATTAAAAATGTATTCTGATATCTGTTCTTCACAGAAAATGAGCCAAGGCCAGTGAGTCTGAGTTTGAAAAATTAATTAATTGTATCATTTTTCTTTTGATAAAAAATGAAAACGGGTCCCACAGACCCGAACACCACATAAGGGCTAACTAAACTGAATCATCTCTCAAAACACATAAAGTGGCGATATTTTAAAAAATTTGTTTATTTCTAAAGAAATATTAATGAGAAGCCTCTAAGAAGCACCTTAAGCTAAGGAAAAATGTCATGAACCTCCTAGGGAGGAAGTCAGCATTTCATTAATTAGGATAGTTGTAAACACGTGGCGGCGGGGGGTGGGGGGTAACCAGAAGATTGTGAGTATGTGTGCGAGAGTGCATGGGTGGGACAGACCTGGGGGCTGGCTCGCTGGTATCCTCTGGGGCTTTCCCTCCCCATCACAGAGGGGGGAGGGCACTAAGGGGGTTGGGGAGGGGGGCTTAGATAATATGGCGGGGGAGGAGGGTTGTAGAGGGTAGGGTTATGAGGGGTGGCTGTGGGTGCGCGGTGATCTCTGGGAAGCTCGGGCCGGGGCCGTCGTCCCTGGCCCTTGTCTCGGCGCCCGGTGGCCCCCATGACTGCCGCCTGGTACGGCCAAGCACTCCTATCCTGTGGCCTGGGGGCCGGACGCCGGGTTCGCTTATGCCTTTGGGCGTCAGGGGGGCCCCTCTAGGGGGGCATTCTCTGCGCCTGGCTGGGTGGGTGGGCGTTCCCCTCCTCCCCCCCTCCCGGGCTGCCTGGGTCCGGTGCCGGGGGGGTTCCTGGCCTGGGGGTCTCTCCTCCCCTCTCCTGGTCTGGCTGGTCTGGCTGGGTAGGATCTGGTTCCCCTTATGAACACACAGTTCACTTCGGCAGCATGCATGTATCTCCACCCCCACTGCCACACTGCTCCCTGTCTGCTTCATCCCTCCTCCTAAACCACAGTGTATTGATGGACAGATATTTTCCACTCATCTTAGTGTCAGAATTTCACCTTTGATGTAATATTTGTCTTTCGAGCAGATCTGGTATAATTGTTACAACTTAAAATAATAACTTATTCAAATTAGTACTTGTATACCCCATTTTCTCACCTCTTCTCCTTTTACTCTCTTCCACCCCCCCCCCTCACATTCTTCCCCTCTCCCTCCCCACACACACTAAATGTAACAGATAAATAAAAAAATAATACAACAAAAAGGGGTTTATACAAATCTACACCCTGGTTTCCCGAAGCTATATAACCTCTTTTTGTGATAGTAAAACCTGTCCAACACAAAAAGCCTTCAGTTCTAATCTGTTTGCTCAGCTGTTGGACAGAACAAGTTAAAAAAAGAGGAAAAAAAAGAAAAAAAAGGATAATTGTAAATATACTGCAATAGTTAAAAGTTTGTCTAAGTTAAAAAAAAAACAGTCTTCTACCCTCGATTCTAGTCTGGGGTTGACTGTCACAATTTTTCTTATGAATCTTATTTGCAATGGCATGGTAATAGAAAATTCTAGCAGCAGATCAGCTCTGTGATTAAAAGTGTATGATGAAGTGAAACCTTACTTCCCTCGGTACAAGTTTAAAGAAATCCCTCTGATGTTTTAGGTGTTTTTAACGTTTTCTTGTTACATTTTTTTGATGATGGGGGACAAAAGAAACTTAAGACTAAAACTGCATCTCAGAGTATTTCTTTATTTTGTGAGCAGGAGCAGACAAAAAATGGAGAGGGGAAGGGGGGTGGGGTTACTCTGCGCCAATGGTCATGCCCATACCTCAGAGGTGAATTTCTAGTGCTGAATTTTGGAATTTCTCTACAGAAACTGAATCCCAGAAATAGACACAAGTTTTTTGATTTTTTGCTAAAAATGACATAATTATAATTAAGAGAGACCACTTTTAAGCCTTTACAGTAGTTTAAAAGATCATCGGAGTGGGTCTTTAAGAAAAATAATAATAATAATAATAATAAATTATTATAAACTTTATTTATATGGTACCTTTCCAGGTAAACATCACAAAGTGCTTCACCTTAAAACAAGTAAACCACAGAAATTAAACACACAATTCGAAAAATCTATTTTGAAAAGATATGGTTTTTAGCTTTTTTTTAAAAGAAAACACTGTCAATCAATCAATCAATCAATCAAATCTTTATTTGTATAGCACTTTCACATCTTCCAGACATCCAAAGTGCTGCACACGTATAACTACACTAAAACCATAGGTAAAATTCAAAGAAACACAGTAAAATGATAATAAAATCATCAATAAAAGAAAACACACAAAAAAAAAAACAACAAAAAAAAAAAAAAAAACTGTCTAATTATCATTCTCTCTGGTGTTAAAAGCCAATGTAAAAAGATGAGTTTTTAGCAGAGATTTAAAATCGTTTAAGGATCTGGCAGATCTCATAGACAGGGGGAGACGATTCCAGAGTTTGGGAGCAACCACTGAAAACGCTCTGTCCCCCTTGGTCACCAGTCGAGTCCTTGGAACCTCTAAGAGCATCTGGTCTACAGATCGCAGAGCTCTACGAGGACAATGGCTCTGCAGGAGCTCAGAAAGATAAGGAGGTGCCAGACCATTTAAACATTTAAAAACCAAGAGTAAGATTTTAAAATCAATTCTAAAAGAAACAGGCAGCCAGTGCAGAGAGCGCAGTATTGGTGTGATATGATCACGCCGTCTGGTCCCCGTTAGAAGTCGGGCAGCGGAGTTCTGGACTAGCTGAAGACGGTGGAGGAGAGACTGGTCGATCCCGGAATAAAGGGAGTTACAATAGTCCAGTCTGGAAAAGATGAATGCATGAACAACCCTTTCCAGGGTGTCATGGGGGAGATATGGCTTCACTTTACTTATTAATCTCAGATGATAAAAGCTGGACTGGACCACTGCACTAACTTGTTTGTCAAATTTAAAATGACAATCTAAAATGACCCCAAGATTCCTAATAAAAGACTGGTTAGAGTCTAATGACCCAATGGCACTGCTGCATCCTGTGTATATGGATCTGAAGCTGAGAGGAAGGAGGTTCCAGAGGAATGGAGCCACTGCTTTAAAATTACTCCATTTACTTTTGGGAAGCTTGTACTCAGTCAACGGTGAGTGCTTATACTGTTGCACTTTCCACCATCTGTTCCGGACCAAAGTTCTTTACACTCCTTTCACCCATTTACACACACACACACCCAGACACGCTGTGCAAGGCGCTAACAGGGCCTATGCAAGTAGTACAGGATTCAGATTCACGTGGACAGGCAGAGCAGAAACTGAACCTGCAAGATGTGGTCATTTGCTCTTCCTCTGCACTGCAGCTGCCCTCATTGCTTTTAAAATGCTAAATGTCTTACACTTCTCATCAGAACTCCTGTTCTTCTGTGCTCGAGTGAAAGTACTGCGGTCTTCTTCACAGTTACCGCATAGAAACTGTGAAATGCACCTTCTCTCCTTACAGGGGATGCTCAGAATATTGTGGGTTTTAGTTCATCACAGGAAAAATAATCGTTTTTTTACATTGGAGTTTTACCTTGTAGTATCAAGCAAGTTTCGTGTTGTTATTCAAAGATTCAAGGAAATTGATTGAATCCATTGGCTCAGATCAAGCCATGGAAATTCGAACACTGTCAATGTATTTTTACGGCACATTCACAACACCTCAAGGTCGCCAAGTCCTGCACAAAAGGTCAAAGACCCACTGCAATGAAAATCATGTTGTTTTTGTGGCTTTAACAAGTTATTGTAGCAGTTTTCTTGTTATGGAGGACAAATATGAAAGAATTTAAGATTAAAACTGCATTTCTGAGTATGTTTTCTTCAAATCGGCATGGCTCAGGCAGATGAAAACCCGTGGTTTGAAAAAGCTCAGGTTTGTGATGCAGTCCAAACTCTTTCTGCCCATCTACTATTCTAAATCCTTCACTTGTAGCCAAATAGGTCCATGTAGATTTTAATTTTCCTCCTGTGAGCTGCCATCTTACTCAAAACTTTACGGCTGGATTTAGTTCATCTGAGTTGAAAGGAAAAATCCTGCACAAGAAAACGTGTAAACTCCACACAGAAAGGTCCCAGCCATGAATTTGAAGCAAGGCCTCCTCACTGTGAGATGAGAGCATAAAATCCTCTCACCTTTGCTTTTTGGGACACTCAGTAGATGCTGGTCAGCCAACATAAGTGATAATGGAGGCAAATATGAACAACTTCAAAGAGATACAGCCGTTTTAAGGATAAATGTTAGACCCAATGAACAGATCTTAACTTTTTTGCCTTTCATAGCGTTCAGATCTCCAGAAAAAGGTTCAGCAGGAAGAACAGATGTATGCTGGAGGAGATTCAGGCTGAGATGTCTGAGGCAAACATGGTGACTGTTAATTTTTCAGTTTGCCGTGAGTTGTTTTTAGGCAAAAATTGTTATCAAAGGATGGATTTTTTGAAAGCCCATGTTTTTCTGAAAGGGTTTGTTCAAAGCCTCCAAAAAACAGTCCTGTATTAATCCTCCTGGAGGAGAATCATAGGATCGCAGAAAGATTTAAAGAATTCACTATCAAAGTGTTCCAACTAGCTGGTCAGGATTGCTTTTAGGTTGTTATTTTCCGTTGCTGGTTCTCTGCTGCAGCTGACCGAGGTGCTGAAAGTGCTAGAAAAAAGGTAAAAAGACCCTTATTTCAAGAAAAATCCTCTTACTTTCTGTCTTGCATTAAAAATAATCTCATCATGAAAGTTTCTCAATTCCAAAATAATCTTAGTTTGAGAAAAATGTCTTGGTCACTTGATTATTTTCTTATAATAATAATAATTATTATTTTTTCTTACTCCATTGGCAAATTTTGTGTTGCTTATTTACAGAAAAACTGCCATTGGGGTAAGAATTTTTGACTTATTTCTAAGGTTCCTGTTTTTGCAGTGTGCTGCCTCGGTGTGATGCATGGATGACGTGTGTGAAGGTGTGTAGGGATAAAAAAGAACCAGATGAGTGATGTGCACAAACATTTATGAAGTCTCGATTTACTCAAAACGATGGAGCAATCCAGCGCTGGCTGGCAGAAAAAGCTAAATTTAAGTGGCGTCTTCCTCCATCAGCTTATGAGCCGGAGTGCAGCGATGAAAGCCTGTCAGGTTTTCCTCGACACACACTCAAACACATGACATACTGGCACCTTGAAGGACAATCCAGGACTTGCAAGTTCTTTTGCTCATTCAAATGCAATATTTTAGATTTTATTTGGCAACCAGAGGAAGCACTAACTAAAATGTCTCTGCAGTTGGCAGAATAACCAAGTGAAAATAACCGCTGGCTAACAAGAATCAAGGAAGCAGAGGAAATCTGTAATTTTGCTTAGATGCACTGGAATCGAAGAGTGTGGAAAGGTTTTGGTTATGACAGATGCCTCACAGCAAAGAGGGGTCTGATTTCAAAACCAGCAGACGTCGTTCAGTGCAGAGTATTTCATTTGCATGCATGGGTTTTCTCCAGGTACTCTGGCTTTCCTCAAAAATGAGCGTGAAATGTTATTGGTTTAGGAATTTGTGCATTTGAAGCTTTTTTTCTTAGGTTTGGGCTTCTGACAAAACCTTTATTTTTTCTCCAGGATTGCAGGGTTTGACAGCCTCAGTTTTCATACATTTATTTTTTGGTAAACCTTTTGGTTTTTCTGTTTTATCTTGCTGGGATGCACTCAAATCTAAAACTCCTTTTTCATTTTGTCTTTTAATGAAAGATGCAGTCACTTTAATATAGCAGTAAATGTTAAATACCATTGAGCCTCCTCTGTGCTGTGCATACAAATGTCTTAAGAACATTTCAAATCATGACCAAAACAACTAATTTATTAATTCTACTGCTGCTTCTTCCTGTTTAGTTATAAATCACACGGGGAAATAGGCTCAGACACTTCTACTGTAAATGATTATTTCTAAGTAATGAATTTTCAGGCTAGGAAAAGAAAGAACAACAAAAAGTCATCCATCAGAGTAATCTGTGTCATCATGACCCCTTGTCTGTGTCCCATTCTCTCCCACATGATTGTCTTGATTGTTCCATCCTATTACCTCCTAAGACCCTGAGTAATAAAGTGATGTCTCTATTCCCATTTTCTGCTTTTTTTAATCATCCCTTTTGGGCGCTCAGTTTTTCTATTTTTTTTATTCTTGCTTTCTGGATTTATCTTTAGATTGACAGCAGCCCAGCTCTCCTATGCTTTTACTTTGTTTCTCTTTTACCCTAATTCCAAACCATATGGTTCAATATTAAAATTGCGTTTTTGCCTTTTTGACTTATGGTTGTATTGTTTGTTTTCTGTGTTGACGTTACAACTCCAATTAAAAGTCAATGATTTACACATTTCCCTTAGCACTATATTTAAAGGTTTGCTAAGCATAACCAGAAATCTCAATTTGTTGCGCCACCATGTTGCTCAGCGACAACATTAAATTATAGCACATCATCATAAATGAGAGCACATTCACGTACTGTTCAGTGAGCGAGAGCAGGTATAACCCATATGTCTGCAGCGTTGACTAATTGTCCATAAAACTTGTTATTTTTGCAGACAAATGCCATGGGGTTGACAATAAGGAAGACAAATCTGCAAATAAATCTGAGCACAGATGGAAACTGCTGGTAAAATAACAGGAAACATGGACATTTATGTATGATCTTCATTTTCCAGGCGCTGTTGTTGGGAACGGCTAACAATTACAGGCAGGCACGACAAAGGCAAACAGGTCGTCACAGTGTTCACCTCTATTCATGTATTACAATGTATTTCTTTTCCAGCTTCAAAGCTAATAATGCATTATGCAATGCTGTGTAATCGGAGAATATGAACAATTGATGTGGCCTTCGTGTTTGTGTTTTATTTACTGTGGCCAACAAAGGCAGTAAGACAAAGGAAACCTTTTCATTGGCATTACACGTGCAGCATGCAGTCAGAGGAACTTATTTATTTTACATGAATAAGAGTCTTAACTGCATCTGTTCATCCGCTTTTCAATATCTGTTCTATTCTTTCAAGAGAGCAGTATTATTTTGTTTTGCATTGTAACAGTACAAACCCTTAGCAGAGCATTGTGTAACCCTCCGTCTTTACTAGATGTAGCATCTGATGATTTAGAGTGTATTCCAATGTCATGGAGAAATAACTTTCATTCCAATACAGAAATAACAGAAGATTTTGCTCTCAGTTTTGGGATTTTTCCCAGAATCCTCAAGATGCTTTCCAGTATTTGTGCTGTATAGCACACTAGGATGCCTCTGTGTTGTAACACCTTTGGATAAGCATAGGTTGATCTGATCCTATTTGAAACACTCTTTAAATATAATGTGCTTAACCCTGAACACTCTCCATTTTTTCATATAGCTGCTTAAGCCTTTTCAGAGCAAAGTGAACTGTGGGAGGAAAGGAAAACCCACATAAATGGAAGGGAGCCCCACATAAAACATCTTAATTACAGAGGACAAAAACTGTTAAAAAAATACTGCGGCATTTTAAAGAGGCCATATTATACAGATTTAAAGCCCTCTAATCTTAATCTTGCATATTTTCAAACCACAAGCGTGGATTCAAGGAGGCTAATGTCCAACTGTCCTTTGTGCTCCCCTCATACCTCCCCCCTTCCAGCACCATTTATTTACCATTCAAAAGTAGGACCCACTATGTTTTCCATGCACATGCAAACGCAGGCTAAGAATTGTTTTGCCTCTTCAGATGAACAATTGTAAATTATTGCTGCTCTCATAAATGGGGTCATATTAGGATCAACTTAAAATAAATGAGAAACCAAATTGCAAATTTGAAAAAAATAAAAAAACTGAAAATTTGAAAACAGTTTTAAGTTAGAAAGTACACATTGTTAACTTGGAGGAATTATTAATAATTTGAAATTAAAGTTGTAAATTTGAAAAAAATAATACTGAAAACTTGAAAGAAATATTGAACTTTTGAAAAAAATAATTGCAAATTTAAAACTTTAGTTTAGTTTAGTTTTAGTTTAGTTTAGTTTTAGTTTATTTCAAACACAAATGAAAAGTCAACACACAGTGGTTTAAAAGACATAAAATAATACAGCGTGCTTAAATAAGGAGTGGGTTGAAGTTAAATCTTGTCTGCTCCAACCCCTTTTTACAAAACATGATGATGTGCGTATTCAATATGCGTATTGCTATTTACAGATAGTTACAAAACATTCACAGTACAATTCTGCATGGCAACTGTGCAAAAGTGACATTTTTTGTTTAACTTGAAATTCAGTTGTTTGCTTAGATTGTAACTCCCGTCTCTGTCTTTGAACATTTGCTGTAAGTTTATTGGAAGTAAGTTGTATCTGACTTTATACATGACGAGTGCTGTTTTCAGTTTCACTAGATCCCATAGTTTCACTAAAACCGACTTTAAAAATAGAGTATTTGTATGTGACCCATAGTCCACTCCATGAACAATTCGAACAGCTTTTTTTTGTAAGATATATAAACACTGTAGGTTTGTTTTATAAGTATTTCCCCAATCTTCTGCACTGTATTGTAAATATGGTAGTATGATGTAGTGAATATATTAGTAAACATGATTTGTGAGTGAGAGTACGACGCGTTTTTCCCAACACTGCTATGCTTTTAGCAAGTTTAGCTCTGACCTGCTTTATTTTCGGTTTCCAGCTTATTTTGTCGTCCAGAATACAAGGAACTTGTTTTCTTTCACTCTTTCAAGAACATGGTTATCAATCACCACTTTTATTTCTAAATCTGAAGGAATGTGGCGATTTCCGAAAATCAGGAATTTAGTTTTGTCAACACTGAGTTACAGTTTATTTTGTCAAACCATTGTTTTAGTTTTCCTATTTGTGTATTTACTGTTTATACAATTTCCCCTAGGTTCTCCCCTGTATAGACTATACTTGTGTCGTCTGCATATAAAAAGTATTTGAATGTATTAGATATCAAGCGTATGTCCTTGATGTAGAGGATGAACAGTATGGGACCTGATATTGACCCTTGTGGAACTCTATAGCTAAAATTTGTCAGGGATGATTTACAATCTTCCAGTTGGACAAACTGCTGCCTGTTATTTATGTAACTGTTTAACCATTTTAATGCTGGTCCTCGTATTCCATACTTTTCCAGTTAGTTTACTAAAATGTTATGGTCAATAGTGTCAAAAGCCTTTTTCAGATCGATGAACACTCCTGCTGCGAACTCTTTATTGTCAGTGCCATTTATAATTTCTTCGGTTAGTTGCGTAATCGCTTGGAAAAAGGAGAAAAATGTAAACCTAAAGCTGTTATCAAATTAAAAAAAAAAGTTTATTTGTCTGTTCCACTTTTTTCCCCCCATTTCACCCTCTTTGCTATCAGGTCCCAGTTTTCAGTTTTAACTCTGTTTCAAGTTCTCACTACTGAACTGATCCTATTTTTACAATCTTTGTGCTCATTGGCTACCCGGACATAATTTCCTATGTTTTCCAAAGAGCTAACAGTGATGTGATGTCTTTTCTGCTCCAGATCGGTGTCTGTTCAAGTCGTGAACAGACACTCTAGAGTCGGCAGACACTCTAGAGTCGGCTACCAAACTTTGGGAGAGCATTATAATCATTTTTAATCGAATAACCTCACAATAAATAAAATTAATATTAAACCTCATTTTAAGATGTTTAAAATTAAATTTGTGGCATTGTGTCACAGTAAAAGATTCAATTAGAACTAAAAAACTATAGCATTATGAAATGTTCCTATTCTAAAAGACTTCCAATCTTTACTATTACACCAACAAGGGGTATTTTTTTTCCAATCTTGAACAGTTAATGAAAAACAGAACGAAACCATCCATTTTCTTCCGCTTATCCAGAAGAAAATGTATAAGTCTTGTTCCAAGACTGCTGCCCCTGCAGCAGCTGCTTCCCTCGCCTTCACTTCCTCCAGCTCCTCTGGGGGGACCCCGAAACGTTCCTAGGCCGGCGACAGACGTAGTCTCTCCAACGTGTCCTGGGTCTTCCGCGGGGCCTCCGCCCAATGGGACATGCCCGGAACACCTCCCCAGGGAGGCGTCCAGGAGGCATCCGGACACTGCTCCTGTACGCCTGCCAATCTTACGTTCTGGTCTTCCCTCACTCATGAACAAGACCCCAAGATATTTAAACTCCTCCACCTGGGGCAGGAGCACTCCACACACGAGAGTAGGCAAGCTATCTTTTTCGGGTCAAGAAACAAAACACAAGAACAAAACATCAGGTCTAGAGTCATCTAACTCCGCACATAAAAACAGTAGGAACACTTTTCTGAGCAACCCAAAAATTATTGACCACTAACTGCTAAATTAAATCCATAATATATATATGTTGACATACTGTACCTTATTCCATAGTCTAGGCAAGGCAAGGCAAGGCAAGTTTATTTGTATAGCACAATTCGTACACAAAGTAATTCAAGGTGCTTCACAAAACAGAAAATGCATTAAAATCACAATACATCATAGAAAGAATCAACGTAAAATTTACTTTAAAAGAAAAGAAAAAATTTGAAAATTGATTTAGAAAGAAAGGAAGGAAATGAAAGAAAAGTGCAGATAGGACCTTTCAGTCATATACACGGCTAAACAGAAATGTTTTTTTAAGTCTAGATTTGAACATGAACACAGAAGAGGCCTGTCTCACGACTTCAGGGAGGCTGTTCCAGATTTTAGCTGCAGAATATTGAAACGCTGTCTACTGTCCAATGCGATCACCCCTCCACATGCACCATTAATTTAGATACTGAACACCTTACTGGGCTTTATCCCTTACATAATAGATAATAGCTCTGGTGCTGTGGCTTTGTTTTGGGTTATTTCTGTTAAGAACTACAAAGTCGCACACTGACGGCATCACAGCAGCGATGCGGCGTGTGCCGTGTACACAGTCACTAAGACGAGTACTGGGAGCAATGTAGAGTAAGAGGAATTTTCAGCTGAGTTCAAATAAAGTGTTCAAGTGTTTGTGAGGCCCTGGTTACCCGTCCAGGGTAACCAATGCCTTTGTAGGATAGGCTCCAGCAGCCATGTGACCCCCAAAAGGGATTTAGCAGGTTTGGAAAATAAATGAATGGATGGAAGATACTTTTACAACGTTGTGACAAGACAATAGTTCATTGTGTTCTTACACATTGCCCTTTGAAATTTCAACTTTTTTTTTTCAAATAACTCTGCACTTCATTCAAACAGCCGCCCGTGGACGTCATGCAGCCCAGGAGATTCTTGGAGAAAAACAACCTTTGATCAAACCTTTAATCATTACCTGCTTTTATCAGCCAGTGAGAATGAGGGGCCAAGCTAAATTTGGATATTAGAAAATCTAGCCCAACCTACTTTGTAACTTAATAGCCTTAATATATAGGTTACAAAATCCTGAGTTTTTGTTCTGGGCTTTTCAGCACCCATGATCCCCCATACGTAGCTTTGTTTGTGCTTTCATCACAGAAAATACTGTGCTCACAGTGTTATCTCTTTCAAACTTTTATCAACTTTTACAAGATTGCTTGCAGCACCCTAGAGTGAATCCCACAGCTAGTTGACCTGTTTTGTACTGAACATGTTTTCATAAGCAAACATGTTTTAATATAAGAAATAAAGAAGATATTCTTAGTGGCTGTCAAAGATGTAAACAGGGAAATGTTAGTAGAGTCGGAAGAGGTAGACTGTTAAAGTGGCAGATAAAAAGAAGAGGTATTAGAAAACAGAAGAGTCACTTTATTTTGAACTAATGGTGGAGGAAATTAGGGAAACATTAAATCTCTGAAGCACCCCAGACACACACATAGCGGTGCAGGAGTAAAGAGCTTCTAGAACTGAAGAAGATGAATCACAGGTGTGGAGAGATTTCACCTGGGAAAGGAGAAAAGCCTCCATGCCAACAAAGCACTCACAGACAGGTCGAATAGTAGACCATGTCAAAATGCTGTGAAACATGGCTGCAATTTTGGGTCAGCTTCATTACTGTAAGAGCTGGGCAGCACGCCGTCAGCAAAAAATACAGAGGAGAAATTCAATATGTGGACTTTTAATATACACTGAAAAGCTATTAACATACATTGCTGAAATGGGGCACATGGCTCTGTGCACACAGGTGACAACAAATATACAAAACATGGACACATGCCATTTTTTTCAGCAGACTCCTGGCCAGTTGAAACAATTTCTAATTTTGCAAACGGCTATCTCAAGCATCTTGATAATTCAATTAGAGCAGACTGAGCAGGCAAATATGGGAACTTAAGCGAATGCTGAAGGAACACTGCTGTATGCTATTCTACTCCTAAAAGACATGCATGTATATTATAGCCAGTAGTTTCTTGACAATTAGAGGAGACCTCAGCGAAAAACAGCAGCTGTAATAAAAGAATAAAACATCAAATTGGAAAAGAGGGGCAGGGGCTCAAAGTTGAAAAAAGGCAGCAAAAACACGTCTTTTTGTTCTTTAAACAATACATACATTTATTAATCTACTAATAGATAATTACTCAGCTATGATACAGGTGTAGGCGAAAGTGATACAAGTGTTATTTTTTATGCAACCAAATTATTGTCAACGTGATTTGTTCACTTTATCGTAGACTTGGAAGACATCAAAACAATAAAACACTGTATGGTTATTTATTTTTGCATTGTGCTGCAGGTATAATCAACATGAATCAAGTTTAATACAGATAGTAATATTTTAAACACAGACATCCTACTACTTTTGTCTCTAGGATGCTGACATTACTTATAATATTTAATGATATACTGTTGCTGTTTAGTTCAGTATTTCAGTGGTTTTTTTGTCAGTCACCCCTGTCAATCGTCCACAGCTGTCTTCATTTCTGTTTATTGTCTTCAGTCATTAGAAGTGTCTGGTTTTCTTGATTTTTGTTTCTTCACAAATTTTGTCTTATGGTTTGTTTATTAAATGTTTGCGTTTCTGCCACCAAGTCCAGTTTCCTGCATTTCATATGCTACATCTCCAGTTCCTGACAGCTTTATCCAATTTGACTCTTGTTTCATTTTGCGATTTACAGCTAAATTCTCTTTTGCATCTTATCCCCCAAACACAGGCTTTTGTCGTGACTGGAGAGATTTTATTACAAAAAGATGGTGAAACTGAATGACAGAGTTTAAAGAAGGCAGATCTAATCAGAAAATATTACATTAAACAGATACAGTGTCAAACCTGTAGTGAGGAAGCTAGAAATACTGTTCATTTATTTTGAAATTTCCCCTGTTTTATTTTGAACTACTCAGCTTGCTGAGTCTCTGCACGATCTGCTCTGTGAATTGATGCGCTGCTCAGATGTCTGGCTAAAGTAAAAAGTGACTTCTTGACTAATAGACTATTTTTTCTGAAATTTGAACTTTCTGCCAGTCCGAGCTCACAATCCACGTATTACAAGAAAAGAATATCGGTACAATGTCTGTAGTTTTGTAGCCACATTTTTTTCTTGTATCTCCAACAGAAATTTATTGAAGTTGATTTAAAAAAAAAGAAAAAAAAGAGGGCACTTTTTAATATGAGGCAATAAGGGTAGGTGTTCAACTACCCCTAGGGCCCTATGTGTGGACATACTTGATCAAGGCTGTATTTATTGGTAACATTAAAGGAGATTTTGTCGATTTAAAAAGTAACTTTAGGGCACTTCTGTATGAAAAGGTTAAAAAATTGCAAATTGGCATTACAGAACTTTTAATAACCCCACAACAGAGAAATTGGTAGACTTGACATAACAGACAACCCAATATTAGCGGTTAACATTATGGTCCCTCCTTGCTCATGAGCATCCACTCTCTTTGGGGGTCCTGTAACGGTTTCAGTTTCTTTGTGTTTGGTTCCTTTATTTCCTGTATAGGTTTGAGTTACTCCCTGTTTTATTTTGTAGCATTTCCTGTTTTGTTGTTGTTTTTGAGTTTTACCTTTCCCCATCAGTCCTGAGTGTTTCCACCTGTGTCTTGTTGCCTTGTGTGTATTTAAGTCTTGTCTTTTCCTTCCTCCCATGCTGCTCCATAGGTTGGTGTTTCCCTGTTTTTAGTGTTTCAAGTTGAGGTTTGAGTTTTTCTAGCCTGCTCAGCAGTGGTTTTTGGTTTTGTTAGTCTGTTTTACTTTATTAAAGATCCTGTTCCTCTGGAATCTCCTGCCTCTTCATCCTCACTGCGCCTGGGAACTTCCCCTACCATTCCCCGTAACAGGTCCAGCTTTCTCCAACAGAAAGTTTTAAATGTAATTCTAGTGGGAGTGAAGAGTTGTCCTTGGATCTGAGACATATCCATGCTGCAAACCTTTAAAGTGCAGTGATAAGATGGATCGATTCCTCTATACTCCTGAATGTGAAACAGGCATGGAAAATCAATGATCTACTGTGATTTGGCACTTTTGTTGTTTTTGAAGCAGCTTCAAAGACCATTCAAGATTATCAAAGCACGTCAAAAAACAAACGTTACTTATCTGTTAAAGCTTCTTTTTCACAAAACCCAAAGAAGAATGCATATCCAAAAACTCTCTCTAGACAAAAATCGTTTTTTAACCTCATTTTCTAGTCAGGAGTCTGGCATTGTTGGACCTGCTATTTTTGTGTTTAATGTGCATGCAGCCACTGCTCACAGGAGCAGAGAGGGAAGATTTCAAAAGCTGGCAAACAGAGGTAATCAGCAAGGAAAATGACAAACTGAACCTTTCAACTACAAGAAGCTGGACCTGGTGACTCAGGTGTTATTCTGGTATTTGGTAGCAAATAAGAGGAATGGAAGAGGACTGAACTCTTTTATGACATGCTACTGGAGGCATTTACAGGAGATAAAATCCACATTTAGAGCAAAGAATGAATGAAACCCTTTTTCAAAACATGCAGTCACAGGCACTCAGCCTTTTGTATGAGACCAGTCAGTCCGTAATGGGGTTTTATAGGTTTGTATACACTATTTTATTTCAGACAAGGTTTTTATTTAATGCTTCATGGCTTTCGTATTGATGAGCTTGGGCTTTTCTTTTTCTAAATACTGTTTCTCTCTCCATTTCCTTAACCATTTTTTTGCTCTGTCATCTACACTACAAACATTCTGAGTTCTATTGTATTGTACTACACCTCTTGTAGGGTTGTAGCACTCGTTTAATAATGTCTACACAGATGAATAAATATGGACTTTATTATATGCTCCACTTTGCCTTTGAAGTGACTGTCATTTTCCTGCAATTAGAAAAAAGGCATTGCCCGTTTCACCTTAATCTGTAGGAATAAGACTTATTTTCATTGAAGTTACACTGGGATGCGCTAATAGATTTTTATGAATATTTAGCAGACATGTCTTTCGTCTTCTTGAAGCTGTAGGCAAAAAAATAAATGTAAATTTGGGAGTTTAAATTAGCCTCTTAATGTTTTTCACCTTAAATAATAAAACAGATTTATGGTAGACTAAAAAATGAACTGGTCAGACCAGATTATAGGTGTAACGAATGAAGATATTTAATGGTAGTGCCACACAAAATTTAAAATGTACCTAAAAGTTGAGTTTAAATGGAAGTCAAATTTTTTAAAAAATCTATGTGTTTCGCTTTTAAACACGTTTTCAATTTTACATTGGTTTTCATCAATGATGACCTTGGTTTTAATAAGCTCTTCTGGTCATACTGAATCACTGTATCCAATTTAGAGTCGTGCTTTTCTTTTAGCTATAAATGAAAACACTAAAAAATGTATAATTCCCTTCTGTGTGTTGAGGGAAAAGGGGACTGATGTGCAGCTTTGGAATAAAAATATGAAGCGTTTCATTGGTTGAAGTTTCAAATATTGTCCCCAGCTGATTATTCCACTTTGACATGCATGAATGAAGCTAAGAAGATGCTGCTCTGTGCTGGAGATGACACGATGATAAATGGAGGCACTACTGGCCAGCAAAAGAGATGCATTTGTTAGAATAAAATCTCAAAAAGACAATACATTGACAGTAAAAAAAAAAAAAAAACATTATTAAAAAAATTGTGAAAGTTTGAATGTCCAAATCAGTTTACCCACTACACCCTGAGGCCCTCTTTTGGACAACCTTTATTTAAAACCTGACAGAGTTCAGGGAAACACAAATGTGTCTACTAAAATGTTTCCTTCATTTCTCTGCCTGGAAATGCTTAACAACAATATCATCAACTTGGAAAACAGTTGCTTGATTGTGAATTACTGACTTTCCAGTTGTCAGGATCATCAAAACATTACAACATTATATCCATCTTGTTAATGTTTTCAGATGATATGTGCATCACCCAAGCCATAAAAAGTAAAATGGGACAAGCAGCATCAATTTAAAACAGATTAATACCACAAGCACATTAAAAGGCCATGTGGTTTAAAATTGCAGTGTTTTTGATTGCCTATGTAGTGTGTTTTCCATAAATCCCGCAGATTGTAAAACACAAATATTCCAGCAAAAGACCGTAAATCTCTCAAATACAACTCAATAATGGAACAATGATCCCTGGGTTTATGGTTTTACAGTACTGGGTCTGCCTACCTGCCTTTGAATGAGAGCTTTTGTCCTTATATATATTTGATCAGCTGGAGATTTATTTTCTGCCCATGTAAAAATAGAGAAAGAGAGTTTGCACTGGGCCCATAAGCTAGTTTTTCAGTTTAGCAGTTGTAACCGGCAGGTCTGCCTGTGACAGGTGCATGCATGCTTGATTAGGGATTTGGTTCAGCTGTGTCTGTCCCTATATAAGAAACAAGGAGTGAGTGGATGCTGTTTGCACTGTGGCATGTATGGTTGAAGCTCCTTTTCTTGGAAAAAATGTAGATCACAGTTTACTCATTTACATTCTCCTCTTTTAACTAGATGCTGTAAGCAGCTGGAGGTGTTGCAGATATCATAAGCCACTGCGTGTTCTTTACCTACCCTTTTTATACATTTATACATTTTTTATGTGTTTTCACCCTTTTTATTCATTTTAATGTGTTTGTGTAAATTGAAGTTGCATTTACTGAGTGGTTTACTCTGATTCTTCTTGTTGTATAGTTCCGGGTTGGGCGCCGGTGGGGTGGGGGGTGTGCTGGCAGTGTTTTCCTCACTCCAGTTCCCTCACTGTATTTGTTTGTTTCCCTCTTTTTAGTGTGTATTGGAAGTTTCGTTGGCACGTTTTTTCTCACCGTGTGTGGGTTTGTTTTGTTTTCAGCACGGAGTGGAGTGAGGTGCGCCGTCTCGTACTGGCTTAGTCCACGGCCCCTCTCTTCCCCTCCCCCCCTGCACAGGCGGTCGACTTGGCCTCCCTGTTTGTCTGCATTCCCTTTTATTGTTTTATCTGTGTATAGATGGTCAGAGTATAATTGCCACTATAGAAATTGTGAATTAAATTAAAACTTTATTTTAAGTTTTATTGTTTTAGCCATTTTTTTTTTTTTGGGTGGCTCCACTCTGCGCTGGCAGTACCTTGGTCACACAGTGATCCAAATGTTTGACATTTCTTATGTCACTGGAACTTTGGCTTTCTTGAAAATTGCACCACCAAATGTTTTATTTTTATTTCTATTGAACAGTTTGCTGGGTTCATACTGTAGTAAGTGGGGGACAGCTGATGGAGAACTGACCCAGCTCCATTCAGTTTTTTTTTTTTTTTTTTTTGTATCTAAATTCAGAAGTCATGGTGTTGACTGTTCTCCATAACTAAACTTATTCAATTCAAATATTCATATCTTTATTTGGGGTCACTTAAAAAGGTCATCTAAGTACCCCATCTTTTCTAAATCAGTCAGCTCCAATCAGCGTAGTTCAGAAATGACTAATGGTGTGCTAAGCTAAGAACGAAACAAACTAACAAGTGTAGCTTTAATTAGTAGTTAGCTAATTTAAATTAAAGATAAAACCCTAGTAGGGTTTTTCCTGTGACGTAACAAAACATGAAAATACTTTCAACACACTTCAACTTGTAAAATCTTTAGATTTGTGAACTTTAGATTATTTTACACGTTTTGTTGCACATTATTTGCTTTACATTATTTTGTTGATATTTTGTAGGTATTTCTTTTTTAGTGACTTGTTAACACCAGGTCAAAAACATCTGTTTCTACCAGTAATCACTAGATTCATATTGAGGATTTAATGTCTAAATTGTACGAGTTTAGCAGTGCAGTCTGAAAGCCCCTCAGTGAGCCTTCAGCAGCTGTTCCCCCAGAATCATAGCATCTATCCTGATCTGTTTTTAAATCAAACGTTTAAAATGGAATGTTTTCTTTCTGTTTTCTCTGAGCTCTCAAGAGGCAGGGGTCTCTTCATCAAGACAGACACAATCTTAGATTTAATTCTCAGAATTTCTGTAAGCTTTGTTTTGATCCTTAGCTCATAAAGCATTTGCTGTGCTGCATTCAGTATTCTCCTCCTTATCTGGATACAAAAACAGCTCATTCTCAACAAACAGCATGTGTCGGCTCCATAGCTAACATGGAGAAGACAAACATTTGTCTTTTAATTAAAATAATTGCATTGTGGTCATTTCAAGTTTTTTTTCTCTAATCTACAAAGAAATATCTTAATAGGTTCTGCCAATTGCCAGATCTGATTATTATTCACCTCAGTCCATTGTAGTTAAATTGCTTTTAAATCTAGTCATAATCCTATGTATTGTGCATTTTTTTTGATTATCTGTAGTTCTTTTGTTGTTGTAAAAAGATAATAAAAAAGGTACTCGTCCAACTGTATTTTTTTAAGTTTAGATTTTTCTTACTCAGGTTGTTTTTTCTGTCACACTTCTACTTAGTGAGAAACTGTAAAAAATAAAAAATAATTGTCTGCATGTGAAGTCTGTGAAGGTTCACAATAAGTCAATGGACAAGGTGGGTTTTCTTGCAAGATCTTTTAATATATATTTTTCATTTTTTTCTAAATTTTTTTTTTTATAAAGGAGGATAAAAAGTAAAAAACTGAAAATTGTCAAAAACCAAAGTAGTTTGGGCCCAACTGAAAAAAATAACTAAATGAAACAAACAAGTGGGACTAAACTGAACAGGCCAGATCAGACTCAGCCAATACACTGACGCACTGGGGAAGCTTTGCGGTTCAACCTCAACCCACCACAAAGTTGTTCTTAAATTTTAGTCTCTAAAAGCAAACACAGAAGGAAGAATGAGAAAACAGTGGATCCCAGGATTTATCAAGCCTTCAGAGGGATTACTAGGGAATTTCAAAAATCTTCAGTGCATGTTTTGTGAAGAGAAGGCTCCTCAAAAAAGGATCAGAACCAACTGTTGTATTTCTGAACAACAGATTAGAAGACTTGAATAAATCATTTACATTTTCATGCCAGCTTGACTTCACTGGAGTAGATTAACCACCCAACTTCATTAACACTTCATAAAATTGTTTAACCAAAAGTTATCCCAAATCTATTTTTCATTGAATCTGAGAGTCGAGTTCAATCTTTTAGCTCAACTTTGCTAAATTTCAATTTTTGTTGCCTCAGTGGAAGCTCACACAACAGGTTTTTATCATTTAGACAAGAAAACCAAAAAAAAGAGAGCTGAACATGCTTTAATAATAGTTAAAAAAAAAATATCAACAACCGCCAATTATGCTGTTTACCTACAAGGTGCCAGTGGAAATTGGACAATTAGGGATGAAGAAGAATACTAGGAAGGGACATTTCATGATGCCAACACGATGGAAAGAAGGTGGAAATTCTGTGTGTTCAAGAGACAGCATGGAAAGAGAGAAAGGCTTAGGAATTAGCAGCAGATTTACGCTGTTTTATTGTGGTGTACATGGAACGAGGAAGGGATAGCAGTGATTCTGAAGGAGGAGTTTGCCAAGAATGTTATAAAGGGGAAGAGAATAAATCTAAAGCTGTAAGTTGAAGGTGAGATGTTGAATGTTGTTGGTGGAAATGAGGCCAAGGTAGGATGTGAGCTGGAGGAGAAGAAGAAATTTGTGTGGAAGATAGATACATTAATCCAGAGTATATCTAGAGGGGAGAGAATGGTGAATAGAGCAGAATAACGAACATGAAGGTGTGGGAAACAGAGGGGACAAGGAGCTGATTTGTGTGTTCAGAGCAGAAATGCAGAAGGACATACATTTGAGTAAAAAAAATATTTGGTCAGCCACCAGTTGTGCAAGTTCTCTCACTTAAAAAGATAGAGGCCTGTAATTTTCATAATAGGTATACCTCAACTACGACAGACAAAATGAGAGAAAGAAAAAAAACAGAAAATCACATTGTTTGATTTTTAAATAATTTATCTTCAAATGTATCTGCACGGTGGCGCAGTGGTTAGCGCTCTTGCCTCACAGCAACAAGGCCCCTGGTCCCCCAAGTCCCGGCTGGGGGACCCAAAACAAAATCATCAATGGGGGACCTTTCTGTGTGGAGTTTGCATGTTCTCCCTCTGCATGCGTGGGTTTTCTCGAGGGACTCCAGCTTCTTCCCACCGTCCAGAAACATGCTTCACAGGTTACTCTGAATTTTCCATAGGTGTGAATGGGTGTGTGATTGTGGCCCTGCGACAGACTAGCGACCTGTCCAGGGTGTCCCCAGCCTTTGCCTGCAAGTGGCCGGGAAATGTTCCAGCAGCCCTGTGACCCCGAATGGTAATAAACGGATTAGAAGATGAATAAATGAATTATTTGCAAATTATTGTGGAAAATAAGTATTTGGTCACCTACAAACAAGCAAGATTTCTGGCTCTCACAGACCTGTAACTTCTTCTGTAAGAGGATCCTCTGCCCTTCACTTGTTACCTGTATTAATGGTACCAGTTTGAACATGTCATCCATATAAAAGACACCTGTCCACAACCTCAAACAGCCACACTCCCAACTCCCCTTTGGCCAAGACCAAAGAGCTGTCTGAGGACACGAGAAACAAAATTACCTATTGCAGACTGAATCTGCAATAGGTTAGCAGCTTGGTGTGAAGAAATTGACTGTGTGAGCAATTAATAGGAAATGGACGACATACAAGACCACTGATTATCTCCCTCCATCTGGGATTCCCTGCAAGATCTCACCCCTGGGATCAAAATTATCACAAAGCAGGGTGCAAAAATCCCAGAACCACACAGGGGAACCCTGCAGAGAGCTGGGACCAAAGATACAAAGGCTACCATCAGTAACAGACCACGCTGCCAAGGACTCAAATCCTGCAGTGCCAGACTTGTCTCCCAGCTAAAGCCAATACATGTGCAGGCTCATCTAACGTTTTCCAAAGAGCATTTGGATGATCCAGAAGAGGATTGGAAGAATGTCCTATGGTCAAATGAAACCAAAATAGAACCTTTTGGTAAGAACTCTATTTGTCATGTTTGGAGGAGAAATAATGCTGAGTTGCATCCAGAGAACACCATACCTACTGTAAAGCATGGGGGTAGAAACATCATGCTTTGGGGCTGTTTATCAGCAAAGGGACCAGGACGACTGATCCGTGTAAAGGAAAGAATGAATGGGACCATGTATCGTCATATTTTGGGTGAAAACCTCCTTCCGTCAGCAAGGGCATTGAAGCTGAAATGTGGCTGGGTCTTCCAGCATGACAACCATCCCAAACACACTGCCTGGGTAATGAAGGAGGAGCTTCGTAAGAAGTATTTCCAGGTCCTGGAGTGGTCTAGACAGTCTCCAAATCTCAACCCCATATAAAATCTTTGGAGGGAGCTGAAAGTCTGTATTGCCCAGCGACAACCCCAAAACATCACTGCTCTAGAGGAGATCTGCAAGGAGGTATAGGCCAAAATACCAGCAACAGTTTGTGAAAACCTTGTGAAGACGTACAGAAAATGTTTGACTGCTGTCATTGCCAACAACGGGTATGTAACAGAGTTGAGTTGAACTTTTGTTATTGACCAAATACTTATTTTCTACCATGGTTTACAAATAAATTCTTTAAAAATCAGACAGTGATTTTTCAGACCTTTTGATCTGAAAAAGATCAGCAACTGCAAAGCTGTGGTTCCAGAGAGTGTAGCCAGACAGCATCTTCATCATCATCATCATGATTGGTGGTGTGTAGAATGACTCTGGTGGTAAAGAAGAGGAAGAAAACAAGGGGAATAGCAGAGGACCAAGTGGTATGGGTTGAAAAAGGATGAGTGCTGTGTGGTCTTTTTGGGAAAAGTTGAAACATACTTTGTGAGATCAAGATGTCTCTCCTAAAGGGATCAGGGAGACTGGGAGGAAGAGACTTGGAGTGTCATCTACAGCAGAATGAGGAAAAACAGATTAGATTTGTTGGTGGAATAAAGAAGTTCTGGGTTGTGTCAGGTGTTACGATTTGCTTGGTTGGTCCTTTTTTTTGTTCTAATATTAGCCTTCGATTTTGGTCTTTGTACAGGCTGGCTGTGACTCCGCCCATTGAGCAGTGGATCCTGTTAGCAGCGTCCTGCACTTTGCTAACTGCCCGCACTGCATTTAATGAGGATCAAGGAAAGAGTTGGAAATGTGCTGACAGATTCTACCACTGTGATGGAAAAAAAGAGAACTTTGAAGAGCTGGTGAATGATGAATGAGGGCACAGAGTAGAAGAGAAGCAGAGAACAGGTGGAGGAACATCTAGAAAGGTAGAGGTTTGCTCTGGAAAGGAGAGGAACTTAAAGGACTTTAAACACTTGGAGTCTACAGTCCTAATCATTGGAGAGTGTGGAAAAGAGGTGAGGAGGTTTTGCTCAAGCTGGTTGGAACAAGTGGAGAAAGGTTTCAGGTGTGATGTGTCAGAAAAGAATGTCCTCAAGAAGAATGGAAAGATGCAGAAACGGTGGTGAGAGCAGCCATGTAGTTGGTTTAGAGTTTCTGAGAAAGAAACAGGATGCAGAGATGGAGGTGGGAGAGATGAAGATGTTGAGGATCTTTTTAGTGACGAGGATGGAAAGGATCAGGAATGAATCAATGAGAGGAGGTAAATACCTGGAAGCAGATTGAGATGATTTCGACATTTTGAGAGTAGGGGCAGTGATTACATTGATAAAAGAATGCTGGAGCTGATGTTATTGGAAAAGGGGCCTAGAGGAAGGCCATGTTGTTGGTTGTAATCAAGGAGGACATTAAGATTGGAGGATGCAAAAGAGAGGGTTATATAGAGGGGCAAATGATTCACTGTGGCAACACTTAAAGAGAGCAACCACAAGGTAAAAAAGAATTTTCAGAATATTTCCTTTCTGGAACTGCTAGGAATATATTGAACCAACCAAAACAGAAATCAGTTGGAATACACAAATGTGCACAATATTGGATGTATATATTTTTGTCTCGTCTTATTTTTCTATTCTACATTTGTTTTCGCTTTTCCGGAACATATATTTTTTAACCTGAATCAGTGTTTTAATACTACTACTTTTTTTTTCATACAGACATGGAAGAGGCAGACAGGCAGAGGAAACTTTCGGTGTCTGCAAACTGTGATTCTGAGTGACTGTGATGATATAACAGTATATTTTAAGCCTACTTTAAGTTAAACGTGTCAACCTGAATGAAAAAAACATGACTTTAAAAGCTTTCCGAGCAGCATGATCCTTGTATTTAACAACTGGAAGACTCATTTCACAAGCACTCCACCTTAGAACTCGATTTGCACTGTTTATTTTTCTTGTTTGTCAGTTTTCTTTTTTCTTTTGTTTGTTTGTTTCATTTCTTTTTTTTTTTTTAGCTGTTCACATTTTGGTGAACCTTCCTTTTTGTATATTTAATTTGTTCCATTTTCTCATGGCAATATCATTATCCTCATACATGCATTAATGTTCTCTCAGTGCCTTTGGGGAGACAGTGTCCATGGCAACTGTCATAGCTTCAGACAAACAGCAGGCACTTGTCAGGTGTTAAAATAAATGTCTTTTTTCAAAAAAGATGGAAAAGAGGAAGAGAAAATCAATAGGACAAAGGTGTTAATTAATGTCGGACTGGGCTAGAGGAAATCTGACTTTAGTTTAAATCATTTTGCTCCACATTAAGCCACCTCTTTACTTCACTGTGACACTTTGACATTTGTCAGTCTTCATTTCACTTCTATTTCATCCAGCTAAACTTATCACATTTACTAAAAGCAATGGAGCAAACTATTTCAACTGTACAGATCACAGCCAAAGACATTTAAAGATCCACTCAGATCATCTTTTGATCTATTTTCAAAGCATTCCCAGGGTTTTTATTAAATTATGATTGTACAGTTTTTACCCCAAATAATAAAAAAAAAAGTTTTCTAGTTTTTGCAGAGTGGCAGTATTCATTAAAAATTCACCTCTTAGTTCTGGGCTGGACCGAACACGGGCGCAAAGCAACCCTGCCCTCCTCTTCACCCATAACTGAGAGCTCTCTGTTTATTCACTCTCTCCCGCTAGCTTACACCCCTAAATAAATTGCTAGTGACATCGGAGATATTTAGCCGGACAGTTTTGAGCCAGATGCCAGCTCAGACGAGGAATTGGAAGACGTACTTGGGTCTAGTCGTATACAAGTGGATGCATCAAAACAGAGCAGAGAAAGGAGCTTGTGGCCTGCCCAGAGTATTTTCTGTCACAAATAAGCTCTTTTGTGAACAGTATTTTTTCCATCTGCTCCTTATTCATAATTGAAAAAGAAATATTCAGAAATGCCATTTTGAGCTTATTATTCTTTATATATGTCCATCATCAGAAGAATGCCACAAGAATCACCAGAAACAAATTTTCCGTCGGAGTGGCTTGGGGATTGCTTTTACTATAGAGTTAAAGGCCCATTATCATTCATTTGAAGATTAAAGGGGAGGTGACATTCAAAGCTCTAGTACTTTGTGATTTTGCAAAATTTTGGACCAAAAATTGTAATGGGGTAACATACCAATTGGTTTTAGTGCCCCGGGAAACACAGAAAGGTGTCAGGAACTGGTGGTGGAGGACCCAAAATGCAGGAGACCAGGCATGGTGGCAGAAAATAAAACATTTATTAAATAAACTGAAAAAGCCAAAACCCATGGAGCAACAAAAAATGTGACACAACAAAGCAGGTGACCTGAAAACCAGACTCTTAAACAGGCTGAGGGCAATTAACTAAAATGACGACAGCTGTGGATCATGATGGACCTTGAACCAGTGTGACTGAGGGCAACCCAGAAAATGACTAACAACCACAAAAACTATACTAAACCACAGAACACTTACAGTCAGGGTGAAATTGTGATTTTTGAAACAAGCAGCGTTCTAACTGTTACCCTGAAGATGACCAGACTTTTCACTGTTCCTGTTCTCACATTTGATTTGACGACTTTCACTAATTTGTTTGCAACAGTACACTGCTCAACTTTCTGTTCTCTGTTTTTAATCTTCCGTGACCTTTCATTTGCACGGCTTTAAAACAGTCTCAGCACATTTTCATGTTAATGCTGACACAGTTAGAATATGAATTGTGTGTTTTCCATTTATCTTATTCGATTGAGTTGTTTCGAATTACTTCAAGGAAGCTTTTAAAATGTTTTTATTTCTTTTTAATATTTTAAAAACATTTTTATAGTTTAAAAAAAGATTATCCTGGAACTTCAGTTGATAACCAGTTCTCACTACAATAACTGGTCCAGAGGCAGAACACTTTCAAACTGTGTGTTTGGTAGTATGTGGTGTGTAAAAGTACTTGTTGAATCTGAGGTTTTGACACACACATCAGGTCTTGTTTTCCTGTGTTGCCTCATTTTGTTCTGCTACAACTTTTAACTCTTTTTCCCCAAGTTCTAATTTTCCCAAAATTGAATCCATTCTTTTAAAGGAGGAAGCTTGAATCGATATTGGATATCTTATAAGTAGCTTTCCTGTGCATCGGTGCGTCATTTTTCAGCGTGTGTGCTTTTTTTTCTGTAAAGCATGTGTGCATGCCCACAAGCTCATTTCCTTGTTCTCTTGGGCTCAAGAGCACAAAAACCCTGAATCAGCTATTGAATCTGTCGTCCTTCATTAGAAGGGTATAAGATCACAGCAGTATTGATTCTTTCCCCCATTTGATCACTAATGTTGTTTTCTCCCCTTCTATCCGCTTTCCCATCAAATTTCTTTGTCCTTGTTTCCCATACCCCCCAGACCTCACAAATTCCTATTGTTTTCAGTTTTCTTTTAGTTTTTTTCTCCCTTTTTTTTCTTAAAGGAAAATGAAAAACATTTGTACAAATGATTAAATCAAGAAAAAAAAGAGATGAATGAAGGAAACTACTTAACATAAAGGCGTACAAATATACAATTCTATTTAGGCAAAATAATACTGTTTTCAGGAATAAGGCAGTGAACAAATCACAAATTCAAAGCTAAAAGAAAAATGCTAATTTAACAGTGTGAGGGGTATGAATCACGCTTAAGTGCGTTCCACATGGCTACACAAAGCATTTCACACAGAAAATAAATGTTGCACATAAAGCCCTTTTCTCCCATATGTTGATGTAAATGTCTGTACCAGGAGGATGGCTGTTCACATTTTACATCTTGCTACAGAGGCTTTTACATTTCCAGCAGAGCAATTTCCATACTACACAGTGATGCATGGCGTGAGGATACTCTCCACCGCACATCTGTTGTGGAATGTGGTGAAGGGAAGCCGGACTGCCTCAACCTCCTCAGCAAGCATAGACTTCACTAAGCCTTTTTTATTAGAATGTCAGAACTAGAGTTCCAGGGGAAGTGTGGGCTCAGGTTTTTTTAACAAGAGGACGACCACCTGACCTATATGTACATAGTTATAATGACTGATTGTGTGCTGCTTTTGTTTTTTGGACTTTTTTTTACATTGATGTTGCAGTTGGGCTGCTTGTGGTGTAGTTCTAAGCACTCCTGCCTGGTTCAAATCCTGGCTGGGACCTTTCTGTGTGGAGTTTTCGTGTTCTCCTGTGCATGTATAGGTTTTCTCCAGGCTCTCCAGCTTCTTCCCACAGTCCAAAAAAATGCTTCTGTTAGCATCCCAGTCTGTATCTCTGCCCCTCTTTCTCACTGCAGGACTTGGGTGGACAGTTGCTTTGCTGCCTCCTCTCCTGATCCCACCTCCTACTCACCTGGAGCCCATGTTCCCATTAGCACTACTTCAGTATGAATAGCAGCTCATTCCCTTACACAATGCCAGATTGTCCAATGGTCATTCTCTGTTCCTGCCTGCCTGCCTGCGTTGCTGCTCACACTCTCAGTTCCAGTCCTGGTCTTCAGGCCTCCAGCTCCAGCTTTCATCTACAGCTCCTGAAAATACAAGCCAGCCTGCTCTCCTGCCAGTCTGTCTACTCACCTCCCACTCCAACCTCTTCAGCTGATTAAGACTTCTGGTTTCATAAATTGTCCAAACCTTCATCTGCCTGCTGTCTGCTACTTTGATCCATCTTTCCCTCACAACAGCTTCATAGGTTCATTAATGATTCCAAACTGTCCCTAGGTGTGAAGGTGAGTGTGCATTGTTGTTTGGCCCTCTGACAGACTGGCCAAATGTCCACTGTGCACTCTGTCTTCACTTAACAGTTGCAGGGACAGGCTCCAGCAACTCTGTGAACCTGTAAGGGATTCATTGGGGTTTAAAAGATGGATAGATGGACAGATGGACAGACAGATAGATGGATACATGGTGTGTGTGTGTGTGTGTGTGTGGGTGTGTGTGTGTGCATGTGTGTGTATGGGTGTGTATACTACTATTGTGTTAAAGGCAAACCTAAAAGTGTCACTGAAGGTGTAGCTACAATCTTTTCCAACTGGGTGTATCAATTGATGTTTCAGACACATCTCAGAGAGAAGTTGGTGTTGGTGGTGAGGCGGGAGGAGGTGATCTGGTGGGTTCAGAATTGACAAGGACCACAGAATGGCGAGGACTCAGATGCAGAGTTCTTGGAAAACTTTTATTCCTGAGAACCTGAGATAGGCGTAGGGTTTGTTAAACATCTACACATGATAATCAGGCACATGACAGAGGGAGACACAGACCATAAATACATATGAGGAGGGACAGCACAGGTGGGAACGATCAGGGATGATTAGGACAACAGCTGTTGGGAAAACAGACATGAACAGGAAAGGGAAGAACTTTCAAAAGAAAACAGGAAGCGACACACGAGGACACAAATGTCAGACAGGAACTTGACGAAACATGACAGTACCCCCTCCCTAAGGACCGACACCAGACGGTCCAGGAGCCCCGGACCTGAAGAAGTCCGTCAGGAGGGACCTGTCCTCGATGAAACGCTCCGGAATCCACTGGCGGTCCTCTGGACCATAGCCCAGCCAGTCCACTAGGAACTGCCGACCACGACCCCGTTTCCTGACGGCCAGGATCTTCCGCACCGTGTACACCGGTCCACCCCCCACCATCCTCGGCGGCGGCGGGGGCTCCGAGGGAGGCACCAGAGGACTGTCCACCACCGGCTTCACCTTCACCAACAGACATGAACAGACATGAACAGGAAAGGGAAGAACTTTCAAAAGAAAACAGGAAGCGACACACGAGGACACAAATGTCAGACAGGAACTTGACGAAACATGACAAGAATAGGTGTCTTCTGTTTTTGAGGAAGGTCAATACAGGGTTATAAGAGTCCTTCCAGGTGTCTCCAGCTTCTGCATCAGTTTTTGTGGAACAATTCACTTTAAAACAAACAGAAATTTACCAACCGCAGTTTTACAGGCTCATGTAAGATAAAATCAATAAGATGACATTTGCAGTGGATACATTCTTCTCTGCACTGGTGTGATTTAAAGATTGACTGGACAGCTGTTCCATTTGAGAATGACTATGTGGCTCTTTCTGTCAATGCTACTGGACCAGAGCAACAATGAAGTTCTATCAAAAGTACTTGTAGCAAGATGCATCATCACTCCATGTTTGACATTTTAATGCTGATATGGTAATAACACAAATTAGGTGCAACAAAATACTTTTTCAGAAACCCCTTTTTATGACTTTTATGTTTTAATATTGACATGCTTTGAACAGACACAAGATCTGTGCTTAACTGGTGAACTTTAACAAGTGTGTCTGAATCTGGGTCTTTCTGTGTACTAAATGTCATCATACAAAGATCCCTCTACTTATCTTGTTCAGTCTGGTGAAGATGCAGAGAAAAACAACAGAAAGGGACGAGAGGGTGCCAGTGACACATACAAAGAGACAGCATGGAGAAAGCTTTAATAGCCATGAATGCGAGAGACGGTAAGTACGATCGAAAAAAAAACACAAGACACAGAGGAAGTTAGCTGAATACTATTGGGATGAAAGCATATAGAAGGAATTGTAACATATAGAAAAAGGCAGCTATTATATTACATAATAGGACAAAATGCTCTCTCTTTGACTTTTTCAGACAGATTCCCACCCTTTCAGAGGATCTCTTCAAAACTCAAAAAAGCCTTAATAAAGCCACCTCTTTGTCTCCCCCTAGCGTTTATTTACACGTCCACAAGCTCTTTGTCTTAGGAGAGAGCATGATCGTTGTAGATTTAAGAGAATTTTTTTTTGTCTGATGGAAAAATTGGGATTTTTCTGTCTGTTTACACATTCTGATCCTGACTCAATGTATGACAACTCATTTGGTATAGAGATTAGCAGTGCAGCTTTACAATAAATAACATTTCCCAATTCATTTTCTTTTTTCTTTTTTTATTAAAGGTGGACAAACTTGTTCCTCAAGGTAACTAAACCATCAGTGCAAACTATCTTTTTGAATTTGAACATATCACTAAATTGATAAACTCTATGAGAATATTAAAAAAAAAATCAGTCAACTGGACTTCTTTCATGCTTTATTTTTTAAGACATTTCACTTCTTCACCAAGAGGCTTTCTCAAATCTGGAGAAGTTTAGAGAGCCTCTTGAAAATTGGATGAAATATCTTCAATAAGATAACAAAGTCCAGCTGACTGTCCAGATTTATTTTTCCTACCATTGCTTTGATGGAATCCAACTGGATGAATCTAGAAAGACTTTTTATCATGAGAAACAAATGTTCATAGTTTTACTTTCCCAACTTTCCTTTTGAAAAATACAGGTCCAAATCTACAAAATGTTCAAAACAGTTCCCATGTGCTTCTCGTAAAACCTTGTGCTATCCTAGGCACTTTACCATTGGGAGTGGGGTCATCTAGACCCACTAGACAGTGCTCTGAACCTTTTTTCTTCAATGATTTGTGATCTTCACTGGTGTCCATGGATTGCATGAAATCTTTCCACCTTTATCCACCTTTGTCATGGTAGGAATAACATGTCAATGTAAGGGTGAGGTCATCTAAGATAGCACAAGGGTTAAAAATCATGTGTAGATGTTGGGTCAGAGAAATTACTGTATTGTGCTTTTTCTTTTAACCGATATTTTTAAATTTCAGCTTTTATCTTCGCCCTCCAATTTCTGACTTTTTTTTATAACTTGTGAGCATGATTTCTTTTGAGACTGGACCATCTACTATCTATCTTTACACACCTTGAAGTAACTGCTAAGAGATAAAAGGCTGACATTTCCTTCTCTTTGCAACTGACCAACTTTAAAAGAAAACACTTTGCCTTAGCATGTAAACAAATAATATAAATTAGAATAAGCCACTTAAATAAATACATCAGAGGGACGGCTCATGTTGCCTGTGTTAGCGACAAAGTCAGAGAAGCCAGACTGAGATGGTTTGGACATGTTCAGAGGAGGGATAGTGGATATATTGGTAGAAGGATGTTGGAGATGGAGCTGCCTGGCAGGAGGGCAAGAGGATGGCCAAAGAGGAGATATATGGATGTCTTAACAGAGGACATGAAGTTGGCTAATGTTAGGGTAGAAGATGTTCATGATAGAGTGAGGTGGAAAACGATGATTCGCTGTGGCGACCACTGATGGGAAAAGCCGAAAGAGAAAGAAAGAATAAGCCACTAAAATCTTACCATTAGCCCAAAGAGACATATTATGTTCTTGGAATGAGTGGCCATTCATCTGCAATTTTTGAACTTCATTAAAGTTCAAAAATGTGGAAAGAGTGAAACTCTGCTGCTCTCTGCAGGAAAATCTAGGTACCTAGATATTTAGGAATCATGGTCTAACATGTGATGGTAAACATGTTAGAAAATAACAAATCACTAATACGAAATAAGAATTGGAAGAAACAAAAAAAAAATAGAAAAAAGGCACAAAAGAAACAACTCAAGGAGAAATGTATTAATGCCGGATAAAAAAATCAAACAAGTACGGGAGAGGTTTTAAAAATATGCTCATCAAGAAGTTTTTAGTGCGGCCAAAACTGCAAACCAGAGGTTTTCAAAAGACCTGAGGGCAGAACATGAAAAGTCGCAGACGGCAGCTGGATCCCAAAGCTCAAGAATCTTGAACAGAGACATTCCTGGAGGAAGAGGTTGAACATTTGAAGGAAGCTCACAAAAACCTCAGCTCCAAATCCGATGCCCAGATTTCAGCTATACCCAAAAGTAAGTGGAAATCCTATACCAAGAGCTCGAAAATCAAAGATCTCCTGCACAAGAACTTCAGTTCAAGCAGCAGATCATCAACAGCCTTAAAGAGGAGCAGGACGTTTCCCTCCACGCTGTATCCAAAGAGATCCTCCCCATGCGCGACCATTGCAGAGAGCTGTGTTTTCAGGCAGAGCTGAAAAATCAGAAGTTATTGTAAACAATTAAATTTATTAAAGTTAATTTAAATTAAACAAATTAAAAGTGTTTTAGTTCTAATTAGCAGACAGTAAAACAAAGTATGTGTGCAGCAACTTGTGCGATTGTTATTTTTAATGAGAACACCTTGCACTAAATCAAGGCATTTTCACTCTTAAAAAACTATGTGCAAAAATGCTTCCATATTTATGTCTTATGGTATATTTAATTGAAGAAGTACAGTGTTTTAGGTTCTTCATGTGTCAAAAAACATTATTTCTGCCCCCTCTGCTTCTGAAAAAAGAAATGTGTACCTTATTTGCCATGAAAAAATAACTGGAAACTGCTTCAGAAATGATTGATTACTAAGAGATGTCTCCTATAAACCTCTGCATAGAATTTATGATTGTTTTAATGGCAAGATATATTAAAGCAACTGATCCCTACTGTTTTTTCTGTAAAGAACACCCAAAAAGTATTTTTATTATTATTATTAATAATAATGATTGTTATTATTATTTTTATTAATGTAACGTACTAGGTTATTTATCATACAGTCAATACGTATGATATATGCCATCTCCTGTAACTGCGTTGATTTTGCAATTGAATAATAAAGTTAAATGGGGAAAAAAAGGTTACTTCCTGTTGGTATTATCGCGATACTACAGGCTCTCATTCGAGTACTGGAGGGATTTCTCGTTTACTTGCTGAGCAGCTGCTAGCACATTAGCAACATAACAAGAACTTATCAGTTCCCGACAGACATTTTATCGTAAATAAGCTAGTTCTGGGGTAAGTTGTTTAGTTTTTACCCGAAACTTTACAGAACCTTTTGGTACGATAAGCGAGCTAGGATCTCTTTAACCTTTGGACGTTTCCGTGTAGGTGTTTGTCTCATCATCATCATGCTACTTTAATTATCGTAACTGAAAAAACAGACAAACAAACAAAAAACTTTGAATTTTTTGATCTCGAATGTATTTTTAACATGTTTTTTTTAATATGCATTATGTTATTGTTCTCGTCGTTGAACTTGGTATGTGTTTCAATTTTAATTTATGTAAATTAAACTTTTTGTTTAAGCTTTTTATCAGTAAGTCTGGTGATTAATTGACATGTTGTTACTTTTTTGTGAATTATTTTAAGTCTTCCTGTGACAGCTGACGACTTGATCGCGTTTTTATTTATTTTTTAGTTAGATATTTGGCAAAATGGTTATAGTGTTTTGGCAACTTTTTTAAAAAGTTTTTATTAATAGATCTGCGTAATTGCAGAACAACTCCCTGGCAATACATGTCTTTAACACTCTTGGATCAAAACTGACAAACATAAGATGTATCAACTAGTTATAGCCACTTTTTAACTAACATCATGTACTACCTTAATTTGTAAATGTTTAAAGCAGTCGATTTCTTCTTTTTTATATTTTAGGATTGTTTTTCTTTTGAGTTTTTGTATAGTCTATCCATTAATCCTTTAGTACTTATGAGCAAGAACATGATCTATATGTCACATGGTGCTATAATGTGATATTTTGATGTTCTTGCTTGTGTCCTCCCAGCTCTTGTGTCTTTACTACAACACCAGTAAACCCAAAATGGACTTGGAAGATGACACAACCATTTTGAGCACCTTAAAATCTTTCAACACTTTCATCAGTCGTCCTGAGCGTCCACAGCTGCCGTCTGAGCGCTCAGCAGGCAGTGGAGTTCTTCAGAGTCAGTACAAACGCAGCATGGAGGTACAGATAAATCATTTGCTGTGAAAGCAAAATTCAGGAATTAACGACAACCATTCCATCTGACTATTTGCTTTCCCTCTGGCGCATTACTAGATTTTGGAAGCAGCAGAGAGGGTTCACTCTCAGAATCGCTTTCTGCAGTTGGACCAGGAGAAGAAACAGATGGAACTGAGCCACAAGAGAGCTCGTTTTGAGCTGGAGAAAGCGGCTTCCAACAGTGCACGAGACTTTGAGGTATAGTGCATATTCAGCCTTTTCACAGCCATATACAAATAGCATTTGATTATTTTGTGTTGTTATTTTGCAGCATGAGTTGGACAGAAACCAGGATCTTTTGGCCAGAGTTAAAAAGTTGGAAGGGAGGGAATTTGAAGCGGATAAAAACTTATCAGACCAGGTTGAGGAGAACCAAGTTCTCCGTAGGAATCTAGAGGCCGTGAACAAAAAGCTGGAGGAGCGAGACACCAAGCTGAATACGGCTAACAAGGTTCCCGCACAGACGCACACCTATCTGTCTCTTCAGGAATGTCTGTCATCTTACATTCAGTCCTTCTTGCAATCTGTTTCCAGACCATAACTTCTTTGAAAGATGAGCTCAGAGAGTTGAGGCAGAAAATTCAAAACCAAGACTTGGTGTTCTCAGCCCAAACCTTGGAAAAACAGGAGCTACAGGAACAGCTGGATCTGCAGCGCAGGTAAATCCCAACATTTATGATGGTTTTCTTCTTTTTGTTAGATTAATAAGATGTGTTATTGTGTTTTTTTTTTCAGGAAATATCAGGAAATCTCACAACTATGTCAAACTCTCCAAGCTGCCCAGTCTTTATGCTCAGAGCACATTATAAAAATAAAGGTAGCAATCACTTAAAAAATTTGTCGTAAAGATTAATATTACATTTTTCAAGTCTGGAGATGCAATAAATGCTGTTTGTTATTTTAAATCGTATCATTTGAATGAATCTAAATCAGTTTATGATGAAATGAAAGTACTGCATGCTTTGGTAGAAGGTTAAAGGAGCTTTTCTTTTTGGATTTCCCTCCGTCTGATCTTACAGGAGCTGGAGAGGCGTCTTATTCTGCAGGAACAAGACATGGCAATCGTGAAGACTATCAAGTCGGAGGCGGCGAAAGTTACAGATCTGGAAAAAGAGTTGAAGCGCCTTCGAGAAGAAAATTCTTTTCTGAGGTGGAAAAATTTATACGCTTATGATTTGTAGATGTTTAATTCATCATTTCTTTATTTTATTTTATTGTGCTCTTTTTTCTTTTCTTTTTTTGCAGATATAGCAATGTTTTATGAAAAAAAAATTAACAAAATAGACATGAGCCTGGATTACTAATGAATAATAATGAAGACAACCTCTCAACAAACAATAATTCCCCTGGGTTTTTTGGTTTGGGATTATTTCTCAGCAGGACAAAAAGATTCAGCTTTTATTTTAAGCTTGGATATCGCAGCTAAAATAACCAGTTTCTACAATGAATGCCATTCTCCTGTGGAAGTGTCAACACAATGTTTCAGTGTGAAAATGGCTGCAACAGTCACAGAAGCTAATGACAATGCTGACTGTCAATTGCCATGATAACTGATGTGAGAAAATCTAGTTTTCATTGACTGGATTTTAATAATCAGTTTTAGTTTTTTTTTTGTTTTTGTTAATATTTTCATCTAACTTTATTTTATCAGAAAATTCCACCAAATACCATTATGAAGGGAGAACAACAATCTGCTGATTTACCGCTATCATGTCTTTGTGTTTGCATGTTGCTGGGCAGATTACAGATGCTTTTCCGAATTCACTTATTTGTGGATTCTGTCAACATAGTTTCATTAATAAGTATTTTTAAAATATGTTTTTAATATTGCTAATTCACCCAAAAATATTTAAGTTAGATGTGTAAATAGAATAACATAACAAACTGGATTTTCAGCTGTTTGAATTTCTCTCTTTTAACTTCAAACTTGATTCCTTTCTGAAGATTTTTAATTATGTTAACATTTTGGTTTACTGTGGAAAACACTGCTAAGTTGCTGTGGAAGAAAAGGAGCAAAAATGTTATCCATTTATCAAATCAGTTTGATCTATAAAAAAGTTTTTTCATTCTTGAAATATCCAGTAACAGATTGATGATTGCTGAACCCTAAGCTTAGAGTGACTGTGTGGTTCTGCTGTGTTTCTATTTTGTCAGAGAGAGCAGAGAGAATTACAACCTGTTGAAAGAAGAAGCAGAAGGACTTCGTAAAAAACTGGAAAGGATGGAGAAAACCAAAGAAGAGCTCGTCAATGTGGAACTTGAAAAACAGGTGTGATATAACAACACAAATAGTGCCGATAAGGACACAACTATGCAACACAACATGCACAGTTTAGCTCAAACACAAAGTTTTGCCACCGCAAATCAAAAGTAAGTGATGGAGATAAATCCAGTATATCGGAGAAAGTTTATATTATGCTTTTGTAGTTTGGGCTTTTGATTGTTTTCATTTCCCTTAATGTTAATTGTACCTTTTGTTTTTAGCAGGTTTTCTAATAGCGAACATTTTTTATCATATTTTTATTTTTGTCTGCACAAGAAAAGGATAGAGCCGCATTCCAAACACAAACTCAGAACCCAAATGAAACGAGGAGCAACATTTTTTTGTGTGCATCAGTGGATGCAGACGACCTGCAGACACTTTCAAACCCTTTGAGTTTGTCACAAAAGCAGGAAGCCTCCATAAACCACATGAAGCTGTTGGTACTTCGGTGATCCTTCTTCTGGGTTTTGGTTCTTTAGAGCTCTACAGTTTAACTAAAAAGAAGAAAATTAAGTTATAATGAAAAGGTAAATAATAGGAACAACATCTGCTACATCACACAAATATGTGACACATGTCACACATTGCCGGCTCCGCCCCTGTTACGAAAGGCTTCCTGCACATTGAAGGCTACGCGCCGTCACATGATGCTACCTCCACCTCTGTCACAAAATGCTCGCTCTGCCGCTGTCATAGGTCGATAGCTCTGCCTCCCTCACAAAAGGCTGGCTCCGCCTCCCACACAAATAGTTGGCTCCACCTTCGTCAAAACGTGCAGGCTCCGCCCCATCGCAAATAGAAAAACTCTGCCTTTGTCACTATTAGTTGGCTCCGCCCACACCACAAAAATGCTGGCTACGTTACGCTTTGCTTGCTATGCCCCTGTCACAAAAGGTTTGCTCCGCCTTCACACATTAAATGCTCCGCCCCATCACAAAATTCTGGCTCCGCCTCAGTCACAAACAGATGGCTCCGCCCTATCAGACAAAGCAGGCATGGGGGACACTGTGGTCACACAGAGGCAGGTGTGTGATTACATCTAGAAAAGGTTGAGGGGTTAAATTTAGCCTTAACCAGGGCACTAAAACGGTTACTGGTAAGCTTAGCAGCAGCCAGAACCAGATATGGAGTTCATTTGGACTTAGAAAGGCAGAAGCCCAACCTCCTAAGAGGAAGGGAATGGAGGAGCCAAAGCTAAAATGAGGATGCCTGCAAGAGGTGTCTGAGGGTCTGGTCAGGGATGCAGACAGGCAGGTGGAGGAGGCTGAGGAAAAGGCAGGAAGCAAGGAGACTAACCTAATATCAAGGGTCCAACCCTCTGAGGAAGGTCAAAAGGAGAAGTTGGCAGAATCGGCTTAGTTGATGAAGATATTCCAACCAAGACTGCAGGGCTAAGAAGTTGACTTTGTGAATGGTGTTTATTTGTTACTTTTTAACTTATTGTTTATTTAATTCTTGGAGTGGTACAAAAATCATTTCACTGCTGCAAATGTGGATTGATTCTTATTTCACATTCAGAAGTACTGTAGTTTGGTTTGGTTAAGAAATTATTGCTCTAAAATTTCATTCTTCTTGCTGGGAAATAGGCTGAGAAATTGGTCTTAGATTTTAACTTGAGGAAACATGTAAGAACCCTGATCATAGACTTATTTTTCATAAACATGAAATGTTTTTTTGGATTTTAGCATCTGTGGTATTTTTACTGTAACAATCTTTTGTTACATGGCTCTTCAATGTATTTTGGTCTACGAAAAGCCTGGGCTAAAAAAATAATTACAAGTATTTAGTACTCCTTTAATGATAAGATTAAAACAAGGAAATCCTTTTTTGGATGACAATAACAAAACAAGAAAGAGACAATAAAGGTTATGAGCTGTAAAAAAATGTTGTAAAGATCTTTTTTGTTGTTGTTGCTGTGTTTTAATAATTCTTTTTTTATTTATTAGGCCTAATTCTCATTAAATCCTAAATTCAACAGTAACTAGGCTTAATTATTATTCTGTTTTCCCTTTCAGAGGTTGGTTGAAAAGCTCCAAGCTTGGGAGAACCTTGGGCAATCAACTGGACTCAACATAAGGTCAGTCACTGCCTGAAACCAAACCTTTTTTTTTATGTCAAATGAAATGCACAGTATGACCACCAGATGGCACTGCGATCTTTCTGATTCATGGGGGTAAAAATAGATAAAGAGCACTTTCTCTCTTTAGTCAGTTTGTAATGTCACCCAGGTACCAAAATTCAACATTTCAACAGGCACAGAGCTCACACATGCTGGATATGAGGAGGATTGGAGCTTTGGATTGGAACAGGACAGCCACTGAATTTAACACGCAGTAGAGGATTGAGTCTTGTTTCAATGGTGACACTTTAGAACAGGGGTGGGCAATTATTTTGACTCGTGGGCCACATAGGGTTCTAAAATTGGGTAGAATGGCCAGACCAGGAGCAGATGCGTGGAGTGAGAAAGAAATAACATGGAATCTGGATGAAAACATCTGGATTCAAATTATATTTTCAAACTTTTGTTCTCAATTTAGAGCCAATTGCACCAATGGCTTGATGTACCTTGTGTAAAACTTAGAGAAATGTTGTGTTTGAATGGTAGGAAGAATGAAAAACAACAAATCTTCCAACACCACATGGATGCTAGAGCAGAGTCCCCAAACTTTTTCTTGTGAGGGCCACAACAACTCTTTTTCTTTAAGCTTCTTTTATCTTTCTTTTATTGTAAAGCCCTAATATGCTTATAATTAAATAAATAACACTATTTATGAAATAAAACAAATGACCGAAAAACTTTCTGTGACAAAAAGTCAGGAAAAAATATGCTGATACATTAAAACGAAAAAAACAATAGTGGATCCTCTCCCGTCATTTTCTGCAGCTGTTGAGGGCTGCAGCTCCTCACACGCCTCACACGTTGCTCTAAAGCTGAGCAGCTGTGTCCTGCACGTCTGTTTCTCATCCAGTAATAATGAAAAAAGCAAATGTCTATGTCTTCTGCTGCAGCTACTCATATATCTGCGTTACCTTTTCACCAGTACAGAGTTCCATCATGTATTGCAGGAGTTATGTTCTAAAAATAACCGTGATCGGTGAAATCCACTGAGTCTGATTACAGATGTGTTATGGCAGTAAAACTCCTCACTGCCTAAATACCCTTTTCTCAGACAGGCATGAACATTTTCACCCTTTTTTCTCTTGTTTTAAATTTCAAACTTTCATAGAAATCAAGTCTAGACAAACAAAGATCTGATCGCGATCAAAGATTTCTGTAGATCTGAAGAGCTCTGCATTTCTGTACCGGAGACACGGCACGGAGGAGATTGATTGACAAGGTCTCCAGCCAATCAGGACACAGAACAGGGTGCGCTGTTTAAAAAAAAAAAAGTAGCATAATCACTCTAAAAGAACAAGCTAAACCGGGAACGATGAACTGCAACGTAGAAAGGGAAGACTATCTTCTCCTCTGTTTGACAGAGATTTTAGAAGGTTTCAGGTTAGAGCTCAGACTGCAGAAGGGTGGAGTAAAATGTTACATTCTAAATTATCATCTAATAGGACTTTGATTCAGGAATAAATTCAATATGAATGTATTTTTTTAAATTTCCATTTAAAAGTATTGTTATTTGGTAATAAAAAACAATTTTAACATAGCTAGGTAATTGATCATTGGAACTTTTAAAATAAGTATGATTTCTAAAACCTAAAAACTCTATAAAAACAGTTTACTGTAAATTAAATTCTGGATTTCATGAATCCACATTAGTGGAAAAAAATTGGTTTAATTTTAATAAACTGAAAAAAAAATCTTTTTTGTTTTTTTAGTTTTCTTTAGAAAAAAGATATATATTTTTTTTAACTAAGCCCTTGAGATTTAACTGTTTATGTCGCTGAGGATGAATTTAAAGACATTTGGGGCTGCATGGTGGCGCAGTGGTTAGCGATCTTGCCTCACAGCAAGAAGACAGAACCCCAACGGGGGACCTTTCTGTGTGGAGTTTGCATGTTCTCCCCGTGCATGCGTGGGTTTTCTCCAGGACTTCGGCTTCCTCCCACCGTTCAAAAACATGCTTATAGGTGAATTTGTGACTCTAAATTGTTTCTGGGTGTGGGATTTGTGGCCCTTCGACAGACTGGTGACCTGTCCAGGATGTCTCCTGCACTCTCCCATGAGTGGCCAGGATAGGCTCCAGCAGCTCCGTGACCCTTAAAGGGACAAAACTGGCTTAGACAATGAATGATTTTAAAAAAAAATGTTCTAAAACAATAAGAAAACACGCTGCATGTTTTTCTAGTAGAAGCAGATTGGAAGGCTTGCCAGCATTGCAAACCTGTGCAGACCAGCTCATGCGCCGTTTGTGTTAAACTCTGGCCATGGTGGTAAATGAACAGCAGATGGAGATACAGCCAGGCAGCCTATCTGCTGTGCTTTAAAGCATGTGAACTTAAGCAAAACAAGTGTTGCATATTCTTTTTTGGCCAGAAAGCAGCAGCAGCATTAGATGGAGGCACACATGACTAAACAAAGTGGAACCTGTCCAGACTGGGAACCAGTTAAATGTGAGACTCCGTACTTCATTTTCATGGCAGAAAGCATCTGGCTTTCCTTCTGTTTATCAAGCTGGCCAGGAAAACCACAGCCGTTTATCTAATACGCTGTAGTTTTTAGGATGCTGTTGCTTAGTGCAATTTACTACACTGTGTAGCTTTGAATGGTTATAAATGTGGTCATTCTGGTCCACATGTGGCCCTTTTTTATCAAAACTAAACAGATTAGTTTTCATTAAGGCATTTTTCATGGTAATTTCTTTTCTTGTAAAGAACAATTGTCTGACATGGCAACACTTGTTAAAGTGACACTTATTCAAACACCACAGAGGATAAAGGACTGTAACATTACATTTATTTCATAATACTCTTGCATTCTATTTTAATTAAAACATCCATCTTTTTTTCCCCTGTAATGTCGGCTTAAATCCAGCATGGCTGCCTGTCATTTGGGTTACACTGAGTTGACATTAACACTTTCTTGAGAGTTGAGTGTTCAGATGTCTGTCATTTATCGCAGGATTATTAGAAAAAAAAGTACTGCTGTGTGCCTCATTCTTAAAAATAACCCGCAATGGACGAAATCTGCAAAGCAGTTCTCTTAATTTTTACAATTATTATTGATGTTTTAAGGCAGCGGTCCCCAACCTTTATTGCGCCACGGACCAGTTTGACGTATAGCAAAATTCTCATGGACCGGTATATTATATGTGACGGACACACACTGCAGCAATGCTACAATAGAGGCACAGACACGTGATAAGACGTACTCTGCACTTTTATTTTGAAATGCAAAATATTGTACATCGCACAGGTGTAGTCATCCTCTCCCCTTCCCACACTCATGGTGCTAAAAAGAAGTAAACACAACAGGAAGAAATAACTAAGGGTGAAACAACATAACTGCCAGATGAAAGGAACACCCCGTGCTCAACCCTATTTTGACCAAAGCAGGCAAAGGGGATTATTTCCCACAATTCCCTCTGCTACCAGCTCCGAGAGTAACCCCTGGCTGCAGCCTGCAGAACTCCGACAGCAGACCAAGCGTGCACGTGACCGACACTACAGTGCAACAAAATAATGTGATATGACTTGCATGAAAACTGTGGTATTTTCTAAACATAACAATAAACACGAATTATGACATGAGCAACGTCCTCTCTGCCCCCTTGGCAAAGAAAGACGTTTGTTTTTTATTCATTTCGCTAGCTGGGTTTTATTTTAGCCGTGAAGAGCGAATTGGCCTACGTCAAGAGTGACAGACGGATGTCACAGAGAATCGGGCAGTTTTTCAAAATAAAACATATTTCAGATTACGAAATAAATAAAACGGAAGTAATGTAAATTATTTTATTTTTTCTGTGCGGCCCGGTACCACATGACCCACGGACCGGTACTGGTCTGCGGCCCGGAGGTTGGGGACTGCTGTTTTAAGGCTCACTACACAGTTTATACACTTTTCTCAGAACTTTTTCACAGTTTTCTCTCTTATTTAGACTCTTAGGGTGTATTCAGACTGGACACAGTTGGTTTGCTTAAAGTGAACCAGAGTTTGTTTCCCCTGATAATCCGGAATACATTTTCAGTCTGAATACATCTAAGTTGACTCTGGTCCGGGACCAGGAACCGCTTTGGGACTTATCTTTGGAGGTGGTCTCGGTTCATTTCCAATCAGACTGAGCTTCGGTTCCCTCTGAGATTCTTCAGTCTGAATACAATCCGTCCTCGTAGCGGAACTACTGGACCAAAATGGCCACCGATGTAAACAGAGTCGGAATGAAACAACATATGAGCCTCGGACAAATGTAAAGCAACGATTGTCGTGTTATCGAACAGAAAAAAGGCTCCAATGGTTTATTTGCTATATGTTTTTTTCAGCACACTTGAAAACGCTTCATACATGCTTTTCTGTGTGCCGTTACACGGTTAGTTTAAATTCAAGCAATCTGTCAGAAAAATGGAAGCAGGATTCTTGCTTAGCTAAATTAATTTTTGTTCATTTCTTTTTCTCTTTGCAATTCTGGAAAATATTTCTCAGAACTTTGAAATACATATGCTCTAGGTGAGACAATAATAAGTTTTCTCCTACCAGAATTATCTTTGGTTGAAAGGTTTTTTATCCTCTTCTTCTTTTGATTTCTGTTTTTATCATTTAACAAGAACAAATCTTTATTACTGCTGTTTTTTTATGTAATAAATGTTTCAAATTTGAGTAGCTTTTATTTCTAGTTTTTCCTGCACACTATTCTGCCTTTTTCTGAATGTGTGATGTTGGGTCAGGTATGTAAATATTTCAGAAAACATAAAAATTGGATGGAACATGAGGTTTGCCGACAGATGGCTTCAGGTTCAAAGCTTCAAAATGTGGGGGAAGGAGCCGGTGTTTGTTTGAAGAACATGAACTGTGGGAAGTGTGAGTCTGTCCTTTTGGTTTTTGAATGTTTTATAAAATTCCACCCACAACGTCTTAACAATTCTGTGTGTGTTTCCCCCATTTTTTAAAACTTAATTTAATTTTTTTATTACAGGGGAAAAAAATCTAATCATGATCTTATGTCATTTTCAGATTCAGCTGAGGTGACTGGTTTATAAAAACAAAATTGGAGCACGTGTTGGAAACTCACTTGTTTCATGTTTTGATCATCTTATTTATTGAGGAGTTTGGATGTTCTTCCCGTGTGTGTGGGTTTTTTTTTTTCCTGGAACTCCGACTTCCTCCCACAGTCCAAAAACGGGCTTTATAGCTTGATTGATGACTCTAAATTGTCCTAAGGAGGAAATGTGAGTGTGTTCATTAGGCTTGGGCGGTATTCAAATTTTAATACGGTCAATCTTCCTCCACGTTTTCCTGCCGTCTACAGTATTACCCTGATTAATTAATAACTTTGTAAGCACCACTTAAGCTACCAAACGGCTGGGTTTGCCTCCACCGAACCTAACGATTCCAAACACAATCATTGAAACAACACCAACATGAAATGGTTGGATTAAGCATTTGTATTTTAAAGTCATGCAACAAATATATTGGACAAGTAAATGGCATCAAATCAACAAAGCATTAACAGGAATTTTCTGGCACTCTCTGAGCCATTTTTAACACTGATTAACACCAATTGATTAAATTAAACAACAGACTTAACCTGAAATAGCAGCATTTTGATATAAAAGGCAAATAAAGGCCCCATAAACCTTGAATGGGAAATGTTTTTTTAAACCACAGCCAATCTAAAGATTTTTCGCCAGAAAAACAGGCATATTTACTTTGTCTGGCACGTTGCTGAAAACGCGCTCGGGTGAACAGCTTGTAACGCAGACACACACAAGTACTTGATGGAGCCTGATGGAGCAGCATTGCTCCATCAGGGAAGAGGGAGTTCTCCCAAACTGTGGAAGTTGTTCTTTTTTGACACCAAGTCACCTCGTGCCCAACTTGCCATCTTTCTTCCCTTCGCTCACTGGAGCGCCTGTCTCTCTTCTGAGCTGATGTCACATGATGATGATACTCCCCAGTAGACTTTTTCACATTCAAGTATTTATTTTGAAGTGAAAATTTAAACCACAATAAGTAGCAGTGAGCATACAATCAGTTTTAGTTAATAAATTGTTTTTATTAAAAAAAAATTAATAAGGCAATGTTTTTTCAAGACTTTTGAAAATGATAGTTTATTTTTAGACACAGACGGTGTATGGTATTACCGTAATAAAAACACAAGCCTAGTGTTCATAAACAGGCGACCACCGTTTACTCCGCCTTCACCAAACAGTAACCAGGATAGGCTCCAGCAACCTTGTAACCCCAAAAGAAAGATGGAAGTTTAATAAACGTCAATATTAGTAAGTCTCAATCTACATGTGCATATAAATAGACTAAACTTCTATTCAAAATTCTCATTGTTTTGTGTATCTTTTCACTCTGAGTGTCCTATGATTCACTAGTCATCTCTCTTTTAACTAATCACTCAGAACTTTGAGTGGACTAATGTGGATTTGGAAATAGATTGATGGTGACGTGTCATCTTCTTAGTTTTGAAAGCAAATTAATGTGGCAATGGACCACTTGGTACCAAATGGTCATGTCATCACAGGCGAGGGTGCTGTGGCATAAATCATTTAAACAGATCCGTTTACAGGTTTTTCTATCCTTTTGTGTTGTTGTTTACCTGTTGGCTGTTTGTGCGTTTGGTAACCAGCGAGTCTCTCCGAGTGACACAGTTTGTTTTGGAGCCTTCTGTTGATTATTTCATTTCATTTCCTATTTTCCAGCTGGTTGTCAAACAAAAGAATATGGAAACAATGTTTATTTGTTCTTCTCCCATCTTTTTTTTGTCCTGCCTGCTCTCTCATTTATATTGATTTTTCATTGTGTGTGTGTGTGTGTGCTAACTAATCTGTGCTGTTGGTGTCTGCAGGAAACCGGAGGATCTATCCAGGGAGGTGATTCAGATTCAGCAGAGAGAAATTGCCCTGAAAGAGCAGAACTACACACTCAACAGCCGGTGGGACACACTGTTTGCTTGGCGCCCCCTTCTTCTCTTTCCATCAGACGCTTTCTTATTCCTCCCTTAATGCATGCTTCTTTCCCTTATGTATCTACTAAAGTGGATCTCTGAGAAGTCCTTAATTGTCACAAAGTTAATTAAACTGGACCGGATTTTGATAGCACTCCTGACAATAGTCATTGGCGCTGCATTTTGTGTGTGTGTGTGTGTGTGTGCGCGCATAAGCTTGTGAGTGGAATAGAGGGAATTCACTAATTAAACTTGCCCTGTTCAAACTGAGGTGATGTTTGTTGGTGATGCCTGTGCTGCTATGTTCACGCTGCAGTTCAGTCCAACTAAGAACGCGTTCATTAGTTACCGTTTGCTAAGCATTTTTGGCTGCTTCTAAAATATTAGAAGGCGCTAAACGGGGAAATTATTAATGTGAGACTGTAGGAAGTATTTTAACCGTCTTGTAGAACCATTGGGATGGTATTATATAGGAAGTATTCAGAATTGACAACAGATTATGTTTTGAAATTGTCTACATATCTGGTTCGAATTGATCTGCTTTTCTTTCTGCGTCTTCTTTCTGTTCTTTTGCGTACTCGCTTACACGTAGTTAATGACCTTTTTTCCCCCCTTGATCTGGCAGTGTGAGGAGCGTGGAGCGTTTGCAGTCTGAGCTCCGTGCAGAATTAACCCAGCAGTGCACCAAGACTATGGAGGAGCAGAAGAAGAGAGAGGCGCAGGACGCTCTGGTCCGCCGCCTGCAGAAGCGAGTTCTGCTTTTAACTAAGGTATTTGTTCCCAAAACAAGACCCACTCCGTTCATCTTTTGGTCTATTTTCAAAGCGTTCCCGGTGGTCTTTTAATGTTGATAATGTGTCTCTTGTGTTTAGCCAGAGTCAAAGAACCTGTGTCATTTCCTAGAACATAGTTTCTGCAGAGCAGCAGTAGTTCATTGGAAATTCATCTCCAAGTTGTGGGTGGAGCAACCCCTCCCCCCTTCTCCTCCCTGTTGCTGAGAGCTGTCTGTTCATATGCACTCCCACTAGCTTACAGCACCTTACAGGCCTTAGCTTTGTCTGCTCCTGATTCTCAGTGATTTGTAAAAAGCAATAATTAGAAATTCAATTTTGAGCTTAATTTTCTTTAGACACCATAAATCTTCATTAGTAGTGTTTATCGTTTTTATTAGAGGCAGGCGTTTATTGGAGAGCGCTGTTCATTCCATCACAGACTGAACAGTGGTGGGTAACAGGTTCGTTTTGCGGTGAAAGTCAGCCATAAAATGCAGACACCACCACCAGAGGAACATTTCATTGTTTACTGAAATGAGAACATTGTTTTATGTTCTGATTAGCACTGGCTGTGAAGATTTCTTTTCTCTTTGAAGCATCAACATCCGTATCAAAAATCCTCTTCGCTTTCATGCTGATTATTTTCCTGGAGACACGCGCACCTTTCTGTCTTTGCTCAATAATCCATGTTAAAAGCAGTTCTTGTAATTCCTTGCTCGCTTTCTTTGCACCTCCACCTGGAAATTGGTTTGCTTGTTTCGCGGCCGTCTTCTCAATATCGTCCATCTGCTTCTGCCATTCTCTGAAACATTTAGAATCCACCCTAAAAATGTTGTGCAGATGCCTCACCAGCCACTGCACCAAGTTCAAACTCTTAAAATAGAACGCTACACCGGCTCACACTACCACAGACACCCGGCATCTGCACAACTGGTGTTCTAAGTGTTCTTAAAGGAGCCCTGCTACTATTAGAGACCGGCGTCTAAAGTAACAAGCACCTGTTACATTCTGCGTTTATTGGAGTTTGGCATCAAGTAGAGACAGGCCACTATTGGAAGATGTACAGTGTGTACTCCATCATCAAAAATTGTCATGTTAAAAACGCCACGGGCGGTTGGGGTGCAGCGGTAGGGTTGCGATTGCTCGCGGCCCGCCTATATGACAAAGTGTCCTTGGACTCTGAACCCCACCTTGCCTCTGGTGGAAGGTTGGCGCCAGAGTTTGTGAACGGGACTGTAACTGTATAGCACTTTGAGCCTTACAAGTGTTCGCCATTTTACCATTTTCTTCAGAGTGGGTCTTTAAAGACCCATACTGGAGACGTGGATCTCAGGATGAACATAGAAATGCTCTTTTTGTTTTTCTTGGCTTCTTTTGGCCATGATGGTCATGTGACTCCTTTCTGGGTTGTTTACTTTTCCTTGTTCTGCAGCACATGACTTGATCTATCATGCAGGATTTCTTGTGAGTCAAATTTAAAAATTTTTTACTCATACAAACAAACATGACAAAATCCTAATTTATTGATTCAATTTTCCTTAGAAGCTGACACAGTTTTTAATGTACAAAAAGTTTTGCTGGACAACAAAAAGTGCAGTTCAACATCGCCCATTCCAGCTTTATTTATTTTTAAAGCTTTGGTTTTTTCCTTCTTTTTAAGCTTAGACTGTTTTATTTGCTTGGTTTCTACACTATTTTTATCAGAATTCTCAGCTGTATCTAGAATATTAATGCTTTTCACTCAACCAAATCCCCATCTGTCCAAGTGGTTTTAGTCTTTTATTCATCACTTTTTTTCATTCATTTTAGATCATTTTAAGGAAACTGCAGCACTCTAATGGACTGACGGTGGTGTGCCTTAGGGCACATTTTTATTTATTTTATTATTATTTATTGTTTTATTAAATTTGAATAGATTTCCTACCTGACTTAAAGTAGCCTTTTTAGTCTGTTTCCTAACAACTTTAATTTATGATGGAAGCTTTACACCTACACACTAAAAAGTGTGTTGAGCTCTCTTGTGATTTTTTTTTTTTGTTCCTTTTTTTTCATTTATCTAGATCATTGTGCCGTTAGTCTGACACGAAATATTACTTTGAGCTGTAAAAGTGTCTTTGAGTTCCTCTAAAACCAGAGTTTAGAATTCCAGTTTTCTTTGCAAACATAACAAAAATCCTGTTTTTGCTGTAAAAAGTAAAAAAACCTGTCATGTTTTCTTTTTTATTTATACTTCTTGATTTAGTAAGCAAGGATTTCTAAAAGCCTAAGCTAAAGCCTCAGTCGCATGCACCCGGACGGGGGTTGACCTGTATGGATGCAGTGGGTTTTTGGGTTGTCCGGCCCGTGGAAAGTCGTAGACAAGAGGGGATGGGATGCCTTTTAAGGTCAGCACAGGTGTGTCTTGCATTTCCCATAAGGCTTGTGTGGCCACCCGAAGGGATGCAATAAAAATGGAACGTAGCTTCATTGAGCATGTGGTAAGTGTACCGTGAAGTATTTGTAAGGATAATTTAAGTTGCACACTCTCATATGACGCACAGCTGATGCTGTCGTTATGGTGTCCTTGATTCAGTAGTAAGATGCAAGGAGTGGCTCCTTCCTGACCGGTCTCAAATGCTGCACATATGGGGAGTGCAGGTGATGCATAAATGCCCGTAGGACGCCGGTAGGATGTCCACACAAACTGCACTGTCTAATTTCCTAATTACTAACAGTCACATTGTAAGCAATGGGAGTGCAATGAATGTGCACTAATCACTAGATCCCTTGAACAGCACTAACGGGCTCCTTGTGATGTGAGCCGAGCTTGAGGTGGTTAGAAAATAAAGACAAATCTATAGGATGCGCCTGTGTCTCACCTACTTTAACCCTGCTTACCCGTGTGTGTTGTTTAAGTGTTTACTACAACATGTTGCCTCTAGTATGCCCGTAGGAGACATTTGCATGGACCTTTTACAATCTATGGGCTCAATGACGCCCTTAAAATGTTCCACAGGCCACCTGCATGGCCTGGACAGGTTAGCCACCTGCAGCAGCCCACTTCCCCCTATAAGGGCAGTTGGGACTAAGGAATAAAATAGAAATGTTTTGTGTTCACTTTTAATGCGTGTCTGGGACTGAAGGGATGCTGCATCATCAAAGTGTTAATTGTTAACCCCTCGTGAATTCATTAATACTGTAGATGAGATCTCAAAGAAAGCAGGATCTCTTTTGTTTGTTTGATGTTTTGGAGCATTAAGGTATGTGGTAGTTTATGTTATGTGCATTGATTTTAATGTTGCACTAATATTAAATAGATTTACAACCATTTTCAAAAATGTAATTAATAGGAAGTTTTTTTTGCAAACGATTTAATTTAAAACCATTTTAAATCATTTTTGCAAATGATTTAAAATGGTTTTTCAGTTAACTCTCGATTAGATGACCCAGCAAAGTAGTGTTAAGGTCAGTATTTTCTGTTTGGACTGATTGAGCAATGCTTTTTAGGCAGAATGGATTAGTGCCAAACTTCATTTGTCCTCTTACACACTTGAGCAAAAAACCAGACGCTGTATTTTAGGGGAAACTTCTAATAGCAGCTGTCAAAGATGACACAGAGGAAGAGAAATGGTTGGACTTGTTTCATAGGAACAGAACTTGGGCACCGTCCAGCTTTTGGCTGCTTTCATACTTTCCATGCTTTGCTGGGTAAAGTGAATTATACAGTCAGAAAACTATGTAGCGTTTCTTCCACCTCTATTAAATCTTTGTACCGTAGTTTTTCTAGGCTTTTTTTTATCACTTGTAAGTTCAATAAGTTAGTGTTCTAATGTCTGTGTAAACGTCTGATAAGGAAAACAGGACTGTTTATCATTTAACGTCTTTTTTAATTGTCTAAATTCTGTAAATCACTCTTAATTGATTTGAAGAAGTCAAATATAACCATCCTAATGGCTAAAGCTGAGCTAATGGGGAATTTTGCAAGATAGTAACTCAAAGACAGACTTGTTACAGCCGAGGTCTGCAGAAGAGCATCTCTTAATGCACAACACATCCAACCTGGGCCAGCTGTAGAATAACACACTGGGTCCCACTGCTATCAGCTAAGAACAAGAAACGTAGGCTACAAGCCGCACAAAATTGGACAATAGAAGATTGAAAAAACGTCGCCTGGTCTAATGAGTCTCCATTTTTGCTGCGACACTCGGATGGTAGGGTCAGAATTTGGTGTTACAAACATGAAAGCATGGATCCATTCTGCCTTGTACCAATAGTTTAAGCTGGTGGTGTAATGGGGATCTTTTCTTTGCACACTTTGGCCCCATAGAACCACTTGAGCGTGGTTACAATGGTGCAGTATAGCTGATCATTTACAGCTGTTGAGGACACCTGTAAAGTGTAACTAAAGCCACTAGGAGATAGTATAGTCAGCAGGTTTTTGCCAACATCTACTCCAAGGGAACTCTATTGAACCAACAATCTAAGCCACACACAGGCGACTGTCAAATGGTTGGTACTCAGAATCTATGCTTTAAAAAAACAATAAAATAATATAAATCCAAGGATGTGGTCGGCTTGCATGCAAAGGGATCTGGATATACCACTTTTATCAGTTTATCAGTCACTATCCTCTTGCATTGGAAAGTCATTTGCTTTTCAGCCTGCACACACTGTATGTAATGTTTATTTATAGTTTTTTTTTGGGGGGGGGCTGTTGACCCGTTAAAAGCACATCTGCACCTAAACAACCACTGAAACAAATGTGATTTTAAAAGAAAAAAAGATGGTGAAAACAGTAATGACAGTTTTATCACTCTGTCCTCCAGCTCCCTGCCTGTTTTTAAACCCCTAAATTTTTTTTATATCAGTGAAAGGAGGCAGATTTTTGATTAAGATTGAGCACTTTTTCTTTTCACATTAATAGCCAGGGAGTGGCCTGTGGGTCTGCTGGTTAGTATTTAAAGCAAACACTGACCTCTAAATGAAATGTTCTTCTTTTGTCTAGTATTTTTGAGAGGCCCTCACTCCTCACTGGCTGCATAGACAGTGGTGCGGTGATGGGTTGTCTAAAAGGTAATGGCGATCTGGTCAGTGGAGGCACCATCTTCCAACTAGAAGTTGATATAGTTAGTCCCAGGTCTGCCTCTTTCATTAAAATGTCACCATGATCATCTCTGTAGCATCTTTTTGAAAAGGGAGCATCTCTTTTGTAGATTTCTTTGCTCTGTGGGAGTGTGTTTTCCTTAAGGACTGTCAATTGTAGACAAAGTAGGTGATAAAGAGGGATGACAACAATTGACAACAATTTTGTAGTTCCTCTCGAATCTCCTGCAGTAAAAGAGATGAGCCTTTTTAATTCAATACGTCTAAAAAATGAGCTAAAAATGAGACCAATTCTCCCATTTCTTTTTAAAGGTTGTTCTGTTACTTAGGGGTCAACACTGATTGTTATGATCAGGATTTGTTTTCAGATTGCAACTTTCTTTAATCGTCAGAGGGGAGTTGTAGCTCATTAAATGAAGTATCAAAGATTTAAGACATAACTTTAAGGATGGGTCTATTTAGTAATCAGCATACACAACAAGCTTTTTATCAGGAGTGGTATTTAGTGGTGCTGTTCATTACCTTACTTGAACATTAATTTCAAACGCATTCCAAATCATCTATGGTAATGATTGATGATTGCGTTTTCAATGGTCCTCAAAACTCAAGAATCTTTGTAAACAGTGTGGCTTTAGGAGGGGTTTTTATGAAAGCCTGATTGCCTGAAAATGCCCCCTGCTTTTTTTTTTTCCTGCTTTCTTATCTCTGGATCTGAATGAGTGTAGATAAAAGTAAAAGTTTGAGTTTTCCTATCTTATATAGCATTTTCTGCTTTCAGGAGTGCCAAATCTGTGGATTACTGTCTATTAAAAAAAATTGAAGGGCGGATTGTTTTTGACATGTAAGGGGAAAATATGAAGTTACCTTTACAGCCCTTTCTCTCTATTGACACTTGACATTGATTATAACTAGTCAGCTCTAAGTGCAGTCTGATTATTTAAAGTCACAATGGCAGAAGTGGGTCTTTCTGATAACAACATTCCTTGAAATCTGAAATTACGGCTCACAAAGACGTTGGGAGATCTTAAAATTATTTGACTTGCTCTCAAGCAATCACTTTAATTTCTTTCAACTGTTTGTGTTCCACGGATTTATTAACCTTGATTTGCTTGAGAAAACCGTAAAAACATGCATGTTAGAGAATATGCAGACATAAGCATCAAACCACTCACAGCAACTGGAAAGACACAGACTGTCAGACTTGTGAGCTATTTGCAGATTGTATGTCAGTGTGAGTGGCAGTTGCTCTTGACTCTGCTACTGTAAAAGCAGAAAAAAAATCTTTGAATTTTAAATCAGTCATCACTTCAGGGAAAAAAGGAACGATGCAGCATGTGTGCCAAAGCTCATTTGCAAATGCAGTTCACTGTGATGTTTCTGCTCCTGTTATATTTCCTAATATTCTGTCTACATAGGCCTTTTTTTTAATGTATTGATTACCGGTATGTGATCAAGAGAAGTGGCTTACTATGGCCATAAGCTTTTCTCCTCACTTCAGGCCACAGACCTTTTAATGTTCAGTCTATAATCGCTTACAAAACAACTCAATGTGTTGTCCAACAAAAAATACGAATTCAGTATAGAATCAACTGTACAACAATGCATGAATAGATATTGTTAGAGTTTTGTTTTTGCAGGTTTTACAGCAGTACGAGTGCACAACTATTTTATTGTTCAGCTATCGTGATATAACTCAGCCGTCAACTAACTGATTTGACAGATTTTTGTTTTAATTGATTTTTATTTTTAAAAAAAAGCCCCTCTCACCCTCTGCGTGTGGTTTCTCATATAAGCTCAGGTCCTCTACCAGAGGCCTGGGAGCTTGAGGGTCCCGCGCAGTATCTTAGCTTTTCCTAGCACTGCGCTTTTCTGGATTGAGAGGTCTGAGGTGTTTTCTTTTATTCATTCATCTTCTACCGTTTTTTCCCTTTCGGGGTCACGGGGCTGCAGGAGCCTATCCCGGCCACTTATAGGCGAATGCAGGGGACACCCTGGACAGGTCGCCAGTCTGTCTCAGGGTCACATTCACACCTATGGACAATTTGGGGTGACCAATGAACCTATGAAGTGAGGCAAGAGCGCTAATATGTATTAAAATATATTTTTTTATCTATATATATAAAATGTTTTATTTTATTATTTTGGAAGGCTGAAAACATATCTCATGCCCAGCCCTGAGTTTACTCTTCTTCTTCGTCTGGGTGTGCTCTTGGTTGCTTGGCATAATTCAGATTTAGTTTTGCAATGATCTTGTAAACGTTTTATTCAGAACTGTACATTTTCAGCAAAATAGGTATCCAACATTACTTTATCTTTGCTGTAAGTGTCTCCTGTTTTTTTTATGTTCCAGGAACGGGATGGGATGCGTTCAATACTAGAGTCTTATGACAGCGAGCTGGCATCTACAGAGTACTCCCCTCAACTTAACAAGCGACTCAGGGAGGCAGAGGAAGTACTGCAAAGGACACAGAACCATAACTCAGAGATGGAGGTAAGCATGTTTCAGGATCCTCAAAGGCACTCTTATCACAAATATGCAAAAGATGTACTCTCTTCCACCTAATTCCTGTATAACTTGTCTTTTCTACTATCACTGAACATAAAGCTTAGCTGCGGTGAATTTAGTATATAGTATTTATTTTTTTGAATTTTTTTTTGTCATTTAGGCTCAGCTGACTAAAGCAGAGGAGGATGTGGGGGCACTCAGACTACAGTTACAAAGAGTGAGTTTCTGAATTTAGTTTATTTTAGCAATGTTTTCTAAGGCGTTTATCCTTGACTAACTAAATAGAAGACTCCTTCCTTAACCTAAGCAATTGAAGACCCACTCTGATCATCTTTTGATCAGTTATAAAAGCATTCCCAGTGTTTTTTTTTGTCTTTTTAGTAATTTTGATGCTGTTTTTAGCTAAAATGACAAAATAAAACTGTTGTTTTCGAGGACATCGTTTCTGCAGAGCGCCAGTAGTTCATTCAAAATTTGCCTCTGAGCTGTGGGTGGAAGCACTGCCGTGGGGCAACCCCACCCTCTGTCGCCGAGAGCTCAGAGCTTTATTTTTATAAATATAAGTCATCCATCATCAGAAAAATGCAGCAAGATCGTCTTGAAAACACGGTTTTTATTGGAGTGGGTCTTTAAGCAGTTTAAAACCAGAAAACAGCATCAAAAAACAACAAAAAAATAGGGATGCAAATATTTAGTGATCACATAACTTTGTTTGCTCTGCCATCATTACTGAAGCCTTGACTTCTTTTGTTGGTCATTTATTTATTTATTTATTTATTTGAATTAGGACAATGCATATTAAACAATGTTTCAGCAGCTGCTTTAACATAAATATGCCAGAGTTAGCACAGGAGCTAAATTTCATCTGTTGTCATGCCTGCAGCCCTGTGAGGTGCTTTGTAACTAAAAGTGCTCTAAAATGATTTCTAATTGATTCAACTTTGAATAGAATCCTCTAGGTCTGTTTATAGCTTCAGCCTCTCGCTGGTTTGAGAGTTTTCTTTTATCTAGTTCTGTTTGTCTAGATTAGAAAGTGTCATTCCCAGTGCTTTTCAGAAAAAAAGAATAGTTTCCAGTGTGGTCTTGATCATTGTCAGAGTTTTTTTTTTAACATCAGCAGCAAGACTGTTGCAGGTATTAGCTGCATGAAACTAAAATGCTGCTCCACCGTGTTTAGCCCTGATTTAGGGCTCTACCCTGCCCCTGGCATCTTTGTATGCATTGTGGAATGGTTTGCTCTCACTCCAAAAAGAGTTGGGCTTTGTTTAAGAACCAGGGCTGAGAGCCAGAAGTCAACTTAGGGACATGCGGATGACCTGGTGCTGAGCCAGGCTCAATTCTGAAGCCAGGCTTGTCATAAAAGGCCTACCAGCGTCCCAGTCATAAGGGACCACCCACATGCCAGAGATTTACTTTGGTGCTCAGCCGTGTGGTTGTGAGGTAGAAGAAGCAACATGGACACTCTCAGACAAACCAAGTACTGTGTCCTTCCCTGCTTTCTGTTTGTGACTACTTGTTGCCTAGGTGACATCAACATAGCCATGGCAATGAGTATTGACATGTGAAATGCATCAGTGTCTGGCTTTGCTGTAACTGCTTATTTGTCTTTGGAAGAGTTGTCAGGATGCAGAGAGATGAGCAGATGCTACCAGAAAACAGAAAGTAATGCTGCCTAAATGTAGATACATTATTAAATAGAGTATAGCATTGTTATTTCATTTTTTTTCATCAATTAAAAAAATATACATATTTTAAACACACACTCATATACATATATATATATATATCACATAGACATGGGATCGTGAAAAATATGTCAGGAATCTGATAAAAGAACAGAAAATTTGATTCTGTGAACTTTTTATTACTGAGTCTAAAAGTTGATGCAATGATTTTTACATATTTTATGTTTTTAAAGTACTAAAAGTTTTCTTGCAGGCATGTAGATGTTCAAATGTGGTTCAGTCTTAATACTCACCTTGATGCTCTTTGTTTCAGGTGGAGATGGAGCTAGATTCTTTAAAGAAACAGCCAGCTTCTTCCCCTGAAAGCAGCTCTTCAGTGAGCAAAGAAGAAGAAAACACTCTCAGGTAGATCATTCGTGGAGCTTGATGTTTTAATAAATGTTCCGCAACGGGAAAAGATTTCCCACACAGTAAAATCGACTCGCTCAAACATTAGAAGGTGCACAGCTCGGCCTCAAGGTCAGCTCTTTTGTCCGCATCATGCATGTGTTCATTGAGCTGATTGGATAATCTGTTTATCCACTGGCTTTACAGAAAGAAAATTGAAGATTTGGAGGCAGAGCGGCAACGTTTGGAGGAACAGAATAACATTTTGGAGATGAGACTAGAGAGAAACAACATGCAGGTAGGCAGCAATCCTCCCTCCAGCTGTAGTGGGTTTTCTTTTGTTTGATAGATTAACTGGCCTGGCGAAAGGAAACCCATTTAAAAACCCCAGGAGTAGCATTTGTTTGCAACATGCCACAGGTTGGTTCCTAGAAATATTTCTCACTTTCGACATTTCTTTAAAAGGCAGACTTGGATGTTGTTCCACTGGAGTTCTATGGAATCTTTAAGCCTTTTAAAAAGCTTTAGCTATTTTTATTTCATCTGTACATCAGAGCTGCAACACATGCCATAACTACCGTACTTAAACATAATTCTGAAAAGAATTTTTAAAAAAAATGATCAACTACATTAAAAAATATATTTTCAGCCCACATTGTCTGCAGAATTTTAAGAACATCTTTTTAGTGATCTCCTGCTTTTCCAGGAAAACTATGAAAATCTTCCAGTTTTTTCTTTAGATTTTACATTTTTTTGTGGGGGGGAAATGACTGCAAGAAATCGGTCTTCTTTTCCTTTACAATGCCATTAAAGACATTAAAAGGAATGCGGAGGAGCATCAATTCAAAAAGGCCAAAGGCGGCAAACCATAGCTGTGATTCATTGATCTGATCTCTCAGATGAGTCTGAACAGTCATCAGTCATAGGGATTCCCATTTCATGCAAAGGTATAACTGGAATCTGCCTTGAAATTATTCTAACATTATGCAGATGCTAGTCCACCCCGTGCCTCCAGCCAGAATCTTTCAACCTATTCATTTTGTGTCGGGCTGATTAATGAGCTAATTCCATCATTCATTTTTGTGTTGGTTTACTCGTTTCAGGCATGTTCGAACATTGTGTTCCAGCCTTATTTAAGCAGCGATAACAGAAGCTTCTTGAATAACATGACAGCAGTGGCTGGGAGGTTTGTGTTGTTCAGACTGACCTGAAAGCATCCCTTTCACATTTTCCTTCAAGTCCTTTTTCTGCACAGCAGCATCCTTTTTCATTAGTTGTGAGCCTTGTGTGCGTGTGTCTTGCATCAATGAAGACTGTGCTGTGGCCTGTGCTATTTCCCTAGTGGTTCAGACATCTGAGGTGCTTTGTTCTCAAGTGAACAACATTTTATGGCAGACTTACAGTACATTGTTACGTTATTACATTAATATTCACACAGCTGTTTCAAGTAGGAATAAAAAGCTTTTACCTTGGTCAGAGACAGCATTGACTCTTTGGCTCTACCTTATCAAAGATGAACCATTAGAGGGTATAGATTTTCACTGTGAGCATGTAAATCTATAGTCCATGTCCTTTTTGGGAGAAATGAACCCCTTGTATAAAGCATCAAAGGAATTATTCAGAGGGCTGTCAGTAGAAGTCTGAACGCCAAGGACTCTGGCAGCATCTGGTTCTTTTGGTTTATTTTAGCAAAGGTAACATACTTCTGCAGGCACAGCAGAAGTAGTTTTGATGTTTAGGACTTGTAGCTGAGACATGTTGAGTAATGCTCATTTACTTTAAAATCAATAGAAAAAAACAATAGACCAATTATTGTCCGAGTCACAAGTGCCCTTCAGGGTGGGAGCGGGGTGGATGCAGGCGATACATTTGTACATCTGTACTGGGCACGCAGGAAATATCAAAGTGGTAGACGACTTGGTTCATTAAAAGGCGAGTATGTTTATTCATATTTTCTTTTAATGGGTATGCTGCTGGCGACAAGTTGTAGTGAGCACTTACATAACATGTAAAGGTAAGAATTGATAAGATGCGGCGTGTCGTACAGATTTTTCATTTTTTTCTAACTCTGCGCTCTATGCAAGGAGCCTGTTGGTGCTGTTCAAGTGAAAGGTGCACGCCCCTTGTGCTTCCCTTGCCCTATCCTTTGCGTGCAGTCTGGCTGTTTAGGACATTAGACAAGCACAGCGTTGTGGAGTGCTGTGTAAAGGGCATCGTACGAAAGCATCACATGCCATAAGTGCGTGTAACTGACATTAATCTTACAAATACTTCACAATTTATTTAGCACACACACGACAACCGTACGTTCCATTTTCCTTACATCTCTTAGGTGGCTGCACAAACCACAAGAGAACTGCAAGACACACCTGTGCTCACCTTAAAATGCAGCCCGTCCTGTCTATGACCCTCCACGGGCCTGGACAACCCAAAATCCACAGCACCTGAACAGGTACATGTGACTAAAGCGCGAGCAGGTGCATGTGACTAAGGCACAAGGTGCAACATCACTTTTTAAGTTTAAAACAGTTTATACAGTTTATAAATATCGATTATACCATTTTTTTGGCAAAGTTAAAACTGTCCTTTTCAAGGACATTGTTTTTTGCAGAGCGGCAGTAGTTCACCAGAAATTCTGACTTGTGGGCGGGACTATTGGAGCGGAGTAAGCCTTCCCTTATTTCCCATCATCCCTTTGGTTGCACATTCTCCCCGCTAGCTTACAGCCCCCACAACCCCAACCTAACATTACCAGTGCAACAGAAATGCCAAGCAATATTTTAGCAATCCGGCCGGACATGGATCTGTCAGGGTGAGGAGGGCTCGAGAGCACACGGTTCTGAGGCAAGAGGGTTTAATTGTAAACAAAAAGCGCTGCAGAGCAGGGTAACAAAACTAAAACTAAACTTACTGTGGCAAAACATGGAACATGGCATGAAGGGAGTCGGGGGAAAAGACGTTAAAGACATTAAGGACGTTAGAGACGTTAATGAACCAGCACAAGAGGAAGGCAGGGACAAGACTTATATACAGACAGGGTAGACAAGACACAGGTGGACATAAGGACAGATTGGGACAAAGGAATTAAAACTCAAAAACATGACAAAACAGGAAACCTTTCAAAATAAAACAGGAACCAGAACTCAACCATGACAGAACAAGACAGAAAGCAAAAACCAATACAAAGAAACCCAAACCATGACAGGATCGACTTGTCTCCAAGTGGATGCACCTCAATGGAACAGAGCAGGGAGCTTGTGGCCCACTGATTGTAGCACCTATATCACTGCTACAGGCTTTTTTTTCTACAGCATTTCTCCTGACTCACAAGGCTTTGAATGAAGAAAAACTCAGAAATGCAATTTAAAGCATAATTTTTTTTAATAGATGTCCTCCATCAGAGAAATGCCACAAGAACATGTTAAAAAACAGCAGAAACATACTTTTCATTGCAGTGGGTCTTTTAGAACTTGTTTTTGCAAAAAAAAATGAAACCACAACTAAAGCCTGCCAATGTGCACCCTCAAGCTTTGAGGCAAAGACATGTTGTAATAATGAAAACAGAAATGATTTTTGCGGAGCTTATCAATATATCGTTCTTTTAAAATTATTATTTAAGCAACATTTCTGAACCGTTAAAGTCCACGAGGCTTCAGTCGGCTGAAGCTTGAGGATTCAAAGGACTACCTCTCTGGCTGGTTGCAGCGTTATTCCAAAAGAGTTTCACATTTACTTTGATGTCTGCCCGCATAGCATCAGGCCCGGGTTGCCCACAGATGTTCTTCTGCCACTTGTCTGAGGCAAGAACAGGCTAAAGTCTAAGAAGTCGATGGTATGGCTGTGTCCTCTTTTGTTTGTTTTTCATTTTTTTATCGACTCTTTTTATACACAGAAAGTGTGTGCTTAATCTCAATCAAGTTTTTGAATTCTATGACTCAGAGGAGTCATGCTTATCGAAGCCTACTAGGGCACTTGAGTGAATTGTGTGTGGGTGAGTTTGCTGGTTCAATTTAGCTGGGAAGTGAGTGAAAGTCCCTGTCTTTTCAAGCGTCACAACTTCTTTTAAGGCAGTGGAGAGCCAAGTGTGCACAGGAGTATTTTCCAACACTTGCTTCAAGGTTACGCAGTCAATGGATCAGGTCAGTTCTTTGGAGCTGATTTTTATTACTCCTCCATGGTCTAATGCACACCCAAAGCCCTCCACATTAAAGCGTGTGAAGAGATGAAGGGACTGAGTCAAAAGGCGCTGGATGGAGGGAGAGGAAGGCAGAATGAGAGTGATCTGACGCAGAAAGTGATGATGAACACACTTTTGTTGCTCTAATCCTGAAATTGCCATTACATGTGTGTGTAGTTTGTATACCAGACAAATCTAAACTCTGCATGTGAGATTACTCAGGTTTCTGCTGGATTATAGTACAGGAACATCAGGGAGACATGATTCAGCTTGCTTTAATGTTTATTTGAAACAGAGGGATTCACTGTGTCAGCAGTTTACTTCAGCATTAATGAAATAAATCTAGATGAATAGATTTTGGCTTGATAGAGTGAGCAGAGTGTGCTCTCCTCTAAATCACTATCACAGTCAGACTGTGCCTGCAGTCTCCCAATTTATTTTCTATCATCCACCCTAAAAGTTTCAGCAAAAGAGGAAATTCAGTTTTTTCCAGGATGACCTTCAAATAAATCTATAGCTTGCAGAGATCCGTTTGACTTTCTTTCAATGCAAAGTGAAAGAAAATGAGTTAAAACTCATAAATGATTCTACTGTGAATTGTGATTACCTTTCCTATTGGTATATTAATGCATAGAAAAAGTAATCAGCACTAATGGTAGTTGGTCCATATCAAATATTCATTACCGGTATTTGTATTGCAAATCTGGTTAGCAATAACAGAGGTTTAGATTTGCTTCTGGATCATCACTGAGTTGCACATTGAACTGGTCAATGACCTAAAGAGAGCTGGTACTTTATGAAACAGAACCTGGACAGTTTCTTTTAGCTTTGTTTTATATGTCTGCTGCTAATGAGCTCTTATCATGAAGGGGTGCTACACTTGGGAGAGCTTCAAAGCTGGGAGCTTTTTATTTTTAGAATTTGTCTTTCCAGTTTTGTTAAAGTTAATTATTAATGTCTTTATAAACTTAGATCTTTTTAAACTTGTCTGCCAAGTTTGTCAAACAACTTTAAGAAACCAGTTCTGTGTGGAACAAGTCAAGACTTTTTATTCAGCAACCTGTTGGAAGTTTTTAAAACTGCAAAACTCTTCTTATTCATATGTCTGTGTTTTTACTCTTGTGATATTCTTAACAGACCTTTCACTACACGTACATATGTATGTATATATAGTATTTTGGGACAAAAATGCTACACGGTAAGAGTACGTAAATCTTTGTGAGTAGATATTTTAGTATTAACAGATGAGTCGTTTTATTATAAAAACAGAAAGCAGCCACTATCAAATTTTATTCTCTGCTGTAAACGTGCAATTGGGGGAGCATGGCATATCTAAAACGCCTCTTGCTCCAAGGGATGCGCTCGAAAAGCGCGCGCTAAAGGAAAACACTGCTGCCTTGGTGGGTTTAGATCCATTGGGAGGGAACTGCGGAGGCCCGCGGGGCAATCCGGGCCTCAATAAACACTTCAGTGGGATGGAGTGGTCTTCTGACTGGGACTTGACGTGCCGTAGAGCAAGTAGCGACTTTCTGATGACAGACAGAATTTGCACTCAGCATGTACAGTGACGTAGGTGTGACATTTTTATTTTTTGGGTTATTTATCTTTCCTGGCCTGCGATCTACCTTCATGTCCATGAAGATCGACCGGTACATCGTGATTGAACAAATGAGCACCCCTGGGTTAGACTAACAAACAACAGCTTCATTCTAATTCATTTCAGTCTTTGATGGAGGTCTTTTTTCCCTCTGCTGTTGGTGGTTGGTGGACTATTGTTGGTTGAAGAAGTGGAGGAGGAAGTCATGTTCCTGAGCAAGGAGAGCGAATAAAAGGCAGGCCTGCAGAACTCCAAGCAGGATCTTTGAATATAATGTCTTTGACAGCATACATTAGAGTTGGCTGACATGATGGAAAAAAGAAATGCGGATGTCCTGTATGTTCAAGAGATCAAATAGAAATGAACCCAGGTTTGTAGATTCGGACCAGGATCTATTATGTGGTAGATTGAAAGAGGAGCGAGATAGGAGAGATCCTGAAGATGTTTGGAGGTGAACAGTGTCAGATCAGTCTGAAGGTTTGTCGGTGGCTATGCCTCCCTTTGTGGAAGTGAGCTAGAGGAAAAGGAGAAATTCTGGAGGATGATATGAGGTGATATCTTGGTAGAGTGATTATTGAGGCAAACTTTCATGGACTCATGAGTGAAAGAAACACGAGTGATAAGGAAATGATTGGAAAGTTTGGTGTTCATGACACAAATGTAGAAGTACAGGTGGTGAACTTTGCTAAAAGAATAGAAAAGCAGTGGTGACTACATTTTTCTAGAAAAGAGAGAAGGTGATGTGTAAAAGTGCAGAGAAGAATACACATGTTGATTGCATCTTGTCCAGATATTTAAAGCTGAAAGAAATCAGGGACTGCAAAGTTGTCAGGAAGTGTAGCCAGACAGCATAGGATGTCATGCTGAATGAGAAAAGCAGATGAGGAGACTTGTTGGAAGAAGTAGTGCATAGATAGGAAAAGGTGTAGGTTGGAACAGGTGGAGGAAGGTTTTAGGTGTGAGATGTGACAAAAGAATTTGTGAAAAGTTGTAAAAGACTGTGGTGAGAGCAGCCGTGTTGTTGGTTTAGAGATATTGGCTCTGAGAAAGGGACAGGAGACGGAGCTAAAGATGTTAAAGTTCCCTCTGGGAGTGACGAGGATGGATAGGATCAGGGAAGAATACATCAGAGGGACATGTTAGACTCATGTTTTTGTAGATAAATGCAGGGAAGCCAAATCAAGTCGGTTTAGACACGCTAAGAAGAGGAATAGTGGTTACGTTGGTATAAGGATGTTGAGGTTGGAGCTACCAGGAAAGCGCAAAGAGGAAGTTCATGGATGTTGAGGAGGACTAAAAGGGTGGTTAGGAGGAGAACCCAGAGGATAGTGTTATATGGGGGTGGGGGATTCTCTCTAGTTTTTTTTCCCAGTTTCCTTAGCAACTTGGAATATTAAGAGGGGTAAAGAGAGAGTTATCACAAGAAAGTTTAATAACTTAAAAAATGTCTGTACCTTTGTTTTATGATTTATCTATGCTTAAATAATTGATGACAGACTCCCTTATAATGCACTGTAGTAACTACTTTCAAATTGCCTATTAAAAGAGAGAAGAAAGGTCATTCCAGCACTTGGATCATAATAATGACAATTCTGTCTCAAGAAAAATATTGAATTTTGCACAAATCCCTCCAGGAGACTCTTCACTCAGATGCTCTACGTGTGAAGACGAGCAGACCTTAAGGCTTTTTCCCCTTGAAAGTTACTGCTTTGCAGACCTCTGCGGTCATGCTTTCCAGGCACAAACTGGATCTCCCTTCACTTATCTGTAAACTCCCTAAAGCTCAAGTCCCAGAGGCAGAGCCTGCCACACATTTAGAGGCTACCACTAACGCGCATGTCCTTTTTTTTGTTATTGCTCTGATTCTTCTTCCATGCTCTTTCTTATTCGTACTCTTTCCAAAACTGGATGCCTCTGGCGTTTATGAACTCATTCTGAAATTGGCTCACACGCCTGAGGGCCGTCAAATTTTTTTAGCAATTCAGTCAATGACTTTTCTGCTCACACGTTGCTACGGCAACCACACAACGTTTAGGTCAGTTGCAGGAGGTAGATCATTGAGTTTTGTGTGGAGGCTCAAAAACTATGTTTCACATAAAAAAATAAATTAAAAAAAGCCTAAAAAAACCAAAAATTTGTTGGAGACATTTCCCCAAAGACTCTTGCGCCAATGATCATTTTTCTTAAGGTGGAGGAGCATAATGTAAGCTTAATTCTGAGTATTTTTTTTCCTTTTATTCATCTTCTTCCGTTTTGTCCCTTTCGGGTTCACGGCGCTGCCAGAGCCTATCCCGGCTACTTGCGGGCGAAGGCAGGGGACACCCCGGATAGGTCGCCACATATCCCACATACATTCACTCTCACACCTCACACCTAGGGTCAATTTAGAGTTGCCAATTAACCTATGAAGCACGTTTTTGGACGGTGGGAGGAACCCGGAGACCCCAAAGAGAACCCACGCATGCACGGGGAGAACATGCAAACTCCACACAGAAAGGTCCCCCATTGATGTTCGGTTTCAGATCCCCCAGCCGGGACTTGAACCTGGGCCTTCTTGCTGTGAGGCAAGAGCGCTAACCACTGTGCCACCGTGCAGCATTCTGAGTATTTCTGTATTCAAATCTTGATGAATCGGGAGAAAAAAATGCCTTTGAGAAAACTCCTTGTTGTGATGCTCCCCTCCATTCTGATTCATCCACTTGCAGACAAATATATGCATGAACCTTTTCATTTTCCACGTCTGAGCTGGCATCTGGCTCAAAACTGTACAGCTGAATGGCTCAGATATTGCTTGGGGTTGTGAGGGGCAGTAAGCTAGCAGGAGAGAGTGCAAACAAAGGGATGATAGAATATAAGGGCAGGCTTACTTCTGCGCCACAACTCCGCGATGAGTTTTTGATGAACTCCTGCTGCTCTGCACAAACTCTGTCCTAAAAACTAACAGGTATTTGATGTTGACTAAAAACAACATATTCAAAATTAAAAGACCACTGGAAACACTTTTACAACAGATCAAAACATGATTGGAGTGGGACTTCAAACAAGACAATATTTTGAATCAAAGTGTGACATTACAGTTCCAAAAAAAAGCCCTTCTAAAGCCTTTCATACAGTACTCTTAAAACTACAGCGTTAAAATGTTTGAATCTGGATGCATTTGTCATTCTGGGGTTCACCACCCCAAAAACAACATATAATATGTTCCTGAATTTACAGGCAGCCCAGAAGTACCAAAACATTGCAGCTCCTCAGCTGCATAAAAAAAAAATAAAGTTTTTTACTTTATTTTTCTATTCACACCAATTGTGTGTGTTATTATTTATTTTTTTCTACTGCATTTTCTGTTTGTAGTAGGACACACATTTTGAGGGCCACTCTGTACATTTTGGAGAAAATTTAAGACTTTTATGTTTGCCTCATGGTTGTTAAAGTATATAGAAAATATAATAAGAGGCAGAGAGCCGCATGCAGCTCAAGAGCCGCCTGTTAACCCCCCTTGCACTTAAAAATGAAAGTCCCGCCCCGCTGCCTCGTCGCATTTGATCAGCAAATTTCAGCCAATCAGAACAACCAGAAAGGTTACTGCCCCCAAGTGACAAAAACACCCCTGAATACCGCCCCCCAAGTGACTAAAACGCCCCTTTAACACTGAGCGCAAATTCGAGCAAGTGCTCAAAGGAGAATTGACCTCGCAAGATCACCGCTCAGTTAGCATTGCAGCCGTGCAGTTGTAAAATGCAGGGTCGCTCGGTTAGAATTGCGCCTGCACGTTGTGAGTTTCACTCACTCAGTTCTTGAACACGCCCGCTAAGTTGTCTTTACGCCCTTTCACTTTATGGCAGAGATGAAACTCCATATACAGTGAGGTCAATAAGTATTTGATCACCCTGTGATTTAGCAAGTTCTCCCACTTAGAAAACATGGAGGGGTCTAAAATTTTCATCATAGGACCATTTCCACAGTGAGAGACAGAATCTGAAGAAACATTCAGAAATCACGTTGTACGTTTTTTTAAAACAATTTATTTGTACATTACTGTGACAAATAAGTATTTGATCACTTGAGTTAAACAACTTTAATATTTGGTACAGAAGCCTTTGTTAACAATTACAGAGGTCAAACGGTTCCCGTAGTTCTTCACTAGGTTTCTGCACACTGCAGCAGGGATTTTGGCCCACTCCTCCATACAGATCTTCTCTAGATCTGTCAGGGTTCGGGGCTGTCGCTGAGCAACACGGAGTTTCAGCTCCCTCCAAATATTTTCTATTGGATTTAGGTCTGGAGACTGGCTAGGCCACTCCAGAACCTTGATATGCTTCTTACGGAGCCACTCCTTGGTTTTCTTGGCTGTGTGCTTCGGGTCATTGTCATGGTGAAAGACCCAGCCACGACCCATCTTCAACGCTCTGACAGAGGTTAGGAGGTTTTTGCCCAATATCTCACAATACAGAGCCCCGTTCATCCTCTCCTTAATATAGTGCAGTCGTCCTGTCCCCTGTGCAGAAAAACACCCCCAGAGCATGATGCTTCCACCCCCGTGCTTCACTGTAGGTATGGTGTTCTTGGGATGATGCTCCTCCTTCTTCCTCCTCCAAACACGCCAAATGGAGTTAAGACCAAAAAGTTCTATTTTGGTCTCATCTGACCACAAGACTTTCTCCCATGACTCCTTTGGATCATCAAGATGTCTTATGTATTCTGATCATCTGCTGTTCCTATTGAAGCAAATGCATTCATTCATCTACATTAATCTAATTTGCCTTTTTAAACGACTTTTTTCACACTTTATTTTGGCTCCGTCCGTGATAAATAATGTCTCTTCAGACCTTCCTACCCTATGTTGTTGCAGATTGATAAATGTTACGAGTGCTTCAGTGAAATTTGTAAATAACATTAAAAATTAAGATTGTCTTGCTCGGGCTGGGCGATATAGAATTTCTTTATATCATGATAAAGTTTTCTTTCCCTATCAGGTGATAACAATATATCACAATGTAATCCAAATAGATATCTTGGGGTGGGGATGGCTGGGCACTCTCCCTCCTTCTTTTCACGTTCCACCATCCATTTTAGAAGAACATAAACACTCACCTGAGCACAGGTGTTAGCTCACCTTTGCACTAACAGTTTGCATGACTGAATGACTGAAATATTTCACACTATCTGTTTTGTGTACATGTCGACAGGTGGACATTTTTGCAGCTAGCAGGTGTGTTTATAACATTTGAGTGTGTGTGTGGACAGGCCCCGCCCTTTTTGTACTACATTTGAACCTTACCATAATGATTAACAACCAGTAAACTTGTTGCTTTATGCTGCTTCATGGTCTTACCCCCCTTCCCCTCCTATTATCACCCCCTACCCCCCCTCTCTCTAACGTCCCTCTCTCTTCTTCCCCTCTGTCCTTTTCCGTCCGGTCCAACACCAAAGATTTTCAGACATGATTGAAATCAAAAAAGTTTGGCCTCAATTACAAAAGGGGTTTATTCAGACATACCTTTGGTTTGTCTGAAGATTAATAACCCCTCTTGTTAAAGTAAAATATGTCCAACACAAGAGGCCCTCAGCTCTCATCTGTCTGCCCAGCTGTTGGACAGGACAAGTTAGAGAAAAAAAAAAAAAAAAAAAAAAAATAGATATAATATGAGCGCTCTGTGGCTCATAGAGGAAATGTGTGATGATAAGCAGGTAGTTTAGTATTGTGTCAATGCAGCACCTAAATTATTGCGCATCAAAACCCCAAATCTGCAAATCAAAATGCATAAATTGAGAACCAAAACCTATCATTTGCAACCAAAAGCTTTAACCCAAAGCACAATCGTATTTCTCAGTTTTGTTCCATTTGTTTTCTCGCCATTCTGAAATCCTGTTTTTAAGTTGCAGTTTTATTTTGAAATCGTCTTTTTGACATTTTGAGAAAAATACAATGTTGGATTTCTGTCCTTATTCTACTGTTTTTTTTGTCAAAGTCTTGTTTTGAACCTTTTTTTTTTGCCGTCTAGAAAAAATTTTGGGTGGAAAAAACCTAAAGCAAAGTGAACTGCAATCTCTGTCTTATCGCGTTAGAACAGGGGTCGGGAACCTATGGCTCGCGAGCCATATATGGCTCTTTTGATGGTCACATGTGGCTCGCAGACAAATCTTTAATTTTACTTTTTTTCATTAGACCAGTCCTTTTCGGGCGCGATGCGATGCCAGAGGCGCGCAGTAGTAGCGGTGCTTGGAGAAAAAACTATCAGTTTACTATTATCTATTTCACAGAGTTTGTACCACCCGGAAAACTGTGAATTGCCGTGCCTAAAACTGCGCGCTCTCGTCTCTGAGAAAGAGCGCGCAGTTGCGGGGACGGGATGTGTGAGAGAGAAAGCAGAGGGTGGGGGTGAGGTGTTGTGGGGACAGGCTGCAGGTGAATCGCGCAGGGATTGTTAAAACGTAAAACCCGCTGCCCGTCACTCACTGCGGCGTGTGAGTGTGTGTTTGGCTCCATGTCTGCATGTGAGCAGTCTTTGTCACATCTACAGAACATTCAGACCAACCTAAGATCACGTTTAAAGTCTCAACGCCTGCATGAAGCAGAAACTCACCACGTATCAACCAGACTAGACAACAAAACTACCACGAGAAATACTCATCATTTATTAGCAACAGCATAACAATGTTATTAAAAAGGATCCACAGACTTATTGTACTTTAAAAATGTTGAAATTACATCAAATGCACACATTCACTTGTATATTTAGTTTTAAAAATATTGTCGCGGACTGAGTTTAACTTGGCTGTCGGGCCGCGTTAAAAGTTCTGGGGTTCATTGAAGGCATCAAGCAGAGATCTGATTGGCTCTCAGTTCTGTCGCTCAGCCTGTTGTTAGGTAATTTGGACCAATGGGGTTCAGCTATGGGCCGAATAAGGAAAATGGGAGGGTTGGAGCGAGAGCAGGTGAATATAAAGTTGGGAGAAGCGCTCTCTCTCGTCTCGGCAGGAGAGATTCAGGAGTTGATGAATTAGTTGTATGGCGTTTGTTGCTGTCTACAGTAACCAGAATTAAGAACCTTAAAAGAGGTTAAGTCTCCGTGCATCAGTGTGGGAAAGAGACACAACATTATTGTATGGCTCTTTCGAAATTACATTTAAAAATATTTGGCGTTTATGGCTCTCTCGGCCAAAAAGGTTCCCGACCCCTGCGTTAGAAGATCTTTGCAGCATTGCAATAATGTTATAATTATATAAAAAGAATAATATGATTTTATTAGTACTATCTTGCTGTATGTTTGTTACTTCTAACCTAATTTTAAAATGTCTCCATAAATTTAGATTATTCAAGCATAAGTGTAATGTAAAGTGCTCAACAGAATAAAACAAGATTTAAAAATGTCAGTTGAATATTAGTGAAATGACGCATGAAACTGTTAAAAGAATATATAATAAATTAGGCCTCCTAAATGTGCAGACAAACCAGCAATGGCAAAAATGTGAAGTGGCTCAAAAATAGAATTAACAGATTTTGTTTTTATTCCCTTATTGATATTAAAAACGAATTTAGGTTGGTTTGATAGGGATCCTTGCTGCTGTCCCAAAGGCTTGGTTTCCCATTCTAAACTGCAATTATGATTCAAATCTAGTTTTAATGAAACAAACAAATGAAGAAAAATATGGACCCATCCTGCAGAAACTCATTGAAAAGGCTTCAGATAATCACTGCTTACGTTGTGCATTCCACTTTTCTCATCATAATCAGAAAGTTTTTATTGCCGTGCACAGTAGAGGGACACTTTAAAGTACTACAAAGAACAAATCAAGTGGGAACATTCTAATAGAAAAAAATGAGGTCGGGCAATATCGTAAAGGAAGAGAAAGTTTAAGATGGTGTGTGAGGGGGGCGGGGGCTATAATATTACATTTATTCATGTGCGTTTTTTTGTTGTTCCATTATGAAGTCGTGTTAATAGTCATGATGTGTGCACATAGAGCACGCAAATGTATTAAATGGTCTGCTACAAATGTATTTACTAATAGAAGTACAGTATATTCTGTAAAGCCCAACCAACCAATACTTCTGCATGTCTTCTGCTGTCCCTCATGAAAAAAAATACTGTCATTATTTATGTCCCATTTCAAACTGGGCGTTAGCTACCAGGCAGATGTCCTCATATTTGCCTCTCTAAAACAATGATATTACAGACTCTTAATGTGAACAAACTCTAATTATAAAGCACTATACCTTATTAAAAAATATTTTCTTGAGACTTCTTGGCTGTCCCTGTTTTTAAGTCATGCTCTGTACATTTTAATCAGCTTTTCTTTTATTCCTATACTATGCAATACTTTGTCAAATAGCTTGTGATGCTCCTGGGGCCATTCCTCTTACTTAGCATTTTGTTGAGGCACAGAGAAATGACAGGGAGCTTGGGTATTTCAGCAGACTTGGCTCTGTAGTGAGTGGAGCTAGATCCAAATAACGGTGAGCAGAGCCAATTAGAGTACAAAGGCATTTGGACTTTGCATTTTTGTACTTCTTAAGGTCTCAGGACTGTTGTTTTTTTTGACCTGTTTAAAATTTGTTTTAGTTGTGTCTTTTGCATTTTTATAAAGGAAGTGAAACATTTTTGTCACACTTGAGCTCTTAGTTGACACCATTTCAACCACCGTCACATTAGGAAGCATAATGTTATTGACTTCAAAGCATGCTTTTTTATGTTTTTTTTTCTTTCCTATTTCGATTTTATAACCCAACAACAAGCCAGTGTGTACACATTTAATATAACTATAATTATCATAAGGCAGTTTAAAAAAATTAACAAACTATCAATTAATTTCGTACTGCAAACTTTAATCAGTGATACGGTAGTAGGTTAAAAAAAACAAAACAATATGGGATGCAGGGGTGCAACGATTAATCAATTAATTGATTTATCCAACCAGATCATTCTCTCTTAGCCAAGTTGTTAGTCGTATCAAATCAAATCGACCCATACCATTGGGGGTAAAAAACTAAAAAAGTTTCAAAATGAGATAAATCAAGGAATTTGTCTTGGAAAATACATTTGGATTTTTACTATAAGGTAAGAACGACCAAGTACTATCACAGCAGACAACACACATGTGATGACAGCAAAAAATGAAATGATCAGTCCATCATTCCAGTCAAATGTATGGAAACACTTTGAATTTAGCAAAGACTGGTGACCATATAGTGTGCTAGAATGTTCTAATAATATTCCCTTTGGATTATTTGGTTGTGGAACAACAACAGTGGGCTGAACTTTGTACACATTTAATTTACACTGGATTATGTTGCAAGAAATACAAGGAATCTGGTAAACTTCAACTGCACTGTTCAGTATCCAGGTATTCATCTCTGAGTCACACTAGTTGAGGTTTTGGCTAAAGATGTCCTGGATCGATTTTACGTCAGGGAATCGGATTAAATCGGATCATTCAAAAGGATCAAATATTGACTATGAATTGTATTGGCAAACACAAATGTTGATATTAATTGTTAGACCCCTTTGACAAGAAAAGCAAGCTTTATTAAGATGTTCTTAGGTTTTAACACAACGTAAAGAGTGATAGGACATCTTTATGCCATTCTGTTAACGGAGAGATGCTGGTTTTATACATGAACCGGTATGTCTTTTATCATCTGCTTTTTCCTCCTGCAAAGATTTATTATTCTAATGGGGAAAATTGTATCATCTTAGAATGTGTCTTAATCGATTTTGAAAATCTTTTAACAAGATGATGCTAAAAAAAAAAAAAGTAGGCCTAGTTTAAAAAAAAAAAAAAAATCTACAACAACGCTATATTATACCCACAATATATACCCACAATATATATATATAAAGTGTGGGTTTGCAGCCCTATAAGATGTGGTCTTTAATTTATTACAGTTTTTCTGGTCATAAAACACAGAACATAAAACCACAGATTTTTCTTATGGGATGACATGATGCAATTAAAAAAAAAAAAAATTTCATCTGTTATATTCCTGAAAATCCGATTGCAGTACATTTTAGTTCATATGTTCTTCATAAATATGTAGTCTTGAGGTGGTTTAAGAAGCAGAGTTTTGCGTTAAATTGCTCTTTCATTGATTGGCATTACTCTGTGTTTCAGGGAGACTATGATCCAGTAAAGACCAGAGTTCTTCACTTTAGAATGAACCCCTCCAGTGTTGCCAAGCAACAGCGGCAGCAGGAAGTGGAGACTCTTCGAGAGGAAGTGACAACTCTGAGGGAACTTGTACGTTCCTTGCAGGAAGGAGGTGGAATTCTGCATGCACAAGACAGCTCGGGCATTTACACCCCCAATATCAGCCTCAGTTTACCGCCATCCAAGGAGGTGCAGGGTAAGATGCCTCAGACATGGTGACAGACCCTTTCATAAATCATTGCCTTTTTGGATTTTCAAAAAGGCATGCAGTTAAATCGCAGGAAAACAACACAGTTATAAGAAAGAAAAGTGTTTTTTTAAAAGGTGTAAAATCCGTTTTTTTGTTCGTTTTTTTTGCCGATAATATGAAAATTCAGGGTGTCTGCAGGGTTGTAAAGAATAATTGAAGGGGAAACAACAAAAGTGCAAAAATGAAGGGCATTAAAGTGTTAAATTTGCTTTAAATCTTAAATATTTTTCCATCTGAAGTTTTTCATTTGATGCTTTCCAAACGTATGCCTTTAAAGAAACAAAGCACCTCTTTGGCCCACCCGACTCATAGTCAGTGTGGTGTCTGTGGCAAAGGATTCAGTGAATCCACAGGTCAAAATTTGAATGTGTGATCAGTTAACTTTCATGCTGTATCGACGCTTTAACCAAATGAACATTGCTAGACATTTTATGAACAAAATCTGCTGATTTACTTGGCTCACTACCACTGAGGCAGTGTTCAGTGTTTAATATGTAGTGGGTGGACCGTCTTTGTAATCTATCGCTGTAATCCTCTGAATTCTGCTACTGTGGTCACTTTCACAGAGTTATCTTTTCATGCATTTGTTTCATAATCTTTACTATTACATCCATCAGTTTAAGTAAGGGGTAATGTCTGACGAGATGTTTATCATGTAAGGGTTAATGGCCGACGAAGTATACATTATCACTTTTTAGCGCACGCCGTGGAAGCCTGAACGTTCCGACGTAAAGCGTTAAAAATTGATAATGCCCACTTTGAAGGCAATTAACCCGCTTATACCATACAAAAGCAATAAATATTAATCAGTTTTTAGTCCTTAATTCTTGTTTTTTTTTCTGATTTTGGATTGCTTTTCTCACAAAAAGCGGACTATTTGTTACGTGGCGCCGCAACACAGTTCAGAGAGAAAGTTCACCTCTTACTTTTAGTCCTAATGATGAAGCAAAAGGTTGCTCTAAAGAAGCTGCCGCAGTAATACAAAACATTTAAGCTATGTGATCAGAATTTCTTTTTTCACCGTGCGATTATCCTGTGGTATATCACTTTTTAATGCACACCCAACAGCCAATCAGAATCAAGTATTCACCCGGACCATGGTATAACAGAAATTAATGGACGACGCGGAGGCCTGCATTGAAGTCGCTATATCACGATTTACCATTCACACTCTTGCTGTATCACAATTTTTTACATATTTTTTTACAACACACTGTTTTCTTCTTCTTGATTGGCTGTTGACCTTGTCATTCAATCTCCTCCATGCCGGGTCTCCTGTATGAAAGTGTTCAATCTTCGATAGTGAGCAGATCTTTGTTTTTGGATGTGATTTATTATTCTACAAAGATTTGAGCTTCCATCCATCTATCTTCTTTCGCCTGTCCGGGACCGGGTCGTGGGGGCAGCAGTCTAAGCAAAGATGCCCAGGCTTCCCTCGCCCCGGCCACTTCCTGCTGCTCCTCTGGGGGTACCCGAGACGTTCCCAGGCCAGCCGAGAGACGTAGTCTCTCCAGCATGTCCTGGGTCTTCCCCGGGGCCTCCGCCCCGTGGGACATGCCTGGCACACCTACACAGGGAGGCGTCCAGGTGGCCTCCGGACTAGAAGCCCGAGCCACCTCAACAGGCTCTTTTCGATGTGAAGGAGATTTGAGCTTGAAGAGTTTAAATGAGAGTCTGGAAATATTCATGTTTGTCTGAGAAAAGTGTATAAAGTGTGTAATCTGGGGTTTTACAACTTGAAATCCTCTATAACCCTACTTTGCCGATTTCATCTATAGCAGGTTATTTATGGAGCGCTTACGCCTCGATAAACTAGGGAACACTGTAGTATAGAACATCTGGGCTGTGCTACTGGAATATCTATTTTAGGTGTGTATTATCAATGTGGATTATGACTTTCTTATGCAACAGGAATTAATTATAGCTTGTATCAGAGTTTCATTTGACTCTGTATGGAGTCTATATGGCCCCAGCTCGCCTGTGAACTTATGTGTTTACTCTCTGTTGCACAGATTTGAGTTTAAATCAAATAATAAAGTTTCATTAGTTCATGTAATGGCTACCGGTTTGTGAAGTCATATCAGTAAAAGTTCACAATTAAGATTCCAGTTGGTAATGTAACCACACTTTGTGCTATGAAAGCCATCGGGTGAGCTCTCTTTGGTGCTCATTATTGAACATTGTCTAGTCTCTAATTCTATTCTGTTATATATAGATTTAAATGTCAAAACGTGATATTCTGTTTAAAAATTCCATGTTTTTTTAAATGTTTTATTAATTTAACTCAAAAACTGCTGTAACTGTCCTGACCAGTTGATGTTAAAGCTTGTGCAGATAACTAACTTGTTACATTTATGAGTTTCTTAAGCCTTTTGTAACAATTCATTGTAGTTGCATTGAAACAAAACGTCAAACAAATAGATAAATTCATAAAAATTAAAGAATTTTACACAATTCTTTAGAGCACATTACAAAAATAGTATTGCCTCTGACATAAATGCAAGACAGTAAAATACCAGTTGAGCTGATGGTGTAGATGTCACAGACATCTAAATTCATTGGTCAATTTTTGATTTATAGTGATTTCATTCAATATAAATATTTATCCATTTAGTATTGATTCATTTCTTATACTATTCAGTTTAGGGCTGCACAATATGAGGAAAACTTGCGATATAGTGATTAATATTGCGATGACGATATAACTTGCGGTATATTAACATATAAACATATAAAACAACCAAAACATAATTTCCATTTCACTGCAACAGTTTAAAAATTACATTTCAAATGACCCACATCTAAATAAGGCGAAAAACATAGAGCATAAATGGGCTCCATCCGATTGGTCTATGATGTAAAGGAGTCCATTCGATTAGTCAAATACATAAAGGGATTTCTTTGTTTCTATAAATTTTTTCAAGTTGGCATGCGATTGTTTTAGCACATTTAAGGTAACCATTTATTGCCATTTTTGCCGTCTTTTGCGATATGCATATTGCACAGCTTGATAACGCAATAACGATATATTTGCGATACATTGTGCAGGCCTAATTCAGTTCATTTTTTTTTTTTTTTTTTTTTTGAGTTTCAGAATTAATTTTGTTGTGAAAATTGGTTTCACATGATTTAAAATGGCGTATACTTGTATAGCGCCTTTCTTCCTACAAGGACAAAGCGCTTTACAGTCACAGACCCATTCACCCAGTCACACACACATTCACTCACACATTCACACACTGATGGCGGCTCCGCTGCCAAACACAGGCCCTTGCCTACCACCAGAGGCAAGGTGGGGTTCAGTGTCTTGCCCAAGGACACTTCGACTCATGGGCGTGCAAGGCGGGAATCGAACCTGCAATCTTATGATCATGGGTCGACCGCCCTACTGCTGCACCACGGCCGCCCCAAAACTAAACATTTAGGAGCTTGCATAAATAGAAATAGATGAACTTGAGGAAAAAAAAAATCTCACAGGAAAAAAGGAATTGCTTGCAAAAGAAAATAATTCAATACTTGGGTAAATTTGAATTTGATTAATCAATTCTGCATTTATTTTTTTTTACTTTATTTTAACTTGTTCTGTCCAACAGCTGAGCAAACATAATAGAGCTGAAGGCCATTTGTGTTGGTCAGGTTTTACTATCACAAAAAGAGGTTATATAACTTCGAGAAACCAGGGTGTAGATTTGTATAAACCCCTTTTTGTTGTATTATTTTTTATTTATTTGTTACATTTAGTGTGTGTGGGGAGGGAGGGGTGGAAGAGAGGAAAGGGAAGAGAGGTGAGAAAGTGGGGGATACAAGCGCTGATTTAAATAACTTATTTTAAGCTGTAACAATTATACTAGATCTGCTGAAAAGACAAATATTACATATTACGGTGAAATTCTGACACGAAGATGAGCGGAAAACATCTGTCCATCAATACACTGTGGTTTAGGAGGAGGGATATAGCAAACAGGGAGCAGTGTGGCAGTGTGCACGTGGGGGTGGATCAGATCAGATCCTCACCAGCTCGACCAGCCAGACCAGGAGAGGGGAGAAGAGCCCCCAGGCCAGGAGCGCAATTCTGCATTTTTTTAAGTGAAATTTGGTTATTTTATGTAGATTTTTAAGGCAGCTATAAAAGTTAACTCAGATATTTTTGACACAACATCCTAGGTGATTTACATTTTACTTTTACAATTGGGACTTTTGTGCTGGGATAAGATCCTTTGACCTATCATCTAGCCGTATGAAAATGGAATGTAAAAGCAGCTTGGAAAAAAAAAATGAGGTGACTCCTGAGTTGTGACTGCCTTGAAATTACGACGGAGATTTAGGGCCAGGGTGACAAAAAATTCTGGAGGATAATTTTTATCCTCACTTACAGGAAGAAGAAAAAAAGTCGAAATGTCAAGATTAAAGCCAATGTCGGTGATAAAGTCGAAATAAAGTTTTAAGAAAAAAGTGGAAATGTCGAAATTAAAGTCTAACTAGAGTTAAAGTTTTCCGTTTATTGGAGCCTTGCTTTAAGATGAAAGATGTGGAAAATTTTGTAAAGCTTTATTTCCGGATAGGTTTCAAAAACAAAGAAATTCTGAACCTTTGAGTGACTCAAAATCAGATTGTTGTCAGTGTAGCCGGCTTTCTAGGGTTCAGTGTCTGTAAAGCGGAGTTTCATATGTAAAAGAAGGAGCTTAGAGACACGTTTGGGTGTAGAGGACCACAACTTTATTTTCCTTTTCATTCACATACCCAGAAGTCCATTTGTCATCTTATGTCATAAACCTGTCATGTACAGAACAAACGGCAATGCCACAGATATAGAGTTACCTACCCCCTCTCCTCCAGATGAAACAACCTTTTTCAACATAAAACAAAGATGAAAATAGTCTATATTAGCATTAAAACGTTGAAGATGCCATAAAAGTATTCCTCCTCAGTCGGAAGCGTCACACAGACTTAGAGATCTTGTCTTTGATGGAGGAAGAAAGGATTGAAGTGGACATCTGCAGGGATACCGACACCAAATTTGCCATAGATGCGCATTAGAATCCCCTTTTTCAGAAAATCATGTCAGCCATGAGAAAAATTCATTTGTAGAGATACATTCAATTGTTACAAAAATATTCAATGTCTGTCTGCCCCAGTCTCACAATATGGGCCATTCATGCACAAAATGCAGCCTTTAAACTTAAGGGGGTACCTGCAGAATAATGCATAAATGAATATTATGGCAAATTTGGTGCTTTTACCACCAACCAGTTACAATACATCAGTACTTAGGTGAACTCTTGTTATTAACCAAATACTTTTTTTTGTTAGCATTTTTATTGAAATACACTATTCTCTGTGATTTCCTTTTTTTTTTTTTTTTTTTTTACATTCTGTCTCTCCCAGTTGAAGTGTGTCTGTGATGGACATTACAGACCAAACTCATCTTTTTAAGTCTGTCAACTGTCAGAATCTGTGACTACCAAATACTTTTTTGCCCCACTATATGTTCTTCACTCTTTAAAATACTGTTGGCTTGATGCTTGTGTGAACTTGTCCAACATCATGTCCTCCTTAGTAGACAGTTTCTGCTGCATGAAAGTCAAAACACTTGAAGGCATAACATGACTGACACATCATCCAGCTTCTGAGGATGCCATCAAAATCATTTTGTGCATCAAAGTTTGAAAGCATGAATTTATATAGGTTCAGCGTGTGCAGTCTCTGTTTTCACTGAGCTGGGTGGAGTGCTCCTGCAGTGAAGCCACTGGTTTGCTCTGAAGGTACCGCTTTGGCATTTTCTTTTACCTAGGACTGGAGTTTAACATCAAAACATCATCACACGTATGGTAACATAATCCTGCTGCAAGTAAACCAGTTCTGCAAGATAAACTAAGCTCTGGAAACCAATGTTTGCATGAAATAAACTCTGAAGCAAAAAAAGATCTGATACCTTGAAAGACTAGAAATGTCTTGATAGCACGGAATGGACAAATCTATTGGTAGCCAATCTTACTGCTTTTACTGGGTCCTATATTTTCTTAGGTAAACACATGAATTTGACGCAGCAGGAAAGAAGTACCAATATCTTTCAAATAAAAGACTAATGCTGGGGCCACCAACTATTTTGAGTTTGCATACCTTTAGTTCAGTTTGTATACAGCATGGTGGATTTGTAAATGATGCTCCTAATCTCTTCCAGCTGCTGAGGCGTAAAATAGTCATGGATGCTTTTAACACATTGACAACGTTTAGAGGCTTAAGAGGTTTTACTGCACCATTTGTACCATTATACTAACACCTAAATAAAAAAAAAAAAGCATTGTTTGAAAAGTCTCCACATTTAATTTGTCTCCAAAAATGATTTTAGATAAATTTGTTTTCTGGTCGTTTTACTTCTGTTCTACACATGTCTTGTTTTGCAAATTTTTCCTTGTTTTTTTTATTTTTTTATTCCCAGTTAAGACCAGATAACTTCTGTTTTTTTTTAAAACTTTTTTTATTTTTATTTTTTCTAACATGTCCTGTCCAACTGCTGAGCAGACAGATGAGAGCTGAAAACCTCTTGTGTTGGACATATTTTACTGTTACAATAGGGGTTATGAAACATTCGACACACTAGGTGTATATTTGAATAAACCCCTTTAGTCTAAACTTTATTCATATTACTCATATCTGTAACAGTCTTTTGTTGGACCGGACGGAAAAGAAAAGAAGGGAAAAAGAGAGAGGGATGCCGGGGGGGGGGGGGGGGGGGGGGTAGGCGGGTGATAATAGAGGAGGGGGGGTAGAACCGTGAAGCAGCATAACGCAACAAGCTGCAGGGTGTTTACAATCATTACAGTCAGGTTTATAAGTAATGTAAATCCAAAAGGGGGTGGGGCCTGTCCACACACCCAAATGCCACAAACATATCTGTGGGCTCCAAAAATGCCCACATACAAAACATGTCAACATGTCAACGTGTTCACAATACAACTGATGTTCACATACGCATACTTATGCATTCGGACCAACACGTAGATTATTTGTTGTAGATTATTATATATTTGTGCAAAGGTGAGCTAACACCGGTGTGCTAGCACTGGGGGGGTCTTTATGTCCTTCTAAAGTGGATGATGGAATGTAACAAAAAGGAGGGAGAGTACCAGAAACACCCGCACGGCAGCAGGGAACAACTGCCCGTCGGGCAATTACATCCGCCACCCAGACCAGGTCTACCAGGACCGCCACAGGGGCCCCCAAAGCCAGAGAGCAGGGAGGCACCAGGGAACAGAGAGTGTAAGCCCCAGCCCAACCAGGAGAGCAGCCCTCCGCCCCGCCGGTAGGGCCCAACGCGGGGCCCCGCCCCAGGAGAGCACCCTTAGCCCCAGACAAGCGACCCACTGCCACCCAGGAGTTCTGGGCATCCCCCCATGAGAGACCCGCCCTACACTCCAGACAACCGCCCAACCAGTTCAGGGTTCTGTTTTGTATTACTTAACAATCTCTTCAGTGTTAAAGCTACCATAACATGATCTCAACAAGGATGTGGTGTGATTTCTTTTTTTTTGACTGATCCTTTGGCTTGATGAGATTATCGACCCACATAGATGGATCATTGCAGATGTGTTTAATTACTTCCGTTTCCAATAGTACCAAGTCATGCTTTCTGGGATTTTAGCTTTAATTTTCATAACTAATGAGTTTTCCCAAATCTTTGTGTAGATCTACGTAAGCAGATGGAGAGCTCTGAGCTGAGGAACCAAAGACTGAAAGAAGTGTTTCAAAAGAAGATTCAAGAGTTTCGCACCGTCTGCTATGTCCTGACTGGCTACCAGATAGACATAACCACTGAAAACCAATACAGACTCACCTCAGTCTATGCTGAGCACATGGATGACTCTCTGCTTTTCAAAAAGGTAAGTTCTGTATATATTTTAGCTTGCTATATTAGCTGTGTTTCCATTACACATATTCACAAAACTTTATCAAAATACTAGAAATGTTGGAAAAACACAATTTCGCAATGACACAGTCTCCATTAAATCATAATTATGTGAATAAACACAAACCAACTCACACAATAAGTGATTCAAGAACAGGGCGACGGATGTGAACAATACTTTGATTTACAGCAGGTACATTCAAATTTCTGTCACGGCACTAGTGCTTATCATCGTTCAACAAAGGACACGTCAGCGTCTTATTCAGGCCATGGAGCTGGAGGCTCGTTACACGTGGGAGCGGCTACGGATGAAGAGATTTTGGGAAATCGTGGTTGGTGATCTTACAGAGGAGCTGTCGATCCAACAATTCTACATAACGCACTCAACTTTTGATGAGCTGTCGTGCATTTTGGGACCTGCTCCTGCGCATTGCCCAAGGCAGCCAGTTCCTATCAGGAAGCGCATTGCCATTGATAATCAATCTAAAAATTGAATGAGCTGAATTTAATTAAATTATTTCTTTTTTAGATTGCTCTTATGTTTGTATCTAAATGGACTTAAATGACGGTTTCCTCCAGCCACTCCTTCCATGATCTTTTAAAAATGCCTTTCATAGTAGCCTAGCTTCATTTTTAAAAGCTCTGCGTTGGAATCCATTCTTTTGTCCTTGCTACATTATAGTTCAATTTTTCTTTCTGTTTTCCAAAGTATGAGCATGTTTCTTAAGGTTAAAACAGGGATTCCACATGTGTACTTCATGCAAGGACTTTATTATGTGCAGTACTTAGTAATTTACTTAGAGATTGTTTTATTTTTTTGAACCTCATGTTTTATATGGGAGCACATTAGTGTGGATGTAGCATTGCACACTTCTGCACCTGCACACTTAATGAGATCAGATATGGTTTCAGATTGCTTTGAGATACTGGCAGTGTCTCTGAAAGCCTATGTGCTGTCATCATTAAACAGAAGAGGAAAGTTAAAATGAGTGCACGTTCACCATCCAACTTCCAACAGGGTGTAGTATCAGTATAAGATTGATAACCGTCTTGTTCTCTTGCTCAAAGGCTCTAAGAAGTGCTAATTTGATGTAGTAAACTTTTATAACCTTTTTTGCCACTGTATTAGGTTCTCTTGCAGTCTTTGATCAAGGTTTCTTTGCACAATGGGAGTTTTGCTCTGGTTCCAATTAAGCTGTGCATTGAAGAGAATATAAGCAGTATGCTGTGTTTTCAATGTGGGAAGGGAGTAAATTGATATATTTATCATGCCTTGTTGGTGCAGTAGTCTTTTTTTCTTTAAGTGATTCTCAAATTGAAAATGTCACTAAATTTGTCACTATAGTACTTTAAAAGCAGCGAGAAAACAGTAATGGGCATTTTAAGCTAGAAAATTGTAACACGACAAGAAGGCAATTTAAAGGCTTTTTTAAGGTTTGGCAGTGATGTTGTGCAGGTATAATAAATGGGATATTTTAAAGTTCAAGTCTCATGCTATGTTTATGGCAAATGCGATTTGTGCATCCAATTTCGATGTTAAGTGAATGTACAGACTCTAAGAGAAGTTTTGCATTTCGTCCGCCAGACACGGCGCAACTTGTAACTGCTCAATGTTTTCAGAATTCAAAAATAAGTTTTGCAGACTGTTGCTTTGCTTTGCTAAAGCCAGTAGGAACTCGACTTGTGACATGTTGATGATGCAAGCTATAGGGGAGTCCAAAACTAACATGGAGGATGCGCTGATCAATGCCGTTTATGCTGCTGCTAAACGTTCATTTGTCTTTGTATTTAAACATTGTAAAAAAAACAATCTAATTTAAAAAAAAATCTTTTTCTAACTTGTCCTGTCCAACAGCTGGGCAAACAGATGAGAGCTGAAGGCCTCTTGTGTTGGACATATTTTACTTTAACAATAGGGGTTATCAATCTTCTGATAAACCAGAGGTATGTCTGAATAAACCCCGTTTGTAATCTATGCCAAACTTTATTCATTGTTGTCATATTTAAAAATCTTTGGTGTTGGATCGGACGGAAAAGGAAAGGAGGGAAGAAGAGAAAGGGATGTTAGGTAGGTAGGGTAGTTGGGTAGAGAGAGAGGGGGGGGGTAGAGCAGCCCCCCGCCGCGCCGGGAGGGCCCCGCCCCAAAAGAGCGCCCACAGCTCCAGACGAGCACCTCACCACCACCCAGGTGGTGTGGTGCTCGTCATTTTTAACTTCTTTGGACAAATGCAGGACAGCTAGTTGTCAGTTTAACTGGGCCACAGAGACAGAAATACAGCTGAAAGCGATACTTCATCCAGGTGAAGCCCTCTCAACATCGTCCATGTCTTTCGCGATGTAACAATAAGGGGATTAAAAACATTTGTGGGTTGCTCCTACCACACGCAAATTTTTCATAAGGTTTATGAACCTCCTTTTTGGACAAATTTGACGTGTCAAAACAGGGGTGGCAAACACAAATATGATGCTTGAACCATGATTACCATGATGAAAGTGATTCACTATTTGATTGGATATCTTTCTGTAATCAAAGGTTAAAGGCTTGTGTTGTAACTGTGTGTAAAGTTCTTCTTAAATCCTTCATGAACATTTGTCAATTCAGAGCTTTGGCCAGATGATGATGGATTTTGAAAGTAACTGGGCTATTGTTGAACCTGATCAAAAATAGCAATTGTACATGAAGATCTGCACTGTAACTGCAGCTCTAGTTTTGTTTATCTTATGCAGCAACCATGCCTTAGGTTTTTGAAATCATGATTACATATTTATTACTCTTAAACATCAGATATTGATTTTTAAAATTCACCTTAACCCCTGTCTTTCTTCTTGCCTTGAAGAACTCTCTTCTAAAGTCTTTCAAACTCTGTATTGTTTTATTTCCTTTAATCATACAATAGTTTTAGCAAACCTCAATTCTTATCCAAATACTTTGCCAATTTATGGCAAAAACATCGTTTTGCACACTGCACTTTATTCTTTTGTCGTATATTGACCACATTTAGAGAACACATGGAGAATCATAGGGAGAAATGTTGGAACCATTTGATGCAGATACAAACTGCATGAGGACTAGGAAAGCAATATGAGCTCTGCCCACACAGACCCCTTAACCATCCTGGGCTTTTTTTTTCACATCTGCCTCTTTGCTTTTCTTAATCCTGCCCAACAACACATTTCTGTTATCTCTTTCAGTCTTTATCTCTTTCCTTTCATTGCCAGTCTCTGATCTGTGCACATATCAGTGGCTAATTACTGTGATGTTTCTCTGTTGTGTTATGATACCGGCCCTCGAGCTAGAACAGATACTGTAGTGGAACCATTCCATTGAGGCTGCTTTATTTTCTTGGCAGGTAATTATTGTGGTCAATTAGTGCCTTGCTCAATGACTCACTTGAATGCTTGTAAGAAAGTTAATGACATTAAAAAAAAAATGAAATTGAGGGATTAGTACATTCATGTGAGTCCAAGCCGCCTCGTAAACCGATCTGTGGGAATCACTCACTGTCAATATTAGTAACCTCATAGTGTGTCTGCACACAGAACATACACATTCACTATTGTGAAATCTCCAACGAACACTCAAATGGTTTGACACAGAACACCACCTCTTACCACCCACCTTCCTTCACGTGCATACAAATGTTCAAGCCTGTACCACTGATGGTGTTTGTGTTCAGAACCACCCATGCCTAAAGGAATACAAACACTTCCTTTCCAGCTATCCTTATCAAGACTTTACATTCCATGCAGCCTTTCTTTAACTGTGTAGTATCTCATTCATCCAGATTGGTTCAATCAAAGTGGTAGATAAAAAAGCAGTCAAATTGGACTTTATCTAAGACAAACCAAGTCCAGTTGACAGATTCTTACCTACTACTTTGAAAGCCTTACTTTAGCTACTATGACCACATGCTTAATTCTATCTGCAATTTAACACCTAAGCCTGATCCCCTATCAGGAGTCTTTTGAAATTATGTTCTGTCACCAACTTGAACTCATTTTCTGGGTCTGGGTTTCTAGGAGGGACAGTGTTTATGTGAAACACAGGTTTAAATAAGGAGATGAAAACAAGTTCCAAAAATTAGACCTAAATTCTATTCACACAGCACTCATAATAGATGCTTTTGGGATGAGTCAGTGTAATCTCAGATTTGAGCAAGATGAGGGAGAAATAACTGTTGTCTCTAAAATAGACCATATCTCCCTTCAAAGAGCTCCATGGAAACACTATTCCAATGTTTACATGTCTTGGTTTAAAGGTTGAAGCTACTTTTCCTTTACCAATGCTGCTAAAATCCTCTTCCTATCATATAAGCTGTTTAACAGTCATATTTTATCACTCTGAATGTAATCTTCACATTAATTAATTTATTTGATTTTTTTTTTTTTTTTCCTTTTGCAAATCTACCATTAACAGCTCTGTAATTATAATGTTGAAGTTTCCATTGCTGGAGTATAAAGTAAATTTTATTCCAACATCCTAAATAAAAAAACAGGTTCAAACATTACTTATAAATGCACCGTCCAGTTTGTTTCATCTAGGATGTCTGGGATAGAAACCCCGGGGGCCTTTCTAGTACATGTACATTCTTTTCATCATATGTAACAGTACACAAATGAAATCAGTCTACTGTAAACATAAACTACAGCAGCACTATCTTTGCATCTAAATGTCATAGTATAGCAGCTATGTACTACAACATGTAATCTACCAACATATGAAATATGGGTGTGAGATTGGAGAGTGGATGTCTCTCCTCTCTGTCCAGCGGTAAAATGCTCTAATGTTGCCATAAAACTAATAAGGCTTGAAGAGTGGAAGCTCTTTGGGAGCATTTAGATTAACGGCATCATCACATTATTGACAATGTGGGCATTATGTCCTCTGTGTGCTTCTCGGGAAGGCTTACAGCCATCCCTGTGGCAGGATTTTAGCCCAGTGATCGTCAGCAGGCATTAAGTGAACCCAGTATTGATCCACCATTAAATTCTTTCTCAAGAGACTCAAAACTTAGAGTTTTTGAAGTTTTAGGAATTCAGCTTGTCATTGCAGTTCTTGCTATGGTGATATGTAAACTAGCTGGATGTAAGAATGTGAAATGTGTTAATTTGATTATGTATTTAGGTTGCATTAATCATAAAATAAAATCGTAAAAAAATGGGTGTGTAGGGTATTTGTTTGTGTATGAGCTTAAAGTGCACTTGTATGTACTTTGTATTTTTAGCTCACCCCTAGGTGAGAGGGCTGATTAGTTTTCCTGATTAGGTGTTTTTGAAGCTTTGCTAATCAGTGTGATAAACATCTTGGCTTCAGGAGTGAGAGAGTTATTTAAATACTGCTCAAGTTTCAAAGAAGGGGAAGCACTACTTTTAGCTTTTAATAACAAGAACATGAAAATTTAGTGCAAAGCTCAGACCTTCACTTTTAATGATTTGATTGCTACTGACCAAAGAAAACATATAACAAAATGCCTTGTGGATTTTAAGTTGGTAATGAAATTTCAATCTTCATAATCTGAATTTGTTTGTAATATCCTCGTAAGATAGAGGGTGTTTATGATTTGAGAAAAAAGAGACTACAATACTATACAAAAAAAAACAAAAGTTTCTCATGTATCGAAGAGCCTGATCCGAAAACATGATATTGCCACTTTTTGATATACATTTTGTTTGTTGTATTGACACAAAGAAAGGAATTTTTTGTGGGGTTTTAATCCTCCAACCAACACTCCAGTGGGTTTGTTTGAAGTGAAGTAACACTTGTTTTTTCTCTCTTTTAAGGCTACATTACACACCTTTAAATTCAAAGACCAATATTTTCTAGGATGGAAAGCACAAGGTTCATATTTAAACACATTTCAATCAAAAAGCGCTTGAAAATTACATAAATACTAATAGAATGCTGTCTTGTCATTAATATCCCATCCAGAAGTCTTCTTAGTCAATTTAGCCAATTATTTTAATATCTCCTAAAGATTTGCTGCTAGGAAATACTGCTGAATAATAGGTTTTTCCATGTCTTTACTCGCTTGATTTCTGTAAAGTTGTTTGTAGAAGACACTTTGAAGGCACACTAGAATTGCAACAAAGTTATTTATTAGTAGGGGCAATGCATAAGTTAATGAAGTGAATATATAAATGTATATCTCCCCCTTACTCCAAAAACCTTTTCCAATTAAACTTAACACATACATCGATAATAACCATGGAATATGAAGTGTAAACTCTATAAGTTTTGCTTTCATCAGAATTTTCATCTGCAAAAAACCCTCATACTTAAATGATGCTGCCGATATACCGTATATGTTATGATAGCCAAAGATTACAATAAGAATCAGGGAAGTTAGATTCCTCTTAAATTGTAGTCAAAGTTTTCCAAACCTCAAACCTTATTTACTTGTTTTGATAAATTAGCTCAAAACAGAATAGCTTGATGACCATTTGCCAACATACAAAGAACCTTACCAAAACCCAGATGGTACCAAAATCCAAGTAGCTACTTGTTAAGATACTCTTTTATTGATTCTTAACCAGAAAATGGTGCACACAACAGATCAGTTTTGAACAATAAAACTTGACTGCCTTCAAATTTTCAGAAACAAGCATTGAAATACAGGCAGATGCATCACAATTTTCATTGTAGATTGAGACTACACCATTGTTTTCTGCACCAACAGTGCCCTCAGGGGCTTTGCTTCTGTGTACCTGTATCTCTTCTCTCACTAAAACCATAAGGATCACAACAGGCCAGCAAAATACAGCATGACACCAACTATTCGTCAAAACCATAGACATGCGAGTGAAATATATGTTTTAAAAAAAGGTAAAAACAAAGAACAAAACAGGATTTTGGATAAATGCTTAGAGGCCATCTAATATGCTGTGTGCACGGACTATGAAACCTGTGTGGAAAAATATCGTTTGTCTGGATTTGCCTTAATATATTATATGACCAGTTTATGTGATTGAAAAAGGACCAGAAAGGTAAATGCTACCCCAAAGTATATTTTTCAATTCTTTGGCCAGATGTCTTGGATTAATTGTTTTATTCTCAAAACTTCAACTAATGAGCCGCTCAATTTATTAGGAAGGATCTATACTCACTTTAAAATTGGTATTAGACCAGATAACAAAAACACTTTAGTCTTGCAAATTACACTTGTAGGTCTTTTTCAGATAAGTTACTCTGGTCTCACTCATTCAAGCTCTTGATTAGCTCAATAATCAGCACATATGCACGTAGTTGTCTTCCTTCTGCTGTTACCAAACACTTCCTAATGTTCGCCATCGCCTAAGTCTACCTTCATTATCTTTCACTGCTCTTACTTTACTTCCTTGCCACCATCCCCTCGATCTTATTTTCCTAATTAAAGAATAAGGTATAATCTCAGGGCTACCTCATTAAAATGTACTGCCAATTAACTGCTAAAGCCCTTACCATAAGGGAGATGAAGGCAAGTCAAAAGCATGAAGTAATGGCACATTCTCAGTGATACGTTCATGAGCAGAGGCAATGAAACTGTGCTGTTTTGAAAAGACTTGAATTACTTTGGCGAAGCAAAGAAAAGAAGTCGTCTCTTAATGAAATATGGCTCATGAGCGCTGTCTTGTCTTAATGACTTGTTTTCATTTTATCAGCAACTTGGGAATTAACACCGCATGACTTTGTGTATGACTACAAAATTTGTGATATGATATATACAGCAAGACAACATTAGCTTGCCCGTTGCAAACTCGGTCAGTTTCCAATCTTGTCAGTTTGTAATACTGCACACTGATTTATTTGTAGTTTTTGTTTGAAATATATATTTTAAATAACAGCAGCTGGGTAGCTCGGTTGATAAGGTGAGAGACTACCACGCAGGATTCGATTCCTGGACGGGAATGAAGAATGGTACTGGGGCAATTACAATAGCAATTATCAACACCCAGTGAGGGCTCTTGGGCAAGACTGCCTCCCAAGCACGGCTCGGCTGCAGCTCACCGCTCCTTCAGGGGATGGGTCAAAAGCGGAGAACAAATTTCCCATTGTGTGATAAATACAGTATAATAAAATAAATTAAAAAAATAATTCAAAACCAGTAACCACAAATAAATGTATAGGCAAAGCAACTCTAAATCTGCAACTGGACAGAGTGTTGTGCATCTATAAGTAAAAAAACGAAAAACATTTTACATGGTAACTGGTGTATACTTTTATGAGACCATTTTTCTAACTTGCTTTAAGGCCCAAAGTGCCTTACACACAGTCCTACACACATTCACATGCTGATGGCGGCTCCACTACCTTAAACTGGAGCCAACCTGTAACCACCAAGAGCAATGTTGGGTTCAGTGAATTGCCCAAAGGACACTTGGACACATGGGCAGGCAAGGCGGGCGCCGGACCTTTATCTTCTGATACCTCTACACTACGGCTGCCCCTTTGTATCAAAAGACAATATTGGTTAAAGCACAAACTCTTTAACTAGATTTAAAAAAAAAAAGTGTGAAATGTTGACAGTTAGTCCAAATCTTGTTTTGAGGCTGTAGTTCACAGAATGAGAATAAAAACACAGACGCAAGAGCAGCAGCCATCCAGTGATGAGAACCTTTCACTGTCCTTGGAAGATTGGTACCCCTTTCAAAAATATACAGAAGTAAATGTACAAAATCTCTTGGTGCTTTTTACGGCATCCAGCTGTCTTTATCGACTATAGAACAGCTGGTGAAGTCCCCTAATGACAAAAAAACGCTCAAACAGCTTATCGAAGGGGAATACTGACAAGAGCAGTTTCTTTGTGCTTTGTTTTCAGTTCTTTTCTTAAGAATGCCATGAAATCATCTCAATCGGAGTGTGAAAAGAAAGTAATTACAACGGATAAAACTCAAACCCTCTGAGGCGTGACTTCTATTTTAATAATGGCAAGTTTCATAGAAAGACTAAAATGACCTTGGCTCGTTAAGTTTGAAAATCTACTGAACCAGTTTAGTGACATGGAAAAATAGACCAAACATTTACAAAGTAGAATTAGCAAATTTACCAAAGACATTTTTCTGCATGAGTATGTGTTTGTAACACCCTTTGTAACACCCTACACTAGTTTTTGACAGTCGATCCTAGGAAATAGTTCAAAAAAGGGCTGAGAGATTGTTTTGATTTAACTTCACAGTCAGGAGGCGAATAGTTTCATGTGTGAATAATGATTTATTTTTGTGAAAGGTTGTTAGGATAATATAATTGTTTAACTGTTGCCTATTGGTGAGGCAGGGAAAGAGAAATCCAGTATTCTGTCTTTATTTTATTCCCTCTCTGTTAGTCCAAATTCTAAGCTGTGCATTGGAATTTTCCGAAGGCATAAACATTTGAATTCGATGATCCATCATTCATGTTTTTAGACTGAGAGTAAAACCTCAGTTTCTGTTTAAGGAGAACATGCAAGCCTCCAACAAAAAGGCAGACATTACTGTGAGATGACAGTGCTACTGAATACACTTCAGTAGAGTGTCTAGTTTATCATGGTTATTCATGTTTAGCAACAGTTATCAAACATTCATATTTCACATGTTTCATCAAGGGGAAGGCTAATTTTGACTAAATACCTCTGGGATTAGCTGATAAGTGAGGGCTGACGACTTTTACTGACATGTATTAAGTACTAATAAACTATAAATATTAATGCTGATAGATGAAAGGTGTGGGAAAACTGACCTACATTTTTTTAACATATCTTTGAACCCACAAAGAGAAACGTGAGTTAAATCCAAGAGAAAATAAGAATGTTGAGCCTGATTCTTCCTGACAGTTTCCTGTTCTGGTTGCCCTCAGGTTGTGTGTATGTCAGGATGCAAGTCAGTGTGTTGGCTTGTGTGCACTTGTTGATGTCGCTGGTTCTTGTGGTCAGGGTTTGGAGTATATGTCCTCTGTCTTCTCTGTAACATTCCATCTACTTAGATCTACCCGAGTTCTCTGAGATTTTATAGTTTCAAGTTCTTCAATTATAGTCAATAATTATAAATGCAGCATATTCTAGGTTTGCCTGTGGCAGCCTCCTGGGGGTTGATGTTCTCTTTTGAGTGTAAACTTTATTCTCCACTGCAGATCTGACATTTGTGCTTCTTTACTCTACTGCCTTACACGTGTTTAACATGAAACCCTTAAAAACACAGTTTTGTACTAACAACACCTGTGGACAGGCAAGCAAAAATACTCTGGAGGTACTTTCCTGCTAAATAACTAGCTGCTATTAACCTGGCACCGGTTAATAGCAGCTAAAGTTGCTGCTATTAACCGGCAGCAACTAAAGTGCTAAAGTTACAAAGAAATTGTGCTTAACTGGCATTAAAGTTATTTAAGATGAATTATATAAAATACTATACAAGTTATACAGAGAAAAACTGCAACTTCAAAAAGTGCAAAACCTATTAAAGTCCCACTCTGATGCTCTTTTGATCTATTTTTAAAGCGTTCTACGTGGTCTTTTGAAAATGAAAATGGTGTTTTTAGCCAAAATGAAAGAAAAAAAAAAAGTCACTTTTAGTTTTCTGAAAGCTGTAGTAGCCCTATGTTTGCGTGGAGAAACCCCATCCCGTCTTCCCTTCCTGTTGCAGTAATCGCTAGGGTTGGGCGATGTCCCCTAAATTGGCCGTTGACGATGTTTGCTGTCAACCATCGGGATGGACGATGACATCGTGGGGGGGGGGGCTATTTTTACATTTTTCGTTCTTATACAACTGCTATTCGTTATTTTACTTTTTTTATTTTATTTCCCAACTAATGACTAATCCGCGATGATCCAGTATAAACTGAGGGAAGTGACTTTAACAAAAAAAGTAACAAACAAAATAGAAAAGAAGTAGTCTGCTCCCGCACTTCACTAGTGAAGTGGACCGGTGGAGCGCGGACTTACAGCTTTGTGTTTGAGGGGAAGGGGGGGGGGGTGCTTTGTTACATGAGCGGTAAGTGTGGGAGATTTAATACTGCGATCCGTCCCGCACCTCTAGGGGTACGAGGCTACGAGCTACCGAACTCAGAACCGGGTCTAAAACTGTGTGTGTGAGCACAGCTCGGATCGTCAGCAGACACACAGGGGTTTGAGCTTCAAAGCAGAAATGTCGCTCAGTCCTTAGAAAACAGTCAAACAATGACGTGGATTTGTGTTTCCAGTTGTGTCCCGACTAAATAAAGGCTGATGTTATTCCCACATGTTTACGTGCAGCGCCACCCAAAGCTAATGTTGTTAGCCCGTGTTAGCATACTGCTAATCCTGGCTTCTTTCCGGCTCCGTCCAGAAAAAGCACTGACCACACGGATTAAAATTCAAATGATGAGCGAACAGGTTTTTCATAATAACCGTAACATTATTAAAAGCACGTTTAGAAGATCGTCTCGTATATTACCGAACTGACATGTCAATGTATATAGCCGCTCGGCGCTGTTTAACATCGTTTTGTATTGAATTGTTACATTCAATAAAGTTTGGAAAAAAAAGCCGCTCGGCGGAATTTTCCCCCCCTTCCGGTTTTCAAGCCCTACTGCGCATGTGCGAATGATTTATTCCGACTGAAAGTGTGACCTTAGTAAACTTTTTTATATTTTGAAAACATTTTTCTGTGCCATGTACACGGTTGGATTCTAATCCGACCATTGATCCCATCAAGATATTTTGTACATGTAACCGCGGCTTATGGTGTCGACTCGCAACGTGGCGGGGGCGTGGCATCACGATGGTGTCTCTTCATCGGGATCTCAGTCACCCATCACGATGGACGATGATATCGTCCATCGGAACAACCCTAGTAAGCGCTCTGTTTACCCACTCTCTCACTGGCTTATAGCAACCCCAGCTTAACATTACCTGTGTAACAAAAATGGCAAGCAATGTCTGATCTTTGTTTTGTTCGTCCGAAGGAAAACGAAGACCTACATGGATCTAGTCGTCTACTAGTAGATGCATCAGAATGTAGTGGAGCAGTGGGCTTGTGGCCTTCCCAGCTTTTTTTCAATGTAACAAATAAGCTATTTTCAACTGCTCTTTTTGTGTGTCTGGTCCTGATTTGTATATAGAAATATTCAGAAAAGCTATTTTAAGCTTAATTTGCTTTATATATGCCCTCCATCATCAGAAAAATGCCACAAAGCATGTTAAAAACACCATAAGCACACTTTTCATCGGAGTTGCCCTATCAACAGTCAGAAAGTTGAGGATAACTAAGTGTAAAAGAAACACCAACCAGGAAGTCAAATTCCAGGTGACCATTTTTTGTAAGGCTTTGCTAACAAGATCGAAAATTCAGAAAAAAGTGTTGACAAAGCAAAACTTCAAGCTGATGTCATATAATCAAATCCTCAAATATTCCATGTATGGTGTGAACATTTGTAATTAGTTTGAGAATTCGATTATTAATTGTTTGATCTCATTTGGGCTCATACATATGAACAACATTTGAAGATCAGTGGGTAAAAAGCTGATTAAAATTTAAATACTGAATAATTTTGCTGGTGATTTGATTATTCTTTGAAAGAGTTTTGTTCAATTCAGCGTCCTCTTTGGCCTTTTCACTCCTCTGTGTGTCACGTACCCTGCTGTGGAATTTAGAAAAATGCCACAATCTTCAATTAGATTGAAAGGTTTTCATCTGCATATTTCTGATTATTCAACTGTTCCATTTTTTGTTTACTTACAAATCAACAGCTATGCTAGCACTCTGTGTACACGACCGGTGAAGATGTTCTTCTTGACATGGGATGGCTGTGTGTATTTGTGCAGTGTGTGTACATCAATATGCTGCCCCAACTGTATGGGATTTAAAGAACAAAAGAAACCTTTTTCTTTTCTATTCACTTGTTTATTTCATTTGGATTAATATTTAGGTTATTTGGATAAATATTTTTCAGTAGTTGAATTACAGGATAGTCTTTGTAACCAATGACGAAAAGGTTTAGATAGTCAGACAGGAAAAGTAGTATCACTTGCAACAAACAGAAAGCAGTAGGTTGTGGATTTAAAAGTTGTTTTATATAAGAAGTAGTTCCAGTGTTGTATTTACACAGTATCAGAATAATGGGAAACATCTATAAAGGTTTTTCATTATTCATTTTCTTGTTCCGTGTGTTTTTAAATCAACTTACCTAGATTGTCTGATGCATGCCAGGGTTCAAAGTTTTAGATGGTCTGCTTTTTTGTCACAGGTGTGAAAACTCACCTGACCTTTAGTGATGACCAAACTAGGCCCTCAAGAAGAGCACATTTCTTAAAGCTAGTGTGTTCTCTTAGGACATGGGAAGGTTTCTATTCTCTCTTTTTTGTTTTATTTGAAATCTCTCCTGAACTTTGGAGCAGACCAAACGAACCCTCAGACTCCCAGTTCACTTCAGGGTAAACCAAAGTGAAATAAGGGGGAGTGAAGAACAGAAGAACCAAGTCTTAAAGGGCCCATACCATGAAATGTTAACTTTTTTAGCTTTTAAGTGTATTATAATGTTCATTCCTCACTATAAAGAACCCCAAAGTGGTATATTGATCCATTACTCCAGTACTCTGAGCACCAGCCCCTCCCAACCCACAAAAACAGGTTCTCACTCACTGACATAGACCAGGAAGAACAGCCCGTTCCCGGAAGAGTCTGCACGAAGACAGTATCTTCCAATTGTGCCCTGTCTCCAATAAATGCCAGGTCTAATGGGTGATCGATACATTAAACACCGGTAGATAATAGTGGCCGGTCTCCTTTAAGACCCCACCCCCACCCCTGCACACTCGTGCAAATGGCGGGTTTCTGTCTGTGGCTTACTTTTGTGAGTCAGCATAGCGATGGCCAAGAAACACTCTACGATTTAGCATTTTAACTTGGTGCAGTGGCATACGCCAAAGAACATTCTGGTGAGGAATCCCCTTCAAAGCAAAGAGGATTTATGATACGGAGGTTGATGCTTCAAAGAGAAGAAAAAGGTTCACAGCCAGAGCTAATCAGAACATAAAACAATGTTTTCATCATTTCAGTAAACCCTGTAATGTTCCTCTGGTGGTGGTATCTGCATATTATGAATGACTTTCAGCGCAAAATGAACCTGTTTACCCATCATTGTTCAGTCTGTGATGGAATAAACGCCGGGGCTACTAAAGTCAGTTAAATGGTAGACACATGCATTTTTGCAAAAGTTCGGATGTTGTTTGTTTTCATGGGTGAAACGCAGACACGCTGTTGAGGGCGGCTCTAGGTTGACGTCATGAAACGGGTGGCACCCCCAAAGAGCAAAAGGCGGAGCCTCAGAGATCGTGTCGTCTTAGAAAATGAGCTGCGATTAAAACTCAGATTTCATACAAACATTGTTCTCGAGTGTGTCAAAGGTATTATATGAGCTTATATATCGATATAATTTACTCTGAAAGGCTTAAGAAAAGCATGACAAAAGCCCTTAAAAAACAGTAAAATGAACATGAAACTGAAGAGGCAGGACTTCCAAAAAAGTTAGATTTTGTCTAACATGGGTAACAGAGGTGGTTAAGGCAACCTATGGTCATGTAAAAATGAGGAAATTAGCTGAACTCGCTGAATCCTTCTTGCTTTTTCCAATGTTTTGGTTGGGCAACATCTCCCCCATGTCAACATCATTTGGAACTGCGTGATTCTTCCAGACGGTTTGGTCCGCGTCAGTTTTTGCTTCCCTCCTGCGAGCGCAGTGTGTGAAAGCAAACAAAACCTGACAAAGGTGTGACAATTATTAGCATTCTCCTTCTGTTCAGACTGACTCGGCGGGTCTTTCTTAGTGTGAAAGCTGCTCTAATGATGCATGTGGAGATTTTCAAACAGTATGTTACTGATGCCCTTCACTGACTCCTGCATATTTTCTTTTTCGGTCATTATGTGGATGTTTGTTTGCATCTTCTGTTCTGACCTTGTTTGTTTGGATCATGATTGTCATTCAGGGAGTATTACCCGTTTCATTTGTTTTGGTCACTGTGAAGCCCCTCCCTGCTTCTCCAATTAGCAAGTATTGATTACCATTAAGTGGATTAAGAAAAATAAAAGGGTAAATTGGGTAGCATGACAGTTCTTTTTACATATTTTTTTTAGATACCATCCTTCCATTGTCTTAACCCCCATATCCCTTTAGAGGTCACTGGGTTGCCGGAGCCTGTCCCAGCTAGCAGGTACACCATGAACAGGTCGCCAGTGTGTTGCTGGGTACACGTTCTAAATCATTACCACATGCACACCTAGGGGCTCTTTCGACAAACCAGTTGACCTATGAAGCATGTTTTCGAAATGTGGGAGGAAGCCGGAGCACCCGGAGAAAGCCAACGCATACACGGGGAGAACATGCAAACTCCACAAAGAAAGGTCCCAACTGGGATTGGAACCAGGGCCTTTTTTGTTGTGATGTGACCACTATATCACCGTGTAACCCCAAACCTCTCATCACGGCGGAAATTAGATCGGCTGTCATCTTGTTAGAGTAAAGGTGCTGGCTCAGTAAGTGTTTAAACTAGCCTTCTATGGAAATAAGAGAATAATTCTGCCTCCTCTTTTACACTCCTCACTATCACTGCATGTATTCCTGTCAAACTGCTAAATAAACTTTGTTTCAATAATTTACATTTTGCTCCTTTTCCCGTAAATGTTTTTGTTCAAATTTTAAGTAGAAAACCTATTTTGTTTGGAAAGTTTTAGTGTAAAAGGATTTCATGGATTTACTGAATCACTATAACATCTTTATTTTAGTAGATGATAAGTTTTGAATCATTGATTCCCTCCCCATTTTTACAGTTAAAATATACGGCTGGGGCTTGTTTTGTTTTTTTTAACTTTGCTCATAATGATGTTGAAGTTACTTTTGTTTGAATGCAGAAAATACAAGTTACTGCTTCAATCTAAGCAATTAAGTAAATTCTCTATTTTGATTTAGATTCCTCTTTCGTGAATAAAATTGCCATTTTTTCTTGCTGAAAGCTGCAAAAAATATGTATAATGAAGACTTGCTAGTTTCTACAAAATTGGCATCACATTCAAATGTAAATTTGAAATAAATCCCTTAAAAAATTGAATAATTAAGAATCCTAAAAAATGACGTTTTGTCTAAATCACATTTTGATTAATACAGCGGTCCACTATGTTGGAATTTTTGTCAGTCACTCCACCATTGTCATTCAAACTATAAATTACCACAACAATCGATATTTAGTCATATTTCTGGCTTCAAATCAGCCTCTTTTTAACTATCAAGTCAACTTAAAGACAGGATATGTTTACAAAGTGAGTTATAGGACTGGATTTACAATGCCCTTGGTGTTTTTCCCCCCAACTAATCAGGTCTTTGAATTAAGTATATTAAGTTAGTTTTTGTAAAGTGTTTCTTAAAAAGCACCTGAAACACAAACTCTCTGTGACCCACATTCGGTCAAGAAAGGGAAAAAAAAAAGTCGACAGGGACACGGTGATTGGTCGAAATGCATCTTGGGTATGCGTGATGCATGACGGGATGTTGCTCACATCCATGTTTGTAATGCTAGGAGTTAAGAGCTAAGTCTGGTAGGCAAAGCAGACAGACAGAAATGTGAAGGTATCTGCTGTAAATCTATGACGTGAATCGTGTGTCAAAGCAGCTAGCCTAGGTATCATAAATCTTAAGATATTTTTCTTATATTCATTGAGACAATAATAAATAGATCATTCTTGTTTTTCTTTTTCCTTTCTTGAAGGAATGTGGGTCACAGGGACACGAAGTTACCACTGAAGGCGGCTTTTGCGGCCGGACGGAGACCATATCCGTGTTTATGAATGACTTATGACGTGAATAATTATTTTGTTCGCGCGACTTAATTATTTCGAGGGAACTAAATAGTATTTCGAGAGACGGAATATTATCTTGTGGGAAGAGATATTAATTTGTGGGAACAAGATATGAATCTGTGGGAACAAGATCTATTTTAGTTTTTTAATGGCAGGACGCGGGCTCCAATCACACAGGCCTATAAAAATGTGGAAATGCACATTATTAAGTAAGGGAATCACTCTAGCACTCACAGCATTTTATTTTATTTAGACCATAAATGTCTTGGATTTGTTTTGTTATAAAATCCGAATTGGAAACGTCCTTGCTTAGCCTCCTAAGTACTGTATGCTCCCAAGAACGTTTGGGCCATTACATCTTTTTTTTGAGATGACAGAACGTTATGATGCAGTATTTTGTTCCAGCTGACTGTGGGGGTCTTCACAGTTTGCTTGGCTCCTGTAGGTTTGCATCAAAAAGTGTGCTGTGTCTCGCACACACCCACTCGTACACAAAGCCTGTTCAGAGGACAAGATTTCAGCATTAAAGTGTTTAAGACACAGGAATCTCCATGGAAACTGGTCAGAGTGTCCTCCTTTGTGTTGTGTGTTCCCAAAGCTCTACCAGTCTGCAGATCCTCGTGTACGCTTGTTTGTTCATGTACCTGTAAAAAGAGCACTGGCCTTTAGATTTGAGAGCACACAGCCTCACTGGATATGCGCGGCAGATTGTTATGGAAATGGAGCCGGAGAGCAAGACGATGAGTGGAAAAACCCATTTCCAGCACAATAACGGTCTGATTTAGGAAATGCACACCAGCTTCTAAAATAATTATTCAAATTAGAATACAAAAACAAAGACCAGGTGTATGTTATGAAGATCACATGATGTGCAGATTTTAGCATAAATGTTGTGCAAAAAAGATTTACTAAAGTTTCATTTTACAGGAACAACAAAAAGCAGCGAAGAAGAACTGCTCAAAAATGTATTCAGAGCCTGTTCAGTGTTTTAATTTTGTCAAACTGTGAAGTTCCAGTTTTTTAGAGTTAGTAGGTAATCCTCTGCTCAGAACTCTTTTTTTAAATGCATATAGGTCATTTTATTCTATTGCCTGTATGATTATTTATTATTGTTTTCCTCAAATGGTCCAGCTTATCAGGGCCTGTGTGATAGGCCTTGTTTTTTTTTTATACTTCACGCCTTAATCACAACAAGGACTAGATGTGAACATAAAATGGGCTAACCTATAGAGCAGGGAGCTGAGCCCGTATATTAAAAATGTTTATGCACATTATTTTCCATGGATATGCTGCGAACGAAATGCATATAAAAACGCATAAATGCCCTACTGTTTTTTTAATTTTTTTCAACTCTGCCCTTAAATCCTGTGGACTGTGCAAGGAGCCAGTTAGTGTTGTTCACGTGAAAACGTTATGCTCAGGTTCGCCTAGTTTTTGGTCGTAGACAGCCCATACCTAGCTGCAAGGGTAGATGTGACCAATGCTTTTCTGACAACTACAGTGTGTAGTGTAGTAAGGGCACTGTACAGTAGCATCACTTGTACATTGTAAGGGCGAGGAACTTAAATTAGTCTTAGGAAAACAGTACAGACCAAAGTTTGGACACACATTCTCATTCATTTGATTCCAAACTTTTGGTCTGTTCTGTACTTCCCGATACACTTACCACATGCACAAGTATCGTACGTGACATTTTCAATGAGTCTCAAAGGCCGTATTTACACTGCAGGTCTTGATGGCCATATCCGATTTTCTGACTATATCCGATTTTTTTTGACGACGATTTTGCGTACTGAGCATAAGTTGCATCTATTCTAAATACTAACACATGTACTTTTTTGAATAGGTACATTTTTCTTTTTAGTTTCATGGTCATTTTTTTCACTTTTTAATGAGTTGAGTAAAACGCCAGAGCTACTGAATTTGGATTTAATGTCTTTTTCCACTTTTAACTTTAGTGAGCAGTCATATTTATATTCCCTGTAAAGAGACAATAAGTCTCTTTAAGTTTATGCAGCGTAGTTGATGGGATTACAATCAGACCAAAGTTTTTTTCAAAATAAGGATTCCTTGGCTTTAACTAAATGTCCTTAAGCGAATGCTTGTCCTAGTCTAAGCTGTCCTGGTTCATATTTGCACACTGAGACAGAAAGTGGTTTTGTCCGTGCTGCATTTCCCAGTCCAGTGCACTCAGCCAGGAAGTGCCATCAGTTCAGGAATGCTGCCCTCTCACCCATCAGTGCCACAGCTGGGTTCGATGGCCCAAACTTTTGCAGCCAAAGTCTGGACAAATTTTAAAACATGTTTTTTCCAAAACTCACTATTGTGTTTCCAACATCGAACATGGGCATCTGTGTTCTGGATGAAGAATCCCAGGTTTTGGTCACACAAAAACAGGCCATCTTCAAACGTCTCAATATCTTCCCAGCATATCTTGGGACCGTGTTCATTACCACCTTCCTCCTGCTTTAATTACTTTATCCCCCGGTCGCCTGATCCCGTCTCCTTCACTCCGTCGCCCCGAGCTGCTCCTCACTCCTTTTAATTAATCCACACAGACTTAGACACCTTCCTCCTGCTGCGATTATGTACACACTCAACACCCACTGATGCGCTCTTGACGACTCTCCGTGGAAAATGCACGGCTTTGAAAGTTTTGCCTCCAGACACGTGAGCAGTGATGGATATTGTGATGCTGCTTCTTTCAGGGCTCCAAAGGAAGTATGCAGCTCATGGAAACCGAGTTCTCCAAAACTCTGGGAGAGATGGTGGACCTTCATCTGCATCACCAGAAAAGCATTCCTGCCTTCCTCTCCGCCGTGACGCTCGACTTGTTCGGCCGACAAACCACCATTTGAGCTGATCCAACATCCTAGAGATTGTGTTGCTTTTTTGACAAGAATTGGATTTGATTGTGAATCCACAGATTTTCCTTGTGGCTTTCATCATTCTGATAGAAATTGTGAGTGCTGCATTGTGGGAAATGACCACCTAACATGATTAAAATCCATTTAAATTTCATTCATCTTGTTCCTACTCTAAATATTGAAGTGATTCCCGGCAAAACAGCATTTCTCTAAGGAAACATTGTGATCAAAATGTGGAGCAGCAGTGGTGACGTGTGGTTCTCTAGATCTCTGTGCTTTCACTTTGGTTCCTTTCTGGGGCCTCGTAAAAGAATTGTTTGCTAGGGATTTTTGGTCTTTCAAAAATGAAAAAAAGTTATGTAGTATTGGAGTAGGATTTATGTTGTCTGTTTTTTATTCTATTGTATTTCTGTCTAGTTTTATGTTGTTGAACACAAAAAGACAAAATTAATCTTGTTTTCTTAGCACATAAACCCCATAAAGCCAATTAAAACCATAAGACTGCTTTTTAAAACTGTACTAACTTCATCATGAGGTTTCTAAATAAAGAATACATGGATCAAATGATTCATTTCTATTGAATGGATGGGATCGAGGGGGGAAGGATGACAAATCAGTGTCTGGTTAGTTTGTTGCTTCTACCTCACAGAACCTGACCTGAAGAGTTTTCACGTTCTCACGGTTTGTTTGTGTTAATTCTGATTTCATTTTGTTTAGAAAGTGCTCTGCATCTTTTCCAAGACCACCAGAAGCAAATTCTTGGAGTTTACAGGTGTTCTGGATTCCTCCCTTATGACAATATCTTCAAGCCTGGAAGCCGGAAGGAATGATCAAGATCTATTTTTCTAACCTTTGTGATGCTACGTGAGGCACATTTAAGGACGTGCTAGACGGCCATTCTTGAACGCACTTCTAGCATACAGTCTTCACACTGGACTATCACTTCCTGATACTAGCACATCTACTCACAGTTAACTTGCTACATAGAGCCCAGAAATGGACTTAAAAACGTGCATAGCGGCGCGTGAGAGTTTTGAACGCGGACGCCCGAAACCTGCGTGTACTTCTGTTTACATAGACTTTTCTTTGGAAATGCTACCTCACATGCTCTCCCTCCCTCCCTCACATGCTCCCTCCCTCCCTTTCTACAGGGCTATATAATTGACTTTCGTATAAGAACTTTAAAAACTAGTCAAAATGGCACTTTGAGTTGAGCAAAAACCCAATAAAATGAGAAAGCAGTTTAGGGGGGCAATAGGAAGTAATTGGGTCTAACCGAAGCTTGGGTCTACCCAGGGTTTTGGTACTTGGTAACCGCAGCAACACGCTCATGTATTCTCCAGTGCTTCAGGTCCACTGGACGAATAATCTCTTGACAGATTTTATGAAAAACATTTCTCTCTAAAACAATAAGTGAAGAAGAGTCTTCTGTTATGCTCAGTTACCTGATTTGTGAGAAAGGATTTTTAATAAAGTGATTTGAATAAAAAATGCATTAAACATTTTGCATTAGTATCATTTTGAGTGGCTGAGCTCTAGGCTGCTCTGAAGTTGCCCCAGGGCCAGAGACAGCCCCCCGCCCATACTGTCATACCCCGTGGGTTTAGCAGTGCACTTTGCTGCTGAAGGTGTGCGTTTGTCTGTAAGCATAAACACTAGTGTGTGTTCATGCACACAATGGCTGAATTTGTCAAAACTGTACTGTGAAATGTATCCTCAAAGGTTTGGACACACCTTCCCATTCATTTGAATGAGAAGGTGTGTCCAAACTTTTGGTCCGTACTGTATTTGCCCAAATAGAAAATTCAATTTTTAAGCAATAATCTGCCAACACTGTGTTGGTTTCATCATGGATGAACCATTTGTGTGAGATCACAGAAAATCTTTTTTTCTGTTTTCTACTAGAACAAATATAAGGACATTTAATGTAGACCATCTGAGTTTTGCTGCTTTGCTTTCCTGCATTTTTTTCTTTTCTTTTGTTATTTTATACAAGACAAAAAAAAATTATGGGATGAATAGAGATTCTAGCGTGGGAAAAAAAAGCAAGCAAGCTGAGAATAAAAGCTATCTCAACAGTAGATCCCCAGCTGTTGCAGCCATATGCCTCATGAGGGCCCATTCTCCTGTGCATTCACGCCACATACTGCTCTTCTTTTCCTGCCCCCCCCCCCATTTTTATCACCTAAGGGTTCTTCTGCAGTGTCACACTCTCAACTTGAGGTCATACTTTAGAGGATGTCAGGTGCACAGTGCAGCACATTCCCTATTCTCAGTCTGTTTTTCAGAGATGAACCCCCCTGTGAAAGGTGAGAATCCCCCAACCGGCACCAGGCAGCTTCATTTGGATTGCATCTTTCACACAGTCAGTCCAAAGAGCTACAAAAAAAAAAAGAACAGGACAGAGTTAGTGGCTGGTGGTGCCATTTTTATAATTTCTTAGAAAAGATTTGCAATCTTATCTTTGCATATTCTATTTTAGGAAGGGTTCCTCTCTATTTTAAAAGAAAAATAATAAAATTGCATTAATTCTATTGATAGTTTAGTTACAACAACATTTGGCCTTTTTGGTTTGTGCTTCATATCATTAAGAAGCAGAAAGACTTCTGAAAAGAAAAACCTTTGCAGTCTGACATCAATTTAAACAAACTGATTTTGTCAGTAAGTCATGTTCATCATTCAAGCAGCCATGAACACCAACTCAACGGACGAGCTGCACCATCTGGCCGTGGTGCGCCTTCGGGTGGGTAATAGGCAGTCAGATGTTGAATGTGAACTTGGTGTGTCTCATCACTAGACTTGCATGAAGACACAGAACTACTGGCAGAGTTTGTGACAGACCCAGGAATGACCGAACGCAACCACGACCAGCACCTAAGGACTTCTGCGCTCTGACAATGTTTTGAAAATGCCACACAGCTGCGGACCCATTCACCACATGTGAGGTACTAAGGTTTCCAGACAAGCCATCACCAACCAACTCCAACACTTTAACTTGAATGCCCCTGACGCCAAGACACCGCCGTGAATATTTGCTGTGGATACAAGACCATGTGATCTGGACCGATGAGTTTCGGGTCACCTTGGACAGAAATGATGGTCGTCAGCGTTGCTGGCAAAGACAAGGTGAGCAATACGCTAAGATCAACATGGTCCCTAGGGTTTGCTTTGACGGAGGAAGTGTAACAGTTGGTGAAGGCATCACCTGTCTGTATAAAACCAGTTTGGTTGATGTAGATGATCCAGTCCCTGTTCATGGATGACAATGCTCCACCACTTAGTGCCGGAACTTCAGGAAGTGAGAGTGCCTTATGGCTAGCAACGCCCCCTGACCTGAACTATTAAGCTATTGATAACATCTGTTTTTTTTCTTTCTTTATCTTAGGCTATATTTGATCATTGTCTTAATTTGGGTATAATAAATATTAAACAAATAAAAAATGGCGTTTCTCCTCATTCATTATTAGTAATACCAAAGAGAACTGTTACATATTTCTTTAAAATCAGACCTAATAGGAAAAGCTCTTGAAAATAACATTCCTGACTTATTGAGGTGTGTTTCCTCTAGACTGTAGGGAAATCTAGTGGTTGCTCATTTGATGTTTTCACCTCATTGTGCTTCATCTGACATTACATATTTCCTTTACATGAGTCTGTTCTGTAAAGAGGACCATATCACAGCTATGAAGTCACACTTTTATCACTTCAAGGAATTATTAGCTGCTAATCGAAATGTGTAGGTGGCAGCATGACGCGGCGCTACTCTGCATGTTTGTTGTTTTTATGTTTTCAAGTCACTTATTCACACAGCTAGGAATGCATGTAATAGAGCTGATTTCATTTGATATTTTTTGCAGCTTTTTAAAAAACATTTCTTGAGATGTTTCATTGTAGCAAAATACATATTTTATGTACAGTTATGTAACTCCAAGTGTTTTTTCCAGTTTTACTGTCTGCACAGAAGAGCTGCTGAGACGTCACACATTCAGAGGAGAAATGAGGGACAAGTTGCCGATAGTGTTGTGTGTTTCTCTGAGCTGTTGCTGCACATGTTTTACTCCACTGTTTCTGTTGGGCCTTTGCCTCCCTGCTATGTCAACCCAGACATTATTGCATAGGAAGCGCAACATTTGGCAACTCTGTTAACCTTTAGGACAAAGCCGCGACGAAAAAACAGAGTTTAAAGTCCAATTTTCTCAGGTTTCCTGCTACACTGAGTTGATGAGTCGTCCACCTAAATGAGGGTAGTTCATAAATGTATTTATGATGTCTACTTTATGGCTGTGCGTTTGCCGTCTCAAAAATCTGCTCTTGCCTTTCCATCCTGCACTTCTCATGCAAGTGGCACCCTGTTTTGTCTTTGAAAAGCCTCCAAACCCCAATCTTCATCTTCCCCTCATCCTCTGCTCTCCATTCTTCTTTCCACTTTCTTATTCATTCCTTTATCTTTATTTAATCAGGCCATCATCTCACAGTCAAAAATAATTAGTGCACCCCCTGATAGCTCATCAACTATGAATGAGATGGTGAAGCTGGTTGAAGTAGCCAGATATCCGATTTTTAACCCTATGGCCATGCGAACACGCCAGCCTTCGTCACGCAGCGCCGTGTTTTAGAAACTCTCCCTTCACCAAAGCAGTTCATCTTTAACAGCTTTTCCATGTTTCTTTTCCAAACCGAGGGGGTTGTCATTCACTTTCTGTTCTATTATCTTTTATTTACTCCTGCTCTCGACAAAACAGATATCGATAAGCGGGACCTGCTGAGGCGAGTCCCCGCTATAGAAGAACGCCTCAGCTGGAATCCAGGAAGTCTTGTAGGACACTTAAGAGAGGAGAGACAGGACCTGTCATTTCTGTCTTTCATCCATCCTTCGCTCCTGCCTTCATCACTTTACTCCCCGCTCGCCGGTCTCTCAGCAAATGCCGCACCGTTTCATGTGAAGAGCCCCCACTTCCCTCATCACTGCTCTCCATCTCCTGCTTTATCTGACACTGAAGGCCCAACAGTGAGGCAGAGATGGAGAAGCTGTCAAGCTTCGGTTCTGATCTCTTTTCCTGGGATTCTCCAGGAGTAAAGTGTGAGCATCACGGTACTGTATTGTCCAAGGAAGGTTAGGAAGAGAATTAATAAGAGTTTTCAATTATTTATTTTGTTTTCTTAAGTATTCCAAAAACTTAAAAAAGCGGAACATAAAACACTGAACTGCAAAGCATTTTCACTGAACTATTTGTCTGAAACTGCTCTTGCTGTCACTAAAATGGAAAAAAAAAAAAAAAAAAAGCATAAAATCCTGTTTTTAATACACAGCATAGAGAAACCTTCTGTGACTGGCACTTGTCTACTTTGTTTTCTTGGGAAAAGAGCGATTATGCGACCACAGGGGGCTGCTTTAAGCCGAGGGCATCATGATGAGTAAATGCCTCTTCACCTCGTTTGGTTTGAACTCTGCTTGGAGCTGACTGACCGGTCCCTGCTGACTAGAGACAGGTTGCAAGCTTGTACTCCGTGAATGGACGTGTGATTAATTCTGTGCCCAGGCTCTAAAGACACTTTAACTCTATGAGCCAGGCCTTATGTTGGCTTCCATATTTAGCTGAAGCATAGACTTTAGCATTTGGTGAAAGTGATGGATCTGAGTGCCTGATGAGTACAGCAAAAAAAAAAATAAAGAAATGACTAGAATTTTGAATTTTTTAGACTCATTTCTGACATCTGTTTTCCACAAAAGGCAAAGCCCTATGTAAAAAGAAGTACTTAATAAAAATAATAGAAGTAACCAAATGATGACAATTCAAGAAATGACCAGGAAGATACCACAAACAAGAACCCAGTGTGAGAAGAAGCTGGTATTTTTTTAGGATGCTCTTCATTTTGGTAAACCGTTTTCTAAAGGTATGGAGTCAAATTGAGGTCATAAAAATTTAAAACCCAAACTAAACCACTTGAAAGATTCAAGAAGACATTAGTAGGATGGCAAATGGGAACAACAGAGTTGATGGATGTTACAAAAGAAAGGATGAAAAATACGCCTTTTGAACTGTTTTATTATTGTCTCTGTCAATGTCATAAAAACCGCAGTTCTCTTAGCTGAGGTGCGATTTATAATGCTTAAAATTAGTAATAGCAACTAATACTAAAACTTGTATTAAAGATTTGTTCAAATCTTTGTGTACGAGGATACTAACATTGACTCAAAAATTGGGGGGGGGTAAAGCTTTTTCCTTCAGGGGCAGCTGCCTTCCCTTGTTCCCCTGTAGCTCTGCCCCTGGTTACCAGGTGGCAAAGAAAGAAAAAAAAAACACCAACTACATATGTTCAGGTTTTTTTTTTTTTTCTTCAATAATCTAATTCTGAAGGAAGTTTTATTTTGGAAAACTGTTGGATTTTCTCCACCGCATCCAACTCATCCTTGAGCCGGTTCATGTTGCATGTGGTCGAAAAGGTTTTCACTTGTTTCTTAAAGCGGTGTTTCAGTCGCTATTTTCAAACCCGTTAAGCCACTAAAGTCAACAACAAAAACTTTTTTTTTTCCCCAGCGAAGATTCATTCAGTGAGAAAACAGAAGAGTCTTTCATTTAAAAAAAAAAGCAGCTTTTAACAGACAAAAACCAGGAGTCTTTACTTCAAATATTGATTTATTGCAACATAAAGTTTAATCCAGTTGCAGAAAACCTTTCAGAGGACAACGATAAACTCTTCTTTCAATAGTAGAAAACTTTAAGCCAAAATAAACAAAAAGTCAGACTCTCGCTTCAGCCTCGTACAGGCTGGTCTCTGTAAATATTGTCAGACATTAAACTAGTTTGTGGCCTGAAAAGGTTGGACCCCACTGGATTAGACCATCTGCGATAACGATGCACATTAATCTGAGATTATCCGAAAATCATTAAAAAAAATAAAAGTAAACTCTCACACAGAGCATGCAGAGATCTTAAGCCACTCCCTGAGCATCCCCAGTACTTTCCCTTCTGCTACCAGGGAGCCAGACTTCCTTCTAATCTCTCAGAGTAGTCATGACTAATTATTCTTGTGGCTTTGTAAAAGCTATTTCTTTTCTTTTTTTCTTTTAACATTGGCTTCCTGACCACACAATGAACCTTTTTTCAAACCTCTTAACACTGACCTATGAATCATAAAAGCATAAAAGGCTTCTAACAGGGAGAAGAACATATTTAGTAACATTTTCAGTTTCTATTTAGTTGCGTTTTATCATCTGATAGGTTTAATCCGGTTGCAGCTTCTGCAGCACAGTTTTGACAGACTGTGCTGATTTTTTATCTGAAAAGTCACAAACAACAGTAGCGATCGCAGTACATTATTAATACCGTTTTTCTGTTTGAACTGGTCTGCAGCCTCAGGTATACAAAGCGCTGAAATGTCAGTGTGAGCCAAAGCAGCAAGCAAAAGACCCAACATGCCCACCGCTGTGACAAAAAGTCTGAGAAAAGCTGAAGGTAAGGAGCTGTTCGCTTTGATGGATCACCGAGCTCAACCACATTTCAGGGTTTTGGACATTGATTTTCAAGCTCTTCTGGCATGAACTGATGTTAAGGCCAAACTGAAGGTAGGTAATCCATCCAGGAGCTCAATGGCAAAATGATTAAATGTTTTTTTTTTTTTGTGCACAGAGCGCAAAATATTATGTGATTATGTTGAGGGATAAAGGCTTGACCCACAGCGAATGATTAACCACACGTACTTTTTCCTGTCAAAGTGGAAGAGTAACACACTCGACATCAATACTGTCAAACACAAACTGTTTTTCAAGAAATGAGAGATGAAAATTTACCACATAAAGCAAAGTTATCCAGAAAAAAAACATATTTGTAAAAAGAGCGGTTTTGAATAAAACCAACATCAGCTTTGAAGCATTTTATTGTGTTCCAAAACAAGGGAAAATCCTGCTTTAACTTATTAATATTTCTCTTTTACATAAGACCAAAGTCATAAAGTTAGTTTATACTTTGATTAGTGGTTAATTTCAGGTAAACATCATCATCAACCTTAGACATTTTCACTCATTTTTTAATAATTATGGAGATCTTGAATGAATTCTGTTTTGCATATGTGCTAAAACATGAAACCAACATAAAAACAGAACTGTCAAATCCAAGTCCCCACATGATCCATAGCTTACAAACTGAAATTTCCTTACATAAAAGTTTGCAAAACCCTTTCAAAGTTGCTGTTGACCTATCGGCATATCCTTTCAGTGGTCGCACTCATTTATTTGCACAGGTGGTTTGGCAGAGATTTTTACGTTGAATGTCCTTGTCCCTGTATTTTATCTAGGCTGGGGGCCGGCACAGGGGGACCCAGACCTGAGAACATACAGTATATGTGGTTCAGCCTCTGATTGGATGATTGCATGTTGGGTTGCCTGCCTGCCCACACATGTGTCAAAGTGTCCTTGAACAAGACTCTGAACCCCATGTTGTTCCAACTGGTAAAGGTTGGTGCCAGTGTTTGGCAGCAGAGTGTGAATGTGTGAGTACATGGGTGAATGGGACTGTGACTGTAAAGCGCTTTGGGCCTTGAAGCAAGATAGAAAACTGCTATATAAGTAAACACTATTTACCATATGTGTAACCTTGAATACCACAACATGTTTCCTTTGGAGTCTACTTTTTATTGGAATACCAGTCTGAATTTGGGCCAAAGTTGTCCAAAACATCTTGTGAATATGTTGCAGTGCTGCATTTTCTGTGCTCACTCTTTCCAGTTCAGGGTCAGGGATGCTGAAGCCCACAGAGCCACTGTTGGGCAAAGGCGGGGTACACCCTGGACAGTTTACTAGCCAATCGCAGGCTGCTATGGATCAATTTTATGCTGAATATTTTAACAGAATGTTGATCAAATTTTTAAGCAAGGCTGTAGCTTCTAGTTGTTTCATTTTCTTCTTCATATTCTGGTGTGCAGAGGACTTTCTGGGTAGTTCAAGACCTCAGAGTGTGCTATAGCCCTGGGGTTCCCAGAAATGTCCATGACTCTGCAGTGTATGAAACATCCCTGCTGAATTACTGCTTGGTTTGTGTTGCATATGATAGTTTTTTTCTCCATGGGGAATTTTTTCAGAGGTCTACAGCTACAAAAAGGTATCAACAGGCATTGCATAAAAGAAAAATCAGTCACAAACAATGTGTTTGAAAAACAGATGAATTCTTTTTTTGTTTTTTCCAACTAAAGTCTTTCTACGTAGTTGTTTTAAATATTCTCCGTGCTCAGTGATGCTTATGATGTGGCTCTTGTTATTTTTGCACATTTCTCTTTGCATTGCATGCTCTGCACTGACTGTGGGGTTTCTTTGCAGACCTATCCATGACTCAGGGCTGCCTCTGGGAGTGGGGGCGGGTGGGAGCTCATGGGGGGTGTCGTGCCTCTCTTCTGGGCGATGGCGTAGGTCTCGAGTGGTCCGGGCCCGGAGCGCCTTGGGGTGGGACAGGTCTCTGTCCTGGCGGGGGCTCCGGCTCTGCATGCTCTCTGTTCTTCTTACTTCTCGGCCCGGGGGACTGCCGGGTTTTGGCCTCTGGCTCTGTCTCCATAGTGAGCGTCTGGTATGCGTAAGGGTGGTTGCTCCCGGGTTGTTAGGTTTGGAGTTGCTGGACCCAAAAGGCAGACAGGGACTTAGGTTGATTTAGTGAGTTTCATTGTAGGATGAAAAAGGGGTTGGGCGTTGGATCTTTGGCGTTGGTCTTGGTTCTTTGGGGTTTTGTTCTTTGGGGGTGGATTGAGAGTCTCTTGTGGCTTTTGTTCAGGAGGCTTGGGTTCTGGAGGCTTTGGTTTTGGTGGCTTTAGTTCTGGTGGCTTTGGTTCTGGTGGCTTGGGTGTGGGCGTTGGGTTTGGCGTAGGCTTTGGCTTGGATCGGTGAGTCCTTCATTAGAGCAGACGAACCGACAAAGGCTGGGGGGCGAGATGGACTAAAATAGGTTCACTGATTGGATGCTGAACAGGTGTGTGAGACCGGATCCTCAAGCAGGTGTGCGGGGGCGACCCCGACGCCTGACACGGGTCTTTGTCTGGTGGTTGGGATCTTGGATGCCTGTATCGGCCGGCTGCTGCGCTGTCTGCCCCATATTCTGGGGTGTGGGGGGCCAGGCCTCCTATCTTTGCTGGTGTATTCAGTGTGATCGAGGTACACCCTAAGAAACACATATTTGTTCAACCCATGCACCTGCTTATCCACTTTTGCACAAATTTGTGCAGGGGTACTGTTTCTTGGTGTGTCTATGTGAGAACTAAGTCATGCAATTTACTTGACACTCTTATGTTATGACTCTATATTATCGACTGCCCTCCCACCCCCTACCCCCTTCTTAAACCCAAATCCCCCATCTCCAACATCCCACTCTATTTCTTTCTCTCTCTTCTTTTCATCCGTCTGGTCCAACAAGGAATACACATAAATATAATTATTATAAACAAAGTTTAGCCTCAAATACAAAAGGGGTTTATACAAATGTACTCTCCGTTTGTCTGAAAATCCATAAAGCCCTGTTGTAACAGTAAAATCTGTCTAACACAAGAGGCCTTCAGCTCTGATCTGCTTTCTCAGCTGTTGAACAGGACAAGTTAAAAAAGAAAAAAAAATAACCTCAAGACCTAGACATTTTGTAATGTAACAATGGATGTGAATGACAGAGGTCAAAGGTTACCTGTAGGTCTTCTGCAAATTTCCACTGCATGTAACTGCTAATTTGGTCCATTTTTCCGTACAGATCTTTTCAAGAGCTGCGATATTTTGGGGCTGGTTCTGGACAACAGAGTAAATGGTGTAAATGGTGAATACTTACATCATGTAGTGCTTTACTACCTTCCTCAAAGGCCCAAAGCGCTTACAGTCATAGTACCACTCACCCATGCAACTGCACAATATTTCAATTGCCTCCACGGAGTGGTGAAGACTAGTCAAACCACTCCACAACCTTGAATTGTCTTTTACATAGCCACTCCTTTGTGTTTGGAGTCATTATCAAAATGGTCTCACTGATGGAAGGAGGGTTTTTTTTACCCAAAATCTCACCGTACATAACTCCCTTCATCCTTTCCTTAAACATATCAGGACTATCCTCTTCGCAGATATTCAGCCTCAAAGCATGATGTTTCCACCCCTATGCTTTACAGTGGGCAATTTGGCATTCTTCCCTCTCCAAACATGGGAAATTGCATCTATGCCAAAGAGTTCCATTTTGGTCTCATTTGATGACATGCCATTATCCCAATCCCTCTCTAAATCATCAAGATGATTTCTGGTAAACTGTAGACGAGTCTGGATATGTGCTGGTTGACGCAGGGGGACATTGAGGCACAGCAACATTTGAATCTATGACGGTGTAGTTTGTTACTATAGTAACTCATACCATAGTTTCCCTACTGTTCTCATGTGAGCTCTAGTTGGAGGGAGATTGTCAGTGATCTTCCATTTTCTAATATTGCTCCAACAGTTGATCTCTTATTATTGCACTTCTTGCTTATTGTAGATGAGCTCCAGTCTTGTGTAGGCGTGCAATTTTTTCCCTGGTGTCCTCAGACAGCTCTTTAGTCATGGTGGAGAGGTTAGAGTCTCTGACTGTTTAAGGGTGTGGACAGGTGTCTTTTATACCGATAACCATTTCAAACAGGTGACATTAATATAGGCACCAACACTTTTTTCTTCATTATTAAAATACATTATTTAAAAATCATATAATGTGTTTTCCTGAATTCTTTTTTACACTCTTTGTCTCAAAGATGATGTACATGACAGACCAAACACCTCTTTTTAAGTGGGACATCTTGCAGAATATCTGACTGACAAATAAGTTTTGCCCTCTGCATTAAAATGGTATATAATGAAATAAAAACACGTGTTGCTGGTAGCAAGTTGCCTGATATACCTTGAGTTATAAATAGCTGCTACCTGAACTACATCACCTGAGGATTAGCAGATGAAACAAAAATCCTAATGATCCTGAATAAAGATAATTCAAGGACATTTAGAGGAAATTAATATGAGAGTATTTGGATCCGTGTTATTGAGGCCCCAATGCACACTTCATGTAACAAATGTCTTTCCTTTCATTAACACATTTTGGAGCTTCTGCACAATTTACTATCTGCCAAGTGTAATTCTCAACAGCTGTTGCCACTAATCCTCACTCCCATACAGTTGACATTATATGGGTGTTTGGAGGGACAGTGGAAATGTGCAGGCAAGCGAATCTCCTGGCAGACTCTAATGTCACTGCCAGTGTAGGAGAGTGACAGTTCAGCTAATTAGACCGCTTTCAAATTTGCATTTCTGTGATATCCTGCCCTAGCCTCATTTGAACGTGAAATGTGCAGGAATGCATTCTGGCGTGTTTTATGTAACCCCAATCCAAACACATGGACAGAATGGGCGGAACCCCTCTGTCATTGAAAGAAAAGCACACAAAGGGCACTGGAAAAGCTTGAAAACTGGCTAGAATAATAAGTTCCCCAAAAACCTGCAATCAAACAGTTTCAGTAACTGTGAAGGAGACTTCTGCATTCACAGTGGGGCAAAAATTATTTGGTCAGCCACCAATTGTGCTAGTTCTCCCACTGAAAAAGATGAGTGAGGCCTATAAATGTCATCATAGTATTACCTCAACTATGATGGACAGAATAAGAAAAAAAACCAGAAAATTCCACTGTCTGATTTTTAAAGAATGTATTTGCTAATTATGGTGGAAAATAAGTATTTAGTCAATAACAAAAGTTCAACTCAATACACTGTTATATACCCTTTGTTGGCAATGACAGTAGTCAAATGTTTTCTGTAAACCGCTGCTGTTTTTTTGGCCCATTCCTCCATGCAGACCTCCTCTAGAGCAGTGATGTTTTGGGGCTTTCGCTGGGCAACACGGACTTTCCACTCCCTCCAAAGATTTTCTAGGGGTTGAGATCTGGAGACTGGCTCTGCCACTCCAGGACCTTGAAATGCTTCTAACGAAGCTCCTCCTTCATTACCCAGGCAGTGTGTTTGGGATGGTTGTCATGCTGGAAGACCCAGCCACATTTCATCTTCAATGCCCTTGCTGACGGAAGGAGGTTTTCACCCAAAATATGACGATACATGGTCCCATTCATTCTTTCATTTACACTGATCGTTTGTCCAGGTCCCTTTGCTGATAAACAGCCCCAAAGCATGATGTTTTTACCCCCATGCTTTTCACTAGGTATGGTCTTCTCTGGATGCAACTCAGCATTATTTCCTCTCCAAACAAGACGGGTAGAGTTCTTACAAAAAGTTATATTTTGGTTACGGCCATCTGACCATAGAAACTTCTTCCAATACTCTTCAGGATCATCCAAATACTCTCTAGCAAACTTTAGATGGACCTGCACATTGACTGGCTTTAGCAGGGAGAGACATCTGGCACTGCAGGATTTGAATCCCTGGTGGCATAGTGTGTACTGATGGTAGCATTTGTTACTTTGGTCCCAGCTCTCTGCAGGTGATTCACTAGGTCCCCTTATGTGGTTCTGGGGTTTTTTTCCCTCTCCATTCTTGTGATCATTTTGACCCCATGGGGTGAGATCTTGCGGGTAGCCCCTGATCAACGGAGATTGTCAGTGGTCTTGTATGTGCTCCATTTCCTACTAATTGCTCCTAGAGTTGATTTCTTCACACCAAGTTCCTTACCTATTGCAGATTTAGTTTTCCTAGCATGGTGCAGGAAAATTGTGTTTCTGGTGTCCTTAGACAGCTCTTTGGTCTTGCCATAGTGGAGTTTGGAGTGGGACTGTTTGAGGTTGTGGTCAGGTGTCTTTTCATGAGTCACGGTAACAAGTGGAGGACAGAGGATCGTCTCACATAAGAAGTTACAGGTCTGTGAGAGACAGAAATCTTGCTTGTTTGTAGGTGACTAAATAATTATTTCTCAACACAATTTGCAAATAAATTCTTCAAAAATAAGACAATGTGATTTTCTGGATTTTTTCTCTCATTTTGTCTTTCATAGTTGAATATCTTTTGCGGACCTATCCATCATATCTTTTTCAGTGGCAGAGCTTGCACATTTGGTGGCTGACTATTACCCCCCCACCCCCCCCACTGCATATACGGGTACTTTCGTCTTCTTTTTCTGTCTAAAATGCTCCAATTGTCTAAAGTTTGAAGTGTCTTCTCCCCAGTCCACATTTTAGCTCCATCCATAGATGTACAATAAGATTTAAAGAAGGACTCATAAATGTCCACATTACAAAAGTCTGATAGTCAAAAATTGCATTTCTGAATATTTCTTGATTTAAATTGTTGTGAATCAGGAGCAGATGAAAAAATGCAGTTGGAAAAAAAGATGTATGTATGTTATACAAGTTACTACGGCAGGCCAGAAGCTCCCTGCTCTGCTACTTCCCATTTTAGATGACTAGATTTATCCTTATTTTCCTTGTCTGACCTGGCATCTGGCTCAAAACTGTATGGCTGGATAGCTCCAATATTGCTCACCATTTTTGTCGCACCGGTAAGGTTAGGTTGGGGTGTTAGGGGTTGTAAGTTAGCAGGAGAGCATGTAAACAAAGGGATGATGGGAAGGGGGTAGGCTTACTTTGTGCCAACAGTCCAGCCCACAACTCAGAGGTGGATTTCTAATGAACTACTACTGCTGCTCTGCAGAAACTATGTCGTAGAAAATGGACAGAGGTTTTTAGATTTTGGCTTAAAACGACATCATTATAGCTAAAAGACCACTTGGAACAATTTTACATTAGATCAGAAGATGATTGGAGTGGGTCTTTAAAGTAAAACGGATGTGGATGGCCACAAAAACAACCCAGATTTTTCTCATTTTCTCATCATGTCACATGAACAGCCCCATGATCTGACTCTGATGCACTAAAGTTGGCCTTTATTGTCTCTGGAGGTTTTCCTGAGCTTTTAGTTAGTTTGTATTATTTAGTTTGTTATCGGTTTTCCTGCTAGTGTCACATCCAGCAAGGTTGTCTTGAGTTGTGTGGACTAGAAACAAACCTTAGTCTGTTGTATATCTATGGTTGAGCTAGTTTACATCTTCTCACATTAGTCCAGGCTCGTTTCATCAGATTTAGTCTTAATTGATCCCATGAAACAACACTGACTCAATGCCTCATTTTTATTTGATTTTTGTAGTAATATTTCTTTGATGTTGCTTTTGTTAGTTTCAAGTTTAATTAGTGACCACATGTATTTTTTTCTTTTTTTCTTTTACTACAATTGGGATGCCAATAACTCTATCTAGATATGTTGGCCAATTGTGTAAAGAAGGTGAAATATGAAAAAAATTACTTGTCATTTTGAATTTCATGTTGAAGCAGCCTCACCAGTTGAATTACATGTGCATCATAGCTGCAGCGCAAGCCGTGCTGTAGGTACGTACCATCTGGACTTTGGGCAGCATGCCTGTTTTAACACATGTGAGGAAGGAATCGGCTAAGTGACTTTATATCATTGTTCTTTTTCCATAAATTCAAACTGCTGAAAAAAAATCACCAACCCTGAAAATGCATTTTAATATATTTTGTATTGTTATAAAGGCTCAACTCCCCATTTGACCCTGTTTGGGCAATCATAACTCAGCAACGTCATTGCTAAAATAGTCGCGTGGACAGCAATTGGACAGAAAGTGAGGTTGATAGTGCAAAGAGGTACACTGTTGTGATGTAGCAGTCCGCTGGTTCCACGCTACATGTGGCTCAATGAGGGTCATTTTACTCCTGGCTGACTCAGTATCTCTTGTTTTTATGAGTCAATACTCCCCAGATCTCACCATAAATTCAGCTTAACCACCATTACACCATTTTAAAGGATACTGGTATGTACACAGCAGCAGCTTGGATTCATTCCTCCACACAGAGGAAGTCGAGTGTAACTGCTGACCTAATAACTCATGAGTCCTGTTGTTTGCCTCTCAGCCAGCCTCGACCTTTCTGCAGCATTCCCTAACTTGGACTGTGCATTATTAATGCTGCGCGCCTCATGTGTGTATATCAGTGCATGTTGCTCTAAGACGTTCTCCCTTTAGATGGTTGATTTTAATAGATATTAATACACCAGTGAGATTATCTCTCATTATTTGTTTTATCATCATGCTCCATTCAGCCTCCTCCCTCAATGGGCCGGCCTACATTCAATTGGGATGTCTGAGAGACCCAGCGAGTCCAATTCTCCTTTTTTCTTTTTTGAGGATTTCACTAAGAAGCCCCCATGGGGGACTGAGAGAAGTCAGAGCTCTGAAAATGAGCAAAGAAGTGTCCTTTCTTTCATCTTCTGTTACCCTGTTTTCTGAAATCCATCTTTTCCTTTCTGTTTCTGTCCTCGTAAGTCTGCCAACTTCCCCGCCTGCCGGAGGCTTCACTGTAAATGCCACATGGAGGAGAAAGGAGGGTTACTGTTTGTGCCTGGGGAGGGCCTCTGTTTGTTTCTTGAGGATCTTACGCAACTATAGAGTGACAGTGGAAACAGACATGAAGAGGCAGATATTTCGGTCACTGCAACAGCGCGTCTGACAACGTCTTGTGTTCCAAGCCAGACGCCAGGAAGAGCTGGAGGCTCCTTGTGTGCTCGGCGCCAGTCTGCTTTGATAAGACCACATCTGGAAAGGGCAGCCCTCCAGCCCAGCGCCTCAGAGCTGGATTTAGAGTGGGTTCCCGTCACTGTGAGCGGCAGTAATACCTGTAGTTGTGCAGCTGCCCTTTTCAACTGGTCCCCACTGGTTACACAACCAAAGTGTATCACTTCGCCACATGGTAGTGCTCTTTAATAAGCATCCACTTCTTCGCAGCAGCTTTCTTGATATTTCAGTTTAGAAGCAGACGCACAAAAAAAAGTTTGACTTAAATAAGATCCTCCATCCAAAACTGTGCGTGCCCCACACAAAGCACTTCTCTTTGTGAGTTTGAGTGTGCAGAAAACGAGGACGGGGAGACAGATGATGTAACCATGGTGACATACCAAACTCACTTGCCTTGGGTTAAAATCACAAGCGACAGATGGGAGATGGAGAGGAAATCAAAAGCCCCAGTTAGGACATGTTCTCTTCACACATTCACCCCCCTTAAGGCAGTAGCACCGCAGCAGTTTTAAAGATGATAAAAGCGGAACCTCTTTGGTGCACCAAAGATGCAATTTTCAGTCACGCACTTCAGTTCTGTGCCTTCAAACAACAATTACAGTGCTCTCATTAAACGAAAAAAAGGGGATTTCACCTTCAGCTACAAGCCTCTGGTCTACGCTAGTTACACGGTCTGGGTCTTTTCCCAGATATAGGCTCAACTGTGCTGCAATAGGAAGCAAGTTTTTCCAAAAAATATTTTGTTGCACGAATAAGCATTTGGGAAATGGATCTGTTTACGGTATTTATTTAGGTCCACTGTAAACCCTTTTCCATTAAGGACTATAACATTTTAAGAGTGTTTTATGTAGCCTTTTGGTCAACAAATGAACGAAAATATGACCCAGTAAACATCCACCAATGCTATTCTGACCCGTTTGCCTCAGAACGACATTTTGCTGTGAATTTTAAATCATGTATTTGTGTAAAATGCTTTAAAAGAAAAAAATATATAGTTTAAGCACAGGACATTCCAGCAGGTACTAGGAAGATTAAAAGTAAAAAAAAATAAATAAATAAAAAAGAATGAAAGCTAAAGAGGCATGTGAGTGGAAAAATATTCTACTGCAAAAAGCGTTAGCATCCTGACACTACTTGCATCTGCCAGTTTTCTTCTTTTTCTTTTACAATTCCATTTCTATTGTAACTGTGAAATTCTTCACAATTTAAAAGCAATTTTAAGGGAGTAAGCCCTGACTCTGGTCCAAACCACAGTCAGTGTAGCGGCAGATGCACTGTCACCACCCGATCAGTCCCCATCTGGGCAAAATTCATGTACTTCTGAATTTTACAACACTTACAAGAGTATCTCTTCTGATGTTAATGACAATAATAAACACCTAAAAATGTTTACAATAGTGAAAATTTTATTTTATTATTGACAGAACAAAAAAACAAAACAAAAAAAGGTTACAGATCAGGACTGCATGATCCTTACTGCACATTAGGGGTGTAACAATTCATTTGAACAATGATGTGATATTTGTGGTTATCGATTCCATTTACTCTCGATTATGGTTCACTTTGAACAACCAGATTCGATCAGATTCATTGACGTAAAATTGATCCTGGACACCTTTAGCCAGACTTTCAACAAGGGTGACTCAGACGTTTTCCAGATTCCGTGTATTTCTTGCAAGACAGTCAAGTGTAAAATAAATATGTGTACAAACAAAAGGGTAAACAGGAATTAATGAAAAATCCATTCACATTTTAGTTTCATAAAGTTTAACCCACTGGGATTTTTCCACATCTAAATAATCCAAAGTATTTACAAACATTGGACTAGAATGATGGCTCCATCAGTTTTTGGAGTCATTTCGTGTGTCGTCTGCTGTGATGGTACATTAGAGTAAAATAAAACTCACATCGTCGGGTATGAGCTGCTGTTGGAGGATTCAAATGCAGCAAAGCAGCTTAAAACCTGAACGTATTAAATAAACAATGATTAAAAAACGTATATGAACTTTAACTTTGACAACCCTAAAACCTGCATCATTAAAGGGCCTATACAATGCAGCAAAATCTAATTTTTGTTTAGCTTTTAATAATAATAATATTGGATTGGATTTATCTGTGCTTTTCAAGTCGCTCAAAGCGCTTACATTGTGTCCATTATTCATTCACTCCTCATTCATACTTGGTGATGGTCATCTACTGTTGTAGCCACAGCTGCCAGTACGCGCCTACAGCCCCTCTGACCATCACCGGGACATTCATGCACCAGTGGTGCCACACTGGAGGCAAAGAGGGGGAAGTGTCTTGCTCAAGGACACAACGTCAGTTGGCTGGTGGGAGCGGGGATTGAACCGCCGACCCATCGATCATTGGACGACCTTATCAACCGCCTGAGCCACTGCCACCCTTTTTAAGTGTATTATAATTTCATTCCTCATGAAACGAAACCGCAAAGTGGTATTTTGATCCACTCTAAGCACCAACCTCTCCCAACCCACGAAAGCAAGCGGGTTCCAGCGAGCTGATGTAGACAAGTGAGGAACCGCCCCATCCACGGAGAGTCTGAGCTGCCAGCAGCGCCCCAGGTTAACACACACACACACACACTCACTTTCTCTGCAGAGCTTGCGCTGATCAGCAAAAACTCCTTCTTTTTATATGCACAAATGCACATCCATCTTTGCAAAAGTTCAGATTTTGTTTTTGTTTTTTTGTGGGCAAGATGCAGACATGCGGCTCTAAGTTGACGTCATGAAATGGCCGCCACCCACACGGAGCGAAAGGTGGAGCCTCAGACATAGAGTCGTCTTACTTTCAAGTTTGAAAAGAACTCAGGAAAATAACTAATATTTACTAATACAATTCTTCAGTGTGCCAAAGGTAATATGTTATCATAAACATGGATATTGTTTACTATAAAATGCTTAAGAATAGCAGGGTATAGGGCCTTTAAGTATCCAAGACTGGTGAGCTGTCCAGGGTGTACCCCGCTTTCACCCAACAATAGCTGGGACAGGCTCCAGCAACCCCTATTACCCCGAAAGGGATATAGCAGGTGAAGGAAATGGATAGATGGCTTAACTAAGGCATAAGACAAGAGGACGGGGAGCAAAACCTTTTTCTTTTTCTACTTTTGGTTTATTGGTTTTTGATGAAATACTGGGTCAGTGAATCATCCAAAAATCTTCTTTTCATGAAATCACTTAATAAGTAAAATGAACTTTCAGTCATTTATTGTGTGAAAACAGAACATTTGCTTCTTGAAAGTTGAGGTTATTTTGCCTGCATGTGAGACCTTTTTAAAACAAGAAAATCCAATAGAGAACTTCTCATTTTGTAACTGGGACTGCGTTGTGGAGGTGTTTCCTTCAACTCAGAGCAAAAGGAAGTCTTTTTAATGCTGCACATTCAAAAGAACACCACTGTAAACAGCTGTCATGGAATATTAACAAACAAACAAATATGATATTTATTCTTTCACCGGGAATAAAGAAACCACCTTTTGAATAAGTCGTGTTGTGTTTCTGGATCCCAGCTGTTTAGCCTCCCTTCTGGCCTCAATGCCAAACTCCTTTAAGGTCATTCCACCTTAAGAATTCTAAAGAAATGAAAACAGAAGACTGTTGACTTCAGAACTTGTTCTCGTTACACTTAAAGCTGCCATATCAAACACAATCTAGGCTTTGTGCTCTGAATGGCAAGTCCTCAGGCCAACTGGTCTTGTTACTTTGAAGTGACGTCCTTGGATATGACAGGCGTGCTCTTAACCAGCAGAACACAGATAAGTGCTGCGATGGGCTCCTCCTGACCAGTGTTTGCACCATTCTGTCTGAGGTCTGCCAAAAATCCAATCTTTAGCACTGAACTCCACTCTGTTTGGATATTTACTAATCACTTATCGTAAGCAAAGCTCCATATAAATGCACAGCGATCAACGCTGACAGCTTTCATCACAGCGATTTTTATTATTTATTTTACAACCTCAGGTCAGCCATTTATGTAACTGTTGTGTTGAGACTGTTCTGGTGCTCGGCGGTTGATGCAAAGCTGTTAGTCTTTCTTTTGTCTTTCGTTACGAGTCTTAAAAAAAAGACAAGATTAGCTTTAGCTCTTTGTGCGATTAATAGATGTTATAAACCGTGAGTTAAGTAGATCTCCTGGCAGACACATTTTTGCCCAAAATGTATTGTAAAGGTTAAAAAGTAAGTTACATGAGGAGCTCTATCTGTAAATAAACAAAATAAGGAATGTGTTTTTTTTTTTTGTTTTGTTCTTCAAGCTTCCAGTGGTCAGAGAGAGATGAGGCAACTGACGTGCAGTCAGGGTTCTGATCAGTGTGATCAGGGGGGCGTGGCTTACCTTTTCCCTGGTGCCTCTCTACACGGCACACCCGATCCTCATCTCATCACTGTCTTTAACCCTTGTGCTATCTTAAATGACCCTACCCTCACATTGACGTGTTCTCCCTACCATGACAAAGGTGGAAAGATTTCATGTAATCCATGGACACCAGTGAAGATCACAAATCATTGAAGAAAAAAGGCTCAGAACACTGTCTAGTGGGTCTAGATGACCCAACTCCCAATGTTAAAGTGCCTAGGATAGCACAAGGGTTACAGGCCTGAGCCTGTCACTGCTCCCTGCCGGATTATTACTTTTCAGTAGCTCTCAGTATCTGTCCAGTTTTGTCCGTGATTCAGCTTCCTGCCGGATTTAGTTTTGTTCCTGAGGAATAAACCTTTAAACCTGCCCTCTGCTTCAGACTCTCCTTTGGGGTCCTACCACTCACCCTAAAAGTCACCTCAGTTACATCATTTTATGGGTCGATAATTCATAGGTTCAAGCAAGATATCTTTCTATCATTTAGTTCTTGTTATAAGTGGGCCAGTTTATGGAAATATCAGTGTTTTTATCTATTGGCTTTGGGAAAAAACATTTTTTTAGTGAGTACAACTGAGTAATCTTAAAACAGGAAACTACTTACTTGCTAGCTAAAAATATGTTGTTAATATTTAATGCTCTCTTTTGAACTCTTTGTGTGTTTGCTTTACTGTAGAATTTTATAGTTTGTGTTAAATTTTTCAGTAGTTCAGAAGAAGAATGGATTTTCTGTTAGGTCATTTATGGATTCATGGAAGAACTTTTTTAAGACCCACTTTGATGAAAATCATGTTCTTGGTGATTTTAACAAGTTCTTGCAGTATTTTTCTCATGATAGTGGACATATATAAATAAAAAAATTGCTTAAAATAGAATTTCTGAGTGTTTCTTTATTTCCATTCTGATGCAGCCACTTGTAGACAAATAGATTCACGTCCGTCTTTGTTTTCCTCGTCTGAGACATCTGGCTCAAAACTGTACGGCTGGTTAGCTCTGACATCGCTCACCATTCTTTTTGCACCACAAATGTTAGCTTGGGGCTGTGGGGGGCTGTAAGCTAGTATGGCAAATTTTTAATTACCTGGTTCAGGTGTGTCCAGCCAATTAGAACATACCAGAGCAGGGGATGCTGGAAAACATGCAGGCCTGGAGTTGCCCATCCCTGGTCATAGTCCTAAAAAACAACACACAGCCGCCACTGTAATCTTCCAATCAGGTCAACCCCTGATTGGAAGATTACAGGTTTGATTCCCGCCCTTGTGTCGAAGTGTCCTTGGGCAAGACACTGAACCCCACCTTGCCTCCGGCGGAAGGTTGGCACCTATGTTCGGCAGCGAAGCCGCCTCCAGTGTGTGAATGTGTGTGTGACTGTAAAGCGCTTTGAGCCTTCAAGGAAGCTAGAAAAGCGCTATATAAGTATCTGCCGTTTACCATTTAAAAAAAAAATCATAGTTAAAAGGGCACTGGGAAAATGTTTAAACAACTCAAAGATGATCTGAGTGGGTCTTTAAAATGTAAAATATTAAAGTCCATTTAAGATCCAATTTAAAAACCAGACCGGGACCCCAAATAACTGAGGAGGACCTGGCTACAGACAGGATGTCTGGCCCCCAGACATCATCAGCCGGGAGCAGAAATTCTCCAAGATTTCAGATATACAGCACCTTTCATTCAAACTATTTGATGCGGATAAACGATTTAGTGTGCAAAATGAGTGTAAAATAGGGGCAAAAACTGCTTTATTCTTTTCAAATATGATATTTGCAAAGGTGCTCAGATTTGAATAACTCTTAACCTGTTTACACCGTAAATTTTTAACCCTTAACATGATCAATCAGCGTATTCTGTCATGGAGAAAAGCGGCTTGGCGCTGGTATGCAACACTCTATCTTAGTAATGTGTTGCATATCGGGGAAAAGCCGCTTTTCTCTGTGAATCATCTGATTCACGTTGATTGCGTAAGCAGTTACGATATGTCAAAGGGCATAATAGGTTTTGACAGAGACCTCTGTTGTGTTAAAGGTTTAAAGCTTAAAACAAAACAAAAACATAAGTGTAAGGGTCACCAGTGCAATCAATCGACCAATCAATCGAATCATGGGGGGGGGGCATGAACTTCCGGTTCTGGACCTCTAATCCCAGCTAATGATGTCCGGGCGCCATGTTCTTGTCTGCAGCCAGGTTCTCTTGAAATAAATGACATTTTGGACGATAACAATGTCCATCCAAATAACATTGTCTCACTCTGAAAAAGGGTATTATTTCTGTGTTTTACTTATAAAAAAACTCAAAAAGCCAAAAACAACAGTCAGTTTTTTACTGTCAGCCAAATTGGGACTGAAACTCTGATCTGAAGGATTCAACATGAACAAAATGAGCTAATTTATTTTTATACAAAAAGAAAATGGCTACAAAACATCTGCAGATTAAAAAAATGATTTCATTAGTATGACAATGGATGTGCTGCATATTCTCAGCATTACCCGCTCTGCAGAAGAAATAAAGGCTGCAAACCCGTTCATGTTGACAAAGGGGCTGCAATTATCATAACATGCAGCCACATTTCAGCAAATGCAGAAACAACAAAAAGAGTACTGTAAGTGATTTGAGTTTCAGGGGGACCATATATAATGATGCACTATGCAAGTGGACTCACTTTTTTATCATGTGACTTCCTTTTATTTTATTAAAGCCCCACTCCGATTATCTTTTGATATTTTATCAAAGCATTCCCATTCTTTTAACCCTTGTGCTATCTTAGATGACCCCACCCTTACATTGACGTGTTCTCCCTACCATGATAAAGGTGGACAGATTTAATGTAATCCATGGACACCAGTGAAGATCACATATCATTGAAGAAAAAAGGTTGAGCGCACTGTCTAGTGGGTCTAGATGACCCAACTCGCAGCGTTAAAGTGCCTAGGATAGCACAAGGGTTACTTAGTATTATGCAATTTATAGTCAAAATCAAAAAGCCTGTCTTGTTTTCTAGAACACAGTTTCTGCAAAGCAGCAGTAGTTCATTAGAAACTCATCTCTGAGTTGTGGGCGGGACTATTGGTGCAGAGCAAGCCCACCCCACTTCCCATCACCCATAGTCTCCTGCTAGCTTATAGCCGCTCACACCCCAACCTAACGTTTGATTCCATTGCATTTTTTTTGTATTCCCCTAATTCAAAATGACTTGGACAAAGAAAAACTCAGAAATCCCATTTTGAGCTGAATTTACTTTATATATGTATGCCATCATCAGAAAAATACCACAAGAACATGTTAAAAACACAAAAAAATGTGTCTTTAAGTCTAATTAAAGTCTAAAAGTTCAGTCTAATTATTTGCAGATGTGTTGTCCATTTGCTGTAATAATTCACATTATTGTGAGCTCCCTTGTCCATCATAAATTTCCCATTTTACAGCATACCCTTGTATTATGTTCCCCATTATGAACCAAAAACGTCCTGCTGAAGTTAGCAGAATGGATTTCTCACTTGTCTTTGTTCTCTTTCCTGCCAACACTGAAGCACACACACAACATTTAGTTCCCCTCTATTGTATTTCAATGGAAACAGAAATCTTACAGCCTCAAAAGATGGCACCAGATCTATCTATGGCTATTCAAGACTTATATACTTCCTACGATCTGGAAAAGCTGCGCTGTAAACATTTACTCAGGAGAATCCAAGACACATCTTTGAAACGTGAAAAGAAAAGTCTCGGATTCGCTCAGAAAAAAAAGCGTTTTCTCCAGGAATGGAGACATTGTAAGGAAGGCTGTTTTTTTTTATTGTGCTCATTTCAATTTTCAACAAGAAAATAAAGAAAGCCTTTGAGGGATGCTATGGCGGAGCATTCACTCGCAAGCCCCCTTTGCTTTCTCTCTCCTGAGTCATTCACTAGAAGAATGCAGCACAGTCTTCCTTTGAGTTGGCGTACTCCATTGTCACCTCTGCCTTGTGTCAGTAGGACCTCCGTTTTATTCCACTTGTTAGGCATTGTGGTTTCAAAAACTCCGTTTTGCTGAATCCGTGTTTAAAGAGCGGCAACGAAGACTGTGGTCAGAGTCGGCTCGTCCTCTCCACCAGCTTCCAGATGTGCTCTGCTTCTCTCTGACACAAGAAAACCTCAATATAGTACTTCTCATGAACAGAAAGGAAAAAAGCAAAACAGTAGGTTAATACATCGCTACATTAATATGATTTAAAATATGCTCAAGTGAGGCATTGAAATCAAGCAGGTTATAAAAATGCAGTTGTTAAAATGTGAACTCAGAATTGTTACTCTTTTGAACTTTTAAATCAATTTCAAAGTTAGAAACATCTAAGAAAAGAGAAGGTGTTAAGGCTGTTGTAAAGTTAAAGCCACAATCTGGAGCATATATCACCACAGTTTTTCATTTTTTTTACTCTTTTTTGATTTGATCTGGGTTGTTTGCTGCCACAACAGACGTGAAAAAAAGCAAACCATCTAAAATAATATTTTTAATACCACAAAAAAATGTATTACCAACCCACGATTGTGACTTTAGGCAGAATAATGACTAGAACTTTATAGATTAGTTTATAGCAAAAAAAAGAAAAAGAACAATAAAATAAAAATGAATCATAAGCCAGAAAAATTTTTTTTTTTACAGTTTCCATTCACCCTTTTTTTTTTACCTCTATTTCAAATCACAAAGCAAAGTAGACATGATCAGCATCTGTCTTTGTTTAAGTATTGTACAGTCACTTTCAATAGTAGTCCTGTTAAACACAAAACCAGCTAAAATTCTGTTTCCACCCCTGGTTTGCTAAAGTTCTCACCAAACTTGTTGCACAGTTCTGTGGAGAATATTCTTCTCTACATGAGCAGATGATCTGATCTTTACACCTCCAGTATTTAAATCCTACATACATTTAAGATATCGTACACATAGTAGTTTTTCACCTCAAAAGTGAAACTAATCACATTTTTATCATTGCACTTCTTCTCTAAAATCCCCAGGGCATTCCTCCGACAGATGGTTGGGGGACAGTTTTGGTCTTCCTGACAAGCAAACATCACTCTGCTCATAAATCATCTTCTAGAGAGCCAGTAGTCCTTTTACTCATCTGTGGGTTTGAATCACAAGTGGCCATCTGCTGGGTGTCAAAAGACAAAAAAAAAATTAAATAAACCACAGCTGCAAAGCGGAGCTAACTTATCAAAGAATACATTCATCTGTTTGTGGCTCCGTGAGTGTCTGCACACACACTCGTGCCGCTGTGGACACTTTGATGGGTTCTGGTGGGTCTACACTTGGGTCCTGTTTGGAGGCTGGAAGTGTCAATTTAAATATCCACAGTATTTTGGTCTTAGATATGATTGGACAGCCTGTGATGGTGGATCACGTTGTGCAAATCGCTGTTTGGCAAAATGGTGTGAACGGATGCAAACAAGTGGCGGTCTGCCTGCAGTGAGAGTTTAAATCAATTCAAATGTGATTTCAGGCTGGCAGGGTGGAACTAGAGGAGTCCAAAAAGAAAAAAGAGGACAACAAAAAAATACTACAGAGCTACATGTGTTAGATAAGAAGCCAAAAAAAAAAGTTCACTTTTTTCCCAAAAGTTGCTTTTTTGATTTCAAACAGTGCAGTTATGCTTTCCCTGTGGGAATTGAAGACATTCAGTAGAAGTTCAGAAGTGTCATTTTCCAAAAAATAAAATAAAAGAATGATGTCAGTGTGTAACTCTTTTGAGAAGTCAGGTTTCAAATGGTTGTACAAAGAAAACAGTCGCCTCTGTTGCAAATATAGAACTTCTCTCCCATCTGTACAGAGTGGATCAGAATGAGGAGAAGGGCCGGCTGGTTTTGGCTCAACGGAGGAGCGCTCTCCTCCTAGTGAAGCAAGAGGAACCCAAAGTCACTTTAAATGTTACAATTTTTCTCCGTTCATCGAAACGGTCAAAAAAATTACACAACAGAGCCATGCCGCATCGAAACAACAAAATATTAATGAGGAGGAATAATAAGAAGAAGACCAGTAATGAGAATAATGAATATAAATAACAATATATTATCGTTGTTTGTTCTTTTTTTCTTTTCGAAATTGGTTTATAAAAACAATGGTGAGGAAAAGTTGGTACACAGTAGGGCTCTACTATCCCCTTGGTTGATTTGGCACATAATACTCACTCTCTGGTGAGAACTACCTACTCTTCTCAGCACAGTTAAATAATGCTGTTGTCTGGGGAGCCATCCGAAATCTGTCCTCCTGATGGTTTCTATCTCCCAATTCACATTAGGTTCTTCAAAATCTGCTGCTCAGCTGAATCGCAGGACGCGATCCAACCAGAACCTGACCCTCTTCCTCTTTGTCTTCCTCGCTGGCCCCACCTCATGACCCACGTTTGAAGAGCTCAGGGTAGATAGAAAACATCACCGAGCTTCAGGACGAGTTTCCCTGACAACGTTTACAGTTTTCTCCTAAATTTGTCTGGTTTTCGTTTAAAACTTAGTACAAATAGCTACATAGGTCTGAGCTATATTTCATATTATATTACAAAAAGGAACTATAAGTGTTGTTCAAGATAATCTAAGTTTGGTCCTCATCCACATTCTGGGAGGAAAAGGCTTTCTGTAAAGTGTGTTTGTGTGTCAGTATTTACATGTCTTTGCGGCAAAAAGGTCCGTGTGTGTGAGGATTGATCAGTGTGGTGTGATTGTGTGTTTCCTTCCGTGTTGTTTGTCTTCTCCCTGTGTGGCATCAGGCCTTCTGCTGGGCAGACACGCCCTTCCAGTAGTCCAGTATGTCATGAAGGTCTTCATCCTTGGCAAACTGAACCTTTCGCCTCAGCGCGTGTCCGGCTGCCACATATCCTTCGTCCTCCATGGAGGATTGTCGGTGCCTCTTCCGGTGAGATTTGAACCTCTCCCAGAGTCCCAGGGTCGGGGTACAGAGGAGCCCTTCCTCCTCCTCGTCTTCCTCAGTGCTGGAGCAGTAGCTGAGGTTGTGGTACTCGGGAGAGAGTGGGTAATGTGGTGAGAGCTGGGAGTAGGCCAACTCACGCTGCTTAGCCTGCCTGCTGAGGGTGAGGGGGTCCAGCATGGACGGCTTGCGGGCTCCTGACTGGTGGTGGAGTTCCTGCAGGATCTGGGGGTGATGCTGGAGCTCCTGGAAGTGCTGCTGGGAGCCGGGATAGGAGTGCCGGTGCTCGTTATACTGGCGGATTCTCTGTGCTTCAGCTCTCAGGATAACCGCGGCCGGGGTAATTGTACGGATGCAGTCTCCACCTCCTCTTTCCCCTCTTTCTCCTCTTTCTCCAGGTGAGGCTCTCTCAATATACCGGGACTCTGACGAGTGGTAACCCCCCTCTGAGCGGAAGGAGCGAGGGCTCCTTGCAGAGCCCGGAGAAGAGGAGGTGCTTGGTCTCTTAGACGTTGGCGGAGCTTCTATGCTGTGGTGCCTCTGCAGTGAGTGATGGTAACTCCTCCCCCTCTCATCTTTCCCGCCTCTTCCTCCCTTATACACAGGGGAGAGGAACTCCCCACCACGTTCTCCCCTTTCTCCTTGCTCGGACAGAAGCACCAATTGTGGCTCTGCAGTTGAAACGGCACCCCCACCTGAAGAGGAGGGGGATTTGATTCCCTGCTGAAAGGAGGTGGACTCAGACTTCAGAGCATCGATGCAGTTGTTGATGATCTGGTTAACTTTGTCCACTTCTTTAGCGATTGTAGAGATCTCTGCCACTGAGCCCTGGGGGTTCTCCTGGGGGGATATCTCCCTTTCGATGCCTGGGCTTCTGACATCCATGTAGTTCAGCTTAGCAGACTTGTGTCCCGGTGTTTCTTTCACCTCCTGCAGCTTGTAGGGATCTATTTCTGCACCCTGAGGCAGGTAGGGCATTCTGGACATGCTGTCCCCTCCAGCAAGGTTCTGGGAAACGCATTCTCCGCTCCCCCCCTCTATATCCCCTTCTCCACCATACTTGAGCTCTTTCAGAGTCCGCTGGATCCTGCTCATTTTCTTCTCTTTCTCCTCCATCTTCTTCCTCTTTCTCAGGCCATGGACAATAAGGCCGAGGAAGAGCAGCATGCCAAACAGACAGCCTACAATGGTCATGATGTAGTGGGTGGCCGAAAACTGGTTGGGAAGGTGCTCAGCTCCCTCTCTGCGTCCAGTTGAGACGATCAAACAAGTGTGGTTGAACCGTAGAGAGTTTCTTATAGAAGCCACACAGTATGTGTAGTTGGTGTTGGGTTTCAAATCTTTCAGCTCTACGTCTTCTATTTGTTTTTTCAGATTCTGGATGTCCGTGAAGAAGCTGTTGTTATAAAGCATCAGGATGTACATTTTCTTGTAAGGATGAGGAATCTCAACGGTAATCACGGCACTCGAGTGCTGCACATATTTAACCCTCATTCTCAGCTTGGGGTCAGAGGAGGTGGGGCTCGGGTTTGTCACATCTTCAGGAGGAATCCCAGAGGCACAGTCGTCCAATCCGCAGTCAGGTGACATGGTCGTGGAGTCAAGGATGTAGAAGGGTGTCACGCTGCTGCCATCATCCGTGCACACCAGACTGAGCACGTGCAGAGCGTTCCGCTGAGTAGGCATGCGAGGATTTTGGCTCAGCAGGTTGTAGCCAGAGAATCCAGGAGGGGAGTCGCACACCATCCTCTCAGTGGTCCTGTTGGGGAAGGCTGCGAGCCAGCGCAGGAACGCCAGCAGCTCACAGGAGCAGTTGAAAGGGTTTGTGTAAAGTTCACAGGTGGTCAGCTTAGAGAGTCCAGAGAACAAGCTTCCATCCAACATCTGGATCCTAAGGGAGGAACAGGAGAAACGTGATTATTCCAACTGAAGTTCCCCTTTCAGACATTTTGACAGCTGAACAGATTGAATTTAACAGAATTTGCTCTTTTTTAATACTTGATTCACTCAGAATCCTGACATTTATCACTTTTACTTTCAAAAAGCCTCAAAGCGCAACAACCAACGCTGGTTTCATTTCAATAAAAGGTTTCCTCCAACAATGACAGACAGTTATTTGCACAGATAAAAACCCGAGAAGGAGATTTATGTGCGCTACAGTCATTGAAAGATTGAGTGTCTCACTGAAAAAGCTTTTCAAAGGTGTAGCAGGTTCTCCAAAACCAGGTTGTTAAAAATCACATTAACCCTAACATGGACCTACATTGATGCTGGGTATGAAATTTGACTTGATCTTTCTTTTTGTGAACAAGAACTGTCCAACAACAATAGATTACACAAATTAGACTCCACATATCAGCTTTACAGGAGGCTCTTTCTAGTTTTAGTGTAACAGGAAGTGATCTGTTCATTTTAATTATACAAAATATTGGCTGTCCCTAAGTTTCTTTCCCCCCTGTATTCTGTGTTGTGTTTTGCAGCCCCTCCTTAACGTGTTCTTCTTCGCTTGTTTTCTCCTTATAAGGTTGGGGCTTGCTTCCCCTCTCTCCTTTTTGTTTTAGTGTCCAGCGGGAGAGGAGCTAATACAGGATGCTAACACCGTGATTTCTATTTTCTTTTTGGAAAATTGTCAGATTTGCAATAAACGGAGGTGGTCTCCAAGGGTGCTGCTCTGTCCCGACATCTTTTGACTTCCTAAAACACAGCGCAGAAGTGATCCGGTTACATTTGCAACTGCAAACTTGTTCTTTCACTCAAATAAACAAACACAATGCCTCATAGAAACTAGACAAGATCATTTCCCATTTTGGAGTCAATAAAGTTGTATTCTATTCTCTTTTGTTCACAAAGTATTCTGTTAACTTGAAAAAAATAAAAAGGGGAGTCTGGGGTTAAAATTTGCAAAAATCTTTTTTTCTCTCATATTTATAAAGTTTTTTATTGTTATCATTATCATTTAGGCCTAGTTGCCGGCTTAAAAACTTCTTCTTGACATTCAATTGATTCAGTAAATCTTTATGTGGCTACCTGGAAGGAAAACAGAAAACCCATCTAAATGCAATTCAACTAACCCCTTTTCTTTTGGCTGATCCCAGTTAGAGGGTTATCATAGTGAAGTCTTTTACATGGTGATTTGGCAGGTTTTACCCAGGATTTTCTTTACTGACTTAACCAGACTGACAGAAGTTTGGCTCAATCCCCCAGAGTGCTGATTAGGAGCCCAGAACAGTCCAACCATCCAGCCATCTATTTCCCATACCTCAGTCCCATCGCAGGAGCCTACTCAGCTACTGTTGGGCAAAAGCGAGGGATGTGAGTGACCTGGACAGCTTGCCAGACTGTTGCAGGACAACACACTGACAGACACACACTCACAATCACAGCTGAGGTACAATTTAGAATCCCAATTATTCTGTTAAACATGTTTTTGGTGCCTGGAGAAAACCCACGCATGCATGAGAGAACATGCAAACTACACACAGAAAGAACCCTGCTAAAGTTTGAAGCAGGCTGTGACACCAGAGTGCTTACCACTTAACCACAGCGCAGCCTGCCCAGTACAATGTTCATTCGATCACATGGTGCACACTCTGGACATCGCGTTGTTGCAACATGAATTTTCCTCTTTAGTGTTTCTTGAAGCTACAAACACATGGTGATCTCTAGACAAGTGGGGAGAGGGCTTCTTTTTTTTCCCACTGTTCACTAGTGCATGGCCGTCACCTACAGTTGGAAGAGGCTTGCTGAGAAATGTCAACACGGTGCAAATCCGGTAAATCTTGCTCCAGGCTTTTTCATTCACAGCTCTATTCCAATATATTTATAAGGCATGGTGTATACAACTGCAGTTATCCCCCAAGATGAATTTTAAAATGGTTGGTACTTCTGTGAATTAAAAGGGACACCCTCCGTATACCACTATCAAATTGGAATCCCTGATTGGTCAAAATTCAATCTAGCTTAAATTCCAATGCGTGTTTAATGGCCACACGTTTTGTACGTAGAGCCAAATATGGTCTTCAAATTGTCTGTAGTAACCCGAGCTTTAAACGTGGAAAACCTTAATATGCATTTATATGTGTGTACATAGACTTTTCATTGGGAGTGGCCACTTGGAAGCACGTTGGTGTGAGGGTGGTGTGAACATAGCTTGGGTTTTACATGCTGATTTTTATGTTGTTGAGCTCATGAAATCAAAACAGAATCATTTTACATAACTCTGTCCCTTTAGAGAACACCTTTGTTTGCTACAATATTTAAAATAAAAAAAACGCTTTTTTTGTGTCTTGAATTTGACCTACTCCAAGTATGAATGTATTTAGTCTGGTTCTGACACAGAAATCATTTTTCAAATCCAATCTGTATAGAAATCTGATTAAAATGATGGCGTGCATGCAAAAGTGGTCAAAGAGCTGAAGATGGAGCAGCCACAAATCCTATCTGAGTCTCTGTTACCCTAAAACCTACTTTTCCCAACCTCGGTCACTGGAAGTTTATGAGGATTGGACATAAAACATACATGGTTGCATTTTCATCTTAATGAATGCAAAGTGACATTTTCTCAGCAGTGGATTTAAAAGCAGCCCTGTGGATAACAGCTGGAGGGGGGACTACTAGCATCTTAAAATCTTGGTTTGGTACGCCACCACTATGCTTGTTGCATTTGGACAAACACACATTAGGACGTTGCTCATATCGTTTTGTGGAAGCACTGAACAGAGTTTATTCCGGTCTAACCAAGGTATGCTACTTTTTGCAACCAAAATTTCATTTAAAATCTATGGAACCTGACGAGTTTCAGAAGTCGCTTTAAAAAACAGGAAATAACATTTTCTGTGTAAATAGGTTAATTCTATTTTCTTTTTCATTTAATGAATTCATCTTTTTTTGGGGTCTACACCGTTGTTTTTTTTCGTTCACCACATCCTTGCACAGCCGCAGCCCAATACCTGTTCATCGAAAGGTCTATGTTCTCTATGTTGGGACATTCCCAGAAGGTGTTGGGTGTAACGGTTTCAATGACGTTGGCTTGCAAGTAGAGATACTGCAGTTTGCCCAGGCCCCGCAGCATCCCCTCTGTCAGGTTCCTCAACTTGTTAAAACCCATCTGGAGAACCTGGGGAGACAGAGACAAGTGGGATTATCCTAATCTCTGAAGGGCTCGTCTGTGCCAAGCATTGCTCACAAACAAGCTGCAGACAAACAGAACAAACAGATGACGGTTCAGTACAGCTAGTGTTTCACATGCTGATCTAAGCCTTTGTGCTGCATTGAATTTACTCAAATCTTACTTGTTCACATTTTTCCTTACTGGCACATCTCCATTGGGTGTATGTTTCGATGTGGGGTGGAAGTGCAAGCATGACAGCTCATTATGGTTAATTTTGGAACAATGCATAAATATTTCTGGAAGCCAAACCAGGGTTCTTTGTTTCTCTGTGTAAGTAGCTGTTTGAGGCTTTATTCAGAATTGGACTACACACACACACACCTACACACGCACACACACATACACACCAGTGCAATCCTTTGTTTATTACTCTAAAGTCTAGATACATGGTTTAGATTCTATAGCCACATTAAGGGACATCATGAGAATGGATCATACCATTGTTGTGTGTGTGGTAAGTGTATCGTGAAGTATTTGTAAGGAAAATATAAGTAACAAACACTTCTGACGTATGGGTGATGCTGTTGTACGGTGCCACTAAGCCAGGGATGACCACGTGCAAATGCTGCACACACAAGGTGCACAGGTGATACGTGAGTGTCCGTTGGATGCTCACACAAACTGTACTCTGTCTAATTTCATCATTCTAACAGCCAGGCTGTGCGCAAGGCACGCCCACTTATAACTTCTACAGCTCTTTTGGGCTCCATGCGCAGTCTGCAATGTTTGGAGGTGGGTGGAGAAAATTAAAAAATCCATACAATGTTCCTGTGTCTCACCAACTTCACCCTTACTTACCCCTTGCGTGTTGTATAAGTGTTCACTACGACCTGTCAGTCAAAGCGTGCCCGTTGAAAAAAATGTAGCACAAACATTTTCACTCTATGGGTTCACTGAGTGGTCTACAACCTCAATAATGCCTGTGTGCCCCTTACAGATTTGCCCACAGACAGCCCATTTCCACCCATAATGGTCATGTCAGGCAGTTATTGGTGTTTATAATGATAGGTTGCTGTTTGTAGCTGCTCACCTGGAGGTTGAACAGTGCTGAGAAGGCTCCATCTTCCACATAACTGATATCATTCTTGGTCAGGTTCAGATATGTAAGATTACCAAAGCGACTGAGTGAGGAATAATGGATTGACCGTATCTTGTTCTCATTTAGCCTCAAGTCTACAATGGTGCTGTAGAAAAAAGTAAAAAGGTTTTAGATGAAAGGAACTGAACACTTCACAGGTAAAGTTTTGTACGACGGGCTTTCTTACCTGTTGATGTGGGAAGGTATGGCTTCATAAGGAGGCTGGTTCATACTGCAAATAGCCAGCCACACAAAGCCTTTCTCCCCTTCGATAAGCCAGCACTCAGCTGTTGCTACTGGCAACCGAAACACTGACAGCAGGGCAAGCCAACAGAGAAAGGGGCAGGCTGTGGATAAGATCCCTGATGAAGAACCTCCAGCCGTGCAGTGTCTTTGCCTTCCCGTACTCTGGGCCATTTGGGATGTCATTGCTGTTGCCATTAGAGAATGCCGAGCGGAAACGCTTGCCATCTAACATTTATTCATACTGGCTTTAGCCATCAAAAATGTCCTTAGGGCTTGCGTATATATAGCAATACTTTAGGATATGACAACTTTTATTTTTCCGGCTTCTCTTGTTGTAACTGTTTTGGACAACGCATTGCCAACATCATTGCTCCCTCTGTGCTTTGTAACACGTTGAAGTGAAATTTAGAGTGTTACTGAGATGCGTCACTTCATTGGCAGTTTGTGCTTTGGTTGAATCATGTTAGTAATCTGATTAAGAAGTTTAATTTCTTTCTGTAGGTCTAAACAGTCAAGGCGAAGCTGTCCCGGTTTGTCTGGCATCCGTGTCCTCTGGGGCCGTCCACATCTCGCTTTTGATGTGTTTGTGATACAGACAGGGATTCCTCTTCACTGCTTCACTCAGCCCTGGTGGGAAAAGACAGCAGAGATGGGAAGAAGGTGTTAGACCGGGATGGCTAATGACTCACAATTGTTTATTTGTGAGATGCAACAAACCTAACCCTGTTAACAGTGTGATGAGTTGGAGGAAGCTGTTCCCGGTTGTGTAACCGTCTTACAAGGCACACACACACACACACACACACACATATTTTCTCTTTATGGAAAAGACATTACTTGACAAGTTCAATTAGAGCACACACTGGTGCAGATATACAACAAGCATTTGCAGATCCTAAAGAGCTTGTTCTTGTTGTAATTTCACACATGCATATTCTGCTGCTCCATTAACTTTGATAGCGGCCATAGCTCTGGTGCTGTGTCTGGTGGTGTTTTTTCTGGGAAATAAATGTCCAGTGAATAAAAAGAAAACTCCTTAAAGGAATAACTGCTGGGGAACAGAGAAAGATAGACTTTGGGGAATTAAGGCAGGAGCAAGCCAGTGACATTTATAGATGGAAAGTGGGTGTTGGCTTGCATTGAGCTAATTTGAAGCCAATTTTTCAGTTTTAATGTAGTCACCATTTTGAACAGATGATATGTTGCTAAACTCTAGGATTCCTAAAACCAGGCAAACAGGAAGGACGAACCAGCATGACGGCGATGATTGTTTGCAAGCTGCCAATCAATGGTTGAACGTAAATAGAAAAAAAATTGAAATAAATTGGAGAGCAATATATAGATGAAAAGGAAAGGCAATAGTAGTGTGAGAAAATAAAGATTATGAAAGGAAAAAGTAATGTAATTGGTTCTTAACTGTTAGCAAAACATAAACATAGAGTGATAACTCTCTTGTCGACAACTGTCTGTCTCAGCTGTGAGCATAACAAACAGGAAGTGACATCACTGATTTGAAGGAGCTGCTTTAGAGGAAAGGTCCAGCATCTTTTGGCAGCAGTTCTCGTCTTATTGATTGCACATGAATAGCGAGGCAGAGAGGTGCTGATGTGCCAGCACGGATCTGAGATGGAGGACAAATGAGATCAATACTTTAGAGAACAGCACAAAGTTCTGCTGGATTTTCCTCTTCCTCACAGAAAGCTGACGTCCCCTGACCTGTGTATCTGCGCTCACACCATCAATGGAGTTTTCAATTATCAGTGCCCCTAAAGAAATGCAATCCTTTCAGTTACTAACCATCCACAGCCTCCTTCACAGCAAACACTTGAGCAGACCTCTATGCAACAGTAAATCGATGCCAGGGCGGCCATGAAGGTGGTGAAGCACGGATTCAAGGTCAGTGTCAAAGATGGGCCTGAGTTAGACCTGTTCCTCTGTGGAATTAAACTTAAATGCCCTCATATGTTGTGTTGTCTGTTGTAAGGAAAAAGCTTTCATGTTGACCGGATGACAAGGAATCTTATTTGTGACAAAGTCACAAAGTCAAAAATTATTCAGAGTATAAATAAACTGTCTGCTGTGCTTTGAGTTTCACTATTTCAGTAATTAAATAACAAAAACTCAGAAGAAATTCATTAAAACTGAATTTGCTTAGAAGTGTTCTTTGATTAACAATCAAATCTCTAGTTCACTGTGTACCAGAGAAATACTATTCTATTATTTAAAATAAATTCGATTTCTGCAATTTTTATTATAAGGCCAAATTAGCTTTGTATTTTCTAGCAGTAAAAGTGGTTACAGAACTGTAAGTTGATGAGCAATATAGATGCAAAAAATACATATAGATGCATAAAATACATATAGATGCATAAAATCTCGTAATTTTTTTTCTTTCCTTTTTTGGTGGCCCTAATACTCCGTCGTACAATTTAGACACTGACAAAAGCCTAATTGATTTATTTTTACTTTATTGCAGATCTTATTGATTTATTTTTACTTTATTGCAGATCTTATTTTTCCATGGCTTTTATTTCACTTTTTGCCACTTTTGTTAAGTTTATTTGATTTGGATAGCTAAATGAAAACATTTCAATGTTTTTAAATGTTTTTTTTTTCACATGTTATATGCAGAAATAGTATGGATGAAATTATTTAATTTTCCCACAATTTTGTTCAAACCTCGATTTTTGAGTCATGGTTCAGTTTTGGTTTCATATAGGATTTGTGTATTCCAAAACAACAATAAACAAAAATTTCAGAAAAATCATTTTTTAAATGTGCTAATAAGAGAATAACAATGGTGAAAAACCTTTTAGTTGGGTTATACTAAGCCTTGTGTAATGTAATGAAACAAAAATAATAAATCTTTTATAAATTTAGCATGACACATGTCTGACACTTTCAACGTAAACACATTGGTGTGCAGTCGGGATGCCATGATCCACTTTCCAACAATTCGGTTCAATGGTGTTTACATGCTGTTGGGTTTTAATGGAGAATTGTGCCAACCCTAATAAATAGTACAAATCCGTCCGTCCATCCATCCATCCATCCATCCATCCATCCATCCATCCATCCATCCATCCATCCATCCATCCATCCATCCATCCATCCATCCATCCATCCATCCATCCATCCATCCATCCATCCATCATCTGAACCAGCTACATTTGGGCGAAGGCAGGGTACTCCCTGAATGGGTTGCCAGGCTGTTGCAGGGTGTATACATTTCTACAATTCTACTCTACATGTTTTGTCCACGCTGAAAGTTAAATTCTATTGTTGACAGGTTTTTTACAGCTGTTGGTGTGTTAGTAGATTTAATGGTCAACTCCACTCTAATCTGGGTGAAAAGGCTTTTACTTTCTGTTACAGTGCTTGTAACAATATAGACTTAGCTTTACCTTAAAGAGAAAAATCAATAAATGCCATTGAAAAAAGTTTGGGTATTCAATGTGTACTGTATGACAAATCTGTGTTTTAGAGACCAGCTCTCTGCATAAACCTCACAAGGGGAAACAGACATTTGTATTTACAGTAATGTCTAGAAACGAAAAGGCTTTCCCACCCCAGTCAGCACAATCTATAATTAATGGTGTTACTTCCTTCCACATTGCATCAGACAAGCATCAAGCTGAGCCACCAGACAAAGTGCAGGAGCTGTAGTCAGTGGCACACACTCACTCCGTCACAGGAAACACTGTTTGCCGACTAAAATCCAGGCTCTGGGAAGCAAACCATTCAACCAGGATGTGAGGTGAGTATGCAATGCTGGTCACAGACACAGCATGAATGAAGTGTCTTGATACAGCTCCCTATTGAAGCGAACAGCAGCTGAAGGGCCACAAGCAGAAGTGAAGGTGAGCTGAAAACTACACCCACAATTTACAACTATCGTTTTTCTTGTAAGTAGTTAACATAACACATGTTAAAGGGACTGTTCAAAAGCTGCTGCTCTTTTTCTTTTCTCCCATTTTGCATCATTCATCACCTTGTGGAAAATTCCAGCACTCAGCATCATCACTGCCTTGCTGTCTTGTCATGTTACCCTCAAACATTTATATGGTACAAACTGTCTTATGGGGGAAGACTTAAGGTGACTCCATGCTTGCTTTACACTTGCTTTACTGAAGGAGTGATTGATGCCATGGCAGCATTATTTTACATTATATTGTGCGGAAGGTCCACAAAAGGTGACTTAAAAACCAAGAGAGCATTAGAATTAAGAACAGGAACTGGTGACCACACTTTGACACACAGAACCAGCAGTGAATAGCAATTTTCAGACTTTTCCATGGAATTACTATTTTGTTTTAAAGTATTGCCTAGACATGCTTGAAAGTAAGGCCTTCTGCCCCGACAAACAAGCAAAAAACAACTTGGAGGATGTAGAAGGTCTATGGAAAAATCAATGACTACCATCTGTGAGGCAGGAGCTCAAACAATAAGTTTGCTCAATGAAGTAATCCTGAACAAACACATAAAAGTAGTTCTAGAGCAATAGCACTTATATCACTTTATTTATTTCAATCCAAAACCTTTTTGCATTATCAGAGTATTCATTTTTTAATAGAAACAAATCCTTCAGCAACCCGCTGGGAGTTCTGGATAAAAGGTTTACAAAGCACATCAAACACCTTTAAAACCTAGAGTACGGTGAAAACAACTGTAACCCGGTTTTCTATTCATAGTATTGCTGAGTCATTGAGTTGAACTACATTTTATGTTGCAGATCTACTAATGCAAGTAAAGAACCCAAAAATGTAAGGGAACCAGACATCAGTATGGTAGGGATGTAACGATTAATCGATGAACCCATTTTTAGTCCTGTTAATTTTTATTCAAGTTGTTAATCAAATCGACCTAAACCATCATGAAATAATTTCAAAATCAAATAAATCTTTTAAATTGATCCTGAAAAATACCACAATGTTCCGTTTGTATTATTTTGATGTGGTGAAACAACAGAACTGAACTTTATGAAATCAAAATGCAAATGGATTTTCCATTGATTCTTGTTTACTTGCTTGTTTGTACAGGTTGGTCAGTGAATCCGATGGTTCAAAATGAACAATACACACTATGTATTGTGGATCGTCAACCCCAAATGATGATCGAATCGTTGTTAAAATGAATCATTACACCCCTGGTATCAGAAAATAGGAAATTTAGGAAACGAATGCATAACCAGTACTAAGCCAGAAATTGGCAAAAAGAAAAAAAAATATCAAGGACTCTAAACACAATGATCGAAGCCTCAGGGTGTTCGACTTGAGTGGCTGATTCTGAAACCAGAACAAATGGAGTTAAGGGAAATGAAAGCTACAAAGGGGAATCATGTTCTTCCTCCAACATATATTAGCATTTGAAATGATGCTGTTGTGACACACATTCTTTGTTTATCCAGTGTTGTTTTCAGCACTGTAATAAGGCAGCTACAATTACACACCTAACGGCCACCTAAGCAGTGAAAAACAAACGGTCAAGCAAAACATTCTGTGATCCATTGCCAGAAAGCCATTACCAAATGCATTTTTCATTTGCTCTTCTCTTTCAGAGTGCCGGCAGTTTCCGGTTTGAAATGAGTCGCTCTCCCAGGTCAAGGGGTTAAGGAGTCTGTACGTTCTGTGCATCAGCCAGTGAAGATTAGAGCATGAAATTGAGTGACAGATCAGGGCAGAAAGTACAGTAAAGTGGACCTTGTACCTTCCCGTAGGTGGTGAACAAAATGCAGCAGCAGAATCTTCAAGATTTCAAGCTGCCGTCTGATTCTTTTTAAACCTTGGCGTGGTCATCAATGTAGACGACAATAGTCAATGAGGTGGAGATAAGACGTCATTACAACAGCTTTGATTGGACAATGAACGATGCTGAAATGTCTCCAGACAGCGACCGTCCATATCTAGCGCCAATGGTAGCCCGGGGTATATAAAAAGCGGGCCATTTTGCACCACTGGATATCTGCAACCCACATTTAGAGCACACATTATTATTTTGTCAATTTACAAATTTACAAATTTTTAGATATGTATCCCAAGAAACCTAGCAAGAGCAAAGCTCCATTGCCCAAAAAAAGGAAGGTCCAAGCGGTACAACCACAACAGGAGTCTTCATAGGATGAAGAGCATCAATGCAGCATCAATGCAGTTGCCCCATTTATTTGCAGGACCCATGGTGGGCGGGATCACCAGATTGGCGGCTGATCATCATTGGGCCCCCGCCCATGTCACCAGCCCTTGTTGAGTGCCTGCGCTGTATGTTTCTCAACAACTGGACGGTGGCAGTGGGATGGCAGCACAGGGGCAGGGGGGTGGCTGGGGGGTGGCCAATTGTCAAACGATTTGGGGAAACTTGGAGACCCTCCCATCAGTCAATTGTCACGCTGCTGCCTTCCTGCCACCCAGCTGTTACTGGACTGCAACAGCATGACCTGCAATGCACCCGGCGTGTAAAAATGTGACTGCCTACTCGCAATTACAAATTGGCCACCTGCCGAATTTGCTGAAGAACTTGCATTTAGGTCACCACACGTTTCATTTGGTGATATGTGATTATAGTCTTAGCAGAATGACTGTGGATCACCCTTATGGGAACTTATTCTGGAGAAACTCAAAGTAAAACTACTTTTCCTTATGGAGAGGGGCCAGTAGAGATGGTTTGGACATCTGGCTGAAATGTCAGTTACCGCTTCCTGGTAGGGAGTTACCGAAATACGTTTATTTGGTAGACTAGAGAAGCTGAAAGAGGTGGAACTGTGCTTTTCAGCCTTTCAGAAGACCCTCATTTATTCCTACAAAAATGATTAAGTAACTAATTAGCATATTCACTAAATGTAAAAAGAAATTTCCTGGTAAAAATAGTGTATATAAAATGAAAAATTTAATCTAAATGTAATTAAGGTTTTTTAAAAACTTATCAAAGATATTTTGCTGGATGGTGTCTAAAAGTGAACCAGTGAAGAAGTTTTTCGATAGATGTTTTACCCAACAGGCATGGATTAAAAACAACAAAAAAAGATTAATTCAATCACTGCAGAGGGCCCCATGCTATTGTTCCCCTAGGGCTCCCAAACTGCTAAATCCACTATAGCTCCAAACATTTAGATCCTCTTTACTTAAACCTGAGATCACGAAGAAAACACAACCGAGATAGTTAAACTCAAGACAACATCCAAACAGTGTAACACAGTCACATACAAATGTGACCACACGTAAACATTAAAAATTTTGCAACACTTTTTGCATCTTCATTTTCTAGCATGTAACTCTGCTGTAGATTTATCATGTGTTTAACTTACTCTGTTTTTATTTTTAAGTATTAAGGTAATGTAAAGGTGTCTAAAACTACACAAGTCATAGCTTGTAAGTTTGTGTTTAGCTGGAGCCAAACACAGACATGTCCTTTCATCCACGGTTGACTGTTTGCTGCCAGCAAACCTTTAGAACATCAAGAAATGTCATGTTGTTCTAGTTTATTTCAGCCTCACTGGAGAGACTTTGATCTAATTGTAGCAGCAGACTATTTGACTTCTTTTGTTTGTTGGTCCTTCTCTGCTTCTCTTCAAGTCTGATTATCAAGAATGGAGCTAAATGTGGATGTGGTTGAGAGCTCGGCAGTCTTTATTTCATCCTTCAACAATAAGAGCAGCTCTGCTCTCCTGGAGGAGTTCAGAGAAATGGTCAGGAAAGTGTAAAAGTACAAGACAAAACACAGAGAAAAATATGTGTAGTTGTCAGAACTCCTGGTTTGTATCCAGGGCGGATGTTGCCAGAAAGGAAGATGCATGTGTTCTGTGCAGCAAATCTGTACAATGCTGTCAGATGATCTTCCTGCAAACGCACTCCGAAACGTGTGAGACAGCATTTGTGGAGGAGCAAGTTCTAAATTGTCTGGAGAATGAAAAAAGGGATATATGTGTGTGTGAGGGTGTTCCAATTTGCTACAGCAGCACCTCACCCCTGAATTTTCAGCCGTCAAATAGATTTGGATCTCGGGCACAGAACTTGGAGGTTATTTTGAGAAGAAATTACAAGTTCTTTCTGACAGTGTTGCTACTAGAATGTTTCCATGCTGACTTGTCAACTTTGTATAAAGTTTTTGGAGGGTATCAACCCTTTACTACCAGAGACACCTCTCTTTGTTTGATTATTAAAGTGTTGGAGTGGAATCAGTTTCCTATTTCACATTTTGTGTGAAGTGCTCTTATTAGTGACATTTTTTCTTAGAAAACTACCAGTATAATTTAGTAACTTGGCTCTATCTTACTCTGATTGACTTGATTTTGATTGTTTTCCCACTGACAACTGCCTTAGCATGGGCATCGTTGCAATGTGATATGAAAATCTCATTATTTCATTTATGTACAGTACAATAAAAAACATACATTTTAAGGCAAGTTAAAGGAACATGTGTTGCACAGTTTGATACATAAGATGAGACACTCATGAACAAGAACAGTTTGGGAAGACATGTAGCTTTTTTACCCAAAGACAAGAGAACTGGGTCTGCTAAGACATCATTTAATGGTAAACTAATAGTAACTAAAAAAAAAAAAAAAAGGTCCCACTATCTGTCACACACCTAGGTGTGCGAAATTTGTTCTCCACATTTGACCCATCCCCTGGGGGAGCGGTGAGCTGCAGACAAAGCTGCACTCAGGAACCATTTGTTGGATTAACCCCCCAATCCACCCCTTAACCCTTGTGCTATCCTTACATTGACGTGTTATCCCTGCCATGACAAAGGTGGATAAAGGTGGAAAGATTTCATGTAATCCATGGACACCAGTGAAGATCACAAATCATTGAAGAAAAAAGTTCAGCGGACTGTCTAGTGGGTCTAGATGACCCAACTCCCAATGTCAAAGTGCCTAGGATAGCACAAGGTTTAAAGAACCAAAGATTTTGTTCTTTTTTTACAGACAGCACAAAGATTTTCTTATTATTTTCCATTGACTGTATATGAGAACGGAAGTGAGTGACTCCTACGCCCTGCCATTCCAAACAGGAAGTACTCGCTGGTTCCAAGAAGCCAAAATCCCATCAACTTCTGTTGAGAAGCAAGCAGTTATTACTCAGTGATTATATTTGTCAGAATAACCATTCTTGCTCCAATACGTTTTATTAACATGTTCCTGCTAATTCTTAATATTTTTCATGACATTTCTTTTTCTGTAATGCAGGTTATTCAAGTCATAAACTTACCAATCAATGCATCAGTAAAAGTATGTGCTTGAATGTTTGAAACATTTAATTGACAGATTCTCACGAGCTTTGAGTGGTAGGGGCGTGGACGTCCAACAAGCCCACCCCTGAATGGAGAGAGTAGTTGCCATAGAAACAGTGACTCAAACAGACTCAGAGTAATCCCTGCTTAATGTCCTTGTCTGGCTCCAGCATGGCGACATCCGGATCACAAAAATATGTCGATTGTATTGACTTCATTTTGTTGGAGCCAGAAGTAAACTGGTTTCTATGGGTGACGTCACATTCACTCAGTCAAGTTTTCATAAACATAAACAAGTGTTATTTTTGTTGTTCTATATTAGGATATATTTTTCAAGCACTTATAGAGCAGATGTGTGGATGTTCTCCATCTTTGTAGGCTCTAAAACCCCTCTGTTTACAACGACTGTTTTCGTGTTTCTAAAGGCTTTAATGGCAAAAGTTCACTTTTCTCCCAGAGTTTGTAGCTAACATTGAGGCGCTGTGACAGACTCCATTAGAGCTGTCATTGGTGTGAACAAGATAGGGGGGTTTTCTTTAGTATTACTCCTTTGTTTGTCCTTCTGCCTGCACTCAAAGTCCAATTAATTTGAAATTTGATCTGGAATCCTTTTTGGCCGTGGTGGTAAGCTCTCCTCTGTCAATTTTTAACAGTGTTAAATATTCATTAAAAAAACAAGATAATTCTATTTGCTTTTTTACTGCACTGCATATTGATTTGTTTCAATCTGACATCTTCATGTCCTGAAGATGTCAGACTGTGGAGTCTGTCAAGAATTCGTCTCTGCTCTGTGTCTAGAGACTTCACATCAAGCCATCGTACTGTCTGTAGTGGGCAGCTCAAATTCACCCTCTAGTGAATTGGCAGTCGGACATGCAAACAGACACATTTCACAAGGACCAAACGATACGTGCGATTTGTAAAATCGATGAAAGGGAGTCATTGGGATTAGATTAGATTACAGGGAAAGGCAGAGAAAAGAGAAAGGGAAGACGAAATGTAAAGGAAGCTCAAGAGCAAAGAGGGGGAAGAAAAGCTCTCAGGCAACTTGACTTCTTAAAGTGGAACACATACTTTAAATGGACGTCTGTCTGTCTCCCGCATGTTCCACATAGATGGGGGTGTAATTTGTTTAGACTCCCAGTCGGACCCAACTCCCATCGGCTGCTAATTTCTGTTTGCAGAAATAAGTCCTCAGGGGAACAAACTACTGTCATCACACAACATGACAAATCGCTGGAGGGGAATGAGGGGACTGCATTCCCATTCATGCTCTTTTAGCATGATGGGTGATATTGGTTTTGTGGGTTGGGGGTGGGAGATGGGGGGGTTGGTTGAGTTAGAGGCTGTGAAATCGGGCTTGACGTGATGGACATTTCTATAAGAGATAAGGAAACACAGAGCGTGACAGAAACTCCAGCTATGGAAATACGGCACTGCTCCTTAACTGGCCTCCGCTGCAAAGGGTGTCACTGGAGACATAATAGGAAAAAAAGCCGGTCCGACAAGCTCTTTTACTTTTCTCCTCTCAGGATAATGTGTGTCGCCTATCTGTCTTCAGCTTGTTGTCCACAGTGAAGTCCCTGACTGTGTGTATTTTCTCTGCCTCTGCAGTATGTGGAGTACAGCAAAACAGGGGGCCGCACTCATAAGTCTCCTCCATCAACCCTGCAGTCCTGCATTTGTCACTCCCCCTGCGGGAAGAAGTGGACTTAAGAGATGCCACAGATGAACCCCTGCTGCAAAACATTGTGTGGTTGCGTAATCTGTTTAGTATTTAGTGACAGCAAAAGAGGGGGGGGGGGGGGGGGCAGGAAAAAAAAGATAAAGGGGTGGAAAATGTGAGCAGTGTTTCAAAGACAGAAGACAACATAAAAGTAAGAACGTCTGGAAAAATGCCAACTCGTTAATTTTGATATGTAGGTCAAAACAAAGATGGGATAAATACGTTTTAGGAGAAAAGTAGCATAAAAGCTGTGGAGGCATGGAGTTTATTGTAGCACCAAAGAGTTGGCACTTTATGCGCCATTTATTTTGTTGAACGTATCCATCTCGAGCAGAGTGTGATGGCTTTTTCCAAACTTTTTGTCATTTTGTGCAAGCGTTAAATGGTTTGTCAACTGTTTTCTTTTGACTCTGTCTACTTCTTCTTCCAGTCCCAAGTCACGTCTCAATCAAAGTCTTCATTTGCCGTATGCCATTTCTCTGTCTTGACTCCTAACTTCCCGATCTATAGAGTATTTAATTTGATTTGAATCTTGAACTCTGAAATACTGAAACCGCAGTACTTTTAATAACTTGCGATACAATCTTTTTGCAATGTATTTCTTGCACAGGTGATGTTATGACTAGGGCTGGGTTGATAAAATAGATTCAGCGATCTGAATCAGTCCAAGCTTATAAATCAATAATAGATCCATGAAAGTAGAGATAGATCTTTTTTGCCTTTTCTTTTCCGGTGACCTCATGCATAACAGCAGTAAAGCCAAAGTCTGCTGGCTTGATGCTAACGTTTAATGGAATTTCCCACAGGAAGGTTAATGCTAACGCTCATTTGACCTAAACATACATTGCTGACACTATGAACAGGCATGAATTTTATTTTTTTTAAATAAACCATTTGTGGTAGAAAGCACAATTTTGTGCCCAAATCTTCTGAAATAAAGTGTAATGCAATAGCGCAATCTCCACCTAGTGACCATGTAACACTGTATAGTCCTAACAATCTCATTGGTTTATAAAATTACTAATATTAATATAAATATCTTCAAAACACATATAGAGTATTAGTGTATTACTTTACTCCTAGCACCCCAGTCCCTCCCCAGCAACAGGGGAATACACAAGATGGGTTTGTACCGGTTGGAAGGAAGCATAGTGCTAAACAGAAAAACTTAGAGCACCCTAAGCTATGCTTCCCGTGTATAACAGGTTTTCCCTTTCTCAGCGATACACCCGCTTAACTGTCAACTCTGGTTATTGGCTCTTCTAGTTAGACACGTGGAGCTCCCAGCAGGTACAGATAGGTGTTATCCGGGCGCCAGAGTTGGTGACATCGAGGGAAACCTTAGCATGTTAGCTCAGAGTAAGTCCAGGTTCCGTCAAGTTGTGATTCACGCAGGCGGAAATGATGCCCGAGGGGGGCAATCAGAGGTTCTGAAGTTAAACGTAGCTTCGGTGTGCAAACTTGCTAAGTCAATGTCAGACACTGTAATTGTCTACCATCCCCTGCCGAACTTCTTTCTAGGAACATTTCTGCTAGCCTTAGTTGTGCGACCTGAAAACTCAGAGACAAGACCCGGGCATAGAGCATCAGTTTACAACTCTCCTCTGAGCCTCCTTTAGCGCCGGTGCAAAAGCCATGCAGGGATAGTTGAGCAGATCTTAGCTTTAGCTTATGTGCTGGAAAGCAAGTGAAAGGAGTAAGACACAGAAACCTATAAGTAATAGATACTAGTACTCTCAATAACAACAAGCAAAATCATGATGTAATGAAATGTGGTTTATTAAAAATTAGATCCATTTCCTCTAAATCCGTCTTAGTCAATGAGTTATTGTTAACAAACTTAGTCTACTGGCCTTAACAGGAACTTGGGTACAACAGGATGACTACTGTATGTTTGGCTAAATGGAGCACCCCCCCCCAACCCCCCTTTATAATGACTATCAAAAATCCAGGATTTCAGGGAAAGGAGGTGGTTTAGCAGTGATATCACAGATTAGAGTAACATCACAACTTACAAATTTCACTGATCTAAAAACATTTATCATGACCAGAATATCAGCTCCATGTTCATCTAAATAGGCTCATGTTTCACTCTAAGTAGTACTTGTAGAGTTGGCAAACTCTTCAAAATAAATGCACCGGATCTCTCAACACCTTCCATGTCAAAAAACTTTTAGCGGTAGCTCCGCCCACACGCAGCGGTAGAGTCAGGTTTTCAAACACTCTTTTGGACAAAGGTCTAGCAGCGACTCTGACGCGGGTTAAAACAAAAGCGGAGCACGCAAATTTGATGCACAGATCGCGTTTAGGAATTAAGATGGCTCCCCTAAGACCTGTGGGCCTCAGACCACACAGGAGCTCTCCTACCCCTTCTGGGCTCCCTCTTTGTCCTTCTCCCAAATTTCCTCCAAAACGTCTTTCCGGCCTTTCATTCAAACCCCCTCTAACATGTCCCCTCCATCGTTCAACCAAATCCCGTCCAGCTCCTGCCCCTCCTGGTCCATCACCCAAATTACCCTCAACTCGACCTCCCCCGCTTGCCTCTAGAGGTGCTATCTCTTAGAGCTGGGATAAAACGGGTCACCAGTGTCCCAGGACTTACAGTCATGCTGAAGGTTACATCAAACTGGGGTTTTCATTTCCAATGTCAGTGTGGTTGATGTCGCCCTGTCTGATCATTTCTGTGTGTTCTTTGACCTTTCCGTTGCTCCCAGACCACCACCTGGATGCCATTGCCCTTATGTTTGGTGCAGTGCGATTCATGTATTGTCCCTCTTTTCCTCTCCCCTCCTGGGGAGTGGGAGTGCTTCCAGACTCCAGTTGGCTCATCCGTGCTCCAGTTCCTGACCGTTTACCTCGCCTTTGCTCCTGCTCCTACACCTGGCTGTGGATCCTGCCTCTGGCTCATCTCTGGCTCGTCTCTGCTCTGTACCTCACCGAGTACCTCGCCTCTGCTCCTGCTCCTACACCTGGCTGTGGTTCCTGTCTCCGGCTCGACTCGCGCCTTTGACTGTCCCCACAACCACGGCTGGATGAAGCTCGTCTGCTGGACTTTTATATATGTAGTTGTAGATTTAGATAAGTTAATTCTTCTCTAAGATTTCTGGTAAATCGCCTGTCCGTCCTGGGGGAGGATCCCTCCTTCATGTGGGCACCCCTGAGGTTTCTTCGTTTTTTCCGGAATCCGGTTTTTTTGGGAGTTTTTCCTTACCGCGAAGGGGGGTCTAAGGGCAGGGATGCCAGTATAGCTTAGTCAGTTTGTTAGTTCATTTTAGTATTTTTCTATTGAACTCTTTGTATTCGTGATCCTTTTGATTTCATGTTTTACTTCGAAGCCCATCGAGACGACTGTTGTTGTGATTTTGGGCTATACAAATAAAATTGAATTGAATTGAATTGAATTGAAGATGAAAATCAGAAAAGGTAGACAGAAAGCTTACAGGATCAACAATGATTTTTTCAGGGCACAGAAATTGCAGTGTTGCAGAGCTGAGTGGAAGTAGAGCAAGTCAAAACTCCAGGTTCATCATGAAATGTATATGGGAGTTGTACACATTCAACCAAATCTTATGCTGAACAAAGGAAAGGCACTTTTCTGAAATCATTAGAAGGTTGCAGTAGCAATTCTTGTGTGTTGTTCGCAATAGTAAACAAATTAACAAAGCCTGCAGCACAGCTGCCATTGGAACTGGTTTGCACATCTACATGTAATGAGTTAGTTGTAATTTTCAATGAAAAGGTTCAGGGCATTAAAAAAGTCATAAACTCCACACCACAAATATATACCCAATAGCCAAAGTCACTCTAAGCTGTCTCACTTTATAGCTGTAACTGACAAAACTGTCCAAGAGATCATCCCCTGTCTTAGTTTGTCTAAATGCTGCCTTGATGTGTTACACACTAGATGGCTAAAGTCTGAACTGAACCTTTTGTCAGCATCAATTACTCAAATAGTTAACATCACTTCAATCTGGAACATTTCCAGAGGCCTTAAAAACTGCTGTCATTAAACTTCTCCTGAAGAACAGCAATATTTATGTCACAGTATTAAATAATTACAGACCCATCTCAAATTTGGCATTTTTAGGAAAATCTTTTGATAAGTTGGTTTACCAACAGCTCACCGACTTTCTCTTAATAAACAATTCATTTGATGTTTACCAGTCAGGTTTTAGACCCCATCATAGCACAGAAACTGCTCTTATCAAGGTACCTAAACAACATCTGCCTAAACACTGACAAAGTCACTGTCTTAATCTTGCTAGACCTGAGCGCTGTTTTTGACACTGCTGATCATGGGATCCTTTTGGTTGGAATTTCTGGCTCTGCCCTTAGTTGGTTCAAGTATCTAGAAGACATGTTATTACTGTGAATTAACAGACCTAGTGGCAGCATGTACAGGTTGAACAAAAGGGGTCCCGGTTCAAGACCATGCAGTCTGAGACACAACTACCAATTTCAATAAAATATTTCCTGTCTTCTAGATACTTGAATCTTATCACAACTATGCAGACGACATTCAACAGATCAGTGCTTGAATGCAAAACAAAAGTCATCGTCTTTAGTCAACAGAAAAAAAAGAGAAAGTGTCAGCAGTTACATTTCCTCTCTGTCTGTAAAACCTTCAAATCAAGTCAGAAACCCAGGCGTAATCATGGACTCTGACCTGAACTTTAACATTTATATCAAGTCAGTAACATCAGCAGCATTTTACCATCTAAAAACATAGCCAAAATCAAAAACATAGTGCCAAAGCCCGACCTGGAGATACTTATTCGTGCATTTGTCTCCAGTAGGTTAGGATACTGAAACGGCCTGCTCCCTGGCCTCCCCAATCGAGCTGTAAAATAGCTTAAGTACAACCAGAACGCTGCTGCTCAAGTCCTGACTAGAACCATCAAGTACCATCACATCAGTCCTGTGCTCAGGTCTCTGCACTGGCTTCCTGTAGCTCAAAGAATAGACTTTAAAGCTGCTCTGCTTCTTTACAAGTCTTCCCATGGCCGTGCACCAAAGTACATCTCTGACATGTTAGCACCATATAAACCATCTTGGACTCTGAGGACCTCAGGGACCGGCCCCTTGCGGGTGCCCAGAGTCAGGACTAAACTAGGGGAATCAGTATTTCAGGCTTATGCAGAAAAGCTGGAACAGTCTCCCTGAGGTTGTGAGAGAATCAGAGAATCAAGAAATTGTTTTGTAGAAAAACACAAACTAATATCCGACGACCAATATGGTTTCAGAAAAAACAGATCAACATCCATGGCGATTACTCAACTATCCTGTCATGGTGCCTCTGGCAGCACTCCTCCCCCTACCCTCTCTGCTCTACTCCTTCACCAGCATTCATCGCCAGTTTGTTCCTCCTTATGGTGCTTAATCTGGTCTCCCGTGCTTGTCTTGCTTCCATGTTTTTGCCTCTTGCTAATTTTTGCTCTTCTGCCTCGGGTTTATCATTCACGAGTGTCACCTAAGTCAGAGATCTCCACGAGCAGCCGCTACGTTGCTGAAAATCCTGTGAACCCGAAAAACCGCATCTTGACCTCCAGTCACGCCACGAGTCCTGTCTACGCCAAGACCTCCTGCTACGCCAAGAAATCTAATCACGCCAGGACCTCCAATCACACTGCAATTCCTGTTTACGCCAAGACCTCCAGCCACGCCACGAATCCCTTCAATACCAAGACCTCCTGCTACGCCAAGGAAACCTTATCACGCCAGAACCTCCTGCCACACTACTACTCCTAACCAGGCTACAAAATTAAACTCATTACTTACCATCTAATTTACATGGTCATGACATAACCGAAGAAATTATAAATGGCACTGACAATAAAGAGTTCACAGTAGGAGTTTTCATCGATCTGAAAAAGGCTTTAGACACTATTGGTCATAACATTCTAGTAAACAAACTGGGAAGTTATGGAATACGAAGACTAGCATTAAAATGGTTAAACAGTTACATTTACAACAAGCAGCAGTTTGTCCAACTGGAGGACTGTAAATCATCCCTACTAAATTTAAGCTGTGGAGTTCCACAAGGATCAATATTAGGTCCCACACTGTTCATCCTTTACATTAATGGCATACACTTGGTATCAAATACACAAATACTTTTTATATGCAGACGACACAAGTATATTCTGTACAGGGGAGAATCTCAAGGAAATTGTATAAACAGTAAATACAGAATTAGGGAAACTAAAACAATGGTTTGACAAAAATAAACTGTCACTCAGTGTTAACAAAACTAAATTCATGATTTTCGGAAATTGCCACATTCCTGCAGATATACAAATAAAAGTTGCCATTGATAACCATGTACTGGAAAGAGTGACTGAAATCGAGTTCCTTGGAGTAATTATGGACGACAAAATAAGCTGGAAACCGAAAATAAAGCAGGTCAGAGCTAAACTTGCTAAAAGCATAGCAGTGTTGGGAAAAACGCGCCATACTCTCACTCACAAAGCACGTTTACTTATATATTCATCCATAATACTACCATATTTACAGTACAGCGTAGAAACTTGAGGAAATACTGATAAAACCAACCTACAGTGTTTATATATCTTACAAAAAAAGCTGTTCATGGAGTGGACAATGGGACACATACAAACGCTCTATTTTTTTTAACTCTATTTTTAAAGTGGGGTTTATTGAAACTATGGGATCTAGTGAAACTGAAAACGGCTCTCATCATGTGTTGTGGTTTCGTGGGCGTGCCTCAGCAGTGACTACTCCTCACCTGCTCCTCATCATCTCCTCACCTGCAGCTCATTACTGAGAGTACTTATTCTGAGAAGGAGCCGTCGGCAAACGCCAGATTATTGTGCCTCATGAGTGAGATTCTGCCAGCCCGTGTATTTGCCTCCCTGCCTGTCGTATCAGCAAACTCTGCCAGTCTGCTCATCTGCCTTCCTGCCTGTCAGCCTTCCTGCCAGTCTGCTCACCTGCCTGCCGTTTCTCCTCCCCTCCATTCATCCCCTCTGCCACATAATATTAAAACCCAGTGCGCCACTCCATTTTTGTGTCCGCGCTTGGATTCTGCAAAGCTCCTCCGGTTTCACAACATCATGTATAAAGCCAGATACAACTTACTACCAATAAACTTACAGCAAATGTTCAAAGACAGAGATGGGAGTTACAATCTAAGAAAAGAAAATATGTTTATCAAATTGTGGAGTGGATTTATGGAATGGATTGGATGAAGGTTTAAAACAAACCAAAAGTTTACATGTATTCAAAAGAACCTACAAGAAGTCACTAATAGTACTGTATAAGGCCAGAAACGATTGAATAAACAAAAAATGTAACTTTTGCACAGTTGCCATACAGAATTGTGACGTGAATGTTTTGTACCTATATGTAAATAGCAATACGTGTATTGAATACGCACATCATGAGGTTTTGTAAAAATGGGTTAGAGCAGACAAGAATTGTCTTCAACCCACTCCTTTTCAAGCACACTGTATTGTTTTATGTCTTTTTTAAACCACTGTGTTGATTTTTTATTTGTGTTTGAAATAATCTGAAACTGAAGGTTCAAATCTAGACTCAAAACATTCCTGTTCAGCCGTGTATATAACTGAAGGGTCCTAATCGACACCTCTTTTCATGTTTTTTACTCTTTCCTTTCTTTTAGAATACATTTTATGACAATTATGTATGTAATTAATCTTTGCACTGTTATGTATTTTGATTTTATTGAATTTTCCTTTTTTTCTGAAGCACTTTGAATTACTTTGTGTACGAATTGTTCTATGCAAATAAAATTGCCTTGCCTTGCCTAAACAGACAATTGATTCAATGAACGGAGGGAGGGAGGGGTAAATTATGCATAGAATTGGCATTAATTGACCGCGCGCTGAGCGGCAGTGGTTCAGGCAGTTGAGAAGGTCATCCAATGATCGAAGGGTCGGCAGTTCGATCCCTGCTCCCCCCAGTCAACTGGATCCTTGGGCAAGACACTTCACCCTCCCTGCCTACACTGTGGCTCCACTGGTGTATGAATGTCCCGGTGATGGTCAGAGTTTTTTTAGCAAGAGATTGTTGGTGCGTACTGGCAGCCACGCCTCTGTCAGTCTGTCCCTGTCAGTCTGTCCACAGAGACGTGGACAGACATTCATTAAGTATGAATGAGAAATGAATGAATAATGAATACATTGTAAGCGCTTTGAGCATCCGGAAAAGCCTGGATAACTCCAATCCATTATTATTGTTATTATTATTATTATTATTATTATTATTAAGTTCAACCAGTTGAACTGTTGACTGCGAAAATGCTGAGCTTTGACCAAACTAGTAAGCCGATTTGGTAGTGATGTGTGGGGGACATACTTTTCAAAACATGGAAGTGCTAACCATTGTAAACACGATCACGAAGGAGAAATTAGTGAATTAATTGTAGCTTGTTCCCAGCTGGAATTGTATGACACCATGACGTACATTGTAAGAACAGTGTGGCAGAAAAGTCTTGGTGAAAGATTTAACTGTTTTGACATCTTGCACCGAGCCTCCTCCAGCTGTAGGTGGTGGAGAAGCGCTAGTATTAATTAAAAAAAGAAAAAGCCCCTCCCTGCCATTTCCTGCTTCTGAACACCAGCGGCTGAATGTGTATTCATAAAACTGTACACATGCCCGGTATGAATGTAGATTAACTGGTCAGTTTGCGTGTCTACGGTCGCAGACCCAAAATTGATTGAAAACGTGCAAAATGGCATCAGTTTTTGATAGAATAAAACCAATTTTGAATGATCTAAATGTCACATGGCCAGTGATGCATGTTGCATCCTGCTACAAATAAAAATTTGCCTTGTATTTAACAAAGATGTAACAAGACCCTGATATAAACACCACACTTGTGTTTTTTCAGTATTGCAATTCTGGAATGTAACATGAACTCTGTTTTTTCCTTCAACAATTACAAATGTTGCTTCATAAGTTGTCTGACATTTCCAGAAATTTTCCGATACACAGAAACTGAATTGAAATGTGTTCAGAAAAGCTTTAAGATGTGTTTGAGACAGGGACAAACCCTCCTGCACCTTTTTTAAGTGTGAGGTTCAGGGGCCAGGGTGGGTTAGTTTGTTTCGCTTTCTAGATTGGTTGTGGGGTTTCCGGGTTCTTTGGGCCTTTATTTTGGTTACTTCTGGTTTCTCCCGTTTGTGTTGCCTCCACCTTTACTTCTGTTTATGAATTGCACCTGTTCGCACACCTGTTGTTCATCATTGCTGTGTATTTAAGTTCCTCCACCCAGTGTCTGTCACGGGATCGTTTTGCATTCTTTGTACTTCGAGATTAAAGGAAAGATAGAGAAACCTTGATTCAACGTACCTCTGTGTTCCTGCTTTTGCATCCACGCGTCGAGCCTGACATTAAGGAGAGATTTTCAAGATGTTGATCATTAAAGTAGCATTAAAGAGAGAATTTATGCACTTCAGAATGTTAATTTTACTGCAACTTAAACCTGGAGACATTTTTGAGATGTAATTCAATGGGTCATAAAAGAATTAATGCAAAGTTGTAAAATTCCCGAGCATTTTTTTAAATTGAGCTAAACACTGAGCCAAACTAGAATTACAATAATAACAGTGGATGAACAATTTAGATGCAAAACTACAGTAATAGAAAAAAACCTTTTCAACACCCTTGATATGTCATAATAGTACACTATTTTGCATATTTAATCACCTCTTCTCCTCTTGTGTCATTCAAACTCTTATTTACAAAATCAAAGTTTCACAGATTTCCAACCAATGTTTTCTAGCTGGTTATCATTCTCTAGTTAGAAAAAAAATTATAAAATATTCTTTGTGTTCTGTCTATACGTATTCAGAGTGTTTTCTTTGGTTTGCATTTGTCATTCCAGTACTAAAAAGTTTGGCTTTGGAAGAAGTTAAAAATCCATGAAAGCTGATGGACAAATGTCAAATCTGTGCTGTGAAAATCCATGTTAGAAAATGACCAGCATCACCTGACTGAGCACTTCTTCATACACAATCAGCCCTTCACACACAAGCCTGCACATAAAAAGGCAAACATACACAAAAGTGTGATAATTATATTTGTGTGTGTATGTCTATGCGCAGACAGTAGGCCAAAGAGGGTTTTAACACACCTAATGGGATTTCACACTACAAAGCACACACGTGCGCTCACTCTTGGACACACACCAGTGTTGAAGATAAACATGTCTGAAAGCTCTGTGTGATCCCAGACAAACAAACACACACACCTACACACACACTTTTCTGATATAAAAGGATTTGTCAGGTTATCACATTGTACACATGCAAAGCTAATGGACTCTGGTGTCCATTCACAGACACTCATTTCCAACAGGCACAGGCAAGCGCACCTGCAGCAGCACAGACACAAAACCACCAACTTTGCAATCCAGACTCCATGAAGTGGAGTCAAGGTCATGTGCTTACTACGGTCCATCAGAAGAAATTTATATTTGCTTTAAAGTTTCAAAGTTAACATAAAAAACAAAACTAAATTCCTTGTTTTTGTAGCAAAATTAGTGTGACTGTTCTATCTGGGTTAATATTTGTATAGGAATTATTGCATGTTACTTCTACTTTATTAACATCCCACTTCAATCATCTTTTGATCTGTTGTAAAATCAATCCCAGTGGTCTTTTCATTATGATTATGCTGTTTTAGCTAAAACAAAAAATAAAAAGTAGTTTTCTAGAACATAGTTTCTGCAGAGCAGCAGGAGTTCATTAGATTTATACCTCAGAGTTGTGGGTGGGACTGTTGAAGCGGAGCAACCCCGCCTCCCTTCCTGAAAGCTCAGGCTGGGGAGCTTGTGGCCCACAGGCAGTGTTGGGTAAATTACTTCTAAAAAGGAATTGATTTCTTTGCTTAGTTACTGGATCAAAATAGTAATTAAATTACTTCACTCATTACCTTTTTGAAAAAGTAATTCACTACTCAATTCTTTACTTTTTTCCTCTCAAATACTTTGTTCCTCTCAAATACTAATTCTCAAGGGAAAAATTGTTGGCGCAAATAAGATCCTCTCGTCTTTCATTTCACTTTATTTTTAAAGGAATAACCTTGTAAAAAGTGAACCTGGATTAAGACATGACCTGGTTTTATTAAAATTCAGACAACAGTGAGAAAATGACAGGTGGTCTATGCCACTGCTCAAAGTCAGATGTGGAAAAAAACTGTCATGCCGATATTCATTTCTATCAAATCTGAAATTAAGCCACTCTTTTTGAAAATACAAAGGACTATTTAATGCCTCCACGTTCATTTTTGCTGACTTTAGGTATTCCATTACAATGAGTCGCACCTTTCTCTCTCTGCCTTTTGTGCAGATCTACACCTCCCCTCCACAGAGCACATTGAGCGCTAACTTATATTGACCAGAGACGCAGTCACGTGCAGCTTAGTCAGTAACTCTGTTTTTTTATTAAAGTTAATCTCCATTTTGTTTCATTTAACCGAGAAAAAATGTCAGAGCCTACAAAACCTAAGTAACAAAGTAACAAAATTTTCTGTAGTCCAGTAATTGTAATTAATTACAAAAAATTTGAACCGTAATCCGTTACCCATACACTGCATATATGCTCTTTTTTAAATAGCATTTTTTTGTCTGCTCCTGATTCATATTCAACCTCAAAAAAACGCCGAAAGATTATTTTAACACCTTTTTCATCAGAGTGGGTCACATTACGGGTTATTAAAACTGTGTGGAAAAATGTGTCAACTTAGTTTTTATGGTAAAAAATTGTGTGATAAAAACTATTTTAAAAGATAATTTCATCGTAAAATTGTTCTCGGAAATATAGGAGACCTTACCATCAGATCCTCTTTGCAGGGAAAACGACTGAGACCATGGCAGAGATTTTTATGTTGTCTAAAGCAGAGCTTTTTGAGTCCTGTTCTGTGGAGCATATTATGGAACTGTCTGAAAGTTCAAAAAAGTTTGGCAGCAGACAAATGACTAAACCACAAACCATAGGTCATGGACAAATGCATCTTTCTTTTGCTACACTGCAAAAAGAAGCCCCTGAGAAATAAATCAAAAGTTCTCATCCCAATGGCAGATTTTCTTCAAATAGCAAAAAATAAATAAAGAAAGAAAGATAAAGAATCTGACATTCGGGTAAGAAAATGGTCTTACTAAGAATTCTTATTTAAAAAAAAAAAAACATCTCACCAAACATGTTTTCTCAAACTACGATTACTTTGTCAATGACAAATCTTCTTGCTAAGATTATTTTCTTGCATGACAGAAAATAAGACAATTTTCTTGAAACAAGATTCCGTTTTTGCAGCATAAACTGGACACTTGCTCAAATCGTTCAGACAATTTTATGGACCACAATTAAATCCCATGTTGTTGCATGTTTTTAAGACTGTTGTTTATTTAATCATTGAAAGAATCCCCTTGAGAAATATAATCCAGAAACCTTAATTAATTATTTTGATTTACAGTCAAAACCTTTATTCAGTCACTGGTTTAAACATTTGCAGAAAATCCCTCCCAGACCACTGGTCTCCCAGTGGTCTGCTTGGATGCACCAAATCAAAACTGGATCATTTCTGGTGTGTGGTTGGGATGTGGGGGTCACATGGATGTCATTAGGCAACCATGTTCTATTTTGACCTTCAAACCACGTTTAAATGAAAGAAAGGTGAACAATCTTAAGTTAAAAAAATATCCTGATGTGCAGATCTCACCAGATCAGATAAATTGGCATGACTCCACATTTGCAGAGAAGTCCAAATCTGTCATTGCCGGAAGTAGCAGGACTCACATTTGTGAGAGCTGGATGTCCCCCAGCAAAACGTTCTGCTACAAGAACAAGTTTTCGAGCTGTAGGAAAAGAAAAAAACTTCTGAAGTGCCAAAGTTTCCTTTACGCTATTCATATTGGTTTGAAAAAATTTGGTCACAGCTTTACCTTTGTGTGAACTCAGCCAGGAAGCTGAAACAACGATACCTCTTAACTGAAAGCTGCCTCACTATGCTGAATGTTGCGTCTCCCTTTTCAGGCTGACAAAACACTCTTTTTGCCTGTGACAACATCTCTTTACTACAAATTTTACAGTTGTGTTATTCAATGTACCTCCAGTATTCAAAGTTGTCCTCAGTAGACTGATACATCCTACAGTGGACATTTTGGGGCATTGAGTTAAAAACTATTGTTCACCTTTCAGGACATCCCTTCAGGGGTGGCTACAGCGAATCAACTTTCACTGATTTGCACTGGTGGTTTGGCAGAGATTTTTACGCTGGATGCCCTTCCTAACACAACCCTGTATTTTATTTGGATTGGGAACCAGTACAGTGGGACCCATGAAGATTTAGGCCCCATTGTGGCTATGTACCACCTTGGGAATCAAACGGGGATTTTCCATGTGCCAGTTCCAACAGCCGCTAGCAGTATATTAAAAACTATTTATGGTTTTTCTGCACTATAAATCACACTCAATTTAAAAAACAAAAAAACAACAGTGTACCTTATAGTCCAAAGCCCCATGGACTGACTGGTTGTGTTCACTCATGTCAAAATGATTTTGAGAGACACACGGCGCTCCGTCTAATGGTTTGGTTGAGTGTTATTGTGAAAATGCTAATGCAGCTAACGTGTTGTGCTGTTGGACTGTGTTTTATTAATTTTTTTATATATTACTGACAAGGTCGAGAGTTAGCGCAATCACAGTAATGGCTTTAGCTGTATCAGTCATTTATTTTACATGTTGCAAGCAAAGTTAGGAGTTGCAGCTTGGCCTTTTGTAAATACGCAAATGTGGCTAACGCTTATGGCATGGCTAAAGTGTAGTGTGCTACAAACAAGTTCTAGGCTATGTCCGAATTCTCTCCCTACTCCCTAACTACAAATAAACTATACACTGCAGGACTATCTAGTGCCCCTTTATTTGAAAAACAATTCAGACACCAAGCTTACTACTTTTTTCTTTTCTTTTTAACAGTAAATATGACATGACCAATTTCACAAAGTAAAAACCTTGTGTTCTAATGATGAAAATGTTGGTGGTTTATAAAAAAAGAAATCAATTAAATACTTTTTTTTCACAGAAATGATTAAAACGCAGAGCATTGTGGTCTGTATTCACCAATCTAGTGAGCATTGATGAACACTGGTCTTTCGCAAAGACTTCTAGGAAATTTCTAGGGTACTTGAGTTTGGAATTGTAGATTCTGACATCTCTACAAAATGGTGAACGTGCTATATAGAGCATTATGTAGTGAGTAGTGAAGGAATTAACACCCAACCATAGAACTAACCACTGTAAACGCAGAAGGTCTGTCTGCCTGATGGATTTATCTTAGAACTCTATATAGAACTCTTATATCTCAATTTGACTTTTAAAGAGTTTTACACTAAAGATTAAAACCCCTTTAAAAACAGCTGCTCTAACTGATTCCTGTAGATTGTTTGCTAATGAATAAAAAAATGAAACAAAAGGATGAATGGGTTTGTTTAAATCCTTATTAAAATCTACCATGGGTCTAGGATTGCACTCAGACTTTGTAGCTTCAAAAAAACAACAACCAAGAGATCAGCGAAAGTTTGTGTCTACTATTGAAACAAACGGATCAAACTTTGCAAGCGATGTTAGATTTAATTCAACACGGCTCAACATTTAAACTGAGAAAATGTTACAAAACAAAAATCCTCATAAGATCATCTTTGACACTTTCAATAAACATCTCTAAGCTCTGAGATCAAGAAAATCCCAACAGGATCCCTGAGCGTTTGCTGAGTGCTTTAAAAAACTGTTTTCCAATGAATCATGTCCCTCTTAAAACTTTACATAATACTGTGGTCTTCCCTGCACTAAATCTTTGCAGAATTCCCGGCTGAAGGAGCTTCAGGGCACTCACAGTCTCAATGATACAACAGAAAACACACATACATCAGGCTGGATGTGGAGCATTTGTTTGTGTTTTTCCTTGTTGCGTGTCGGCGTTAGGTGCATGCATGCAGGGAAAACAGCAGAACTGCAAAAAAAAGACCCAGTTTAGATTTAAAGAATTAAATTTGTGCGATTTTTTCCCCTTAAAAAACATCCTTTTTTTCATCTTTTTTGTCACCCTCTCTGAATGATCACCAATGTACAAGATGCAGCCAACTTATTGTTTTGTGTGATAAACTTTCCCCTGTGAATCCACAGTTTGCACAAAATCTCATGGTAAACTTCCTCTACTGTTACTAATGTCACGCTTTAGTTTGGCATTTTAGATGACCAAAAACCAAATTAAAGACATAAATAGATATATCTACTATATATCTTTGTATCTATTTTTCTTAATAAATTGCGGCTGGATAAAGTAATTAAAAAAATATACTCAAAAGAAAATCCTGAAAGTATAGAGTCTTAAACAATTCTATTAGAAAACAGCAATGTTTTCTAATAGAAAATAGAAAGAAAGAAAACAGATAGACGCTGGACACAGCGTCTATCTGTGTCCAGCACAGCAGCTAAAAGCAGCTCTATTAGCTCTGACTCAGACTTCTACCAGCTGATTGCTTCCTGCAGACCTCTAAAGTGGAGCAGTTGTTTAGCCTAGGTCACATCTTTGACAAACATGGTTTTTTTAGTGCTTTTTTTAGGAGGCTGGCTTTAAAGAGACAGGCTTGAGTGTTTCAGAGAAGCTCATCCCTCTTTACACCATCCACAGACCTCTGTATGAAACTGGTTTCACATTCTGTCTGATTACCGCACATCCAACACAAGTCAATCTTTGCACTTGGTCTGGTACTTAAGGGGGTTTTCAGACTGGAAAAGTCTGTTGGTCCAAAGCAAGTCCTGAACCTTGCGTTTAAACTGTGTTCAGACTGCCTTCAACAGGACATTTCTGTCTCAGACCAAAGCTTGTATTCAAACTCTATAGTTTGCTGACCAGTTTTGAACATATGTAACGATGTCAAGTACAACACTTTCTACTTGCTACTTTGGTACGGCGGAGGCGTACTGCAAGGCAGTTACTGAGGAGACGACGACTAAGAAGGTACGCTGATATGTTTTCATGACATATAGATTCCTCGAAAAACAGTATAAAAAGCAATGTGTATTACGTTAAAAGTTGTTTTGATGAGCCTGCAATGATCCAACCACATTTTATTGAGCTGCTGTGTCTCATTGTTACGGTTGCCTCCGTCCTACTCTGTTTACGTCCCATAGAGCCCGGCTAAGGTGGCCGTGGTTCAGGTGTTCCACCCTAAGCACGGAGCGTATTCAGACTGAGGAAACTCATTGTGAACCAAATCTCAGTCCGATTGGAAACAAACTGAGACCACCTCTAAAGATGGGTCAGAGGGCGGTTCCTGGTCCCGGACCAGGGTCCACCTGGACAAATTCAGAATGAAAATTGGGGGAAAAAAAGTCTGTTTGACTTTAACCCATGTGCTATCCTAGGCACTTTAACATTGGGAGTTGGGTCATCTAGACCCACTAGACAGTACGCTGAACCTTTTTTCTTCAATGATTTGTGATCTTCACTGGTGTCCATGGATTACAGTAAAAGCTCTTCACCTTTATCCACCTTTGTCATGGTAGGAATAACACGTCAATGTAAGGGTGGGGTCATCTAAGATAGCACAAGGGTTAAGAAAACCAAATGTGTCCAGTCTGAAAACACCCTAAATCTGGTATAATATTTTTTTTCTGTGTACCGTTAATTTAACTTGAGCTCCATGTTTTACTCTTTATTTATAGTGTTAGTAATTATGAATCTGTTCACTGACATTCTCTGCTCTGTTTTTTTTACAAATATTTTGAACAGCCATGGAATTTGGTATAGTTTTGTTTCAAAATCCACCAGGAACGTTTTCACTCTTCCTCTTTACTGAAGTTCTGTCTTGCTATGGATTTGAGTGAATGTAAATTTGAAAAGTTCAAACCAAGTTTTGTACTGAGTAAACTTTTAGCTCTTTTTCATCCTCCCCACTGGCTCACAGTTCTTTGCTTACACATTAAATATGCATGAAACTCTCAAAACATTTCCTGTAATGTTACTTCCAGATGTCTTTTTTTCTAATTTTTGGTAGAACCAGGTAATCAATGCAGAAAGTGTTGCCAGGAAGGGCATGTGTCGGAACTGAAGCTCAAACCCCATGAGCGATTTGAGGGCTGATTTGCTGGGGCGATTCCTGAGAGGAAAAACAAAACATTGGTGGAACCAGGTGAGCACAGTGACAAACAAAACCTGCAAAACAACTGAGATTTTGTCGGTTTTATCAAAACATGTCAACACAAGTTCGTCATTTATTCCATAAATGTGACCTCCATGGAAAAACCCTTAGGAATAAAACTCCAATGCCCCTATTTAAACCTGTATCAGCATGCTGATGCTCATTGGGGCAGCGGTGTGCCTGCTGTAGAAGTGTGTGTGGATAATGCTAAGTCCTGTGATTGATGGAAAGGTTAATCATTCTAGACAGATGCTATGCACTCCTAAATCAGTATTAGGAGGAGTGACTCTGTGTGTGTGCATGTATGTGTATGAGTGCATGGATGTCTGTTTAAGCTGTATTGAGTGGGTGTGGGAGCAACCCAGTCAAGTATCAGGACAACCAGCAATGCATGCACTCTCTAGCAGCTTTGTGACTCAAAATTCCAGCTGAGATCAACATGCTTTTGTGGCTGAGCTTTGTCTGACTCCATCCACTGTAAACACGCCAAGGTCAGGTCAGTGAAACCACGGTTTCTCTGAGTGGCTCAGAGAAGTCTCCTCTCAGAGAGCAGGCACTATCAACAAACCTGATCAGACCTTTGCTTTAAACCTGAGAAACTGTTCCCCCAACAGAGATCTCTGAGAAATCGACCAACAGTTCAGGCTAGCTGGAACATAAAATATTTATGCACACAGCTTCAACTTGCGGCACGTCAGTTTGTAGGGACATGCATTACAGCTGATTTGCTTTTGATGCATTTCATACATTACCCATGATTCCGTGCACACATAAAAGCTCTCGCCCCCTGCAAACTCTGTGAGCTAGCTTAAACTCTGAGTTTTTACAGACACATCGCGTAAAGTTAAAGATCAAAGAGGAAATAGCATCACAGCCACCACAAAAAAAAAAAATAAATAAAAAAAAACACACATGACAATTATTATGATTTGGCAAAACTACAGGACCCTTGACATGACATTCCAAAAAATCCTCCCTCCTCAAAATAAAAATTGTGGCCGAAAATTAGCATTTTGTGCACACAAAGTCCTGTTTTGTGGCCACAATTACCATTATGTGGCCACACATTAGTAGGCCTAGGAGTAATTTATACAAAAATGCAACCTTTTGCATGCTAACCCATGACCACAAAATGATACTTTGTTCTCCCAAAATGCTTTGTATCCACAAATGGACAACTCGTGCACACAAAATGCTAATAAAATAGTAATGTATGTCCACAAAATATTAATTTCTGTCCACAAAAAACAATAACAATTCCAATTTGTGTCTACAAAATGTTAATTTTTAGACACAAAATTCTAATAAAATGCTACTTTGTGTTCACAAAATGCTAATTTGTTCTCCCCAAATGCTCATTTTTGTACACAAACTAATAATTTGTGCACACAAAATATTAATTTGTGTCCACAAATGTTAATTTGTGCCAACAAAATGCAGACAAAATGCTATTTTGTGTCCATAATATGCTAATTTGTGTCCACAAAATGATAATGAAAGGATTATTTCTGGCCACAAAATATTAACTTGTTCCCTCAAAAGGCAGTTGTGTTCCTTCAAGATGCTCATTTCTGTCCAGAAAATGTAAATTCTTTCCCTCCAAAAGCTAATTTGTGCGCACAAAATACTCACAAATGGCCACAAATTATAATACGAGGGGGAACAATTTTTTTGAATGTCAAGTCCAGGGTTCCATACAAAAAACTCTACTAATACTAAAATCCAAAAGAACGTTGCAAGAATATGAGCATGCACAAGATGTAAAAATGAAAAGGTCAGTCGTCGAACAAAGAGCAAAAAATAGTCATAATAATAATTATAAAACAAGATACAACCTTTAAAACAAATCTATGATACATTTTAACTCAAAACATTAAAAATGTTTTTTTTTAAAAAGTGAAACATTTGCAAACAAAAACGTTTTGCTGTGTCTGACTTTGTGAATGTCCTCATCAATGGGTTTATCTTCCTCTTTGTTTTCTTCAGTGTTGTGGTTTATGTATTTCAATCTTATACAGTGATTTATTTTATAGTTTTCCATTTAGTTGGGACAACCCCCCCCACACACACACACACACGATTATGAAAATACAACAAACAAAAAAGCGCCATATGAACAAAAAGGACATAAAGCTGAAAATAAACATTGAAATGTTACCTTTCTATTAACACTTGAATTCTTTTTTCTCATTTTATTATATATTAATGTTGTTATAGAAATAGAACATGAATAGATCGTTCCATTATTTTTTTTACATTTAAGGGGAGAATTTTCCAAATATAGAGGGGTGTTATATTCTGATGTTGTCATATCATCATGGTCTGCAAAAATTCAGAGCCTCTGCTGTTGAACATCAAACTAACCGCTTTTGTTTTCCTCTCTGGGTTTTTCTGACATGTCCTTGAAGTCAGCGACACAAATATCAAACTCCTCAGTCACTGTTGGCACCAAAACCGGTGACAGATCGCTTACTCAACCAGCACCATTTATTGTGATGGACGCCTGTGAAGCGCTGCATCACACCTTCCAGAGTACAGACCCTCCCAAACACGAGTCACTTGTTGGTTGGCATTTCCATCTTATATTCTTTACACATACGATTGAAATATATAAAATTTTTGGCTGAGGTGAATTAATTAAGATGCCCGCCCTTCTTTTGATATTAGTCATAAAGTCAAAGGCTGTAAGGTTAATCTGGATCTCTTCTCAGTCTGAACAGAAACATGAATGGATGAATAGATAGATATATTTGAGTAATACCTTTTGTCTACTTTTGTCGATTGGCATTGATGCAATAAAATAAATATTTTTTTAAAATATGATGCTTACCAATAAAGCTCACACCCTGAAGTAAAAAGTAAGAGCCAAGATCTTTTATATCAGGCTTTTTGTTCAAAAGTGGTGACTATTTATTTTGACTGCACAGAAACACCTGAAAGACTGGAGGAGATTTGTATAAAAAAAAGATTTTCTGCAGCGTTGTTATGCAGCGTTGTTAACGTCTTTTGTGAAATAATGCCTTCAATGTTCCAAAAACAGGCTTCTTGCAGAACGTGCACTGCATTAGAAAATGTGAAAATAGTCTGCGCTGATGTTGGTTCTTTGTTCAAAAATGAACAGTGAGACCAACCTGAAAAACAGGTTTTCACGAATACAGGAAAATGTCTGTTTTGTGCTCAATGACTCTATTAAATGAGTCCTACGCACTTATAAGGCACACTTAAAAGTCACAGTAAAAAAAAACTGTTTGGGCCTTATTCACGGTTTCATTCTGGTTGTGTCACTGATGTTGAAGTGATATTGAGAGGCAGACGGCGCTCTGTCAAAATTTCAGTCTGCTTTTTTTACAAGTTGCGAACAAGGTTTGGTGTTATGGTGAATACGCTAAAGTGTAGCGGAGTCCGACTGTTTTTAAAGTGTTACTAACAAAGTTTGGATGTAGCATAATCACAGTAATGTCTGTTTTAGTGGTATCAGTTTGTTTTTTTACGTGTTGCAAAATAGGCTGGGAGTAACAGGTTTTGTGAACACGCTAACAGCGGTAACATGAAGCAGTTTTGGACTGTTTTTTTTTCTTGTGTTACTAACAAGGTTTGAATGGTGGTGGAGATGAGGTGCTCGTCAGGGGGCTGCGGGCACTCTTCTCCGATGGGGCCCAGCGCTGGGCCCTCCTGGCGCGGTGGGGGGGCTGCTCTCCTGGTTGGGCCGGGGCTGCGCTCTCTGTCCCTCCGTGCCTCCCTGCTCTCTGGCTCTGGGGGCCTCGGGGCGGTCCTGCTGGCCCTGGCCTGGGTGGCGGATATGGTCACCCGGGGGGCGGTTGTTCTCTGCTTACTGCTGAGTGGCATTGGGGGGGTTCTGGCTGCCGCACCTGCTGCGGCGGGGGTCTTGGTGCGGGGATGGCTGGGAACTCTCCCTCCTTCTTTTCACATTCCACCATCCATTTTAGAAGAACATAAACACTCACCTGAGCACAGGTGTTAGGTCACCTTTGCACAAACACTTTGCGTGATTGAATGAAATATTTCACACTAGTTGGTTTGAAGGCATAAGTGTGCGTGTGTGAACACTATCTGTATTGTGTTCATGTTGACATGTGGACATTTTTGCAGCCAACAGGTGTGTTGATAACATTTGAGTGTGTGTGTGGACAGGCCCCGCCCCTTCTAGATTTGTATTACATCTGAACCAGACCATATTGATAAACATCCAGCAACTTGTTGCTTTATGCTGCTTCATGGTTTTACCCCCCCCCCCCTTATAATCACCCTTCTACCCCCCCTCTCTAACATCTCTCTCTCTTCTTCCCTTCTTTCCTTTTCCATCCGGTCCAACACAAAAAATCTTCAAATACGATTAAAATGAATAAAGTTTGGCCTCGATTACAAAAGGGGTTTATTCAGACATACCTCTGGTTTGTCAAAAAATTCAGAACCCCTGTTTTTAAAGTAAAATATGTCCAACACAAGAGGCCTTCAGCTCTCATCTGTTTGCCCAACTGTTGGACTGTTTTTTTAAGAGTTGGAAACATGGTTGGGAGTTACAGGTGTACTGAATATGCTGACACTCCTAACGTGTAGCTTGACACAAACAAGAATAAGAATTAGAATTGAACGTAGTTAATAAAGTCTGACAGAGTTATCTCTTTCATCTCGCTCAATGTGCTTTATAGGTCAGGGTGTCTTATATATGACATAAGTTCAAAAAAGACCATTAATTGACGTTGCATCTTATAGGACGGAAAATACAGTATGACATCTCTACAGAGTTGCTTTACTTTAAAGTTATGCTTTTATCTTTGACATAAACTAAAAAATAAAAAAGTATTAAAACAAGCACATAAATTTTTGCTAAGATGTAACTTTTTTTTTTAGCAGGCTCCTGGCTAGTCAAAACACTCACTTTTGTGAAAAGCCGCTTTGTCTATACTAGACTTATACTGAGTCTTGGTCATGTCTCTGTTTTCTACGGAGCCCGGGATCTGACATGGGTAAAGAAAATAAATAAATCGTTCCCACGAAATAATATTTCGTTCCCACAGGATAATAATTAGCTCCCACAAAATTATATTTCATTTCCACAAAAAAATTAATTTGTTCCCAAGAATTAATTATTTTGTGCGAACGAAATAATAAGTCAACAAACAAAATCTGTCACCATCCACAGCCCAAAACACACTTCTTCATGTGTGTAGATGAATTCAAAAACTTGTCATCTTACACCTTTAAGGAAATACAGTGCAGCCTCAATTATGAAATGCTAATGTGTCAAAGTCAAATGAAGTCATTTACTGTAGTGAAGAGGAGCAAATGTTGCTCATTGTTATTCTTTTGTCAATGTCAAACTCAGACTTTGACATTGAAATCATTTCTACAGAATATTTAAAATACCAAAATAAATCTTAATTATTTACTAAAAACTGACTTTATTCAAAATTTTAAAAAGATAAATTCCCTTTAAAATACAATTGCACAATAGTAAGTGTTTGCATAGCAATCACTTAAAATGAAAATTGAAATTTTTAAAAGAAAACAATTGGTTTTTAATGTTTGTTTTAAATTAGTTACTTCTAAAACAAGCTAGTGTTTGGTATCCTTCAATAAAACACCAAGAATCATAAAGTTAAAATATGGTTTTACTTTCTGTATCAACTTTGGAACTTTAGGTCCTGTACCATAGGAGGACATTTTATAATCTTACACCAGTGAATGTGTCATGTGAGGTTCAATGCTGTGAAAAACATGTTTATTTAGAATGAATGCATGGCGTAACATAAAAAGCAAGCCATCTGAGAAATGCGTGTGTTACTTCCTTTTTATATTATTTGGCCTTCTATTATTTATTTATGTACTTGCTGCAAAAATCCTAGCTAGAATGGCTACAGGAAAGCATTGGGGAATAAAAAGGCTAGTCATAAATAGACAATATTTTTGACATAACATTTCCAAGGATTAAGTTAAAAAAAAGTAATCTTCATTACAGATAACTGTAACTGTTTGTGACTTTCAAAAATGTCACAGTTAACTCTTGACTGAGATTCATGCTGAATGCAGCAGAGCTGTGTGTCAGCATGATCTGCTAAAATGCTAGGAGCAATTAGGAATATTCCTTTCCCCCCTTAAACCCCTGTGCTATCCTAGGCACTTTAACATTGGGAGTTGGGTCATCTAGACCCACTAGACAGTGCACTGAACCTTTTTTCTTCAATGATTTGTGATCTTCACTGGTGTCCATGAATTACATGAAATCTTTCCACCTTTATCCACCTTTGTCATGGTAGGGAGAACACGTCAATGTAAGGGTGGGGTCATCTAAGATAGGACAAGGGTTACATGCAAATGAAATATTTAATGAACCTTTTAGCATAAATGAATAGAAAAATAGATACACTTAAATATGTTTTTACTAAAATTACTGTCAATTTTTCTATTTTAGTTAATTCTGAACTTATTGGGTATTTGAAGAAAAAATGTGGTAAAAATAAAGTTTTATTAAAATTGACAAAATCCTTTTCAGCAGCTGCAAAGTAAAAAAGAAAAAAAACGTATTGAGGGAAGTGGCTCACAATTAAGGGTGAGATAAATCCCACTAGAGTGAGAAAAACATGACATCAGTGGCAGTGTGAGGTCAGAGCTGCCAAAGTTGCCGTGTATTTCTACCCATGACGGGCTGAGAGCCTGAAAGGCTTTTCTCCGTTTGTGTCCTGTATGCTGTCAAACCCGTGACTTTGTAATGTGTGCAGAGTGTTGTCTTGAATTGTTAAAAAGTACAGAGACATGCCAACAAAAGATTTGGTTTTAAAGGCAGCATGTGCTGCGCCAAAATCTTCAAGTGCTTTTTCTAAATTGATGCTTGCAAACAGAAGCGCTGAAAGCCTCTTTCACTGTCCAAACCAGAACAACTGCAGTTGTCTGCTTTTCAAGTTAATGCTTACAACTAACTGGAATATGCTTTCTCTGTAGAAGATCTAAAATATTTATTAGTCTCATTGTCAAGGCAGGTCATGCTTCCACAGTGTGATGGTTAATCCTAGATTTCACTACAGATGCATGAATGAACCGTTTGAACAAATGTTTCTCTGAAAAAATAACAGGCTCAACTTTCATGAATTTGCTTTTTCTCTATGTTTTTCATTGTTAATATAAGTTCAGCTTGATGACTTAAGTTATGTATAATACTTTGATCTGTCACGTTTTTTTTCTTATAATATTCGTACAATATTTGTTGTGTAAGATCTATCGGAATACAAAAGTCCCTCAATATGTGCCTGAAAATATATTCTGATTTCCTGATTAGTTTTATAAGTTGCAAATCTTTTTGCCTTCGTTCAACAGTAGCCACGTGAGGCTCTAGCAGCGCCATGACCCCGATGGGATACAGGGGGCTAAGAAAATGGGTGGATTGTTCGAATGATAGTTCTGAATAAATGAAAGAATAAATGTGTTTTACTTCCTTTTACAAACAGGAATTGTTGTAACATTTACTAAGGTAGTTTGTTCAGCTTTCACAATATCCCTTCAGGGGTCGCCACAGCCAATCAGCTTTCACTTATTTGCACAGGTGGTTTGGGAGAGGGTTTAATGCTGGATGCCCTGTCCTGACACAACTATTTATTTTACCTGGGCTGGGGTCTGGCCCAGTGGCTTCAAGACTTGGACCCCCTGTGACAACTAAGTTAGGCAATAGCGTGAAGGGTCTTGCTCAAATTACTTGGTTTAATTATTAATCATAATTGGTTAGAAAAGGCTGCAGGCGCTGCATCTAAATACCTGGATACAAAATTGTGCTTCAGTTCTATTTTAGAATTAACTTTATAGAATTGTTTCCATTTGTGGTCACTGACATAACTTTAAAGACAATGATAGCAGAGCTCCAGCACATGAGGGCACACCCACCTCTGGGGGTTAAAGTGTGCCATCAAGTAGGTCTTCAGGTAGGAAATGAACCACTGCAATGGGTGCAGAGAATACCGTTTTGTGCCGTTGAGGGAAATAATGTCCTGTTTGTTTGGATCTGAAGTGTATAATTTAGATATACATCTTACTCCCTTTGTGTTTTGATGGTTTCATATAAATGCATACATCTCCCTGTTGTACTCTTTCCAGGAAATTGCCCATTGCAGCAGGTTAGAGGAGGCATTTGCAGAGCGATCATTGTCACTTCCCTCGAAAGTTACGTGAACATGCATGTGTGTCTCAGCATGCTGCAATGAAATGACTGTCAGAATGTGCAGAGAAAACACAAGGCCCTGTCTTTTTATATTAAAGAAAAATATAGCTGGCAAAACTGTTTACAACTCATGTAGGTCAAATGCAGGTTATGAGGCTGTCGATCATTTACCAGAGAGGCAGAAAAAAAGACACATTTCTGAAGTTTCTGATCCATCTACAAATGATAAAAAAAATTTGTTCATGTGCCCAGAAAAACTTCATCCAATTACATCAAATGTTTACATACGTCACACATTTAATCGGAATAAATCATTTGACAAGCAGAACTATCTAAACTACAAGAAATGACTGTAGAAGAAGAAATAACGATAACAAACATAGATGCGGGGTAGAGCGAGATGATCTTATATGCATGCTTTTATTATTGTTATGATAATTATTAAGTGACTGTTCGCTTATGATTTTTTAAATCAGTGAAGCCATTCCTTTTTTTTTAATACGTACCGACAATATTTAGTCTTACTCGCACTTTAAATCCATGCAGGCAATGCCACAATGTGCATCTTGGCCTCTTCATGAGCGCTACGGAGTCCCTGACCTGACATGGGTAAAATAATAAATATCTTGTTCCCACAAATTAATATTTTGTTCTCACAAACTAATATCTCGTTCCCACGCAATAATTAAGTTGTGCGGACGAAATAATATCTTGAACCCACAAAATAATATTCTGTTTCCACGCATCAATTAATTTGTCGGAACGAAACAAGTTTTTATTTAAAGCGAGATTTCTCAGAATTGTTGAGTGATTAATTATTGGCGGCTGGATGGCCCAGTTGGTTAAATGCAGGACTGGGTCATGGGAAACCAGGGTTTGATTCCAAAGAAGGGCATTGAGCTTCATCCAGTGTGGGTCTTTGACACTATTGCATAACTATGTAGCTACAAGGGCCTCAAGATTGGGTCCCTCTGTTCTAGTCCCCAGCCTGGATAGAATAAAGATTTGGGTCAGTACGGGCAAACGGCGTAAAAATCTCTGCTAAAATCACCTGTGCAAATCAGTGCAACTCCTTAAGGGAAATGTTGAAAGGTGAACAAACGATTATTAGCTGTTAAGTCTTGGAGTGTAAAGAAGCAACCAATTCATTGACAAATAGCTGCAACCCACTTAACTTTCATCCTTCCATCCATGTGAAACTGCGTTCACAGGGCCTTTGGCAACGCCCCTTCAAGAGACCACTTCCAATGCAAAGTCCATGTAAACGCTCATAAATGTGTTTTTTAAGCTTCAAAGTGCTCCCATTCATGGGCGGTTCCGCACATTTGTAAGACAGTTTTCGGGCCTTTACGTACAAAACGCGCAGTTATTGAACAGGCGTCGAAGTTTAAACCAGTTTGACCAGTTAAGGACTCAGATTTGGTAGTGATGTAATTCAAAGTGCCAACTGTTTGAAGACTGATGATAGAGGAGGACTGTAGATGGCATTAACAGCAGAAGAAGCCCCTCCCTGCGTGTCCAGTGTGAACCCCATGGACGGAATGCATCACATGCCTCGTGTGTTTGTAGCTAAACAGTTATTTGGACAAATAACTGTTCAGCTACAAACACACATCAGAAAAAGAAAATCCTTTTGTTTTGTTTTCAATTCCAGACCTATTTTATTATTGTATTAGTCATATAAACTCCTAAAGTGTAAATCTCATGCGGGCTGTAATGAGTTGCAGTATGTAATGTGTGTTATGACACAATAGCAGCAGCATAGCAATTTTCTGGCTCATGCTGTTAACTTGAGTTGGAGGCTCAGAGCAGATTCAATAGAGGCCAATCATAATTTACTGGTAATGTTTGCTAAATTGTTTTATCTTTTTCCAATAGCTTCTTCCCTTTTGGTTTGTTTAGTTTTTACTATCTTAAATTAAAGACAAACAAATCCAAACGGTTCCTTCGTGTAATATTTAACTGTAAGAAGCAGAAGAATTTCTTTTCTTAATTAATTCAGTCATTTTCAAGAAACTTTCTGTCCTTTTTTTAATTTATTTATTTTGTTTGAGCTCTTTCCTTTAAGTGATTCCGATTGATATTTTCTCAGATTTTGTTAAGAAATCCTATTCATGGAGACAAAAGTGTAACCATTTTTCCTTTTAATGTGGCTGCTGTTAATTTGTCAGACAAAGACATATTGTGCACAGTCTGACACCACGGCTCCCTGCTTGGGTGCAGTCTCCTGTAAACATCCAAATTAGACAGAGCAGGACACAGAGCAGATCCATCACAGTTTTCTAACAAATGGCAGCAGCGGGAGATTCACTTCAGGACTTTAACATCCCGATCACCCCACTTTAATTATCCGTATATCTACCTGACTGAGCATCTGCATTTGCAGGCACCATTATTTTTTTCCCCCCACAAATTGTTTCGGGTTTTTCTGTTTATGGAACATTTTGTTTCATCGTTTCAAGAAATAATCACAGGATGAGCTCTGATGGTTTTGATAGGAAATAGGGGTAAAAGAAATTAAGGCAGATGATCTTAAGGAGACCTAAAGAGTTTCTAACTTGAACAGAATAGATGTCTTTCTTTGGCTGTCTGCCCAGTGTAGAGATTTGTCATTTACCTAAAGTATCACAAAAGGACAGACAAACCAGATGCTTAGGCAGAAAAAATAGTTGTGACGCACTGAGCTAAAAAAAAGAAAGACACATCTTTTAAATTACATAGCGATGTGAATCATTGCTGTGTAATGTGTTCCAACCATGCAGTCTTTCTTTTTATTATAAAAACTATTTTCTTATTGCAATTAATGATTAATTTTGATGAGACTGGGTCAGATGGCATAAGTGAGTGTCCTTGAGTTAACCCCGCAAAGCTCACTATATTTAAAAATCGACAGAAAATTCAAATATTCTTGAATTGAGATCTTTAATGATTTTTTTTTTTTTTTTTTATGAAATTTAAAAAAAATTGCAACTTATATTTTTATTTTGATAGGTTGTAGATGGCATCAATTGTGATACGCTGGGTCATTTGGCGTGTTTTTGCTCATAATAATGTTATTTTAGGATGCTTAAATGTTGACCTGTTGTTTGAAAATGTTGTTTGGAAGAAAATAACCTTATTTATCCACTGTTTCAAATTTAATCCACCCATTTTAACATAGTGTAACTGTGAAGAAATTAAAGACATTAAAGAATTAATTATCATATAATCTTCCACTCTTTCAATACAGCAAGTAGTCTGTGAATGGCAATTGGTGAGTTATTATAACCATAAACAGTTTGGAAGATTAGCAACATTTTTCCAACCAAAAGATTTCACGGAGGCAGCCATTTTGAAATGAGCAGGAAATGTCCTTTTACTGTCCCTATTGGAATGATGATAAACTACAGGACCAAAAACATTGACCAAGTTGGTGTTTTAAGGAAAGTTTTGATCACGCTAATAAGATAGGGGTCTCAGAAATTCCTGTATAAAATAAAATAAAAATAAATGGTTATATAGGGTTAAAAATGTCATGTTGGATTTGCTTATTTTGTATACATATGAACACATTTGTTTTTATTGGCAGTTAGGAAAGCTACAAGTCTTTCGCTAATCCTTTTTGGTTTCCTGTCTCTCATTCTCTGCCAGTCATGACTTCTATTGTTTGGAGACCTGGCTAAAATAATTGGTATTTCACAATATTTGGTGCTTTTCCAAAATAAATGTCACTAATATTGTGAAAAGAAAAACATCTGGACTGCAGCTGAACAGTGAAAAGCCAACTGTTATATCTTTGCTTAGATCCATTGAACTGGATCCATGTTTTCTTTCTTTTCTTGGTCAAACGTTTTTATTCAATGTGTAAAACATGTGAATGTGTCAGAGACGTTAATCCTCGTTACATTGTTGGCTCTTTGTGAATAACAAAGCATCTTTTTGCTCAATCTGAACCACTAATAGATCAGCGTTGCTACAGCAGCCTGAGAAGAAACAAACCGATTCCCTGAAGGTAAAGATAAGGTCTTTTGGAGGCCTTTTTACTGATCTTCTATGGGGATTTTGGAAAACTGCTCCACCTCATAAGCTGCATACGGAGACAGTTTCTATCCTAAGAGGTTACACATTGATTAGACCTTAGGCTCATTTGCCTACTTCAAATGTGCACAGTATTGATCCACAAGCATCACATTCTACTTTTCATTTTATCTCAATGATAATGTGCCACACCCTATCTCTGTGAATTTAAACAAAAGTCATGTTTTCGGACTTAAATGAAAGCTTCATGACAGATTATTTAAGATTATGACAGCAAGGTAATACGCAAAAAAACAAAAACAACTAACTGATTGTGTTAATTATGAATTTTAACATGTTTTGTCAATGTGTGGTGAGGTATGTAGCTGGTGAGGCACTGACTGTTTCACGGTCCGATTTACAAAAATATGAACCCAATAAACACTATTTTACCAAAAGTAAAAACATTTGTGAAAGAATGGGCCGCTCTCAGGAGCTCAGTGATTTCAGCGTGGAACTGTCATTGGATGCAAAAAATCCAGTGGTGAAATGTCCTCATTCCTAAATATTCCACATCCAACTGTCAGCTTTATCATAACAAAATGGAAGAGTTTGGAACAACAGCAACTCAGCCACAAACTGGAAGACCACGTAAACTGATGGAGAGTGGTCAGCGGATCCTGAAGCACATGGTGCAAAGAGGTCACAGACTTTCTGCACAGTCAATGGCTACAGAGCTCCAAACTTCATGTGACCTTCAGATTAGCTCAAGTACAGTACGCAGAGAGCTTCGTGGAATGGGTTTCCATGGCCGAGCAGCTGCATCCAAGCCACACATCACCAAGTGCAATGCAAGGTATCTGATGCAGTGGTTTAAAATATGCTTTTCCATCTGGCAATCTGATGGAAGAGTTTGGGATTGCATTTGGACTGCATTGTGTCAAGTGTGAAATTTGGTGGAGGAGAAATTATGGTGTGGGGTTGTGTTTCAGGACTTGGCCCCTTAGTTCCAGTGAAAGGAACTCTGAATGCTTCAGGATATCAAAACATTTTGGACTATTCCACACTCCCAACCTTGTAGGAACAGCTTGGAGCAGACCCTTCCTCTTTCAGCATGACTGCAGCAGTGCACAAAGCAAGGTCCATAAAGACTTGGATGACAGAGTCTGGTGTGGATAAACTTGACTGGCCTGCACAGAGTCCTGACCTGAACCCAACAGAACACCTTTGGGATGAATTAGAGTGGAGACTGAGAGCCAGGCCTTCTCCACCAACATCAATGTGTGACCTCAACGCGCTTTTGAAATGATGGTCAAAAATTCCTATAACCACACTCCTCAACCTTTTAGACAGCCGTCCCAGAAGAGTTGAAGCTGTAATAGCTGCAGAAGGTGGACTGACATCATATTAAACTCAATGAGTTAGGAATGGGATGGCACTTCAGTTCATATATGAGTCAAGGCAGATGAGCCAATACTTTTGATAATATGGTGTATTTGCAACAAATTAGGTTCATATTTGGCCAAGGACGAATGCAAAATGTAGAGAGGTTTATTATGTCTCCAAAAAAACACAACGGTGCATGCTACAAATAGACTATAACATATTATAGACTTTTGGTTTCTCTTTTTAATGAAAAATAAAGGTTTAACAAGCAAGTGTCTTTTAACTATTTTAAGTTTCAGGGACATGTAAAAGGCTGTAGGAGGCAAATACATCAGTTAAACTGCTGATTTAAGCATAAATAAAACAAATAAAGAAATGTAGAATTTTTCCCAGTGAGAATTCTGCTGCAATAGAGTCGATTACAGTCGATTTACACAATGACAATTTCTAAGTAATATTTCAGGATGCTAGGAATTCTTCAGAGAGTATAGTACTACATCCATATTTTTAAAAGGTCTAATAAATACAGTACAGACCAAAAGTTTGGAGACACCTTCCCATTCATTTGAATGAAAAGGTGTGTCCAAACTTTTGGTCTGTACTGTATGTATTTATTTATGTTTGATCTGATCACTTCCTAAGGTCTGACATTTCGCTTCATCTCAGAATAACTTTCATTCACCAGTTCACATTCATCCACCTTCCTCTTTCCTCTCCCGTTTCCCTTCCTCTTTTCCTTTTTCTTACACACACTGGCCGGAGCCAAGATGTTCAATTAGAGCTCTCCATCTCCTTTCTCTTCCTTTATAACACACTCGGTGGCAGACACACATCCTGGCAGAAACAGCAGTCATTTCTCCATCCAACTCAGAAACTGGGCTTAGAGATGAGAATCCTTTGGCAGGGATCTCTATTTCTCACACAATCAACACACACAAAGCCACATACACACACCCCCAAATTCAATCTATAGTCCTGACAGGTCAAAAGGACAGAAGTGACAAGTAAAAATGTAAAGTCAGACGTTGGCAAATCCACGGGCAGACGTACAAACAGATGCATTTGGATCCATAATTATCTGCCCGAATGCTATTTGCTTTTCTCAGTGCTCATCGTCGAAGACAAAACATATGAGCCCCAAAGATGATGTTTGTTAGAGAGAAGATTAAAAAGGATGAAAAAGTAATGATAATGATTAAAGTGATGAATGCTGAAGGTCGCAGAGACAATATCAGTGATGGAGCTGATGATAATGACAGCGTTCTGTCATCTGTTATCTCATTTAAACAGCAGACTAGGTGGAAACAATCATAACAAGATCAGCAGAATCTCCCACTGTTAATTTCATGTCAAGAATCTTTTCATTTGTGTCCAATTGTGAAAAAAATGGAGGGAGGCTGAAAAAAGCAAGTCCTGGAGCTGAGAAGAGTTGTCATAACAAGAACTAATGACTTCAGACCATCAGCACAGCCACATATTACAGACGCATTTCGCAGGCATGTTAAGGCAGTTGAACAGAACAACATACACTTTTTAGAAGTGGACAGTTTCTGCATTTTCAATGTTGCACCTGCTAAACCCTTAAATGTGTAATTCTGGGTTTCTGCAATAAAGTGACTTTACAGAAATTATTTTGGTGAGAACCATTGCCGATAGAAAGGAACAGGACTGAGTGAGTGGGACACCACCTGTAGAAATGGACTTACTACTAGCTTGGATGAAATGAAGTTAATTCAGTCAACATTTTTTCGTGAAACGGACACTACCATGTTGGAACCAGACTGCATTAGTAAGTAGTCTGAATAGGTCTGAGTCATCGCTTCTATAGTAACCACTCTCACAAATAGGAAGTGAGCTACCCCAGGAAAGATGGCTAAGGAGTTTAAACGATGGACGTGGGGGTCTAGCAGGCACCACATCATTCTGTTAAGGCATGTGATTAGTAGTTTATAGCTTGAATAACACTTGCTACAGCAAAGAAAAAAAATATGATTTGCAAGAACATGTTAAATAATGGTAGGAGAGCAAGAATGTTTTTTCTGACAAATATATTGACTCAATAATAGCTGTTTATTTAGGTCTGTGTTGGATTTCTTATTGGAGCCAGCAGGTACTTCCTTTTTGGGATGTGAGGGGGGAGGGGTCACTCAGTGCAGATCTTATGTACAGTCAACGGTAAAAATCAGAAAAATGACAAAAGTCCAGTATGAATGCCAATCACCAAAACATATTAAACAAGCTGCCAGGTAAACTTTTCAATCTCCTGATGTTGTTGCTCTAAGTCAGAGATTTATTATATATTAGCTGTCTTCCCCTTTAGAACAAAAGTTGCTCCATCTTGTTCTGTTCTGAACTGAGGGTGTATTCAGACTGGACACATTTGGTCTGCTCAAAGTGAACCAGAGTTTGTTTCCCTTAATAATCCGAAACAAATTTTCAGCCTGAATATACCCAAGCGGACCAGGTCTGGGACCAGGACTCGCTCTCTGACCCTTCTTTGGGGGTGGTCTTGGTTCGTTCGGACTGAGCTTCGGTTCATTCTGAGATTCCTCTGTCTGAATACAATCCCTTTATTTTAACACCATCAAAACCACTTCTTACATGCTTTTCTGTTTCGTAGCACAGCATGTGCGCTGCGCTGCTGTGATGTCACCTTAACAGCTATCCTGCAGTCCCTTAACAGAAGTCTCTTAACATAATGCCAAAACACCACAGCTACTCGTTGAAAAGTGATTGCATGAATGCAGGCTCGTTAAAACTATTTTTTACATGACATTACATAACATTTTCATAACATTACATACCAACATATTCTGTTCCGATAAAGATTGAAAAAGTGCAGAACATGCTTCTCTTGTTGTTCCTGGCCAATGACTGAAGAGATCTTTAGTCACATGACTTTGTTACAAGCTTTGGTCCATAACAGGATACTCCGCTTGAAGGCAGACCAAATGCAAGGTTCGGGACTTGATCCAAAACAAATAAAGCACACTCGATCCGGAACAAAGGATTTTTCCCGTCTGAATACATCCTAAAATAACTAACTAGGAAGAAATAGTTGTTAGTTACACATAAAAGTCTTTTCCAATAGAGTAGTTACAACGCCGCTTTCCAGAATCACTTTAGCTTTAGCAAACACTTTTAGCCGGAGAAACTGACACTTTAAGCTGCAGACAGTCGAACTTTGATAAGCTTTGCTTCTTTGCAATACTGCAGAACAAATAACAACTAAAATGAGGAGCTGGGAACAGACACCTTCATTAAAACATAATATTTTTAAGGAAAAGAGCTACTTTCATAGTCCAAATATTAAATTATTAAATTAGTTTCCTTTTTCTTTCTTTTTGGACAAAAATACATTTTCTGGCTCATAAAGGTTGGCACACAGACGCTCACAGGACTTTTGGACTTTGGGAGGAAGCAGGATATTTGAACAATCTCATAATACTATGTGAGAGGAACCAAAAAATGTCCAGTTGAGACTGAATTCAGCAAAATCTGAACTGCTGCGATGTGACAGCAGGCAGAGGAGGTCTTTTGTTTTACCAGCACCCTGGAGATTTTCTAAATCTTCATAAAACCCAAGAAAAAAAACCTTTTCTTGTTCTCACATTGATAGCTACAACCGAGTCCTTCGTCTGGCAGCAGTAAAATGGGTAATGAAATGCCCTTGAGCAAGGCTTTTGCTCCACCCCAACTGCTGTTCTAAACTTTTTGGTCAGCAATAGAGTAGAATCTAGTCTGCCTTTGGCATCTTTATTTTATTAACGTGTTCATCTAAAGAGTTAAGTTTTCAGTAGATTATTTAAAAAAAGGTTTCAAAATGTGTTGTTAGGTGCTTATTTAGGAGCAGGGTTTGCTGCCTTGCCTGTCATAAAACATCTTCTTTAACCCTTGAGCTATCCTAGGCACTTTAACATTCGGAGTTGGGTCATCTAGACCCACTAGACAGTGCGCTGAACCTTTTACCTTCAATGATTTGTGATCTTCACTGGTGTCCATGGATTACATGAAATCTTTCCACCTTTATTCACCTTTGTCATGGTAGGGAGAACGCGTCAATGCGAGGGTCGGGTCATCTAATATAGCACAAGGGTTAAGCTTGATGCCCCGGTCGTGCATGGGAGGAGCTACCAGCTAATGTTTTCAGACTGATTTGAGACATGGAGCGGTGTCTGTGTTTATCTTATTTACAATGCATGAATCATGACACGAATGATGTTGAGAGATCAGGTTTATTTATTTTGAAGAGTTCAGCAAAAAAAACTAGTAATCATGTTTCCATGTTTGAATTCATCAGATTATTCAGCAACTTTCCCAGAGAGAGTCTCTTTAAAGCCTCCCAGCTTTATTCCCCCAGTGAGAGCTGTGTCTTGATGACAGCCACTTTCACGGTCTTTTTCGTCTTTTCTGTTTGACCGAGTGTAACCCTTGTGCTATCCTAGGCACTTTAACGTTGGGAGTTGGGTCATCTAGACCCACTAGACAGTGTGCTGAACCTTTTTTCTTCAATGATTTGTGAACCTCACTGGTGTCCATGATTACATGAAATCCTTCCACCTTTATCCACCTTTCTCATGGTAGGAATGACACGTGAATGGAAGGGTGGGGTCATCTAAGATAGCACAAGGCGTATAGACTTGCTGTTCTGCATTAACCCGAGAGGGCAATAATAAAAACAAGAATAAAATCAGGTTTTCTGTCTGGCCGCCAGCTCTTCTCCCAGGATGCCAGAGACAAGGGAAACAAATTCTGACAGGGGAAACATATCTTGGTACAACACCTGGACGGGCTCCGGAAACCACGCTGCACACAAAGGGAAACAGCAGGTTGAGAAAATGGGTGGAAGTTCAGGAGGATAACTGTTAGATTTATCATCTATTTTGGATATTCTACTGGATATCACTGTCACTGAAAAAAACACATGCCCAAAATTGAGTCCCAGATTGGTTGACGCGACGCAGCGACCTCACCAAATTTAAATACCGTATTTGATCTCTGGCCACACTGCTCAAAGCGCGTTGCTGCCAGATCTCTGCACCACGCCCGTCACAAGGTCTGGGATTGTTGTTTGAATTCAGTGACCTTCAGTTGTGGATAGCACCAGCAAAAACGATGAGAGAGGTAGGGCTCATTGCAAATTTTGCAACATAATTTAAAAATAAATTACCGTATTTTCCGGACTATAAGTCGCCCTTTTTTTCATAGTTTGGCAAGGGGTGCGACTTATACTCCGCAGCGACTTATATTAGAAATAAATTGAAATAAATACATTGTTAACCCTCCTGTTATGTTCATTTGTGAGGAACAGAGATGATGTTCCTGGGTCAATTTGATGCATGAGGTATGTTAAGTGTTAAGAGTATGTTCAGTGACTCAGAGAATCAGCAAACTTTTTTTTACAGTAAGATCTTGAAGGCTAAAAACATAGCATTCTATTTTCCAATGATTTCATAGATTCAGAAATGCAATCAAAATGACAACTGTTTCTACAAATACAGGATGAAAACAGAGTATTAGTTGGCTAATGATGCTTCATGAAAGGAATAAATAAATAAGTATGAGAGAGAATTACTGTGAAATTATGAGATAAACAGTCTGCTATGATTGTGTCATATGAGGTTGTGAAAGTTATTAGTTCTTGGTCTCAGATTTTGTCAAATAAAATTCCCGTCAAAATGCGACTTATAGTCCAGTGCGACTTATCTGTGTTTTTTTCTACTTTAAATGCATTTTTGGGCTGGTGCGACATATACTCCACAGCGACTTATAGTCCGGAAAATACGGTAATAAAATAAATTAATATTTATATATATTTTTTATCACAGCTGGATAGCTTAGTTGGTGTATAAATATATATAAGGTCTAGAACTGGCACGCAGGAAAACCAAGGTTCCCAGGGTCGGAATCAACTAATAATAATGGGGCAATTACCACAACAAGAGTGAGCTTTTCACATCATCCAGTGAGGGTCCTTGGGCAAGACGCTTAAGGCTACTGCTTACCTCATAACCCACAGACAATGATATACAAGTCATGCCCCTCATACCCATAACTGTTGTGGCTGATATCGAGAAATCCTACCAATGGCTAGAAAGGGCTGGCCCACAGGACAGCACTGAAGCACTCATCCTGGCAGCTCAGGAACAAACCCTGAGCACCAGAGCAATAGAGGCTCAGATCTACCACATCAGACAAGACCCAAGGTGTAGTCTGTGCAAAGAGGCGCCTGAAACAATCCAGCACATACCTGCAGTGTGTACGATGCTGGCAGGGAAAGCATACATGGAGCGCCACAAACAAGTGGCTGGAATAATATACAGGAACACGTGTGCAGAATATGGACGCGAAACCCCAAGGGCAAAATGGGAAACACCTCCAAAGGTGATACAGAACGAGGGGACAAAGATCCTGTGGGACTTCCGGATCCAGACTGATAGGATGGTAATGGCGACCCAACCAGACATTGTAGTGGTGGACAAAGAACAGAGTGGTGGATGTGGCAGTGTCAAGCGATGGGAACATCAGGAAGAAGGAACATGAGAAACTGGAGAAGGGGACTCAGAGAAGAACTGGAGAAAGCCTGGAAAGTGAAGGTGACAGTGGTGCCTGTGGTAGTTGGAGCACTCGGGGCAGTAACCCCCAAGCTGGAGGAGTGGCTACAGCAGATATCTGGACAGACCTCAGACCTCTCAGTCCAGAAAAACGCAGTGCTAGGAGCAGCTAAGACATTCTGCAGGAACCCCATGGGTTCAGTCCAATACAAAGATTTAGATAAAGAAATATGCCACAAGAACATGTTTAAAACACCAAAAACACCATTTTCGTCGAATTAGGTCTTTAAACAACTTAGGTTGTCTAATAAAGTAAAAAGAAAAATGACACTTTTAGCTCTCTCACACAAAATATTCTTTTGTATCTGTGTCAGGAAAGTTTTCTCAGAGGAAAAAAGGAGTAAAGCAGATGATGAATATCCTGTTTTCAGTGGAGCGAGTGTGGCTGAATGTCTGTATGTGTGTGTCTGTGTGTGTGTGTGTGTGTGCGTGTGTTTGATGGGTAGCATATTCTAAGCTGAATGTCATTTTTGGTCTGGACTTTTGAAGCTGTGTTTGGTGTTGCGCTGGTGTCTTTTCAATGAAGGCTGGTCTTCAGAAGCAGTGCCAGAGCAGGATGTGTAACATGCAGAGGCACAGATGAAGGGGGGAACAACTTTTACCTTTCCAGATGGAGGTCTTCACTGTCACATCACTGTGAAATAAAAAAAAAAAAACAAAGTGAGGAAAGGGGACAAGAAGAGAGAGGAGGAGGAAGAAAAGACAGATGTTGTGAACAGAGGAGAAACATCAACACAAAGTCGGGAACAGGAGCAGCTGGACAGCATCAGAATTATGAAACAGTATAAAATAGTGATTCAGTAAAAGAATTGAAAACCTTATAAAATTTCTCATAAATATAGGAGATGAAATGGAAACATTTTTGGGAAAAAAAGGGCTGCGTGTGGAGATATTGGGGGGATTCCCATTAAAGAGACGGATTATGTGACGACTGAAGATGACAGCAACATCTGACAGTTGGCAACTCGATGAATGGAGAGGAGTAAATGGGGAAAAAAGGGGGAGGCTAACATGCGCCTCATGGGGAAAACATCATTTTTCGCTCAGTTCACAGTCTCCTCCTCACGTGTGAAGCATGTGTTTGTGTGGGAGTGGGTGTCAAATGGCAGGAAAGAAACCCTTCAGTAATTTCAGCGGTGGACAAAACAATAAAAGTGAAACTCATAACGCCGTAAACCTTGTCACAAAGGAGTATTTTGACAATCCTTCAACAAAAATTGTAAGCTCCATGCTGACTATTACTGTGGACAATACTGCGATAAAAAACATTTAAGTCCCTGTTTGCAAAGAGCCATCAAGATAAATTGAAAGATTAGGTTTCCTGCAGTGTGAGGTGTGTTTGAGAAGAAAAGCCCTGCAAGGAAGAACAACTGATCCTCCAACTCCAAATATGAAATAGTAAATACATTGACTCATGAGGTTTTAGTGAAGAGCAGAACACTAGAGGAAAATAATTCTTTCATTCTCTGTTAGTACGTTTGTTTAAGTCACATGTATCGGAATTTCATGTTTTTTGATAAACAGCGTTAGTCCGGTTTTCATCCATGAAGCCAACCCTGGGGCGCTGGAGCCAACCCAGCTAGTGTTGGGCGAAGGCGGGGCACACCCTTCAACAGGTTGATCCAGGTTTTTGGACTTTGGGACGAAGCAGGAAAAATTCCAAACAACCAAACTCCACATAGGAAGAATCCAGCTGGGATTTGAACCAGATGAGAGTTTTCTAAGAAACAGTTTCTGCAGAGTGGCAGTAGTTTAGTAGAAATTCACCTCTCAGTTGTGGGCAGAACTGTTGATGTGGAGTAAGTCTGCCCCCACTTCCAATCATCCAACTGTTTCTACGCTCTCCTGCTAGCTTACAGCCCCTCACACCCCCAACATAACATGACCGATGCAACACAAAATGGTGGGCAATATTGGAGCTATCCAGCCGTGCAGTTTGGAGCCAAATGGCGGTTCAGACAAGAAAAACAAAGACATACACAAATCTATTTGTCTACAAGTGGATGCATCAGAATGGAGCAGAGCAGGGAGCTTATGACCCATCCAGCATATTTAACAAAATTTTCAAATGGAAAATACTCTATCAATCACTTTTCCTAACCCGCCACATCCCCTTTGGGGTCAAAGGGCTCCCTCAGCATGTCCTGGCTACTGTTGGGCAAACCCTTGACAGGTTGCCAGTCTGTCACAGAAAGAAATACTCGGAACTGCAATTATAAGATTAATTTTCTTTATATTTGTCCTCCATAATGAAAAAATGCGACAATAACATGGTAAAAATGCAGAAAACACATTTTTGATCGGAGTGGCTCGGTAAAATCTCAGACCTTTAAATTTGACAGTAGGGGGCCATATCTTGTGCATACGCTGGGACATTCAAAGATCAGCTTTGAGTAGACTGCAGTGCATGATAAACACATTTCAGACCTCCCGTGAGAACGCAAAGTTAATGTCAGTTTTTTCATTCCCACTAAAAATTAAGGCATGCATAGAGATCCTATTGATTCACAAACCCTATGCTGGTGGTGGCGGTTTGGACGTTTTTTTTTTTTTTTGGCTTCCCATTCAACAATACATTTAGAGAAAATACTTTTTGGTGTAAAGAAAATAGTTCAGTATAAGACGACACTCTGGCAGCAAATTTAACATTTTTGATGAAGGTTTTCTTATAGAACTTAATGCTCTTTCCATTGTGGTATACTACCAAGACACAGTGTGTTATATATCACCAATTGCTTTGGAGGATTGTTACCTACGAAGGTTCGTGATGATACATGGTACATGCCTGGTGTGTGGAGGCTTTATTAATGCATTTATGCATTGACAGTTTACACCCAAATGAGAAAACAGTACCTAAAGTAACTTTCTCACAGTCTTTGCCTTTTAAAACTGAACTTAATCTTTATTACAAATTAATTTAACTTTTAAAAAACTAAAATACCTTTTTAAAATTCTTGCTAGAATTTTTTTTTCTGAAATCATATTTCTCCTTATTTTAGTCATGTTGGACAGCTTTCTCCATTCTAAGAGCATTTTCTGCTGTTTCTGGGTTGCCATGGTGACAAGTCCTGCATCAGTGACACAGAGCACAGACTGCAGTCTAATAACGGCTCGTTATTGGACTTGAATACATGCCTTTTTACGGGGGTATCCTCAGGGCTGAAAAGTGATATTTCAAAGGGTTTGAACTAAATCCTTGAGGGCCAGTCACATTGCATAATTCTCAGCACATGTTTCAGGCCATTGGCTGCCTTCAAGTGTTTTTAGAGATTTTTTTAGGCAAGTCTTGTTTCAATTCATATCAACTTAAAAAAAGGACCTTGCTGTTCTTCTCAGATGTGAACATCTTGAATATTTCTTTTGACAGTTGCTGATGCTATTTTACTGTCAGTGTCGGAGCGGAGCTAAGGCTCTTTTTTTTGTCAAGTGTCTTCAGTGCAATGTATGAAACTTCCTCTCTTATTTGCTCTAAACCTAAAAACTAGATTATGCGTGTGTGTGTGTGCGTGTGTGTGTGTGTGTGGGGGGGGGGGGGGGGGGGGGCTGTACGTGTGTCCATTGACCTGTAAGATTTAACACGCTCAGTTTAGCTGTCTTTTACTTCTTCTTTTTTCCAGTAACCATTTCTGGCAAAAACAACCACCATAAACCATTGTTTTTACATTTATGGAAACCTGAGATACCCGACTTAACTGGAAAAGACTCATCTGACAAGAACACATAGGTACTCTATACCACATTTTCTGTTCAATAGAGAAAAAAAGACGTATCTGTCGTTAACCCTTTAACACTGGAGCTTCAACTAAGGTTTCCTTGAATTACCGTAACTCTTGGTTACAGCTGTGGTGCAGAGGTAGAGCAGTCAACCTCTGACTGGCACATTGCAGATTTGGTTTCTATCTTGCCCGTCCGTGTTTTGAAGTGTCCTTAGGTAGGACACTGAACCCCTCAGTAATCCTGATGGTTATAGGTTGATGGCAGTGTGTGAAAGTGTGTGTGAGTGTGGGTAAATGGGACTGTTATGCTACATTCAATCGACCGATTCAAATGAAAAATCTATGTAAATGCCTGTATGTGCCCGTTTGGGGGTTCCGTGTTAAAATCTCTCTAAGTCAGTTTTTGGGCTCTGTGTACAAAATGAACATTGATTGAAAAGTTAAACCAATTGAACTTTGGCCAATCAGGAACTTGGATTCGGTAGTGACATATGGTTGATGTCCCTTATAATTTATGTTTAAGGTTAGCGCTGCAAAGTAGCTTTGCAGCTACTTTGCTTTACTAAATGTGTAAATGGTTGAAGACTGACGGTAGTTCAACGAGTGCGTGTCACATCCTGTCGCTGGCGACAGCTTCCGGGGGTAAATGGTTAAACTCACAATATGCTAATTTCCAAGAGGACCTGGCTGTAGACAACAAGATGGTGCCTGACAATATCAATCAAAACCAGAAATTCAACCCCACTGACACACATATCACTTGAAAAAAAACTTTATTTTAACTGGTGACTCTAACACTTACATACACATTTCTTTAGTCTCTGACCAGTTGGAAAAAAAACACAGTACCAACACCGCTTCTATAAAGGTGATTAATTACATTATTGTGACACTTGATAAAAAACTGTACTGTGCATCACTTTTTATAGATTTGTCAAAAGATTTTGACACAGTTGACCATGCTGTTTTAAAAAGCAGATTGCTCAGCTTTGGATTGTCAGAGGATGCAGTTGTGTGGTTCTCAAATTACCTGAATAACAGGACCCAATGCATTAAACATGAAGGTCTCTGCTCTAAATTTGTTACTGTCCACAGGGGGGTGCCACAGGGCTCAGTTCTGGGCCCCCTTCTATTTGTTTTGTACATTAATGACCTGGGTGAAAATGTCTCTGATGATAATCTAAATTTTTATGCTGATGACACAGTCATTTACTGTTATGGATCATCTCTTGCTCAGGCCATTGAAACCTTGCACAAAGCTTTTGTTGCTGGACAGCATTCACTTATTCAGTTAAAATTGGTTCTCAATGCTGACAAGACAAAACTAATGTTGTTGTCAAACTTGAAAAGGTCCCTGATACAATTCCAATGGTGTCCACCTTGGATGGAAATGTTATAGAGTTGGTTCATCAGTACAAGTTGGTGTCTGGATTGACGACTCCCTCACCTTTAAACCTCACATAGAAAAACTTGTAAAAAAACCTCAAAATTAACCCATGTGCTATCTTGTGGGGTCGAGATGAACCCGCTCCCAACGTTAACGTGCCTTGGAGGCAATCAACGAAGATAGCACAAGGGTTAAAATGTGAAGTGTTGGTCTGGTTAAAACAAAAAATTCTGGAGAGAAGAACGTAAGTTTTATAGATAAACATTTCAGTGAGCAGCCAAAAGTGAAACCAAGAAAAGTAAGAAAGAAATAGAGAAGAAGAAGTTTAACAAAGTCAAGGAGGAACATAAAACTGATGCATTTTGTCCTTTTAATTTTGTAAATGTGTCAAAGTTTGGGAATTGTGTGCCAAAACAGACTTAAACTTGTATGATTTTTACAAAATCTCTCAGGTCTCCGACAGTCAAACAGTTTCAAGATGTTAGCTCTAAAAAGTCACCACTTTGAGCTTTTGTAATGAACTAAATGTGTTATTTCTGTACCTTTTTATTGTGAAAAGGAGCAGGTTCATCATCAGCTACATCAGCGATGCCAACAAAAAAAGAGATTTGATTTGTTTTTGTTGGCCAGCCAGCAGTTTGAAAGCTTAAAAGGAGCCAAAGACAAAGAAAGAGTGATTTTAAATGGCAATTTCACGAGAGAGTGCAAGTTGAATAGCTGATGTATCTTATTGACAGATGAATAATCTCGCTGCGTGTGTGTCCTTGCTGTCCTGTGACTCTGCTGGACAAAACAAAGAACAGAAACAGTCGGATGTTCAACGCCCCTAGGCTCCACAAGCTCTGATCTTTACTGCGGGGATTTTGTTTTTGACAAAATGTTGCAAATGCTCCATGATCGCTGCAGGCTGTTCGGACAAACTGCACACATTTTTGTCTCCTTGACCCCTTTTTTTTCGTGTGTGTTGACATTAAACACAACAACAAAAGAGAGACACTTATTAAGGATGCAAACAGAAAAGGTCCGGTGACGAAAAAAGTAGAAAAAAAGTCCCAAAAAAATGGGAAAAACTAAAGAAAAATCACAAGAGGGAGGATAAATAAGGATCAGAGAAGCATCATAATAGGTAAACACTGGCTGTACTGTTAGCAGATTAACTGCACAACTACTCACACATGCATGCACACACATGGGCTCTTTAGTTATTCCTATAGCATCTGCGCTGTGTTTGCTCGTCTGTAGTCCCCTTGACTGTGAATGGAGAGGACAGCAGAGCGTTGTCCTGGCTGTTCATTGTTATCCTGGCAGATTCATGTTTGTAAAGGCTAAAACCACAGTGACCAGCGAGCCAGGAGCAGGGCAGGTGACTCAGGCTTAGCTGGTCTGCATCAGTAAGAGGTCTGCAGTGTGGTTCATTCAATTTGCAGCAAAAAAAAAAGAAAAAAAACAGGCTCACAGCAGGAGGGATGTGAGCTTTGCCAGCCACAGCCGCCTCTGTCTGACTTCTGTGCTCACCGCAATGCTTAACAACATAAACATTATGTTTGTGTTTTCCTGGTCAACTTGTATTCTTGAACTGCAATGCGCAGAAAAATGCTGGGGGGAAAACGTGCTCCTTTTTAGGAGTGTTGCATTCGGGGACACACAACAGTTTGCAGGCCAGATAATGAAAACATCCATGTAAAACCTGCTCTGCAGGACTCAAAGTCTCCCACAGCATTACAGGAGTGTCTATGTGAACACAACAAAAATCTGGTCTCCAAAGGTCAAACTCTGGAAGTGGAAAGCCATCAAATCCTGTCTAAACGGGCAGAAGAGAGCTACTGAGACCTTGATAAAGATGATAAAAAAGGCACTCTTTCTGTTAAGAGAGAGCTAAAGAGGAGGATAAGAGGAACACCCACCAGGAGAGGACAGAGGGCAACTTGACGTGTGGTGAGAACAAGCTGCAATGTTAACAAGAGGAAACAGGTAATAGGTGAAACCTGTAAGCACACTCAGAGACGGCACTCTGCTTCAACAACCCTCTTCTTCCTTCACTACAGTATCAACCAAAGGTTACAAGAAAAGCACCAAAGTAGAGGGTCGGACAGCTGTTTAAATAGAAACTGTCTTTTTAAATCAATTATAAAGAGTCTCTATTTTAAAAAGACAACCGTTTTTAAGCTAGGATAAGACTGAGTGGGTGAGCTGATGGCTAAGCGGGGAAAGACACAATGCAAACGCACATGTGCCTGATAATTGAAGCTTGCATGTGCCGAGCAGACATGATGGAGTGGTATCCAAGGTGGGTGGAGTTATTTTAGGCTGCCGAGATTGGCAGTCATGTCATGTGTGCACAACTTTACATAAATCCCTGTGAGGTGCAACATCTATTTAAAATCATGCAGTCCCACTTTCCTGCTGAATACGGACAGACTTTACAAATCCCAGCACCTCAGGCTCTAAAATGGAGAACTACACTGTTTTTGAATGGGTTTAAAAACTAATTGCTGCTTGAATATCTGAAGTTTTAAAGTAACAAAAATAATGTCCTCTGTGCCAAAAAAAAAACACATGACTTTAGAACTTGTTTTAGGCGACTTTCAGAGATAACATAACAGTAAAGCTGGACAAACAAAACTGCAATGTCTTTGTAGACGAGTGAAAGTAAAAAAAAAAAAAAAAAAAGGGTTTTGTCATTTCCAGGTAAAGGTGGCCTGGGCACAAATGACCACTTAGTTTTTCGTGCACACCAATTAGTTTGCCATGTACACCGGTTAGTTTGTCATGACACCGATTACTTTGCCATGTACACCGCTGAGTTTGTCATGTACACCGTTTAGTTTGTCATGTACAACGGTTAGTTTGTCATGAACACTGGTTAGTTTTTCATGAACACTGGTTAGTTTGTCATGTTCACCGGTTAGTTTGTCATGAACAATGGTTAGTTTGTCATGTACACCGGTTAGTTTGTCATGAACACTGGTTAGTTTTTCATGAACACTGGTTAGTTTGTCATGAACACTGGTTAGTTTGTCATGTTCACTGGTTAGTTTGTCAGGAACACTGGTTAGTTTGTCATGAACACTGGTTAGTTTGTCATGAACACTGGTTAGTTTTTCATGAACACTGGTTAGTTTGTCATGTTCACTGGTTAGTTTGTCAGGAACACTGGTTAGTTTGTCATGAACACTGGTTAGTTTGTCATGAACGCTGGTTAGTTTGTCATGTTCACCGGTTAGTTTGTCATGTACACCGGTTAGTTTGTCATGTACACCTGTTAGTTTCGTGTGTGCACTAGTTCGTTTTTTGTGAGCACCAGTTAGTTTCTGATATACACCGGTTAGTTTCTAAAGTACACCAGTGAGAGTTTCTAGTGTACAGCAGTTAGTTTTTAATGTACACCAGTTAGTTTCTAAAGTACACCAGTGAGTTTCTAGAGTACACCAGTTAGTTTCTAGTGTACATGTTTAGGTTTCGTATAAGCCAGTTAGTTTCAAGTGTACACAGTTAGGTTTTCGTATACACCAGTTAGTTTTTCGTGAACACCAGTTAGTTTCTAGTGTACACCGGTTAGTTTCTCGTGTACACCGGTTAGTTTCTAATGTACACCAGTTAGTTTCTCGTGTACACCGGTTAGTTCTCCTGTACACCAGTTTGTTACTAGTGTAAACTAGTTAATTTCTCTTGTACACTAGTTAGTTTTTTAGCTTGCACCGGTTGGTTTCTAGTGTTCACTAGTTAGTTTCTTGTGAGCACCGGTTAGTTTCTCATTTTCACCAGTTAGTGTCTTCTATACAACGGTTAGTTTCTTGTGTACACCAGTTAGTTTCTCGATTACACCGGTTAGTTTCTAGTGTGCACTAGTTAGTTTCTTGTGAGCTCGGTTAGTTTCTCGTTTTCATCAGTTAGATTCTCGTATACACCGGTTAGTTTCTTGTTTACACCAGTTAGTTTCTCTTGAGCACCGGTTAGTTTCTCGTTTTCACCAGTTAGTTTCTCATATACACCGGTTAGTTTCTTGTGTACACCAGTTAGTTTCCAATGTGCACAGGTTACTTTCTCATGCGCACCAGTTAGTTTTTCATGAGCAGCACTTAGTTACTTGTGTGGAATAGTTAGTTTCTTGTGAGCACCAGTTAGTACCAGTACTATTTTTTTTATATTACTCTTTTCTCCCTTTACGGGCTTTTTGTTAAAAGCTCTTTTTCATTTTAAACTGTAATAGTGCCAAACAGGAAACGGCGTACCAGTCAAATGGGGAGCATAAAGGTGGATCAGAGATTGAGGGTTACAGCAGTTTTGAACAGAATGAAAATATGAAAAAATGCCTGAGGAGATCAAAGTCATTTTTCTTTAAGATTTCAATTATTAAATCCAATGAAGCTTTTCAACTCTACTCTTCAGCCGGAAAATGCTAAGTGCAGATCTGTATGTGTGTGTGATTTCTGGGTTACTGTGTATTTAGGGAGCTTCTCAACTTTTTTCTTTTATTTTTTTCTTGGTTTTTCCTTAAGACAGCTACCACCTGTGGTTCTCTTTATCTCCGTTGTTCTGTTTTTTATTTTATGAACCCATAAGTCATGCCTGTTTGTCAGTCGTTTTCTGGTTTTGAAATTGTCCTTCAAACCCCACCATCTGCCAGCTCAGCATGCAGCATCTGTGCAGTTCTTTACTCATCTTTCCTTGAGGCCTTTCTTCACGTATCTCCCTCTTCGGTTACATTTGTCACTCTGCTTTCATGAACCCATCCTCTTTCTAACACGTGGAGGTGAGAGCCGTAAGTGTTTTAAATTGATCCCCGTGGTTTGAAATACCTGTATTAACACCTGCGTACTATCCCTGACTGTTGGTGCTGCACAAAAATTGGGATTTGAACACATCAAAGTGGAGAGAAATGACAAAAATGAACCCAGTGCTGGGAGGATTCTGCACAGAATTACACAGTACTTATGGGTCGCCAAATTGGGTGTGATTACCTTTCTGTTTCATTCGCTCAGAGAGCTTTCTGAATACAAAACTTGGAAGTCCTGGCCCAAAAACTGGCTGTCCTGATGAAAGTGCACCTGCTCTAAAACTTTTGACACGTTTTTAAAAAGATCTGGCAGTTTAAAACCTCGATGTGTGGAAAGCAGCTGTGCAGAAAACAAAAGTCCTTTGGCAGATGACCACTCTGACTGGCCCTCTCCTGAGCACGCACATGGGAAAAACACTATTGGGCAGCATTTCAGAATCTGTTTCAGCATGCAAGTGCAAATCTACGGTGGCCCTGAAGTGCAAATCACCCTTAATTTGACGTGTTTTTCCTACCATGACAAAGGTGGATAAAGGTGGAAAGAGTTTCATGTAATCCATGGACACCAATGAAAATCACAAATCATTGAAGAAAAAAGGTTCAGAGCACTGTCTAGTGGGTCTAGATGACCCAACTCCCAATGGTAAAGTGCCTAGGATAGCACAATGGTTAACACAGCAAATAAATAACAAAAGAAGCAACACTATATTTTAGAAAATAAAAAAAAAACATTTCTGAAAACAAAAGTCATTTCCAGAAATCAAAATGAAATGTTAAAAAAATGAAACAAACTAAGAAACTAGAAAAGGCAAGTATCATGGGGCATTGCTGATTGGATAATGACCTTTGTTCACCTTTTCAACCAAAAGTTATTAGGCCAGAGAATATATTTCTTTAAACTTCTGGCCAAAGCCACTGCAAAAGTTCATTGATTGCTCAATCTAGTCTGTCAAAACATCCTTTTGCTTTCCGTCTTCTTCAAAACTTAAACGTCATCATCCAATCAGTGATGTCCCATAAGTCTGCCTTTACCGGTTTCTTATTTTATTTCATATTTTATAAAACATTTCATTTGATTCCTGGAAATTACTTTTGTTTTCTGAAATGTTTCCTCCCTATTTTGCTTCATTTTTTTGGAATTTTATTTTAATTTCTTTTAAATATCGTTATGATCTTTAACATGATTTTTGCGTTGCGTGAATTTTATTTGCACTTCAGGGCCACCGTACATTTCAGACCCTGTTCTTATTCCATAACTTTTGGCGTTGTCAGTTCCTTATTAAAAATGCCAAGCACTGCCAGCTTGCTTGGCGGTAAAGTAACATCCCAGAACTGATGTAACCTTCCTTCTCTTTGGCTGTTTGATTCTCCTCTGCGCCTGTTTTTCTTTGTGTTCAACTCTGGCTCATCTCGCACACGGCTGTGTTACAGAATCTTTGTCTCATGTTTCCTGAATAATTTCTGAGACTCTTACAAACTCGCATGTTTTTGTTGTATGTGTGTGTGGGTGTGGGTGTGTGTGTGTGTGTGTGTGTGTGAGGTGTGCACTGCACTAGAGAGGAGTGCGCACAGATTAATGACCTTTGCTCTGGTGCATTTTTTAAAACAGGGTGTGAATAATAGATTAGGTTGTAATAAAACGATGAAATATGGATTCATAAGGTTTAGGGGAATCAAGAAAATACCAATGAGGAGAATGATTTGAATCAGCTAGATCTCAGATTTCCTCTTTTTGTGGCCTTAAAGCTTCAAGCTACCAGAGATCACCACTTCAACGGTCCATAGCCCCCAGATAATGATGTACAGGCAGTCATGGTGTTAGAGCAGTCCATGTTCATTTCCTGTATGGATTAAAAAAAATAAAGTTCACCATTCACAGAAAAGAGAGTCTTTGATCTCCTTATTAAAACCATCTAAAGTTTCAGACAAAGGAGTTTCAATCAGTGAAATTCTACCTCTATGCCTCTATTTACTGTGGAATTTAAAGATAAGGTAAATGGCAACTATGGCCAGCTTTACCCCCAAAAAACCTGTAATTTATAAAAGAAAGAAAGAAATCCGCATTGATTGGTCAGTGTTTAAAACTACTTTCTCTTAATTGTTTTATTACTTACTGACAATTGGCATGAATGTTATCAGGGGACACAGTTTAAAACCAGCCTTTGGCTATTTCTAACTTTTTTATCCATGTTATTATGTGGTTTTTAAAATTGCATTGTCCCATTTTAAATAAGTACTACTAAAAATAATAGTAATTATTAATATTATTTCAGGGGAGCCGATCTTCATTCAATGTAGGTCCTTGGGGAAGACCCTTTGTACCACTGCTCAACCACAAGGGGGCCCAAGTCTCACCCTCCCTGTGCCGGTCCCCGGCCCGGGTAAAATACAGGGTTGTGTCAGGAAAGACATCTGAGGTAACGATCACTGTCAAACCACCCGTGCGAATCAGTGAAAGCTGAATGAATACATAACTAATCTTACAGATTTCTTCCTAACTGGTGATCTAAATGTTTGCATCTGTGCGATGGAAACATTTGAGCTTATGGAGCACATATTTAAACAATGCAGACTAAACGGGCAGCAGGTTTTAGAAACAGTAAACGATAGGACATAGATGGAGTAGTGATTTATTTATTTATTTGTAATTAGTTTTGGACTAAATTAATCTGTTAAATGCTGTATTGCTCTTAATATGTATATATATATATATATATATATATATATATATATATATATATATATATATATATATATATATATATATATATATATATATATATATATATATATATATATATTTTTTTTTTTTTTCCCCTAAAGAATAAGGAAAAGCAGCCAATTAGTTAAAGCTTGAAATAAATGACAGAAAAAGTCTCAAGTGTACTGCATGGTATACATATTTTCATGAACTTGATGACTTTTTATTCTTTTGTAGTGATTTTTATCGTAGAAATCAGAACTGTGTCATCAGCAAATGTAAGTTGGTATTTCAGTGGGCAAAAACCTTTTATGAGACTTTTATTCTAAAAGACATTTATTGTTTTTGGCTTCTGCTGAGTAAAATATTTGTACCAAGTGAGCTGGAACTTTATTTTGTAAGACTAAAGTGTGTTTATTTTTATTAGCTCAGAGCTGTAGATCTGCTCCTACTTCACACAATAGGAAATCCATCATTAACCCACTGAATGTTCAAATCTAACAGACAGTGACTTCTACAAACCAATGAGATCTGTCTCATCAGCACATCATTGACTGCAATGCTGCAGATGCTCCTTGAAATCAAAGATAATAAAAGTGAGCTCTGTGGGAGACAACCTATCGGCTCCTCTGAGCCAAACGCCAGTGCAGAGAAACGAGATGGGCGGGGAGGGGCTGAGCGACGGTCGACTAACAGAACCTCCTCAGAGGCGAAAGATCATTATAGGAGAAGCAGAAGCTCTCCTCAGATAATTACCCTCAAGTTGAAAGAAAAAAGTTTTTTAATAATAATAATAATGGATTGGATTTATCTGCGCTTTTCAAGACACCCAAAGCGCTTACATTGTGTCCATTATTCATTCACTCCTCATTCATACTTGGTGATGGTAAGCTACGGTTGTAGCCACAGCTGCCCTGGGGCAGACTGACAGAGGCGTGGCTGCCATTTCGCGCCTACGGCCCCTCTGACCATCACCGGGATCATTCATGCGCATACACACACCAGTGGAGCCACACTGGAGGCAAGGAGGGTGAAGTGTCTTGCCCAAGGACACAACGACATTTTGGCTGGTGGGAGTGGGGATCGAACCGCCAACCCTTCGATCATTGGACGACCCGCTCAACCACCTGTGCCACTGTCGTTCTCTGTTTTGTTGAGTCACACCCACAAGGGCACCCTCCTGAAGGCTCTGGTAATGCTTGGCCCAGTCAATAAACGGCTCCATCAAACACTCAACTAGGTTCAATGAATTGGAGCAAACAAAAAAAGGCCCATTTTTACGGTCCACTGTGGCACTAGTACGGCCATCAGATGATAAATTGGAGTTACCTGAGTGTGCAGTGACATGTTCTTCTCTGCCGTGCCTTTGTGCTAATGTTGGTGACATCTTTCATAAATCCTCTTTTATTATTTTTATTTCCAGGGGCGAGAAAGGGCATCTCGAGATGCAGTCGCCAAGGAGGACCAACCGTGAAAAGAAGGCAATTCAGCTGACACTGGGGGTGAAAAGTGTTTTACTCCCAACTGTCCCAACGGTGAAGGTGCAGGAGGGGAGAAATGAAAGAGACCAGCCAGAGAAAATCTAGTTTGTGCACCAAGCATGACACCACCTTTCCCATCCTCACCCACGCTCCTGGATAAGGGCTGATCTAAGGCTGCGAGAATGGTGGTCAAGAGGTCGTCTGCCAAAGGTTGCATCATTATTAAAGCATTTTGATAGGGCAATAAGATTTTTCTTTGCCAAAACTGAAAGCCACAATCAGAAAAAAGGCTAAATACTACAAATGCAATGATATGCTTTCTTCACGATTCACTTCAAAGCTCCATTTTTGGGTCACGGTTTTGTTTCAGTTTAATATAGCATTAGTGCATTAAAGAACAGCGAAAATTATGAAAAACAAAAATTCAGAAAAATACTTTTTAAATTTGCTGATAAGCAAATAAAATGAAGAAAATCTTTTAGTTGGCTTATACTAAGCCTGGATTTATATGTTAAAGAATAAATAATAAATCCCTCTTGAATTTAGCCCAATACATTGACCCAAAAGTATGGATGCAATGAAGATGCAACAATACACTCAGTTGTAATCACAAAATTGTGGTATCCCTAGTAAATAAAAGTTGTTTCTGTGTCAAATAAAAAAAGGCATTTTTTAAACTTCTTGATAAAGATAAAGAACTTTCTGGAGAACTAATTTTTTTCAAAGATTTTGGTTAAAAAATTAGGTTATCAGTAAAAATAAATTGACAAATACGCCGAAATAAAAAGAGTAGTAACACCATGCTTTCACTCATGTTAGCACCATGCCGGAAAAGTGAATTATTTGATCCTCTTTAATTTAAAAGAAAAGCAAATTTACCTGAACAAAAACAACAAAATCCCTTGATTTTGTGAAGATGTACGATAAAGCATATTTTCTCTTTTTTACAATAAGAAAAAAGTTCTTCATCTACATGAGCTGAAAAGGAACAAACGATCACTGCCTTAAAGCTGGAAATAGGAAAACGAAGAACAATTAGCAGGTAAACATGAGGTAAGACACAAGACACGGCCAGTGGTCTGATGAAACTGAAGGTGAACTGTCTGGTCACAGGGGCAGGAAGGCAAGCCATAGAACTGCAAGTGAAAAGCATGGAGGCAGCAGCATCATAATGAGGAAGCTAATTTTAGCAGGATTGTTTTTCAAAGAGCTAGACATAACAAAGTAAATATTATATGAACCATAAAATTAAGATATTGAATTGATCAATAAATATTAATGAAATTGTTCTTTTTGAGAAAAACAAATTGGAGTTCCAGTAACTTTAGAGCTTGATGGTTTGCATAATCCGATTTAAAGTGTCTACCAATGTAAGTATCAATAAATTAGCTTTTTTAGTGGAGACAATGAACCCTAGAGTGGTCATTATGTTGTTTACTTCATAGATACATAGTAAAAATACAACATCCAACTGGTTACCTCCTCCTAAAAAAAATCCTTTTTCAGTCTCCATCTAACAGAAGAGCAACCGAAAAACTGCAAAAGAGAACAATCAGCAACTGAAAATTGAAGTCCACCAAACCTGGAATAGCATTCAAAGTGTGAAAAGCAACACAAACAAACGTCAGCAAAAAACCCTCAAATTTCAAAGGAAAAGTCAGGAGGCTCTTAATGTCTGCAAAGGAGAACAGAGAAACAAGATGAGATGGGTTTGTTTTTCCATTCTGCGATGTTTGTGTTTGGTGATGATGTGCGTCTGTAACCTCGCTTCATGTCTCATCGCCTCTGTGACCCACTTAGACGAGGAGCTAATTCACACATTACAGGAGAGTTGGAACGTGGCAGCGCAGGGAAGACCAAACAAGGGAGACGGCAGGAAAGATGGCAAGCTGCAGCAGCGATGCTGAGGGCAAAATGAAGGAGGCAGTAGAGGGAACACGGGGCAAATAAAAGCAGAAGGGTGGAAACAGAGTCGGATGATGAAGCTGGTAAGTGATATACTGAGCACGGAAAGAGGTAGAGTGAGGTCAGATGGAGGAACGGATAGATGGAGAGGGGAAGAAAAGTGGAGGGGAAATTTGTGTTGATAAAGTGCAGCTGGGTTGGGAGGGAGCTGAGATGAGGAGGGCAAAAAGGGGGAGAGACAGGAGGCAGGAAATCAGTTGAGCAGACAGAATGTAGAGTATGCGTAGAGAGGATTATTGGAGGGGGTGTAGATGAGAGAGGTGGAAGGAGAGGAGGATAAAGGGGGAGATGCGGAGGAGCAGTCATCAGTATTCCAGCCTTGCACTCAGTTTGCAGCCTAGACAAATGCAAGCCAACACCAGGGAGGAAGTGGATCAGCTGAAGACACACCGACCTCTCCCTCTGTCACCCTGCTCCCCTTTCTTTCGTTTTCTTCCTATCTACCCCCACCCCCCTCAGCGCCCGAGAGAAAAGAACCTTATGGGTTGAGTAACTCAGATCGTGGCTTTTTCCCCCCAGCTCTGCACAAACATACAGAGATGCAGCACCATAAATAAAAAATGAAGGGAAACGCTGCTAAATGTTGAATTTATGTGAGCTCCAGCAGCGCCATGACCCAACACGGGCTTGGAGGGAGGATGGATGGATGGATGGATGGATGGATGGATGGATGGATGGATGGATGGATGGATGAACGGATGGATGAACGGATGGATGAACGGATGGATGGACGGACGGACGGATGGATGGACGGATGGATGAACGGATGGATGGACGGACGGACGGATGGATGGACGGATGGATGAACGGATGGACGGACGGATGGATGGACGGATGGATGGATGGATGGATGGATGGATGGACGGATGGATGGATGGATGGATGGACGGATGGATGAACGGATGGATGGACGGACGGACGGATGGATGGACGGATGGATGAACGGATGGACGGACGGATGGATGGACGGATGGATGGATGGATGGATGAACGGATGGATGGATGGATGAAGCATTTTTGTCTTTCCACTGAAGTCAGATGTAAAAAAGTAATGAACACTTTATTGATATCTATCTATCTATCTATCTATCTTACATCTAGCATGTGAAAGTGTACGCTCAGTAGCAGGGTCAAAACATCCGATCAGACTTATCAAGGCTAGAAACTGAACAGTACTGGAAAAGTCATTGGGAGAAAGAGACAGCACACAACAGATTGCTGTTGTGTGTGTGACCAGCCCAGTGGCTGGTCTCTCTGAGAAAAGAACATAGCAACCTCCCTGAACAAAATCCAGTAACCATCACAGTGGTAGACATCCAAGAAAGAGTCTCAGGTATGAAGAACTTTGAATGAAAAATTTCTTATGATTTCTAAATGTAGGAACCACCATTTACTACCACTACAGAGGTCATGACTTCCAGCCAACGACTTCTCTGTCATGTTCCCATCTTTGGTTTTGTTTGGTGAAATTTGGGTGGTAATGTCTTTGAGCAGATTTGAATATTGTGGAGTTCCTAAACATATAGTTTTCCCAGTCTCTTGTAATCCAGTGATTTCCCCGCAGCAAACCCTTTCGTCAGATTCTTTCTGTAACTATTTCTCCTGGAAGGATCCCCTTCCTAAGCCAACCTATAAAACTGTATTTTCATGACATGCCAGTTTTCTCAGATTTCTCACCAAATATATTTTGTGAAAATAGAAATGACATTATAAACCATCGTGTGACAGTTCCCATCTTTACAGCTCAATGTGTGGAAACACTTCAAAACGATTTGCAGACCCAAACGGAATCAATGATGTCACTTTACCTTAAACTTCTGTGCACAAACAAACCACACATCTCCACAGGCTCTCTACCTGTTTGATGATTAATAAGCACAAAGGGCAACATGATTCAGTCTTTTACCTTTTTGTGCTTCCGGGAGAACTGTTTCAGGTTCTTCAGAGGGAATCCTCTCTAAATGTTTGTCCTTTTAGAACTGCTGTGTCATTTTCTCCAGTGGAAGCTGCAACCAAAGAGAGACATAAGATGACATAAGATTTGAAAGATTTGAACTTGAATTAAAAACTCCCAGATATTGCTTTTAAATAAGTATAGGGCATCCTTTTTAACCCCATTAAACCTTTGGCTTTTGTCACTAAATTGTTTCAAGCACAAATTTATTCTAAGCTGCTATGATGAGGTAAATAACTTTTACAGCCTAATGTATAAACTGCTGCTGAGTTTTTATCATGAAAGAAATAACTGTTTATTTGTATTATTCACATGATAACTTGTTTCTGTAAAGGGATGAATATTAAACTTTTTTAATGGTAAAAACGGATGAACAAATCAAATTTGGATGTGTAGGTATTGATCACCAAATGTGTTTGGGATCAGATTTGGTGAGTGGAATGTGTTGCTGTTGAGTACAGTTGTGAATTTTGCTGAACAGCATCCGTTTGCGTTACAGAGTGGCAGCGGCAGCTCTCAATGGTCCCACCGGTCGCAGCTCAGCCAGAGCAGCTGCTGCTGCAGCTGCACTTCCATCTATGGCACAAGTTTCACGGGTAATATCATCCTCACTGTGGTGAAAGGTAAACTCCTGTGTTCATTCTTCTTATTCCATTGCTATCAGCAAATACGTTGGAAGACTGTGCACGTTTTTACAGGTCAGCTCACTTATTTGATCTTTTTGCATCATCATTTTGATGATGTGTGCTTAGCGCCGTGTTTATGACATGTAACTTTGAGCAATGGTTCTCATTTCTGGTCCCAGGGACCCACTGAGTCATTTGACATGTTTCCTTGCATCAAGACTGTCAGCTTAAGTTATGTGCTGACCTGAGACCAGATTGTGAAAATCTAATATTTTAGGGATTTTGACCACCTTCTTTGTTTTGCATATTTAGGTTCAGTTTGCAGTGACTCCCATTGTTAAAAAGATTGGCAACTGTTCTATACTTATGTTTATGTGTTGGACAAAAACAAACGTTTTTCTGTATGTTTTACATTTGTGTGCACCTTCCACAGGTTCTCGTCACTGTTGACTCCTTTCTTTCTTCATCATGTCTGAACTCCTATGAAGGTTTGGTAGTTTGTTGACGACGTCTGCACCTTTTATCTCTTCATGCGGCTGATAATGGTGGTCGGCATCAAATTTTACTAAAGGTTTTTTTTTTTGCCTCCCACAGTGAGTATCAGAGTGTTGGATTTTACTAGCCAGTGTTAATATTTTGGGAAGATTTAGTCTACACGCAATTTGCTTTTGTTCTTATTTCAGTCACCTGAAATCTTTTAGTTAATTGAAGAGTTTCAGTCTTCAGTCTTAGTTTAGTTTAAAGGTCAAGACTCACTCTGGATGTCCCAGAAAAAGAGAGTTCTAATTGGATCTTGTCTCCATTTGTCCTGCCAAACATTTTCTTTAACTAAGGGTCAGTAAGATTTAGCCACAGTCTTTGGCCGTATCCCAATTCTTCCCCTACCTCTCCGTCTTCTCCCCGCCCCTCCGACTGTAGGGGCATTTGAAGCTGTAGTGGTGACCAAACTTGTTTTTTTTTTCCAATATTTTATTTTCAAGTTTAAGTGAACATATGGCATAAAACACAACGACGAACAAAGACAAGGGGGGAAACGAAGAACAAGACAACCCCCAAAGAACACGACACCTGCCAAAGGCAAGAGGCAAAATTCATACGGGCTTCTCAGATTACCATACTGATTCATAAACAAATACACAAATAAATGTTGCAGTCAAACATAACTTGTACAAGAGAGAGATGCAACATTGCATTTGTGACCCAAATCCAGCACCTCTGCAATTGGAGTCCTGTTGTTCAGTGTTGTAGTTCAAGTTAGATTGTAGTGACCCAGAAAGGGTTTCCAAACAGTATTGAATCTATACTGTGAGCCAAATCTGCAGAACCTCAACCTGTCTAGCCTGATGACATATTTGATCTCAGCCAGCCAATGTTCAAAGGAGGAAGAAGTTGTTGATTTCCAGTTTAGAAGAATAAGCTTTTTGGCCACCACCATTCCCAACTGTAGCGCTGTCTGTATATGTCATGGCAATTGGGGCGTTTGTGAAGAACAGACAAAGATGGCCAGGTGGCTATTGGGCTGAATATCTTTATCATATGCATCAGAAAAGCCTTTAAAGCAAACTTGCTTTTTTTTAGGAGAAGCCGTAGTGACAGGTGTTGTTAGGTATCCCTCCGCCAGTACGGTGACCCGCAGAAGCAACACATTTCTTCACATGAGTGTTCTCTAAAGTACACAAATTTACATTTAAATGTAAGTAATGACTTTTGGTTTTTGCATGACTTTTTAAAGATATAAAACTGATGTGTCTTTTCTGAGTGTAAAAGACCTGCGACTATTCATGACTATCAGTGGTAGTAATTTGAAGACACTATTTCCATGTCTCTGCTTGGAGGGCTAGATTTAGGGGTAGAATTTGGTCTTTGTTTATGTGACTTTTTCTGACGTTTTTACTTAGTTTTAGTCAGTGAAAAAGTCTGCTGACAAAAATCTTTTATCATAGACTTGGTCGACAAAATGAACACTGCCACAAGCCCTCCCCGCTTTCCTACATTTGTCCAACAGCTGTCATTGTGTTGTATTTCTTGGAAAACATGAAATAAGCTGCTCAACTGTTTCTTTTCCCATTTTAGATTGATGCAAACATAAAGGATGCTTCTCCATTGACACATAATCATATTTAGACCTGTCTCTCTGCATTCCTAGATGGTCTATAACTGTTAGAGGCATACATTATTACTCATGATGGTCATCTTTCCAATCTGATCCATATTTTCCAGAGCTGGATGCCCTTCTCTTTCTTCTCTTGTTCACTTTACCATTCCCCTGCATGACTTCTTCTTATGGATTGCATTACAGTTGAGCAACACGGTCCATCAATGACTTAACACAATTTTAATAGCTGCTTCATGTGGTAATCTGCAGTTTTATTGTCTTCCACACTCCTTGAAGTTTCCATGAAAAACAAAATAAACTGATGGGAGAGCATTGACCGGTTGTTCTAACCCTTCAACACAGAAGAGTTCATCCTTTAATAACTGTTTGCACTGCAAATAGAGCAGCATTTCACCCACTTTAGCCTGACCAGACACAATCAGAGAGGATCTAATTGCTTCACAGCACCACTTTTTAATGCAAGAGTCTGTGCAGACAATCTACAGTATTTTAAGATGGTTTTGAAGCTGAAAGTCTTCAATAGTCAACAACTGACTGAATCAAACACCATGTGAATTTGTTTTAAAGAATGGGCACTTACTCTTCCCTCACATCCTTTTAAGTATCCCATCATTCTGAGGACTCACTTATCATTACTTTCTTTTCAAGGCAGTGTTTTGTCAACAAGGAAGACTAGCAATCAAAGACGATCAAGTTGCTCCAACTATTCACCTTGAAGTAACAACTATCTTTTTCTTCCTAGTAAACTTTTCATTAGTTTTCCATTGATTCTTGTGTCTTTTTTTGCTGAATATTGAACATTTCTACCTCTTCTCCATAACGCCCCATAATCAGCACAAAAAAAAAACTTTCCGAATTTCATCGTCATATCTTAAAGACTCCCTCCAAAGAAAATGTTGTTTTGGGTGTTCCTAACATGTTTTTGTGGCATTTTTCTTATGATGGAGGACATACAAAATAAAATTAAGCTCAATGTTGCATTTCTGAGTATTTCGTTACTCAAACTGTGAGTCAGGAGCAGATGAAAAAAATGCTGTTTGAAAAATAGCGCATTTGTCCATAGAAAATGAATTGAGCGGGCTACAAGCTCCCTGGACCACTCCACAACGCAACAGGAGGGTTGCTCCACGCCAAATGTTCCACCCACAACTCAGAGGCGAATTTCTAATGAACTGCTCCAGCTCTCCAGAAACTATGTCCTAGAAAGCATCTTTTTTTTTTTTTTAATTTTGGCTAAAAACAGCATAATCATAATTAATAGACCACTTGGACCACTTTTACAACAGATCTTTTATTTGGATGACTGGAGTGGGACTTTTTTAAAGAGATTAATATGCATTACAAAAAATATATATAGGGCTTATAACACTGCCCTGTGGAGTGCCTTTCTCTACTATACAACTCTCTGAAAGTGAATTTTCTGTCTTTATCCACATTTATGAAAAAACAATTTTCAATTGAATTAAACGTCCTCCATTTAATCTAACCAACTTTTTTAAGGAGCTGGCCTTTTTTCTAAACCATATCATTAAACTCTTTGAGACTGCTGCACCTGCGATGGTTGACTTTTCTAAAACATAGAGGTTAGCAACCTCTACCTTTTTTTTAAAATCCATCCATCCATTTTCTAAACCCATTTCATCCCTTTTTGTGGTCACAGGGCTGCTGGAGCCTAACCTGTTTACTTGTGGGCAAAGGCAGGGGACATCCTCGACAAGTTTCCAGTCTGTGCCAGGGCCACAATCAAACACCCGTGCACACTCATACTCATACCTAGAAACATTTTAGAGTCACCAATATACCTGCGAAGCATGTTTGTGGACACAGGGAGAAAGCCAAAGTCCTGGAGAAAACCCACGCATGCACGGGGAGAACATGCAAATTCCACACAGAAAGGTCCCCCATTGGTCATTCTTTTTCAGGTCCCCCAGCCGGGACTTGAACAGGGCCCTTTATGCTTTCCACCAATGGTGATTTTTTTTTGGTTTCTCACAATGACAAAGTCAAATTTCAATTTTTGTTTTAAAATGAATTAACTCTGACACTATTTTAGCAGAGTGTTACCTGTATCTAAGTTCCCGGTTGTTTATTGCTGTTTACTTGTTGGCTCTGGTAACATTATTAGAGGATGTATTGGTACTATAGCCCCAAAATAACATTTTTAATTAGACAATGTGCCTACAGGAAATTGTCATGTATTTCTTCAAATCGGCCTGGAAGCATTTATTTAAAGCTCCATAATTAGACGTTAATTAAAACAGTGCAGCAGTGTTTAGCAGAGAACAACCACTGCATGATGTTTTGCTGAACAATGTTGCCTCTATTGCTTCATACTTTATTTAAAAAATTGCAGCCTAAAAACAGGTTTTTGGTTGCACAATTCTGAGAGCTTAATTACAAAGAAAAGATGGAGCAAGCAAAATGACTCTACTGCATTTTATTTGCGCTAAGGGGACCAAAAGGAACAAAAAAAAGAAGGTTAAAAAGCATAATAACAGTGCAGCAGCCAAAAAAAATGGTTGCTAAGTTGAATTAAAGTGCTCTCAAGATGATAGGCAAATGGGCCAGTCATAGCAGGAGGAGAAACAGGAGAAGGAGAGAATAGGTGGAGGGGAAGAGAGTCAAGATGGGGAATTGATAAATAGATCATCGTATGCATGGAGTGGCTCTGCCTCTCCTATTTTTCTTTCCCACGCATCTAGCAACCCCACCCCCCACCCCCTGACACCACATAAACAGAATTTCTAACTCATCTGTTTATTTTAAATGAGTCTAAATAAGGCCAGAGCACAGAGGATACACACAAACACAAAGGATCCAAACTGTCTTTTTCTGCTTGTTTTTTTTTTTTTTTTTTAAAGCCAAGCATCTCTGTGAACCTGTAGTCAAGCTTTTGATACGACTCACAGCCAAATTCTAACAACATTTCACACACACACACACGCACACGCAGCAGGGATACCCATGAGGCCTGCAAACTCCCCTGATGTGCTGCTTTTCTAATGGAGGAAGCTGTTGTACGTGACAGAAAAAGCGAGGCAGGCCCACACTCCTCACAGGGTCAGGAGACAAACTCTGTGCTTTGGGTGGCTGTATTGACTGGCAGAGAACTCAACAGAGAGGACGGCAGGTTAAAGGCCGAAGGGTCTCTGTTTTCTCCACCTCCTTCTGGAGGAAGTTGCCAGAAGATTTTTTCCCATCTAAAGACGTCCTTGGAACTGAAAAGCATCTGTTGATCTTTATCAAACTACTTAGTTGCTATTCAAGACGTGACTGTTGTGAGAGATGTACAATTTGGCATCAACATTTCTGTCTAGAGCGTAGGGCAGGGAGGTCCAAACCTTTTTCAAGAACAAATTATTGGAGAAATTCTGTGAAAGGAGTATTAGATGAGATTTGTTGTTTGGTTCATGTGGCATTATACATAACACTTTTCCAAATATCTCCATGAGATTTTATGTTCTACATCTGTAGTTCTCCTCTTATTTTGAGGAGAATATACCCTAAATTAGAATGTGGAATTTTGTAATATTGAACATTTTTCTTATTTTATTGTTTGGTTTTCTGTTATTTACTTGCGCTAAAGGTGTTTTAACTCTTCAATACCTGACCCAAGAAATGGAAATAATATTAACTTCTTAATGTTTTTAATTTCGTATCGTATTTAACCCTTGTGCTATCCTATGCACTTAAACATGGGGAGTTGGGTCATCTAGACCCACTAGACAGTGCTCTGAACCTTTTTTCTTCAATGACTTGTGATCTTCTCTGGTGTCCATGGATTACATGTTTCCACCTTTATCCACCTTTGTCATGGTAGGGAGTACATGTCAAAGTAAGGGTGGGGTCATCTATAGCACAAGGGTTAACTAAATGAAATGGCAAGAAATACAGCATGATACTGCATTCACACTAGACGCGATTTGTGCGTCGGGGGGAAAAAGTTTAAATGTTAAGTCAATTAATCTGAAATCCTGCAGCACGATTTGATTGTCGGGCGCACGTCAGTCTGGCAGCAGCGCAATTTGAGCATCAGACGTCGGTGTTTCAGGAGTTCAAAAATCTGAACTTTGGCGGGGAACTCCCCACGTGGCGTTTTCCCTGACTCGACCTGTGGGTAGATCTAGACAGGTTGCCGGCCTGTCTAGATCTACACAGACATCACTCCATGTAGTGAAAACACATAACCACAACAGGACAGAAACAGCATACCCTCCATTGTAGTTTTTAAAGTCAATGCAAATACTTTTTTTTTTTTTTAATATGATTGACATGACATTCTAGGAGTTGATTCATAAAGTTTGAAAAGAGCAAGAAAGGCCAATCACAAAAAAAAGTTTTAATCAAAAGTTTTAGGAATGTGGTATCTAAATTAGCTTTTCTCAGGATGTTGGAGTCAAAAAGTGACAACATTTGAACACACACAACATTTATGGCTCTGCCCTTTTCACAAGCAGCACATTTAAGCTGCCCCTCCACGTAACCTTTACAAATTCTCATTTTGTTGAATGTAATGCATTTACCATCTGAACCCAGACATTTTGTTTTAGCAGAGAACATAAAACAGTAAGATGTCCACACTTTGAACGCTTGTGACACTGCAGTTTTGGCTTGACCTTCAACTAAATGGATGTGGACTTGTGATCATAATTTTTAATGCAAATTTGAGTTTTTATCGAGCTGCCAGGGAGTCAAACTAAAACCCCACTTGACTCAAATTGACCCTGATAGTAATATTGAAGCTTTTTTCACCCCAACATGAGTCCAGAGAAACCTATTTCAACAGTAAAACAGGAGAGTAAACATTGTTTGTCTGTCTTTTAATCCTAAAATAACAGGAAGCTGTTATCGAAAATTACAATACACATAAGTGCAAAATTAAATTAAGTGCATTTGATTCATTGATCATTTATAATCAGACTTCCATTTGTTTGTTTCTTTCCTTCTTTTACCAGGGAGAGGCCAGTTGCTAATTCAGATCTATGAGACACTAACCTTTGCATTTTTACAATCAAAAAGAAAGACATCACACCTTTGCCCCACTCCATTTTACCAAAAAAGTGGTTTCTCTTACACTGTTTTAGCTCATTCTAAGAGACTCTGGTTTAAGTCTATGTCTTACTGTAACCCTTGTGCTATCCAAGGCACTTTACCATTGGGAGTTGGGTCATCTAGATCCACTAGACAGTGCTCTGAACCTGTTTTCTTAAATGATTTGTGAAACCTCACTGGTGTCCATGGATTACATGAAATCTTTCCACCTTTATCCACCTTTGTCATGGTAGGGAGAACACGTCAATGTAAGCGTGGGGTCATCTAAGATAGCAAAAGGGTTTAGAGTGTTTGGTATTGTGGTATTATGGGATGCATTCATCAGTCAATCTCCTTCCGGTTTGATTAAAAAACCTGACCGTGGTTTTGCACAGAAACCCATTTCTAATTTAAAATGCTGCCAAATACCTGTACACAGTAATGTATAAGGGATGTCTACCTAAAACTGTCATTAACAACTTTAAATACTTAAAATTTAACCAATTTGCTGCATTTGTTCTTTTAAATCACACAACTTCTGCATTCTGTACGTCGATAAGCTTCTGTAATCAAAGAAAATTTCTCTTAAAGCCCAAAGCAAACCTTTACCATGTGTTTGGAATTGATCATATAGTGTGTTATTGAATAGATTTCTTCATTTAGTGCTATTTCTGTCCCATTGATAAGTCAGAAGCCATCCAACCTCTTCTGTCATGCATGCAGTGAGGCAGGGATGACATCTGGGAGCCATCTGGAAGGTTTGTTTTTTTGCCAAAGGGCACTTCAGCATGTGGGATGAAACCAGCAAAAATCTAAATAAAGGATGAAGCTCCCTACTTTTTGAGCCAACAAATGCAGCTATTTGGTTCCATGTAAAATGCTCCTGTTTCATTGCAAATTGGATTGTATGTGAACAACTGTATTCAGGTTAGTGGCTAAAAATGATGTGAATGCAGTTTTAGGGGATGAAAGAAGTTATCTTTGGAGTGTTTTCTGACAATAATGAACTGTGACACACAAATAGAAGGGTACAGGTGTGTTACTTAGCTGTCATAGCAGATGGATTAAAGTCAGCAACGATATTAAAATTACCTTTAGTTTCTTTTCTCACCTCTGGCTCTCAGATTTAAAAAGAAAATCCAACATGGATCTAAGAATCAGAGGAAATTGGCTTATCCCCAGAGCCCTATCAAAGTGATCTTAATCAAACAAGAAACCTTTAGTAACGGTTTTGTAGCAGGATGCTAAGAATGTCAGGGCAACAGCTGGACAACATCCGGCTTCCCTCTGCATCACTGCTCTGTTTACTTTGTAGATTAGTACTTCTGACACTAAAAATATCCACTTTTTTTTTCCAACCAGCGGAGAGACTATCAGGAGAGACTTGACAGGCTGTCCAATTCATGCAGGAGCGTTTGAAGAGATCTAGAGGGAACATGGCAGCGCGTGATTAGGAGCGTAAAGGGAGGTTTGATTGAAATCCCAGGTTAAAGTGCCGTTCAACATGCAGACTTAGCAGCGGCACAAAGACCGTAGAGGTGATTTAAATTTGAAGTCACATAATCATTCATCATAATATAGAAGTATCATAAATGTACCTCAGAACCGTGTGTTTCTGTGGTTTTATGTAAAGTTGATTGATGTGATTTAGTTATGAAGAAATTTTTATTGTAGTTTTTCACATTAACAGAGTAAAAGAAAGAAGTTATGTTTAAAAGAGTTACTTTGAAGTTTTTTTTAATAATGTGAACAGAAAGGAGAGCTCATTTTGTGCCTCTTTTGCCTTATTTTCCTGAATTTGCAAAGGAAAAATGACAGTAAATAGGTTCTAGCTACATTTTTTTTGTCATCAGTGTTCTCCTTCACTTTGATCTCCGCTTTACTTTTTATATAACATAGAATTTTCCGTTTCATAGTGAGGAGTTTTTGTTCACTACTTTATTTGGCTGCCTTTGAAGTCCAGTAAAAAATATATGTTTTTTTTGTTTAATCTTCTTTCAAGTGAGATATATATGGCTCTGTAATGGATCGGTGAAGTCTTTTTAATCTCTAAAAAATGCAAAGCAGCAACATCTACAAAGGCCATGCATGAGCTTTTTGTCTCTGAGTCACAGCAATATTTCCTGTCTCATTAGTGCCTTCACATGAGCACGCACATACACATATGACCAGTAAAGATTTTATGCTTGTTTGTGAGAAGGAAAGATTAATGCACCGCAAACTGTTTGATGCTTGCAACAATATAAAAGTTTTTTTTTTCTTGAAATTCGAGGCGTTTTACCGTTTGAAGTTGTTTTCTCTGTCCAAGCTTTTCTCAAAATCTGCAGTCGAGAAGTTTGTGTCTCAAAAAGAGCGAGGATCAAGAAAGAAGAAAATTATTATACAAATAAGACAACGTAATTTTGCTCCAAACTCTTAACAATCAAAAACTTACCACAGAGTTTAAGGGCCACCAAAAATAAATAAATAAATGAATAAAATTACAAGATTTTAAGTCTTAGATTTACGAGAAAAAAACTCGTAATTTTACTAGATTAACGTGGAAGTGAGCATACAGAGCAGCAAGTGAACGCCGCCGGCAGCAGAGCAGACCAACTTATCTCAATTGAACAGGTGAGTTGAATGTTAATTGATAACGTTCCAAATGTCTGGAAGCTCATTTGTTTATTAATTTATTTTATTTATTATTAATTTATTAATGTTTTATTTATTGAGGGGTGGTTTGCAGGATCTCTGCAGCCCCCTGATGAAGCCATCAGTGTCCCTGCAGATGTCCACTTCAATCCTTTCTTCCTCCACCAAAGACCAGATCTCTACGTTTGTGTAACGCTTCCGTCTGAAGAGGAGCACTTTTTTATTTTTTGGCATTTTCAACGCTGTAATGCTAATATAATAGACTATTTTCATTTCTCTTTATTGTTTTATGTTGAAACTGGAAGTTTCATCTGCAGGAGGGGGCGTATGTAACACCGTTTACTTCCGCATTGGTCTTCAGATGAAAGGTTGATGACGTAAGGTGACAGATGAACTTCAGGGTGTGTGAATGAAGAGGAAAACAAAGTTGTGGTCCTCTACACCCAAACGTGTCTCTGAGCTCCTTATTTTACATATGAAACTCCGCTTTGCCGACACTGAACCCTGGAAAGCCGGCTCCACTGACAACAATCTGATTTTGAGTCGCCAAAAGGTTCCGAATCTCTTTGTTTTTTAAACCTAGCCGGAAATAAAGCTTCACAAAAAGTGTCAGGACCACAAAAAAACACAAATAAATGTTGATCAAAAAATTGATCAAATGATCTTGTCTTTGATAAGCTTAATGTTTATTGATAATGTCACAAATGTTTGGAAACTCATTGGTTTCATTTGCGGTTTAGTAATGTTTTATTTTTTGATGGGGAGCTTGCAGGATCTCTGCAGCCTGTACATAAAGCCATCGGCATCCCTGCAGCTTCCAATCTTTTTTTTCCTCCATGAAAGACAAGATCTTCTATAAGTCTGTGTGATGTTTCTGTCTAATGAGGCCCAGTTTTCGCCATTTTCAACGATCTTATGCTAATATAACAGACTATTTACATTCATTTTTGTTGTTTTATGTTGAAACAAGACGTTTCATCTGGAGGACGTATGAAACACTGTTTTCATTCATCTCTGGTGGTTCTTTTGCCCTTGATAGTTACATGACATAAGGTGACAAATGGACTTCTGGGTATGTGAATGATAGGGGCTGAATAAAGTAGCAATCTTCTATGCCCGAGCTTGTTCTTGAGCTCCTTATTTTACACATGAAACTCCACATTACCAACACCAAGCTCCGGAAAGCCGGCCAAACTAACAATAATTTGGTTTTAAGTCGCCAATAGGTTCAGGATTTCTTTGTTTTTTAAAACGTACCCTGAAATAAAACTTCTCAAAATGCTCCATGTCTTTCATCTTCAAGCAGGACTCACATAAACAGACACTTTGGTGTTTTTTGTCGTTAATTTATTACGTTTTTTTCTCATAAATTTACATGTTTTGAAGCCATAAGTTTACGACTTTAAGTTGTAATTTATTAAAAATGGTTTTGTTTGAAAACTGGCCCCAAACTTGCAATAAGTTCATTTTTTCAGTTAAATTATGTTTCGGTTCTAAAATGAGTCTCATTGCACTAGTTTTAAGTCACTACAATAAAATAATTAACAAAAATTGAATTATTTAAAGACTCAAAATAATACCAACTATTTTCTGTCCTTTCTTGCTTATTTAAAAGTTTAAAAACAAAATAAAAAAAACTGACATGAAGCATTGATTATAATAGCTTAGAAATAGCGAAAAATTGTTTGACTGCAGAAATTAAAAGCAATTCTAACAGAACTTTAAGCTTATTTTTGTCCTTTTGGAACTCTTTTGATATCTGACTTTAGGATTTCTTATTAAGAAAATTTTTTTTTGCTGTATGGACGGATCACTTTACTACTTTCTAGTGATTTTCTACGTAAGACCAGTGTTCTTTTCCTATTTTAAGGCTACCTTTTTTTGCAGTTTAGGCTTTAAATTACTTTATTCTTTCAAAATAAAACTATAAATGACATATTTTATTCACTTTAATAGTTGAATACCTTTCCGCCACCTGTTGTAATACCCTAAAGGTCAACACATTTTGGGGACAGGACGCTTTCTGTACCAGAGCAAAAACGGTACAGATATATCGCTGCTGTTTGGATGTCTCTCGTTTGTTGTCTGTCTGAAAAGAAAGTAAAAAATGACGGCTCACTCCCCGAAGACGATGCGCTGAAAACACTCACTGCGAAATATCATTTTTGAGTAAGACATATGACACTTTAAGTGCGTTTGGGAACACGGCAACGCTGCAATCACATGCAAATTTGTCTTAACAGACTGAAACGCAGAATTTTAATGGGCAAGAAGGAGCTTTGCATCATTCTAAGATACATCAAGGGAGTTAAATATGGGCTTCATGTTGATTTCCTTGTCTAAGAATTGCTTAGGATTTATTCAGGACAAAAAGTCTTATTTTAGGCTGTTTTAGCAGTTCATCTGGATCCCATTGTTACATCAATGAGGATCTAATGACAGTTTTTCTTATTTACATCTAAGCTTTGACTGTGGTGAATCGTGTTCATCTTTGGATTCTTTCTGTCTTCACACCTCTTGTCCCTGCTCTCCTCGTTGCTGGTTTTCTTCTCCAGTACTTCGATTCCACCTTACCTTTTCCTTGCTTTGTTTTTTTGATTTGTGCTGAAGCTGTTTTTTTTCCTGTCCAGCTGCCTCCTAATTTTCTGCAGTGATGTCCTTTAAATCCACTAGTTATGACAGAGGCATTGTGTGCTTTCTTTTCTGTTTTTGGGTCACAATACAGTTTTTTTTTTTTACTCTCACAGGTTTAAGGTGCCAGTGGAAACATTTGAAAGCATATGTACAATGAATGAACTGACATATTTTAGTTTTCCCAAGGATAAATATACTAAAAATATGTATTTAAATAGTGTTGCCTAAAATTAAATTGTTATTTAACTTCTACAGATGTCATGTTTTGCTGCATAATGAGTTTTAAAAATGGTTAAATACTTACTTATTTTGCTTTGCAAAGTCCACCAACCAGACACCCTAACAGGGAAAATCACAATTTTTACATTTTCTTTTAAATTATTTCACAATTATTCATTATTTCTTTGGACAATTTTCCGGGGCGATAGGACTCTCATATTTTTTATTATTGTATTGGTGTGTGTCAAAGAAACCTGCCTTCAGTTTCATTTGTGAAAAATATTTTAATTTGCAAAAATAAAAATGGCGCGTCTGTGCCTTATTACTTATTACTGTAGATGCTGCTAGCTCTCTTAAATATGAGTTTTTTTTTATTTTTTTTGTAAAGCTTCAAATACACTGAGCATTTGATTCGCATTCTTGTCTAAGCGGTGAAAATCTGGTGAATTGGGCGCAAATCTGAGACAGAAAACAGTCGTAAAAACTTGGGTAGCTATGCTTTGTGAAGTTAATACTTTTGAAAGGCCTTTACGCGCATTTACATAGACTTTTCATTAGACATGGCTGGATGTACCCAGCTTAGGTCTAAGCTAAAAGCTTATTCACACCGGGAATGTGACGGGCCAATAAGAATGCGTTGAAAGCACGTTTCTTGAACAGGCGTGTTTAGCATATGGAGTCCATATTGGACTGTCGCTATCCAATTCTAGTGCATGTCTGCCACCTACTGTTGGAAAAGGCTCAGTTTGAAATGTTAAAGAGGTGCAAATTTTGCAAATTGGGCATGAAACAAAGGTTTTGGTTCATTGCTAGCGTTCTTGCAAAAGTGGATATGGATTACCATCATATCAGAAGAGTGGCTTTTGTTTATCTTTATTTAAAAAACAAATGCAGACGTTATCAGGCTCGTCGGCGTGTCTGGGTTCACCAAATAAACCGCTACGCTCGGAGTCCTCCATGATCAGAACATTTTGTAATTGCATGGTTTACACTGCTGTGAATAAAAATAAAAAAAAGAGGTCATCTGTACGTCACCAGCAAATCTGAGTCTCTGATTGGTCAAAGTTTGACTGGTTTAGCTGGTGACATTCATTTTGTCCGTACAACCCGAAAACAGTGGTAAAAACCTGCATAGCCAAGCATGCATGCAAGAGCCCGGACCAGGCGCAAACAGCAATTATTACTTTCTCCCCCATGATCAATTTTTCTCAACGGTTGGCACTTCTGTGAATTAAAAGTGACGTCTCTACCAAATCAGAGTTCCTGATTGGTCAAAGTTTGACTTTTAACACGTGTTAAGTGGCTGCAGGGTTTTTCTGTAGAGCCCTAAAATAGTCTTAAAAATGTGCGAAGCAATGCACAAATGCAAGATTTTTGAACGTGGATGCCCAAAACAGGTTTACACGTGTTTACAAAGCCTTTTTACTGGAAGTGGTTGGTTGAACGCGTGTAGCTGAGGGCGGTGTCAGCGTGGCTTAAAAAACACAACCACTATGAGAGTATCACAATACTTACACAGTACAGTACTATGTGTGTTCACGTGTAAACATATATGTGCTTTATGCGTGAGGGACAAAGATGCTTACATGTGTGCGCGTGGTCCAGGTGTTGGTAATTGGCAGGTCGTCACTGTGCACACACACACACACACACACCATAAGAGTTTGTGAAGTGTGACAGCTGCGGCAACAGAACGTGTGTTAAAGACGGAACTAATTGACTGACACTGATGTCCTTGCGGCTGTCTGTGCATTTGTACGTGCTGCTGTGGGTGGAATAGGAGAGAAATGCAGGATAAGAATGCATACCAACGTGCTTTTGGATCAAAATGTGTGCACATTTGAGCAAATGTGTCTGAACGTTCCGGACCTGCAGGTCTTATTGTCAGAAGTCCCTTTGAAACGGTGCTATCTCACTACATGTCAGAAAAAAGACCTGTTCAGTTTGAGTTTTGTAGGCAGTGAAATGCCGGAATGATTATTACAGCAAACCTTAATGATGGTGAATAATCATTACTGCTGAAAATTATTTTCTGCACCGTAGGAGGGGAACCACATAAACAACAGATCCATCCACATGAGGTTTTCTTTCCCACTCTGATAATCTGCCACAGCACTCAGAAAGGTGAGCGTAATAACAATTCTTGCTAAATTTGAAGTATTTTCTTTTTGTTCTTTCTAGGACAGTTTGTATTCTTCCCCTTCCACAGAATCAGGGCTAAAATTCAAGCACACATTTTCATCCTGCTATGTGATTGACAGTTGGCTTTTTTATAATCTTGAGAGGCTCAGACACTGTGGTGAAATGGCGTGTTCCCTTCTCTCATCTCCCTCTAGAATTTTTTTTTTCTGTCTTAGCTCTTTCCTCTCAGACCTTCCTGAAGAAGCGTGTGAATCCCGCTGCTCCCGGCCTTTAATTGAAATGTTATTTAGCCAACCAATTAGCGCCAAAGAACAGCAGGTGAGCCCCGAGCTTTATCCAATCAATGACCCTAATCTTCCCTAATCAACCAATAAAGATTCCATCATCAACACAATTGCACGCACAACGCAGGCATATTGGAATAGCGGAAAACAAGGTATTTATTTATATCTTCTTTTTAAATATCAAACAGGAAAATTTGCATAAAATGAAAAATGACACGATCTGAGGTACTCCTCTAACAATTTAGAATGCAGATGTCAGCTAAATTATTGCTGTGTCATCTATTCTTCCAATTTGAATGACTACAAATCAATGTAGGGGATTTAGTGTTTCACTTTTTTCTACAACGATTCAGGTTTGGAAAAAAGTCGATGACAAAAACCATTTTGGATGCAAATGATCAGTTTGGTCCGACCTTCCCAAACTTTCAGTGAATGGATTTTTTTAGATTTGGAAGACGGACCTTTTTCAAAAATAAAATATATCATTTTTTATTTTTTACTTAATGACAGGCTATTGAAAATGAACCAATTATGGGATTTAAATATACAATAAGTACATGCCTTTTTACACTGATTATATTTGTCTCCTGATTTTGCCCCTCGTGAGGTGCTTAGACTCTTAAATGGTTAACTCCTTTTAACACAGTAAACATCCCTCTATCAGCATTGATCCCTTTTTTCCTCCTGTTTTCTGCCTTTTATACATGAATTATAAAATAAAAGTAAGAAATAAATGTTTAATGTGGAATCACATATGCATCCTTACAAAGCCTTAACAGATTTATTTGCAATTGAAATATTTCCAGCCTTTTTTTTCATTATCTTCAAAGACAGAAGAGTAGCAGTAGTGAAAACGGCCTAAATTGAAGGTCACACAGATTGAAAATGGATTCTTTAAAAGGATTCACTAATAAATCACAATAAACCAAACATAGAAAATCCATGTAAACCACTGGCAAAGGGAAATGTTGTGTTTCCTTTGATCATCCACTAAGAGTAAACCTAAAACTAATTTATGCTTTAAACAGTGTGTGTGTGTGTGTGTGTGTGTGTGTGTGTGTGTGTGTGTGTGTGTGTGTGTGTGTGTGTGTGTGTGTGTGTGTGCGTGCGTGTGTGTGCGTGTGTGTGTTTAATGCAGAAACAGACAGATGGGGCTGTTTTTCATGCCCAGCAGCAATGACATCTTCGTTCTACGTCTCTTAATGCTTCAATGTTTGCAGTAACTGCAATGCCTGAATTTACTCGAAATGTATTTTCCATTTCAAAAATAACAAGTAATAGTTAGATTTCAGCAAGAAGCAGTGGGTGGTGAGTCAGAAAAGATGCAGACAAACCGAGAGCGTTAAACACAAAGACTTAAGTAATTCCAAGAAAAACTTCACACTGTATTTTTTCAGGGACACGTCAATGGCAATATTCTTGGAAAGAGGAAATAATAGGGGAGGAAATTATTGTATCTAAGCTATTTGTTTACTTCAAGGGGAAAAAAAATGTTTGCTTCTTTGTATAACTACAGCTTAAAGAAAATGAGAAGGATTTTTCCCCCATTACTGGCCAATATGGAGCTTCAGGGTTAAATGATTTTGTTAAAAGCTGTTTTTTTATTGAAAGAGAAACTGCATTGGCTATGATATAGTTGTGGTTTTATTAAAAAACTTGCTCTGGAACCACTCAGAGAGCCTCTTTTTTTCCTGAAAAGGCGTGATTAAGCCCCAGCAACAAACATCCCCCTTATTTCTCCTCATGTTATAGACCAAAATTTGTGCAATTCAGTTCAGGATTTGAAGACATGAAAGCCAGATGTCCGCCACTTACAATGTAATACTTCTATCAGAGCATAACTATTATCATCAAACACTTACACACGATGGGGTTCTTTTCAAACTCTGTCTCGCTATTGTTTCTTAAGTGGCACTTTCAGTCAACTATGTCACAACATGCTAGATTGACGCCTCACTGTCTCCCCATTGCAAGTTTTGGTGAACTCTATCTCCTTCAAGAAATCATACTCATTTCATGCCATACAGCCACAATCAATCTAAAAACAAAAGCCAAAAAAATCAGTGTCTTTTTTTAAATAAATAATAAATATTTATTATAGTAGCATTTATAAGGGGGCCGGTTTAGCTCGTGCTGGTTTGCAGCGCCTTCCATCCATGAAACCAGGGCTCAATTCCAGGCTGCTCCCTCTTCCCCTCTCTGCCTCTGTGCTGGCCCCAAGCCCGGTTGGATTGAGAGGGTTGTGTCAGAAAGGGCATCCGGCATAAAACATTGAAAAGTTATCTATGCGACTCATCCTCAAGGGAGGGTTGCTTCACTGTGGCGACCCCTGATGGGAGAAGCCAAAAGTGTGAGAAGATAGTAGTATTTATAAGTTATGAATGACTTTTGGTATCTGTACAACTTCACTTTAACTGAAAGCTCACTGATTTTTCGAGTCAGAAAGAAATGCATTTTTTAAGTAAAAAAAATGGCAGAAGAAAAAAACAGTGCAAATTCGAGAATGTGATATGTTTCAGAGTACCATTGTGTTTCCTCGCTACAGTTTAGTGTTTCCTCGCTGTGTCGCGGTTCAACTTTCGTAATCTCGCTGTTTTGTGGATTTTTTTTCAGTGAAATTTGGCATGTTTTGTGTTTTAGCGTCACTCTATATTCTGCATTCTGATTGGCTGAAGACCTTGTCAATCAATCTTCTGCTGTGTCTCCTGAACAGTTTGCCTTACATTTACTGTGAGGGCAAAAAGTATTAAAAAGATGAGAAAGGCCTGTAATGTTCATCATAGGTATACCTTAACTATCAGAGACAAAATGAGAAAAAATAATTCAGAAAATACCACTGTCTAATTTTTAAAGAATTTATTTGTAAATTTTGGTGAAAATAAGTATTTGGACAATAACACGTTGAACACTCAATACTTTTTTACATACCCTTTGTTGGCAATGACAACAGTCAAACGTTTCTGTAAGTCTTCACAAGGTTTTACACAAACATCTGCTGGTTTTTGGTCCATTCCTCCATGCAGATCTCCTCTACAGCATTGATGTTTTGGGGCTGTTGCTGGGAAACACTGACTTTCCACTCCCTCCAAAGATTTTCTAGGGGGTTTAGATTTGGAGACTGGCTAGGCCACTCCAGGACCTTGAAATGCTTCTTACTAAGCCATTTCTTTGTTACACAGGCAGTGTGTTTGGGATGGTTGTCATGCTGGAAGACCCAGACACGTTTCATCTTCAATGCCCTTGCTGATGGAAGGAGGTTTTCACTCAATATCTGACGATACATGGCCCCATTTATTCTTTCCTTTACTGAGATCAGTCATCCTGGTCCCTTTGCTGACCCCCCCCCCCAAAAAAAAATGCGGTATTGCATGTCTTCCATTTCCTAATAATTGCAGTTGATTTTTAACACCAAACTGCTTACCTATTGCAGATTCAGTATTTCCAGCCTGGTGCAGGTCAATAATTTGGTTTCTTGTGTCCTCAGACAGCTCTTTGGTCTTAGCCATAGTGTAGTTTCTAGTGTGACTGTTTGAGGTTGAGGGCAGGTGTCTTTTATATAGATAACCAGTTTAAACTGGTGCTGCTAAGACAGGTAACAAGTGAAGGACAGAAGATCTTCTTACAGAATTACATGTCTGTGAGACCCAGAAATCTTGCGTGTTTGTAGGTGACCAACATGCTAGATTCAGACAATATGATCTATATGGATTTTTTTTTCCATTTTGTTTCTCATATTGAGGCGTCTGTCATCTTTTTAAGTGGGAGAACTTGCACAACTTGCACTGGTGGCTGACTAAACAAATACAAATACATATATATATATATATATGTTCTGTAATACTGGACTTATTTTTGTATGAAAGTTTAAACTTTGAGAGTTCAAAAAGTGTGTAGTGAGGAGTTTTACAGCTTTGAAGCATTTGTATTTTACTTTGCGGATTTCACCCATGGGTTATTTTTAAAAGGAAACTCCTGTGATAAATGAGGGAACACTGTACTCAGGTTAATAGAAGTCCCATAGAACAGCGAGGTTCTCATTTGTCTCTCATTTCCACCACATCTGCCCTCCTTTGTTTTAAGGTTTTCTTTAGATACTGCTGCTAAAAAATGAGTTATCCTGCAGATGAGAAGATGCAGATGAAATTCATCTGATTATTAGGTCAGACACTAAACCGTCTGACTGGTGCCACCCACATGCACATAAAAAAAGCCTATCTTTTTTATGGTTTTGAACGCAGACTGACTATCTGCTTGATTCCAGCTTCCATTCATAGGAGTTGGCTGCTGCATTTCACTTGTTGAAATTACAATTCAGTTTTGTGTCACTAACATGCAAAACCAAAAAGTACATCCGTCCTCAGACTAAAGGCCGTGTCCCACAGCCACTACGTACATTTTCCGCATACTGCACGGATAAAAATTGGTCATACATGAATATACATGGAAAAAGTGAAAAAATGGTGGCCTGTACAAGAAAGTTTTTACTGATGTACCATGAAAGAACCAAAATAATACCATGGAAGAACGAATGAACCACGCAGAGAACACGTAATACTAGGTAGAACATGAACTGTGCTTGGTTATTGTACACTTCATTAGTGATTCGTGCATCAGTTACATAATTTGAACGTGATATATGCGCTGTATACCTGATATAAAGGTTGTACATCGGTGATACATGTATGAAAAGTCCATTAGACATATATGGAACGATTGTTCAAATATACAAATGTGCATATGCTTCTCGCAAAATTACACACAACTGCATAAGACTTCTGTAATAAATGTGTTTAAATTACCGTGAAATATGCATAAACTACGTAATTCTCAACTGACCAAAAATCTTAAACAGCTCAAAACAGAATTTACGTAAAGACCCGAAAGCTTGATGGACATCTGCGCACATCAACAAATGCTGAACGCAAAAAACACTTATAAATTACGTATATCTCACACGTATCCTGAAAAGACCAACATTTCAGACATGGAAAAGGTGATTAAGTCATTGCCAGTCCATAATAAGTCCATAATTCTTTGAAGCTAGTTTGACATTAGTTATGTTAGTAACCTAATTCTGTAAAGCCCACTACATCAAAGACTGAACATAATATATATATATATATATATATTTTTAGAATTAACATCATTGTAAACCAATCAAGATTTAGATAGTATCAGGTCATCGTTGTAATTGAAAAATTGCTCTCAATTGACCTACCTGGATAAATGATGGTTCAACAACAACATCCTGGGGGAGGATCCCTCCTTCATGTGGGCACCCCTGAGGTTTCTTCGTTTTTTCCGGAATCGTTTTTTTTTAGGAGTTTTTCCTTACCGCGAAGGGGGGTCTAAGGGCAGGGATGCCAGTATAGCTTAGTCACTTTGTTAGTTAATTTTAGTATTTTCCTATTGAACTCTTTGTATTCATGATCCTTTTGAGTTCATGTTTACTTCGAAGCCCATCGAGACGACTGTTGTTGTGATTTTGGGCTATACAAATAAAATTGATTTGAATTGAAAAATTCAATAGTATCAATTATGATACGTTGGGTGGTCTGGTAAGTTCAGGATAAAACAATGTCAGTTTAAGGGTGTATTCAGACAGGACACATTAGGTTCGTTTTACCCCTATAATCCGGAGCAAATTTTCCATTTGAATACACCCAAACAGACCCAGGTCTGGGACCAGGAACCACTCTCTGAACTATCTTTCTAGGTGGCCAGGGCTCGACATAGCCATTTGTCCGCTGGCCCGGTCCTGTTTTTCGAGCAGTGCGGACCACAAGACTTTACTTTTCACTTGTCCGCTCGGGCCACTAAAATATCTAACGGTTTATATATTCTTCACCTTTTTCAATAAAGTAAATTTTGCGAAAACGTGTAGATTTACCTCGTCTTCATAATGTAGTTTTTCTGCTAGTCCTGCGCGCGCGCGGCTGTCACTGCCGAGCACCACGCGGCACGCGCTCACTACTTTTTTTTTCAAACTTTATTGAATGTAACAATTCAATACAAAACAATGTTAAACAGCAACAACGAAGGCACAAGCCAGTGGGTTATTATTACATTTGATTATAAATCCGACACCGTCACTGAAGAGAGACTGAAGCATGTCAGAGATGTGGAAGACATGGCAGGAATAGATAGGAATATGTTGGATGGAGTAGTGGGTATAATTAGTAGTATGGACAGCAAGATATTTAATGAATGCATTGAAGATGAAACTGTATCCACTAAGCTTTAAGCTGAATGTCAAAGAATCAAAGGCAACTCCAAATACGGGAATCTCAGACTCAAATGCAGTAGAATGTTAAACTACTTAATTTTGTTTTTCTTTACAACACTGTAAGCAGTAAGTATTTCTAGTTAGCTGAATGATCTCAGTTAGACCTGCACAATATGAGGAAAACTCGCGATATGCGATATCAGAGATTAAAATTGCGATAACGATATAATTTGCGGTATATAAACAAACAGCAAAATAACCAAATAACCATTCCCAGTTTAAAAATTATACTCCAAATGACCCACGTTGACATAGGTTACAAACATCTAACATAATAGGGCTCCATCTGATTGGTCAACAATGTGAAGGCGTCCATCCGATTGGTCAAATGCATTAAGGGATTTATTTGATTCGTTAAATGGTTCAAGCTGCCATTAGATTGTTTTAACACATTTAAGGTTTATGATTTATTGCGATATTTGCCGTTAGAAGCACCATGAAAACTTCTGAACTAGTGTTACCTACTACACTGCAGTGCTCTCTTCAAAACATCTGAAACAGACTAGAGCAGATTTAAGTTTGATATGGTCTATTTTCAGTCATTGAAAAGTGTAGAAATAAGTGATGTCACCAGAATGCACCAAATTGCACCATATTAAAAGTTTCCGGGGGGGCAGGCCCCCGGACCCCCCTAAAGTTGCAAGCACCTGCGGAGCGGCGGGTCCCGCTATGCGCGGTGTCGGGCCAGTAACTTTCAGGCAGGGCCAGTAAGTTTCAAAAACTACTGGCCCTGTAGATCAGTGCAAATTTCTGGGCTATGTCAACCCCTGCACGGTGGTCTTGTATTTTTTTCCAATCGGAAAAAATTCGGTTTGCTGAGATTCCTCAGTCTGAACACAATCCATTCCCGGAGCAGAACAACTGTAGCAAATCGACCACGTAGCCGGTGGTCATGTGATTTTAAAAATAAATTAGGAATGTAGCAACAGATGAGCCGCGGACAAATGTAAAGCAACGATGTAGAAAAAAGGGTCCAGCTTTTTCTTGGCTGAAAACGCTTCTTACATGCTTTTCTGTGTCTCGTTACACGGCATGCGCTAGATGGGCGCTGCTGTGATGTCATCCTAAAAGCTACCTTGTAGTTTATTTAACAGAATTCTCTTAAAAAAAATTCCTAAACACCACAACATTGAAACACAGCAACTCACATTTCACATTGAAATGTGATTGGATGAATGCTGTCTCATGAAAACCATTTTTAATGTGATCCACATTGCTTCTCACACTGTTTTCCCCACAATCTATATGTCCTAAACACTTAGCGTACCTTCTTTAGCTATCTTCTTGCCAGTAACCACCTTGCAGTGTGTCTCCACCAGACTAAAGCAGCAGTAAAAAGCGTTGCAGCGATATATAAAGTTTTAATAGGTGAACTCCCGACAAGGACTGCAAAGAGCCTATGACTGCTTTGCTCCCCCCTCGTAATTCCTGACCAATGAATGAAGAGATTTTCAGTCACGTGGTTTTGATTAAAATGTTTGCCAGTCTGAATACCGACCCAACGCAAGGTTCAGGACTCGCTTAACACCAAATTAAGCAGGTCCAGACCTAGTCTGCTCTTGTTTTCTATGCCTCATTAGGACTTTTTCTTCTACCCTTTCTACCTTGTAGACCAGTTTTCTTCACAGGAAACACATTTTATTTGTCATGATTAACTTTTTTATTTTTTGCTGTTTGAAGGTCAGTTTTTAGTACGGTTTGAACACAAATTAAAGGTTGGATGGTTTGCATTAGAAATGCAATCCTCCAGCTTCCTGAAAAAAAGCAACGCCAGCCTGCATGTGTGTGTGCTTGTGTGTCCGTGCGTTGAGTTTGTGTGACAGAGGGAAGAGCCCTGTCCGTTGCATTCAAACTGGGCAGAGCATGCTGAGAGGTGGAACATTTCTTTACATCTGCCTTAATTGAAATGCACTCAAGCATAAATTAGTCCACCCTGCCAGCTCTGCACTTTCTGCTGTCTTGGGTGTGTATGTGCGTGCATGTGTGTGTTCACTAGGTAAACATATTTAAGATGGATTACTTCTCTAATGTTTTGTGTCATGGATATTTCTGCTCACATTTATTCGTGGAGTCTTCCACGTCATCTGCAGCACTAATCTGTGGTGAATTTTCATCCTCCTAAAGTGTAATGAATTGCCTCTCTGCCATCCCCAAAGTGTTTCCCAGTGCTTAACCTCTTTCTTTGGCAATTTCCTTGATGACCATCGCTTCTTAGTCTGCTGTCCTCCCAAATTCCACTATTGTCTTATTAATCCACTGCACTGAGAAAGACTAACTTCCTCTCCTCCCACAGTTTCAATCAATGCTACACTCTGTCCACTCCTCCAACCCCTCTTACTTATCAATTTCTCCCTTTTATCTTTCATTGCCTCTTCACCATAGAGACCACAAGTTCAAAGGAATGAGGGCTCACTTCTATCAACCCATCAGAATCCTTACAAAACTTCTCCTTCCCCTGCTTCTTTTAGTCTTTCAAGCTGCTTTTCAAGGTGCAGCAGAAGGGAGTGCACATCTGATAGATGAGACATGGGAGGATGAGAGCAAAAAAGATAATGAGTGAACGAAGAAGAGGAAAACAGAGTTTAGATCAACTTAAGCAATGAGATGTATTTTCAAACTATAGTGCACACCAGATTCATTGTCTACGGATGGTCAATTTTTGAACCTGTGTAATCCAAAGAGCTATAGACACCAGGTCATGTGACACGTGTCAAAAATGAACTAAATATGCATTCTTGAACACACATTTAGCCTCTAATGTTTTGGTGTTGATAATTGAAACAATGTACTGTAAATCTCGCATCTCTTGCTCCAGGCTTTTTCTTTCACAGCTCTATTCTGATCAATGAAAGACTTGGTGTCATAATTGTGACACAAACCGCAATAATTAATTTCTCCTTCATGGTGAATTTTGAAGTGGTTGGTACTTAATGACAAGGGACGCCATATGTCACTACCATAGAGTGTAAAAACAATGCAGCAGAGCCAAGCCTTATTTTTTTTTTTTTTTAGAAGGTCACGGGTCAGTCGTATGTTTTAACAGAAGGGAGTGGGAAGGGTAAAGGGTGGGTTGAGTTTTTACTGTAATATTGTGTGTTTTTTGTTTTTAATGTTAAAGCGCTTTGAGCTGCGCAATGCATGAGAAGCGCTATTTTATAAGTAAAGTTTGAAAAATTGGTTGGTTGATTGATTGATTGATTGATTGATTGATTGATTGATTGATTGATTGATTGATTGATTGATTGATTGATTTAAAAGCAGACACTTAATTAGACTCAGGGTAATTAACTGAAATGAAAACAACTGTGGATCATGACAAACCTGAAACTGGTGTGACTGAGGGACAATTCAAAACAGAAGATGACCAAAAACAATAGCATAAGTGACAAAAACCATACTTGAGTTCACAATCCTCAATGTCTTTCCATTAGGTGAATTTATAGTCAATGGAAATGCAGAGTTCAAGAGGTAAAGGTGTGAAAAGAGGTTTGGATACATAATAAGCTCACCTCTGTTTGGCGACAGTACTTGCAATAGATACGATGACTCAGACCAACTTGGACCAATCACTGTCGACTTGTTTCAACATGGTGGTGCCTGTATCAGGAACCAATGGTAAGGGATTTGGCCTGATTTGGTTTGAGACGGAGGTAAGGCATTTTCTATGGATGACATCACACCTTGATCCTTCCATTGTTTTTACAGTCAACAGTCACTACCAAATTTGAGTCCCTGATTGGTCAAAGTTTGACCTGTTTTAACATTCAACGACTGTCCAGTGCCCACACCTTTTGTGCGTACAGCCTGAAAACGGTCTTAAAAATGTGTGTAGCTATTCATGAATGCGAGAGTTATGAATGTGAAAGCCTGAAGTGCCCATTTATGTGCGTTTACACAGACTTTTCATTGGCGTTGGTTGTTTGAGCATGTATTTCAGAAAGAAGTGTGAACACTTCCCACTCCTTAACAAGCAATAAATGTAGCTCTACCTAACTTCGGTTGATGATCACTGTATTTAATTAAGTGAATGTGATTTAAGTGACATGTTTGTTTTGTTTTATTTTCTGTCTTTTTAATCTATGCATTTCATAATTTCTTTAATGAGTTTGATAAATATGTGTAAATTCTTTATTGCTTTGACTACAATGCTTGAAATAAATCAATAAATCAAAATCAAATCAATCAAAATCAAGTGTGAACACAGTTTAAGAAACACCGAACTATAGGGCACATTTAGCAAGACAATAGTCAGAGCCAAGTCTGTCAGTCGGTCAAACTTTTCTTAACTGCGTTCACAGTAACTCTGGAACTTGTTTGTAACATACTACACGTTAGCCACCTTAGAAACATTCGCAGAGTGAGCCACATTGACCTTGTTAGCTTATTTCCAATACCCATAGCTCCCTAGCGTGTTGGTAACATGTAAAGAAAAAAATGTCTGAAATCGCTACACATTGACCACATTAGCATATTTACAAGAACAGCCAAACAAAATCGATTCCACATCAGTAAGCACAACCAGAATGAATGCATATATTGTAAGGATTGTGTGTTTAGTTTGGTTTTGTTGTTCTTGTTCATGTTTTTGGTTTCCTTTTTGTCAGTCACACCAGTTTCAGGTTCATGATCCACAGCTGTCTTCATTTCAGTTAATTGCCCTCAGCCCATTTAGTGTCTTGGTTTCTGTTCATCCTTGTCAGGTCATCTGCTTTTTTCTGCTTTGCCACCTTTTTGTTGGTCCTCATAGTTTTGTTATGTTCCCATTCCTGGGCGGCCGTGGTCCAGCGTTGGGCGGTCGACCCATGATCAGAATATTACAGGTTCAATACCCGCCTTGCACGCCCATGTGTCAAAGTGTCCTTGGGCAAGACACTGAACCCCACCTTGCCTCTGGTGGGAGGTTGGCGCCAGTGTTCGGCAGCGGAGCAGCCGCCAGTGTGTGAATGTGTGTGTGCATGGGTGAATGGGAGTGTGACTGTAGGGCGCTTTGGGCCTTCGAAAGAAGGTAGAAAGCGCTATATAAGTATACGCCATTTACCATTTACCGTTTGTTTATTAAAATGTTTTGTCATCTGTCACCAAGCCTGGACTCCTGCATTTTGGATCCTCCATCAGCAGTTCCTGACATACAAAGTGCTCTTGTTTAGAAAAAGACAAAACAATTAAGGTTTTTACATGTGCCCTATAGTGCGAAGAGCAAGGTATTCCTTTTGGGCTGCACCCCTGTTATTGGTGAGTGTGTGTGCTGCCATGTAAATAATGTAGGACTGTCAATTTAGAGTGTACATGAGCGTAGACAAGCTTTAGTGATATTCATAATATATTCAGCTCTTTTTTTCCATTTTGAATAGTTGCCTGCAACTTTTTAAAGGCACTTTTCTGCAGATATGCGTGAAATGTGAGGTCAAAGCACACGTTAAAACAGTCACTGAGCATTGTGGGTCTCATTGCATGTGTGGTTCCTGTGTGAACATGAATATTCTGGGATGGAGAGGAGCACAGGCTGGACTTGAAACCGTATGTGCTAAGGCAATGATAAGAGAGCTGCACTAGTACTCTCATATTCTCTTGAATTTTCAAGATAAGTGGGGAAATAGAAAAAAAACTAGATAAGGCTGGTAAAGGGACCACATTTCAAAATAACAAAAATGCTTTCTCTTGATAAAAATGTAAAATTAGCTCTGCATCCAATGATGATGAAAAGATGATCCTTGAATTAAAAAAGGAGAAAAGGAGGCATTAAGGCATTCAAATGATAAGCATCTTTCCGATTCTTCTCAGATTTGTTTTTATGAAAAAAATGAAAAAAATCTATAATTGTAACTACATAATAAACTGAAAGGTGAAGAAAAAAACACACCTGACGTTGAAAGTGTTAATTTAGCTGAGCCGCAAAAATGTACAAGAGGCATGAAATATACTACTTTCAAATAACTTGTCTATTTAATCACATACATTCAAATAAATACTTAATGTGTCCTTGATCAATGATATCTAAATACGAAACAATTATTATACCATCAAAAAAGTCTAAGAGGTTCTCTTCTCATGGATTCATTCTTGAAATTCATTTTAATCCTTGTGCTATCTTGTGGGGTCCAGATGACCCCTTTCCGTGCCTTGGAGGCACATGAATGTTGGGAGTGGGGTCATCTGGACCCCACAAGCACATGGGTTACAAAAACCTGCATCCAATAGAAAATGATCAGGAACTATATCTTATCCAATAAAAATGCAAAGAAAGAAGTGTGCTATCAATTATGGCACCACCGTTAGGACACAGGCCTGGGGCAAAGTACTGGATGTTTCCTTTCAGATCTGGACTGTAGGAAAACTCCACGTCATGAGCTAAGGGTTTATTAAGACTAATACAATTAAAAAGACTGTTCAGAAATGTTATTTCCATCCATCTTCAGATCCCGTTGTAACCCTTTTGGGGTAACGGAGAAACTGGAGCAACACACCTATTGTTGATTGAAGTCGGGGTACACCCTGAACAGGTCACCAGTTTATCACAGAGCCACACACTCACACCTAAGGGATAATTCAGGAATACTTATTCATCGAAGAATGTGCTTAGTCTTAGACAGTCCATAAGCCTAAGCCTAAGCTTATGGACTGTTGGAGGAAACCAGAGTGCCTGGAGAAAATTCCCTCCTCCTCATAGAGAACATGCAAACTCCAAAAGGTCCCAGCTGGGATTTGAACCAGGATCTTCTCGCCACGGGGTGAGAGGGCTAACTCATAACCTCGCAAATGTGTTTTAAAAGGTTTTATTGTGCTTTAACCAAAAACAGAGACAAAAACAATTCGAAATGTTGCTGTTCCACTTCTTGTCTATAACACGGAGTAATAAACTACATCCACTGCAGCGCAATATTTCATTTAGAGAAACTATTCTTCCATCCTTTGCAGCTATAAACTCACATGTTGAGCTCCTTGATAAAATAAGTCATGGTTTCTTATTCCTTCTTAGCACCATATAGCAGACACACTCATAAGTTTCAATGAGTGAAATCTGACGGACACCTTTTTTTGTATGCTAGACCTACTGAGGTCTGGTGGGCTTCTTATTGGTCTGATGTCTTCTGAATGGCTAAAATGCTTCAAATGTGAATTTAAATGTGACTGTTATATTAAAAAAAACCAATATGATGCATTGGAAAAATGTAACGATATGCTCAAAGTGGTACCACCTTCCTCTTTGAAAGGAAATGTAACTAATTGATAAAAATTAATAAGTTAGAAACTGATTTAGAGGAGTAATCTGATTTATTCGTTTGACAGCTTCACTAACAATCAGCTTGAAGGAGAGAGAAGGTGACGAAGAAAAAAGAAATTCTCAGCCTAATAATGGATTTGATTTCTCTGCGCTTTTCCAGATGCTCAAAGCGACTACAATGTGTCCAGTATTCATTCTCACCTCATTCACTGCAAAAAATGAGCCGCCTCTGGGTAATCCTCCATTACTGTTGTTGTTAGCTTCACCCCGCATCCACTGCGACGGTCCACCTTTCAGTGGAACCGCTCACCTGAACTGCCTGGATCATTCTACATCGGACCACACCGCTCAGTGGAGACAAGTTTAAGAGACACTGTTTATTAGCTCACTTACTCCTCACATTTCAAAGGAAGGCTGGAAATTAATATCAGAGTGTATGAAAGAACAATGAAGCTGTAAAATGACATCCTGTGATGGTTGAAACCCAAAAGAGTGCCTATGTTTTCTCCTTAGAAAACAAAACTTTCTGAAATTGCTTGACACATGTCTGTGGGTATAAAGTTAAACCTTCAGTTGATATTCAGACATAACTCAGTATTCTTCTTTAATTAAGATTGAAGAATGATTGATTTTAAAAGCTTTAAAGAAACAGTGTTTTTTCTTTTTACACAGTAAGATTTTACTCTAGACTTCAAGAAGTCAAGGCCAGAAACAAAATTATTCATGCAAAAGTTGTAGTACAAAGAATCAACAATTCACTTTCCTAAAAGCACCTCTGACTTTTGGACTATCTGTGCACATAATTCTGCTCTGAGTCTTACAAATCCATATACATGTGCTCCGGGAAATGTGTTGCAGATCAGTTGAATTTGTGATAAGTGAAAATTAACACAGATAACAACCTGACAAAAGCCCCCCTTCTACAATGATTACAAATAATACACCACAAAGCATATTAATGGAGCTTTTCCAAACAATATCACAGTGACATGCAGCGCACCCTACAAGGCCCGTCATTACCCAATACCCAAACTGGTTGTTTGATTAGGGACCCTTTGCAATTTTGGGCGTTTTTATCTTGTTCTTGTGGCAGTTTTCTCATAATCTGATGACAAATAAAAAAGGGAATTAAGATTAAAATTGCCTTTATGAGTGTTTATTTCTAAATCATTCTGAATCAGGAGCAGATGCAAAAATGCAGTTGGCAAAAGCTTGTAGGTGTGACGTCAAAGTTACCACGGCAAGCCACAAGCTCCCAGCTCCGCCCCATTCTGATGCATCCACTTGCAGACAAAGAAATCCATGTATGAATTCGTTTTGCTCATCTGAGCTACCATCTGGCTCAAAAACTGTACGGCTGGACAGCTCGAATATTGCTCTGCATTTTTGTTGCACCGTTAATGTTGGGATGGGGGTCTGAGAGGCTGTAAACTGGCAGGAGAGCAGATGGATTGATGGGAAAGATTTACTCCGTGCCAACAGTCCCGCCCACAACTCAGAGACAAATTTCTAGTGAACCCCTGCCACTCTGCAGAAACTATGTCCTAGAAAACGACACAGGTTCTTTGATTTTGTTTTTCTAAAAACGGCATATTCATAACTTAAAGACAACAGCTAGTGAGATGATCAGAGTGGATCTTTAAGCAGGGCGTTACTATGACTTCACCAATTCCATATGCCAGAGGGGAGGCTCTGAAATAGATGGTGTCCATGATGACAGTAGCAGACTGTAATGTGGCTGCACACTTCCTCGTCCTGGAGACAAGCAGCTGCTCCAGACTCCTCTGTAGAGTGAACGACACGCTGCAGTTTGCTCTGGTCTCTGTGCATCGGTTTGCCGTGAGAAACTGGACCACAATTCCAGATGTTGGACTGTTTTTCATGACAATGTTTTTCATCCAACATTTTCAGGTTGAAATTTTTCATCTGCCTCAGAAGCTTCTCGTTTTCCCGTTGGATTGGGATCATCAGGAGGCAAACAGCAAAGGTCATTTGTTGAAGGACATTTTTCTCTCCAGTCTTCAGAACTTTGAGTTCTGAGTTGTTGGTGCTTCAACATGACAGAGAGGTACTCCTGGTTAACTCACCTCCAACACAGATGAGGGCCAGTGAAGGAGGAGTCATGAGTAAAATAGGACATTTGACAGACAGCTTATGGTGTGAGCTCAGAACAAAAGATCCAGCCATGGGTGGAGGTCTAGTCCAGAAGTCAGAGAACACGGTTTCACAGATCCAAAAACTGCCCTTCATTAGGGAGAAAGTCCATAACAAAAACTGTCCTTCGGCCCCTTGAACAGACAGAGTTGACAATGGAAAGTGAGAAAATATCTGGTGTGTTTGTGTTGTTCAGTCAGCAAAGTTAGAAAACAAGTTAAAACGGAGAAAAATCTAACCAGTTTCTCCCGCTCCATTCTCACAAAATCTCACTCAAGGGATTCATAATCCACAACCTGGTAAATTGGTTGGTGTCTCAAGAGAAAGCTACTAACTGCACCAAAAGCACTTTAGGGGTATCCAGAGGAGGAAAGAAATGACAGCATTTTAAGGCATAATGACGCTTAGAACATATTTAACTTGGCATCCTGATGATTACAATTACGGTTGTGACTTTAAAGCCAACCTCTGTCTTTTACTTGATGCAGAACAATCACAAAGGGGACTGGCAACTATATGCACAAAATGCAGTTTTACCAGAATACAAAAAAATACAGAAAAAACAAGCTATCAAAGGCAGAAACACTAATGAAATGAAATCGACTACAGCTCCCGGCCTGGGTTCACATTTTAAAAATAGAAAGTAAAAAGAGAATGGCAAAAAAGAACTGCTGAACTTTGAAGGGACAACCTTATTCCAGATGTCATCAGGGATTTTAGTGAGGGTCAAACATGCAAATGTAAGATCGTGTAGAAAACTACATTTAAGAATAAAACTTTTCCCGAAATGTCAAAGTCAAAGTCAAAACACTCGATAGTTTTCATTGTCCTTAGCCCTTTAACTACCTGCTCAACCAAACAGTAGAAAACATTATTAAAAACAATTACTGGGACAAAAACTTGTCTTTATAGATCTAGTCTGGGGCAGGTTCTTAAAGGGTTAAAAAAAAGAATAAAAGTTCAAATGATGCAATTGCTGTATGTGAACACTAGTTAGTGCCATTCATGTGTCTTCATGTCAACTGATCTTTACCTCTCTCACATATTTCTGTGTGGTTAACATGACCAGCCAGATGTCTTTCAGTTAGTTTACTATTTAGAGATGGGATATACCTGTCAGCAGCCAGAAAAAAATAAATAAACTGCACTCACTGCTGCCATGTGTAATCCTTGTGCTATCCTAGGCACTTTAACATTAGTAGTGGGGTCATCTGGACCCCACAAGACAGTGCGCTAAACCTTTTTTCTTCAATGATTTGTGATCTTCACTGGTGTCCATGGGTTACATGAAATCCTATTCACCTTTATCCACCTGTGTCATGCTAGGGATAACATGTCAATGTAAGGATCTGGTCATCTGGACCCCATAGGACAGCACAAGGGTTAAACATGATTTGAGAAAGAGAAACAGTCCTCCTGCTTGAAATGACTGTAGAAATGTTTTAAAAACGTCACAAAAACGTGTTATTACAGCATCATTATTAAAGTAAAACATAGATTCAGCTCACAGTATTAAATAGACTATATGTCAACACAAGGAGACTGAATTTACCCTATTTTCCACACAGCAAAGCGCACAACATTGTAAGGCACACTGTCAATGAATCAAGTACCCTGGAAATTTCCCAGAAGTCTCTGCGAAAAACAAGTGTGCATCGATGCTCACTGTGTCGGCGAATATAGACCACAATGCATTGCGTCGGAACATTTTTTTACCAAATAAATGTAACTGTATTTTTTTGATAAGCCATCAACGTTTTTATCTTCAGAAGACAGTGGACTCATAAATAACATTCATTTCATTAGAATGTAACTTCGTGAAATCATTTATATCATATTCATCGTAACTTTTTTTTTAAAAAAGTAGTGAGCATGGTGTCCGAAAAAATTCTCGGCACTACATAGTGCTGCACTATATAGTGTTTTAGCAGTTAGGGGTTATGGTGGGAATTCAGACACAACCTGATATTGATAAAGCAAACGCTGCTGTAACTACGCTAACTCCCAACCTTGTTAGTAACCAGGGGGGGAAAAAACACAGTCCAACACCGCTAAACGTTGGCTGAGTTAACATATTTAACCAACATTGTTTGCAACTTGTACAAAAAAAAAGGTCTGACATTTTGACAGAGAGCAGTGTACCTCTCAAAGTTACATCGCCATCGATAAGCACAACCAGAATTAATCCGGATTATAAGGCACATTGTCATTTTCTTAAAAAAGAAAAAGGCTTTTAAATTTGACTTATAGTGCAAAAAGTACGGTACTAAACAAATAAAGCAGCTTTGTCACTTCAACCTAATGGAACAAAAGGGCAAACATGTCTCTAAGCGTAAACGTATGTGCAAATGTTAGCTAAATGCTAACAAACTCAGATTTTGTTGAAAGCTGACTTTTGTGGGAAGAAACTGAAAGTGTCTTGAAAAAAATGTGGTTGCCTATGGTTGCCATATGGAGTGGGCCCCCCCTCTTTCGGTTTTATTTGCACCTTAGACATGTAGGGTCCTTGGTAGGGGGGGTGCTTGGACATCACTGCCAGCAAGCAGCAGATGTCCTCCTAGCACCCTACCCGCCAATTTTAACCGCACCTTAGACATTTAGGGCCCCTTGGTGGGGAGGGTGAGGGGACATCACTGTGAGTAATCAGGAGATGTCCCCTTAGTGCCCTACTCGCCAATTTTAACTGCACCCCCCTTAGTACACACACCCCTCCCCCTTCAATATATATATTCCAACATAAACACACACACATGCACACACCCTGTCAAACACACATACACGCACACACATTTTGCAAGGAAGGTGGGACCTGGGTCCATCTGTCCCCTCCCCCTTCCCTGGTGGGGGGCGCGGGCCCCTTGGCGACGGCTTCCTGGGCCCGGCGGTGCTCTCTCCGCATGGTGGGGGGGTTCACATTACACCTGAGCCGGGGGTGTTCGTGTCCCTGGGGGGTGGGTCCTGGTCCTTGCCCCTGAGCGCTGGCCCCGCCAAACTTCCAACAGTGGCCGAGCCTGGTCGGGCCATATTTACAACACCCCTTGTGGGCCCCCTTTTTTCCCCCGGGGTTCCCCCCTCCTGGTCGGGGGCGGTGGGCCCCTGCCTTGCTCCTCCCTGGACCAACCGTGGGCCGGGTGGGTGGCTGCCTGGAGTGCGGAGCGGGTCTCCCTTGGGGGGTCCTGGCTCGTACCTGGGGTTGGGGCGGGGGGATGCCCGGAACTCCTGGGTGGTGGTGGGGTGCTCGTCTGGGGCTGTGGGCGTCCTTCTCCGGTGGGGCCCTGCGTTGGGCTCTCCCGGCGCGGCGGGGGGGCTGCTCTCTTTCCCTCCGCGCCTCCCTGCTCTCTGGCTCTGGGGGCCTCGCGGCGGTCCTGCTGGCCCTAGCCTGGGTGGCGGTCTTGGTCGCCCGGGGGGCGGTTGTTCCCTGCCTGTTCCCGTGTGGCGTTGGGGGGATTCCGGCGTGGTGATTCCGGGTGTGGGCGCTCCTCCTCCTTCTTTTCACATTCCACCATCCATTTTAGAAGAACATAAACACTCACCTGAACACAGGTGTTAGCTCACCTTTGCACTAATAGTTTGCATGATTGAATGAATGAAAGATTTCACACTTGTTGGTTTAAAGGCATAGGTATGCGTTTGTGAACACTATCTGTTTTGTGTACATGTTGACATGTGGACATTTTTGCAGCTAGCAGGTGTGTTGATAACATTTGAGTGTGTGTGGACAGGCCCCGCCCTTTTTGTACTACATTTGAACCGTACCGTAATGATAAACAACCAGTAAACCTGTCTGCTCTATGCTGCTTCATGGTCTTATCCCCCCTCTCACTATAACCCCCCCCCTCTCTAACATCCCTCTCTCTTCTTCCCTTCTTTCCTTTTCCGTCCGGTCCAACACCAAAGATTTCCAAACATGGTTGAAATTAATAAAGTTTGGCCTCAATTACAAAAGGGGTTTATTCAGTCATACCTTTGGTTTGTCTGAAGATTAATAACCCCTCTTGTTAAAGTAAAATATGTCCAACACAAGAGGCCCTCAGCTCTCATCTGCCTGCCTAGCTGTTGGACAGGACAAGTTTAAAAAAAAAAAATGTTGTAAAGTAGTCAGAAGAAAAAATGGTTCTGATGCAAGTTTACAGACTTTATTGCAGAAGAAATATATTAGATATTAAATGTACCAAAGCCTACTTTCTTTTATTGTGTTACTGCTTAATATCTGCTAAAACATGAAATATGAGGGATGCCAGCCTTATGATTGTGCTTTTATTTCCTCATGTAATTTTCATGAAACGTAGTTAAGTAGCAGAAAAACAAACAGCAATATTAGATATCCCAAAATTGAAACACTTTCAAATGACTTAAAAGCAAACATTCTGAATGTAATAGAGCATCATTATCAGTTATTAAAGGAGTGAATTTCAGAGCAAACAGAATCTAATGGCTCTTTTTTTCCAGAAGGGTAAATCTCTCCTAAAGGGGAAATAAAAATTGAAACCTACTATGTGAAAAAAAAAATGCCTATTTTGCTTGTTAAATAATAAAGTAAATTCAGAATAAAACACGTAGGTGAAGCTGCAATTGTAATGTGGGGTTTGACTGCTGCACAGGATTCAAACTACCAAAAAATCGTTGAAAAATGATGAAATCATAAAAAACCCTGTATGCATATGCAATGTGCAATTTTTCTGACTGCACGTATCCCCTTGATGTTGGGGGGAAAAAGTAAAGTAATATCTACTGTTCTGCACGGAGATAAGAGAAGCAGGAACTAATAACATCCTTACCTAAGCCTCTTCCTGTGTTTGCAACATCTTTCATGTGCAAATGTCGCGCGTGTCTTTGAGTTGAGCTATATGCACCACAATCTGACTCAAGCTTCAAGGCAAGCAAACATTTAATTTGATCAAGTTGTGGATTCAAATTCTCACCAAATTTTTTTCCCCTTTTTTTTTTGCTTCAGACTTCACAGAGCCAAATGAGCAGCGCATGCCTTAAAGCACAGTCGTGACACTCTGAGAGGACCAAAAACACTTTGATTTCACGTACGCCGAGAACATGCACATCTGCCAATGTTCTTTTTTTTACATTCAGACCTGAAACCACAGCGCACTTTTAAACTGGCATATGGAAAAAGCCCCTGGGCTCCCCGAGAATCTCCCCGGCAGCACCGTTTAGGTCTGCTGTTGGAAGGCACGAGGGACAAGCCGTGCACAACGCGCGGAGTAGATGCCCGTTGCCCTCCAGCCTGTGGCAATGCATTAAATATGTAAAGTCATTTGGTCCAACATCACTCTAAAGTGCCAATACTAGAGCAAGCAGAGAGAGGGCTGTAATAACTCTTTCTGTCCACAGTAGTAAAGCAGCAGCTCCCTGGGCAGCAGGATGATTTGGACCTCACTGTGGCCGCCAATATATTACTAAAGTGGAGTTGGAGATGAAAGCCAATATGTGGGCAAAAGACCTACAGAGCCGTTTTTGCCAGAGTGGCAGAGAGTCAATCTGAGATTGACTCAGAGAGCAGAACACCCAAACCGCGCTTTATCTTCTGGACGTTACATTGGAGACCAAAATGGAATGCTTTCCCCCTCATAAATAATGCATCTCGTCCTCATTATTACTGCTATATGGACAGTTGCATAGGCATTCCCCTGGCTAATTAGCACATCCCACAGCAAGGGAAGCACAAAAACAATGATATCTAATGTGTTTAATGATTGGAAGGAAAATGTGGTGCAAAATGTCCTCAAAGCTATGACGCAACATTCTAAACTGTGAGTTTGTTTGAACCTTTCCTTAGTTATACACGCAGGGAAAATGTCTTGCATAAAGCATGTAGCTGTCCTGGGTTCCTTCAGTGAAAAATGACTTTCATCTAGGGTTTGAGTCCAAGCAAATTACCCCTCCACTGGTATGGATCTCTTCAAAAGGGGGTAGGGTTGGATACAGAGAGGGAGAGGAATTCAGGCACAGAGGTAGGAACAAAAAAAAGACATGTACTGCAGAGAAGACAAAAGTTTGGAGCAATGCATACCGAAGAAAGAAGATAAATGACAGGAAACATATTACGCCTTCAGCAACACACGCTCAAGCATCTACTTTCAATGAGAAGTCTATAAACGCATATTTCGGGCCTCTGTGTTCAAACTTTTGCATTTACACAATGCTTTTCAAGTTTCTACGACCGTGAAAACGCATGGCCATTAAACAAGTTAAACCAGGTTGAACTTTACCCAATCAGGGATTCTGATTTGGTGGCGATGTATAGATGGTGTCCCTTTTCATTGACAGAAGTGCCAACCATTTAAAGATTGATGATGAAGGAGAGATTAATGTTTGCGGTTAATTCTGTACGGATTTATATGACACCAGGTCTTTCATATTTATTGGAATGGAGGTGTTATAGAAAAAGCCTGGAGCAAATTTGCAAGATTTGCACCGCTTCAACATCAATAGCGACAGCCCAGTGTGACCACCATTATCCTAAATGTGCATTTAAGAATCCGTGTTTTGCACGTGCAAGAACGTGCCAAATATGCCCGGTGTTATGATAACATCAGAACAAACAAACACCAGCAGTCAGGTTCTCTAAACCTGCTGCAACATCATTCTGGCAGGCAAAGCTTAAAGCCAAAACGCCCAAGAGACAAGAGGCTCCGCTGGTCAAACAAAATAGCTTTTTAATTGAGTTTGTTCCTTTTTTTTCTTTCTTTCTTTTTTTTTTAAAGAAAAGCATGATGAAAATTGTCTCTGACAAATAAAAATCCAAAATCCTTTTTTTTTCCTAATATTTTTTGTGCCCCCATGGGTGAAGATTTCAATAGCTGCTGTCAGACTCTTCAGGAACAAAGAGGCATGCACAGAGAATGTCGTCACTGGAAAAGGGCAAAACGTGGGGCTTCAAACGTGCCGGGGACGAAAAGGGAGATCAGAATTAAAAGAGACAAGGAAAAGAAAAGCATTTCTTTACTTTGCAGGACAAAGAGTGGAGTAGGAACAAAGGAGAAGATGGATGGCAGCCAGTGAGTGATGCCCCTGAAGCACACGTGTGCTGTGTTGCGCCAACAATAGACGCACAATTATCTCATGACAAACCTCGCTGGAAGCCCACCATCCTCTGTCTCACGCAGCATAACACTCGGTCAGTCTGGTGTTGACTCACTTTTGACACGAATACACACAACACAAGGACATCCATCAGACCGCAGCGATGACATTGAGTGAGAACGCTGCAAGCGAGCTGGGTGATGACAGATGGTCCCGTCATCGCAGGAAGACATCAAACTTCCTCTTTATCAAATCAACTGACCTCTTAGATGCTCTTTATCACACTTCATTGTACTTTCAAACGGCTTCTTCATCGGTGCATAAAAATGTATCATTCCAAAAGTCTTCTCAGCTTTGCTGTGACAACCAGCCAAAGTTTGAATTAGTCTTTTTGGTCCCTTCAGGTTTGACAGAATAATTTAATAAGCCACCGATGTCAGCTATGGTCCCACGACCCACTGGCTTTTGTTCAGCTTGTGCAGCGCTGTCTTTTATCCTCGTTTCCTTTTTTAACATTTGTAAAGCCACTTCTGCTTTTCATCCAGCACCGGCACTTTCTGAGCTTTTCCATCCTTGGTATTGCAGTTCAGCTTCACGTTGTTTTCTAAGACGTTTATTGGGTTTTCAGATCATAAAACCTGAGAAAGACTTTTATAAATTTAACCAACTCCATTAAGGTGCCCTAAACATTGGTGCAGGTCATATGGAGCCACAACACACTTACAGCAGCTAAGATTGATGTTTAAAGTGTTGTAAAAGCTTTTCTTGGTTCCTGCCACAGAACGGTTCTGTCACAAGTCCATCAAATATCTGTGGTACTGATCGACAATAGCAATGAAAAAGCTCCAGACTTTAAAAGGCCAAAGCATCGTAAAGAAAAGAAAATCTACAGTGTAAGAATTATAGAATTAATAAAATATTAATATAAAAACAATGTTTTTTTCTGTAATAAATAAAAAACAACAAACTTGAGGGTTTGTTGGAAGAAGAAAAAAATTAAATAGACTTGTTCAAATGCAATTCATAATGGTCTATATATGGTCTTAGCAATATACACTGGATAGTCGCAAAGACTATTAGGGAATTTCTTCTACACTGGATTTTGGAATTGTAGATTCGGACATCCCAGAAATATGGCGAACGCCCTATAAACCAAACGTTATTGTGACTGTGCTACCTCTCACCCCTGTTAGTAACACTTAAAGAAGGAAAAAAAATTGCTGTCCAACATCGCTACATGTTAGACATGTTAGCATATTCATAATGATGCCCAACCTTGTTTGGAAATCGTAAAAAACATAGACTGACATTTTTACGGAGCACTGCATAGCTCTTAGAAATGCTTCGACATCCATAAACACAACCAGAATTAATCCATATATAAGGCGCTCCGGTTTATGAGGCACACTGTCATTTAAAAACAATTATGGCTTTTAAGTGTGCCTTATAGAGCAGGAAACATGGTACATTATTTAGATCTGTACATATTTTTAGGTATCTGAGGGAAAAAGTGTGTTCCTCACAAAAAAAAAACTAAAATGATTTAGAAGTCACTAAAATGACTAAACTGAATCACACTTTGGTAATACCCCCCATACTCCAAAAAACAGAAGTTAGTAAAAAAAAGGAATGAACTTGACTTAGTTTAAGATATGCTGTACGAAAAAAACCCAAGAAGACTAAAAGTATTTCATCATCAATCACATGTTATAGGAGAAACTATGTTATAGGATGAAAAGTTTAGAAGTGTATAGTGGAATAATTGTATGTAATTACACTTACAACCTAGTATTGAAAAAAATGCATAATACAGTAGAGAATTAAGAGCTGCAAGTGAATAATATCTTTGTTTGTTTGATCTAAGTTGGACAAAAAGAAATGCTCATGCACAGCATTGTTTGTCATCTTATTTTGACATGGAGGGTTTCAGTGGGAACATGAATAGAAAGGCTGTCTTGGATTAGAGTAACGCCCAGAAACAACAGGAGCGTGACAGTGAAGTTGACTGTGTGGAAACGAGCCGATAAAACCAACACAAAAGCAGAGTTCTGCGCCCAAGCGTAGTTAGGAATTGATTAAAGCTCCGATTTGATCAGGAGAATTTTTGATGGCCTTGCTGTGAGCGAGATGAGAGAGATCAATGCTTCCCAACCAAAGGACGCCACAGTACCTCAGAACAGAGACAGCATGCGACAGACAGGCTCAAGATCACAAGCAGGGCCAGATTAGGACTTTCCTCTGCTCAGGGCAAGTCTCTGGCATGGCTCCTCTTCTTTAAAAACAAGACGCCAAAAAAAGGAGATTGTTCCCTCCAATGTATCTGAAAAGCTTTGGAATATCACTGAAAAAACGTATTTGGAAGGGTTGTAGTCATTGTACATTTAAGTTGTTTAGAAATTGCTCAGTTATTTTTGTAAAAATACTTACATTGGGTAAATCTTAATCTCACTCCCCCTTTGCTAGTGACAACAAATCTGAGAAAACTGAGTAAAATGTACCCAAATAAAGGGTACATTTCTTACTAGATAAAATAACACCCATGAAAACTAAATTAAAGATATTATCAGTGTTAAGTTTTTTCGTTTTAAAAATTGTCCATACATAAACCATATAAAACACTATTTAAAGTGGTGCAATGATACAATGTTTAAAAAAAAAGTAAATTTTAACCTTAAATGGTATCTTAAATGAATTAAAGGTACAGACTTGTAAGGGTGTATTCGCAATTCAATATTCGCAGTTTCACGTATTCGCTAATTTTCTCTTTCAGTCATGTGACTCATCTGGTTCCTCACAAAAACTCATAGCTTAAGATGCTTTTATGAGACGTTTGAGTTCGAAGGATGTACTGCAGGGGAGGAGGGGAAAAGAGCACGCCGGCCCGTCGGCTTCCTGGCCGGCTGCTGAGGAACAGCGAGCAGGAACTATTTCTCGAATCGCTCCAACTGAAGTTTGTGCCCCTGAATGCCATCAGCTGACTCAGAAGCAGCTGGAAAATATCCTGATATGCTGAAGAAGATAATTGCAGAGAATAATTATCATCTGGATGGATGAATGAGGGAAGAAACCAGCATCTTCTGGAAGAAGAATGAACAGGAAAAATTTCAACAAATTTGATTTCACTGTTTTGGACTCGATTTTGAACGCGCTGTTTTGATCGCGATGGAACGATGTTTTTGTTACACGCTTTTCAACGCAAAAAAAACGCTGCTTTTTACATCTCACTTGGAATAACACAAGACGGCAGGAACAACGTGCTACTTTTAAAAAGTCTGTAAAAAATGGCACTTATGATGACCAAGCCTATGATCTTTACGCTATCTTTCCTGGCGATCCATGACACCTTTTGCTTGCCTTAGAACCCGGTCGTGCTCGCGTGATTTGTAGAATTTTCCAGGAACTCCGCACCCGATGGTCCCGTGGGGCCCTGGCATATGTCTCCTCATTTTTCTCGCAGGGAAAGTGAGGGCATGCTGACATGGTAAAAAAAAGGTGTTTGCATATGTGCAATTAAAAGATGTGTCATTCAGAACAAATCCCCAATGTCAAACATTCACTTCTACAACCTTCATATCCCATAAGGACATGAAAGAATAATGTTCATTTTAAGCATCCTGAAATAAAAACAGTAACACTATACTGTAATGTTTACTATTTATCTGCTGAATTTGAATAGGCTTTACTCAATTTTATTGTGTTTTAGTGATATATAATATCGAAGTGGACTTTATGTGTTCAAATATGTGTTTTAGTAATGTTAAATTAGAAAACACAACACTTTTGAAATTTTTCGGCCAGCCAGATCGGTACAGGGGCTGGCGACTGGTGATGATGTCACAGAATTTGATTGCCTGTACGGTCGTTGACACGCAAATACAGTTCTTCCGAGAAACATGGACGTCTTGTACAAGGAACGCGACACTAAAGCTTATTCCTAATTTCTTCACTACTCACTACATAGCGCACTACAGAGTCGATCAACATTTTGTAGTGATGTTTGACTCTACAATTTCAAAATCCAGTGCCCTGCAATTTTTCCAGATGTCTCTGCAAAAAACCAGTGTACAAAGCTGCTCACGAGATTGACGAAAATAGACCATGATGCATTAAGTTTGAAAATTTTTATGAATAAAAAGTGTTTACATTTATTTTTTAAATAAACAACCAACATTTTCATCCTCTGAACTCAGAATTATCCATAAATAGGGGTTGTAAAATGCTCGTAATTAACAGATTTTCACTTTGTGAAATCGGTCATGTCATATTTCCCGTTTTTAAAAAAAAGTATTGAGCATTGTGTCCGAATTGCTTTTAAAATTCAGGCCACTTCATAGTCCCATACTATATAGTTTTTTAGTAGTTAGGGGTTAGGGGTGAAATTCAGACATAGCCTATAAGTAGTTTGTCTAAGTGTTCTGATCTTAGTGTGACGTCATCATCATTAGTGAAAGCCAGACCGATCTGGCATGCCGAACACATATTGTACCTTCACCCCCGTGAGAGTCCTGAAGAATCCAAAACATTATCATGTTTCAGGCTGTTTTTGTTATGATTTCATGTAAAAATGAACCAACTTTTTTTGTCAATCTGCTCCCCTTAAATTGATCTGTCCTTGTTTTCCCAGCAGGTTTTAATTTAACTTAACAGCTGGTTCAGCCTCCAGGTGGCTGACTGAAACCCCTCTTCTCATGGCGGTGTTTTTCAGTAAGAAAACAGAAACAACTCTTTTGTGATTGAAAATAAAACATTTCAAAGACAGCGTGAAAATGCCAAAAGCAGAGAGCAAAGATTGATTAGAAATCAATACAAGAGTTCCTTGGGCAAAAAAAAAAACTGTTGTTTTGATCCGATGTTTTCATTGTTTTTTTTTTTTTACTTCCTCTCGGTTTGCATGTAATGTGATATCAATTTTTAAAATAACAGTCTTTCTTTGTAATATAATGGAATAGTTTGGTAGATCTACCAGCCAGCTTGGCTGGTGAGTCAAAAATTAGATTTTGGTCACCTGGAATTCAAACTCAAACCAAACACAGCTAAATCAATTTCAAGGCTGTTGCCACCAAAAATGCTCTGCCGAGTGCGGTTTAGAGCTTTTGTTGTATGTATTCCATCATTGTCATTTTTGTGAAAGAAAGTAAAAGCAGGGAGAGAGAAAAAATCGATTAAAATCGAAAATAGAATTTGATGTAAAAAAATCTGAAATTCTGAGATTTTTGACCATGGCTGCCAGCACAGCGTGCATTTCAGTGCCATTGACGTGGCAACTACAGTACAAACACAGAGGTCCAAGTCAACAACTGCCAAAGAAAGAATGTCATTTTTTCTCACCTAATCATCTAAGTTTATCAATTTAATTCAAAATGTGTCTGATTCATTTTAAACTCGTCTTTTCATAGTAAGTTTGTGTATTTAACTACATAACTGTGAAAATTTCAACATATAAATATAAAAAATTCTAGGGGTATAACGATTAATCCCTGAATCGGTTTATCTAACAAGATCAATCTCTCTGAGGCAAGTTTTTTATTGAATCAAATTGAATCGAACCAAACAAAATTGTATGAATTGAAATAAATCGATCTATAATCGAAATTGGAAGATACAATTCGGATTGAGTTACAGTGGGTTTATTTTTACTATGACGTAAAAACGACCAAGTTCCATCACAGCCGACACCTTCTTTAGAGCGATCGCACCCATTGATAAGGATGTGTTCTGTTTACAGTAGAAGACACAACTTTCTGCAGTCGCATCGCATGATTATATGAGTCGCGTCGCATATGAACGCACAGGGTCCCGGACCCTCGGACGCCCAGTAGCCCATGTGGTTGATCCGGTTTTAATGGCAAAGCGGGCAAAGTGCAGCTGCTAAGACGCTCTGGCTGGACTGATCAAATGTGACACATGCCCAATGCCTGTAAAGTCCAGCAGTGACTTCCTGCTTCCTTTAAAGCACACTCAAGGTGCCCTGCAGGTTTTAGCACGTCTCCTTCCACTGAGCGGAACACAAAGGTGGGCTGACTGACATCACCTCTACTTTATAACCACCCTCGCTCCTTGACAACTAAACTCCCGTCGCCATGCCCACTCCACCAAAGGACACATGTCACGAAGGAACACGCCAAAATCAAATTTATTAAGAGAGAGTTCATCTCAACTCAAAAGGAGAATTTAGAAGCAGGAGATTAGAGACCTGAGGCTGATAGTCAAGACATCAAAGACTGATCACGGCTGCATATCTCCACGCTCTCTTTTTTCACTCTCTCTTGCCCCCCCCTCCCCGTCTCACTGTGACTCTCCCTGCCTGCGCTCCACGAATGCGTGGGTGCAGCTGGTTCCTATGGCAATGCCAGTCTGACAGGGCTCGACCCCTTTGCTGCCTCTTTCAAAATGTCGCTGCTTCATTAATTATGAACATGTACGTACACAAACCTGCAGTGTTGTTTTGATAGTTTTTGGGATCATCTATTATTTAGTCAACACCGTTAGTATGGACACGGCTAGCATGCAAAACATCCCTTATTATTACCGGGAAAGGCAGAGAAACAAATGGGATTTCGGGGAGAAAATCTCGTTATCAGCTACACAGCCGAACATGAGTGGGTAAATAATGACACACTGTACCAAATGACACTGCAGTATCATGAGAAAATGAGCGGGCTGCTCTGCTCCGTGACAGATCAGCGCAAATGAACAGCACTAATGGGGCAGTGCAGCAAAGTCTCTGTTAAAACCCAACCAAGCTGCTTGGATTTGACATCAAAAACACACATTGAATTTTTTTAGCCTCCATTCAGCCGCTACATCAGCTAACAACATTGTTAAATTTAGCAACATGCACTTTCATGCTATTGGCATCTCCTGCCTGTGATGCAGCACAGCCTTCTCCACAGCGTCGGCGATGGAGGCGGGGGCTCAGTGGCAGCACAGCTGGGATCAATTGTGGCGGGGAACCATTCCTCTCAGCTGTTTTTATTAAGAAAAAGTTTGAAAAGTGAAACATTTAAGTGGGTGGCTTCGAAAAAAGTCCACACACCGAGTTTCCCACACTCATGGAACACAGGTGTTTTCATCAAGAGCATGGCCCTCCAACTTCAGCCATGCAGTGTCGTTCCTCCACAAACACACCAGTGAGGCATCGTTAGCTTGGCTCCTCAGCGTGTCGGGAAAAAATCAGATTCTAGGAGCTGCTTGGGCATCCCCTCAACAGCTGGAGTGCCGCATTTTGACTCTGCTTTTCACCAACTTGCTCATCTTGATATTTTTTTTGCGCTGTTGCTGACACTGTGTGTGGATGAACGTTACCCTTGTTTGAGACTCGTCCAAAAGATCCGGAGCAAAATTAACTTCTCTGATCTCTGAATGAGCTTCCTTCTGTGCTCGACAGGATTTCATCCTGAACCAAGAAAACACTATTTTTATGCAGGTATTCATCACAGCACACCAGGATTAATTACAGGATGATGATCAACACTGATTCAACCCTTTCCGTTCCTTCCCCAAGCTGTCAGAGTTTTTACACAAACTTAATACCAGTTTGCTTTTTGGTGCACGTTCTATATTTTCACTTAAAATAATTGTTTTTCTTTTGCTCTTTTACTACATTTTGTGGCCATTACGCCTTTTCTTTATAAAATGCAAGCTTTTAAATATGCACAATAATTGAATTATAACACCGTGTAATTTATTTTACTTTGACAGAATCACACACAAGTTCTTTTCTAAATAAAATACATCTTGTGTCAAATAACTAACCTTTTTTTTTACATAACAAAAGAGCTGCATAGGGCTAAGGGGCCTCAGGTTACAGACCCCCGGTATAGACACATTGTTCCAAAGGGAAATTTATTCTAATCACTGGATCCATTTTTGAAAGAACCACATTGTGGATGCTGCTGGATGCTGACATATGTGCTAAATCAGTGGTCCTTAACCAGCCACTTGGTACCGGGCCGCAGACAGAAAACAAATGCATACGTTAACTCCAATTATTTCCGTTTTCGTTTTTTCCGATACTGACAGAAGTTTTATTTTGTAAAACTACCGGATTCTGCTCACCACATCTGTCTGTCTTAACACGTCACACTAGGAACTCAAAGCTATAAAAAGGTTTCTATGGGGAGAAAAGAGTCAGTGGGGAACCTGAAGAGGAGCCTTCGACATTAAAGAAACTTGAAGCGGCTGTCTACTGACCAAACAGGAGATTTATTTTGAGACAGTTGTTTTCACGGACCAGAAGCGGCGGTGATTGGGTCTCGAAAAGTTTCACACATGGAGATAATAAAGTTGCAGACATTCATGTTTATTATTATATTAAGAATATACCAATTTCACCACGGTTTTGTCTTTTTATTTTGCTTTATTTACTCATCAAACCTTAGTCAGACGTGGTTAAAATTAGCGTCCGGTTGTTAGCATCCAGTTTGACGTCTTCATCTTCATCACAAAGTATAAGTTTAAACCAGCAGCAAACATTTGACAGAGGATGAAGATTCAGTCAAATAAAGTTGCTGACCTGAAGATGTTTTCTGGTCTGGTCTGGTCTGGTCTGGCCTGAGGAATCTTGTAAAAGGGAGATTACTGGTAAATTAGGCATCTGTTAAGACATTTTAGCATTTTTTTAAACTAAATTCCTTGTAGTAGCATTTTCATGTGAAAAATAGGTTTTTCAGATACCAGAAGCTAAAACTTATCAAAGGCAAACTTAAGACCAGTCCGTGAAAATATTGTCTGACTTTAAACCAGTCTGTGACCTGAAAAAGGCTGGAGAGCACTGTGCTGAACCAGTAGTACTCAACCCCAGGCCATGGACCAGTTCTGGTTAATGGGACAGTTGGTACCAGGCTGCAGAGAGGAAAAATACAAATATTCTGGTTCCTTTTTTGTTTGTTTTTTACAAAGAGATGATTTTTTTTATATAGTTTTATTTGGGAAAACTTCTAGATTCTCCCCACCATATCCAACTCATTCTAGATGCACGTCAAGTCGCTCAGTCACGTGTCCATCCACTACTTTCTTAAAGTGGCTGCACCAACCACTAAATTGAATCCCCCAAGCTAGTAAAGTTAACACAAAACAAACATATTTTGAAGTTTCTTTTGCAGAAAAAAGCCAGAGAGGAAACAGAAAAACAGGCTTTGACTTCAAAATAAAAGAAAGCTGCTTTTAACAAACAAAAACCAGAAGTCTTCACACCAAATATAGATTTATTTATTTATTTATTTATTTATTTATTGACAGTCTTTCCCACACTCTAAAAATTATGCATAATTTTCAGCTAAGTTAAGAGGATGCTGCTAATAAAGTTGTTCAAATGGTGGATTCACGTGTATGATTATATATAGAAAAACTGTTTTGGTTAACTTTCTTCTTTTTTTTTTACCTGTAGCACCTCAAAAGTTGGTTGGCATTAACATGGTCTGCATCCTGAAAAAATTGGGGACCACTGTGCTAAACCAAAGAACATAAACATCTATATTCTCTGTTTTGAAAAAGCCCCGAGCTTTCACAGGAGCAGATGTGATAAACTATTTTAATCAAAGATCTCAAATCAGGGAATGTGGCCCAAACTGGTTTCTGTGGGTTCAAAATGTGCAGAGCTTTTTAGCTTTTAATGCAATAAATTAAAAACCCTGCTGGCAAAAAAAAATGTTGCAATAGGTGGATACCTAGAAGTAAAAGACAATAAAAAGTTGCACAAAGTGATTTGGGGTTTTCTTCATACCCATCTTGGAAGCAGAGCAGACACGAGGCAAAGCGGGCCAAGCGTTTGGCTTGTGTGGGTCCACTTGAAGTGTTTCTGAAGCCATTAAGCTCAACACAACCTGCTTTTTACATATTTTAAAAGCCTCCAGCACAAAGTCATTCGCATGCAGAGCCAGAGCATTACGATGGCAAGGATGTTTGTGAGCGGTGCTGTAGAGTCCAACGTGGAGATACAAACTGCTCTGTATACAGACTATTACTTGTCTGTATACAGACAACAATTGTCTCCAACCTATAGGTTCTTACTTACTTACTTTAGCACACTTCTATCTGACACTTTATATATGAAAAGTTTATTAAAGATGTATGTTTTTAGCATACCGCAGACGTAGAAGCACTTTAACCCACTTATGTGCAAATGGAATTAGGTTTTAAAACCAAAAGATAAAGAAGCTAACATATTTTCCACATAACAGGGCTCACCAAATTAGTTGGTCTATTATTCAAACGTATGTCATATAACCAATGAGCTGCACAAGACTATAAGACAAAAGAGTCAGAGATAACTCCATCAGTCAGTTAAACTCTATTAACTGCATTTACAGTGACTCTAAGGCTATGTCCGAATTCCTTCGGTACTCACTGCATGGTGTACTAGTGCTTTCACCCTTTTGAAGTGCTGTACCACTATGTCTGAATTCCCACCCTAATCCCAAACTACTAATAAACTGTCTAGTGTGGGACTATGTAGTGCCCTGGATTTTAAAAGCTATTCGGACACCATGCTCCTTACTTTATTTCTTTTTTTTAAGTGACGAACATGATGTCACCAATTTCACGACTAGTAGTAAAGGAATTTGGACACAGCCCACAATTTCAAAATCCAGTGCCCTAGAAATTTCTCAGAAGTCTCTGCGAAAGACCAGTGTGCATCAAATATAGACCACAATGCATTGCATTTGAACAATTTTTGTGGAGGAAAAAAATGATTTAATGTATTTTACATTCAATGTTTTCATATTCAGAACACAGTGGATTCATTAATAGTCATCAATGCTCTATTTATTAGATTTTCATATCCTGAAATTAAAAAGCAAAAAAAGAAATATGGTGTCTGAATTTTAAAATCCAGGGTGCTAGAAAGTTTTTTACATTGTTGTTTAGGGAGTAGAAAGGGAATTTGGAGATAGGCCAAAAATAATTTGTAACATGCTACACGTTAGCCACCTTAGAAGCGTTAGGCACGTTAGTGATTCGCAAAACCTGTAACTCCCATTGTTTTTGCCAAATGTGAAAATAAAACAGACTAATAGAGCTAAAACAAATGTTACAAGAAACAATATGTAAAGGCTAAAAAAGGATATTACAAAAAAAAATTTCTTTCTGTTTTCAGTTTGAGGAAATGTTGATGCATATTTTTTGGACTTGTAAGTACATTGAAAAATGTAGGATATACTTATGATGATATATTTTCGTCTCAATTTAATTTCATATATCTCCTGATTTTATTAACCAAGTATTGTATTCACAAAACTAAATTTAGCAAAAAAGCTCTCAATTTTGTTGATTCACGAGCCCAAATTAGATTTTACTTACACTCCATTTCCCCCAGTACAAACAAAAAAGCAATTAAAACATGGCATTTTGCTCAGCTTTATAATTTAATATAAGTGTTTTTTGTGTTTGTATTTCCCCTGGCGTTTACTTTGAACAATTGATGTAGAGTTATTGTTCTTTGTTTTTTTTTTGTTGTATGTCACTCTGTGTTCTAAAATAAAAAATAAAAAATGTGACTAACATGCAAAAACAACACAGTCCATCATCGCTATAAGTTAGCCGTGTTAGCATCTTCCCAATAACTAACTGGTTTGTAACCCGTCAAAAACAGATAGACATTTAGATAGATCGCCATGTACCACTCAAAATCACTTCGACATTATTATGCACAACCAGAATGAATCCATATATAAGCCACTCCGAATTATAAGGCGCACTGTCATTCTTTTGACACAAATTAAGGCTTTTATTGCGCCTTATAGTGTGGAAGAAATGTTTGGCTGTGAAATTAACAATTTCAAACACTGCATTCATTTGCTTCATTTTTAAAGATTGTCCCCTTAATGTTTTTACGGAGCAACAGATAAACTTAACCTTTAGACAAATTCCCGGCGGTGACACATTAGCGCCCCTGCTCCAGATGGCCAACGCTACTAACCTTTAGTAACCATAAATCCTGCACCCTGAATGTATTTATTGTTTAGACCTTTTATCCCTTGAAGAAAATCAGAATGCATCAGCGGCTTATTGGATCTCATTAAGATCATTATTCGCCACAATGCCCCTGGTTCAACGATACACTCAGATATTATTACATATTGTGTTTCTGGGTTTTTCCAGCCATTAAGTCTTTGGGGCAAAGAGAAAACATGTCCAAACAAACACCAGCTGTTTTTCAGTGCTCCGGATTTTACATGAGATAATGGGTTGTTAAGTGAATACAAAGCGCATGAGCACAGCCAAACACATTTGTTGTGAAGAAGCATATATTTACTCTCAGTTATCACTACGAACTGCCTTGAATATGCCAGATCACAGTGTTCTTGGGGATGTGGGACGCAAGCTTCTTTGTGGCTAAATGTCATCAGAGATGCAGAGTAAATGACAGCCACTTCCCTCCCACAAGCTGGAAATGCGTCGTCACAGAGCGTAGGCCGAAAACTTTCCAACGTTTGGAGTGCATCAAAACTTTCTGCTTAAACAGTTTTGGAAGATTAAATGCTAAGAAGTAAAAAATAAGAACATTTAATTAATTTGATTTTTTTGAAAAATAAAACAGGAAGTTTGTGAAAAATGCCAAACCCAAGTCTAAAAACTTAATAGCTTTAAAAGCTTCAGTCCTTTAAGACTGAAAATTGTGCTTTTTTTGTGTTTTTCACATGTTCTTGTGGCATTTATTGGAATTATGTTAAGAAAAAGAAACTCAAAATTGCATTTCTGAGTATTTCTTTGTTCAAATCTTTGTGTATCAGCAGTAGATGAAGAAAAGGATGTTTTTGAAAGAGCTGTTTGTGAAAATGCACTTGGTGGGTAAAGAGCTCCCTGCTCCGCTCCACTCTACGACGGGAAAGGGGAAAGGGGATGGGCTCGCTCCACACCAACTATTCTAGAAAGCAACTTGGATTTTCTTTTTTTTTATTTTGGCATAAAACATCATAATAATCATTAAAAGATGTTTTGAAAATAGATCGAAAGATGGCTAGAGTGGGACTTTAGGACTCCAGCATTTGGACTTTCCTGTAAAATGTTGTTTGAGCATTACTAAGAAATTTGCATTTATTCTGTTAAACAAATATGACGAGTTATAAGTCCTTCAACTCTACTTTTTTTATTATAAACAGAACTTCAATCTTTTCAGTTTTCATAGTTTTATCCTGACCTTACAACTGAAGTGGAAAACCTTTTGTAGACAGCTGCCATGCCTACTAAACGTTTAAATGGCCTTGCTTTTTCAAAAATGTCTGATATTTTTGCCGCCAGATGTACTAATTTCAGAGAGAGGAAGTTAAAGTTAAAAATGCAGAGAAAAGGACGTTTTTGATTTTGCACTTGAACCTCTTGAGACCTGGCGTCCACATACATGGACAATACATTGTGGGTTAGTAGTTCATTTTGATTACCTGGGCCCCTGTGACAACAAAATAAAAAAGGCAAGAGGTTAAAAACATTATTGTCCTTGTGGGGAGTGAAGCAACAATGAGAATTCAGAAACACCAGGGTTTAAATCTGTGTCCAAGTAATCCCAGACGTAAACAGACTCAGTGGGGTCCTCCCACTCCCTTAAGCAATTAATCAAACAAATATTTCATAAATTTAATATTTAATGAATTCAGTGTGTCATGTACTTAATGTGTCTAATTGAGAGTCAATATAATGACAGCATTTAAATGTGTATCTAAATTTGTAAGTATCCTAACTAAGTTTCATTAATCAACCAACCAACCAACCAGCAAGCCTGCCTGCCTGCCTGCCACTAAGGAGACTTAGCTTTCTGAAAACACAGAAGGTGCTAAATAGTTCATGAGGACCCAGAACTCTGATTTTTGTTTCTCATTTTTGTCAAAGGTATCGTTACATTAATAACAGGCAGCAGTTTGTCCAAATGGAGGACTGTAAATCCTCCCTGCTAAATTTAAGCTGTGGAGTTCCACAAGGGTCTATATTAGGTCCCACACTGTTTATCCTTTACATTAATGACATACACTTGGTATCAAATACTCAAATACTTTTTATATGCAGATGACACAAGTATAGTCTGTACAGGGGAGAATCTCAGGGAAATTGTATAAACAGTAAATACAGAAATAGGGAAACTAAAACAATGGTTTGAAAAAATAAACTGTGACTCAGTGTTAACAAAACTAAATTCATAATTTTCGAAAATTGCCACATTCCTGCAGATTTAGAAATAAAAGTTGCCATTGATAACCATGTTCTGGAAAGAGTGACTGAAGTCAAGTTCCTTGGAGTAATTATGGACGACAAAATAAGCTGGAAACCACAAATAAAGCAGGTCAGAGCTAAACTTGCTAAAAGCATAGCAGTGTTGGGAAAAACGCGCCGTACTCTCACCCACAAAGCACGTTTACTTATATATTCATCCATAATACTACCATATTTACAGTACAGCGTAGAAGTTTGGGGAAATACTTAAAAAAAAAACCTACAGTGTTTATATATCTTACAAAAAAAACTGTTCATGGAGTGGACTATGGGACACATACAAATACTCTATTTTTAAAGTTGGGTTTAGTGAAACTATGGGATCTAGTGAAACTGAAAACAGCTCTCATCCTGTATAAAGCCAGATACAACTTACTTCCAATAAACTTACAGCACATGTTCAAAGACAGAGATGGGAGTTACAATCTAACGCGTATTGAATACATCAGGTTTTGTAAAAATGGGTGGGAGTGACACGATTTCTCTTCAACCCACTCCTTTTCAAGCACACTGTATTGTTTTATGTCTTTTTTAAACCACTGTGTTGATTTTTTTATTTGTGTTTGAAATAAACTGAAACTGAAACTGAGAGGTAATCAAGATTCTTGAGTTTTTGTTTTGTTTGTTTTGCTTTGAGTTTTTTCACATGGTTTTGTGGCATTGTTCTGATGATGGAGGACATGTATAAAGAAAATTAAGACTAAAATTGCAACTTTATTGAAATCTTAGTGGATCAGGAATAGGGAAAAAAAAACACTGTTTGAAAAAGCTTGTAGGTGTGACAGAATCTACAAAAGCAGGCAACCGTCTGTAACGGTTTCGGTTTCTTTGTGTTTTGTTCCTTGATTTCCTGTTTTATTTTGTAGTAATTCCTGTTCTGTTGTTTCGAGTTTTACCCTTCCCCATCAGTCCTGAGTGTTTCCACCTGTGTCTTGTTGCCTTGTATGTATTTAAGTCCTGTCCTTCCCTTCTTCCTGTGTTGGTCCATATTGTGTCGTTCCCCGGTTTAGAGTTTTTCGAGTTTCAAGTTTGCCTGCCTGTTGCAGTGGTTTTGTTTTGTAGTTTCGAGTTCACGTTATTAAACCTTCCATTCCCTGCATCCTCCTGCCTCCACTCCTCTCTGCGCCTGGGTACCTCCTATTCTCCCCGTAACATTATGGACCAACCCTACCAGTACCCAGCAGAGGGGACCTGTCTCTGGTGGACCCCTGGCTCTTCCCAGATCTACAGGGACTTCAAGGGGAGTCGCCTGGCCATAAGGGGGGGTCGACCACATCACCGCCGCCCCCATTCTAAGACATCCCCTGTTTCCTGGTTGGAGCGAGACGTTCTCCGGCATCAGTCCTTCCTGGACCCTCTGGACAAGGATTTTTGGCCCTGGGAGGACTTTTACGGGGAGGATGAGGGGGTCGAGACCCAGTGGGCCTTGAACTGCCCCCAGCTCCCTGCCTCCATCTTTGACGGGAGTCATCTGGCAGTGAGGGGGGGAAGCCGCCGCCGACGTCGCCGACGCCGCCGACGCCGCCGACGCCGCCGACGCCCTTCTCAACGTCCCGCCCTGGTTTCGGAGGTGAACCAGGAGGCACCCCGTCCGGTTCCGGCTCCGAGGAGGGTACCGGACCCACCACGACCCGTTTCGGTTCCGAAGAGGGTGCCGGACGCACCCCGTCCGGTTCCGGCTCCGAGGAGGGTGCCAGAACCACCACGACCCGTTCCTGCTCCCAGGAGGGTCCTGGACAGGGGGATGGCAGACCGGAGGGAACCAGACGTCTGGCCCGAGCCCCCCGCACCGGACGTCTGGCCCGAGCCCTCCGCACGGGACGTCTGGCCCGAGCCCCCCGCACCGGACGTCTGGCCCGAGCCCCCCGCACCGGACGTCTGGCCCGAGACCCCCGCACCGGACGTCTGGCCCGAGACCCCCGCACCGGACGTCTGGCCCGAGCCCTCCGCACCGGACGTCTGGCCCGAGCCCTCCGCACCGGACGTCTGGCCCGAGCCCCCCGCACCGGACGTCTGGCCCGAGCCCCCCGCACCGGACGTCTGGCCCGAGCCCCCCGCACCGGACGTCTGGCCCGAGCCCCCCACACCGGACGTCTGGCCTGAGCCCCCCGCACCGGACCCTGAGCCCGTGCCGCCTGCCGCGGACCCCAAACCCGAGCCGCCCGCCGCGGACCCCGAGCCGCTCGCCACGGACCCCGAGCCCGAGCCGCCTGCCGCGGACCCCGAGCCCGAGCCACCAGCTCCAGACTTTGAGCCCGAGCCACCAGCTCCAGACTTTGAGCCCGAGCTGCCAGCCGTTTGCTGGTCTGACTGTCAGTGCCGGATAGCACTACCTTCCGGCCGCCCTCCGGACCTGCCTCGCCGGACCGAGCGGTCTCCTGGCCGTCCTCCTGACCCGCCGCGCCGGACTGCGCGGTCTCCCGGCCGTCCTCCTGACCCGCCGCGCCGGACTGCGCGGTCTCCCGGCCGTCCTCCCTACCCGCCACGCCGGAATGCGCGGCCTCCCGGCCGCCCTCCAGACTATGTTGGCCCTTATTTTGGCCTTTCAGGCCCCCCCCTCCTGGACTGTAGGTGGAACCTCGGTGCGGTTCCTTGAGTGGGGGGTAATGTAACGGTTTCGGTTTCTTTGTGTTTTGTTCCTTGATTTCCTGTTTTATTTTGTAGTAATTCCTGTTCTGTTGTTTCGAGTTTTACCCTTCCCCATCAGTCCTGAGTGTTTCCACCTGTGTCTTGTTGCCTTGTATGTATTTAAGTCCTGTCCTTCCCTTCTTCCTGTGTTGGTCCATATTGTGTCGTTCCCCGGTTTAGAGTTTTTCGAGTTTCAAGTTTGCCTGCCTGTTGCAGTGATTTTGTTTTGTAGTTTCGAGTTTACGTTATTAAACCTTCCATTCCCTGCATCCTCCTGTCTCCACTCCTCTCTGCGCCTGGGTACCTCCTATTCTCCCCGTAACACCGTCTCCCTGCTCTATTCCGATGGATTTACTTGATCCCCTTCCAGACAAACAGATCTGTGTATGTCTTTGTTTTCATATCTGACCTGACATCTGGCTCTAAACTGTATGGTTGGATAGCTCCAATGTAGTTCACCATTTCTGTTGCACTGCTACTGTTTGGTTGGGGTTGTCAAGGGCTGTAAGCTAGCATGAAAGCATGTAAACAGATGGATGATGGGAAGAAAGGCTGGGCTTACTCTGCACCAAGGTTCCCGCCCAAATCTCAGAAGTAAATTTCTAATAAACTACTGTAACTCTGCAGAAACTATGTCCTAGAAAACGACACAGGTTTCTTGATTTTGATTTAAAAAAACAGCATATACATCGTTAAAAGACCACTGGGAGCAATTTACAACAGATCCAAATCCAGCAACTAAAAGGGCTCATGTTGTGAGGCATAAATAAGACTTTTCCAGAAAAAGTGAATCTCAAAGTAACTTCCTCAGGTAATTCTAAATCAGCCTTCAATCTAACCTGCACCTTTTCAGACAAGAAAGTGCAACTGTAGTAAAACAGAGCATCATCGAGATCCCAGTGCTAATTACCACAATGCAGTGCAGCCATGAAGACCTGCGCTTTACTACAGATCCATGTGTTTCTTCATGTCATTTTCTCCTCTGTAAGTTGAGTTGCTCAACTAGAAGTTGCTCTAAAAGTGAAGACTAACTTGATTTAGTCCAGCCCCAAACACTGACTGAATTACAGAAGCTGCTGCTAACAACGTGCAGCACTACTTGTGCATTAGGCGCTTAACGAAGGGCGCTTTAAAAACGTTTCAAACCCTAACAGGCTACATGCTAAATATAATTTTAACATAGGCCAAAGACTAATCATTCAAATGATCAAATTAAGGACTCCAGGATTTGAAGGATTTGGCCAAAAGAGCCCGAGCTAGTTCCTGATTGGCAATTGGCCCACTGATGCACAGCTGCTGGCTTCACACATCATGGTTTTTCCTGGGATAGAAGAAAATAAGGCAACTATTCTGAAATTCTCTCAGCTCTAGACCCAGAAAACTAATTCTAGATAACATTTGACAGAGGAATTGAAGCAATCCCATCAGCAAACAGTTCGAATAGATGAGATGCAGATTTTAAAACAAGTGAACACTTTCATACATGTTTCCATCCCAGAGGATCTCATTACTGTGGCCTCAGATCAGGACCCTCCTTTGTGCATGCGTTTCCATCTTACATGCGTGGAATAATTTGCATGCATGCATGTGTGTGCATGCAAATGTAATGCATATTACAGGCAGGCCTGTGTCCGAGTGCGATGCAGATTTTCCGTTTAGAGCTGGGAGCAGCAGAACTAGTGGAGGGGGAGACGTAAACTTTAAAGGAGAAAGCAGGAGGAAAAAAAGAAAGGAGTGAGGGCGAACATGGTCAGAGAGGACAGACGTGAGCTAAATAGCTGACTTGGCAACTGTAAACCAGAGAGGGAGGAGCAGGGTGCGTGAGTCATACTGCTCCGCAATGGGCTACTGTAAAGGACAGAAGCTTTCCTTTTTTTTTTCCTTCTTCAGGAAATGTGCTCTGTTTGGCTGGAGGTCTGGTAGATCATGTCTGCCTCCGGCAATAATAGCAAACGCTGCTTTTGTCATGTTTTTATGCAGGATATATTATTCCCTTTTTAGCAGAAAGGTACATTGTCATAACACTTTAACACTAACTTCATAGGAGAACTTTAACTATTTTGTTTTGTTCGTACACTGGTAGTGATGGAGGATGTTGTTACTCCAGGTGTAAGAGAGCAGAAAGGCCCCCTCATCCTGGTTCATGGAAGTGTGGGCTCGCACAACCGTGTCTGGCAATAGAAAAACCTAAGATGTCAGTTATCGATACAGATACCAGTAACTGTATTGAACTTAAAGTAATTTATTTGGGTCTGAGTGTGGTTTGATGACGCACGTTCAAGAATGCTCTAAAGGTTCTAGTATTGCCCAGGATATTCACACTGGACAAGCAGGGAGGAGCTTTATGTTATTCCTTTTCTATTGTTTACAAGCATACGTCTGCCACCTAAAGCTGGAAAAGGTTTGGTGCGAAATGTCGATGTAAATCTCATGAATCTCATTCCAGGCTTTTTCTTTCACGGCTCTATTCCAATATATTTTTACACGTTTACATAGATTTTTAATTGAAAGTGGCAGCTAGAAGCAATCTGTACGTGGCTTAAGTCTTGGCCTAAGACCGGGCATGTGACGCACATATAAGAATGTGCGTTCTTGAATGTGTGTCACATTCAAGCGATTTAACACTGGATACTAGCGCATGTCTACCACCTACAGTTCAAAGAGTACGTCACTACCAAATCCGTGTCCCTAAATGGTCAAAGCCTGACCATTTTTAACGTTCAACGAGTGTTCAACGGGAGCGCGTTTTGTATGTAAAGCCCCAGAACAGCCAGAAACACGTGTTTAGTCTTGTTTATGTAGAGTTTTTATTGGAAATGGACGGTCAAACGCAGAGGGCGGGAGGAACGTGGCTTCAGAGTTTAGCCTTGGTTTTGCATTTCTGTCCATAGATCATCATTTCAAACACCCAGTTCCTCAAATACGTCTTGCTTTTGTTTCCCTTTTTGATCATAGAGAGTTCCTTTACTTTTACTAATGGACTTTTTTTGGTTCTGTGTACAATAGGGGTATAAAGGGTACAAGTTTCTATTGAAAAATCGATTGAAAAGTGACAGTAACAGCAGAGTCTGCTAAAAATCAAACAAGATTATGTTTAAAAAAGGTATAAGATTGATCAGGAAGTAAAGTATTCATTTCTGGCAAACTTTTTCTACTGTTTTTACTCTGCCTTTTTCTATACATGTGGTGCAAACAAAAATATGTCCAATCACAAGCTAGTCAGGTCAATTCCTATTGGCTGAAGGTGAACCACAGTAAGTGATGTGGTTGCGTGCTCTAAACATACGATAATCCTTTTCTATTCCAAACAATGGCTGAATAAATTACACTTTTATTTAACCACAAAACAGTCTAAAAGAACCAAAATGGCAGGATTTAATGTTTGAAGCTGTTATAACAAAGACTTTTTTTTGTTGTTGTTGCTTTAAATTAAAATTGTTGGGAAGAAAAAAAAACTTTCTCTATTAAAAAGCATTTTCATTTATAGTTTTAAATGCCAAATGAAGAATAAATATCTATTTTATCCATAAAGGTAAAAGAATGGGACTGTATTGTATCACCACAAAGTTAGTTGACTCTTGTGAACCACTAGGGTTGCAAAATGTCAGTAAACGCAGAAATAACTGTTTTTTTCTCTGTATGTTTTTTTTTTCCGTTCAGGAAATATCATTCCCAAATGAGCAGCTATTGTAAGGGCATGGCACCTTAAAGAAGTTTGGTCTGTTTTAAGTGTGAAAGAAAACAGAAAAAAAAGATTTTTTGGCATTTTTGGTATTTAAACAGAGTTGGCATGACTAGTCAGAGTAAATCCTTTAAGCCAAACCCATTTGCTATTGAGAAACACAGTGAAGTACTAATAGACGTGGTGTGATGCTGTCTGAAAAATATTTTATAATTCCACCAGCAAATACAAATAAAATATAAAAATTAAACCCTAATGCCCTGGAATGCTTATGTTTTGTTTGCATGACTTGATTCATTTTACTGTGGTCAGAATATAGCATTTTTTAAAGTTTTTTAAGCTTTAAAGGCTTCTGTTTTTGCAGCTCAGAGTCCAAAAAGCTTTGAGAACCATGAACAGTTGCCTGAAAATGCTGAGTCATTACTTTTTTTTTACCACTGCTTAATCATGTGACATTTTAAATTGGTTTGGTCAACACCAGTGACCATTTGTAAGTGTACCCACATTGATAATTTTTTTAATTAAATCGAAATAAAAAAATACAAAAAAACATGACCTTTATAACTAAGGAATTGAGCCTTTATCAGTTCTTCAGTACAGCCACTTCGTTTTTCCATAACATTAAAGGGACAACAAGACTTTTTATATAATTTTGTGTCTTGAGTATTGTTAGTATTCATCACACAGATTTCAGTGGAGTTACTATTTTATTCCCTTCAAATTTTTTGTTTTCTGCATCATAATTGGAATTTGAGTGTTTGGCACTAATGTGTTTGTAAAAGGCATGACAATTATTTGACTATTTCTCTTTTTTCTTTATCTTTTTAAACAAACCATATTGAAAGCTAACATGATCAAACCATTAAAACTGAAAACGCCTCTTCTTCTTCTTCTTTTCCTTTGGGCTTTTCCCTTCAGGGATCACCACAGCAAATCAGCTTCCTCCATCTAACCCTGTCTTCTGTAACACCAGCTGCCTTCATGTCCTCGTTTTCTGCATCCATAAAGCTCCTCTTTGGTTTTCCTCTAGACCTCTTGCCTGCCAGCTATGGACTCAGCATCCGTCTACCAACATATTCTCTTTCTCTCTTCTGCACTTGTCTGAATCATCTCAGTCTGGCCTCTCTGACTTTATCTCCAAAACCTGTAACATGTGATGTCTCCCTGATGTACTTATTCCTGATCCTATCCATTCTGGTCACTACCAAAGAGAACCTCAACATTTTCATCTCTGCTCCCTCCAATTCTGCTTTTTGTCGGTTCTTCAATGCCACTGTCTCTAGGCCAAACAACACGGCTGCTCTCACCACAGTTTTGTACACCTTTCCTTTCATTTGAGCTGAAACTCTTCTTTTCTTCACCCATTCCCACCTGCCTGCCCTTGCTTCTTCATTATTCTGGACTGTTGATCCTAGATCCTTAAAATCTTCCACCTTCTTCATCTCTTCTCCCTGTAACCTCACTCTTCCACTTGGGTCCCTCTCATTCACACACATGAATTCCATCTTGCTGTGGCTAACCTTCATTCCTCTCCTTTCCAGGGCAATCCTCCACCTCTCAAGCTTCTCCTCCACTTGTTTTCTGCTCTCGCTACAAAACACAGTATTGTCTGCAAACATCAGAGTCGATGATGATTCCTGTCTAACTGCTGTTTTTGCAAAAGCAGGAAGGATGATGAACAAGTATTCATAAACAGCTATACATTTATATATACATTTACTGTCAGACCTTGAATTATTAAAACCCTTAATACATTTTAGATATGTAACTTTTTGTTCAGTTCTAAATCAAAATTAGGGATTTGTTTTCCCCCCTCATTTTTGCCTTTGGAACATCAATCTGTTACATTTTCTGAGATGCATTTCATTTTCTTTCAATATTAATCTTTTTCAAATGAAAGTTACTTTAAGTCTGACTTTGCCAGGGGGCCTGACTCTAAATGTGTGCCATAAAACGTACGCTTTGCTGCAAACAAGGCTGCAGCTAACAGAAACTTCAAAGATGAGAAAAGTTCGATTTTGTTTGCAGAAAAACCACATTTTGCATGGGTGTGGTCCAATGGCATGTGCAAACTTCATTTTGTATCACATGTTGCAGACTCCTCACAAATACTGTACAAGCTTGTGTGTGCGGCAATGAGTTGACACATCCCAAATATGTCTTTGAACTCTGTCTGAGTGACGCATAAAGAAGAGCTCTGCGCTGAGTAAAGCCCTCACCGCTCACTTCTCTCCGCACTGCAAAAACAGAACCTTAAGACAGTAAAAAAAAGCCCCTTGTTTTAAGAAAAAATGTTTTATTTTGTCTTGCAAAAAAAACATTTTTTATTAGGACATTTTTTCAATAGCAAAATCAAATCAAAATAATTTAAAGAAAAAAATGTCTTAGTGACTACAATTTTTTTCTTAAAATAGGACTTTTTGCTTGGTAAGACCATTTTTCTTACCCCATTAGAAATATTTATTTTTTATTCAAAGAAAACATTCTAAATTTGAAGTCTTTTTGACTAATTTCTAGGAAGCCTGTTTTTGCAGCGTGAGCTCTTTCCTCCTGCCTCCCCACCAGCCAGCCCTTCAGCGCTGATTCTTGGGAACATCTGAGGGGTTTAATACAATTTGTGGGCAAAGGAGGCAGGGAGGAGTGAATGAAACATTGACTTCTATATAAGAGCACGGCTCCGGCAGTAATCTTATTTGAGATTGCAGTGATGAGATTTTGGCTTCTTTACTCTGCAAGATGATGCAACTTTGGTCTTAAAAACACAATACAGCTGCTCTGAGTGCATGTGTGTTTTTGTGTGTAAGAGCATTTTACAATCTATGTCCTTCTGATTTTATCTGGAAACTCGGCTAAAAGCAGCATGTTTCCATTTCTGTGCGCATGGAGAAGATAACGTCTTTTTTTCTTCTTCATGTGAAGTTGCTTTGTGGTCTTTTTAATTGTTCTGGACACCACATAGGCTATACTGTTGTTGGTTTTCTGTGGCAGAAACGTGCTTTAGGTTTCATATAAACATGTTATAGTTTTCATGAAGGAAATATTCATAAAGGCAGGCAGCATCAACAACAACTCTGAGGCAGAATCAAGGTCAGGCTACAGTTCATGTTCACACAAAGAGCAGATTGAAGAGTGGAATTTAATGAAGATGTGGTTTTTGACTGTCAGTTTGAACTATACGATGAAGATGATGATTATCTAGTCTGTGCTCTTTTTTTGTGTGAAGTATTACACTTTGAAGCTAAGAGGATTTAGCTTCATTAGCTCGTCTTTTGTTTTTCCTGTGGCCAATAAAAATTTCCATTAGGCTCCTTTTACATTCAGTTTCTCTGCTTTGATGCCGTAAGGATGACGCTTTAGTCCATCTGCCTTCATCTTAAAAAGACACAACAGGCAAACCAAAGAGTTTGTACGTACAAAAGTTATGCTTAGGCTCACGGAAATGGTTAAATGTATACTTTAAACTGATGTTCTAGTCTTCCTCAACTTTCTCAACTTATGATGAGGAGAAGCTTTAAAGCTACTTTCACACCGCCCTCAGCACCCCGCGTTCAAGCAACCACGTCCTATATAAACACCCGTATATGCAGGTTTGGGGCTTCCACGTTTGAAACTTTTGCGCTTACGTGTAACTACACATATTTTTACACCCTTTTTTGGCCCTACGTACAAAATGCACAGCCAATGCTGGTGTATTGAAGGTTAAACCAGGTTGACCAATCAGAGACCCTGATTTGGTAGTGACGTATGGATGACATCTCGTTTAATTCACGAAAGTGCCACTCCATTGTAAATTGATCATGAAGAAGAAAATTAATAATTGCAGTTTGTGTCTGGCCGTAATTCTATGACACAAAATCTTTCATATTTTTGAAAAGAGCTGTGATAGAAAAAACCTGGGGCTAGATTCCCAAGATTTGTACCGTTTTGACATTTTGCATCAAGACTCTTCCAACTGTAGGCGGCAGGCATGCACTAGTAAATAGTAGTAAATACAAAAAAGAATAAAAAAAGCCCTCTCTGCTTTTCCACCATCAATGCCACGGGCTAAATGCATGTTCAAGAACCAGTGTTAGCGCATTCTTGAACGTTCGTCACATGCCTGGTGTGTACGTAGCTTGGGATGCAGACATGGAGGACTGCACTCCTGCACGCCACTGAATTGACTTTCTTGGTGTGTCTGCTTAAGTGTGATTCTTTGTAGGGCTTGCAAAGTCAACCACATGAAACAAGATAAAATATACAAGTTAAAGTAAATTTAAATGATGAAACATTTCCTATCAAAACTTTACTTTGCCAAACTTATTTTTAAGAAACTCATAAAACTTTCTCTGCACTTGACAGAAGGAATCACTTAGTGGTATTGTACAAACACAAAAATACATAGTTAAAGTCCCACTCTGATCCTCTTTTGATCTATTTTTAAAGCGTTCCCAGTGGTCTTTGAATTAGAATTAAGCAGTTTTTAGCGAAAATGTAAAAATCTGTGTTGTTTTCTAGAACATTTTCTGCAGGGCGGCAGTAGTTCATTAGTAATTTGCCTCTGAATAGTGGGCGGGACTGTTGACCCAGGACAACTGCACCTCCCTTTCCTCTGAGCAGGGAGCTTGTGGCCCATCAGGCGTACTTTCTCATCCAGCCCTTTGCGTTCTGTTAAATATTATAAGTGGTATGTAAATCAAGAATGATTTGATTTGATGTTACAAAAAAGCTGTTTTTTCAACGGAATCGTCTGCTCCTGATTCCCAATGATTTGAATAATAAAATACTCTAATACTGAAATGTTATTTTAATCTTAATTTTATTTATATACAGTATGTCCTCCATTATGAAAGAAATTTCCACAAGAACATGTTACAAACAACAAAAACTGGATATTCATCCAAGTGAGTCTTTAAAGAAAAGTATTGTAAGTGTTTATATATTTTCTTTATTTCCTAGTTCCAAATAAACCATAAGATCTGTGCTTAACAATACAGTAAACTAATTTTAATAATTGCCATTCAAGGTAAAGAAAATGCTTTAAAAAGAACTGCTGTCTTTATCAATATAAAATGTTCAATGTTTTTGGTCTCTGATCTGCATTAAGGGATTTTTTGCGTTTCAAAAACAGGACCTTGCGTAACATCATTACAAAATAATAACTCAGGTAAAACAACACTATCATCATATCTTTGAAGTACTAAAATATTTCTTGTTTTTTGAGGTTTTTAAAGCGCATTGCTGCTGAATGTTTTCTATGCCGAAGCAGTTCTGGGCAGTCAACAACACTGTTTGTTTTTACCCATGATTCTCTGGGTTGTCATGGTAATGTATGTCTGTAGAAAACCTTAGGGGGATAGAGAAGTGATGATGGGAGAACATTTAGGGAGCAGCTGCAAAACATGTAAAAAATCTTCACTTTGATGGCGGGATTTGCACAGACATCACAAGTTCAGTTTTTAGACCTTTCAAATTACAAAAGAAAAACTATTCATTTGTGTTTGACCTTGGCAAAGGGACAGCCTTGTTGAAAAAAGGAAATTACTTATATTGTCCAGCTTTAAAGCAGCATTTTCAGGATAATCATACTAAATTTGTCAGAATAAACTGGTAAGAAACAAGGAAAGATCTCGCTTTTCTTTTGTCTAGCATTTTTTTAGACATCAAATCCGTAAAATCTCAATTAAAAGGAACATTTTCTGACAAAATGTAGCTTTTTGGTATCCATTAATAGGCTGCAGTGACTCCCTGAACCAGGATAGTATGAAGACAAACTAGAAATACAAGTACACGAAGCAAAAATGAACAAATAAATTCATTTTTTAAAAAGCAGAGACTGGATACTGACAGCTATTACTGAGTCATAAACAACTAATCGCACTTTCACCCACACGTTTACCACACAGCATATGCCTAAACCACACTTGTCCAACACAGTGTGTGCTGCCAACACCTGTCAAATACCAGCAGTGTACTCAGGCTTTTTCCTCTTCCAGTTCAGCTCTCAGACGCTCTGCAGCTTGTTTGCAAGTATAAAAACGGGATGAAAGATTTTTCTGCTAAATCACATTGATCACTTATTTCTTCAACGTTCACATATCCACGCTCCAGCAGATTTTTCCTGCCCACACACAGTGGCTTAAAACTGTACCAGGCCCGGCGCCAGAGGGCGGGCCGAGCAGGCCAGCCCCGCCCATTTACACATCAGGCCGCCCCAGGACAGGTGCTGTTCGTTCTCGGTATTGTTGTACCCTAAGATCACTAAAAATGGACAATAGAACTTGACTTAAAAAAAGGTTAGCACGGAATACAGAAGCAGTAAGAAAACTACTTCAGTGTCAGCAAAGCAAGTGTAGCAACAGGCCACATCAGCTCCGCCTCTTTGCTCTGCAGCGGCACTCCCATTCACTCATCCAGTCAAGATGATGTTCAAGTTGACAAGCCTAAACAAGAATGCCTCAAAAATTTTCCAGCGCAATATTTCTCTGGAAAGAAATGGATTTTCTGAGTTGCATGGTAACAAAACATACTCTGGTGAGCATATTCAGTAAAAAGTACTGTTTTTCATGCAAACAGTTCACCAAAATCGGATTTGATCTCAGTGAAGTTCTGTCACTTCTTTTTTTTATATATTATTATTTACATTTAAGGTTTGAGCTTCTGTTGTGAGAGTTTACACAAATGTGTTTAAAATGATTAAAAGACAATGTATGGTAACTGTGCCTCCCAAAACGACCAATGCTTTAACAGTATTTTTCTCAAAACACTAGCTCTTATTCATTTACCCCCCTCCCCCATAAATCCATTTAACCATCATTCACACTATTAAAATGTGAATGAAGCCCAACCCAGCCCAAACCCGACCAATTAACTTGATTTGCAGGCCCAAGCTTGAAGCAAACCCGAAATTTCAATTTATCCCACAGTATTTCTGGCAGAAAAGAACGCAAGATTTCATAAGGTTAAAATAATCTACATATTTTTATGATCATGATAAATGCATTTGCACAACGAAATAACGCTGGAACACAGAATTAGAGGCCAGACAAAGAGAGTAAAAGAGAGATCTCGATGCGCACCTTCTTAATTACGCGGAGAAATACTGCAGCCCAGCGTCTGCGCTTCCAGTTTAGTAGTTATATACCAATTACCTTACAGAACCTTCTCTTTTTTAACCAAATTATCTATTTATAACAAGTATTCCTTAGTTTAGTGTCCAAACATCGTTTTAGTATACATTTTTAAAAACATATATTTATTAAAAAAGTCAGAGAGAGAGAAGCTGGCCCGACCCGACGTGAACGTAATGATTGTCATTTTAGTCCTCGACCCGACCCGAATTTCCGGGTTCTGACTCGGGCTCGAGCTTAAGATCTTACCTCTAATTCACACAAGGTCGGTTGTTTTCTGTGGATCCTGGAATGCACAATAACTAAAAAAAGGTTAACGTGAGGAGCTTTTTAGAGCTAACATGATACTTTTTGATCTTTTACAATATTAGAGAACCCATTGTAAGAAATTCTGTGATCTTTTTAAGATCTTAGATTTAAAAAACATACCTGCCTTCTGGAAATGATCATTATAGTTCGATAATGAGGACATTTGTGAAGTACCATAGTTTTTTGGAAAATATAAGTTGGAGTATTGGTCACAGAAACCAAAGAAATGCATCATAAAGAAGAAAAAATCCTATATAAGTCACACTGGAGGAAAAGTTGCACTTTTGGAATAATTATATATTTTAACACAACAAAAAATGGACATTTCATCTTGAGAGGGAAGTCATAATAATGGACTAGAAAACAATAATTGACGGAATATATGCACAGTTTACTAACGTAATTGTATTTAGCTTCATGAAACATAGGAAGACTCTAGTAGCGCAACACATGGACAATTCTTCAGATGAACAGCTAAGATACTCAAGCTCCCAGGCCTCTGATAGAAGACCCAAGCTTATATGAGAAACCACCAGCAGAAGGGTGAGAGGGGCATTTATATATATATATATATATATATATATATATATATATATATATATATATATATATAAATTTTTGGTTGACAACTAATACAGCAATCTACCACTACATCCTTCGCGATCACCTTGTCGATCGGGATCGATGTTATGAGCATCCTTGGAGGAGCAGCTGCAGCGGGGGCGCCCAATCAGTTACAATGTGCTTCTGTTACTGATAGTATCATGTAAATATATGTCCACAAACAGCTGTGAAATTAAAAAAAAATAACTATAAATAACTTTCACAACTTCGGTTTGCCCCTATGCGACGCATATGCCGCAGACCCACTTTTTGTGCCACTGCCCTGTTCTAAAGCCAATCAGTGCAGCAACTGCTTCATGAATGTGTCTTTTACAGAATTACAATTTATCGTTTTTTTTTAGTCTAAGTTATTTTAAAAAAAAGTTCATTGTTGCACTTCTTTTTCTCACCACACACACCACAACACACCCTAGTGTGGTTTTCAGAGTTGCATTACATTATATTCATATTCATGCAGGCTGGAGGAAAGACTCAGCTCGCGCTGCAGTCACTTTTAGCTCAAAGTGAAGCAGTTTGAAACAGAGAATGTGAGTTTTTCCTCCACTTTTTCGTCTGTGATTAAAGAGAGGCTTTCATTTCTGCTTGCAGCGCATCACACATCCAGCTGAACTTATGGAGCTTGCTCTGGTCAGGGTCATTAAGCATGCTGTTGGGGATGTGGCTCAAGCCAAAAGAATAGAGAGAAAGCCGGCATGCCAAACTTTTTGTTATGCTGTCCTAGAAAGTCCTGGAAACTAAAAAAGCTGCTCTTTACTTTTCATCACAGTGACTTTGCTGAATCCAGCTCAGTCCATGTACTTTTATTTAAGCCTTTTGGTATCTGTGGTAATCCGGATCTCAATCTTTTGAAGGTTTATGATTTCAATTACATTTGGATTTGCAGTCTTTGGCAGTGGTTGATGAAATGAGTGCCATTCTGGTTAGAATACGGTGTCAGACTGTTCAATAGGAATTGACAGCCTTGAAAGATTTTCAAACACACGCCAAAGTTCAATTAAAAACTATTTTCATTTAAAGATAAAAACAAGAAAGACTTTTATTTTTAAAAAGAATTCCTCTTTGTTACACCAGGTGAATTTTCAAGCTAATATCTATCCAACATCTGGAAACTACAAAGTTTAACGCAAGATATGCCAATGTGTCAATGCCAGAAAAGCCAAAGTGGGTACAAAATTTGAAAGTCATTAGAGTTGGAGCAGTCTTCATGGTGGTTTAGCAATTAAAACCTTTTCCTCAAAGCAAGAAGGCCCTGGTTCAAATCCCATCTGAGACCTTTCTACATGGAAGCGGAGGCACTGACATCATCAGTCAGATTTACAAATCTATGAATCCTCCAGAGTAGCTTATTAACCATTTGATTGGCAACAGTTAAAGTGTGTTGTTTAAAAGTTCATTTCAACATTTTTCTTCCATTTACAAACTGTATTCCTGGAAATTAAATCACCCAAATTGTTATTATTGACCTACTTTTACTTATAGGAAGTCTGTGTGCCACTCCTTCTGGATGAAACCATGGATGGCCTGTTTGTAGAAGTTTTCCTTTTCTTTCTTCAGTTTTTAAAGTCTGTCTGTCTCAGTGGGGATCACTGCCAGTGACGTGTCTCCACAAATTCCTCAGTTTAGACAAGTAATCCTCCATTTAGAAAATGATGCTAAACAATATGAAAGAATAACTGGAGGCTGCACTACCACTGCGTCACATTCGCCCTCTGCCATCAGGTCAGCATACTGCGTGGCTCACCTAGTGTATTTTTAATGGGCATTTTTAGCAGATAAAAAAGACTAAATGGATCACAAACTGGCACCAATGTAATCAGCCAGTTGGCAAGAAATAAAAAAAGTATTGTGAAGTGATTTAAAAAAAATAATCTTTTATGACAATGTAAATACCGAAACAGTAAAACGCATGCATCAGCTGCAGTTCCAGTCAGTGTGTGCGGCACCAGGGAGCTACGAGCTGCTGGAGCTTATCCTGCCGCTTTCTCATGTATTTGAACAAGAAATTTGATACTTTCTTTTACCAAAGAAACATTGACATTTCTAAAAAAAATTACATTTGATTTTTTATTTGAAAAAGTTTATTTGTTTCATTTAATTTATGCATTTTTTATGTGATGCCTCACCTGCCTCTCCTGACTGCACATCACTGCAACACGGAATTAGCATAGTCTCCTTGTGCATATGTGATTTTTTTCGGGCTCTGGTTTCCTCCTCCAGTCCAAAAATATGCTTCAGAGGTTAAACCCTATAACACTGGGGATGTCGCTGCCGACGCCTAAACAACACACGTTTTTTTGACATAACATGTAGCTATGACTGTTCATGCAATCAAAGTCATCCAGCAGATTCTGATGTGGAGAAAAGCAGCTTTGCACATGGCTCTGCTTATCAACCGGTGCTCTCCATGACCGAATCAGCTGATTCATGCTGATTGTGTAAATACTTTCCTTCTGTAAAATGTTACATATCAGCACAAAGCTGCTTTTCTCCCCTTCAATCCACTGGAATTGCGTCAACAGTTGGAGAGTTACAGTAATCGAAAGAATGGGAATAAATGGGTCCTAGTTGTGAGTGTGAGTGGCTGCTCAACCCTGTTTTGCCCTGCGATGGACAGACAAACTGTCTAAGGTTTTGCCATTGTGTTCTCTGTCCCGATCAGGCAGGAAACTTGTGACTTGGATTTTTCCCCCCACTTCACCCGTCAGTAGCTGAGTAGGCTCCAGCAACCCTGTAACACCAAACGGCCCTGAGAGCGGCTTTACAAAAAGCATGGCTAATGCTGGAGCTTTTTATAAATAAAAAGCAGTATTTCTGTTTCTGCTGATCTTAATTTGTTGTGATCTTTCACTTTTTGGTTGCATTCAGGTCACATTTTCTTCATTCTCATTTTTATTGCCTCAGAATGGAGTCATGAAGCAGTGATGCTGGGAAGTGCATTCCAACAATTCTGTTTTATTGCAAGTAAAGAGGGAGGAGGATATGTTTCTGTATTTTTCCCTCAATGATCCACCATAAATCTGCACACTGTGTCCTGTATCATCACAGAGCCATGCCCATCACGAACGAGATGAAGTGACCTAATAACCTTTTTTGAAGGCCACCCTCCGAGAAGATCTTCCCGGACCCTAAATATGAAGCATCTCTCCTAACTAAGAGACAGAATGATCTGTGCCTCTCCTCTCTTTCGTCATAGCTGTTCTCAAGATATTTCAGACAACAAGGAGGAGACGTAAAGGACGTCCAGACCCTCGAGGAATTTGTCACCAGAGAAGGAAAAAGAAAACCGATGAAGAGACAGACAGAGAGATGCCTGAAAGATAAGAGAGAGAACAGAGAGCAATCAAAAGAAAAACAGTCTGCTGTTTTTTTCTCCTGCTGCTGGTATCTCAGGGTTGGAACAACAGATCCTTGTCATGAAATGGAGGTACAGCTGATGTGCTGCTCAATCAGAGGAGGTAATACAATTTCAATAGTACAGTCTCCAGTTTAATGGCACTGCCAGATAGATTTCTACACTTAGCCATCTCAGAACAGAAAATCAGAGGTGTTTTTAAGTTGCTGTCAGGCCTCAGTGTCTCCAAACCGCTCTTCACACCAAATCTGTTCTGTCTGCAGAACGGAGGACAGACGTAATGAAACAGAATGGAGAAAGCCGTCTCCAGCTTTCATTTCTCCTTTACCCTGTCTTTAAATTTCTGTCTGTTGTATCTCCATCCTTGTCTCTCTGTTTTTAACTCAGCCTTCTCACCTTATCTATCTGCCCATCACACTTTCCTTATCCCCTTTTTCCCGTCTTTCCTTAGCATCCCCACAGCAAAGTCTTGATTTCTAGAGAAGGGTGGTGTAGCAGCAGCCGGCATACAAAACAGCTGACTCAAAACGCACACACACAACCTGCATGAATGGGTGTGCAGCTTGCAGGAATAGAGAGATGGAGAAGGATGAGAAGATAAATATAGAGGAGAAGAAGCATTTCAGGGAAGGGAAACAGGGAGGGAAAGGAGGGGCTATAAAACCTTCTGTTAGAAGTTTAGGTTAAGATTAGCTCAGACTCCGGTACAACGAGCAGATATGCGTCAGCAGACATTAAGCAGCTTCTTCATCATTTACGCTACGAACAGAAGGCACGAGGTCAGCGTTTGGTTGTCTCATCACTTCAAAACAAAATGCTCGGGTTAATAAAACTGGCTCCTGGGAGTCTTCAGGAAGCCTGAGACCCAGCGTGACTCCTGTTTTCAGGCACCTTTCCAGCACCCTCACAACTTGCTGTGTTTACAAATTGGCCAAGAATGGAGTACTTAAAGCAGTTAGATGACCTCCATTTAAAAAAGAAAAAAGGTTTTTGACAAGTTTCTTCTGGAGAGTATGATTGCTGATCCGGTTTCTTTCCCATCATGCCTTTAGATCACAATAAAACCATAATATGGCTGGCATTACCATAAATTTGTTTCAAAATATTTACTATTTAATAGTTTCAGTAAATACAATAGTTACTAAGCTACCATATACTAATTGTGGAAAAAGTATGTTTAAACATACATAAGTAAGGTAACATGCATTGGTACATACATAAGTAAAGTAATACATAAGTAAAGTAACATACATAAGTAACAAACAAAGTAAGGGTACTAAACAGCTTCATTTCATGCCTTCATTTTGTGTGATTGTGTATGTGTGTGTGTGCGCTTGCTTGGTGGGGTGTGTGCAAGTGGGTTACAACTCGTAACAATAACTTCCTAATTACAGTTCCCCAGTGTTTGTGCAATCTTCCTGAAATGCTAACTAGCCCCCTACAGGGACTCTGGTTCATTATTAATCCATGTGCTTGCTTGAGTGCATGAGTCCTGGGTTGAAAAGTGTGTGCCTTGGAATCAAGTGTGTAGGCTCGTGCATGCCTGTCTCTGCATCTCCACACATCCCTTTTGCCGTTGCATGTGTCATGTTCACATATGCAACGCTGATTTGTGTCAGCACTCAGCATGAGCGGGATTCAGCTTTTACGGCTCTGAATGAAGGTCATGTGTCAAACAGGTAAAGAAAGAGTCACGTTGACACCCCCCCCCCCCCCCCCCCATCACTACTTCCCTCTAGATGTTTGAGGAGGTTACATACAGGACACGTTAAAGAAAAAATCGATTCCTCGCCTGCACACTCTCAGGGTTACACACGTGTTAACATCCAGGGAATCACCATGTTGCAGGCATGTGTTATGGCCCGCGTGTCAACGCTCCAAGGAAAACTGTAATACCATATATTCCGCGCTATGTGGCACACTTAAAAGATTTAATTCTTTTTCAAAAAAATATTATAATCAGAAGCACTGAATGGGATTATTCTGGTACTATTTACTGATATTGAAGCAATTTTGAGAGGTTTACAGCGCTGTGTCAAAATGTTGGTCTTGTTTTTTTAAGTTGCAAACAAGTTTAAGTTTATTGTTAATACACTAACACGACTAACGTGTAGCAATCAGTCTGTAGATTTTTTACATCCTACTAACAAGGCTGGGAGTTCGCATAGTCACAGTAACAGATGTTTTAGTGGTTTGTTTTAGTTTATTCTTGTTTTTTCTTACATGTTGGACACAAGATTGGCAGTTGCAAGTATTATTTTAACGCTAACATGTAGCTGTGTCAGACTCTTTTTTTACTGTTACTAACGAGGGAATGGGATGGACAGAGGGTGTAAGAAGAGCGCTAAATGCAAGAGGGATGACTGTGGTGCACAGGGGAGAGAGGTTGCTCAGGACAGGGAGTTTGTGTATGAATGAATGGATGGGTGTGGTAGAGGTCTGGTCTTGGTATGAAGCGGCAAGGGGAAACCAGCCTTGGCTGAGGCCCTGCTGTGGAGGTGCCCACACTGGGCTGTGCAACTGACCCTGGTGCAGTGTGGTGTGGCTTGGACCAGGCCTTAGACCAGTCACATACACACACACACACGCACATACGCACACACTGAAGGAGGAGGGTTTGGGGAAGAGAAGGAGGGAGGTAAGAATGGGTGCCTTGTCTAGGCTACCCCACTTTGGTGGGACAAAGCCTGGGTATATATATAGGAGGTGTCATGCTGTCCCAGTAACATTTGTTTTAGTGGTGTCAGTCAGCTTTTTTACGTGTTGTAAACAAGGTTGGAAGTTACAGGTTTTAGACGCGGCTAACGTGTAACAGTGTCAGACTCTGTTTTTTAACATGTTACCAAAAAAGGGGGAGTTCATGTATGTGTTAGCGTTATCAGTTACAAGTATTGTAACTCACAATGTAACGCGGCTAACATGTAGCGCTTTACAACTTCTTGAGTTACTTTGATCGCAGTTCTTAAAGTCTAACTGACCAACTTATCTCTGACTCTTTTCACTTGCTTAATCCGCCTTATTTCGGCGTGCATTAAATATGACATAAGTTTGAAAAAAAAGGCCATTCAGTGCACTATAGTGCGAAGAAAGAAGGAACTCATTCTTTTCTGCTTCACATTTGTCCTCTTCACATTTGCCTTTGATTGACCTTCAGGAGAAACTCACACATTTTTCAGATGTTCGAGATGTTCGAGTGTCTCAATCTAAATAAAAAAGCACCATCGTTATTTCTGCTGCCTGCACTGTTTCCCCATCACGGGCCTTATCTATTTGATGTAACCTGTTTCTTTTTTTTTTAAACCAAATGTTGAAATCAAAGTTAAAGAGAAAAAAAGGAGAATCTGAAGAAAATACACAATGAGAAAGACTCATTTTTGCAGAAAATTACCAGACATGCAGAAACTGTTCATATTTATGCAGATGTCCCGTAGGGGGCACCGCAGGGCATCCCAAAGATCAACATTATGACAGAGACATTGCATGCTCTCATTCCTAACACAGAAGACAACTTCCTGTCCAAATGAAATGACTTTGACAAATAGCAACTGATGAATTCTGAGCCTTTGATTGCAGCAGTTCGACATAACACACGGCTCTGGCAACCAGAGAGGTGGAAAAAAAAATCCAGCAAATGGATGGGAGTGTTGAGGGACTCCCCCTGCACACCAGCGCATCTCAAGAGTTCCCAAAGAACCATCCTCACAGAGATGCCTGTAGGTACAGAGACTGAGCTGTGGGTGGATATTTCACTCCTGGGGGTTCAGTAAATGATACAGCACGGCAAGGAAGAAAAAACTAGTCCTTCACAAACTCGGGTGAAGGTTAAGAGCAAACCTTGAGCACATTGACAAGACAGGCCGGATGCAAACGCTGTCACTTTTTATCCATTTACAACATGCCGGCGACTCCTTCCTTCAAAAGCTGCCACTTCTTATTACAAATGATTTGTAAAGTTTGTACCTGCCTCGTTACAGATGTAACCAAAAGACATGGACACTTCTGCTGCTGCAGCACAAAAAGCTTTTACTGGTTAACTGCTGAAAAGGAGATGTTGGAGCACCTTATTGCGTTAAAAGCTTGAGAATAATAAGGTTTGAGAGTTTCTTTTCTCTGCGTCTATGTGAGGGGCGCTCAGACCTTTGGTGAAAAATAGGCACTTTGTGACAGTGCAGTCCTTGGACTGGTGCAGCACACACTGCAGTACTAATGCAGGATGAGAGTAAGACTGCCCTCAAAGATACAGATGTCCCATGATATCTAAATACTTCACTTTGACACAAAATTACTGCCATTTTTCAATCCCCAAAGCTAAATTTCCCCAAAAATGAATCAGTAAGGCTGTTATACTGTAACCTCGTCATGTCTGTCATCCTGAGAGTGAGGCCCAGCTCTCCTCCTCTCTTCCTTTCTTTCCATTTTCTATCCCCCTTTTTTTCCCTTCTTTCCCGCTCTCCACGGCACTCAGCCAACAATTGGATTCAGTCAGTGGAAAAACTCTGTTAGTAGTCCATGCCCTATGGGACAAAATGGCAACAACATCCATTGCAACAGATCATAGGGCGGGTCAAAATGTAACTGCAAGACTTTGCGTCTCGCATATCCATCCGCTGGGCCTCTGCGTTTGAGCCGCACATCAAGACGGTTTTAACGGGTGTGACGGTTTAGCTGCATGGACACAAGTTGTGGCAAATGTGGTTTAAGTCCGGGGACGTCGCAAGCTCCCACAAGAGCCACTACTGCTTCTTCTATCTTCTGCAAGTGTGAAACCTGACAAGACAGATGAGCAGCGGGTCTTCCATAGCATCTTCCCCCTCCTTTGATGTTTTTGGCAAGGAAATGCCTCAACATGTCTCCTTTAGGTGTCACATTTCTTTGAAGTCTGGTGACTGTGAAAGCCACGCTCCATGATTTGCTTAATTTCGCTGCTCATTAAAGCAGTTATTGAGCCCCTTGTGGCCTTGAACAAAGCATTGTTGTTCCTTCTTTGTCTCAACTCATCGAATTTGTTCGTTTCTGTTAAAAAGCACTTTAAGAGATTTTTATTTTTATTTTGTTACACCAGGCTGCATGTTCTTTTTCGTGGGGGGGGGGGGGGATAGATTAATAATGTGTTCTATTGCTGAAGTAGCTTTGCAGAGACCTGGGGAATAATTAGGAGCTGGATCTGATTTTACCAGGTCATTATTTAGTTTTTTATGGTGAGACCTAAGAGGACACATTGGTGCTTTTAAAGCAATTTCAGGCCTAGAGCTATCAAGCCTTTCCAATAAAGTTTATTCGGATTCAAGAAAAGAATGCTTTGAAGATGAAAGAAGATTTGATATGGTTGTAATTAGGGGTGAAACCAGAGGGAGAGATAAACGAGCCTCCAATCCGGAATGAGCTGTCGCTGTCCATGGTGCTGAACGCGTTTATGCGTAAACCCGGGTTATGAGGACTCTGGGACCGACGCCTGTCCCGGGACAAGGACTACTCTGTTACATCTGCAAAAAAATCTGGCACACTGAAGACAAATCTTCAAAGGCTGATGAAGCTCAGGTCAAATCTGCACAGTTATAGGCAGCTGGAAGGAAGAATCCAATCAGGCACCGCGCAAATTCACCGGGGACTGATCCTGTGATTCTCATGTGCGCGTGATTATTAATGCAAACGCAGAGAAGGCCAGCAAGCTTATTAGAAATCCAAAATTCGTTTCATTCAGCTCACACACACGTAGAGGTGCGCACATTTATGACGAAAAATCACAAAAAAGCATGGATTGATTTCAGAATTGCAGGAGGCTCGTTTTAAATGTTTTTCTCAAAGTTGCCTTCGCATATTATTTTTTTTAATAAATCCAAGCAATACAAGATGCAAAGCTGGAGCTCCTTGCGCCATCTGCTCATGTTCGTCTGAAGGCTTCACTTTACCTGATCCAGATGCCAGCATAGAAGAAGACGGTGCTCCTCCACACATCGGTCCGCTCGCTGCCTCCTCTTTTCTGTTTCAGTCTGTCCGTTACTGATGCGCCCCTGCGCTCTGCTGTCGCCCCTGACAGGAGCTGTGACCGGGATCCGCGCGGCGGTCACAGCGGCTGTGGAGCAGCGTCCGATCCCAGGATTTTTTGGAATTCAAAACGGCGCCTGGTGTGATGTGCTGTCTGCTCACCGCTGCCTGCTTCCTCTCTCCTCCTCCTCTCTCCCCACTCAGTTCCTGCGTTTCACACTGCGTCAGGACTCGCTCTCCTGCGCGCTCTCTCCTGTTTAACTCTCTTCTGTGCGCGCGCACGGGAACAGAAGGTTATGCATTTGGTGGAATGGAGTTTCTATTTGCGCCCTGTTGTCATTCCATTCGCTTCTATCGCCCTCTCAGACCTGCTGCTCCAGTCAGCTGCTCTTTCAGCGCAGAAAGGCTTCCGTGGCTCTCGAAGCGCCGCACACAGCCGTGGAGATGGCGCTTTCGCACGTGAAGTGGGAGATTGCCCAATCAAAGCCAATCCGAGGAACTTTTTAGGCGAAAGTGCCTCGAATAGATGCAAGTGGAGCTGCAATCATGGGAACTGGGGTCCAGCAGAGATGTAGATACTTGTTGTGTGATGGGTGGAGGCCACATTGATGCGTTTTTCTCCCCAAAAGATAGACGGGGCCCGAGCGCTGTCTCAAATTGGCCGTCTGCCTGGATGCGCTGTGGAGCGATGCAATGACCTACGAGCAGTCTGGCCAGAATAACTTATTTAATCACACAAGCACGCGCGCACACAGACACACAGTGGAAGAAATAAGCATTTGATCCCTTCCTGATTTTGTAGTTTTGCCCACTTAAAAAAACAATTGACAGCCTGTCATCTTAATGACAGACTTAATAAATAGTAGAAAATCAAGAAATAATGTTAAAAGAGTTATATAAATTAATTTCCATTTCATTTAACAAAATAAGTATTTGATCCCCTGGTAACCATTAAGAGTTCTGGTTCACATAGAGCAGTTACACTCTCCCAATCAACCTGTCACCTGAGTTGAAAACACCTGTTTAAACTAATTAGATCAGAAAAGACACCTGTCGGCAGAATCAGTCAATCAGTCAGACTCCAAACTCTTCAACATTGGAAAGACTTAAGAGCTTTCTGTGGATTTTAGGGAGAAAATTGTAGACCTGCACAAGACCAGAACTGACTACAAATCCATCGGCAAGAAGCTGGAGGTCAAGGTGGCAAATGTTGCACTTGTGCCAAAAAAAACAAGAATTACAACATGACCATCAATCCACATATGCCTGGGGCTTCAAACAAGATCTCACCTGGTGGGGTTTCCATGATCATGACACCAGTGAAAAATCGGACTAAAATAACACAGCAGGAGTTAGAGGATGATCTTAAAGCAGCTGGAACACAGTCATGAGGAAAACTATTGGTAATATTTTACGCCGTAAAAGTTGAACATCTTGCAATGCTCGCAAAGTAGTCCTGTTGAAGAAGGCACATGAGAAGGCACCTGAAGTTTGTCAACAAACAGCTTCATAATTTAGAGCGTGATTAAGAGAAGTTGTTGTGGTCAGATGAAACCCAAATTGAGCTCTTTGACATCAACACAACGCTTTGTCTTTGGAGGAAGAGAAAGTCTGTCCATGAACACCATCCCGACTATTAAGCATGGAGGTAGTGGCAGTGGAGGCAGGTTGTCCAATGACCGAAGGGATGGTGGTTCGATCCCCGCTCCACCCAGCCAGCTGTCGTTGTGTCCTGGGACAAGACACTTCACCCTCCCTGCCTCCAGTGCGGCTCCACTGGTGTGCGAATGTGTATGAATGTGCCGATGTTGGTCAGAGGGGCTGTGGGCGCAAACTGGCAGCCACGCCTCTGCCAGTCTGCCCCCAGGGCAGCTGAGGCTACATTAGTAGTTACCATCACCAAGTATGAATGAGGAGTGAATGATAATGGGCAAATTGTGAGCTCTTTAAGCACCAAGAAAAAGCGCAGATAAATCTAATCCATTATTATTATTAGAAACATTATGTTTTTTAGGGTATTTTTGTGCACAGGGCTACTACCCCATGTGAATGGGGGGATGGACGGAGCCATGTAACATTAAATCCTGAGTGAAAACCTCCTTCCCTCCCCCAGGAGTCTTAAAATGGGTCATGGATGGATGTCCCAGCAGGATATTGACCCTAAACATTCAGCCAAGGCAACCAGGGAATGACTGAAGAAAAAGCACATCAGGGTCACTGAGTGGCCCAGCCAGTCTCTGCACCTCAATCCTATAGAAAACGGATGGAGATAGCTGAAGCTCAGAGTTGCCAGGCAACAGCCACAATATCTTAATGAGTTAAAAGTCATTAGCAAAGAAGAGAGGGTCAAATTTGTTCCAATGTGCAGAAACCTGGTCAGCAACTGCAAGAAATGTCTGGCCTCTGTGCTGCTAATAAGTATCAAGCCACAGGGTACTAAGTCTTTCCAGCAAGAGGGTTCAAAAACTTATGTTCTTTAATGAATGGCAAATAAATGTATGTAAACCCAGAATCGCACTTTTCTGATACATCATGTATTGAACTGTAAGAACACCCCTCCCCTACTGTCATTGTGGTAAAAACATAAAACCCCTCCTTTTTGACAGTCAGCGTCATACTTCACCGTCAAGTTGCAAAGTCCTATCTTTTTTCAATCATTACCATTTCCTCTAAATATATAAATAATTCACCTGCTGCTACAACTACCACATCCTAAATCACTGACACTTCTGCATTGAAGAAGGAAAAGCCACCAAATCCAAAAATCTAGGAGGTCGTTTGAGGTCATTTTGGTGTAAAGTTTAAAAAACACACATCTCAGATGTAAAGAGCTGAGTTTGACACATGAGTAATGAAAAAATATGTAGCTTTTCACCGTCTGGAACCTGTTCAGACTTGGCTCAGGTGCAGCCCCTCCCCCCATCCGCATTTAACATATGGCTGGGCTTTACACCTGAACCATTTCTTAGCAGTCAAGTTGTCCGTACTCAGGTTTTTGGGGGGAATCCAGATTCTTGCCCCCCACTCTCTGGCCTCAAAGAGTTTGAGGCCATACTGAATGATAATCACAAACTTGTGTGTGAAAAGAATGATTTTAATCTTTTAATGATCTATTGAACTCTTTGTATTCGTGATCCTTTTGATTTCATGTTTTACTTCGAAGCCCATCGAGACGACTGTTGTTGTGATTTTGGGCTATACAAATAAAATTGAATTGAATTGAATTGAATTAATGCCATAGGTCTGTGCGATTGTGTTGATTTTTTTTGATTGATTGATTTACTTTATCGATTTATTTCAAGCATTGCAGTCAAAGCAATAAAGACTGTACACAATGTACACAGATTTATCAAACTCATTACAGAAATTATTAAATGCATAGATTAAAAAAACAGAAAATAAAACAAACAAAAAAGACACTTAAATCGTTTGCTTAATTAAATATAGTGATTATTAACTAAAGTCATGTAGAGCTTGATTTATTGCTTGAAAAGAAGTGGGAAGAAGTGAGCTTATATAATCCCACCCCTACTGAGTTAATTCATTATATAGTTTTGCATAGTTTTTATAATCTGGTTCTGATTCGAAAGATTCTTTTCAAGTTACAAAATCCAGTGCAGTGCATGAGTAGAATGATCAATGCTTGATTGGAAGATCGCATGTTCTATTGCTGCCTGGCCACATGTCGAAGTGTCCTTGGGCAAAACCCCCACATTGCTCCAGGTGGTTATAGTTATATATTATGTGTGTGTGCACTGGTGAATGAGACTGTGACTGTAAAACGCATTGAGCCGTAAAACAAGGTGGAAAAGCGCTATAAAATAAATGCCATTTACCCTACTGTATGTCCTTATTTAGTGCTAAGAAAGACATGCCGTCAGAGCAAAACAAAAAAGTTAAGTAATGTAGGAATTTGAGAACGAGATGCGCTAAAACAGGAAGGTTTTACAAGTGGCAGTATTCTTATGTGACAGTTTTTTTCAAACACTTTAGCTGACAAGGTTCAGTGTGTATGAAAGCAGCAGCAGCAGCTGTTGTTTATGAAATCAAACCACACAACCACAACCTGACAAAGCAGGAGGCCCAGGTTCAACAAACCCACACGTCCAGTTAATAGTCTGGAGGATTCAGCAGCATCAATCTTAGGGAAAATTGATTTATCAAAAGCTAACGGAGAATGGTCAGTGCTGCCAGGAACTGAAATATGCAGGACCAAAGCTGTAGAATGCACCAGAATTCATTATTATACCAGAAATACCAAAGCAAAAAACACAAGAGGTGATTTATGTAGGAAGTATTGAAAAATCTTACACAAAAAATAAAAGGTTTGGTGTAATTTAAGGACAGAACAGCCCTTCAGAGGATGTACAGAGTTTGGTTATTTAATCTTGGTGGTGCAGGCTGTGGCTGTTGTTGATATTATTTCTGCAAGGAATTTCTATGGGAATGGACGTTTGAACTTATCTATTGTTACCATATGGAAAAGTGTGAGAAAGTGGAGCCACTTGAACTACTTTTACAAAAACAGGCAGGAGTGCCAGGAAACAGTTGTATATTTGTAGGAAGTTCCGGATGAATCAGTATAAAACTCTGTGATTATTAATGATAGAATTTACAGAACACTGGTATTTTCATTTTTAGGGATTGCTTCTAGTTTTGCTGTTGTAAAAACATGAATTTCTTCTTTCTCTTCAGTAGCCTGCTCTTTACCAGATTTTAGTTTATTCTCATTTTTTCACATTTTGAAACCTCTGTAGAATAGAATAGAATAGAATAGAATAGAATAGAATAGAATAGAATAGAATAGAATAGAATAGAATAGAATAGAACATTATTGATTCCACATAGGGGAAATTAACTTTTTACCACAGCTCTATGTAACCCTTCGATCCTAGGCACTTTAACATTGGGAGTTGGGTCATCTAGACCCACTAGACCGGGGGTCGGCAACCCACGGCTCTTTAGCGCTGCCCTAGTAGCTCCCTGGAGCATTTTCTAAAAATGTTTGAAAATGTAAAAAGATGGAGGAAAGAAATATATTTTTTGTTTTAATATGGTTTCTGTAGGAGGAAAAACAAGACACAATCATTCTTAACGTTTACCAAAGCTGTAAGAATGTGTAGAATAAATATTGTAGCGCCCGGCAAGTACGTCACTTGCAGCGGACGATACGGAAGCCTAGCTGTCAAAAATATTGAACTGTCAAACAATTGGCTGCGCTAGAGAATTGTCCGTGTCCCATACAGCACACGACTCCGACCAGTCTCAGAGAAGTGGAGGCAAAAAGGAAACTGACAGCGCAGCCTCTTTCCGGCCTATCAAGCCCATTTATTTTGATCACACACCACATTGAACATTGCACAGTGGTGATCAACCTCTCTCCTTTCTACACTCATGGTGCAACATAAAAAACCAACATAACAGGAAGAATAAACTAAGGAGGAACAACAAAACTGCCATATGAAAAGAAACTTGGGCAAACAGAAACGCTCATACTGAGCCCTAATAAGATCGTCATCCCACATCCCACAATCCCCTGCTGCTAACAGACCTAAAATGCACATGACCGCCACTACAATTTCAACACTTCTGTCAACGAAAATTTGCGTCATAGCCTGCGACACACGTTTCTACCAGCAGGGCTTCTTTTTTTTAATTTTTTTTTTATACTTTTAGCGGAACGCTAGGCAGGTGGCTGATGTAAATTGAATCACCGTCAGTTCCGTGCATTGATCTCCTGCTACACAACAAAGCTGTCCAGGGGTGACTTTTTGCGTCACTTTGTCGTCTGTTTAGAACACGTGAAAAATTCCTGAAAAGCAAAGACCTGAACTACCCGCAACTGGAAGATACTGTGGCTCGAAAAGCTGCACTTTATGGTGAATATGACTGTGACAAGCCACCTAAACGAGCTGAATGAAAGTCTCCAGGTGCCGCAAATGCTTGAAGCTGTTCTGTCATTCGAGCCCAGGCTGACTGTCATGGGGCACGCACGTTCCATTTTATTGTTTTTTTTCGAATCCTCAAAATAAAAATGACATCAAAAATCGGATTTCTTTATTCCATTTCTTTAATTTTATCAAAGCAATGAAACATAATTCATTGATATTATAATGAAGCTAAACTTGCACAAGAGAGCAGTCACGTGACGCGTCGTTCTCCGCAGAATGCACTGAAGGGCAAATAAAAATTTGATAGTTAATAATGCTCATTATGTATTTGTAACAACTTAGTCATTTTGATAGTAAGCTAATATAGCTAATATAGCTACATATTGCATGTGTTGCCTTCATTATAAGGCTTAAATAGGGCTTTTAATATTTTGCGGCTTCAGACATATTTGTTTTTTGTTTTTTTCGTCCAATTTGGCTCTTACAACATTTTGGGTTGCCGATCCCTGCACTAGACAGTGCGCTGAACCTTTTTTCTTCAATGATTTGTGATATTCACTGGTGTCCATGGATTACATGAAATCTTTCCACCTTTATCCACCTTTGTCATGGTAGGGAGAACAAGTCAATGTAAGGGTGGGGTCATCTAAGATAGCACAAGGCCAAACAGCAGATAGAAGATCATTTTTCAAATAAAGCTTCTGATAAAGATGCTGTGGTCACCAGTTCATTTTGAAATCTGGAGCAACATTTTATCCTCCAGAGACCATGTGTGCATGTATTACACATGACATTACACTTCAACCTTTCTAAGTAACAAAAGAACACTCCAAACAAAAGCCTTGGTCTTAGGAGGTTAAACATAAAAAATATTTGTGTTTGAGGCAGACTTGTTATCACACAATTTGGTTTTCAGTTCATTTATACATGTCAAGGTGTGCATCTAAGTGTCTGCTATATTGAACTGAAATGTCTTGTGGAAAAAGGTGTACCCCTGCATCCTCTTCTTCTACTTTGTTTGTCGCCAATCCTGTGACTGGACAAGGCAACTAATAATCATAAATGACAAACTTCTGCTTGAGTTCTGACTTACAAGTCAGAGTTATCCATCCATCCATCTACAGTACCCGCCGATCCCTTTCGGGGTCACGGGCTGCTGGAGCTAACTCATCCACTGCTGGGCGAAGGTGGGGTACACCCTGAACAGGTCGCCAGTCTGTTGCGGGGCCCGAGCCAGAATTAATTCAAATAAACAATTGCCAATAATTCCCAATCCCTGTAAATTGTGTTCTTTAGCTGCTGAGGTTTTTACACCATTTTTAAAATTCTTTACTGGAGCAGAAATTCCCTTCATGGGGAACTGTTCTGTGTGTACTTCGCCTTCACCCAACAGTGACTGGCTTTGCTCCAGCACTGGTTGACCCCTGGATGGAAACCGTGGGTTCTGAGGATGGATGGGTGGATGGATGGATGGATGGATGGATGGATGGATGGATGGACGGACGGACGGACGGACAGACGGACGGACGGATGGATGGACGGATGGATGACCATTCCCTATATGTGTAAGTTAACAAGTTAACTTCATTCTGTATCTGCATCTTAATGTATTCCCACAGTTGTTTTTCAGTTTGAATGAAACTGTCATCTCCAGAAGTGTGTGATCTTCAGAGTCAGTCTTTCTGGTCTTTTTTATTCAGTAAAAAACACTTTCTCTTCTCCAGTGTCTTCCTTTTGTGCTCTTAAGGAACTGTACTTTCATTGTAGAATGATTTGTTTTCTCTTTTTGTTTTTGTTTGTGAGTGTTTAATTTTTCACAAATTGCTATCATGCCACTACAATTAAACTGAATCTGACTGAATTACGTTCCAGTTAATTGGACTTTATTGGACCGAATTAGACTGTTTGAATTAAATTGTATTGGATTTTAACTTGTTTATTATCTTCATGCCCTGAAATTTTATTTGGCAGGACTGAGCTAAATTGAATTGAATCGTTGATAGATGTGAACAGGTGCCACATGCAAATTCCAAGTCCTTGGATCTCTTCACAAAAAGCACTAGAGCTGATACGATTCAGAGAGTAAAAATATATTAGGACAACACAGACAGCCTGATATCATTGCAGTCACAGATTTACTTCTTAAAACCCACCTGAGAGCTTGCAATGAAGGATGCTTTTATTTAAAATTTCATTATGATCATTTTTTGATCAATTTTAAAAGCATTCCCAGTGGTCTTTTATAATTTTGTTGTTTTTAGCCAAAATAAAAAAACTGTCATTTTCTAGGACATACAGTGAGCCAAAAAAGTCTTTAGACAGCCACCAATTGTGCATGTTGCCCCCTTAAAAAGATGAGATAAGCCTGTAATTTTCACCATAGGTAAAGCTCAGCTATGAGAGAATACATTTAGGAAAAAAGCATCCAAAAAATTACACTGTCTGATTTTTAAAGATTTGTTTGTAAATTATGGTGGAAAACAAGTATTTGGTCAAATACATGCCTCTCTAATCTTTTTAAATGGGAGAATTTGCACAATTCATGGTTGACTTTTTTGCCCCATTGTAGTTTCTGCAGAGCGGCAATAGTTCATTAGAACTTTGCCTTTGAGTTGTGGAATGGGATAATTGGCGCAGAGCAAGCCTGCCCCGCTTCTTGTCGCCCATCTGTTTACATGCTATCCTGGTAGCTTACATCCCCCCACACCCCCAGCCTTACAATCAACAAAATGGCATGCAATAATGGTCGGGTCCCTCTGGTACTTCAGGGAGTGACATGCTGACCATTATGACGGATTTCTTGACTGCTCAGCAATAGAGAGAGGAAGACCTTGTGGCTTCACTTCACCACCTGAGCGGATCCCTCCAAAGTCAAGGGCAGCAACCGCATACCAAAGCTCCGTGCAAATCAAAGAGCAAAGCACCACGAACCTCCAGTACATCAACAGCAAGCAGCCCAAGGTATACTCTACTTACTCCAGCATCCCGTCATTTGCCGGACACTGAGACCTCATCATCTGGCTCAGATGACAGTACTGCACCTCCATGGGGTCTTTTTTCTGATCCGAAAATTCCCCCTTACCAGACTGGTGAAGACACTGAAAACTATCTGACGCGCTTTGAACTTATCGCTAAAACATGGAAATGGACGAAAAAAGAGTGGGCATGTCATTTGGTTCCACTGCTGTCTGGTAAAACTCTGGAAGCCCACACAGCAATGGATGAAGACCGAGCCCACTGCTACAAAGACTTGAGACTTTGTTGTTGGCTAAATTTGACATTTCACCAGAGACTTATAGGCAGCAGTTTCGCTGAACATCTGCGCCGCATGCAGAAAACCCAACAGAAACCCACCATCGCCTGAAGTCTCTCTATCGCCGTTGGATCCAGCCGAAGCGGCACACCAAGGAAGAGATCGCGGAGGCCATTATCTTGGAGCAACTACTGCAGGTTACCTGCCGATGTCAGGACCTGAGTGAAGGAGCATGAGCCAGCAGAGGGGATCGCAGCAGTGGAGTTGGCTGTCCAGTATCTCAATGCCAGGAGTGGAGGGCGAACTCCACGCTTCATGGGTGTAACATATCAACCAGCCCTGCTGTTTCAGCAAAGAGGTTTGAGGAGGGAGAATGCTCCAGGTACCACCAATAAGGCAGCAGGCTAACGCTCATCTGGTAAGGACATTTTTTTCTTCTATTGTCAGCAACCAGGACATAAAACTTCAGTATGCCCCATTCGAAAATCTAAGGTCACTGGTGCATGTTATCCACCTTAACCTAAGAGTGAGCACACTGATGATAAAGACTTTAAAGGTCAGCAATATATTAATGAGACTGTTAATGGACACTGGTCACTGCTATGTTGGACACTGGAAGCTTCATCTCATTGATAAAGCGCAGTTTGGTGCCAGCGGGGACTCTGGATTATAGCCGGAAAGCAGAAATTCTTTGTGTTCATGGGGATAAGCATCTTTATCCCAAAGCTGAATTAACCGTACATATTGATGATCAGGCCTATCTATTAACGTTTGCTGTGGTAGACAATTTACCTGTAGATGTAGTTCTCGGATGTGATTTACCTGTGCTCATGGACTTGCTGAAAAAAACAATTGAGCCACTGAACGTTACGAAAACCCATGATGAAGTTGATGTGAAAATTTCTGGTGCTGTACTAACTCGAGCCCAAGCAAAAGCAAATGTGCGACATTTGCCTGATTTTGATGACAGCCTTTTTGAGGGTGGTAAAATTAGGCTAAAGAAATCTCCCAAAAACGTTTTGAGAAAATACTAAACTTAATCATCCCAGAGCCAACAGATTTTGCGGGGATGAAACATGGGAATATTTCTGATTTACAAAAGGAGGATAAAGATTTGAAACATCTGTTTGCTAAAGTCGCACAAAGTAATGACAAACTCTTTGGGGAGAAATCACAGTTTATTATTGACAACAATGTGCTAGATATGGCTGTGGGTGAACAAAGGCGTCTTGTTGTACCGGTTATTTGTAGGGCACTTGTTATGCAACTCGCTCACAACGTTCCATGGGCAGGACATTTAGGTCGACATAAAACATACCTTAGAGCAGCATCTCGTTTCTACTGGCCTTCTATGTATACAGATATACAGAAGTATTGTGCTGCATGTCCTACCTGTCAGAAAACATGTCCAACCCGAAAATCAGACAGAGTCTTACTCCAACCACTTCCTGTTATATCCACTCCATTCTGAAGAATTGCCATGTACATTGTAGACCCGCTTATTAAAAGTAATATATCCTTTTTGTCTGTGACTATGCTACCAGATTTCCTGAAGCCTTCCCACTGCGCACTATCACTGCCCCCACTGTTGTCCGTGCCTTGGTTCAACTGTTTTCCAGAGTGGGGATCCCAGATGACATCTTGACCGACAAGGGGACTAACTTTACTTCCTGGCTGATGCAGCTCTTCTACAAACACCTTGGAATCTCTGCAATTCGAACTACACTGTATCACCCCATAAACGGATGGTCTGGTGGAGAGGTTCAATTAGACACTCAAAAAGATGCTGCAGAAGTTTGTGGATGACACAGGTAAAGACTGGGATCTCTGGTTGCAATTTATTCTTTTTGCCTACAGAGAAGTTCCCCAAGCCTCCACAGGATTTTCCCCTTTTGAGCTCCTGTACGGGTGGGATGTCCAAGGACCATTGGATCTGCTCCAGAAGAGTTGGGAGGCTCCGTCTACCATGCCTACAGGCAAAGGGGTAATACAATTTGTGTTGGAGATGAGAGAAAGACTACATAGGTATCAAGAGGAGGCAGAAGTTAACCTGCATGAGGCCCAAAGGAAACAAAACACTTGGTATGACCAACAGGCCCATAACCGTGAGTTTCAACCTGGGCAGAAGGATCTTCTTCTTCTATCTTCCTCAACTCATAAGTTGTTGACTAAATGGCAGGGCCTATGAAGTTCACCACCCTGAAAAGAAAAAGCCAAAAAAAACATACCACATTAATCTGCTGAAAGACTGGAGGGAAAACCCAGGTCCAACTCCTATGAAAGCCATGCTGGTGAGAAAAGTCAACTCCGAAGAGGACATTGATGAAGATACTAGCTCTAGCGGTTCAGCTGGTCTGGCACAAATCCCACCGAAACGAGCAACAGAACTAACTGAGCTGTTTGTAGGGACAGTTAAAATAAGCCACCCCCCTGTTAATTATTTTATAATTGTTTAATGTTAAAACTGTTTCAAGTGTTGTGGATTCATTATAAATCGTGTAGTACTGTAAATGGCCAGCGGTGGAACAAGCCTTGTCGAGCAAGGATGACGTCATGCTGGAGCGCGCAGAGCAGCATGAGAGAGACGAAAGAGGAAAAGAGACCGGAGAAGCGCTGAGAGTTCGTTTTCCTAGAAAAACACCCACCTGTATGAGCTGGCATACGCTGCTGTACTGAAAAGAACCCGTAAATAAACACACAAAATGTTCAGTGTTCTGCTGCTCATTTAAAGTGTGCAACAAAATTTGGTGGCCCGTACGGGGACTTTTGCCTTGCCTCGTGGTGCATGACTTTTTGAAACGTCTAATTAACAGTACAAAAGAAACTACAGAAAATGACGATAATGATGTACAGGCATTGGAGGAAAACACTGAAGATGCAGCTGCACTGGCTAACCTGCAGGAGCAGTATTCTGCACTTCATTTAAGTTTTCAAAAGTCTTCAAGAAAGATTGAAGAGGAGATGAACAAACTGACACAAAGAGTTTTTAAAAATGCTGGTTCTTCTCTGCCCCAACCTCCAACCGCCTTTGTTACTCACCCACCTGAACTAACAATTAGGCGAGAATTCAAAATTAATGGACAAATTGGAGAGAGAGGCCAGAAAGATAAACTGTCATACTCTAATCTGATCCATCAGATAGAAATGGGACTAAAAAAAAAACACAGTGAGACTGAGATCATCGAAGCTGTGGTACGAGCTGTCAGCCCAGGCCTAAGCCTCAGAGACATGTTAGAAATCAAAACAGATCTAACTCTACAACAACTACGGACAATTCTAAAAGGTCATTACAAAGAGGACAGTTCTGTCGATTTGTACCATCGCTTGATAAACATCACACAGGATAGTAATGAGTCACCACAAAATTTCATCTTTAGAGCAATAGAGCTAAAAGAGCGACTGCTTGCATCCTCCAAAGAACCTGGTGCAGACGAGCATTACAGTTTTGATCTTGTTCAAAGGAAATTTCTCAGGGCTGTGTGGACTGGACTGATCCGCGATAATGTAAAGTATCAGCTCAAAAGTTGTCTAGATGACCCCAAAGTAACTGATGATGTTTTGATTGCAAAAACAAATGAAGCTGCCAGTATTGAGTGGGAAAGACAACAGAAATTTAAAAGAAACAGCAAGGAGCCTAAAGTAAGAGAGCTGAGAGCAGAAGCACAACCATTTAAAACCGCTGTAATGGATGCCATGGGTGGACAAGAGAGACCGATTCCTACCTCCACAAAACCTAAAGTAACGCAACCTGCAGTGTCGCAGGCAGAAGGTGAACTGATTTCTGTAATCAAGGAATTAAGAGGAGAAATTGAAGAACTTAAAACTCGTATCAATGAACCACACAGAACTTTCTTCCAACAAAGAATGACAAGAAAACGTGGTTGTAAAACCTGCCAAGATCTTAATAGAGGAGGGCAGTGTGATCATTGCTTCAAATGTGGACAAAATGGTCACACATCCAGGGGATGTAGAAACAAGAAGATCTCCTCAGATCCTGCCGGAGAAATAAAAATGTCTGTCAGCACTGTCACTCCAATCTTAGAGTTACCTGCAGAAAAGGGTGATCAGAGCAAAGACCCTCTGGATTGCTACCAGTTAATCAGGGACAGTATCCAGCACCTAGAAATGAAGTTGGGTAAAGTGACGAATGAAGCTAAACAAGAAGAGCTTCATGTCAACCTTCTCTCCCCAATGCAAAAGATAAAACTTGTCAACCTCATTGGGAAGAAACATCTAATCACCTGCTTCTTGGATGAAGTTGAAACAAAAGCTTTGTGGGACACGGGATCACAAGTGTGTCTCATAAGTGAAATATGGAGACAAGAAAATCTTCCACAGGCAGTAGTAAGAAGTCTCACTGAAATTATTGGAGCAAATACACTGGAGGGAAGAGCAGTGAATAAGACCAAAATTCCATTTAGTGGCTGGGTTGAAGTTAAGTTTAGACTGCCATCAGAGAATCTTCCACAGTTAGAACTCTTAGTTCCAGTCTTGGTAACTAGTGAAGAGGGAGTTGGAGATGAGCCAATCATAGGGTTTAATGTGATCGAACAATTCCTGGAAAAAGGCATAAACTTGCCCCAGACAGTCACTGAAGCTGTTAGTGCAGCATTTTCCTTTGATTGTAGGAAAACAGAAGTATTTCTTAAAATGATGAGAAGAGGGGACGACAATGTGGGCAATGGCATGGTTACAGTTGGCAAAAGTTACATCCATATTCCAGCTGGTCAGACAAAAGGGGTGAAGTGTAGAGCTAGAGCAGGGTTACTCCCAAACCAGGAGGATGTTCTTTTTGAGCCAAGCACTCATCCACCGCTTCCTGAGGGTTTGACAGTAGAACAGGGTGTTGTGAGTCTACGGAGAGGGTCATGCTCCTTCCTCACCATTCCAGTCACCAACCGGACAGCCCATGACATTAAACTTCCCCCAAAAGTCACTCTTGGTCAAACTGAGACGGTGAAACGGATCTACCCAGCTCAGACTGAACCAAAACAGATACATCCATTTGAGAAAAACAGGACGGCTGTTGAAGAAACCACTCTCCTTGGAACTGAAAATAGGAAGAATGAAAGTGAAAACAGAGCAAACATGGATACTGATGACCAGTGGGATCCTCCAGTTCCTTAAAGTCATTTATCTCCTACGCAAATAGAGCAGGTAAAACAGCTACTACGTGAAGAAAACAGGGCTGTTGCACGAGATGAGCATGATGTTGGAACAATCCCCTCATTACAGCTAAAAATTCGCCTAAGTGATCCAACCCCAGTGGCACGAACATATGTGTCTGTACCGAAACCACTTCACAGAGAGGTGAAAGAATACTTAGAGGATCTGCTCAACAGAGGGTGGATAAAAATATCTAAATCCCCATACTCAAGTCCTGTTGTGTGCGTACGAAAGAAGGATGGAAGTCTCCGTCTCTGCTGTGACTACAGGGAGCTAAATCGGAAATCCATTCCTGATCGTCATCCGATACCTCGCATCCAAGACATGCTTAACAGTCTAATAGGAAGTTCTTGGTTCTCCGTTCTCGACCAGGGAAAAGCCTATCATCAGGGTTTCCTAGAAGAATCAAGTCGTCATCTAACCGCTTTCATCACACCTTGGGGTTTATATGAGTGGGTGAGAATACCATTTGGGCTTTCATCTGCTCCAGCGGAATTCCAAAGGTCAATGGAAGAATGTTTGAGAGGTCTGCGAGATGATATTTGCTTACCATATCTGGACGACAACCTAGTCCACTCTAAGACATTTGAAGATCATCTTAACCATCTTAGGTGTGTGTTACGTCGTTATCAAAACCATGGAGTAAAATTGTCACCTAAGAAATGTGAAATATTTCGAAATCAGGTCAGATTCCTGGGAAGACTTGTAACAAAAGATGGCTACACAATGGATCCTGCAGACATTGCTCCAGTGCAGGCTTTGAAGGACAAGGTTCCAACCAATATTGGAGAGCTGAGGAAGCTGTTAGGATTCGTTTCCTACTATCGCAGTTACATACCAAATTTCTCGCAGATAGCAAAACCACTTTATGACCTTCTTTGCGTAGAGAAAACGATGACAACAAAACAGACAAAACAAAGAAGAAGAAAAGAGAAGAAAGGAGAACAGCTGCCATCATCTTCCCCTATTACGTGGTCGGTTGAACATCAGCAAGTGCTTTGTCAGCTATTGAATCTACTTTCTCAACCCCCTGTGTTAGGTTATCCTGATTTTGAACTGCCATTCATTCTGCACTGTGATGCTTCACAGCAGGGGCTGGGAGCTGTGCTTTATCAGAAGCAGGATGAAAAGTTGGTGGTGATTGCTTATGGATCCAGGACTTTGACTGCACCAGAGAGAAACTACCATCTTCACTCAGGCAAGTTGGAGTTCTTGGCGTTGAAGTGGGCCGTATGTGAGAGATTTCGGGACTATCTGTATTACTCCCCACCTTTTACAGTCTACACCGACAACAACCCTCTCACTTATGTGCTCACCACAGCCAAGCTTAATGCCACTACTCATAGGTGGGTCACAGAATTGGCAGATTTTCAATTCTCCATAAAATATCGCCCTGGTAAGAGTAACAGTGACGCAGATGGGTTGTCACGCATGCCATTAAACATGGAGCAGTACATGCAAACATGTACTCAAAAAGTGCAACATGAGATCATAAATAGTGTTACACAGGCTATCACTATTAGAAACCAAGAAACAGGACCCTGGCTTTGCCCAATGACGATCAATGAGCTGGTTGCTGAGGGAAATGATAAAGTTAGAAGGCCCAAAATCTCAAAAACCACATTGAAGGAAGCACAGAGGGATGACCCAGTGATAGGTGAGGTGCTGAAATATGTGTTGTCAGGGAAGTGGCCCAAAAAAAAACAACTAGGCCACAGAAACACAAGTGCTCTAATGAGACAAAAACAAAGACTATACCTCGATGACGATGGACTACTGTGTCGCAAAACAGCTTCCCGCTCACAGCTGATTCTTCCTACCAGATTTCAACAACTGGTTTATAAAGAACTACACGAAGAAATGGGTCATCTTGGGGTGGAGAGAGTTTTGCACCTTATTCGAGAGCGCTTCTATTGGCCACACATGCAGGAGGATGTGGAACATTATGTCATGCGTGTGTGCAGGTGCTTGAAAAACAAACGCCCTAACAAGCCTGTCAAAGCTCCTCTCACGAATATTGTCACAACATACCCCTTTGAGCTGGTCTCTATTGATTTTCTGCATCTGGAAAAGTGTAAAGGAGGATTTGAATATATTCTTGTAGTGATGGATCACTTTACCAGATTTGCTCAGGCTTACCCGTGTCGAAACAAAGCTGCCAAAACCGCAGCAGAAAAGATTTTTGGAGACTTCGTGTTGAGATTCGGATTCCCCACCAAGCTTCACCATGACCAGGGGAGGGAGTTTGAGAACAAACTGTTCGCTAAACTTCAGGAGTACAGTGAGGTTTCTGGATCTCACACAACACCGTATCATCCACAGGGAAATGGGCAAGTAGAAAGATTCAACAGAACACTCTTGGCAATGCTCAGGAATTTGCCAGAACATGCTAAAACAGACTGGAAAGCTTCCCTTGCAAAGGTAGTTCATGCGTACAACTGCACACGCAGTGAAGCTACGGGCTATGCACCGTATTTCCTTCTGTTTGGTCGCCAACCTAGACTCCCTATAGATCTCATGTTTGGCCTCACGGTTAAAGACCAAAGCCCATCACATGAAGACTATGCAGAGAAATGGAGAACAAGAATGACAGAAGCATACCAACTAGCTTCAAAAACAGCCATCAAAGAAGGAGTCAGAGGAAAAATCCACTACGATAAAAAAGTATGTGGTGGAGAGTTGAATCCTGGCTGTAGAGTACTAGTCCGGAATTTCACTGAGAGGGGAGGACCGGGTAAATTGAGGTCATATTGGGAAGACAAGGTTTATGTTGTAACACAGAGAAAACACCCTGAAAGCCCAGTTTATGAAGTGAAGCCAGAGACTGGAAAGGGCCGTGTTAAAATCATTCACCGGAATCTTCTGCTGCCGTGTGACTTTCTCCCACTAACTAGTGAACCTGAGCCAACTAAATCTGGACGGAAGAGAAAAATTAGTCTCCGGAAACAAAAAGAAGAGGAATCTGTGTCTGATGATGAGGAACAGTGGACATCAATGGTTGGACTAAAACCGAGATGGGAAGATCGAGGGGAGTACCAGCGAAGAACAGAAGCAGGAGACTCTGAACCAGACAACAGTGAGGCATCACAGACAGAGCAGAAGGACGAGGATGAGCCAGAACTGACAACAGATGCTCCAGCAGAGATTGACAAAACGCCTGACACAGAGAAAGAAGAGTCATCGCCCTCTTCTTCCAGTGACGATGAAGATCCTGACACACCACAGAGAGGGAAAAAGTATCCTTTTCGTAACAGAAAACCCAAAATGGTGTTTACATATCACCAATTGGGACAGCCTACATTTTCACATGATTAGTGAATGTGATTTTTTGTGTGTTCTTTCTTAAGTAAAAGTAGTAGACAGCATTGTGATTTGAAAAATGTTGAGTTAATAGTTTTACAACAACATGATTAAGTTTAAGTTTTGACATTGGTGCTCTCTTAACGCATAATGAGTCACAAATTAGAGCTACTGAAGTACACAAAGTAGAATGCAGACTTCTTTCAGGTTAAAGTGCCTTACTCAGAGCAGATGCAGATACCTGTTTGTTCGACAGATGTTGCAGTGGACAGTTGACGTGCACATCAACTACTGCTGCGACCATGTGGCATTAAGGAGAGATACCTGCCATATGGACTACTGGATATCAGTCTTGCGTCTGTGGCTTAATATGACCTCTTACTCTTATGAAAAGGACTGCTTTAGTGTGAAGTATGCTACTGTGTGGACTGATGACATCAGGACAAATGTTTCTTATAATGTCGGGACGCCATTGAATTTTTGAGGGGAGAGTGTAGGGACAGTGAAAATAAGCCACCCCCCTGTTAATTATTTTATAATTGTTTAATGTTAAAACTGTTTCAAGTGTTGTGGATTCATTATAAATCGTGTAGTACTGTAAATGGCCAGCGGTGGAACAAGCGCTGTCGAGCAAGGATGACGTCATGCTGGAGCGCGCAGAGCAGCATGAGAGAGACGAAAGAGGAAAAGAGACCGGAGGAGCGCTGAGAGTTCGTTTTCCTAGAAAAACACCCACCTGTATGAGCTGGCATACACTGCTGTACTGAAAAGAACCCGTAAATAAACACACAAAATGTTCAGTGGTCTGCTGCTCATTTAAAGTGTGCAACATGTTCAAAGATGTTTCTTCACTGTTTGCAGATAGACCTGGAAGGACCTTCTTGATTGATGTGTCATGTCATCAGACTGAAGAATGGGCTTCCAATCCGTCAACCTCCATACAGAGTTCCACAGCAAACTTCAAGATGAAATGGACCAGATGTTAAGGCTTGGGGTGATTGAGCCTTCCAATTCAGAGTGGTGTAGCCCAAAGTTCATTTCCTTCAAGAACGATGGTTCTCTGCGCATCTGTATTGATTTCAGGAAACTCAACTCCATCTCTGAGTTTGACACCTATCCCATGCCCAGAATAGATGACCTGCTAGACCTGCAGAATGCATCCCCACCCTTGATCTGTGCAAAGGGTATTGGTAAGTGCCACTGGAGAAGGTCAGTCGACCGTACACTGCATTCCAAACACCTGCAGGCCTATTTCAGTTTACTGTTATGCCCTTTGGTTTGCATGGTGCCCCAGCCACCTTCCAAAGGTTAATGGACAGAGTGCTACAGGGATGTTGCCACTGGAGTGCAGCATACCTCGATGATGTTGTAATTCACAGCAAAACATGGACAGAGAACATGCAACATCTCTCCTTGGTTCTAAAATGAATTCAAGAGGCCGGCTTAACGCTTAACCCTTCCAAGTGCAGATGGGCCCAGTGAGAGACCGAATACCTTGGGTACCATCTTGGAGGAGGAGAAGTGCGTCCACAAGTGGATAAAGTGGAGTCGATCCGAAAATGTACTAGACCAAGAACCAAGAAGAAAGTGCGATCGTTCCTAGGACTGGTTGGCTGGTATAGGCATTTTGTTCCACAGTTTGCATCAATTGCAGCTCCACTTACATCTAAGAAGGACCAAAAGAACCCAGTTCAGTGGACAGCGGAGTGTGAAAATATGTTCACAACACTGATAGCCTGTCTGTGTTCATCACCAGTCCTGTGAAGTCCTGACTTCAACCAAAGATTTTTGGTGCAGGTGGATGCCTCTGTAGTCAGTCTGGGAGCAGTGCTAGTCCAGGGGGAGCAAGGAGATGAGCATCCAACATTGTTCCTTAGCCATAAGCTTCTTCTGAGTAGAGTGCCTAATTAGGTGGGAGTGGCAAAAGAGGTACATAAGAAGGTGCCTCACTCTCACAATAGCAGAGGAAGCCTCACTCTCATCATGGCAGAGGGACTGAGAGTTTGAAAGAGACGTGGGCAGAAGGAGTGCCAGACTAAAGCAACACACAGAAGTTTCTGTTTTCATATTTTCTGGACTTCTTGAGGGAACTCTGCGACACTGGCTTTCTTTGCAATTAGCATTAGTGCAAATATGATCTAACTTAGATCCATTTTACAGCTTGAATGTGTCTGGGGTAGTGCCCAGTGTTGGAATGAATCGTACCCTGCTGACCCTTTCAATGCACAATGGAGTAATTAGGAATTAGGAGGGTGACAAGTTGATGAGGTTAGGAAAGCAAAACAGAGGAAAGAGGAAGAGCGAGCCCACATTAATCACTGGGTTGCATTAATCTGTCCTTCTGTCTGTGTCTGTGTACAGTATGTGGATTGGGTATAATCCCACAGATATGCAGCAGACTGCAGGCATGCCCAAGTGTCATAAAATACATGGGCAATTATTTGCATGTACCACTTAGGTAGCTGACCTTTCTGACTCATTTGTCCAAAAGGGATGAATGATAATGAATCACTGAAAGTACTGACTGTAATCACTGGTAAGGCAGGAAAACTAAAAATAAAAGTGGGTAAACCATTGAAATATAATTTTTTTAGCTGCAGTTTTAGAACATGTTTGTATTTTTGACTTTTCTTCTAAACAATTTTACATATTTCCTATAAAAACATACTATGATTTTCCTTTCAGAACTTCAAGTTGTTAATGGTATGGTAGTTTATAGATGTAAAACCTGAAAACTACAGTAGCTGATGAAGCAAAGACTGTATCATGAAAAGGCTGGAGGAACCGATGGGTCTTGTTTGTGATGCAACCCTACAGCAACAATGTCTGAAATCCGTCTGGTTTTCCAATATTTTTTTAGCCCTTCAAGGAGAATATTGTTCCAGTGACTCTGTACATGTACATGAACTAAGGCCCCACCTTTTACTCGCAAATTTGACACAAATCAGGTTGTATTAAATGTTGCAGTTTTATTTCTGGATAGGTTTCAAAAACAAATAAATTCTGGACCTTTTGGCAACTCAAAATCAGATTGTTGTCAGTGTAGCTCAGTGAGCTCAGAGACCAATTGGGTGAAGAGGACCGGTACTTTATTCTCCCTTTTTATTCACATACCCAGAAGTCCATTTTTCAACTCACGCCATGTAACTGCTATGCACACAAGAAACACCAAAGCGGAAGAAAAACAGTTTTAAACACGACCCCTCCTCCAGATGAAACGTCTCGTTTCAACATAAAACAGCAAAGATGAATGATAATAATTTGTTATATTAGCATTAGAACGTTGAAAAAACGCCAAAAAAGTGCTCTTCCTCAGACGGAAGCGTCACACAGACTTATAGATCTCGTCTTTGGTGGAGGAAGAAAGGATTGAAGTGGACATCTGAGGAGATACCAATGTCTTCATCAACGGGCTGCAGAGATCCTGCAAACCACCCATCAATAAATAAAACATAAATAAATCAAAAATCATACAAAGGAGCTTCCAAATATTTATAACGTTGTCAAGAAACATTCAGCTCACCTGTTCAACTAAGTTTAGTCGGTCTGCTCTGCTGCTGCGTGGTGTTCACTTGCTGTACTGGATGCTCACTTCGACTTTACTCTCATAAATTTACGGGAAAAAAAACATAAACGTATGACTTTAAATCTCATAATATTACTTTTTTTGGTGGGCCCAAAAAAATAAATTAATGAAAACAGAGATTCAAATAAAAACAAACTCATTTGGGCCCAGCAAATACATGTGAAGCGAAGGGGATTGAACCCAATGACTTTACTGCTCTTGCAGATGTCTTGGAACACAGTGGTTTAATCACTGACAATATTGGACATCAATCACAATTCAGGCAGACATGGGGTGAAGGGTGATGTTTATATCATATCTATCACTTTTTGTGTGCAAAGAGGAAAGTTTCATGTTTAAAAAGAAAACAATCCAGTTTAATTAACAAGAAACTATTAAGTTTACAACAAAAAATTCATATCTGCAAGTACTTTATAAAATGGTCAAAACAATTCATGTACAAATACACAAATGTTAAATCATAATTCTAAATTTAGAAGCAATGTTCTTGATTAAAGATGGGAATCTCATGACAACGGGGACTATATGAGGCTAAAGAAAACATCTATGATCATTAGAGTTAAGGTTAGGGCGAAAGATTTTGGTCCCCCTTCCGTGGTAATTGGGCCGTGCATGGTCCATCCCTGGATATGAGCATTTTTCCCCCTTGGATCTTTTTGGAAGGTCCACATCAGTACCTTCAAACAAAACAAAATAAAAGTTAAATGAAATGTAGCGCGCTGTATCCAGGTCTTCCTCAGGCCCTTTAAAGCACGGTGTGAACTCTGACCAGCTCTTAAACATGAATCAGAGATTTAGTGACGCAACATCATTCCACCTTTACAGCACAAGCACTTTACCTCTTAAAGAGACAAGATAACAATTAAATAAAGCACAGAATTACAATACTGTATGAAAGTCGACAGAAAAAAAACAAAAAAAGTTTAAATCGTTTCAAAGGAAAATTTGCAGTGACTATAATTATGTCCAATCCTTCATGGTGGGTTTGGACATGCTGCATCTCACCAACTCTCTCAAGCTGCTCACTCATGAACTCATTTATCTCAACGCCGTGATAACTCTAATGATATCCCATGGGTGCCTCAAAGTATAAAGCAAGTCTGAAGAAAAAGAGTAAAAAAAGAAAAGGAGCGAGCTGGAAAGCAAGAGTCTTTGTGGACTGTATGCTGTCATCTCTCTTGGCAGGAACACAATCTATGAGTCTGTGTGATGTTTAAACAGAGACAGCAAGCAAAGTGTGCATGCAAACACTCTGAAATGCTCACACATGGTTGGAGAGATGAGCACGTAGACCGACTGAAAGACTGGAGGACCGGAGAACAAAGGAGGATTTAAGCAACACTGTCAAGCACTCTCAATGTTTAACGCCAATGACAGGAAGCCCATTCAAAAGTACAAGCAGAAACTATATGAAAGCTTGATTTGCAGCAGGGATCGCTTCAACGAAGGTTTGTATAAAAACAACCATCAGATTGATGCATGTTGAGACGTTAATTGACAGCATTCTTTATGGACTGATCATTTTGCTATTAGCTGAACAGATCCACCTCGGAGCCCCCATATACAGCAATCCGATTCAGCAGGGTTAAGGATTAATGGGTGGTTGTTGGTGGACCCGTGGGTTGACCCTATAGAGCTTTAAACTTGATTTTGTCCTTCCCAGTGGCTCTATTCAGAAAAATGTTCAGTTGGGAGAGCAAATTCACCCACTTAGACATAACTTTTGTCACGCGGAATTCATTGGGTACCATCAGAGATTATCCTTCCAGACTCCGGTTGGCTCATCCGTGTTTCTGCCCTGCCCTGCCCTGACCGTGTCCCTCGTCTCTGGCTTGCCTCTACTGCTGCTCCTACACCTGGCTGTGGATCCTGTCTCCGGCTCACCCCCCCCCCCCCCCCCCCCCCCCCCCAAAAAGATAATTTGCTGGACTTGGACTACTGGATGTTGTAGAGATAGGTAAGTTAATTCTTCTGTATGAGTTCTGGTGCATCGCCTGTCTGTCCTGGGGGAGGATCCCTTCTTCACGTGGACACCCCTGAGGTTTCTTCGTTTACCACGAAGAAGGGTCTAAGGGCAGGGATGCCAGTTTAGTTTAGTCTGTGTAATTAAAGTTTAGTATTATCCTATTGAATTCTATGCATTTATGATCCTTTTTGATTGGATGTTTACCTTACAATTACCGGAACGAAAGCCCACTGAGACGACTGTTGTTGTGAATTTGGGCTATACAAATAAAGTTGAATTGAATCCTTATCATATGCATATGGAAATACCTATTTACTGTTCGTATGCTATATACAGTATAAGATATGTCATATTCACAAAGTGAAACAGCAAATAATCCAAGAAAAAAGGTAAGGGACAGAAATATGCAATGAGCCTGTTTGGTGAAAACATTTAATGGCTTTTGCAAAAGCATTTGATTCAAATGAAACTGTATTCTTAAGCACATTAGGTTCGCTGCAAATTGATTAGAAATCTGTTTCTTTTTTTATTTGAATGCCAAAAACCTGATGTGTACTCATGAAAAAACAAAGTAAGAACACTGTCTTAAGACTCGGTGCATTGAAGATCAAATTGATACAGTCGTGAGTTTCAATGCAGTATGGGCTCAAACTAACAAATACAAACATTGTGTTAAAAAAAAAGAAGGACATAAAGAATTGTTGTTTTGGCAAAACGAGAAAAATGTCTACCCACGTCACATGTGCATTTAACCCAGATCATTCAGTAAAGGAGTTTCACTAGAAACAGAAAAAATGGATGCTTTAGTGCGCTGTCTGACTGGCCAGCTAAGATATTGCTCATCGTTTTTGTTGTACTGTACTTAGCTTGGGTTTGTGAAGGATCTTAAGCTAGCAGGAGAGAGTGAAAACAAACAAAGGGATGATGGGAAATCAGCAGAGGGCTACTTCTTTGTCAACTCTTGCCTACAAACCAGATGCGAATTTCTGATGAACTGCCGCTCTGCAGAAAAAATGTCTTTAAATATCACAGGCTTTTTGATTTTAGCTAAAAACTGCATAATATTTTTTTTTATTTTGATCTTGTGTCATGGTGCCTCTGCAAGCTACTCTCCCCCTACCCCGCCTGCTCTGTTCTGGACGCGACCAGCTGCCTCCACTTACCGCATCATCGCTGTTGCCTTCATAAGGAGCACCTGGATCATCATTCGACGCCAGTACGTTGTTCCTCCCACGGTGCATAGTCTGGCCTGGTCATGCTCCTGTTTGTTACCAAGCTTCATGTTACTTATTGCTCCTCTCGTCTCTGTCTCAGGAAGAATCACCTCTGGTACTCACCTGGTCGCTGTCCTCTGGTCTCCCGCTGTCTCGCCCCTGGAATCCTGCTGCAGCTCTCCTCCAGCCAGCCGCCGCGCCTCCTCTGGAAAAAGCCATTACTTACCCTCTGCTATATTAAATCAATTAAACTTAGCCCGTTGTCCGAGTCTCCTTCTGGGTTCCAGCATTTGGGTCACTCTGAACTCACGTCATATCATGACAGAACGATCTGGCCATACACCTGACCCAGCTGAACCGGAGGGACTCCGCCACGCCATCTCCCTACAAGCTAAACTCCTAAGTCGTCAAGCTGACGCCCTGTCTCAGATGTCTTTGGCCCAACAGGACCTATTCCGCCGCCTCGACAGCATCATACAGACTCTCATAGAATTAACTGGTCACTCGCATTACTAAGCGCACCAGCCCCGTTCTCCTTCTTACCTCTGGTAATCACCGGGAATGCCATCAGTTCTTCATTACACAATGTCAGCAAACTCCGATAATCCCCGGGGTTTTTATGGCTCCAAATTCATAACCCACGCATTGAATGGAGCTCACCCTGCATCGCTAACTGGAGCACCTATTGTTTGGCTAACTGCCTGCACTCCGCCATGCCTATCCCCAGCGTTCCCAACTCAGCCCAGGATAAATGTACCGACTTGTTATCACGACCTTTGTACTGTTTTTTGTAAAGCTAAAGCCAGTGCGTTGCTGCCCCATAGACCTTATGATTGCTCCATCGAGCTGTTGAACGGTGCTCCTCTCCCCAAAGGAAAATTATGTAATCTCTCGGGACCCGAAAAGGTCGCCATGAAAAACTATATTCAAGAAGCCCTTTGTCAAGGTCATATCCACCCTTCATCATCCCCTGTTGGCGCCGTTATTTTCTTTGTGGAAAAGAAAGAAAAGTCTTTGCGGCCCTGCATTGATTTCCGCGAGCTAAACCAAATTACAGTCAAAGATAAATATTCTCTACCCTTAATTGATTCCCTGTTTGACTCCGTCCAGCAAGCTAAGATCTTCTCAAAACTCGATCTCCATAACGCTAATCACCTTGTACGTATACGTGAGGGGGAGGAATGGAAAACTGCATTGAACACCCCGTTGGGCCATTATGAATACCTGGTTATGCCGTTTGGACTCACCAACGCCCCCGCCGTGTTTCAACGTCTCGTTAATGACGTCCTGCGAGACTTCTTAAACAGATTCATCTTCGTTTACTTGGACGACATCCTCATCAAATCCGCCAATCCCTCCCAACACGAACATCACGTCCGCCTAGTCCCTGAGAGGTTACTAGAAAACCAGTTATACGTCAAGGCCGAAAAGTGTGAATTTCACGTAACTACCGTCCCCTTCTTGGGGTACATCATCAAAGCAGGCAACATCCGTCCAGATCCCGCTAAGATCGAGGCTGTCACCCAGTGGGCAGTTCCCCAGACTTGGAAAAAAATCCAACAGTTCCTGGGGTACGCTAACTTCTATCGCCGCTTTATCCTTAATTACAGCAGTATAGCGGCTCCCCTCACACAACTCACCTCCATCAATAAAGTGTACTCCTGGAATCCTGCGGCTGACTCTGCGTTCAAGAAACTTAAGTCCCTTTTCGTTTCGGCTCCCATTCTCATCCAACCTGACGTCACTAAACAATTCATCGTAGAGGTGGACGCCTCGGATTCCGGAGTGGGGGTAGTCTTGTCTCAACGTGAGGAGGGCTCAGGAAAGCTCAAAACGTTGCGCCTTCTTTTCCCGCAAATTAATTCCGGCTGAACAAAACTACGATGTAGGCAACTGTGAGCTATTGGCTATCAAGTTAGCACTGGAAGAATGGCGCCACTGGCTGGAGGGAGCAGAACAACCATTCATAGTGTGTACAGACCATGAGAACCTCGCCTATCTCCGTAGCGCTAAGCGCCTCAACTCCCGCCAGCCCCGGTGGTGTTTATTTTTTGACCGTTTTCATTTTTCCATCACATATCGTCCAGGCAGCCGTAATATCAAGCCGATGCTCTGTCCTGCAAATATACCACCACTGACACCACCACTGACTCCTCCATTCTACCTACATCATGTTTCATTGGCAACCTCACCTGGGAGATTGAGAGCAAAGTTCAGCAAGCTCAAGGTGAGATTCCTGCCGGCACCTCCTTTCCTTCTGGCACTCTCTACGTCCCTGATTCCCTCAGGTCTGAGGTTCTCGCTTGGGGACACACGTCCCGCATCGCCTGCCGGGGGGGGGGGTGGTTTACCGGACCATCCGACTCCTCAAACGTCGTTTTTACTGGCCCACGTTGGAGCGTGACGTCAAGGAGTACATCGCGGCCTGTAGTACCTGCGCCCGTTCTAAGTCCTCCAACCAGCCCCCTCTGGACATCTGTTGCCCTTGCCTACACCAAGCCGTCCCTGGTCCCACATCGCTGTGGATTTTGTTACGGGCTTCACCGTCCCAGGGCCATACGGTAATCCTTACAGTCATTGACCGTTTTTCGAAAGCCCCTCAATTTATCCCCCTGCCTCAGTTACCCACAGCCATGGAAACGGCCGACGCCCTCATCCACCATGTCTTCCGTCATCATGGGATACCCAGTGACATCATGTTCAATCGGGGTCCGCAATTCACATCTCAAGTGTGGAAGGCTTTCTGTTCCGCCCTCAGAGCCACGGTCAGCCTGACTTCCGGGTATCATCCTCAAGCTAATGGACAGGCAGAACGGGCTAACGAGGAACTGGAGGCAGCTCTCAGGTATCTGGCTGCCCAGAACCAAGCTGACAGGTCAAAGTGCCCAGTGTGGGTGGAGTATGCCCACAATACCCATTCTTCTACTGCTACCGGCATGTCTCCCTTTGAAGCCTCCCTGGGTTACTCACCCCCTTTGTTTCCTTCCAGCTCCACCTCCAATGGTGTTGGGACATCTGGCTGCAGACCAGGGCGGCTCTCCCCCGCACCAAGGAGAGCAACTGCCAGATCGCCAATCGTCACAGGGTGGTGAGTCCCAGTTACCAGCCTGGCCAGAAGGTATGGTTATCTTCTCGGAACATTCCTCTCCAAGCCTCTTCTCGTAAACTGGCTCCTAGGTTCATTGGGCCCTACACCATGGACCATGTCATTAACCCCACTTTTGTCAGGCTACGTCTTCCGGCAGCCCTCAAGGTTCTTCCCACATACCCCGTTTCCCAAGTCAAGCCAGTCACAGAGTGGTCTCGCCCCTGGAATCCTGCTGCAGCTCTGCTCCAGCCATCCGCCGCGCCTCCGCCTCTGGAAAAAGCCATTACTCACCCTATGTTATATTAAATCAACTAAACTTACCCCGTTGTCTGAGTCTCCTTCTGGGTTCCAGCATTTGGGTCACTCTGAACTCACGTCATGTCATGACATCTTGTGCACACCTGCTGTATGTACTTGCATACAACAATACTAAATACATATACACAGTTGTTAAAAGAACAACTGAAACCATTTTTATTTGTGTGTGACTTTCAGATCCTGACTTTTTTCTTTGGAGGTGTTTTTTTGTTTTATTTATGTAAAAAAACAACAGAAGTTTTTTTTTCGGAAGCTTTTCTCGTTCACATTTTTAAATTGTTTTAAATTGTCCTTCCTACTCCTCTGTTAAACTACGTACTATTCAGATTAACCCTTTATTACTTAAAATCACCTTCAAAAGATTACCGTAATCATGAAACACTTTCTCTGTCTTTTCAAGGAAATCCTTTTATGGTCTAAAATTCATTTATATCAGATGATTTGAGGCTATCAAATGGCCTTTGAAGAAGTGTAGAAGAAACTCTTCACTTTACTGATAAAAATTTGCTGGATGCAATGTTTGTCCTTCTATTGTATTGACATGTAAATGTTACATTGCCATCTAATGTATCATAGTTTAAAGAAATTGTATAAAAACATTCAACAAAAACAGTTCTAAACTTCTGAACCTGCAGTATGAATCCAACCTTGAAGGGTATCTTTGGCAGGTACAATTTGGCATGGAAAATCCAGTATTGTACATGGACAATGTGATGAATGGGAATTTTGAAGAGCATTCTCCTCCAGTGTGTGAGTGCCAAAGCTTTGAAAAGAGCTTTTCCGTGAGAGCAAATGGAATTAGATGCAGTGTGCTTGCTGTAGGCCAACTAAAGTTCTTGGCATACCTGAGGCATTCAAGCCTGTCTGCAGTTTCAGAAAGATCACTCAATGAACAGATGGAGGGTTTCATGTGATCACATGAAATGCATATTTTGCATTTTTCTGTGTTAATTTTGTCATTCTGGCTAAAAGCAATTACGATGCTGATTATTAAAAAAATGTGTTTATTTGTCAAAGTTGATTTTAGCTGAAATCCATACTTCACAATAATTTATTGATAAAGATTGATTAAAGATTTGTTTTTATATGAGAGCTCTCCGATTTAGTCGGAATTTTAATGAAATACTTAAAATTTCCCTGTGATATAAGTAAAAATGATTCAGAAGGAACACAGTTTTCAGTAGTTTTATATGTAATACTTCAAAATTAAGACAAACTGATTATGTCAATAGCAGGTATTTCCACCACTAGCTGCAATGACAGCTTACCAGTGACATCTCCTGCTCCTCACTGACCTCATGACCTCATGTTCTGAGTCACTTGGGGTGGGGTCTGGTCATCCAGTCTCTGCTTCAGCTGGTCCCAGACGTGCTCAATGGGCTTCAGGTCAGGGGGCGATGCTAGTCATACCATATGAGACACTCTCACTTCCTAAAATCCAGCTATGACAATGTGGTGGAGCTTTGTCATCCATGAACAGAACTTTGGGGGTGTTCTGAAGGATTTGGGAGATGGTGATGGGTTCTATGATGTCTCTTAGGTAAGAACTTGCAGTGACTGGATTATCTACAATAACCACATTGTTTTTTTACCGACAGATGATGCCTGCACCAACTGTTACACTTCCTCCGTCAAAGCAAACCCTAGGGACCATGTTGATCTCAGTGTATTGCTCACCTCATCTTTTCCAGCAACGCTGATGACCATCATTTCTGTCTAAGGTGACCCGAAACTCATCAGTAGGCAGGACAGTAGACCATTGTTGCATTGTCCAGGTCACAGTCTTGTATCCACAGCATATATCCATGGTGGTGTCAGTGGAGTCACCTGGCATTCATCTGCCATTCAAGTTAAAGTGGTGGAGTTGGTTGGTGATGGCTTGTCTGGAAACCTTAGTAACTCACATGTGGTGAATGGGTCCGCAGCTGTGTGGCATTTGCAAAACATTGTCTGAGTGCAGAGGTCCTTAGGTGCTGGTTGTCATTGAGATCTGGTACTCACAGGTCTGCTGATGACACTTTGAGATGCACTCAGATGACCTGCAACATCTGACTGCCTTCTACCAACTCGAAGGTGCACTATGACTAAGTGACACTGTTCGTCCAGTAAGCAACATCGTGAGTTCATGGCTGTTTGAATGATGAACTTGGAATGACTTACTGGTAAAATCAGCTTTTCATCCTTGCAGAATGTTAAAAATTTATGCCACATTCAAAAGTATTTTTTTTTTAGAATGTTTTGATACAGACTGTACACAGTCAGACCATTATGTAGAAAACACAAATCAAATCAGGTATGATGTTGATCCTTCTACAACCAAATAAAAGAAAACGATACAGATTGTTCACATGAAGATATCTGAATTCTTACATGTCATTCATCAATTTCTTTACTTCATTCTTCAACCAAAGGTATCGTGGTTCTTTCCACTGTTGGCCATGGTTTTCAGATAGATGGCCTCAAATTTGACTAAAGCAATCCCGAGGAAATTAAAGCTGACTGAGGAGGGTCCTATAGCTTGAAGCAAGGCAAATATCAAGCATAGTGGTGAATTTGTAATATTAATATAGGATGAGCTGTTGGAAAACATGTCTGGACTTCTTTTAATAAGTTTTATTATTAGTTTTTATGACATTGGAACTATGAGCTTTTATGTGTTAAAGTGCCTTACAATAAATCTGTTGAAAGTTCAATATTCTTTAGCTTAACAGCGCTGGTGGTGCAAATGAGTTTAAAACATGCTCGAGTTTGTACAAAATTAATTATTCGAATAGCTGCCATTATCAAAATGACTTATATTGTAGGTCTTTATGATTGTCACACACTCTGCACAAGGCCGTAAAACAAATAAGCTCACGCGGTGCACTGTCGTCACATCCAGCAAATGCCAGAAGTACCAGGTTCTCAGTCTTATGCATGCACAAGGTTGAAAAGCATCTCAATATTATAAGAAATGACTGAGTGATCTTTGCGTCATCTTTGTAGACGCTCATGAGACTATGTGGCAAATGCTTAAAGAGTGAAATCACATGGTGTGCCATAAAAATAAACTGCAACAGCTTAGACCAATATAAACTGTTCCTCAAGTAAACACACCTTTTGACATTTGACAGTTTACTCATAAAATCTTAAAATGCTTTAAAATTCTACAACACAATCACATTGGCTGCATGGTGGTGCAGTGGTTAGTGCTCTCACCACACAACAAGAAGGCCCCCGGTTCAAGTCCTGGCTGGGGGCCTGAAACAGAACATCAATGGGGGATCTTTCTGTGTGGAATTTGCATGTTCTCCCCGTGCATGTGTGGGTTCTCTACGTGGTCTCTGGCTTCCTCCCACTGTCCAAAAACATGCTTCATGGGTCAATTAGCAACTCTAAATTGTCCAAGGTGGAAAGATTTCATGTAATCCATGGACATCAGTGAGGTTCACAAATCATTAAAGAAAAAAGGTTCAGCACACTGTCTAGTGGGTCTAGATGACCCAACTCCTGATGTTAAAGTGCCTAGGATAGCACAAGGGTTAAAGGGTGCATGGTGTTGTGTTTTTAATTGGATTCAATGTAAGAGAGCAAAACAAAATCAAGAGGTATGTGACACAACAAAAACACTCGTCATACCTTCCCTACACAAAGCAAACCAAATGATACCCTAAATCACCTAACTGGCATGAGATTGATCATTCAAAAGTGTTTGGTCCTCCACCATCCTTCTGTGGTGATGGTATATTCCAGTCAACTGGAACATACTCCTCTGCAGAAACAGCATTGCCAGACTGGGTGCTTTCCAGCTAAATAGGGCGTTTTTTACAATTTTACTTTATCTGGCAACACCGGCAGAGATTAAATGATTCAAAGCAATTTTTAAAAGTGGTCAAATGAAGCGACCCGAGGGGCTGGGAAAAGAGGAAAACGCAAAGAGAAAGCAAGACTTTTGTGGCCATACTTCAAAAATTGCTGGAAGACAGATTAAAAAAAAAAAAAAAAAAACTGCTGCAGAGGCCCCCCATGTTATTGTTTGCGTGGGGCCCCCAAACTGCTAAATCCGCCACTGACAGCACTGAAGCGCTCATCCTGGCAGCTTAGGAACAAGCTCTGAGCACCAGAGCGATAGATCTACCACACCAGACAAGACCCAAGGTGTAGGCTGTGCAAAGAGGCACCTGAAACAATCCAGCACAACTGCAGGGTGTAAGATGCTTGGCAAACCCCAAAGTAAAAATGGGAAACTCCTCCAAAGGTGGTAGAGAATGAAAACAAAGATCCTGTGGGATTTCCAAATCCAGACCAATAGGATGGTAATGGTAAACAAACCAGACATTGTAGTGGTGGATAAAGAACAGAGGAAAGCCGTTGTGGTGGATGTGGCAGCAGTGGCGCCTCCAGAAATTTTTCATGGGGGTGGCCAGTATGGAGTTAATTCAGTCTCAATAATCAGAAATGCACACAACCGGTTTTACAAATGGGGAGCCACATTAAATCTTGGGGTGGCACACAAAAACCATGAGCTATATTTTTAAAATTCATTCTACCAAACGTAGTAAAACAACCTTTAGAAAACCAACAGAAAGATAAATGCCTACTGATATGTTGTAGAACATGAACTTATAGTAGATACTACTAGTATAATAACTAATAGATACTAGTAGATACCATTAGTAGATACTACTACTGATATATATTTATTTATTTTTTGTTTATATTTAATGCTTTGGTGTGTCTGCTTGGGGTGTTCGGCTCTTGACTGAGAGATATCTATAATAAACAAAAAATGAAATCTGTTGTTCTGAAATAATAATAAAAATATCCTTCTAATTATTAATTATATCTGTTGACATTTCTATTCAGACTGATAATCATGAAACATTTTTATTATTAGGGCAACATAATTCTAACTTCACCAGTTGGTCCAGGAACAGGTCAAGCCCCTGCTTATGCTGAGTTCTGCCTTGTTTCTCTGACCAATGATGCTGACTGTCCCTCCTCTGATGCCGTCTCATCTTTGTCTTCCTCATTCTCTTCCGTCATTCATGCTGCTCTGTCTCATCTTCCTCCTCCTCACTACTCCTCTGTTGCTCCCCTACCATCTCTTTCACTCCTGCTGCACTTTTATTCTTAAAATAAGAATATATGTTGAATTTCTCTTCATTCTCTGAAAATGGACAGACACAAGCATCAACTAATGACTATAGGTAACTCTGTGGAAACAAAAACACATCAAAATGTTGCGGTAACACAACAACCAGTGCTTAAATAGTGCCATGAAAATGAGTGGCTTGTGACAGGGACATCCTTTTTTTACTTAATAAAAAGTAATGACACATCCACCACCGCTGATGATGGGGCGTATTTGCACCAAGTATTTGCACACTGGGTTTACATGTTTTGCAGACCGCATGTTTTTTGCACCTTTGCAGCTGTGTTTAATATTTATTTCTTTATTTAATAAAAATCAAATTTTGATAATAATTTTTCATAATAATTGTGATATTTTTAATTATTTAATATAAATGTCATATGTGATGTCCTTTATTGATGTTATATTATATAGATTATTTCTGAATGTCGTGTTGCTGCCACAGATAAAAGAAATTTCCCCATTGTGGGATTAATAAAGTCATCTATCTAGATCTAAAGTACAGTAAACAGATTGTTAAAGACCCACGGAAAATATTTAACAGGAAAAGAAACGTAGCATTTGGGATGTGTGATTGTGTGTGTGTGTGTGCGTTCTCGCGCGCACGCGTGTGTGTGCGTGCTGAAACCGGTGCTCGCGCGATGCAGTAAGAGAGGGGGAGAGCGTGTGTGTGTGGAGCGCATACACGCGGTCAGTCGCCGTTTTGGACTTAAGGAAAAAGTACTAAAGAAAGTTCATCTTTAGTGACTGAGACTGGTTCTTTTGTCTGACCGGCCCGGAGGATCTGAGGGTTCGAACGCGGAAGTGAACCACGCGTCTTATTCATTCTGCGTCCAGCGGCTCCTCTGTAGATGTCTGCGCACTCAAAGGCAGCAGGGAGGGGAGGGGGTGAGGGCTGGTTTAGGTGATCAGAGCGACTTGCCCGCTTGCTGGCTGTGCATTTGGGATGAAACGAACTGATGCTACCACAGCTTATAGTGTCTACTGGGGTGGCCATTGGGGTGGCCAGGTGTCGGAGAGGGGTGGCCGTGGCCACCCCTGGCCACCCCCTGGTGGCGCCACTGCATGGCAGTGCCAAGCGATGGGAACATAAGGAACATGAGAAATACCAGGGACTCAGACTGGAGAAAGCATGGAAAGTGAAGGTGACAGCAGTGCCTGTGGTGATTGGAGCACTCGGGGCAGTAAACCCCAAGCTGGAGGAGTGGCTACAACAGATACCTGGAAAGACCTCAGACCTCTCAGTCCAGAAAAGCGCAGTGCTAGTGTCGGGCCCCACCTTTGCCAAATAGGGGGGTCCGGTTAAATTGCTACACCCAAAAGATTCAGGACCAGGGAAAGAGCGCCACACAGAAAACTCAAGGAACAATTGTTTTTAAACTGCAATAATTTAATCCAATAAAAACATGCAGCCACAACACGACAAAGCCCGAACGGTTAAAACCTAAACAAGACCAAATGTTTAAAAAGGTAGTAAAAACTTTAAAGAGGGACCTCATGAAAACATTGTTAAAATAATTAAAAGAAATAGTCCATGAAACACCAGGGAGACAGGTCCTGCAGTCAGCCACAGTCTTCTTTGTCCACCCTTTGCAGGCGCGGTGTTCCGTTCCTCCCAACATCTACCTGCAAAGTGAAGATAGATCCTGCGAGTATCTCAGTTGTGTGGGGCAAACAGGCCTGGTTATATTCCGAGTGAGAGTGCCACTGGAAGGGTAGAGGATACTCACACACCGGCAGGGCTCCTCACCCTGCCTATGAGTGTACGTCGCGCTGTGGCACTCCTGTCCTGGAGAAGACTCCTACACTGACTGCAGCTCCAGCCACACAGTATGCTCCAGTGCTGTGTCCTTCAACATCTACCAACTGCTCTTCCTCCTTTCTACTGCTGCCAGTGCAGCTTTATGGGTGGGGCCATCAGCTTACTGATTGGACACCCAGGTGTGTCCAATCTGGGACTCAGTCTTCATGGGGGTGAAACAGCACAAAACCCAAAAACCAACTCCACCATAAAAGCATGCAAACAAAAATCAGAGAAGACTTCCTCCATCAAAACAAACTTCAACACAAAAGTGTGCAAAAAATGACAGGAAAAGGTTTCACCACACAACACTAGGAACAGCTAAGATACTGCGCAGGACCCTCAAGCTCCCAGGCCTCTGGTAGAGGACCCGAGCTTGGAGGAATATACTTGCCTTTAAACCTAAATATCTTTAAAAACATATGAACACATATTTACCTTTTATTATTTATTTATCTATTAGCCAAGGTGCTCAGTAGGTATTAGCCTGGTACTTGAATCAAAGTTACCTTTTTTTTCTGTCATGTTGTACTTTTTGTCATATATATTTACTGAATTATGTTTGTCCGGATGTTAAAGATTTTTTTGTGTTTATGTTGTGCAAATACGGCACTAATACCATTAAACTCACCATAAGGCATCTTAATTCTTTCACCTGTCTTTGCTTTAAATGTTGTTCAGCTGTAGTAATCGCTCCTCTGTCAGTTTTCTAGAAGACTCCAATTCACTCCATCACATTCTATAATGCACGATTGTTTGTTTTTCTAACAGTACACCCTTATGTCATCAATGGTTTTTAACAAACAGTGAGTCTTCAGCAAACACAAATCCAAAAATAAACAACATGACTCAAATTCATTAAGACCGTTGGAGCTGGAAGTGAAAACAGAGTCCGCAGATATCCCAGATTCTCAGCCAGCGTCTGTCACTTGAGACGGATTCTGATTCTAAACAGGCGCTGTGTGGCACAGGGATGTATAATATACATTTTAGATTGCCAAAGGGATTCATAATGAGAAGTATAGAATAAATAATAGTGGAGATTTCTGTCAGAGCATCTTTATGTGTCCCATTCAACATTGAGTTAGCGGAAAAACCCTCAGGGTGAAACTGTCCACACCACATTAGAGCAGAAGAAAAATGGTTTTGTGTCTCCACTAAATTGAGCTTTTACATTTCATTAGTGTTGTGTCTCAGGTGAAGAGGTGTTTCCTGCTGGCTCTACTTTGCAAGTCCATCATGCAAAATAACCAGACAACAAAAAAACAGCATCACCACACTGTGAAGCACTCCAATTCAATCAGGTCCACTGAAAACCAGACAGAGAAAACACATTTCAGTCTTGCAACTTTCAATCCTAAAATTAGAGTTTGAGAAAATGGAACCATTTGTGTAATCCTATACGTACACACCAGGCATATATTTCAGCGTATACATGGTGATCACTGTCCCTACCTGATACTAGTTCATGTACTCACAGTTGGAAGAGGCGAAATGTTAACGCAGTGCAAATCTCGCAAATCTTGTTCGGGCTTACACTTTCAGAGCTTCGATTTATGACCCACAATTATTGATTTCTCCTTTTCGGTCCATTTTCAAACGGTTGGCACTTCCGTAAATTAAAAAGGATCGCCACCCATACGTCACTATCGAATCCAATCCCCTGATTGGTCGAAGTTCAACTGGTTTAACTTTCAATTACCACTCGTTTTGTACACAGAGCCCAAAAAACAGACTTAAAAACATGCATAGCAATATTTAAAAATAATTTAAAAGGTACCAACACACAGCCAGCATATGACGTGTTTAAGAACGTGCTAAATGCAGTGTCATGAGCGCGTATCCAGCTGGTGATGTTCACACAGCGGACAAGTAGGTAGTGAGAGGAAGGGGCTTCTTCTTCTTTTTTTTTATGTTTACTAGCACATTTACCTACAATTAGTAAAGGCTTGATGGCAAATGTCAAAGCGGGGCAAAACCCATAAATCTTGCTCCAGGCTTTTTCTTTCACATCTCTATTCCCATACATAAAAGACTTGGTGTCATATAATTCTGGCCGAGCAGAAAATGCGCAATTACATGTAATAATTTTTCCCTTATGAACAACAAATGGCACCTTTGTGTTCTAAAAAGGACGCTACTTACACTTTACCACCAAATCTGAGTTCCTCATTGGTCTCAGTTGGACGTTCTCTCTCGATTTAGCAGCGATCAATGAACGCCTGTTTTGTATGTGAAGTCGACGACCGGACTTAAAAACTTGAGTACCAACCCATGAAGTGGTGCCGCTTTAACGCCGGGTTCTGAGGGCCATGTGATCGTAGCATAAGAAAGATCCAAGTGCTTCTGTTTGTTAAAAAAGTTTGGGTTTATTTAATATTTTTCATTAAAGAAAAACATTTGACACAATCATTTTCCTCTTATAAAACTCTAGTGAGCAAAGCTAAAACTAGTCTTAAGTTTATTTCTACCATTTGGCCTTTTGAGACAAAAGTAAATCATGTATAATCCATTTTAATGTGCAAAGTCGGACTCGTTTTGATACGCTCTAACAAAAAGCTATACGTTGAATATCTATTCATAAGGAACGCTCTCAACCATTTCTTTCATTACACTGAAGGTTTCATTAAATTCATTCAAAGCTGTTCAACCTCACAGATTGCACTGTGCACCCTGTACTTAAACATTAGAGAGGCTGCTCTCATGCTGCTCCGAAAAGAACTACTGTGGGAAAGTAGCATAAATACAGCAAATGGCAGTTGTTTTTCGTTTGAGCCACATTAAGTTACAGGTGCTGCATTCATCAATATCCATTTCTTTTTTTTTAAACCAACATATTATTTCATATCAATGCTTTCAAAAGCTGTTTTCAGAGCCAAACATCTGTCAAATGGTTTATTGGTAAAGAGGCAGTCAGCTTTTGTTCAGCCTGCTTTCATTCCTTTTTTTAACAGATAAATGCATTAGCATTCAGATGTTCTTGTCCTTTATCTCCATCTGACTCCATATTAAGGCTGCAGTTACCTTTAAAACCGGTGCCCATAGTCAATAAATCTAAGGGTTGGTTTTTGTGTGTGCCGACTCATATGTTGCATCTGACAGTTGGTTTTCCTGATAAAATCATAATTATTAAAGACAACACAAAGCATCAATGAAGATAATAAAGGGGAAAAAATACTCCAAAGCAAATACACTCTTTACCAGGGAGCATTTAAAAAAGTCAGTCTTCCTCTGTTCCACACATGCAGTGACTTTATTATAGAGCAGCATACCTTGAAAAGAAATATAAAGGAAAAAAGGGGAAGGGGGGGGGGGGGGGTCCCACTGCAGGCATGATTTGAGCTTAGCTGCAGTCTGGCTCGGTCTGGTGGCTCGCACTTCAAACTCTGTTTTGCAGGTGAAAATGGGGTAATGTGAAGATGATAACAAGTGTAGCTGCTGTAGCTGAAGTAGTTAATTCATCTCTTTCAGCTATGTCAACTGTTGTAATCTTGATAGATTGAAGCCACACTCCTCTGTTTTACCTCCATTGATTAAACCTTTTCTTTTACCTCATGCTGCTGTTAATTGCTCTCTTCCAACACTATGAAAGGGGAATGGTTGTTTTTTTTTACATTTTGCATAAAAAAACCCAAGTAAAAGGCTCTGTAAAAACAGAATTCTTACCTTGTTATATTGTCTTTTTTTTGCTAGGGGTATAGTGTGAGAATACAAAGTGCTCCCTTTGATCTGACTGAAGTTTTATTGAAATACAGCATTTTTAATTAGGTGAGATGAATTGGAGTGGAACTCATTCAGCAGTTTAGGCTTTAAATGTCGAGGACAGGATAAATCGTCCAGTTTCCTATGGCTAATGGGAGGAGGAGCAGCTGACAGGGGAATTGCCCGGGATACAGTCCGCTCTGGGACTTGAGAATCAAACGCAAAGCTCACCTTCCACTCCTATGAACAAGAATACCCGTGTGTGTGTGGGTGGTATTGAAATCTGTTCCCTGAGAGTACATGTTTGTTTCTTCACAAGCCAGCATTTCACAAGCAGGAGCGTTAATATTTAGGTGAGGCAAGTGCCTGCGGCCTTGCGGTCAGCATGCCTATTACTGCTTCGAGTGGAGTTATGCCTGTGCCAGTGGACTGGGTAAACACTGACAAAAGCATCTGAGAGATAATGAATCAATTTGACTCTCTGTGACTCATTAATCTCAGTATTTGCAAAATCAAAATCAGGACAGTGTTGGGACTTCAGTTGGTGTTTTTTTTGTGAACTTACCCATTCGCCAGACATCATAATCATGAATTAATGACACAGATTTTCAGTCATTTTGCAGATATTTTATTCCAAAGCATTTTACAAATGAGAAACACAACAAGCAAAAACCGAGCGGTGTCAGAAATGATCTCAAAAATGTTTTTGTTTTTTGTTTCTAAGGGGGTCCAGGAAGCTATCGAAGACATTGGTCTCAGCCAACCATACATTACTACCAAATCCCTGACTGGTCAATGCAACACGCGCTCCGCTGCCACATGTTTTGTGCGTGTAAAGCCCGAAAATGGTCTTAAAAATGTGGAAGTGAGAATTCTGAAGGTGGAATCCCGAAATTGCATGTACGTGCATTGACTTTTCAAAAGAAGTGGTTGCTTGAATGTGCTATGCGAACGTAGCTCTAAGGTTATAAGAATTGGATGAAGGAATTCGGGTAGGAAGGTGCTGCTGCTCTGCAGCTTTGAATCTGATGCACGGGAAACCAGGTAAAGATCACAGGAAACAGATTTTCCAGGGAGTTTTGATGATGCTTTGTCAGTTTTATTAACAATTTGATCTAGCATCCTCCATTCAGAAACATGGTTGCATTGTGTTCTGCATTAACAGATCAGTTCCCAGTTTGAACCACTTTGACTTCAACAGTTAGCAGATCTGACTCGAACACAACACCTTTGATAGGTGGTGGATTAAGAGATTCACACTATCGATTTGCAGGTAACAGACATGCTTTAATGCAACTCTGATGTCAGAAGTACGGTGGCTCTAAAGTGCAAATCACAACAACAAATCACTCAATGAAAAAATATATAAAAGATCACAACAATTAAAAAAGCAAAGCAAATCATAAAAGAAGAGAATTACATTTTAGAAATGAATAAAAAAATCAATAACTAAAAGACAATTACAAAAAAATGTATCAAAATGAAATGTTAATGTCATGGTGGCCTGTCAGACTCCTCCCCCTCCAGCTCTGCTGCTCATTCATCTCAGCTGTGACTACTCAACTCATCAAGACACCTGCTACTCAAGGAGACCCAGCTTCATCATTCTTCACCAGTTTGTTAACCCTGATGGTGCCTAGTCTCCTGAGGCGCTTTACGTCTGGCCCCTTGGCTTGTCCTGAGCTAACCTTATCTTGTCCTCTGCACTTCAGGTTTTCATCTCATGCCACGAGTGTCACCTGAGTTTTACCACCTTGAGCAGCAGCAGCCACAGCTCTCCATCGCTGACGCCGCCTGCCATTGTGAGCCACAGTCTCTGTGCTCCTCCAGATCTCCAGCCACACCATGCACCAAGAACCCAAGCCACGAACTCTGTCTCGGCCCTCACTCAGGGAGTTCGCCACGAACAGTACCGGAGCCTCCAATCAAGAGCCGCAGCCACGTTACCCACAGCTTCGCCAGGACCCAAGAACCTAAATAAACTTCTTACATACCTCTCACTTACCTCCCTCTGCCTTCTGGGTTTCAGCATCTGGGTCCATACCGTGTTTTAGTCATGACAGTTAAGAAACAAAACACAATAAAACAAAAACGGAAATCGTGGATGACGTTTAGTTTTTGACATTTGAGTTTTTTAAATGTGTCTTCCATGTCCGCATACTAATAAAAATGTTATGATTAGTCCGGAGCAGATCCAGTATCTCTTTATGCCAAATACCTTTCAGTTGAAATGATGGACAAACGTCACCAACCAATCAGCGATATCCCATAGTAACATCCCACCTGCCTTTTCTGGCTTCCCAAAAAAAAGAAGAAAAAAGAGTTCGGAAAACAAAAGTAATTTCAAAAAATCAAAATGAGATCTTAAAAATGAAACAAAAGAAAGGGCTCCAACTCAACATTTGCAAGTTGTAGCTAATTAAATGGCCGGTCAGTGTTTCTATTTTTAACTTTTTTTCAGCCGTTACCATCATGTGTGGTATGCCCAAATCCACGCCCATGTTAACCTTTTTTGAGTACAGTTTTAATGGAAAAAAGGTTGAACCTCTGCCTTCTAGAAGCACAAATATTCTTTGGCTTCTGCATCCACCCACATCCTAAAGGATCCTGTGTTGCTTGTCAATGACTTGTCTGTTTGTCAGATGTCCACTTGCTACATCTAATTATTTGCTCTTGATGAGCATCCTTAACAAGTCCTTCACATGCGTGAACATGAATAGAAGTGAATATTAGGATATTTGCACATGAGCACACTCATAGCAAAGCTTACATTAAATACTATCAAAACAAAAAGCAATAAATACGTGTGTTTTTCTTCAAGTGCAGCTCCATTCTCAAACTGGAGAAGGAGAACACCTGATCTCATGGGTCTCTTCACAATCTTACTCTTCCATTTTTTTTGTAATTGCTTCTCATTTTCTTCAAGGCTGAGCCGGAGTTTTACAGATCCCCACTCAACACCAGGCCATGCCACTGTGTGTTGGTGTGTTCACCAAAAACTCCTCCCTTGCTGTTATTGGGATGGGTTTGTTGTGTGTGTGATCTAAATCAACAGAAAAAGGATTTTTTTGCTCTGTGGAAAATGTTCTTTCACTGGTATGAAGTAAAAAAAAAGGTCAGGCAAGTTTGATCTGATTGAACAACTTCAAAAATAACTTCTTCTTTGCAACTATTGTCCCACGAAGTGCATACAAAGAAAAAAAATTGTATATGGACGAAAAAATATCCTGCGTTTGTTGTGGAAGTTGTCTCACAGGGCAATGAGTCCTTAAAGAGTGGCTAAAAACACATTTAAAAAGTGTTGAAGTCCCATCAGTTATTACACACCCAAGTGAGTGAAATTTACTTCTTTAATCTAACATGTCCCCTTAAAAAAGCTGTGAACTGTCCTACCCTATTTTGGTGGTGCAAGCCCCCAATTTAACCCTAAATGTTGAAACACCAGTAGAGAAACACTGGGTTCCAGTTTTTTATTGACTGTGACATAACCAAACTGTGGCTTTGAACCCACAACATCCAAGTATTGGGCATACACACTTCTACTTGGCCAGCATGTCAACTGAGGCACTTTTCTATATTTAGATTCTCAGACAAAAGAATTTGATTTGCATGGTTACCACCAAGGTACCTCTGGAGATTTCCCTCAGTAGGGGGTTGATGAGCAAATCTTAGTCATTCTCACAGCAGAATGCTTGATTTTAAATTAGAAACGACCTTGCCACCCTCCCCAAACTGGTTAGCAGCAGCTTGTGGTGTAAAATCCTTGCCAACTTTTTCCTTTTACAGTATATATACATTTCAAAGGATCAAACCTCACATTTTGCTCTTAAAATTGAAGCTTTCAAACAGCAAATGTTGCTGTTCCTCAAATGACCACTAGAGGCAGGTTTCAAATGAAGGCAACTTCTCACTTTGGAATTTTGGAAGGTCCAACTCATAAATTTATGTCTAGCCTTTTACACGAACTTTTAAGTTTGTTTCAGGTATTTCTGTAAATGAAAACTGTGGGTGGGAGATTTTATTTTTAAAATAGATTTACTAATTTATTTTTACCAGTGGTCAAATCTTTATTTTCCATTAAATTTTTAAAGAATCAAAGTTGTACTCCACGATGCCTTCACTTCCACAGTAGAGTCTAGAACTCAAATGCAGTAAGTTCTTCAAAATATTGCTGAAAGATCTCAAATTCCCCGTTATAAGTCATGGAAAGTATAAAAAATCCAAAATCAAAAAACGAGCACAAATCAAGGAGCAACTTGAATATCACTGAACACAGTTGGTGGATGAGTTTCCATTGGCCAGTTTGAGATCCCAGATGGTGGGATGTGTCCAGGCTTACATGTCGTTCAACCACAGCCAGGCTTTATATAGTTTGGAAAATGAATGAATGAGGTTACAGATCTAGACTGAAGCTTGTTTTCCATGTTAATATGTCATCCTTACTCAATTACAATAGCTTGCTTAGATCAGTTTCAATGAAAACTGGAAAAAAAAAGAAAAGACCGAAGTGACATGTGATGGCTTTAATCTTCTTGTGAGAGCTTAAAAGCTGAGAGTGCTATGTTACTGAGTGTACCAAATGGATAAACACAGAAAAATGATTGGAAACTGCAGGACAGAAAGAGCTTTGAGTGCACCAAAGGCAAACTGAAGATATAAGAACACACCAGCTCGTTGCTGATCACCAGAATAGAGGACGGCATCCACGTGTGGAAGAATTCTTGATTGGAAATTGGAATATGTAAATGTTGATTTTGCCCCTCCTTTAGCCATGTATCTGTTCAAGACAAGGCAAATCAAAAGTGCTTTGAAAAAGCAAAACGGTCTTTGGCTTTCCCCTAAATATAACGTCACAAAAATATACTAAAAGAAAACATAAAGGAGCAACATTTCAATAGCTGAACACAAATCGACGCCCGTTAAAGACCCACTCTAATTATCTTTTGATATATTTTCAAAACGTTCCCAGTGGTCTTTTACTTACGATTATGCCTCTGAGTGGTGGGCGCAGCCATTGGCCATTGTTGCTGAGAGCTCTTTGCTAACAAGCTCCCCTTCTAGCTTAAATCCTTGGACCAACAAAATTGCAGAGCAATGTTAGAGCTATCCAGCTCTATAGTTTTAAGCCAGATGCCAGGTCAGACGAAGCTAACAAAGACGTATGTGGATCTAGTCGTCTACAGGGGGATGTGACGGAATGAAACGGAGCATGGAGCTTTTGGCGTGTTTTTTAACATGTTCCTGTAGCACTTTTCTCACGATAGAGGAAATATATTAAGAAAATTAAGATCAAAATTCAATTTCTGGGTATTTCTTTAATCAAATTGTTGTGAATCAGGAGCAGACGAAAAAATGCAGTTTAGAAAAATACACTGGTGGGCCACAAACTCCCTGCAACAAGGTCTCAGCAACAGAGCATATGTGCTTGCTCAGCGCCAATAGTCCCACCCACAACTGAGGGGTGTATTTCTGATAAACTCCTCCTGCTCTGCAAAATCTGTGTCCTAGAAAATGACAGATTTTTTTATTTTGACTCAAAACTGCATCATCATAATTAAAAGACCACTGGGAACACTTTTTAAATAGCGCAAAAGAGGATCTGAGTGGGACTTTAAATGTCTAAAAGGTGATGTGTAACTTACAGAAACTGGTGTGAAAGGAGAGCATGACATGGAACACAGAAAAAAAGAAAGAAAACCTACCTGAAGAGCGCAATCCCGCTGCTTCTTTCAATGAGTGTTTATTTACTTCTTCATTATTTTCAGGTTTAAATCTTCTTTCAGTGTTTACTGAGTTTGTATCACAATGTGCCACATTCAATCCTGCAGAAAACTTTGCATTTTTAGCAATAAACTGTGCTTTCACAGCTGCAGCATTAACATTAAAGTGCATGTTTAGGGAAGTTTAAGCAGCACAAACACAGTTGCTAAAACAGGTGCCAAAGCAAAAATTGCCGAAGGATGGTGAAAGTACTGTCTTCTTGTGCTCACTCCCACTCAGACCACAGTTTTCCGGGCAGATGGGCCCGGATGAAAAGGCTGCGTCTCCAGGTTAGTCACAGCTGCAGTGCTAATCTGTGGCTGAAGAATGGGACTGAGCCCCTGACCAGCTTAAACCACACTTTTGGTAGAGAGTCAAAGATACACTATTGAAGGGAATCCAATGAAAATACCTGTTACAAAGGAAGCAAGTTTTGCAAAAGACACACCATTGCTTATCATGAAGTGTAATAGAACTTTAAAGCATTATAGTTTCTTATTTTCTTTACTGTATTTGTGGGAGTGACGACATGAAACAGTAGGTGTGCATGACAACACAGGATGCCTCTGGCAGATGCCAAAAGAGTAGAATAATAATAAGCTGTAGTAACTTCTGTTTAGAAATTTCAAATTTAGAAGTAAGCCTATGAGTTCTGAGTATCACCCTGAAAGAATGGGACTTCCTCCCCCGTGTGTTCACAAGCTCAGATTCAGTTGAAGCTTTTCCTTTCATCAGAACCATCCTCCTTCTATGAAATCCTCTGAGACAAAGGACCAGGCCAGAAGGGAGAAAGCAAGCAAAGCTCCCTTTTTCCCCAAAATGCCATCCATTTTTTTTCTTTGTTCTTCTGTGTCTGTTGCACTTTCTCAGCTTTGGAAAAACTTTCATCCCTTCCATGTCGATATGTCTGTCCCTCCTTCAAAAATGAGAATGCAGTGCACACTCTGTGTGGCCTCAAAGAAAATCAGTCTCTTGTTTTTATGTGGAGCAGCTGAAACAGACTCCGCGTGCGTGCACATTTGGTCCTGGTGATGAAATGGGATAGGACATACGAACAGCAGCATTTTCCTCGTGTGTTGCCACCTAATCTCACGGATGATTAGAAGAGCAATGGCACGACTGTCTGAGAAGGTTACACGACTGCAGGCTTGCTCTTCGTTGAGTGTCTACAGACGTGCACGTCTGTCGCATCCATTCCACAGAAAGAGGACATTCATGAGGTAGCTCTTTTTCCCTCACAAACTTTTTTTGTTTACTCACATTGTGCACCTTCTGTACATTTTTTTTATTTCAAATCTACTCGATCACAAGCCTCCAGCCATCACCTTTGTCCAACATTACCAATTCTTCCCTTTCATGCCTTCCCTCCCATGTGGCCTCACTTCCATTTCTTTGCTCAAAAAAGGGTTGATAAAGAGATATTGAATTGTTAGGTCAGTGTGTAACAGATTGAAATGCAAAGCTCACCTCCCAGTGAACTTTTCCAGAAAATGTTCTTATCTCCCAGCTATGGTGGGCTTTTGTCGTTTGTGTGTTTGTATTTGTAACCTTGTTAGGACCGTGCATACTAGAGCCCTTAAACAGGGACGTTTGAGATCTCTTCATGTGAATTTACACTGTTTACAAATCTCTGGTTAAGTTCAAGATTATGGAGAATGAAGGGACAGGCTTTAACTAGTAAGAGTTCATTTTAGCATGAAGCTGTGAAAATAACAATGAAATTCAGATAGATCAAAGTTAGTGCACGTGCCTGTGTGTATGCGTGTGCAAACGCACGTGTGAGTGTGTACACGTGTATGTGCAGGTGTGCATTTGTGTGTGAAACTGACTGGATGTGCACATGCTATTTTTTCTTCGTCTTCTTAGTTCCCTGATATATTTCCTGCAGGAGTGATAAATCCGTTATGCTGCCCTTTACAGGTCACAAACTACTGCTGTAGATTTGTTTTTTTTTAATTATCCTTTAAACAATACCCTCTAAAGAATCTTTGTCTATTTTGCAAACAATAAACAGCATTAATAGAATGTGGTAGTAGGCATAGAGCCCAGTCATTTCAATGCAGTTTAAAAAAAATATCTAAAGGAAATTCAGTATATACAGTACAGACCAAAAGTTTGGACACACCTTCTCATTCAAAGAGTTTTCTTTATTTATTGTAGATTCACACTGAAGGCATCAAAACTGTGAATTAACACATGTGGAATTATATACATAGGTCAAATTCTAGGTTATTTACAGTAGCCATCTTTTGATTTGATTACTGCTTTGCACACTCTATATTTGCAAATATATCTATTTATAAATAAGAATAATTATAATGTCAAAAAGAAAGCATTTTTTTAGCTTATCATTTTATGTATTAATATTGAATGAATTAGACATCTCCATGTGTTTATAAATTCTTTCCTTTTTTTAATGGATGGAAATCAAGCAATCAATCAATATTTGTTCTTCAGGTTCTGCACAGCCTCAGTATTTCTGGTAGAGATAATAGAATTATTGACTAAGCTCTAATGTATTTGATCAAGATTCTTCTCTGAGTCACTCAGTCAAGCTAATGATGTGGCATAGAGGAGCAATATCACGACTTTTTTATATAAAGAACATGTTTTAGTAGAAGGTTCAGGTACAGTATAGTGTACCAAGTGCAATGTACAAACATGTCAGAGCATTTCCTTAAACCGTCAAAGAACGAAACAGTTTAACACAGTCCTATAACAGAATAATTAACCCAACATAACACAAGGAAATTACATTTTAAAAAGAAGAAAATAGAAAATAGAAAATAGGGGTCTGCTAACCAAAAGTAATAAAAAAACTTTAAGTAGTTTAATTGTTTTTAATCGTTTCTGGTTAAATGTACGCTTGGCGCGTCCACGTGTTAAAGAATCCTTATAGGCAAGACGCCAGACCTCACGTTGCTCCTGGTGGTTATAGGTTGGCTTCAGTGTTTGGCAGTGGAGCCGCCGTCAGTGTGGGACTGTGAATGTATGAGCACTTTAAGTCTTCTAAGAAGATAAGAAAGTGTACACCATTCGCCATTTTAAAACAATTAATGACATCTAAAAATGATATTAAAACTCAAAAGCACATATTTCCTGATTGCAATTTAGTCAAACTTTTCTTAAATTAATTATAATGGTGGCCTTAAACAAAAAAACACGACCCCAAAATGTACATAGGCTGTTTTAACAGTCAATTAGGTTGTAATAAAAAAGAATGTTTTTAACAATTTTGTTATTTTAGGTAATTTCTTATTCATAACTGTTTTTTATTTTTTAAGATAAACCCATTGTTTTGTATTTTAATTATTAAGAATTTTTTTATTCTATTTTGTTGTTCCCTAAAAAAATAAAAATAATAACAGAGCTATGAAACTCTCCTCTTCTTTATCAGTTTATCTGGACTGAAAATCAACCAGACTGCAATACTGCACTGAGGAGCTACACTAAAAATACTAAATTAAAGTCCTAAACTAAAGTACTGCACTGAAAAGCTACTGTAAAATTCAAAACTAAAATACTACATTAAAGTACTAACGTACTGCACTGAGGAGCTACACTAAAATACTAAACTAAAATACTACATTAAATTACTAAACTAAAGTACTTCACTGTAGAGCTACTCTTAAATACTAAACTAAATTACTCCACTGAAGAGCTATACGCTAAAACACTAAACTAAAATGCTACATTAAAGTACTAAACTAAAGTACTGCACCAAAGTATTACACTAAAACACTAAACTTAAGTACAATGTACTACAAAACACTACACTACATCACAATATACTACACCACAATGCACTACACCACAATACACAACTCTACACCAAATATCATGATAGAAAAGATCAGGTTTCTGTAGCAGAGGGGGTTACATGGAGAACCCCTCCTCAGGGACGGGGCACATGAAGAGGAGCGACCCCAACGATCCTCCACAGAAAGAGAAGACTTGAGGTATGATTCTGGTGTTCCTCCTCAGGAATGGATGGCTGGATCCGGCATGACTTTCAACGTAGCTGAAAGGAACCTCTATGGAGACTTCTAAATGTCAGGAACTGGTGGTGAAGGACCCAAGATGCTGGAGACCGGGCTTGGGGGCAGAAACTTAAAAAAAACAACCAAAGGAGCATCAGTAAGGTGAAAAAGTAGATGACCTGACAGTGAAGAACTGAAAACCAGGGACTTAAATACACTAAGGATCATTAATACAAATCAAGACAACTGTGGAGGATTGAGAACCAAAACGTGGTGTGACTGACAACGGCAAAAACGGCAAAAAGAGCATGACCAAAACCCAAATTTTGGGTCATGGTAAGTTGTCTTGATGTGTCAGTGTATTTAGGTATCTGCTATTCCGTTCTTCATTGTCAGGTAAATGGTGTATACTTATATAGCGCCTTTCTTCCTACAAGGACAAAGCGCTTTACAGTCACAGACCCATTCACCCAGTCACACACACACATTCACTCACACACTGGTGGCAGCTCTGCTGCCAAACACAGGCGCCCGCCTACCACCAGAGGCAAGGTGGGGTTCAGTGTCTTGCCCAAGGACACTTTGACTCATGGGCGTGCAAGGCGGGAATTGAACCTGCAATCTTATGATCATGGGTCGACCGCCCTACCGCTGCACCACGGCCGCCCCAAGGTCATCTGTTTTGTCACCTTACTGTTGCTCCCTAGGTTTTGTCATATCAATTACAAAAGAAAAAGTTGACATTTCTGCCCTGGTCTCCTGCACTTTGGGTCCTTCACCACCAGATCCTGACATTTAGAAGTTCCCAAAGAGCATGTAAACAGGGTGGGGTTGGTGGTGAACTGGAGTGAAAACACACGGAAGATGGATTGATGTGAAATCCCTGTACCTGTCCTTCTTTTCAAAGTGTAGCTTTCTCACAAATGCTGAGTGTTTCTCTGAATCTAGATCTTTTCATCTTCTTAACCACGGATGACAAAGAAGCTCCTCCAATGTGGGTCTGGTCTCTGGGAGAGGAGCCAAACAGCTTCTCAGGAAGTTCCTGCAATCTGTAAAGACGAGAAAACAGATGAAGCTGACAGATGCAGGGATCTATCCACTCAGCCAAGTGGAGAAGGTTTTCTTACCTCTAGACAGCTCCCGGCTGATTCCTAATTTCTTCCTGAGAAATGAACTTGTTGAGAAGAAACGTTTGTGGAGAACTTCATAGGTCAATACTCCCAGCTGCCACACCGTGGTGGGCCCGGCTGAATACGAGCCAGTTTGGTCAAACTCTGGGGGGATGTGAGCAACTGTTCCTGCAAAACACCCCATCAAGAAAGACAGTTAATGCCTTAGTCAGAATTGCCCTTATGGGTGGATACAGGCTGTCTGCGGGCATGCAGGTGGCCCACATGAAATTTTAAGATAGCAGACCGCTCGATGTACCCGAAGAGCCAAAATGTTCACGCGCACAGTTAGTGCAAAACTGAAGCAGAAAGCCCCTCACTCACCAAAGAACATTGTGTGATGAGCATCCTTCTCTGTCAAACAGCTGAGTCCAAAGTCGATTAGGCGAGCACGAGGGACGTTGGAGTTGGTCTCGATCAGGATGTTTTCCATCTTAATGTCCCGGTGAAAGATGTGTTTGTCCTCCAGCTCTTTTGCAGCCTGGACAAGCTGCTTCAGAATAATCTGAGAAAGACATAAAACACAGAATCCTCTGTAAAAAAAAAACCATGGAAGAAGACCTCCTCAGAAGGAGAAAGAGAAGACAAATGTGAGCAGGCTGCCATGTCAGAACCAGCCTACCTTGGTCTCTTCCTCCTCAATCCTGCTTTTCTTTTTTTTGTACGTAAACAGACACTCAGCAGGGGTCGGTCTCTCCATAACTATGATCAGCTGGTTTTCCAGGTCATAGAAATCCAGAAGAGTCACAGCAGCTGTGGTTCCCACATGTCCATCTCTTCCATCAGCCACTTTAAGCATGATGGCTACTTCAGCTGGGAGCTGCTTTCCATCATCGGCCTGAAAAATGCCAGCAAATTGTTAGATGAGTAAACGCCATAGGAGAAGCTGCACAAGAGGAGCTTCAGGTGAGCAGCAGTGACTGCAGCGGAACCTACTGGTTCTCTGAAGCACATGTTCTCAGATGAAATGTATTTGATTGCGACCTGTAAGATCCAAACAGAACCTTGGTGAGGATTTCCCTCTGGATCTGCTCATTCGAGGGCTGCTCTACCTCACACTTACTGGTAACCCATCAGCAACGCGATGGCCGGCATAAACAGAGCCACAGCCTCCTTCTCCCAGCAGGCCCTCCTTCTTGTACTTTACTGTAGAGACACACCAGATATGTTCAGTTATGACTGTGAGGAAAAAGGATTTCAACAGGATCATAATGGTCTCCTTCACTGGTTAAGAAACCTGACTATTATATTCACCTTCAAATGTGTCTCCATTGCTGATCTCTGGTTTCTCAAAAGTAGTCTTTGGAGAGAAGGTGGTTTCTTTTAAAGATATTCTCTCCTCTGGAGAACTGCTACCACCTGAAGGTGAGAAGAAGTGCAAACACGTGTTTGATGAACTAAAGCTAAAGAAAAAGTTACCCCAGAATGAAAGGATTCCTTTTCCTTCTGTGGGGCAAACATGACAGAGCGGAACTTTCAAACCTCTTCAAACAGGATTCATTTCAAGACATGGAGAGACGTGTTTGTCGATCGTAAGTAAGTGGATTACATCTACAGTTGATAGACGGGATCAGTTCTGGATCATCTCAGCATAATGAAGTGCAGAGTTCACAGTTTTTCAAAGGTGATCATTTTGAATTGACACTGTCGTTCAAGTTCCTCAACAGTCTGATGGTATTTAAAAAGTCATTTCTGTCATTTTATTCATGAACAGTTTCCTCAGAGACGGTCAGAACAGCTTCAGAAGATGGAAATCTTTAAAGGTTGCATTCAATTATTGCTTTAACTTCTTACGATCTCAGTCAAGAATTGTTGAGTAGTTACAGAAAAATAATTCTTTTAATTTAATCTTTTCTTCCAATATTTCAAATAAAATGATAACTATATAAAGTTATGGTAAAAATACAGAAACCTAGGGGTTTTTTATATTTATTAACCTTTGACAAAACTTCTGTCTGAAGTGGAATAATTGATCAACACAATTTCTGTTCCTAACAGAAGAATAATGTGTGCTCAGTGGAAGTACTAGTGTTATTTCATTGTGCAAATCATATTAAAATATATACACTTTTTAAAAATGTAAATTTTATTATGTGATTGTTTTTTTTCTTATGTTCAGGTTTTACAGTAAAAACCTGTAATTTTATGTGTGAAAATAGTTTCAATGACTGACACACAGAGCTTTGTAGAAGAGGATTTTTAAAACATTTGAACTCATACATTTTTCATTTATCCATTGAAATTTTTGACCAAATAAAGTCTTGTTTTGAAAATGTTCGTCAACATATTTCAATGCAAAATTCTTAATTTTAATGATCCTTGTGTGAGTTCGAGTTCAAACCAGCTTCCAAAGTCAAATATTTAGTGCATTTATCAGTTTGCTAACAATGAGAGGCAACAAATGGTCTAATTATCATCTCACCGCTGTCAGAGGCATCATTTGACTCTGGTTCTTGGCTGCTGGGCAGAGAGAGCCTCTTCTTTTTCCCATCAGGCTCCTCTTCAGTAGACCTTTTTTTTTTCCTTGATGTGGTCCCATCATCTTTTGAAAAGGATGGGGGTTGATGGAACACACAGCTGACATGTTCTACAAATAAAACAACCCAACAATGAGGGTTCATTTAGGGGAGATCTGAGTGATATAATGATAATGATAATAATTTATGACGATCACATAACATTTAATAGCAGAAATATTTTATGAACATCTGATAAAATTGAACATTTGTGAGTTTAAATGCTTAAATTGTAATGTTGGAAATGGAACATCCCTCAGTCTTTTATGCTGTTACTGATGGAACCTGTGCCGGATGTTGTTGTTTTTCAAAATCCAAAACGCTGATGTGATTATTCCATTTTTGAACTTTTCTTTTAAGAGTTTGAATGAATCTCTTGAGTAAAACAAACGTCCCCCTCAAACTCACGTCACAGATCTGTTTAAACATGATAAACAGCAAGGTTGACATTTCAAAAATCTGGCCGCCCAGTGTCTAGCCGCCTCTCTGACAAACCAGCTTCTTTGACGCCTGAATTTATGTCCAGCAATGTAAAAAAAAATATCACTTATGTTTTGTTTCAAGTAAAAACTAAATTGGTGTAATTTTGGAGCCAAAGTGGTTTAAAGCATTTTTTTGCATCACTGGACATCATGTGGTTATTGGTAATGTAAAATATTGGTAAATTATATTAAAACATAAAAATCTAATCACAAACATAAACTTTGCCTGAAATCTTGGTTTGTCCTGGTTTTTAAACTTGCCTTCACTGGTTGAGCTGAGATCGGCTGAATTTTCCATCATTGTTTCTTTTCGCGATTTTGACAAAACAAGACTTTTTTCAAGAAAACCGAAAAAGGAGGAGAACAAGTTTGCGCTTTGACGTCCCTGTGTCACCTGGCAGTCTGCTTATTTCTAAATACGTTGCTATAGTAATCTGTGACACCACAAAGAGGTACAACGCAGAGTGACATCCTGCGATGACCGTGTGGAGTAAAATCGATTTGAATAAAAACAATGCAGGGATGCAGCTTTTACAGCAAATATGTTTCCTTTTAAATTCAATCAAATCTCCAAATCACATGTTAAATCTTTTCAGAACCTTTTTCATGTCGTTTAATTTTCATTTTTAGACATGTTGGCATATAGCGGAGCTGGTTAGGTTGGTGTTTCAGACAAATCGTGCATTTTATGGTACAAGCACCAAATTTGGCATGAATATACCTAAGATCCCCTCTTTCCGAAAAGATTAATAAAGTTTAAACGCTTAAAGATAAACAATAGTTTAATGGCTACAAGATAAAAATCCAACATGGTGGCCATTTGTAAAGATGGCTGTCATACACTAAATTGTTTCAAAAATATTCAATGTCTGTTTGCCCCCAATATGGGCTGTTCATGCACACAATGCAACCTTCAAAATTACTACAGAATACTTTTATGGAAATTATATATATATTACATTTATATTTAAATCGTGAATTTTCCCACAATTATTTTATAATAATAACCAGCTCCACTAATATGCTCTTTTTTTATTGGTAGTTATGTGAACTTGTGTGTGCAGTCAACAATACACTTACTTTACTCAGTAGTCACCATGCCCCTCCCACTTCAGACTTCATTCTCACCTTCAAAATCCTCTCGGTGATGTCAGAGTTTACCCATCTAGACTCTATACAGTTCAACTGACCACATGACTAACACACAGTGTATTGTGGGTAGGGGTGGCTATTTTACCAAAGCAAACTCATGTGATGACACTAGAAATCTTTTACGTTTGAAATTGGACGTGTTGGTGTGGAGAAACAAACATCACATTCAGCAATGAAACACAAAACCCATTTTTCAATTTGAGGACATAAAAAATGTTGAATCCTAAAGGAGAACTGATCACATCACAGCTGTCCTTAAGTCAATTCGTTTGCTACCAGTTTAATATAAATCTAATGCAAATATACTGCTGATAGTTAAATATTTACTCTGTAACGTGGACTTTCAATACTCAGATCATCTTGTGGTTTTCAAACCCATTTTTGCTCTGGAGGTAGAACCCATAGACATTTATCACTGCACAAAGCAGCGGTGACGTCATCCATAGAAAATGCCTTACCTCTGGAAAAAAGAAGCCAATTCGTTAGCCATTTTTCCGTGGTACGGGCATCGCCATTTGGAGCCAGTCAACAGTGTTTGGTCCGAGTGGGTCTGAGTCATTATTCCAAAGAAACCACTGTCACCAATCATGAGTAAGCCTATTGGAAGTCCACACCCTAAAAGCAGATCGGGAAAATCTGTCAATCAAACTTTCGAGGTGGGGGCCATCGAGCACCAAACACCTTTCCTGAGACATCTGATTGGTCAGTTTATAACTTGTCATAAAGAAAATCTATCATGAAAATTATTAGAACTAGCAAAATATGTTAAGAAAAAGATGTCAGAGCAAGAATTGTTATCCAGACCAATAGAATGACTGAGCAATAACTGTTTATTTCTCTATAGAAGTCTGTGGGAGTTTTGGTTTCTTGGAGCCAGAGGGTACTTCCTATTTGGAACACAAGGGCGGAGGGGTCAGTATGTCCATCGCTATGTGATCCATCAGTAACCTGAACCCTGTGATGTGGGGTGAACATCCATGCCCTGCTAAATTTGGGTATTATCATTTTTTGACATTCTGTTTTTTGCGAGTTACATGAGCTGGAACCCCAAAATATTTAAAAAAAAAAAAAAAAGAAGAAGAAGAAGAAATGATTTAAATAAATTCAGCAGTTGGCCCTGAATCTATATCCTATTAAAGTTTAACTTTTTTAAATTGAATTTTGGAAATTAAGACACTTTTCTATCATTTTCAATTTTTTTGGAAAAGGTTTATATGTAGCATACTACAAAAAATCCTGTAACATGGACTCACACGTGCACACTAGTCTAAGCTTTACTTGTAGAGGAAGTCAATGCGTCTTTCCTTTTGAGCAATAATATGTGATTTTAAGTAAAGGTCTTCTATATTTTTGTTTTCAAAGTCTCCCAGTCTCAATTGGGTTTTGTTGGTCCAGCATTTGTCATCCATCGTTTATTACTTCACGTTTTGCTTGAAAGTCCAATTTTGAGACATTTTTTTAATTATTCGCCATTTTTTCAGAAAAAAAGGACTCTTATTAAACTTTTTTAAGCCATAACTGCAAAACCATTTTCACTTCTGAAAACTAAAATAAACATATATGCACATTAAGATAACCACAATAAATAGGGAGCAAACATTAAATGCAGATGAAAGTTCGTAAATATCCCACACATCAGATAAATAGGTTTGGGAAATGTGTGTCCTTTTTTATTTTTATTTTATTTTTTTATAGAAGAGCATTTAATTGACTTTTAGGAAAACACAAACAATAGAGAACACAGAAAAAAATAATACAAGCACTTGAATAAAAATTGCACTCTCTTTATGATAAATAATTTATTTAAATGTATGTAGTTTTATTTATGGAAGATTTTCATAAAAATTAAATGCACATCGTATACAACACTGTGTTGAACTTTTGCATCAATCTGTTTCTTGGCACGTCTCTTCTGACTAGTTTAACAATCAGGTCTGGAGTTTAGCTGCTGACATCAGTGGACGATGTCGACCTTTTAATCACCGTAACGTTTTGCTTTTTTTTTCATTCCATGGGAGAAGTGAACAAAAGGTTATATGAGCAATATGAATGAATCCAATCTGGTCCACCTGGTCTTCTGACAAGTTGCTCAACAGGTTGACGGCTGGTTTGAAGTAACTTTGCAACACGCCTTGCTCGAGGTAGCCAATCAGCTCTGCAATGCACTGCTGGAACCGCGCATGGAGGCTGTTCTGGGACCAGTCGCACTCACTGTCACTGAGGTGCAGGACAAGGTTGGTCAGCGGGGCGGCCTCCAGCGCTCGCAGTGCAGGGTTCAGTCGACACACGGCCATCAGGACTTTAACTGTTTGTCTGCGGCAGCCGTCATCAGTTGAGTCGAGCTGAACCAGACGCTGAGTCTCGCAGGGGTAAAGGGAAAGACGCCAGGCATTCACCCAGGGAGAGGTGAGCTCAGGCTGAGCTGTCAGGACCACGTCCCCCTCCCTCAGGATGGGCAACACAGAAATGAACAGGGGCTGATGGCAGCGTTCAGCTGCTTCTTCACTTCCAGGCCTAAAACACAACAAAAGAACACAAAACAACAAAAGATTTCTGTTAGTCACAACACTTGTAGTGATAAAAATATGTCCACAAACAGAAAGGCAGCTGCTAAGAGCAGACACACACCAGATCTCCAGTTTCAGATCTGGTCCTCCTAGAACAGGTCTGACAAGACAGTCCAAAGTGCTGCTGATTGCCGGCCAGTTCACCGTTTCCATGACCGCCTTGCTGAACATGTTCACCACCACTTCTGCAGACAGGTAACCCCCCACCAGGTATCTGTGGGACACAAGCAAAGATCCCAAATCAGTGATGCTGCAAGAAGAATTTTCAGGATTCATTTATGATGGGCGGCAGTGACTAAGGCGGTTGAGCAGGTCATCCATGGGCAAGACACTTCACCCACCTTGCCTCCAGTGTGGCTCCACTGGTGTGTGAATGTGTGTGAATGTCCCGGTGATGGTCAGAGGAGCCGTAGGTGCGAACTGGCAGCCAGAATGTCAGTCTGCCCCAGGGCAGCTGTGGCTACATCAGTAGCTTACCATCACCAAGTATGAATGAGGAGTGAATGAATAATGGATACACATTGTAGGCGCATAGAGCGTCTGGAAAAGCGCAGATAAATCATATCTATTTTTATTAAAGACAAGGAACTCAAGTATTAGGGTTTTGTAGAACTATTATGACTGTTTTTCTGTTGACGAAAGACAAATTTAAAGGAAATTAAGATACAAATTGCATTACTGTGTATTTCTTTATTCAAATCATTGTGACTCAGATGTAGATGAAAAAATGCAGTTGGAAAAACCTTTTGGGACTGACGTAGAAAAGACTCTGGGCAGGCCATCCTGCTCCACTCCATTCTGATGCATCATTTGTAGACGAATGGATCCATGTAGGTCTTTGTTTTCCTTGTCTGAGCTGGAATCTGGCTCAGAACTGCACGGCTGGATAGTTTCTTTCGATGTTTTTTGTTCCACTGATAACGTTAGGTTGAGAGTGTGATTGGCTGTAAGCTGACCCTGCAAACAAATGGATGTTGGGAAATGTGGGGGGCTTACTACGCACCAACGGTCCTGCACACTACTTAGAGGTGAATTTTTAATGAACTCCTGTCCTAGAAAACAACACAGGTTTTTAGATTTTGGTTATAAACTGCATAATCATAATTAAAAGACCACTTTGAACGCTTTTACAATAGTTAAAATGATGATTGGAGTGGGACTTTAAAAGCCAACAACCTCACAAAATGTAAATCTGAATGTAAGGACTGCAGAGTTACATGGGAATTTTTTACTGGTCAATCGTGCAGTTACTGTCCCAGTCACTGTCCCAGCAACTCCAATACTCGATTACTAAAATCTTTCCTAGAGGAAAATGTTGTCATCGGACCGTCCAGTGCAGAGAGTGTGTGAGGAGAATCTCTTCCCCTAAAATCATGGCGTCAATGGCGTGTACTTATTTAGCACTTTTCTACCTTCTTCGAATGCACAAATTGCTTTACAGTCATAGTCCCATTCACACACACATTCCCACACTGATGGCGGCTCCGCTGACGAACCCTGGCGCCAACCTTCCAAGGTGGGGTTCAGTGTCTTGCCCAAGGACACTGCAATCTTCCGATCAGTGGTTGACCGCCCTACCACTGCACCAAGGACGGCTCAAAAAGGCTTCAAGCTGCAGGGGAACCAGCAGAAATGCATGGTCTACTACGCTAACCACCTAAACATGCACACAACATGATGGAAGTCAGATGAGATGACAGTAAAGGTGCATGTTATGATCCATCATGAGCTTAAAGTGAATGTGAACCAGAAGCTTCATCCAGCAGAGAACCGCCGAGGCTCGTTTCTCCCAAAGGCATGTCTGGATGATGGCTGTTAAGAAAGCCAGAGGCTGGACTCTCTGGACTCATGTGGAGCCAGGACCGCCCCGGTGCAGCATGCTCCAGAACTGCTATGCATGTGTGTACCAGCATGTCGGAGATCCGAGTCTTAAAACAAACTTCAAATTTATTGTTTTCTAAAAAATCAGGGTTAATCAGCATAAACAGAAACAACGGTGAGTCGAACATTTTGCCACAAAATTAAATGCAAGAAATTTTCATTTTAACCCTACGAAAACTGTGTTTTTTTTCCCTTTTTAGCAAACATTTTATTAAATGGTAAAATGGTAAACAGTAAATGGTGAACTTTGATTCTTCTTCATAAATACCTACAGTGAAGAGAAACAATAAAATAAACGACATAATAAATCAGAAATAAACTAATTCATCTGTTAAAGCTAACAAACCTTAAAACTTTGGACTAAAGAAAATGGTTTTCTTTGAGTGAGCATACAAACTGTGCATGCACGTGTGTGCACACCCGTTACGTTACATGTAATACTGGTTATCAGCTGCTCTGCCCTCAAACTTTGGAACTCACTCCCCCAAAATATCAACTCAACTCAAACCACACTTGTCTAAACTCACTCACTACAGTTTTTCACTGTTGCTGTTACTTTAGGAATTTACCACCTGTGATACTTTGGCTTTTTTTGTTTAATCTTGTTTTAACTGTACAGTGACCTGAAGGGCCCTTTAAATTAAAAGTATTATTATTATAAATGCTCATGGTAAAAATGAATCACAACCTTTGGGCTACAGCTCCCTCATGTGGTAAACTCTGTTTTTTGTTTGTTGGATTTTTCTCGTCATCCCATCAAATCAATGAATGTGAATCACTGTCATGTTTGCACACATTGAAAATGCAAAACTTGATTTCTTTAGTAAGCCCTTTCTGAAAAACAGAACGAAAAACAAAAAAGGGCCTACAGCTGTAGGATGAGAGGAGGAATTTGGGTCTGAAACTGAGAGTGATGGCAAGGAAGCCTCTGGTCAACAGAAACTGGAGCTTATCAGATAAGAAGCACCATTTAGAAATCCAGTGAACACAAGCAAAACTTCTCTCAGGAACTGAATTAATTGAAAATATATTTGAACATGGCCTCCCACCGGAGATAAAGTTTCAGCAAAAAAAAAACGTCATTTCGAATCGAACATCTTGAAGGTGTTAATCATTTTGAGGTCAATTTAAGCAGTTTAAGCAGTCAAAGTGATTCCCATCTTATATTTCCCAGTGAAATAAATGAACAATCCTAATCTGATTAGCTGGTCACATGTTATAGGCTGGTGAGCTATTTATGTGACATTGGCTGCTTGTAGAGGCTTTGAAATCCTTGTATCACTTTTGGAATTAGCGGAGCGAATCTTTGATTAGCAGCAGACGGAACGTGCCACTCGACTGAATGCTGCCTGAATCTGAGACACATGTCAGCTGCATGAACAGCTAAGTCTTTGAACGGTGAAGTGACAGGAAGCTTCTGGAAAAACAATGGAGACAAATAAACGTCTTTTAACTCAGCTGGGAGAAGGATCTCGATTGGAGAAAAGATTTGTGCTGTTGACCTTGTCTCGAATGGCGATGGAGCCAAAGTCCCCAGCTGTCATTTCAATCACTTCCAACGTGTAGCTAATGCTCATTCAATCAGCTAAAGTTCTTGATAAACCGTCTATCTTTCAGAATCACTGTATAATTTCGAGTATTTCATCAACATTATGCCTTTCTCCTCACAATGTTGTTGTCGTTGTTCACCTTTCGGCATATGTACCTCAATTAATATTGTGAAAAACTCAGTGGATGTCAGAAAGACAGTGATTCGGGATAAGGAAACAATTGTATTGGGGTGATAGACCAACCTCCCCCTGCAAAAGAGTGCAGACGCTTTTTCCCCTGCTCCTGCCGCTTCCTGCTTTATTTGCTTTTTAATCATTTAATTAATCATTTTTAATTATTTTACTTCATCCACAACTCCTGGAATATCAGACTGGTCCTTTTTTGTGACTTCCACCTATACAAATCAATATTTTTACGTCTGACAAGCCAGCGACATGTCCGGAAGAGGAAGAAAAACAAACTCCCACTGTGAACGCTGTCGGATTTACCAACAAGAAATAAAAGAGCTACAAACACGGATATTTACTTTGGAAACTGAAATGGACTTCACAAGACCCTTCCAGTAACATCGGGTGGTAAGAAGCCCACTCTTACTACAAATGAAAAGAATAACAGTGACATAGACCTGAGTGATGTTGTGTCCTTTCCAAAACTTTGTGTGGAGGAACTCTGTGTTAAGCCAAAGCGTAAAGATGACAGAACATCCGAAATAAAGCTCACAAACAGATTTTTACCCCTAACACAATGTGATGTTAAAGAACAAAGTGAAATTGGACCACAGAATAGGAGTCATAATGTTGGAAACAAAGCACAGGCAGAAAGAAAATCTGTGCCAAACGTCAAGGTCAGAGATACGCTGCTGCTTGGAGATGGCGCTATCAGTGGAGTCAGCCACAGAAGAATGCAAACTTTATGTTGCCCAAGTTCTACTGTTCCAGTGATTACAGGACTCTTATCTAAAGTCTTGTACCAAGGAGTCAAACGAATAATCATCCATGTAGGTGCTGTCGATATCAAAAAAGAACAATCTGAACTTTTGAAAAAAGACTTCATCAAGTTATTTGAAGAGATTGACAAAGTAGAGGTTGAAGCCTTCATCAGTGGACCTCTACCTAACATCGATGGGGTGTCACTCAAGTTCAGCCGTCTGTTTCAGCTGAACAATTGGCTCTCCAGAGAGTGTGCTTCCAGAGGATTCTATTACATTGAGAACTTCAATACATTCTGGAAACGAAAGGACCTATTCATGGGAAGAGGCCCACACCTGAACAAAGGTGGAGCAAGAGAGTTAGTAAAGAACCTCCTCCACGCTCTGGGGCATAGAGGCCAAGGCCCTGAAAAGGCAGTAAGGAAGGACCGAGCCAGTGTCCCAGGAACCACAGCACAACGGCAACAACAACAACAACTACCTCCACCACCACCATCGGTCAAAGACTTGGATCCGGCAGCACCAGCACCACAACCACCTCCATCTAAGGACTCAGCTGCACCAGCATCACAACAACCACCGCCAGCTAAGGACCCAACCGCAGAACCACAACAACAACCACCAGATTTGGCCCCAGAAATACCACCGTCTGACCAGCTGTGGTCGCCCCCTGCTACATCTACTCCCAGTGAAGACTCACTTTCCTTTTCATCCCCCCCACTTTCACCCATGGCCCTACCTAGCCATTTTGATAGCCTCATTAAGTCAGGAATTAAGATGGCTCCCCTAACACCTGTGAGCCTCACACCACACAGGAGCTCTCCTACCCCTCCAGCACTCCCTCCTTATCCTTCACCCAAAGTCCCTCCAACACGTCCTTCATCCAAAGCCCCTCCAACGCGCCCCCTCCATCGTTCACCCAAATCCCGTCCAGCTCCCGCTCCTCCTGGTCCAACACCCAAACTACCCTCAACTCGACCTCCCCTGCGCGCCTCTAGACGTGCTATCCCCCAGAGCTAGGATGAAACGGGCCCCCAGTGTCCTAGGAAAGGTTATGTCAAACTGGGACCCTGTGATGAACAGCTTCCTTCTGGTGCTATACCTGTAGTTGCACCACGTAGAATGCAAAAAAGGGCAGTTAGACTGTCCAATCAAAGAAATCTAGTTCATATCCCCAGCAAGAAGGTTTCGACCAGTCCCAAGGAAACTAATCTCAAACTTGCTGCACTCAATGTCAGATCTTTATGCAACAAATCATTTTTAATCAATAATCTTATCTCTTCTTTTAATCTTGATTTTATGTTTTTAACTGAAACATGGCTTGACAAAAACACAGGAAACATAGTTCTAGTAGAAATCAACTCCCCCCAACTACAAACATGTATCAGAAATACGAGAAAATAAAAAGGGTGGAGGCGTTTCTGCACTGTTTAGAGATAATATTGCAACCCGCAGAATATCATTTGGTGTGTTTTCATCATTTGAGTATGTGTGTCATGATTTGAACTTGTCTTGTTTTTGGTCCTTGTTCTGTCTTGTTTCTGTTTCCTGTTTTATTTTGAAAGTCTCCTGTCTTGTCTGTTTTCTTGAGTTTTACTTCCTTTGGTCCCCATCAGCCCTGATCGTGTCCACCTGTGTCTTGTCTGCCCTGTCTGTATTTAAGTCTTGTCTCTGCCTTCCTCCTGTGTTGGTCCATTAGTTATTCCTGTCCTGGTTGTCCTTGTCATGCCATGTTCCTCGTTTCTTGTTCCACGCCACAGTGAGTTTTGTTTAGTTTTGTCATCCTGCTCTGCAGCGCCTTTTGTTTGTTCATTAAACCCTCTAGACTCTGATCCTCATGCCTCCACCTCTGCGTCTGGGTCCAACCGGCTCTCGAGCCACCCTGCACCTTGACAGAATGGACCAACCATACTTTCTGGACCCAGCAGAGCGGGACATGAAGCTACTAGAGGCCTACTGCCAGGAAGCAGAGCGTACGAGGTCTTACTGGGTTTTTGACCAGGCCCAGTTTGCCTCGTATGCCTGGAGTGGGAGCCACCTGGACTTCACAGGGAGCCGTCTCGCCATGAGGGGGGGTCGTCGTCGCCGTCGTCCCCGCCGTCCCCTTCAACCTCCCCTTCCTGTTCCGGAGGTGGTCCGGCACGCACCACAACCCCTTCCAGTGGTGGTCCCGGATGCCCTCCAGCCCCTTCATGTTCCGGAGGTGGTCCCGGACGCACCACAACCCGCTCCAGTGGTGGTTATGGACGCACCCCGACCCGTCCCGGCTCCCAGGGGGTTGCCGCCTGCACCCCGACCCGTCCCGGCTCCCAGGGGGTTGCCGCCTGCACCCCGACCCGTCCCGGCTCCCAGGGGGTTGCCGCCTGCACCCCGACCCGTCCCGGCTCCCAGGGGGTTGCCGCCTGCACCCCGACCCGTCCCGGCTTCCAGGGGGGTGCCGCCTGCGCCCCGACCCGTCCCGGCTTCCAGGGGGGTTCCGCCGGAACCCCGACCGGTCCCCACTTCCGGCTCCACGCCTGACCCGCCTGAGCTCGGCTTCACGCCTGACCCGCCTGAGCTCGGCTTCACGCCTGACCCGCCTGAGCTCGGCTCCACGCCTGACCCGCCTGAGCTCGGCTCCACGCCTGACCCGCCTGAGCCTGACTGCTGGCCCGACCCGCCTGAGCCTGACTGCTGGCCCGACCCGCCGGAGCCTGACTGCTGGCCCGACCCGCCGGAGCCTGACTGCTGGCCCGACCCGCCGGAGCCTGACTGCTGGCCCGACCCGCCGGAGCCTGACTGCTGGCCCGACCCGCCGGAGCCTGACTGCTGGCCCGACCCGCCGGAGCCTGACTGCTGGCCCGACCCGCCGGAGCCTGACTGCTGGCCCGACCCGCCGGAGCCTGACTGCTGGCCCGACCCGCCGGAGCCTGACTGCTGGCCCGACCCGCCGGAGCCTGACTGCTGGCCCGACCCGCCGGAGCCTGACTGCTGGCCCGACCCGCCGGAGCCTGACTGCTGGCCCGACCCGCCGGAGCCTGACTGCTGGCCCGACCCGCCGGAGCCTGACTGCTGGCCCGACCCGCCGGAGCCTGACTGCTGGCCCGACTCCACGCCCGACTCCACGCCCGACTCCACGCCCGACTCCACGCCCGACTCCACGCCTGACGACTCCACGCCTGACGACCCCTCCACGCATCTCATGCCGGACCTGCCTCGCCGGACGGCGCGGACCCCCGGCCGTCCTCCGGACCTGCCTCGCCGGACGGCGCGGACCCCCGGCCGTCCTCCGGACCTGCCTCGCCGGACGGCGCGGACCCCCGGCCGTCCTCTGGACTCTTGTGCCCGTCGAAGTTTATCCTCCGGGGCCCCCCCCTCATGTGACTTTTGGAACCTCGGAGCGGTTCCTTGAGGGGGGGGTACTGTCATGATTTGAACTTGTCTTGTTTTTGGTCCTTGTTCTGTCTTGTTTCTGTTTCCTGTTTTATTTTGAAAGTCTCCTGTCTTGTCTGTTTTCTTGAGTTTTACTTCCTTTGGTCCCCATCAGCCCTGATCGTGTCCACCTGTGTCTTGTCTGCCCTGTCTGTGTATGAATTGTGCTATACAAATAAACTTGCCTTGCCTTGCCTTGCCTTGCCTATGTGTTTTCTAAAGAATGGTTTCACTGAGTACAGTGTGTCTTACTTATTGGGCCCAAAACCAAAACCTTCTAAATGAAAAACCTTTTCAATGTGGCATCAATTTCAACATTCTGTAGGGATACAAAGCTGATTTTCCCAGTCAGTCATTCCAAGTTCATCATTCAAACAGTAATCAACACACAATGTCGCTTAATGGACGAGCAGTTTCACCTGGCCATGGCACATCTCCGGGTGGGTATTAGGCAGTCAGATGTTAAAAGGGGAACTTGGTGTGTCTCAAAGTCTCAAACAGACTTGCATCAAGACACAGAACAACTGTGGGAGATTTTGACAGATCCAGGAAGGGAGCCCCACCGGCAACAGACCAATAATGACCAGTACCTAAAAGACCACTCAGACATCAATTTGCAAATGCTACACAGCTGCTGGCCTGTTTACCAGATGTGAGGGGTATAAGGGTTTCCAGACAAACCATTCACAACCAACTCCACCACTTTAACTAAAATGCCAAACAACCGTTGCAGGTGACTCCACTTAGACATTTGTTTAGATGCAGAGAGTTATACTGCATTCATTTGCCGTTGGAAGATTTGTTGTTTTTCCAACATTTATGTGTATTTTCTGAGTTGGACAATCATTTTTCCGATCATTCCAACTCCACATGATCACAGCATTTCTCTAGGTTTGCCCTGAGCAACCCAGTCTTGCCTATGGATAAATCTATGTATTACACGTTTTGGAATGAGACTGGCTGCCCTGAGGGACATCATTCCATTGTTACTATGCGTCTTTGCTCCAAGACGGTTCCCCTTAAATGGAAACAAATCTTTCACAGGCATCAATGCGTCAATGTTTTCTGAGGCAAAAACAGGCAATTGATCACTTATGTCACTGAATAATAGACCTCAACTATTGTTGGAGGTCTATTAAGTGACGCTTGGTACTGGACTGTTGCCACAGTCGGTAAGCCTCTCCACTAGCTTACAGCCCCTCACAACCCCAAGTTGACATTAGCAGCGCAAAAAAAATGGCAAGCAATATTGGAGTTATCCTGGCACACAGTTTTGAGCAAGATGACAGGTCAGACGAGAGACATGAAGATGAACACAAATCTATTCATCTACAAGTGGATGCATCAGAATGGAGCAGAGCAGGGAGCTTATGACATTTGCCATAGTAGCCTCTACATCAAACCTGCACAAGCCTTTTTCAAAATGAATTTTACGTCTCCTCCCGATACACAACAATTTCAATAAAGAAATACTTATAAATACAGTTTTTTTGGGGTTAGTTTTCTATAAAGACATAGTTATATATATATATATATATATATATATATATATATATATATATATATATATATATATATATATATATATATATATATATATATATATATATATATATATGTCCTCCATTGTGAGACAAATGCCGCAAGAACAAGTAAAAATGCCAAAAGACACGATTTTCATTGGAGTCGGTCTTTTAAATTGACTATTTTTTGATAAGGGTTGCTTATCTCATTTTTCTTGCTTTAGAATAAATGAATAAAAGGAAGACGGCAATTATTGAACCTGTAAAGGGTATTAGTTGTTCGTTATTGTTCCATAATTATATAAACTAACACGTTTGCCTACAAAAACAAAAAAATAACGGACAAGCTTTACATTTATTCATTTATTTATTTTTAGCATAAAATATTTATTTTTTTCTTACATATTCTACTGAATTCACAACTTAAATAGGTACACAGCTGAGAATGAAAATAAGTTAAATTTCTGTAAAAACTTAACGAGGTCACCGGGTTCCGTTCTCGGTGTTGCACCGGAAGTGTTAGCCTGCTTAAAAGCCAGTTGACAAAGGCTAGCTAGGTTTAGCTGTCAGCCGGGTTTCGTGATTCTGTTGGCATGGAGGTAACACGGACGAGTAAGTATTTGCATTAAAGTGTTCTTGTAAAATCCTATACCTCTTGAAACAACGTACAGCATAGTAGTTACATGGCTTATATTTAATATAAACAGTGCCGAGTATGGGCATCTCCTTTAACGGAGCGTGCACCTAGCATGCTAGGTAGCATCTTTACCTCAAGCACTTGACTCTGCCTGATTTTTTTTTTTTTAATTGCTCCTTTTCCCCGCAGATTTTAAAGAATGTTTGAGCCATGTGTACAGCGCTATAGACGAAGCGGATTTCCTTGCTATCGATGGAGAATTTTCAGGTAAATAAATTTGTATTCCGTCATAAAGGAAGGCTGACAAACTCCGCGATGTCTGTTCAATCAATGAACTGTTGTTTCCAGGGATAAGTGATGGTCCAAGTGTCAGCGCTTTAACAAACGGACTGGATACGCCAGAGGAGCGATACGTCAAGCTGAAAAAGGTTCCAGCAAATGAAACGTTTAAGCTGAGATTTCAGTTTTTAGCCTCCAACCACTGCGTGTCTCTTTTTTAACATGGTGGTTAAAAACTTGCATTTGCTGTTGATTTATTCTCTAACTTTTCATTTCTGTCCTCCAGCATTCCATGGACTTTCTCTTGTTCCAGTTTGGATTGTGTACCTTCAAGTATGACCAGGAAAAGTCAAAGTAAGTGACACACCAATGCTGAAAAATCAAAACTCAGAATAGACTTTGCGATCTTTATCCTCTGATTAACTGAGGAGACCTTTACGCTTCATGTACATGTGTCTCAATAGTCGTCTCCTCTTACCTCTAATGTCTGATACTTTTTTTTTTCCTTTTATTCTTGTTGCTCTGCAGGTATGTCACAAAGCCATTTAATTTCTATGTATTTCCAAAACCCTTCAGTAGGACGTCCCCAGATTTAAAGTTCATCTGTCAGGTGAGCGGAGTTTTTGGGGTACTATAGTTATCCTTAAAGTCCCCACTCTGATTAAAATTGTGTTTTTTGGTGTTTTTAACATGTTCTTGTAACGTTTTTCTGATAATGGAGAACATTTTTTAACTAAATTAAGATTAAAACTGCATTTCTGAGAATTTATTGAAATCGTCGTGAATCAGAAGCTGATTCATTTGAAATGCATTTGGAAAAAACTGTTTTGTGATGTAGAAAATACGTTGGGCACGCCAAAAGGTCCCTGCTCTGCTCTATTCTGATGCATTCACTTGTAGACAGATGGATCTATGTACGTCTTTGTCTTTGTCAGCTGAGCTGGCATCTGGCTCAAAGCTGTACAGCTGGATAGCTATAATATTGTTCTCCATTTTTAAAGCACCACTAATGTTGGTTGGGGGTTGTGAGGGGCTGTAAGCTAGCGGAGAGAAACTAGAAAATTGCACTTTTTTTTTCTTTTTGACTAAAAACTGCAGAAACATGATTAAGGTCCATTGGGAGCGCTTTTACAATAGCTCAAAAGCTGATCGGAGTGTGACTTCAAATGATTTTGTCAAAGTTCTAGATATAAAAACATCTTTACCTTCAGAGTTCCAGTATTGACTTCTTGGCCAGTCAGGGATTCGACTTCAACAAGGTCTTCTGTCACGGTGAGTGAACAGCTGCTATTGACCTTCTCTTGTATATGCATGTACCGGTACTCTGTGATGTTCACTTTATTTTTATTTTTTTTAATATAACCCCCCCCCCCCCCCCCCCCCCCCCCCCCCACAGGAATCCCGTACTTAAATCAGGAACAGGAAGTGCAGCTGAGAGAGCAGACAGAGGAGAGAAGGAATCAACATGCTAACGGTCTCGGGACGCCATCCTTCATCTCTCCATCCTCCAAAGCCCCTGCACATGTGCCTGATGAGCAAAAAGACTACATCAACAGAGTTGTGTACGTGCTGACTCATCAGTGTGCATCTCTGTGTTACCTGTCATCCTTAGTAGAGAAAAACTATACTTTTTTTTTCTTTCTGTGACTTCCAACCATTTTTGTTTTCTACAACAGAGAAAAGGTCGAAAACCTTTTCAGTAGCAACAAAGAAACTTTGGATTTGGAACCATGTTCTGGGTAAACTGGCTATTCTCTCATGAATCATTTATTTATTTTTAATTTATTTTTAATCTGTATAATTGATAGCTTTTATTTTTATTTTTAATCCGTCAGCTTCCAAAGAAAGTTGATATACCAGACTCTTAGTTGGAAGTAAGTGTTGCCTAATTATTGATTATTGTATTTCTTTTGTGATAAATTTGTACTTTGCCAACAGACGTGTGTTCTGCTCTCTCAGGTTTCCCAAAGGTCTTCATGTGGAAACCATAGAAACCGAAAAGGTGAGCTTGGTTTCCTTCGACCTGCCTTTCCTTCTGTCTGTGTGTCTGTCGTTAACCCAAAGGTGCTCCGTGCAGAAAGAACGATTCATCCAAGTCAGTAAAGTTGACGAAGAGGAGAGGAAGAGGCGGGAACAACAGAAACTGGAGAGAGAACAGGTGAACTTTGCCTTCAAACTTTCAGCTGTAGAGTTTTGGTTATTTTGTGGCTTAAGTCAATCTTAAATGTTATTGGAGACTCTGAAGAAAAACATGCTCCCACTTTTATCTGCAAATGTTTTATAGAGAATCTCGTTGACAGTTTGTTTTTATTGCTGTATTTTCTATCTAGATCATTGATAATAGTTTAGAATAGTTAGGTTTTTCTTTGTTGGTCTCTCTGAGTTATCTGGATCTTGGAGAAACGGTGGCATCATCCTTTTAAAGTTGACTTTTACTCCACTTGTTGACCAACAGGAGGAACTGAACGATGCTGTCGGCTTTTCGAGAGTCATCCACGCCATTTCTAAATCTGTGAGTTCTGTGATGTCTGTTTTAACTTGCTATACGTTTCAAGTTGCAGTGTTCCCTGGTACGTTCCATAAAGAACCCATGATGGATGAAATCCACAAAGTAGGATTTTAGATGTTTTTAGCAAACTCCTCTTTGCATACTTTAGACTTTTCTCAGACAGAACTTAACATTTTCACCATTTTCTCTCCAGTTAAAACCCTCAAAGTTCAAACCGAACGGAAACAGCGAGACCGCAAAAGGTTAACAAAGATGTATTAAAGGAACACTATTGAGGAATAGAATTGGAATTCACTGAAAAAAAATAAAAATAAATCCCACAGCCTGCACAGAATGTGACACAATTTGGCTTGAAACACAACCCTGTGCTGAATGTTTTAGAGTAGAATAACTGAGATGGCCTGTTTGTACTCCATTTAGAAAGAGCTTTGAATGCTCCGTTTGTTAAGCACAGAGAAATTAGGATTTGATTCCAAGGGGGCGTGATGAGCTTCATCCTGTGTGGGTCCTTAGGGAAGACCCTTCATGCCAACTATGTAGCCACAAGAAGGCCCAAGTCTAGGTTTCCCTGTGCCTGTCCCCAACCCGGATAAAATACTGGGTTGTCAGGAAGGACATCCGGCATATAAACTCTGCCAAACCACATGTGCAGATAGGTCAAAGCTGACTTGCTGTGATGAAGGGATACGCTGAACGGTGAACTACAACCAATATCCAAGGAAAAGCAGATCAAACTAGATGGAAGTTGTTGGATGATCTCAGAGAAAATGCAAAGATTCAAGATGAGACGTGGGATGATGAGGTTGAGGTTGTGTTTCTGTCACAGGGTAAACTTGTTGTCGGCCATAACATGCTCTTGGATGTGATGCACACGATCCACCAGTTCTACTGCTCTCTGCCAGAGGTTTGATACTGATGTTTTTTTCACATTTTTAAATGCATTTGCCTTGTTCTTTTAAGCCATAAGTGCCACAAATGGTGAATTTAAAATATAAGTTTGTCATTGTGTACAAATATGCAGGACCTTCAAGACTTTAAAGAGGTTACAATGTGTGTCTTTCCGAGGTATTTCTCCTTTTTCTAACTGCATTTTTTTGTCTTTACCTAATAAAAATTCTCTCTTATAATAAATACATTTATTTTTATTAACAGACTGCTGGACACTAAGTTGATGGCCTCAACTCAACCATTTAAGGTAAATGAAATACTTGAAGTCACCACTTGAGGGTGGGAGGTGTCAAACTATTTACACCTAAAGCAGTACATTTTAACCTGAAGGTTAATCTGTTACTAGTCAAACGATTCTAGTTGAAAGCTGCACCCATTTCCTGTAGGAACCTAAAGCTGGGTCAACTATTTTGTCTGAGTGATGATACAATGGGTTTAATGCCATAGTAATGCCTTAGACCAGGGGTCGGGAACCTTTTTGGCCAAGAGAGCCATAAATGCCACATATTTTGAAATGTAATTTCGAAAGAGCCATACAATAATGTAGTGTCCCTTCCCCACACTGAGGCACGGAGACTTAACCTCTTTTAAATTTCTTTATTCCGATTACTGCAGACCGCAACAAATGCCGTTCAATTAATTCAGCAACTCCTGAATCTCTCCCGCCGAGATGAGAGCGCTTCTCCCAACTTTATATTCCCCTGCTACCGCTGCAGCCCTCCCATTTCCCTGATTCGGCCCATAGCTGAACCCCATTGGTCCAAACTCCCTAACAACAGGCTGAGCGACAGAACTGAGGGCCAATCAGATCTCTGCTTGACGCGTTCAATGAACTCCAGAACTTTTAACGCGGCCCAACAGCCATACAACTCAGTCCGCGACAATTTGTTTAAAACTAAATATACAAATGAATGTGTGCATTTGATTTAATTTCAACATTTTTAAAGTACAATAAGTCTGTGGATCCTTTTTAATAACATTGTTATTCTGTTGCTAATAAATGATGAGTATTTCTCGTGGTAGTTTTGCTGATGGTCTCTAGTCTGGTTGATACGTGGTGAGTTTCTGCTTCACCATGCAGGCGTTGAGACTTTAAACGTGATCGTAGGTCTGAATGTTCTTTAGATGTGACAAAGACTGATCACATGCAGACGCGGAGCCAAACACACACTCACACGCTGCAGTGAGTGACGGGCAGCGGGCTTTACGTTTTTACAATCCATGCGCGATTCACCTGCTGCCCCCCCCCCCCCTGCTTTCTCCCTCACACATCCCGTCCCCGCATCTGCGCGCTCTTTCTCAGAGACGGGAGCGCGCAGTTTTAGGCACGTCAATTCACAGGTTTCCAGCTGGTACAAACTCTGTGAAATAATAGATAATAGTAACTGATAGCGCTGGCGCAGATTTCTCTCTCTAAGCACCGCTACTACTGCGCGCCTCTGGCATCGCATCGCGCCCGAGAAGGACTGGTCTAATGAAAAAAAAAGTATAAGTAAAGATTTGTCTGCGAGCCACATGTGACCATCAAAAGAGCCATATATGGCTCGCGAGCCATAGGTTCCCGACCCCTGCCTTAGACTGAGGCAGTAGTCCTTTTTATTGATTTTATTTTTTTTATTAATCGATGTGTACGTTTGAAGTTGTTCCACCGTTTGGGTTCCAGGAGCTGATCAATAACACGTCTCTGGCAGAGTTGGAGAAACAAGTGAAAGAAAGCCCCTTCAAGGCGCCAGCTGTTGGTGAGTAAAACTGCCCCAAATGGTTGGATTCCTGGAAATTCCTGGAAACCACGTAGAGCTCCAGTCTGCAAACCTTTATCACCAAAAGAGCCTCTTGGTTCCAGTTTCTTACTGACTAAAACGCAGCAGGAGCCGCATAGTCCCACCTCACCGTTTAGAAAATCCACTTGATTTATGTTTTGTAACCATTCATTTACAAAATGTAGCTTTTAAATATTTGCATAATTAAATTATAAAAGTATTAAATGTTTATAACAATTTTGAAGTTCCTTTCAAAATAAAATACCCCCTGTGTCAAATAGGATCCTATTGCAGCAGATTTACTTGACTTAAAAATGCAAGAAAGCAAAGTCAGGGATGGAATTTTCCATCTGACTTTGCTGATCGTTCATCCTCTTTCTTTTTTCGCTATTGATTATAAACATGAAAACATTGGTGTAGAATCCATTTTACTTTTATTTATTGAAGAAAATGGAATTATGAACTTTAAGAACTGAGCAGCAACTAGACACTGTTGTGCAGCAGAAGATCAGAATATGTACTTTCTAATAATAAACCTGACAGTTTAGTAAACCTTTTACTGTGAGTTTTCTAACTAGTTAAAAATCTGACAACAAAACAAATGACCCAAAACTAGACCATTATTTATTTTCTGTCAATTATTGGCGTTTTTATTCAAAGCCAAAATGCTGCATGTGCTTCCTGATCCAGAGTGACTTTACATTTCTGATATTTGTCATGTGAGGGTGTTGGAACATGCAAACTGTGGCCCTTATCTGCAGAGGATAAAGCTCACGTTTAGGCTTACAGCTGCCCTAACGACAGTCATGTTCTGCCCGTCCTCATCAGAGACGGCAGAGGGCTTCCCCAGCTATGACACCGCTCAGGAGCAGCTCCACGAGGCCGGATACGACGCCTTCATCACAGGCCTGTGCTTCATCTCCATGGCCAACCATCTAGGTAACGTGCAGCTGTACAGAACTTGAAAGCAGCAAATGCAGTCAAACTTTAAAAAGCAAGACTGACTGTACATGACGACCAAAAAATGAACGCAACACTTCCCTATTTTAGGGTCTTTCTTGACTCCACCAAAAGCTCACATCTCCGCTCACTCCAAACTAATTGAACCGTTCTTCAATAAGTAAGGAAAACCCGAGAAGCATTTATTTAAATTGTCTTCTTTGAAAATCCTAAGATTTGTCTTGCCCTTTCTCAGGCTCTTCCTCATGAGGATTATAGATATACCCTACCTCAACATCACCGGACCGGACCGTAAGTCAAAAGAACTCGACGGCGTGTGGATTTCTCCATCTTTCTGTCTCATCTTTTAAGTGTGGGAACTTCTTGCAGTGCAACCCAAGAGGGACCATGTTCTTTATGTGACCTTCCCAAAGGAATGGAAGACGAGTGATCTGTACCAGCTCTTCAGTGCCTTTGGTACGATTCAGAAAAGTATTCCACCGCTCACTGAGCTTCTGTTATTTATTTGACATTTTTTGTTTTTCTGTTTAGGGAACATTCAGGTGTCCTGGATAGATGAGACATCTGCTTTTGTGTGTTTAAGTCAAACCGATCAGGTACAAATAGGTGAGTTTTAGCGGGAATGTGGAACTGATAAACACGCACCGACTGATTAAACAAATCAAATCTGTTACGCAGCAATGAACACAAGCCGCTACGCAGAGAGCTACAGGATTCAGACATATGCCGAGTACATCCATGAGAAGCGGCAGAAGGAGGAGAAGCTGGGACAAACCACCAAATCATGGGGTGAGGACGGCTGGATGAAACCCCAGTACCCCTCCTCCACAGCAGGGTTTGGGTACCACAGGTAAGCCTGCGCTGCCGAACGCCGCATTTACACTGGGCCGTCTGCGGCGCATCCAAAACTTTGCTGATCCGGCCTATTTTTTTTGTACTTCCTGACTTGCTTTCATCGTCCATGGCGAATATGGACGATGGTTTTATCTGCGACATTAATTCTGTGTTATTGCGTGAGCATATAACCTTAAATATAAAATAGAATGTTATAAATTTCAATTTTCAGTAGAACAGAAGCTTTAACTTTCAATGTGTGGACGGACTGGAAACGGAACTCCTGGGTAAAGTTTCTGTTGCATTGCTGAGGGACGGACACAGACATGACAAAGGCGATGTAATCATTCCGATTTATTTAAGGTTCTCACCTCAAACTGACCAGCGTAAATCGACCTGAACGCCACAAACATTAACTGCTCCTTCTGGTTTCACTGCTGTGCAGCTGCGTCTTCAGGTGTGGATTCTCTCTGCAGGATGAGGAAGCGCAGCATCAGCCCGGCTCTGGGAGAGCAGGGAACCGAGGACGCTCCAGCCGCAGATGGATGGAGTCACTACTCGGATAACACAGACCGCAAGAAGATGAAGCTCGACGGTGTGTGAAAGCTCGCACACATCACCGGCTTGTAGCATTCAGTGAGATTTTTTCCCCTAGGAGTGGAAAGGGAACGGGGGCGCCTGGAGGCTGCCTTTCTGTTTCATCTATGAAAGGCAGTTTGATCTGGATCTTATTGTAACGCAGCAAAAAAAAAAAAAAACCCCGGCTGAAACAACAAATGAGCAGCATTTCTAATAGTTAATGTTAGTTAATGTTAAGTCTAATGTTATAAAGACTTCAGATTAGCTTGTTCATCAACAGGCCAAAGCGTTGTGTTGTATTTTAAGATTAAAGACCCACTCAATCATCTTTGGATCCCAGGGGTTTTTCAATCACGATGATGCTGTTTTTAGGCAAAATCCAAAAAGTTTTTTAGAAATTTACCTTGGAGTTGTAGGTGGGACAGTTGTTGCCGAGCAACCCCGCCCCCCTTCCCCTCCCTGTTGCTGAGAGCAGGGAGCCCAGTGTATTTTCTACATCACAAACATGCTGTTTTTCAATCAGCATTTCTTTTGTCTGCTCCTGATTCACAACTACAAAGAAATACTGAGAAATGTCATTTTGAGCTCAACTTTTTTAAAACACGGTTTCTTCATCATCAGAAAAATAATGAAGAACAAGAACATAACACCAAAAACAGCATTTTCATTGCGGTGGGTCTTTAAAAACTACAAATGAGTGGTTCTCAATTAACATGGATTATAGCTCTGCTCTGTCTTGATCAGTAGCTGAAACATCTCCATTTGGAAATCAAATGGAGATGGAGACTCAATGAGTCCTCATCAAACTTCTGATAGTTTAAGCCACTGCACAGCGCCATGGAGACTGAGAAACTGCTGAAACAGCATCTAAAAGATCAGCTTGCTCTCAAATGCAGAGCAAATATCTTTTTTTTTTTCCTCTTGCAGTCATAACCTGATGCTTTGATCACATGCAGTGATCTGTTGGGTAACAAAAATGTGCTTAATGTGCTTTATTGTAATAAAAAACACTTAACACAAGGTGAGTATTGATGAATTTTGGCTTGAACTTGGTATAATTGTGTTACTTTTGTCCTGATAACAGTTTTTGTTGAGTCTGATGGAAGCATCTGTCTGGTTCTTTCAGATGGAAAGTCCAGTGTTGAGGCTGCTGAGAGCAAGACCTCAGAGGAATGGTTAAACACAACGTAAGCAGGAAAAACTCCTCTGATTCAGTCGGTTTCTGGGTTTGAGGCTTATGGTTTTCTTTTTTTTTTCTTGTGCAGAAATAAATCATATTCTCCCAGCTTAAGTCCGAGTCCTGATGGTTCAGATCCAGATAGTCAGGCTGAGGGAACAAAACAGCCTTCAACGGCCTCTGGGAGGAAAAGTCAAAAGAACAAAAAGAAGAAGCCTGAAGGTTTGTAAAAGGAACTGATTGTGGTTATGGTTTACTTCATTGTGACCTTTTTGTTGATTTCAATGTGTTTAGTTTAATTTTTATGACAGAGTTTTAGGGTCAGAGAGAAAATATGGAGGATATTTTTTTTTTATTCATTTTTTAGTTACTCACTTACAGGAAAAAAAGCCGAAATGTCGATTAAAGTTGAAATAGATTTAACCCGCCACAGCATAGTTGTCTGTTTATCGGAGCCTTCCTTCAAGATGAAAGATGTGGAGCATTTTTAGAACCTTTAAGTTTAAAAAAAACAAAGAAATTCTCATCCTTTTTAACTCAAAATCACATTCTTGTTAGTGTAGGCGGCTTTCCAGGGTTCGGTATCGGTAAAGCGGAGTTTCATGTAAAATAAGAACTCAACTTTTCCTTTTGATCTAATTTACTTTAAACCACTATTTGCAGCACCTGAATCTTCAAGCTCTTTGTTTGAGGTTCCAGAAGTTTGGTAGAAAGAGCTGAAGAGCAGAAAGACCACTTTCCATGCTGGGCTCCCGCTCACAACCTCCTCTGAAGCACTTGGCACAACACGGACGGTGCTGCATGCAAGAATTCATTCCTTCACTCATAACTGTGAATGCAGCATCTAAAGCAACCAGCAGAGCATCCTCATGACAGAACACAAGCCATAAGAGCAGCCATATGTTGATCCTGGAGGAAGAAGACCTCCTCCTCCTCCTCCCCTCTGGTGTAACACTGTAGATAATAAAAGTGCAACTGCTTTCCGCAGGAATCTGCCAGCAGCACAGTCGCTATGGATTCATTCCAAAATGTAGATGGTTCAGTCTTGTTGGCGGTGTGTTTACTGTCCTCTATGCAGAGGTTTGTGCAGGAAGATGTAGGCTTTCAGAAGTGACTGTTTATTGTAAACTAGTTTCATGAAGCAGAAGTTGCTGTGCTCATCATTGTCCAGTTGACTTCTGAAATTTTAAAGCAGTCAGTTTGTCATTTTAAGAAAATGAAGTTGCCAACTTTTCCCCTTTTTACTAAAACACTTGCTCTTATTGATAACAATGTGACGTTTATATTCGGTGGCTTGTTTTGATTATGAGTATTAATTTTTGTATATAATTTCTTTTTTCTTTTCCATGTTTGGTAACTGTGGCAACTTGCAACAGTGTCGTAAAGCAAACGTTGTAATCATTAAAATGGTCATGTTTTTGTATAAGAATTGTCAAAATACTAAATATTTCCTTTAAGAGGGAAAAAAAATTAAAGATTCTTTTTTGTTTTTAATCATTGGTCCTGACTTCTTTTTTTCCTATCCAAGCTGACGTTTACAGTTTTGTTCAGTTGTTTTTTTTTATTGGTAGTGCTTTAAACATTACAGAGCCGGTGTCCACGCCCCGACCCCCTCGCGAGAGCGCTGCAACTTTACTGTCAATGGCAGGAATCCAAATCATGTTTTTTTTTTTTTTTTTTTTTTTTTTTTTTTTCCACAACTTTTTATTTAAAGAATTAGTCATGACAACACAGCAACTTCAATAATACCAGTTACGTTTTCCTTATAAAAAGGCAAAAAGGAAATAAAATAATTAAAAAAAACAAAAAAAAACTAAACTGTATTGTATGACATTTCACTCAAAACAAATATCTGCACTCAAACAAATAAAAATTATAATTACATAAAACAAAACTTAACAACGAACATTGCTTCTCTTACATGATACCATCACAGCTCTCCTTATCAAAAGCTTTTAAGCTGAGGTTGCAAAATTCTGTGCGGTTGAGATAAAAAATCTGTTGAATCATCTATTAGTTCTAATTTTTGAATATAATTAAAGGGTCCCCAAATTTCCTCAAATAGGTGTTTGCTTTTATGGATATACATTATTCTTTCCAAAGGAAGGCAATACATTTGTTTCAGCCACTGATTTATGCTAGGTCTGCTCATGTTTTTCCAAGCCTGTGCAATACACCTTTTAGCCTTTAAGAAACTGATATCAATAAATGTACTCTCTGTATTACTAAAATTATGTTTCACTGGATATATAGTCAAAAGAAATAGGGTAGGGCTCAATGTAAGTTGTTTTGAGATTATTTTTTCTATTCTAATTTTAACTTCTTCCAAAAAGATTTGTATTTGGTGGCACTCCCACATGCAATGCTTTAATGTGCCTTTAAATCCACATTTTGCACAAACATCTGGTATGTTCTTATTGTATTTATTTAGTTGCACTGGTGTCGTACATAAATAAATTGTAGTATTCTCAGTCGACTGTTAATAGACATAGAATGAATCTTACAACATGCCCATGTCCAATCATTTTCATTAATATTGAGTGATAAGTCATCATCCCATGATTTTAATTTACCATTTGAATTCTCTGATGTATTAGATGTCAATAAGTTATAGAGGTCCGAAATTATGCCTTTTCTTAATTTGTTTTTCATCATCTGGGTTTCCAGCTGTGAAAAAGGAATTTTGTTAAGACTCTTTTGGTTTGCATTCACAAAGCTTCTTAACTGAAGATATTTAAAGTTGGGTTGTTTATCCAGGTCGTACATAGATTTTAGCTCCTCAAAGGACATAAAGGTATCAGACTGTGGGGGGTACAAATCTCTAATTGTTCTAAGTCCTTTGGATGCCCACATTTTAAACGTTGTATCCATTCTTCCTGGTACAAAACACTGGTTACCCCAGATTGGGCTGAATTGTGATAAAGAATTTACTTCTTTTAAATAGTTTTTGACCTCATACCAGACCTTTATCATGTGTTTCAAGAAAGGATTTTTGATTTGTCTTTGTAACTTTCTTATTTTATCGGAGTATAAGAACGACGGTGTGATTCCAGTTATCTGTGTATGTGCACGAATCGCTGCTGCAAATGGTTCTATTGCTAAAGTAAAAAGCAAAGGAGAGAGAGGACATCCTTGCCGACATCCTCTCTTAATTTTAATTGGCTTAGAGAAATTTCTATTTGTTAAAACTTCCGCTGTCGGGTCTTTATACAAAATCTTGATCCATTTTATAAAGTTGGATCCACCTCCAAATCTTTCCAAGATACTGAAAACATAGGGCCACTCAACCCTATCAAATGCTTTTTCTGCATCTAATGACAGGAGAGCAGTATCTCTGTTTTCTTTTTTATGATGAATGATATTTAAAACTCTTCTCACATTATGAGATCCTAGTCTTCCAGCAACAAAGCCATTCTGATCTCTATTTATTATATGTGGCAGAACGTTTTGGAGACGCCTTGCTAACAATTTGCAAATAATTTTAAGATCAGAATTCAGTAAACTAATAGGCCTCATATTCTCGCATTTGTTAGGTGGTTTACCTGGTTTTGGCAGTAATGTGATAGGGGCTTGATTCATGGAGAGTGGAAGACATTCTTTTTCAAATGCCTCAGTAAACATTTCCAGTAGGGGTGTTAGCAATTTATCCTTAAATTTTTTATATATTTCAATCGGAATACCATCTGGACCTGGACTTTTTCCTGATTTCATGTTTTCAATAGTTTGTGCGACTTCTATGTTATTAAACTTTAAATTCAAATTGATCTTATTCTCATTTGAGATAACTGGAATATTCAGCCTATTTAGGAAACTATTAATGTCAGTAGGATTGCAGTTCCCTTGAGCGTCATACAGTTTCTGGTAATACTCTCTAAAGGCGTCGTTGATATCTTTTGGATTGACTAAGTTTTGTTCATTTTTTGTGATACATGTGATAGAGGTTTTAGTTTCCAGTTGTTTTATTTGCCATGCCAATAATTTTCCAGCCTTGTCACCTTGTTCATAAAATGTTTGTTTTAACCTTAAAAGGCTTGATGCAGCCCTGTTACTGGACTGTTTGTCATATTCTGCTCTTAGGAGTAATATCTCTTTTTTTGCTTCCAGATCCCCATTTTCATAAATTTTTTGTTGTGTGTGTTTTATTTTGTTCTCTAGTTGTGCAAAATTTTGTTTGTCTTTCTTATTTTTATAGCTTGTGTAACTAATTATTTTTCCTCTAAGAAATGCCTTAAAGGCATCCCATCTAATGCAGGCTGAAGTTTGATCTGTGTTGAAGTAGAAAAAGTCATCTATTTGTTTTCCTATGTATTTAACAAACTCTCCGTCCTGCAGCCATTTGTGTTGGAATCGCCATCTAGGAGGGTCGCTGGATATTTTTTCATCCCTGTATACCAGGCAACATGGAGCATGGTCCGAAATTACAATATTGTCATATGTACATTTTTGGATTTTGGACATCAATTCAGAAGAAATTAGGAAATAATCTATACGTGAGTAGGTTTGAAATGTTGCAGAATAGCATGAATAGGCCTTGGTTTGCTGATTTAATTCCCTCCAAATATCTAGCAGTTTTAGTTCTTTCATTGATCTCAGAATACTCAGTCTACAGTTGTTTTGAGTTTGGTCGGTTCCTGTGGATCTATCCTGGCTTGGATTTAAGGTACAGTTAAAGTCCCCAGCTATTATAAATTGCCCGGGCAGCGCTGAAAGTGTAAGGAACAGGTCTTCATAAAACTTAAAATCATCAGAATTAGGACCGTAAATATTAACCAAATTTAATGTTTCCAACAATAATGATCCTTGTATTATTAAATATCTACCCCTCTTGTCTTTAATCACATTACTGACATGGAATGGTACAGATTCATGAATAAGGGTCATCACTCCTCTTGCTCTGGAAGAAAATGCTGAAGCAAATACGCTCCCTCGCCACCTTCTTCTAATTCTTTTTTCGTCTTCCTCTAGAAGATGGGTCTCCTGAAGAAAGACTATTTTGGACCCCATATCTTTTATTTTGTTTATTACTTTTTTGACCTTTTTGAAACGTTGCAATCCCCTGCAATTCCATGTTACAAAGTTTAGATCTACTCCTTGCATTGATTTGGACAGATCAAAGTATTTATTTGCATTTAGAGTAAATTGTCTCTTGAAAAAAAAAAAGAGATCTGTATTTCTTTTCAGCTGCTGTGAAACTTTCACATAATACAATGAACATTTTTTTAAAGAGAAGCCTAACTAACCTGGATATAAGAGAACATATCCAAAACACCAAACTTGAACACCCGTTACCCCATTTACCCAACTGAATGGGTTTCCCTCCCCCCACATTGTGTCTCCCGCCATGGCACGTGCCTGATCCTCTCTCTGGGAGGAGCAGTCTGCCCATGTCACTCAAATCGAACATTAACGCCACTGCTGGTCGTGCCTTGACCAAAAATAATTTTTCTACGCTGCTAATTTTCACATAATGTATTCAGTTGTAGAAATTGTTTCAAAAAATATTATTAATTAAGAAAAAGAAAAATAAGGGAAGAAGAAAAAAAAAGTCACTCAGATGTTTCCATATTGGAATGCCAATTTTACCGTCCCGTTACCTGTTTCTCACAACTGTTGAGAGAATAGTATGTCAGATCAGAATCACTTTCACTCGGAGTTCTTCTGGATCTTCTTGAGAAACTCTCGAGCCTCTGTCGGTGTTTTAAAGGCGTGCGTCTTCCCCTCGTAGGTCACCAGTAACTTTGCTGGGTGAATCACTCCGTGCTTTCCAAATCATGTTTTTAGGCTGTTTTTGTTATTATATAAAATGAATCATCTGGAGGCAAAATGGGGGGGGGGGGGTGCATTTCCACCAATCTGAAGCCTTTTAGTAAATCTGTCCTTGTTTTCTCAGCAGTTTTTAAATTTACCTTATAGTTGGTTCCGACTGAGACTCTTCTTCTCATGGGGGCGTTTTTCAGCAAGAAAACGCAAACATTTCTTTTGTGATTGAAAATAAAACATTGCATAGATGATTAGTTGAACTTTGTGAGCCAATTTTAAAAGATGTTAAAATAAGTGTCAAATATAATCAATTATTTTCAATTTTTGTTAAAGTCAAACCAGGGGAGAAATTAATTAAAATCGTATTTGGAATGAAAAATCAGGAGATTTTTTTTTTTTGCCATATCGCCCAGCTCTAATGGAAAACTTGTGGCAAGGCAAGTTTATTTGTATAGCACATTTCATGTACCAAGAATACAAAATGCTTTACATAAAACATTAAAGGAAACAAACATCAAGAGTGATCATTAAGATCAAATTAAGTAAAAAAGAACTGAAATTAAATGAAGCATATAGATAAACTGTAGATGTGAACATTTTTAATAAAACTTATTCAAACACCGATGAGAACAGGTGGGACAGGCAGCCAATGGAAAGCCCTCACAACTGGACGGATGTGGTCTGAATAAGCTGCAGTTTCCTGATTGTTTGGTAGTCTTGTGAAAACACTGCTACAGTAGTCAAGTCGACTAAAGATGAATCCATTACTTAGTTTTTCCAGGTCCTGCTTAGACATCAGATCTTTAATCCTTGAAAGATTTCCAAGATGATAGTAGGCTGACTTTGCAACTGCCTTAATGTGTTTATCTAAATTTAGGTTTGTATCTATCACTACACTCACGTTCATTACATCCACCATCTCTTGAATTTTTATTTTGTTTCCTTTTTTCCAATTTGTTTATTGGTATATATATGTATCCCTTGTGCTATCCTAGGCACTTTAACATTGGGAGTTGGGTCATCTAGACCCACTAGACAGTGCGCTGAACCTTTTTTCTTCAATGATTTGTGATCTTCACTGGTGTCCATGGATTACATGAAATCTTTCCACCTTTATCCACCTTTTTCATGGTAGGGAGAACACGTCAAAGTAAGGGTGGGGTCATCTAAGATAGCACAAGGGTTGATATGATGAGAGAGGCTTGTAAAAGGTACACCTCAACTATGAGGGACAAAATGAGAAAAAAAATTCACATAGTCTGATTTTTAAAGAATTTATTTGCAAGTTATGGTGGAAAATAAGTATTTGGTCAATAACAAAAGTTCAACTCAATACTTTGACTGTTAGATGCCTGATTCTCACCATGATCCTGACTCTCTTTGGTAAACAAACTGCTGCTTCTGACTAAGCTGTTTTCCTCAGGTACGTGGTGGGAGGTTGTGATCAGGCAAGTCTGGGGCCCCATACATTTTCACACGCAGGCTGAACTTTGTTAGACACACCAGGTAAGGGGTTGGTGCCATTTCCTGTAATGTTTTGTATGTTTTTATTTAGACTAGTTAGGTAGACTTTTGTTGTTCCTTTTGATTTATAGGTTAGGTGTGGAGTTAGGCCTGGTTTTGTTATATTGTGTTTGTTTATTTGGCACGACCCAAACGTCACGACCTCCCCCACAGGTAATGGTTTGCAGCAGCCTGAATCTGTCTTTACTATAAACTATATACATATACACATCATCCTTGACTTCTTGTCTTATTTCATGGTTGTGCTGTTGCGCCCTCCCCAGGGACGTAACAGCCCCATTCATTCTTTCATTTACACGGATCAGTTGTCCTGGTCCCTTTACTGAAAAACAGCCCCAAAGCATGATGCTTTACTGTAGGTATGGTGTTCTTGGATGCAACTCTGCATTCTTTCTCCTCCAAACACAGCGAGTACAGTTCTTCCCAAAAAGTTATATTTTGGTTTCATCTAACCATTGGACATTTTCCCAATCCTCTTCTAGATCATCAAATGCTCTGTAGCAAACATTAGATGGACCTGCACATGTACTGGCTTTAGCAGGGAGACAAGTCTGGCACTGCAGGATTTGAGTTCCTGGTGGTGTAGTGTGTTAAACCCTTGTGCCATCCAAGACACGTTAATGTTGGGAGTGGGGTCATCTAGACCCCACAAGACGATGCGCTGAATCTGTTTTCTTCAATGATTTGTGATCTTCACTGGTTTCCATGGATTGCATGAAATCCTCTTCACCTTTATCCACCTTTGTCATGGTAGGGAGAACACAGGGGTGTAAAACTCATTTTGGTTCGGGGGCCGCATTCAAGGCGTCTGATCCCAAGTGGGCCGGACCAGTGACATAAAAGCAAAAAACAGTTTTCTTTTGTTTGTTTTTTTACTTAGTTGGAAAAAAAGCCTAAGTCTACATGGTAGCCTAATAATTTATTATTACACATTCATTTACAGAGGCCAATGGATGTCAAATAAAATGTATTTCACTTTAAAAAATTGGTTTATTTAATTTTTGTTCAGACTGAATATTTTACATCTGACACTGAATCAATTCCTATAATAAACTCAAGAGGGGCTACGGAAAAAAAATGAAACACCTGCCTAAAATGTAAATGTGCAAATCAATGAATAATTAAACTAAATTAAACTTGCAAACATTTGTGAACATAACAAGAATTTGGAGTTAACCTCCTTTCTCTCCTCAAACTTCAGCCAGCCATCAATATCAGGATTCAGATCAATTCAATTTTATTTGGATAGCCCAAATTCACAACAACAGTCGTCTCGATGGGCTTCGAATCGATCCTGTGCAGAAACATATTTACTGTCATTCAAGTGTGCAAGACACAATGAAATGTCCAAGAATATTTTCCCGGTTCCTGCCTGAATTTTGTGGTAACACCTGCCTTCTTCCTGACCTTTGATGGAGCGCCATCAGTGACCAAATTTACTTCATGTGACCAGTTCACTCCAACATAGTCCAGCACTGTAACTAGAGAGCTGACTGTCATCAGCTGTTGTGTCCATCAACTCAAGAAATTCCGCTATGACGTCTCTTCAGCGCCTCTAAGAAAAGCACAGTTGTGCAATATCTGTATCTGTGCTTTAATTAATAGTGACAGAAAATACAATAAATGACTGGATTCCTTAATATGGCGCTCAAGTCTCAGAGATGTTGGATCTGTAATCATAATCCTTGACAGACTGCTTTTTGGGAACAAGACTTCTGCAGCCTTCAGTATTTTTCAATAGGTTCAGCATCCTAAAATGGTTTGGATGTTTGCTCCAACTCCTCTGCAATCAGGTGTCTGTCACTGCTCCATCACTGATGTCACGCTGCAGTAAATGCAGACGTTTTTTTTTTCAGGCCAGGTTTTAGTTGGTAAATCTTGTCTTTTCTTAATTGCAAATGGTGAAACTTTCCTCATTGTCTCGTAGTATTGCTGAATGAATGAATCTTTGAGAACTGCTACCTGTTGATGACATAACAATCAAGCAGGTTTTGCTTTCAACTCCGCAAACAGATAAAACTCTGTCCATTTTCCTTTGAAAGCTCAGCACTTCAACCCTTTTTTTCTTTTTGACAACATCTTGGTCATTAGGGTGTCACTACTGATCATTCTTATAACAATGTAACAGCATTGGGGCTTGCGGGGAACCAAACTACATCTTATTCAGACACAGAGCCGTTAGGTTTCACTTTTGGCAGGTGCAAAGATATGCATTTTCACCTGTTTTGCTCAGCCTTTGCTCCCCCTAGTGGCGGAAATGCGCATTTCGGTTATTTCTTTAAAAAATCATAACTCGCCGCAGGAATGGACTAGAAACGTGCTTGTTTTTTTAAACATTCTTATAATTTTTACTCTTCATGACTGGGCCGGATTGAACCATATGGCGGGCTGGATACGGCCCGCGGGCCGTATGTTTGACACCCCTGGGATAACACATCAATGCAAGGGTGGGGTCATCAGGACCACATAAGATAGTGCAAGGGTTACTGATGGTAGCCTTTGTATCTTTGGTCCCAGCTCTCTACAGGTCATTCACTAGCTCCCGCGTGTGCTTCTGGGAGTTTTGCTCACCAATGGAGGTGAGCTAGAGGACTGGTTACACAGACCTCTGGAAAGACCTCAGACATCTCATTCCAGAAAAGCGAAGTGCTAGGAACAGCTAAGATACTGAACAGGACCCTCAAGCTTCCAGGCCTCTGGTAGAGGACCTGAGCCTGGGTGAAAAAAACACCCGCGGAGGGTGAGAGGGGCGTTTGCTGTATACACGTCTATAAATAAGAGAATGATCTATCTTCTTGACATAATAATTGGTTTTAATCATAATAAATCAAATTTGTACCAAGGTATACACTACACACATCAAACTGAATCTATTAAATCTGACTGTAAAATTGTTTAATTAAATGTTAATAATTCCCTTTTTATCCCTTGTGCTATCTTAGGCACTTTAACATTGGGAGTTGGGTCATCTAGACCCACTAGAACAGTGCGCTGAACCTTTTTTCTTCAATGATTTGTGATCTTCACTGGTGTCCATGGATTACATGAAATCTTTCCACCTTTATCCACCTTTTTCATGGTAGGGAGAACACGTCAATGTAAGGGTGAGGTCATCTAAGATAGCACATGGGCTAAAGAGCCATTTATACAATTCATTTCTAAAAAGTATTTGAACATACACCACAAAAAGTAATACTTTCCAATTTGTGATGTAAAATCTCTTTCTAGCACATCTTTTTTATTCAAAATGCCAAAAACTACAAGTTCAACAACAATTTATGATTTAAAGTAAACACAGAGTCACTGTTTACTCAGTTTATTAAAATTTCAATGTGTTCAAAATTCCAGTTGACATAATAAATAACACTTATTGGAAGGCATTGTATGAAAATACCATTGCAATTCAAAAACTATCTTAAGAGGAAATCCATTAAAGAAAGCAATGTTTCTGTCTTAACTCGTTTACTGCTCATCATATGGTATATCAAATTATACCTTAATGTACAAGAAAACTACCTTTGGCTCCCAAATATACTCATTTTTATTCCATGTACTAGTTTCCTATTGGCTCCAACACATGTTGTTTTTCCATTTAGTTTATCTAATAAAAACTTTAAAGCCATTTCTTCTCTATACCATAGTCTGTAAAGTCTTTATGAACGTTCATCATTTGAATGAGTATGGATATTAATACTATGTATGAGCAGAACTTCATAAATCTAGACAAAAACACAAAATCCTTGTGCAGTTTTATACAGCAGGCCACAGTTTCACAACTTTTATTCGCCTTAGTCAAATTGGTTGCAAGACGGCTAAAGAAAAGATTTTGTTTTCGTTTATTTAACCTCCAGTAGACACAAACCAGGAAGTTTCCCCTCCATGCTGCAAAAAAGAAAAAGAAAAAAACACACAAAAAGAGAAGAAGTTAAGCCATGTTTCAAGGAATGAGATTGTTCCAGCAGCTGTGTCGTATTTACCTGCTTGGTCCAAGCAGTAACACTACAGATAAAGTACCATCTGGGAGGGATCGGTAGACCTTTCCCAGCTGCCGGTCCAGCTTTCTCATTATGACATCGGTTCCTTGATTCTGCTCCACAGGTTTTGTGTTTTGTGTTTCCTGTGTAATATTAAAAAAAAACAACATGATACAATGTTTAAAGTTCCCACTCTGATCATCTTTTGATCTATTTTAAAAGTCTTCCCAGCGGTCCTTTAAATATGATTATGCTGATTTTAGCCACGATCTAAAAACCTGTGTCACTTTCTAGGACATAATTTTCTGCAGAGCAGCAGCAGTTCATTGGAGAGTCCCCTCTGAGTTGTGGGCAGGACTGTTTGGGTGGAGCAACCCGTCCCTTCCTCTCCCAAGGAACAGTGTATTTTCTCACAAATAGGTTCTTTTTCAAACGGCATATTTTCATCTGCTCCTGATTCACAACGATTTGAATAAAGAAATCCTCAGAAATGCTAAATTAACCTTTAATTTTCTTTAGATTTGTCATCATCAGAAAATAGAAAACTTGTTAAAACCCCCATTTTCATTGCAGTTGATGTTTAAATTTTCATTCCTGATTCGTCTTAAGATTAGTCAACTAAAAATGGTTTAATATGAATAGGGATGCCAAGGGATGGTCTTTTTTTTAAGAATAGGTACAGTTCTAACTATCAAACGTTTTTGATTGTTTAATTGAAAGCAAATCTATTTGGGGGGGGAAATAATAACCAACTTTAAGGATTTTACTGTAATTTTTGATAATTTCCCCAAATAAATTCACATCTGTACCTGAGAACAAATGTTAAGCATCTTCTGTTTCTCATCTGTGTCTTCTGTCGATGTTGTCGCGGCAACCCATGAGACTAAGTGGGGCGGAGTCAGGGATGGGCAAATGAGGTAGTTGTCTTGCTGTAGATCTTCGGAGGAGCTGACAGCTGCATTTTTGCCCTCTGGACTTTCAAATCCTATTAGAAAGACGAACCTTTATTATAAATTTATCCGACTGAATTCTCACAGTCACTGCAAAAATACAGAAAATGTTCCAACAATACGCATTGGACTTACTTATGAAGGCATGTTTTGCACATTTTTCGGGTTTTCCTGGCACTGTGACTCTCTTCACTGCACCAAAGCGACCAAACGAATCTCTGACAGTATCTTCAGACATTTCAAGGGGCAACTGTCCATTTAGCTTTGCAGCCGAAAACCCATTTTCTGCTCTTAAGCGTTTGCCATTTAAACTGCGTCCATTGACCTGTGCAGACATGTTCATGCTGTGCCTCCCTTCAACAGCATAGAGAAGACTGGAATTCAGAGCGTCGCACGCTAACGCATCAAGATTCACATCCAGGTCTAAGGTGGACTCAGACACCGGCCTCTGAACCTGAAATGAGAGGTGAGGCTTCTTTTAGAACAGCTTACAAGGATGTTAATAACGGATGTAAAGGATGAGTGGAATGCAGAGAAAAGTAAAGGAGACCCACCTTAATGGGCTGGCCCTTTACACTCAGTCCATTTAAAGTTTTTAAAGCTAGCACAGCTCCTTCCAGCAGCTCAAACTCAACCTCTGCATGGACCTGGAGAGCAGAAATCTTTTTTTTTTACCAAAAGCTGAGAAAATCTTTAATATAACAGGAAATGCTACCACATTATAGAGAATTGAACAGATCTCCAGCACACATGGGTGTCACATACTCTGACACTGGTGTTCAGCATCTGGATTTTTCGAACTGGTCCACAGCGGCCAAACAGCCGCTTCACGTTCCTCTCGGAGAAACCTGCAGGGAACGGCCCAGCAAACAGCACACACATACCCCGGAGGTGGTTGTGCACCTGTGGGATGAAGCAGGACTGTGAGCGTCGAAGGATTTTGGGATCAAAAGACCACAAAAGTGGTGAAAACCCGTACACTCCGGTGCAGCTGCTGCTGCTGGTCAGGGAAGCATCTCTGTATGTGGTCCAAAAACGAGGAAAACTGGAGGACAGCGAGGAACGGCTTCTTGGTCTGCCTTTTGAAAGACGCCAGCATCTGTGGAGGAAAAACAGGAAAGGAGGATGGCAATTTTGAAGAGGGGAGCAGTCCAAATACCCCTGGGGCAGATCAGTGTTACTGCTGTGGGCCCACATGTCAAAAAGATGCAGAACCACAGATTTTTCAAATTAAACGTTAGTTTTCTCACTTCTTTGTCAGAGATGTACCACTGCTGATTGGACAGATCCAGACTAATGTCAGCTCGCTTTCCTAAAAAGGTTACTGAGCGGCCCAGAGTCTGCAGAACATCAGCAAACCTGAGGGACAAAGACAGATGGAGAATTTGTCAAAAACATGGAAACCTGTGCTGTAGTTGAATTTGCACAGAGACTAAAATAGAATAAGGAGTTGAGATTTCTTTGGTTTTCACATTTTTTCAATACATTGTGATCTGGCTGTACCTTAACTGAAGTTACATGGTGCACTATTTAACTAATATCCAAGTTGAAATTATTAAAAAAAAAAAAACAGATGGGTGATAAAAAAAAATAATGATGCATCTGTGGACTGTTTTTAGTTAGATCTTAAAAGAAATATGTATGTTGAGTTTTATTTATCAAACCTTTAACCATGTAAAGCCTAAACTCTCGTTGACTTTATAGTGTGGAGCATCATGGGAGGTGCTGGGGCGTTTTTTTCCAGAGGTTGAAGCGAGGAAAACCCCTGGCAGGTTAAATGTTTGCTTCATTTTAAAGGAATATCAGCAGCAGGGCAGATAAAACAACAAGAGAGAAATAAACCATGGTCTGCTTTGAAAGCTGCATTTTTCTTTTTTACCAGGAAATTTGCTTTCATGGGACGAAACTAGAAGAAGAGAATCTGGAATTTAAACTCCATTGTTTCAGGGGCAAGTGATGAGCCTCCTTTTTCAATTCAATTCAACTGTATTTGTACAACAACAATAGGTAAATTCTAAACTGAACTAACTAAGCAGACTAAACTAAACTAGGCATCCCTGCCCTTAGACCTTCCTTCGCCAGAAAGAAAAAAAAAACAGTTTCCGGAAAAAAAGAAGTAACCTCAGGGATGTCCACATGAAGGAGGGATCCTCCCCCGGGACGGATTTTAAGAGGCATAGAAACCCAGAAGAAAACACATATACCTGGTCAAGGTGGGATGTTGTATCAAAGTTCAGCAGAAGCTTTTCTGTTGTACCTGAAACTTGGCGTGGGGACAGAAGTGCAGTCGGAGGGCTCTTCTTCCAGGTTGTATCCCCAAAGATCCCCTAGATGGAGCTCAACAACCTGACCGTGGACGATAAAAGAGATACTGGCAAATTCCAACGTGTTTGTTTGTCCACATCGTCATGATTTCGGTCAATCTGCACCTGACAAGGTCCCCTTTCTATGAAGTACTGAGCCAACTCCAGGGCCGCCACGGCGTCCTCGATGGGATTGTGGCCTTTCCTCTCTTCGGTTTGAATTTTCCGACTGCCATGTGACAGGACACTTCCATTCATAGCCTGCTTTGACTGACTGAAACTGAGGAGGAGGAGAAAATGGGGAACTGAAGAACTCACTCTAGGACCACGTCAGCCAGAACCTTGAGTTTAAATTTCTGCCCGAGTTCTCGTTTGTACAGGAGCGATGTGTCGATCACATGTGGATGGATGAGCTGTAGGAGCACAAAAACACAAAAGAGCTCCCAAATTGACATGGCATTCAGAGTCTCGCTAAAAGAAAGCAGCTATGTAAATCAAATACTTTGCAAAAAGGAAACCATATATGGAGCACAACTGAGAGGATTCATACCTTTTAATCATTTTGTAAAGTGCAGAGTATAAAAATGTCTCACAAGTAAGATTTTAATGTTTTTTTTAAAAACAATAATAGCACAAAAAGATTTTCAATTGTGAAAATTGCTCTTTCTCAGAGCCGTTATCACTGATCAAGAGCACATCATGGTTTTCCTAACAGTGGAGACATTCTGACGAGGAATGCACCGAAAAAAAAGAAACCTGCAAAGGCTCATGGGGGAGCGAGCAGATTGACAATCTCTCACCTTCAGAGCCGCAAGGTCATTGTTCAAGGAATGGCCCACCAGCACGGCGTCCGGCGGCAGCAGCTTCCTGAGTTTATGTTGCACCTCCTTCAGAGTGGTTTTGATGGGACGCAACATTGCTGCAGTGATGCCAGAGAACCTGTCAGAGAGTTTAAATGAAATATAGAAAGCTATCCAACAAAAAACGCAGAGAAATGTGCTTTCACTGTCGAGTACGAAAACAACAGATGTGCACAAGTTCTAAGTCCACTCAGTGAGCTGCAAAGCTCATGCATGGAGGCTGACGTGGGATTTATTTAGGCCACAGATGTGTGTGGAATTACTTGGTGAGATAATTAAGGACACGGTTCTGCGGTTTCACCAGGTCATCCATGATGCACTTCCCACAGCTGTCCACCAGAGAGACACGTGTCAGCTCGTAGCCCTTTTCTGTTAGACACTGTGACAGAAACACAAGGAAAGGCCGGTTCAAAGACAAACTCTTCTGCAACAATTCCTCTGTAGACTTTCTTCAGATGGACATTTATTTCTAAGACCATTTCTCACCTCTCTGCGCCAAACTGTGCCAAAAAAAAAGCTGTTTTATTCATCCAGAAACTCTTATATAAAGCAACTATAATCAAATACATGGAAAATTTGCATGTTATATACGATTTAAAAGATATTTATTCAGCATTTTGGCCATTCTGGTTTAAAGAAGTTTAAAAATTCAAGCAAAATAAAGTCTCGGATTTCATGCTCATTGGATGTCCCTTGGCCCCAAAAATACAACGAGAAAAAAAAAACTTTAAGGACTATTTTATGCTCATATTATGCTTGTATTTGTTGTGGGCGATTGGTAAAAAATATTCTATTTTGCTTCATATGTTTGTAGGAGTTTAGTCAAGAAGTTGTGGGTTAGATTTACAAGCACATTTCTCTTAACATACCTTATTCAATCAAAGTATTTTTAAATGTTTTTGTCCCATTTTTCAGTAAAACCGCATTTCTTCAGTTTTCTGTTTCCTTCATTTCTGAGTATTTCTGTATTCAAATTTTTATGAATCAGGAGCAGACAAAAAAATGCCGTTTGAAAAAAAAGTCTAGTTGTGACGTAGAAGCTGCAATCAGCAAGCTCCCTGCTCCATTCTGATGCATCCACTTGTAGACGACTTGAGCTGGCATCTGGCTCCAAACTGTATGTCTGGGTAGCTCCAATATTGCTCGCCGTTTTTGTTGTTGCCCTGCTAATGTTAGCTTGGGGTTTTGAGGGGCAGCAAACTATCCAAAGAACGTGGAAAACAATGTTCCGCTCCAATTGTCCAGTCCGTGACTCAAAAGGTGAATGTTTCATGAACTGCTGTCGCTCTGCTGAAACTATGTCTTTAAAAACGACATTTTGTTTAATTTTGGCAACAACAAAAAAACAGCATAATCATAATTAAAAGACCACTGGGAAAGCTTTTGAACTAGACAAAAAGAGGATCATAGTGGGTCTTAAACACATCAAAATGCTTTTCAAAGGAAATCTATCATTACTGGGAACTTCTCACCATTTCACAGTCAAGTCCAAATAGAGGACTGCCGTCAGAAACACAGTCGACTGCATCCGTGCACAGAAAGTCCTCGAAACCCGCAAACCCTAGGTCACATGGGAACAGTAAAGGTAAAGAACATTGTCTGTCCTAAGGTGAAATGACTTCCCATGAAGGTTTGACATCAACAGCTGTGCACTTGAGTAAGAGCACAGAGACATGAATCAGCGGCGTACCCTATAGGTTTACCTTTAACAGGATAATGGTTTTTTATCATCTCCTCCGGGGTTAGAACATATGCCGTTAATCCTTTCTTCTCCGTCCCATATTTGGTCACAACTGGATGATGTTTCAGAGCTAAAAAAAAGGCAACAAATACAATCAAAAAAGTATGATAACACATAAAATAAGACTTGTGAAATCTAGCAGGGTAAATGTATTTGATAGTCTGCAATTCTGCAACTTGTTCCACTTCAAAAAATCCACCAGGGTTACATTACAAAGTATTGTGCAGAACTTTCATTTTGGACCAAATACAAACTTTCTTTTTTACAAATATTTTTTTCTTTATTCATTCAATGTAATTTCCTAGATTCTATTTTTTAACATTTTGTCTCTCCCAGTTAAAGTGCATCCATGATGAACATGCACAGACCCCTCACATCTTTTTTAAGAAGGGCACATTGCAGAATCAGTGACTACTAAATACTTTTCTGCCCCAGTGTTTACATTTCAATGCAAACAGGATTCATGTTATTGTCAGCTATTAAAGATTACCCTTCAGAATAACGAACCCTCTCCCTCTTTTTACCTTTTTTAAGCTTATCATCTGGTTTGGGGGCAGATAAGAAGCCGACTTTAGGTACTTCACTGGCAAAGATTCCAGATGCTACACTGTTAGACGGTGACGTGAAAGTCATCCTCTACAACAGGAATGAAAGAGAAAAGCAAAAAGAAGTTGACTTGATTCATAGTTGTACATTTTCAGCCCCTCTCTGTTACTTACTGTGGAGTAGCTACTTCTGAGGTGCTTCATGATGAGGTAATTCTTATAAAAGAGATTCTGCGTCAGGCCCTCCACGATCATAATATTTACCCCCTTGACCTTTCTGTGATGCCTGAGACGGCACCAACTAGTGGAAGTAAAGAGAATGGGGAGATTACCACAGGAAGTGTGAAAATAAAGCAAGATCTACACGACATTTTCATGCAAGCCAACCTGGGCTGTTGCAGGCCTGCTGATCTACCCAGAGCAGCGAAATGTATGAGCTCAGCCAGCTCGGTCAGTGAGATTGGTTGCTGCAGGTGGTCAGATCGCACTGAAACTCTAGGTGAACTAGACAACGGTCCAGGCTGCATCACTTCATCTCTCCCCGGCTCTATCTTCGGTTTTTTGGTCTCCTCTTGAGCTGCGGGGGCTTGGATCTTCCTTTTCTTTGTGTTGCATATAAGTGAAGAAGACGATTCCATGTCTTAAAGGCTTATGGCTGCTGAGAAGTACACTGTTGACAAAAAATAAAAATAAAAATCCTCATATGAGAAGTTCATAAATGCTGAAAATTCAATCTAATCAATTAGATAGATAGATAGATAGAGAGAGAGAGAGAGAGAGAGAGACAGACAGAGAGACAGACAGACAGACAGACAGACTTTATTCCAGACTCATGGTCCAATCAGTAAAAAGGAGTACACAGACCCACTACATTTAAAAAATACAGTGTCAAGAACACACAAGTTGAGGTAGTGTTTAGTTACAGTTAATAAAAAAGTTAATACAAAATATTTAATAAAAATAAATTACTTAAAAAGGATACAGATGAGTGCAAAATGCTTTAAATAATGTCACCTTGACTCCTTCTGTACAAATACTAAACTTTCGGGAAAGAGTGTTGGCTTGGCCATATACCACACGACACTGCCTGTAGATGTTTGTGTCATCTGACAAGTCTTCCAAAATGATATGCCCAAGATACTTCATCTTATTAGTACACACAAGCACAGCATTTGATAGGTAAAAATCAGGGAATATTTGTTTTTTGTCTTCTTTTGTCCGAGAAATAATAATCAGACTTTTTTGTGCATTAAATATGATGTCATTATTAAGTCCATAAGCTGAACAGATGTTAAGCAATTGTTGAAGACCAGCAGTACTTGGACTCAACACAACTAGATCGTCAGCATTCATCAAATGGTTGACAATGAGATCTCCAGCCACACAACCAGTGTGACAGGCGTTAATTTCAAGAGACAATTCATCCAAATATTTATTAAACAGAATAGATTTATTTGTTAACTATTCCAGATTAAAGTAGATGCTAAAAATGATCATAGTTATGACAGCTTAAGCAAACATCACCAAGAATTCATGCATTAAAGTCCCAACTAATGTCTCTAAAACATCACCATAGTGAAACCCTGTTCGAGTTTAAATATCAATGGATCTGCAACCACCGATAAACAATTGTATTAGTTCAAACATTTTACTTGGTAAAACACTGTTCTCGTGTTTCATTACAGAGAATACTGCACAGAAACACTGAAGCTACTCTTTTCCTCAATGGACTTTACACTGAAAACCTCCGGTCCGTGAAGTGTCTTGGTGATAAGTATGTGTTAAATACGTTTTACAAAGACGGTTTTAATGTTACACTGAGATTCAGTTGGTTAAAAGAGTAAAGAGAATGTAAATACCAGATGTTGCTGGCCCTGCTAAACCCTAACCAACGTGGTTTCCAAGTGAGAGAGCTTTAGTGGCACACTGCTGGAGCAGAAAGAAAATGTGTTCAAGCACTTCCGGTTTAAACCTAAAAAATAATGTTTACGTATTGTGGAATTTGCTATAATTGCTGTGTTTTGTGTTATTTTACTATATGTATATAATTTTTCCTTTTTAAATAAAATATATTCTAATCCACTTGTGGTAAATTATACAATATTTATACGTGTTTGTGAAAGTATTCTGTTATTTTCACAACTGCATAAATTTATTTTGAAAGTATCGTCTAAAAACCGGAACAAGAGCTGCTATTTTTTACAGTCATTTCGCTATCATGTGTTAAATGAGTTCGACTTCGTGTACTTACAGAGGCAACTAATCAACTTCAGAGTGAAGCTCAGGCGCGTTTTGAAAAGAGAAGCGGGATCACGAGAACAGATTCTCTGTGGTTGATTATACACATTAACAATTTTTTAAGATAATGATGGCAAATATGACTCCAGATTCCATTTAGGTAACAACCATGTCTACAAAGAAACTAGCAAAGTAAGTCAATTAGCATGAAAGTTGTGGTAATTGTTTGTTAGCTCCAACTTCGGTCTTTCTTTGTTTGGAAAATGGCTTGAGTGTAAACAATATTCTCGAAACTACACAATGCTTTCCGAATTTGAGTTAACGCTGTTGCAGAAGCGATTTCCAAATAGCATCAGAGTAACTTAGTTAGGTTTGAGGGAAATGTGTAGCTCAGAACTATTTGAACCAGCTGGCCGTGTAGCATTTAGACTGGCTAACCTCCAGTTCTCCCCACAGGAAATTAGGATTAGTGAGGCAGAGGAAGAAACATGTTTCTGCATCCAAAAAAGTTATATCAAGTGAGTGTGATCCTTTGATTTTTTTCATCCACTACACATACGTCTTTTCCTGCTTGACCTATAATTGTATTTATTTATTTTACTTGCTTCTCACTACTACTAGATCAAATATTTTCATACCTGATTGTGATCGACTTTGAGTCCACTTGCTGGAGGGAGAAAAACACCTCCAGTCAAGAAATCAGTAAGCAGCACTTTTGGAGGCTGAGCATTTTTCCCTCTTAATGGCTGGCTGTCATCACCATGACGATACCAGGAACTCTTCTTTGTTTTCCCTGCAGTTGAGTTCCCAGCTGTCCTGCTAAACACCTCCACGGGGGACATCGATTCCGAGTTTCACACTTTTGTTCAGCCCCAGGAGCACCCTACTCTTTCTGAGTTCTGCACTGAGCTGACCGGAATTACGCAGGTTTCTACCCACGCATACAACTATTTGAGTCCTGTAACTGATCAGCCTCATGATTTGACACGCCATCGACATGGCTCTGCTTGCTTTTGCTCACAGGTGCAGGTGGAAGCTGGTCTCCCCCTTCAGATATGCTTGTCACGCTTCACCCGCTGGCTACAGAGCCTGCAGCTGGAGATGGGATTCACCTTTCCTAACAAACAACAGGGATCTTCTTCCTCTTTGTCTACACAAAAGCTTTGCACGTTCCTCACATGGTCAGGTAAATGTTCACCTACGTGTGACTCTCTCATTCACACGGCTGCAAGTATTGAATGTTTGATTCAGAAGAACAGCTGCCAGGGGGATTTTTAATGTCCCACTCTACTGTGCATTAGACTGGGATCTTGGAGTTTGCTTGCAGTATGAATGTAAACGCAAACAGCTTCACAAACCTGATGTCTTCAACAACTGGATCGACCTGAGAAGTACTTACAGGGTAAGAGCCGGCTGATGCACATCTTTTACGTTTTAGTTCTACCTATAAGCTTTATTAATGAATCCTTTAGGACCCACGCTGATGACAATCACGTTTTTGGTGTTTTTAGCACGTTCTTGTGGCATTTTTCTGATGATTGAGGACATGTATATGAAAAAAATCATCTCCAAATTGCATTTCCGAATTATTATTTTTTTATGCAAATCGTTGTGAATTAGAAGCAGAACGGATAGCTCAGTCATGGGTGACGGGAATGAGGGCGGGGCTACACACGGCCAACACAACTCGGAGGAGAACTTCTGCTGCTGCTCTGCAGAAACTATGTCCTCCAAAACAACACAGGTTTTTGATTTAGGCTAAAAACGGAATAGTCATAATTAAAAGACCAGTGGGAATGCTTTTGAAATGCACAAAAGGATGATCAGTGTGGGACTTTAACATGTTTAATATACAAGGGCATATTGTCAAATGATAGTTATATTCAAACTTCATATCTGATTGAACATTTTATGGCAACAACAATTTTTTTCTGGGTTACAGAAACTGTGATAACTATTTTCTTTTAACAAGAATCAAAATGTTTAGAGGTTTTTGTACTTTGTCTGATAAACATCCACCACTTCTTGCCTGAATGGCTCCTTCAGCTCTTTTTCTTCTTTTTCTCTCCAGCTCTGGTATAACAGGAAACCCAAAGGCCTGAACGGCGCACTGCAGGATCTAGGATTACAGTTTGATGGCAGAGAGCATTCTGGTATCTACTTTTGTTATCAATAGCTCCACATACCAAGCTGCTCAATGAAATTTTCTTTAATGAGCTTTTCCATCCCTCTCACCTCATCATCAGGTTTGGATGATGCCAGAAATACAGCTCGGCTGGCAGCCAAAATGATGAGGGACGGCTGTGTCATGAAGATCACTCGGAGTTTGGACAGGGTGAGTGCCCACCCGATGGCTGCCTTCACCAGCTCTGACGCCTGGAATCCGAGCAGACACTGTTGAGAGCTCTTTCTTTTTTGTCTTTGTTTGTATGAAATAAATATGTTCCTCAGAAAGCTATTTGAAAGAATAAAAAAACGCAAATAAGAAGTTGAGCTGAAGTAAATCAGTAAAAAGAGATTTACTTACATTTGTACAGATTTGTGGTTGATCAGAAAAACAAAATGGAAACAAAGGAAATCTGTCAATGTCAATTGGTAGCACTGAGAATTCCTACTGTAAAACAGTCAATTTGTAAGTCTGTGATTTGATTTAGTTTAGTTTTTTTATATGAAAAATGTTTTATCTGATTTTTCTTTTATAAAATACACTTTTCCCAAAATTAGTGATGTAAACTGAGCCAATCAGAATGCAGCTTTTCCCCCTTAAACAATTAATTGATGGCTTTAGATTTGAATAACTGATTTTGATTTTCTAAGTATAGATTCATTGAACATTGACTACTTTTTTTTTATACCAGCCCAACAGATACTTCAAAAAAATACAAATGAATCTTTTTTTGAACCTACAGATCTGTTAATTTTAGAAAAGTGTAGCTTTTATTATTTTCATAGCTGCTGATTATATACGTTGTCTTCTATTAGACTCCAGTCGTGGTCAAAGGGGTGACGGGAAACGCTACCCGTCTGACGAACAACACAAAAGAAAAACTGACCGTCAGCAAAAATGAAACCGGGCCGTCCACCAGCAAACCGCTTTGTGCTAAACTTTGTCAACAACAGACGTTTCTAAAGAAGAAGAGTGAAAGTTCGGTCGTGGCGGCGGGCTCCGATTCGCTGTCCGTTCAAAAGTTCGAAAGCCTCATTTCCCCAAAGACGCTACTGAACGTCCCAGCAGCAGCGCTGTGGGGTCACACTCACACCCCAGGTACTGGTGCCCGCCTCTCTGCTCCCATGAACCTTCACTCAACACACAACAGCAGCAGCCATGTTTTGTGTTCCACCACTATTAGCTGCTTGACTGATGGACCTCAAGTAAATCAGCCCTCCAGTACAGTGTCTGCGGATGACGTGGAGGATGTGGAGCTTCTCGTGGACCTAGAAGAGCGTTGTGGTTCATATGATGATGTTGTGTTGGAGTGTGGAGGAAATGAGGTAGACGATGATACTGAAGTGCTAGATGTTGATACTGGGATCTATGATGAGGAAGAGTCTGACAATTCACACTCATCCAGGAATTGTGCCATAGTGGAGGTCAAATTAAAGGAGCGTGGGGCTGTTGTGCAGAAGAACCTTCAAAATATTTTACAGAATTCAGTAACCTGTGAAAATAACATTTTCACATCTACATCCAAAAAGGAAATGACAAATCTTTTAAAGTCCAATCACTGTTTTGCTGTTCCTAAACCTGTTAGATGGGGGAAACAAAATCAGTGTAAAACTGGCCCTGCCCCAAAAATGCAAGGGAAGTTTGATGATTCCCACAAAGATAAGATGACGGATGTAGTTGGGACAAGTTGTGTGATCTCACAAAACATTTTCAGCCCAAATGTTCTTTCTTCTAAACCCAAACCAGCCATCACTAAACCCGTCAGGCCTCTGAGTTCACCTTTTATCATTTACTCTGAACCGGAAAAACGCACCGCCGCTTCTTTCCCTTCACGTGCATCATCTGGTTCTCTCCACACACCCAACAACGTCCTCACCACGTTATCAACCAATTCCTTCTCTCGTGTTAACAATTCCCGTGTCTCCGGGACAACTAGAGGGCAAAAGGTGACCTCCCCACTGTGCGCCTGTGGCAGGCGTGCAAAGCGGCAGGTTGTGTCGAACGGTGGTCCAAACCACGGAAGAGGGTTTTACTGCTGTCCGGTCCGCCGCTCAGGTGGAAAAGGCAAGATGGAGAAAAGGTGTGAGTTTTTTAAGTGGGAGTCAGCTCTGATGCAGACTAGTTCAGGGGGAGCTGCTGTTTTCAGGTCTTCTGTGTCATTTTGTCAGACAAACTCCTCTCTATCTCACTATCAGCCACACAGAGCTCAGCTAAGAAAGAGCTGTTGAAGATCAAGCTGTAACCAGTCACACATCAAAAACATTACAATCATTACTTTATGAACTTTTTACGAGTTTTTTGTAACATATTTTTGAGAAAAGTGACCTAACTATGGCAATCAAAGAAATGTAGTTTTGGATATTTGTTTTGTTTTTTAAATTAATAACAATTAACTACAGATGTAAATATGTACAACAGATTTCAGCTTTAGATTTAAAATAACAAACAAAACTATGTATTCATCAATTAATATTAAATTTGGTCTTTAAAATTTTAAGAATGTGTAAGCTTTTAAGTTTTTTGAGATTTGTAAATGTTATTTTTATTAGGAATATATTTTTACTACTTAATTTTAAACTATGAAATTTAGTTTTTATTAGGAATATATTTTTATTAATCAATTTTAAACTGTTTATGAAATGGAGTTAAATAAAAAGTACCTTATTAAACATAACTTCATTGTCTTTTCAGTATGAAATGTATAAATGAGTCAAATGAAATAAATAAAAAGGGGATCTTTTTGTCTACTTGTACTTTTTCCATTTACTTTGTGATGGTAAAATATTTTTGGTTAGTATTTGAAATAAAACAATACCTAAACATAAAACTCAAAAAAATTCGCCCTGAATTGGCTTTTGAGTTGGTCTCCTAATTTTGTCCTTCCTGACACGCCGTACAAGATAACTAACGTTCAATGTTGTGACTGACGTCCCTCCTTGAGCGCACGTGAGGACAGTAAGGCGCACAAACATATCATTTGCCCCGTTCTTATATACTCTTGCATCAGTCGAACTTATTTTGTTTTGTTTTGTAAATCCCGACTTGGTGACTTGTTTGATTTGGCGAACGGCTAACGTTTCCCGTAAAGACAGGCGGCAGCTTAAACTCTCAGCTCCAGTCGGCTCGAAAGCTTGTAGGTAACATGTCGGCCGCGCAAACCGACTCCAGGAAGCGAAGCAAGAAGCGCTTTGTAGCCGGCCACAACAACAGCAAGCGGTGGAAGGGCTCCCGGGAGCTAGAGGTGGGCATGCAGGGGATCCTCATCACCTGCAACATGAACCAGAGAAAGTGCACGGCGGAGGCCTTGGACCTGCTCAATGAGTACGCCGAGAAGCTCTATGGGCCGGAGAAGGTAGGTGTGCTCCGAGTCTGTCTGTGAGTAACTTACGGCGGAGCTTCAAGTCTCAACACATGCAGACAATCCGCGGGGTTTATTTGTAATGAATTATTATTATTATTCTTCGGCAGGAGGAGGAGCAGGGCCGTCTCTACGATTTTAAAGGCCCTTGCTTGTCCCTCAAAAGATGACAACAACAAAAAAGTCTGGGACATTGAAAAAGTTCTGACAGCCATTTCAATCAGCAGATACTCTCTTTTGCTTTTTCATTGTTGCAAACATCTCTGTTTCAAACACAATCAATCAAAGAAAGTCGGATTTTAGATGTCTGTAGAGACCCACTCCAACGAAAATCGTGTTTTTAGTCTTTTTAACATGTTCTGGTAGCATTTATTCATAATGGAGGACCGGAGAAATCATGAGATTAAAGCTGCATTGCTGAATATTTGTTTATTCAAGTCGTGATGAAGCAGGAGTAGACACATTTTTGTAAAAAGCTCAGCTTTGTGAGGCAGAAGCTGCCATGGTTGGGTCAAAGTCTCTGCTCTGGTTTGGATGCATCCACTTCTTGCAGACACATGGATTAATTTTCCTCGTCTGATTTGAAACTGTCCAGCTGGATTTTTTTTTGATAGCCAATGTTAGCTTGGGCTTGTGAAGTGCTATAAGCCAGTGGGAGAGAGTGTAACTAAGGGTTGATTAGCCTCGGCTAATTTCCCATCAACCCCTTTTCTTACATTTATTTCAGACCCTTATGAAGCGAAAAGACCTGGATAAAACCCTTGAACGTTCTCAGAATGGCTTTATGTACTTTTTGAGATTGCGTTTTTACTCAATAGAAATCAGGAAGTAAATATATTTTGATGAACTGATTCCAGATTTGTTTGTCGTTTTTGACTGTTCTCCAAAAGCTGAGAGGTCAAATGTTTGGTTTCTTGTTGTTCTGAATAGTAGAGCAAGTAGAAAAAATCTGTTCAATTCAATAAATGATTGTCTTTTGGAAGTTTGTGACAATAACATGTGTGCCATCTTAGCTGCCAAATGCAAACGGAGGCAGCAGCGAAGAAGAAGAAGACGTCGATGTTGCGCTGAAGAAGGAAGTTGCACAGCTGCAAGCATCCAACACTAAACAGGAGAGACGTTTCCAGGCGCTGGAAAGTGGAGCCAACAATGTCATTTTCATCAAAACGCAAAATATGGGTCAGGATTATTTTTAGAATTGTTTTCCATTGTGACATATTTTTTGGGGTTTTCCTCGGTTTGATGACTTTTTCTCCGTCTGTCGTAGAACCTGACAAGCTCATTCATCAGATCCTGACTGACCTGCACACCAGCAAGAAAAAGAAGTCTCGCGTGATCCTCCGAATGCTGCCTGTAAGCATCAACCGTCTTAGTTGAAACAGGTTTATGCAACATGTTGTCATTTGAAAATTGAAAATAATGCTCATATAGGGTTTTCTGAGGAAAAATCATTTAAGTTGTGAGAATTATTCTTTGACGTTAAATATTATATTGAGATCTAAAGTTTTTCAAAAAAAATTTTTAAAATAAAGACAAATCTGTTGTTTATGTCAAACCGCAGTTTGGTCTTGTTGCCCCAAATATTGAACTTGTTCTGCTTGTTTCCAGCACCTAAAGTCTGGGTTCTGCTACCTGTGGCTCCAAAGCCTCTGTTAACCTTCCATTCTGGCTCCCTGACTTTGAAAAAAGAGCTGATCATTTAAATAAATATGAACTTTTGAACATTAATTTTTAAATTAATTTTAGTAGTTACAAATGTTCTTTTTAACATAGTTGGTCTTATATTGGTGGGTAAATATCTTTTTTTTCTAGTACTGCTGACATCACACTAAATCAGGAGGCTTCCTTTGGTTTAGCACGCCTCCAAAATGCACACATTTCAGATCATTGAGTGACGTGATGGCAGTCCAATGCCAACTGTTCATTATTACAACTGGTTTTCCTGCTGAACAACAGAGTCTAGTTGATTTTAAATATGAATATGTATTTTTCTATTGGATACTGAAATTTTGTACTAAAAATAGAAAAAGGATAAAGGCTGACAAAGGCAATAGGCAATAGAAAAAATAGGCAATAGAAAAATTGCCATTTTGGCTTTTTTCTCATTATTTTTTTTTTTTACATTTCCTCGTGCTCCAACGGGACACTTTGATTTTAACACGGGGTGTATTTTATTTTAGAAATAAGTTCATGTGCTGTTGTCAAAAGTAGATACAATTTAAGTTAATGTTCGGAGAAAAATCTACTTTTTAATTCCAAAATTTATAATCTTCAAATAAGAAAACATTCAGTAAATAAATTGCATAATTGTGGGGAGAACATGAAAACAGTGCTTTTATTCTTCTTAGCGCCCCATAGAAGGTTGAAGACCCAAACACTTTGTCTTCTCATTGAGATTCCTCCAAGAGGAGATCCCAGCACTCCCACTTTGTTTCCACTTTTCTCATTTCATCACCGACTTGTATTTACAAAAGAAATGTTCAAATTCATTGTAGTTGGACCTCAAACTGCTTGATTTTGGTTCCAAAATGCACCATTCTGACTTCTTTTTACCCCCTTAGGTCACTGGAACATGCAAGGCCTTCCAGGAGGACATGGTGAAATACCTGACTACATACTTGGAGCCATGGTTCAAAACCCCCAACTGTGCGACGTATAAAATTGCTTTCAAGGCTCGTAACAGCAGCCACAACAAGAGAGATGAGATCATCAAATCTATCGCAGGTAGACACCAACCCGGCCTGTATGTAATGATGTTAAATGATGAGTTTATCTACTGTGGGAGACCTCACACCTTCACAGGACAACATGTTACTCTGTTTGAGGAGCACCTCTGAACCCAGGATGCTGTTCTTACAGGTCCTGCCAATCAGGGGGCTAATTAGCTCTTGACAGGCCAAAAGAGTAAATGGGAGCAACAGAAAACAGATTTTCAAGGACGTACACACACTCCGGTCTGCTGGGATCACATGGATGTGTGTTATTTATAGGTTGAAGACCAATGAATCATCTGCCCACAATAGGTTTCCACTATTTAGTGTCCTAACATGCCCCAGAGTTTGAACATGCTAAATGTGGGCCTTGAAGTCACCACTTCAAACTTAAAAAAAAGTGTCAGTTTCTGCACAGCAGAGGTAGTTCATTAGAAATTAGCCTCCGAGTTGCAGCAGGATAGTTAGCTGAGAGCAACCCCACCCCCCTTCCCCTCTGCTGCAAGCCCTTCACACCCCCAAGCTAACAATAGTGGTACGAGCAATGGCGAGCAATATTGAAGTGATCCAGTTTTGAGCCAGATACCAGCTCAGACGAGGAAAACGAGAACGTATGTGGATCCATTTGTCTATAAGTGGATTTATCAGAATGGAGCGGAGCAGCCAGCTTGTGGCCGGCCAATCGTATTTTCTGTCACAAATAAGCTCTTTTTTAATGATTTTTTTTGTCTGCTCCTGATTCTCAATGATTTAAATAAAGAAAAGTAACATTTAGCTTAATTTTCTTTATGCATGTCCTCCATCATCAGATAAATGCCAGAGGAACATGTTAAAAACACCAAAAACACAACTTCTTTGAACACGTGTTGGCTGACGGAAATTGGAAATTTCAGATATTTAGGCCCTTGTTTTTATTTGTTAAAAAGAGTAACAGTCATGAAAACTCACAAAACTGCTTAACTCTTCACTCCAAGATTGACCAAAAATCAAACTAGCAATAATTAAAACGTTTCCTGACGACAGCTCACTTGATTTAAAAAAGGATATAAGAACAGTATTATGGGTAAATCAGTCATGTATGTCCCTCAGCTTTTTACTGTCTGAGAATCGGGTCCATTCAGTGGTCAAATGCAGTCTAGTTTTGTTGTGTGGACATCGTTGTAAAGGGACAATGTTTTCTCTAACGTAGATCAAATTAAGACATTTTTTTTTGTGATCCATCCATTTCTCAGTAGAACTCAGGATAACACCAGGAGCTATACACTAGTGTCTGAGCTACAGGTGGTGTGTAAAATAGTGTAGGAGGGGAGGTCTTAGGGGGTAAATCTTTGTCCTGCAAACAGACGGGTAAACTGACAGGTTGTTGTAATGTGTTGAAGTCTGTTGTGGGTGCACTGATGAATTCACAATCATAATGGCTGGATAGTCAAAGCAGAAGTGTTTCAGTGAGACATATTTGCAATATTCTTCACACCTACAGACACTGATATTGTGCCGATATTCTGTATTTATGAGGACCACTTGTGCTAGATCATTGCAACAAAGCCTCACCTTTTCATGTCTGTTGTTTTTTTAAACTCTACAGGCATTGTGGGAAAGCTAAACCCGAAAAACAAAGTGGATTTGACCAACCCTGAACTGACCATCATTGTCGAGGTCATCAAAGCTGTGTGTTGTATCAGTGTAGTAAAAGACTATACGCTTTACAGAAAGTACAACGTTCAGGAAGTAGTGAAAGAAGATGAGCCAGCAAAGCCCGTCACAGACACGCCGGAGGAGGAGAAGCACGACGGAGGGGTGAAGGACAAAGAGGAGACGACAGAAATGGAGGAAGAAAATGTGTCGCAGAACAACGAAGAGCCTGAAAACGGAGGCAAATGAGACTCCACGTTCTTGGAAACACTCTTGTTAAGATGTTAACTGTTATTGTAGTGATTTGTTTTGAAATGGAATGATAATCTGGTTTCTCCAAAAACTAGGCGTAAAAAGATTTAGAAGGGTCTCCATCTCATTTTTTTTAACATCCGTGAATATTTGTAGACTAAACTGGGATCCGACCTCGGCTCCATTTCAGATGCAGCTGTTTAGAATAAACCGTACATAGTAACATTTTGCAGCTCTGTGTTTCTCAGATGCCTGTTTTAATTCTTTCAATGTTTCTAATTTTCATGTTTTTATCTTTAAAAAATGGAATATTTTTCTCAGTTTGGATGTTGACCCTCAAGACACAATCAGGGATCAACCTGGTCAAATAATACTGAGTGGAAGCCCACCCAGAGAAGCCATCCTAAGACTCGGGTCATATTTGATATCTGTGCTTTTTTGTTGTTTTCCAAACGACTTCCTGAATTAAAGAAACAACTGAGTCAAACAAGTTTCCCAATATTGTCTACTCATTGTGTTTTTAAATTAGATTTGATTAATACTGCAATAAAGTAGTGATGGAAAAACCAAAGCTTTCTGAACCAAAATGAATCAAATTGTATTGAAATGGTTCAGGGTTGTAAAGCATTTGACACAGAAACTAGGGACATATATTGGTCAGACTACCACATTGCATCAGAATGGAGCCAAAAAGACCAGTGTGTCATAAGAATAATGTGTGTTAAGTCGTGTAGCAATAAAACTTATGATTTCCAAAATCTGTTTCACTAATAATCATAATGTAGTTGTCACAGAGTGACATTTCATGTATAAAATATTGTAGAGCAAATAGTTTGTTTGCATGATTAGTATAAAAAAGAAATTTCTAAAATAGCAAATTTCTTAAAAGAAATCTCTTGTGCTACTGCTAAATGAATATAGGCCTATCTGCGCTGAATGTGTGGATAAATGTATTTATATAAAAAAATGTTTGGTTCGTAAATCAGTGTCTGATAGCAAATGTCAGTGAATGAAATGTTCTACCAAACTGACCAAAAAATGTCCCCCCTGTGTTTAAAGGAATGTGACCACAGCAACAATGCAAACAAAGACACCTCCACTGCATAGGGATGATAGGAATTCTGGCTCTTTTCTTTTGGTTCTGCTCCTTTAAGACTCTTTTGGCTCCCAATCCACTCTTCAGATTGTTTAGTTGCTTTAATTTATTATAAACAAAAATGGATTTCAATTTTTAGAGTTTCTGTCTGCACGATGGCCCAGTGGTTAGCACTCTCTGTTCACACTAAGGAAGCCTGGTTCCTGGGGGACCTGAAACAGAACACCAATGGGGGATCTTTCTGTGTGGAGTTTGCATGTTCTCCCTGTGCATGCGTGGGTTTTCTCCAGCTTCCTTGGTTATTCTAAATTGCCCCTAGGTGAGAGTGTGAGTGTGAATGGGTGTGTGGTTGTGGCCCTGCGAGAGACTAGTGCCCACAAGTGGCCCTGTGACCCTGAAAGGGACTAAACAGAAGAAAATGAACAAAGAGTTTCTAGTGCTTTAGTGCTTTACTCAGTGATTTAGGATTTCAAACGTCTTACTATTTAAGACCCTTTTTATCCATTGTCGTTTACTTTAAACGCTGTAGAGTATACACAGTATTTACTGCTTTGTTAACTGTAAACAAAGCAAGGCCCTCTAAAAATAGGTCAAACTTTCTTAAAATGTAAAATAAAATGTATAAAGTTAAAAAATAAAACAGCCAGCCAGTGTGGTAAAAAATAAAATGAGATCTTACAAAGATTTCTTATATGAAGAAAAAATACTTGTCAGTAAGAGATGTTTTTTTCTCCAACTATATTTTGCTATGAAAATCTTTCTCCATAAAATTACTTTTCCTGCAAGGCAGACAATAAGACATTTTTGTCTTAAAGAAGGTCTTTTCTTAAGACTCACGTTTTACAGTGTATTAAGCGGAATAACAGACTCTCTAGTTTTGCTCTATCGTTAGACAAGGACTTTCTCATTGACCCTATTTAAAAACATTCATATAAAGTTGGGCCCATTTTTTGTTTTTGCTCAGTTTTTGAAAACTTTTTCCTTCCAGTGAGGACAAAGCTATTAACTCCATGCAGCATTACTGGTTATATATGTTTAAGCCACAAGATGGAGTTAAAGCCTGTCTTACTAGCTTGTGGGCTTCATAAAACACTTCAGATTTTGTGCATCTTTCAATCATTTCTCTCCAAACGTTTAATCTACATTAGAATTTCCTAATTCCATTTTTGTCTCAAAGGAAGAAACATTTGAAAATGGTATTCTGTGGGGAAAAATCAATAAATGACAGATGTTCTTTAAATGTTCTTTTAAGCTTCATAGTCTGTAAAGCAAGTATTTATTTAAGAATTTCCTGTAGACTGAATGAGCTTTTCATTTGATGGGGAAATGTTAGAACTTTCGAGGCTTCTCCATAGTAAATGAAAGTGTTGATATTTTGAAACGTGTTAAAACATTAAAACAATATTTGCCTGAAGGTTTCAGTATACAGAATGACAGCAATGTTTTAATTCATGAAAAAACAGAAAAGATTATATTAGTTGAATGCTTTTGTATTCAAATAAACCAGCTGTAAGCAGAAACTGTAAATTACAGACCTTAGGAGTGCCTAAATGTCACTTTTGGAGAAAAACACAAGCGACGATGATGGTTTAATTAGTCATGCCCACACACTCCATGTTGTGTGAGACACACACTCGAGCTTTAATGGATTTCTGAATCCATTTTTTGCTCTTTTTCCCCCCCCACAGCTTGAACTGTAACTGTGACCTGCCCGTCATTATCTGCACCATTTTTTGTGCTAAGACTCACAAATTGGGTGGTTGCCAGCTCTCGGGTGGCTCAGTCGCTGAGGTCTTCTCCCAAGCCTGCAGCCCTGATGATGCGAAGCAAAAACAAGGATTTATTATTAGTGAATTACCAATTAGCCTCTTTAACAAGCTCACACCGACACCTGCTAATAATGTGTCTGCTGCCTGGCCAGTGCTTATGTTGACAGCAGTACGAGCACATTTTAGGAGATGAGATTGTATTCATTTGTTCCAATGTTGGTGATGCATTAAAAGAAATGTACATAAGCTATAAAAAACACATTTCTACAAAATGAGCCACACTTAGAAACGTTTTCATCGTCTAATGAAGTAAAACAAAATAGGTGATATTGTCAAAATAAGTGGGGAAAAAAGCTTCTAATGTTATAATTACCCCCAAGGCCATGTTTAATTAAACCTCTGGGCTCCGGAGCGAACTGATTTTCTAGTCAATTGCATATATCACATACTCCCTGGTCTGCCAAACAGGATTGCACTCTCATTCAGGTTTAAATGTCGCAGGCCTGTGAAACAATTACATCCACACACACACACATCCACACACACTCCCTCGGGTCAGGATTAGCAACCATAGGTGTGCCTACGTATCTGACCTTTATAAGCGGCTAAGTATTGCTCTCCGGGGTCTCATTTGTCTCTCTACATCCAAAAAGCAGTTCTGTTGAAGTGACACAGAATCCCCTTATGACTGAGTCTGTAAAACAGAAATGCAGAAAAAAGACAACTTTTCCTGATTGTGAAGCATTTGTAAATCAAGACAGAGCGGGAAGTGCATCCTGCAGTGGATGCCATGTTCTTTTTAGCACTTCAATTCTGTCGTGGCTTTTTCAACAATTGTATTTAGAATCTGATCCTATATTTTTGCAGCCTTATTGAGAACTATTATTACTTATGGAGTGCTAGAAACCCTTCTAATTTGGCATTTAGCCGAAACTTTTGTCTAAAATTTTTTTTTTTTTTAACACTACAGGCAATTTGAGGTTTAGTGTTTTGCTCAAGGTCACAATGATTGTCCTGTCTGGAATTTGTACCCCTTAAGGGTAGAAAGTCTACCTTCACCTAGTTTTCCTTTTGAATCATCAGGAGGCTGGAAACTTCAAACGGGTCTGAACATTAGCTGATCTGAGCAGCTGTTCAGACATTTTGGATCATTCTAGACGGATTCCTTTTTTATCGTCATTAAAAACCCCAGAAAAGTGAGACCCTGTGTGGCGCTTCGGAGCCAGGGAATGGTAAAGAATTCCATCATTGTTTTGCCTTGAAGATCATGGTAAATGTATCAAACATGTATGCTTTGAATAAACAATGAGTTGAACTTTATTGAGTTAAACAGTCTAAGCGTTTGTACCGGCTTCTAAAGGTTGTGTTTCCTCTGCCTTTAACGTCTTTATTTTTCTCCCCCCTCATTCTTAAAAGCAATGGATACAAAACACACAGACACACTTCACTCAAGTGACATAACACTAAAAATTCAAAATAGAATATTAACAAGATTTAGAGACAAACAGTTACTGTATAATTTTAAAGACAGGCTGTTCTAAAAAAAAAAGAAAGGTTTGTTTTTAAAATGGGATTTAAAAACAGGAATCAGTGGCTCTAAAGCCTTCAGAGGCACTGCTGAAATCCTCATCCACATGGCATTCCTGTTCAAAACAAGTGTGTGACTGTAAAGGCAGCTGAAACCTCTACTCCAAACAGATGCAAGGGCCACAGCAAAATCTGAAGCTCTTTATTCACCTCACTCACAGACTTCCAACCCTGCTAACCATGAAAAAAAAACTAAAACCGTTGAGCTGTTAAACAACTACTCTCTCAATATATTTAAACTCATCAAACCAAATTCCTGGTAATTTTGAATTTGATTCACATGTGCCGAAAAATAGGGTCCTGAATCCTTTTTTTGTTGGACTTTGCATGCTTTCCCTGTGCATATGTGATGTTTCTCAATGTGTCCCAGGACAAAGGCCAAAAAATGTGAAAGAGGTTGATTAGTTACTATGTAAACCCATTTGCAATTACTTTAATACAAAGAGAATGTGACAATAGGAGCATACATATTGTGCATGCAACAATAAGACTTCAGACAATATTAGCCACAATTTCACCAGGTATCAATCACATCAGTGAATCTCTCATATGATTTATCTAAATTGTAGTTATTAATCTGTTTTAATTTGTTGCTTGTACTCAAAAAATTGACGATAAAATTCCAATTGTTTTCCAGTTCACATGTTTGTAAAGAATCCATTTATTTAAAGTCCCCCTATGACCATTTCTTTTTAATAACAAACGTTCCCAGTGGTGTTTTAATTATGATTATGAAGTTTTTCACCAAAATCCCACAACCTAAAGGTTTTAAAAAGCCACATTTTACATCTACGTATCTCAAGCCTCTGTTTCCAAAATCTCCTCCACATGGGCGTGGCCATTGGTGCTAAGCTGAGTAGCCCCGCCCTCAATCCCGCCTTTCTGCAAGCTGCGTCTCGCAGCAAGTAGCACCGGCTCTGGCTCAGAACTGATTTGATGCAGATTGTTGAATTCACTCGCCCAACAAATACAATGAAATGCCAGAAAGAAACTATTAGCTATTCACACGTAATTTTCCAAATAGGTGCGGCCGGGGCTGAACTTTTTTCTTGGCTGCACGGACCCAGAGGAAGGGTTCAGATAGGATGAGGAGTTATTATTTTCAATGATAAATCAATGGTACAGACGCAATGTGAGGTCCTGCGGCGCGATTTGAGCGACGGGTGCGCCTCAAAGTTCTGGCAACAGGGAGATTTCAGTGGTGCAGCCGATTTGGTACCCGTCTGAACCAAGTCGCCCAACAGTACCCATCCTGTCTACTGTTGGACGAAGGTAGGTCACAGGGTCAAAGGTGGACAGTCTGTTGCAGGGCCCATAGAGCTGGAGCAATCATGATTACCATGGCGGCTCCTTGGAGGTGAGCTGGTGGCCAGACGGGATGGGGAGCCAGCCTGCTCAGGCCTCCTGAACTTTATGATATTTATCTTATTTTCATTGAGACAATAATACAAAGCGGCCCCCTGATTTTATTCTTGTTTTTATTTTCACCCTGTCTGGTTGATGCGGGACAGCAGGCCTTCAAACTCAGTCAGAGAGTGAACACAAATGCGAAAAACACATTTCACACCCCTAGGCGCATGACAGCTAATGGCTCTTTAAGTTTAATTTTAAATATGTGCGGCCAACAACTAAATCCAACCCGGGAAGCACTTAAAATACGTGCGGGGAATGCAGCAATGTGCCATCTGCTCTTCTCCTGCTCCTGAGCTGTTGTGCACGCAGATAACGAAGCTTGTGCAATGCACATGCGCTACTGGGCTGTTGTGACATCACAAAGGCTCTTTAATTCAAACCAAGGGTCTTTGCAACAGTTTGATTGACAGCGAATTAAAAGGAGAAATACTCAGAAATGCAAAAATGAAATTATTTCTTATTCCATTTGTTCTCTTACAGACCTGAGAGTGTGAATTTTGTACAGTGTGTTTTACCCATTCATGGAGAGGGAGAGCGAGGGCGAGGAAAAGTTCCAACCACACTCCCAAACCATTTCCAGTTTTAATCCCCCCAACTTAATCCTTGATATTAGGAGTCAAAGAGAAAGGCGAACTTGTTTCCAAATGTGCTTGAACCTTTTGGGAGTCTTTGCGTGATCCATCTGCAGATTCAAAACCTACTGTCCCCCAGAGTTAATGTAGAGTTGCAATGTTTCCTTTAGTGGTTAGGTCATGTTTTGCTTGTGGCCTCTCAATTTAAAGCCAGCCATCCATCCATCCATCCATCCATCCATCCATCCATCCATCCATCCATCCATCCCTAGAGCCTATCCCATTCATCATTTGGCAAAAGTGGGGTACATCCTGTAAGTGTGTCAGTCATCACAGGGCCCTCCTATTTTCCATTTACCATAACGTTCACACTGGGTTGGTGTTAATAGATTTCCTAATAGCCTAAAGCTTGGTTTCAGTTAAATCTCCTGGTCTGTGTCATTATTTCAGGCTCTTTATGGTCACAGTTAAGTTCAGGTCTTGCTTTTCTTATGGCATGTTTTGGTCATTTTAATTAAATGAAGTTGCCGTCTGAAACTATGAATTTAGTTCTTATGCAACTTCATTGTTTAGCTCCCCTTAGTTTTTGTAAAGTGAATCATGTCCAATCAAAAGCTCTGCATGTGCTACTTCCCTGATAACTGCATTAATCCAGTGGGTCTGCTCTGAAACAAAAGAATTGGAATTTCCTCCAAACTATTGTGCAAAGACGGCCAGTATTACTATTATTTTCTCAATGCCCTTAAGACATGTGCCAGGTTGTAACATTTCCATATGCCTTGGCTTTGGCTGTACACATGTATAACACAAATTGGTGCAAAAATCAATTATTTATTTTCTCTCTATTGTTTGGAAAGCAGCATACATTTTAAGGACATCTATTTCTCGGACAGACTGTGCTTATTTGTTTATTACACACATGTGGCGGTGGTCTACGTGAATGGAGTTCAGTAATGAGAAATGCTTATCAATCCCCAACAGCCTGTCCGCTCCCTGCCATTAGCTGCCATTCTTGCATTGCTACAGGTAGGCTGAGAGTGTTCACACTGATTGCAAACATCCCTGTTAGCTCCTCCAAAATGAGAGCAATCTGCCACCGTATTTAGATGATTGGGATTATGGCTTTTGCGGTGGGAGTGAGTGTGTTGTTAAAATGAGCCGTTAATGATGTGATGTTCCTTTTCTAATAACCTGCAATGGATTTGCTGACAGAACTTCTCTGCTTATGTAAATGGTGAGGTGCTAAAGAAATAAAAATGATGGTTAATTTTACTGAGAAGGAAAAAAAATTAGAATTTCTGAGCAAAATAGTCATTGTCTTTGCTGTCTTTGGTTTATCACTTGTCCTTCCTATCGGAAAACCAAACCCTAAAAGTGCTTTCTTTAAATCTCAGCGAATTTGGCTGTGAAGTGACACATGTAGGAGATATGTGATCCGGAACCTTGACAGTCACTTTGACAGCGGTGGCTGTGTGGGGCCAGAAGGACATGAAGGCAGAGCGTGAGGGGACACTGTTTGAAAAGTAGTCGGTGGAAAACAGACGGACAGCAGACTGAGAGAAGGAGTAACGTGAACCTCCACTTTTGACCAAACAAGACTTTGACAGGTTTTGAGAAAATGAAAGTTTATTTTCCCAGTGAAGTTGGTTTGGTTCAACATTCATAGAATTATTCTGATGTAACACATTCACAGCGGACTTGTGAGGAGCTTTTGCATCCAAAACAGGAATAAGAAAATGTTCTTTACAGCTATAAAATCTTTGCTCCCCTGGTTAACCTTCAGAGCTAATATTGTGCACAGAAAAGGGTGATACTGGTACTGTTTTCAGCATGCTGCTTCAGATCACACCTTGTTTCCTCCCCAGTAATCATGCCTCAGATTTTTGTTTTGATCCGTTCATCAGACGTGAAGTTTGCATACCTGGATTTGACCACTGTCTTGGATCCGATTATTTTCCCCCTATTGACATTTGATCTAATCTGGCTTGGTTCCTGGTTTTGTGGATTATGGACCTGTTTTTATTTATGGTGCTGCTGATTTTTGGTGTGAGTGAAGTGGATTTTGTTTTGTTTGGAACTCTATCTGTTAGTGGATTGTCTTCCTTGACTGACCACTAACTCTCCCACATCCCCTGAGAACAGCTTCTGAAGCGTCTCCATCCCCACTAAGACTGTTTCTGCAGTGAGACAGAACCTGCTGTCTCAGTTTTGCTGTATTAACTCTGTCTTGTCCTTTCAGATTCCCATGGCATGGATAGGGGTTTGTTATCCGATTTCCTCATCCTTCTCTCTTTACTTTACCTGATTACATTTCTGTTAACACTTCTTGTGTTGGACTGTTTTGGGTTTTTCTCACCAAAAAAAGTTACAATGTCAGCTAAATGCATGATTTCGATTTCTGTTATAAAGCTAATGTTTAAGGTTGTCAATCAATAGACCACACCCCAGTTTTTCAAATTTTTAAAGCTGGACAAATGAAATGGTCATTCCCACTTTACTTGTTATAAGTTCATACATTTTTCAGAGGTGAAATAAGATTTTGTGAGGAAATTGGTAATATTTTTATTTCTTTTGTAAATTTAGACTATTTTGAGCAAACAAGAACTGTTTTGACTTTTATAAGTGGCCACCTGGTGGTAACTAGGTCAACTGAGCAGTTCATTCTTTTTAAAAAAACCTTCAGGTTGGAAGTCACTTGGGTTTTCTCTTGGCCAGGATTTGAAGGAGGACCGTCGTGTTGTAACCACAATATGTGTCTCTTGTATTTATCATCCAGTCTAACAAAACCATTCTGAGAATCTAAAATGAATTATGACAAGTGGATTTTAATTCTTCATTGTTCTTGAATGTGCAACACGTCCTCTGTGTGATGTAGCAGAAGTCCTATACTCTTGTCTTTTCTTTTCTGGCCTTGTCTACAAACAGACATTCTAACAACAGTAGTCAATTTTTAGCTGACACTCTGTGTCCTAACAGCACACTGTGGGTCAACAGAACCATTGGCGGTCATTGTCAACCTGGGCCACAACCGAGGTGTGAACGTTCTGTTTGTGATTCTTGTGATTGATTTGGCTATTTGGTATAGTTTTACTTCGGATGCCGTTCCTGACACAACTCTGCGCTTACCTGGACTTGGGACCAGGGAACAAAAGCACCAGATTGTGTTCTCTGGTGTTGCATTGCATAACATGAGACTTTCTTGAAATAAACTGCTAATGTTTTTTCTCAGTTCTAAATGTTTGGACTCTGCACACCGGACTTGAACGAACTGAAAAAAATATCTGCTTGTTGGCTTGAAGTAAAACTATTCTGGTACAAGTATGTAAGAAAATAATGAAGACAGTGAAAAGAATTGTAACATTTGAACATCATTGACCAAGGATGGGATTTGCATCAGAATAAGTTCAGAAAAATACAAATTCTTTTCACTAAAACACGAGCTAACACATTATGAAGAAGGATCAAAAAAACTTTTTAACTAGCTTGAACCAACAAATTTGTAATAACTTTACGGGAGCCATGTTAGCCAGTTAATCTGGGACAACTCTGGTAATACGATCTCAAACAAAAACTGTTAAGACTTGGAAGGAAGAAAATGACTTCTTTTTTTAAACTTGGGTTTAAAATGTTTTACTCTTTGAGACATTTAGGATGTTAAAGAAAGAGTTCTGTTCATGTTTGGACATGACAAACACGGCTTCTAGATTATGAGGCTAAATTAAAAGTTAATGCCCCTGTATCTCTCTACTGTGTTGTTACTGTTGCCAGCGTGACTTTACTGGGAGAAACAATGCAAACAATTAACTGAATGTGAAATGTGCAGATTTCTTGAACTTTTAACTCTTAGTTATACATCATTCTCTGTTACCTTTTTATGCTTCTTTTCCCACTTCATTAGTTGGGTTTTCAACTGTTTATATTGTTTATCAGTGCTGCAACTTTAAGTTGATGGTAGTATGAGTTTCTGGTACATTCAAGATGGATTAAAATGTTTAACCTGTTACTAATCACGTGTGTTTTTTAAATGAAGATCTTCATGGATTAGATAACAGCTGCCAGAGTGGATTGGAAGTTTGGCAGTGACACATGTATAAGTAATTTGGAGGCAGATGTCAGACACAGATGGGTTCCTTAAGAGGACACAGAACTTTAATGGGATTGGAAATGGTACTGACCAGCTGTAAGTATTTAGAGAAGGCGGGAGATGACAGTCCAAAGTAGGCCCGAGGAGGGGTGGCATTGCAAGTGTTTTCTTTTAGGCTCCGACTTGACCGAGAACACATTCTGGCCTGCTGCATCAATAAATGGATAAGAAAGATGAAGAAGATGTGAAAGAAAAGGATAAGGCTTTGGAAATGAAAGAAGCTCTTTAAACACGTCATCAAACGCTGCGGCCACAGCGGGGGGCCTCTGCATACACCCGTGTGAGGGATGCTTGGAGTGGGTGTGTGACTATAGTTTTGTATTGGCCTAATAAACCATCCGTCTGCAGGGAGGGGTGAGTAGTGGATGTGAATGTTAAAAGGGGGGGTTACAGAACTCTTTTTTTCTCTCTCTCCATATTTATACCCCTTTGAAATTCACAGACAAACGGACGCAAAGTCCAGCCTAGAGGTTTTTTTGATGGTCGTCGATACCGCTGCGTGATGATGTCATACGGCAGACAGCAAGGGAGGGAGGCCTGATCAAAGGAGAGAGGGAGGGATGAAGACGGAGGAGAGGATAACCAAGACAACAACGGGACAAAGATGGCGACAGCTTCAGCAATGGGACGTCCACTGGCGTCCAGACCCTCAGATAACCAAAAGGCGCCAAGGCCATGCAGCAACTGCAACTTCATCCTTTATCCCAACAGGAAGAGCACCAGCGACACGGATGGGAACGACTGCGCCAACCTCAGCCATCTCCACCTCCGAGCTAGCATGGTAAGCGCTCTTAGCCTTTCCTTCGCTGCCATCAAAGCTTCAAACCCTCAACATGCTACTGTCTGGCTACCATTATAAAGTGCCATTCTTTTTGAAATACCATTTTGGACCCATTTTCCTCCCTTTCTCTGCCCTTTCATCATGGTCTTTTTGCTGTTAATATAGGCCTCTCTTTGCCATCAAAGGCAGCACATCAATTGCCTTGACTCCCAAGTGTATGTGTGAGGGTGAAAGAGAGAAAAGGGAGAGGAGAAAAAAAAGAAGAAACCCACGTATCGAGATCAAGACGAGGCTTTCTTGCCCGCTGTAGATGCTGGTTGGGTATTCTTTTCCATCCACGACTTTCTACGCCGTCCAGAGCTAAAGATGCTCTCTGAAGCTTCCGACAAGTCCTTCGAAACCTTATGGCCCAGATTCAACATTTACTGAAAAGATGAAACTGGATGCTCTTTATAGGGAAATGGAAGAAAAGCCATTTTTTTCCTGCTTTTCTTTAAGAATATTCTGTAGCTTGTGGGCTCCTGGGCCAGAGCTCTTCACCAGTGATGACAATACGTGAAACAATATTTGAATAAGCAGCAGGAGGGCAGCCAGCTAATCCACTGTGGCTAATCCAGTATTGGTGCAGGTCATATTGGTAGCTGGAGTATTCAGCCTCATCACAATACACATCAGCAGGATGCCATGGCAGATATACTGACACTCGTACTACAGGCATGGCTGGAAAAGGCCAGCAGATGGATAGAAAGATGGGTGTTTGCACCGAGAAATTTAAATAGAAATTATGTAATTAAGACTATTTTAAGACTTGAGCATCAGCTTCCACACCATACTCACGCTGTGACAATGTTTGCATCTATTTTAGTCAGATGGGTCATACAAATAAAGCTGAACGCCTCTTTGGTTTATGTTTTAAATGTATAGGCTCCACTTTACAGAAAACGGTATTCCATATTTTGACATTTTCATTCTAACGCACAATATACTTGTTCCTAATTAGTTTTTGAAGCAGTGGTGTTCTGTTTGTATTTTAAGAGGTGTATAATAAAGACTTCACTCTCTGTGAGCCTCTAAATGAGCCTTTGTGCCAGGAGGCCCCCAAGAGATAAGCCTGTTTCTGACAGGCCTCTGTACAGACGCCTAAATCTGCTGTGGCAGCTGGAACAAAAGGACTCCCGAGCTGGACCGGCGCACTGACAAAGATCTCTGTCTGGAAAGTCTGGGAGGCTGCCACAGTTTAAGAATTAATAATCACTTCTTATCGTCACTGGGCGTTGTTACTTCATCACAGTATTGACAGAAAGAAAATAGTGGTTAGATGGCAGAAGCATCAACATTGATCCCTCTTTAATTGCACACTTAACATTGTACCCATGCATCTGTTCACTGGTCCAAATGATATTTGTGCACACAATAGTTTATTTACAAACAGAAAGTGAAAGATTAATCATAAAATACTCCCAATGTACAACAAAAATACATCCATGGTTGAATTTTGATAAGAAGAAATTATTAATGTTAGTTTTAGGTTGATCTTTTCCCACTCATCACTGCAAATGCAACTCTAGCATGCCACCATTTGCTTGGTTAACTGTTTTTGTGCTGGCTGGTCCTGGTATTTTTATCTAGATTCCTGTATTTATAGAACACACACTGTATTACCAAAAGTATTCGCTCAAATGAATACTTCCAAATGCATCCAAATGACCAGAATCAGGTGTTCTAATCACTTGGCCTGGCCACAGGTGTATAAAATCAAACAATCAGGGATGCAGACTGTCTTTACAAATATATGTGAAAGAATGGGCCGCTCTCAGGAGCTCAGTGAATTCCAGTTGTGAGACGTCCTCACTCCTAAATATTTCAGTCAACTGTCACCTCTATCATAACAAAATGGAAAAGTTTGGGAACAACAGCAACTCAGCCACAAAGTGGAAGGCCACGCATACTGACAGAGAGGGGTAAGCGGATGCTGAAGCACATTGTGCAAAGAGGTTGCCGACTTTCTGCACAGTCAATTGTTACAGAGCTCCAAACTTCATGTGACCTTCAGATTAGCACGGTATTAGTACGGTACTCAGAGAGTTTGAAGGAATGGGTCTCCATCACCGAGCAGCTGCATCCAAGCCACACATCATCAAGTGGAATGCAAAGCGTTGGATGCAGTGGTGTAAAGCACGCCACCACTGGACTCTATCTAGAGCAGTGGAGACGCCTTCTCTGGAGTGATGACATACGTTTTTACATCTGGCAATCTGATGGTAAAGTCTTGGTTTGGAGGTTGCCAGTAGAAAAGTACATGTGAGACTGCATTGTGTTGAGTATGACATTTGGTGGAGGAGGAATTATGATGTGGGCTTGTTATTCAGGACTTGGCCCCTTAGTTCCAGTAAAAGGAACTCTGAATGCTTCAAGATACCAAAACATTCTGCGCAATTCCATGTTCCCAACCTTATGGGAACAGTTTGGAGCAGACCCTTCCTCTTCCAGTATGACTGTCCACCAGAACACAAAGCAAGGTCCATAAAGACATGGATGACAGAGTCTGGTGTGGATAAACTTGACTGGCCTGCACAGAGTCCTGACCTTAACCCAATAGAACACCTTTGGGATTAATTAGAGTGGAGACTGAGAGCCAGGCCTTCTCCACCAACATCAGTGTGTGACCACGTTCAAAACGTCCACACACAAATTCTCTGAGAATTGGATTTATAGATCTACACACACACACGCACACACACACATACCAATATACACACTTACAGTAATTTCTGAGTGAAGGCTATGAGATTGTACTTAGTCTTGCCTATGTATGTGAACATAGAGTAGATATAGGCATAATTTTGTTATATTACAAACAATGTAGCTCTTTGTTGTAGTGTGCCAATATATAATCTGATATGCACAGTAGTGTAGTGTTAGCACTCTCACTTCACAGTGAAAAGGTCCTGGTTCAAATCCCTGCAGGGACCTTTCTGTGTTGCGTTTGCATGTTCTCCCTGTGCATGCGTGGGTTTTTTCTCTGGGCACTCCATCGACCAACGCCTGGGGGGACGCCGAGGCAGTTCCAGGCCAGCCGAGAGATGTATTCTCTCCAGCATGTCCTGAGTCTTCCCCCTGGGCATCCACCCAGTGGGACATGCCGGGAACACCTCCCCTGAGAGGTTTTTAGGAGGCATCTGGACCAGATGTCCAAGCCACCCCAACTGGCTTCTCTTGATGTGGAGAGCAGTGATTCTACTCAGAGCTCCCTCTGGCTGACCAAGCTTCTTTCCCTATACATCTAATGGAGCGCCCATTCACCCTGCGGAGGAAGATCCTTTTGGCTGCTTCAGGACCTCGTTCTTTCGGTCATGACCCAGAGCCCATGACCATTGGTGAGTATTGGAAAGAAGATCGACCAGTAAATTGAGAGATTTGCTTTCTGGCTCATCTCTCTTTTCACCACAATGGACCGGTACAGAGAGTGCATAACAACAGATTCCGCTCCAACCAATCTTGTGCCTTGATCTTTCCTCACACGTGAACAAGACTCCAATATGCTTCAACTCCTCCACCTTGGGCAGGAGCACTTCACCCACCCAGAGAGGACAAACTACCATGGGCTCAGACTTGGCAGTGCTGCTTCACACTTGGGCGCGAACTGCCCCAATGCATGCTGGAGGTCCTGGCTCGATGCAGCCAACAGGACAACATCACCTGCAAAGATCAGGGATGAAATCCTGTGGTCCCTAAATCAGATCTCTTCCAGCCCCTAGCTGTGCCTAGAAATTCTGTTCATAAAAACTATGAACAGAACTGGTGATACAGGGCAGTCCTGCCAGAGATCAACATGCACTGGAAACAGGTTCAATTTACTGCTGGCTATGAGAACCATCACCTGTTCTGTTCATACGGACAGCCCTCAATAAGACTCCTCGAACTCCATACTCCCAGAGCACCCTCCACAGGATACCACTGGGGACGCAGTCAAACACCTTCTCCAAATCCACAAAACATATATGGACTGTATGGACTGGATGAGCAAACTCCCATAAAACCTCCAGCAGAGGTTTTGTGGGAGCCGGTTCTCTGTTCCACAACTAAGATGGAAATCGCGCTGTTGTTCCTGGATCTGAGATTCGACTATCGGCCGGACTCTCCTCTCCAGTACCTTAACATAGTCTTTCCCAGGGAGGCTGAAGAGTGTAGTTCCCCAGTAGTTGGAATACACCCTCCAGTCCCCCTCCACCCTCCCTGTCTGCCAGTCCAGTGGTACAGTTCCGGACTGCCGCGCAATGCTGCGGACATGTCAGCCAAGGCACTCTCACAGCATCCAGAGACTTGAGGTACTTAGGTACTTCATCCACTCCTGGTGCCCTGCCACCGAAGAGCTCATTGAATACCTCCGGGACTTCAGCTTGGGTGATAGACAGCCCCACCCCAAAATCCTCAGCCTCTACTTCCTCAATAGGAAACGTGTAAACTGGATTGAGGACAACAGCAAAGTATTCCTTCCTCCACCTGACTATATCCTCAGTAAAAGTCAACAGCCTGGGCCGCAGCTTGCGTGCACTGCTGTCAGCTGTCAGTTGTGAACTAGCGTTTTAAAAAATAAATTGAATTTACAGTGACTGCGTTGTTGCATAAAACTAATATTGTCAATTTTAGAAGTCAAACTGAAATGATCTCCTGTTTCTCTCCAAATCATCATGACATTTAAAGTTTCTCCATATTGACTTTGATGGCAAACACATTAGTCAAAATTTAAAATAACTGTAAAATCCTGAAGAACCACAAAATACTAAACACCTTTTCTAGAGTCATCAACTCCAACAGCTGTTATAAACAGCTCCTTGCTCTAAAGACAGTTCTTAGTCATACTAGCAAGAGAGCACATCCCTGTGATGGTATATACAGTAACTCAACTGGTGAGCCTTACGGGTACATTTTGTTACTTGTGTGCCTTCTGACGTACTCCCCCATCATGTGCTTGTAGCATTTGTCTATAATGCATTGTGGAATTATCCGTTTTAAAGAGGCCATGTGAACAAAAACAGACTGCCTGAAGGAGGTATAAACTGAAGGATAGAATAGATGGTTGAAGGTAGAATGAGGGCAAGGTGTATTAGTGCCCCCTTGTGTGATGACCTTTCTTCCACTGAGGACTCAGACCGCTACATACACGGTGTCTCTGTCATACACACACATAGTGAAGATTCATTATTCATTCATAAGAAGCAACATGCCCTCAACCCCTCCTCACCAAGACATCATAAAGGTCAAGTTCATCTTCGTCAGTATTCTCCCTTTGTTTCCCTTGCTCTCCCCTCATTGTCTCAGGGGGGACTGCAGCAGCCATAACAACAGCAGCCTGTTGCCACGGAAAGCTCTGAATGCAGGTGCAATGTGTTGTTGACTGCAGAAAAAATCCACCAGAGCAATGTGAATACATTTCCATGAGATAGTGTGTTTAGTTTTCCTGTAAAGTCTGCCAATCAAGCATTGTGCCATTTTTTCCTAAGCAGAAGTGCTGCTTGTCTTCATTACAACTTTCAAAAACAGTGCACAGCACACTGATTGCCAATTTAAAGAAATACAGCTTTAATCATGACTAAAAGCGTTACACTGTATGGCAACACGCCAAAAATTAAAATGTGCCAACAACAAAAAATCTAAATATTTTAAAACACACACCACATTTAAAACAAAAATCCCCAACTTTTTATTGCCATTTCTGGCTCTACAATCAGATCCATTAAAGCCTTGGTCACAACTGTAATAATGAGTGGATGCGAGCTGTCTGCCAGCAAAAAAATGGGCATAGTTTTTACGGGGCACGCAGGTGGCCCACGCAAAATTTTAGGATGGTTTGGTGAGCCTGTAGAGCAAAATTGTTCATGCACATTCTTTCTACGGACATACTGTGGGCGACAGGTCGTAGCAAACATGTAAACAACGAGTCAGGGTAAGTATGAGGGAGGTAGGGGAGAAAAGTATGTTTTTTTTTTTTTTTGTCAACCCTCCCAAACCCTGTGCACAGCTCAAGGGCTCCGTTAGTGCTGTTCAAGTGATAGGTGTGCACTCCTCGCATGCAACCCAGCTGTTAGGAATTAGGAAATTAGAGAATCAAAGTGTAGTTTGCGTTGGCCTCCTATGGACACTTACATGTGTGCAGCACCTGTGCACAGTCAGTAAGGAGCCAATTTGCACAACTTACAGATGACTAGCATGAAATGTAAGGACACTCTACACTAGCATCACTCATGTGTCATAGGTGTGTGTACCTTACAGTGTCCTTACAAATACGTTATGATTCATTTACCACACACACACAACAATGGTACATTCCATTTTCATCACGTCCCTCAAGGTGGCCACACTAGCCTCAAAGGAATTTGCAAGACACACCTGCACTTACCTTCAAATCTGAACGCTCCTGCCTGTGACCCTCCATGAGGCCGGACAACCCAAAAACCTGCAGCCCCCATGTGGGTCAATCACCCATACAGGAACAGGATCTCTAGGTATCCATCTTGTCCAATCAAAGATTGAATACATGTCAAAGGGCCAGAGTGGGGTACATTTATTTCTTAGCCACTTTTGGGCCAAACAAAGAGCGAGAAATGCTTCAGTTCCCCAAATGACCACAAGTAGCTGGTTATACAAGGGATCAATTTCCCATTGAGTCCAGTGTTAAAAAGATACTTTTTTTTAACACCGAATGTACACTTAGTTGCAATCAGGTTTTTGAAAGGTCAAAATATCTTAGAAAGTGAGGGGACACCTGAAGAATGAAGGAGAAGTCAAATCAATGTTCACAAAAAAGGGAAACATGCAGAGGTGTAGAAACTACAGAGGAAAAAAGCTGATGAATCACACAACAAAGTTTTTGGTAAAGAATAGTGGAAGTTACACTGAGGTCAGAAATGAACCTTTGTGAACAAAAAGTATGATTTCATGCCAAAGAAGAGAACAACAGATGGAACATTTGCTTTGAGGAGGATTCTGGAACAGAACAGAGAAGATCAGAAGGAGCTGCACTGTGTTTTTGTAGATATTGTTGAAAGTCTATAACAGGATACAGAGAGAGGAGCAGTGGTTTGCATGAGGATGACTGAAGTGGCACAGAAGAAGGTGGAGGACTTTCCATACTTGGGTTTAAGAGTCCAGAATGTGGGAAAGACATAAGGAAGTGAGGGCAAGTGGGTTGAAGCACGTGGAGGACAGTTCAAGTTTCCATGCTTTCAAAGATTTATTTAAAGGTGGACTGAAAAGTAATCTGAGTATGTGCAATAAGCCATGGCTTCAGCCGAATCCTTTCTGGTGTTTTTGTGAAGCAATAGTTGAATGTGTACAGTTGAAATACATGTATGTTTTGCTGTGTTTATGTTGGAATGATGAATACGAATGGTTTCACAGAAAGAAATCAATCTACAAAAAAAGAGCAGCCTGGATACAGATTCCAGAAGGGAACAATTCTCCATTCACTCCACGTTTAAAATTCCAACTTTAGTCCTGAAATACATGAACCGATGTGATCCTTGTTTTCCAAATATGTTTCAAAATGTACTTCTTTATTAATTATTGATGATTTTGATGGGTAACCCAGTTTTTAAACTGCACTTTTCACTTTATTAGAGCTTAAATTTACACATTTGTAATTGTCTGTTTTTTTATTGACATGTTAGTGGACCAATGAGTGAACCCAACTGAGCTTCATACTTTGTTGCACCCTGAGTTCAGTTTTTGAAACAGTGTTGAGGTAGGCAAAGTAAACTCCAATCAATGGGGCCCGTTGATGGGTCCCGTTGGGAAGTGTCAGAGATGATCCATCTAGTGTATAAATGTCTATGAATAGAACCAATTGCTGAAGCACTATTTCACAACCTCATGTTTTGCACATCTCACTGCTAAGGTTTGACCAGTAAGTGGTTTTCATCTGTTCAAGGGTTTTCAAAGACCTCTAATTGCATGTGGTTTCATAGTTTGCACAAGAAAATCAATAAAAGAAACAGTTCTGAACAAAAGCCTTAACCTCAATTAATGCTTTTGAGGATCCTAACCTAAACAGGTCTACGTTCCATTGTGTCAAATGAAATATGACCTATCACCTACCGCTAAGGAGAAGGGAACTAATATGTTTAATACTATAGTCTGCTGTGTCCACAATTTCTAATTACTATAATATACTTTCATTCATTTCATTCATTCATTCATACTTTTTGCATTGAATATTTGAATATTGAATATTTTTTTTCCTCCTAAAAAAGTTCACTCTATGGTTGATTACTTAAAACCATTTCATTTTCCTGCTCACGTGTTTGTTTGATAGTTTGGTCATTTTTTATTGTTGTTGATGCGTTTTTCATCTAATTAACACCAAGATGGTCTGTGTATTTTAAAAGTGACTTCAGAAACTTGCTATTCTTGTCAGGTTAATTCAAATGCAAAAAGCTTTCGATGAATTTCGGAATGAATTTCTAAAAAAATATCTACCTTCTAGTTTTAGTTAGCAAACTGCTGTGGCATGTCTGTGGTATGTTGTTTGGTCATTAAACAACATTAACTCCTCCTGTCAGATAACTATCGCATCCTCTATTATCATTTACAATGCCCTCAATTTACTAATTAGACGTTTTTTGTGCAGCCAGTTTATTTCTCATTCCTCCTATTTTGCTTTGTGCAGCTTCAGGTTGTCATGGAGAAGCAGTTCAGCCAGAAATGGACAGAGATCAAAATAGTCCTCTGGACCTTACCTGAACCACCGGATCCGGACCTCCAGCACATTCAACAGCCAGCCTGACAAAATGAAAAGTATGTTTTCTGGCATCATTTAGTTTTGACTTTGTTTTGGTAAAAATATGCCAAGTTTGCTGTCAGTCTAGTTTAATATTTAACCACAAATGAAACAGTTTTCACATTATTATCTTAAGAATCTCCCATGCAGCTGATAGTTTGAGTTAATTGCAATGTAATCTAATTTGGTTATAACTGACTGACATGACACTTTTGATGAAAATAATCTGTAAATTTGGTAAATATTTATTTCATGCATTTCTTATATGTTCAATTATTTTTTTGTCCTAATTGTGGTCCCCTATTTTTAAATAGATAAGCTTGTGAAACTTCTTGTTCATCTGAGCCATGTAATTACAGGATTTCTGCTCTTTGACAAGTGGATTTTTAAGGTTAATCACAATTCAGTGCTAATCTGTGTAGCTTCTTCAGATAAGCCTTAAATATTTAGTTACTTTAAAGAAATCCAGTTTTTCATGCTGAAAAAAAAGAAAGATTAACACAAAATAAGACATTGCTGTCTGTTAGTGCACCGGCAGATAATATAGGTAACAATTACCGAAACACAGAGTAAGATTTATTATTTAATAAATCTAAAGGGTCTCAAAAATTTAACTAAAATAAAATAACACAAATTGAATGTAGGGTCATTTAGTAATCCTTATTTTTTTGGTTATCGAAATGATCACAATCAGTTTACATCAAGCAATAATAAAGAGTCCTTTTCTCTCTCCTCCTCACACGCACATGCGCACACGTACATGCCCGCACACATTTAATCACCCGCGGACTTGAATGACTGACAGCTCGTTGGAGGAGAGTGACAAGGAAGGCGGTCGGACAGGAGCAGCGGCGGCGGCAGTGGCGGCGTGTTTCCTCAGCCTGTCTGTCTGTCGGGGATGCTGGCTCTTGAAGTCTGACAGGTGAGTCCCTTTAACGCAGCTAAAACGCTAGTTTCTCAAGATTTGTTTCGCATTTTGTTCTGCAAAATAGCCTCACATTTAATTTTCATTTAGCAAAGCTTTTATATATATAAAATTGTTTGTTTTTCTTGTGTATTTCTATAAATATCAAAATTAATTATTTTTCGTCAGTGTCACATGGCGTGGTCCAATGTTAACTATGAAATAAGCTATAACTTGCAATTAGCAGTTTTTTTTAATAACGCAGTTAGACTTTGACAAATTATGTAATGAACCGTTTCTGTCGACAGGGGCGCTGTTGGGTGCATTTACAAATACTTGGATATAGAGCTGTCAAATGTAGAACAGATACACGCTCATAAATCTGGCTTGACAATTTTTGCAGTGGAGCGCCAATCACGAAACACTTCACAAAAAATATCGATTGATCTGATAGATTTTTATTTTGTCTGTTTGCTGATAGTTGTCTCTAGTTCAGCTATGTCTAACAGTAGAAAGGTGTAAAATATTGTAACGACCCAGCTGGTTACAATATTGTGTCCACAGTGTGGAAAAAAAGTTAAATCCTAGGGCCCAGCAGTTTTGTAAAGTTTTTTCGTTTTTTCTTTTTCTGATAGGCGATAAAAGTTTAATATTTAAATTTGGAATTATTTCAAGGTGAAGGGGAGCTAACATCCGAGTTATCTGAGCTTGTTTAAAGCATAAATGTAAGAGTTTTAGTTACTGATGTGGTCTTAATAACTCTATAGTGAAAGTGCAATAATTTGTACCACTTAAAATTAATGTTTTAATTTGTTAAAGTTTTTATTTTATCTGTATGGGAAATTAAGATTTTATCTTCTTAAAAGAATGTTTTAAAAAAAACAACAACTTCACACATTTAAACTCATACAAGAATATAAAAAGGGAAAGAAAAGAAGTATATTTTTTGAGTTGTCTAAATGTCATAAAGAAACGCATTTTATATGTTTATAATTATTAGAGCTCTTTTTCTTTAGAGGAAAAAACGTTTTTGTAACTAATTTTTAAATTCAAACATATGTAAAGGGAGGAAAAATGAGTTGTGTAAATTTTGCAAATTACCCTATTTTTAAATTTTCGCCTGACTTTAGTTAAAGATAAAACAGTAATAAAACAGAGAAAAGAAAAAAAAGAAAAGAAAAATACAAAGTGTTCTTGAGGGAAAGCAGATCTATGCAGTGCAGTTCTACAGACGTAAGCTGTCGGCGTGCGGGCACGTAGAGCTTTCGCCCTGTATTATTGCTCTCAAACTAACCCACCATGGAGAGTTAAGGGCCAGGCAACGGGATAGTTTTGGTATCATTTAGTAACTCAAAGCTATCCATATGCTGCGTTTCGGAGCACATTGTTGTCGCCAGTATCCCCAATGCAGTGGATTACGGGGATCGGGCTCTCAGACACGGTAGGACGGTGACTTTTGTGGGGAAACACGGGACGTTAACGCACTTAGCTACGCTAGCTAGAGCTAGTGCGCTAATAAACGAGCTGACACACCAAGCTAGCTGGTGCTGCAGCCGCTCAAGTGGAAAACGTGTCTCTTTGCCTTCTTGTTTTTCAAATCGTCCAGTAGATTAGGTACATTCTTAAGAAAGTTTGCGTTATTCTTTTGTTAAAGTTTGCTCGTTATATGCAAGTTCACAGTTGTTGCCGGACACTTTTTTTTTTTTTTGCGTGCAGGCCCGTTTTGTTTGGCTGTGGAGTTTGTTGCCGTACCCATCCCCCACCGTCTCTGCAGGCCAAGATGAATGAGATTCTCACTTCAAAGCGCTGGAATCGCTGGTGGCATTGCTACAAGGCCAGCTAGCTGTCTTAACTTGTTAACACGAGTTGTAGAAAAGCGCTTCCCGGCCGCACGGACGGTTGTCGGTTTGATTCCTGTTAGCACCAGTGAGTTAAGCCTCTCGGTTCACAGACGTCCCAAACTTGATGGTAAAACTTCGGCTCGTACGTTAGAAGTATAGTCAAGTTTTCAATGTTTTTACTCGTATTTTCTCAAATCGAGGTTTAATATTTTTAAAAGTACGTTAAACACTCAGTTTTAACGTGTAGCAGCATCATAACATCGAATCATTAATGTCTTAATTTCTTATGTTTAACTCCGTTTGTTTTTATTTATTTGTTTATTTTTGTGGCTGCTCGTGTAAGCACTTGGTCTATTTATAGCCTTTATTGTATTTGGGATCAATCTAATATTAGAGACTACTGGGGTTGTTTGTCACTTGTTGAACAAATAAATCAAATTCCTATTTAGTGGGGGGGGGGGGGTAACGATCAATCAATGAATTGATTTCTATTTCTACCGTCCGACCAGATCGATCTGTCTGACACAAGTTGTTAATCAAATCGATCTATATACCATTAAACAGTTGTTTCAAAACAAAACAAGTCGATTATATAGATCTTGGTAAATACCATTTGGGTTGAGACATGGTAGATTTATTTTACTGTAAAGTAAAAACGAAAAATGATCAGCCCATCATTCCTGTCCAATGAATTTGAATTTAGCAAAGACGGGTGACCATACAGTTCTAATAATGTTCCCTTTGGATTATTTTGATGTGGAAAAACAACAGTGAGCTGAACTTTATGGAATTAAAATGTTAATGGATTTGCCATTAATTCTTGTTTACCTATTTGTACATGTCTTTAATTTAAAGATGATTCTTTTGGAAGTAATCCAAATAATCTGGAACTGTTTAGAACCCAGGTATTTATCTCTGAGTCACACTGGTTGAAGTTTCGGCTAAAGATGTCTTGGATCCATTTGGAAACCACAAATATGATATGAATTAAATCTCAGTTATAATGAGTCGTTACACCCTTATTGGCATCTTCTGCTCACTTCTATTGAGCCATCTGTCATTTTTAATGCTAACTGTCTTTTTCTTTCATTGTAGGGTGAATTGCTTGCCAGAAAAATCCTTGCTGCAGGGGAAGGTCTGACCTCTGCTTCGTACAATCAACGCCATGAGTGTTGTCAGAGAATTACCCGGGATCGGGTTCAGGGGTGGTGGAGGGGTTGCGGCCTCTCTTAGCGGCCCCGCTCATTTTACTGAAGATGCCCCACGACCTCCAGTACCCGGCGAGGAGGGAACGGATCTGGACCCCCCAATCCAGTCGGTCAACACCCGTCCAAACAACCTTTCCCAAGTGCTCGGCTGTCCCCCTTCGTCAAAGATGGGGGATTTGTCTGGCTACGCCCCCTCGTCGTCATCTGCGACGCCTCGTCGCCCCGACCTGGACTTGGGATATGAACCTGAGGGCTCCGCTTCTCCAACGCCACCTTATCTGAAGTGGGCCGAGTCACTACACTCTCTACTGGATGACCAGGATGGCACTCAGCTGTTCAAAAACTTTCTGTGCCAGGAAGGGTGTGCAGACCTGCTGGACTTTTGGTTTGCATGCTCTGGCTTCAGACAGAGCAGCCAGGAGAAAAGGGCAAAGCTGGCCAAAGCCATCTATAAGAAGTACATAGTAGATGGAAGTGGGATCGTCTCGAGGCAGATCAAAGCAGCTACCAAGAGTTTCATCCGAGACTGCGTGGGAAAGCAGCATCCGGATCCTGCCATGTTTGACCAGGTAGCCACAGCATTGATGATAAACTGTCAACAGTAGAACGCACTAAAACATTCATGGGCCTTAGTTTGACTGTGCTTCTTCAGACAGAATCCGCAGTACATTCTAACCTGGTTTATACATATCAAGCCATAAAAATAGTCCCACTTACACGTTTAAAGGATGTGTTTGGTTTCATAGTCCAAAATAGCCAGCCTTTGAAAAGATCAGAGCTGGAATAGATATGAGAGTAAAAAGAATTTCACTGCCATTAAGATCCATCTTTGTGCTTTATTTCATTCTTTATAATCTTGTGGCAAATCATGCATGTTGCACATCTCCAAAAAGGGTTTAATCTGCTTTGAGTTCATGATATAACTACCAGAGCTGAAACAAATATTCAATTTGTCTTAAATTTATGCTGCCCTAATACTGAAAATTGTTGGAGAGGATGACAAAGTAGCTGTTTGTGAAGCAGTTGTCTGAGTGCAGGACTGGGAAATCAGGGTTCGATTTCCAGAGTGTGCAATAAGCTTCATCCAGTGTGGGTCCTTGGGCAAGACCCTTCACGCTAGTGCCTAACAATGTAGCCTCAAGGGGGCCGAGGCTGGGTCTCCCTGTGCCCAGCCCGGAGAAAACACAGGGTTGTGTCAGGAAGGGCAACCGGAGGGAAAATATCTGCCAAACCAGTGAAAGCTGGTTCTTTGTGGCAACCCTAATAACAAAAATAAGTTGGAGATTACAGCAAATTTCCAGATCATCAAACTGATAATGCTCAGATTCATTTTCAGGTACATAAAAAGTGTTTAATTTCAATGTATCCTTTTTGTGTTTTTGTTTAAGTTCACTTGTGAGTTTGGTCACTTTTAATTAGTCTTTGTACTTAAGAACAGACGTTTTCATTTCTCTCACAGGCCTCAGCAGTAGCCGGCACCCGGCGAAAATGTGCCGCCTGTGAATGAAGCAGTCTCTGGCTACCTTTTTGATGAAGAGCAAAAGTTTCATTTAATACCTCACAGCAAATAATCCATGTATGCCACTTGCCACTCGCAAGCATTATTTTGTGTTTGGCGAGTAACAGTTTGTAGATGTTTAAATCGGTTATGTTTCTTAGCCCTCCTTTTGGCGGTTTTCTTTTAATGGTCCTCTAGTGTGTGCACACGAGGTCCTCAAGCGCTCGATAAGAGAAGGAGACTCCTTCCCCTGCTCGTCCGTTACTTCTGTTTATTCGCCTCCGTGTAGCGTTCAGCGGATGAAGCAGTGGCGATTTTTAACAGGATTCAGACAAAAGTGGAGGATAAATGGATGGACTTGGAGCAGCAGCAGAAAGTTTCATAAGAAGTGATGCTTTGGAGACAGCGGTGTTGTTACACACTGATGCTGTCATGCTAATGAGCTGTTCTGTGACCTTTAACTGGTTTCATTTCAGACACTATTTTCAGGGACCGGACTTTAAGACGTGGCCGATAAATACAAAATCAATTCACAGGAAATTCATAAAAAGCAAAAAATTCCTAAATGTAATAACAGACATGAATTACTGGGTATACAAATTTATTAGCAGCATGTTTCTAACATTATACAGACGGTGTTGGTGTGAAACCCCCCCCACCACCACGCACAAACGCACTCGCGCATGAAACCGTGTCAAACAGCCTCAGAAGATGCTTGCATCTTTGCTGGCAATGACATAATGGCAAGAATCAAAAACAAAGATGTTTTCAGGCTGTTTTTATTTTTTATAAATTCATATGAAAATGAATTCCCTAGAGGCAGAATTAGTGGGGAAAAGTGCATTTCCTGGTCAATCTGCCCCCTCCCCCTCCTCTAGTAAATCTGTGTTCTCTCAGCAGGTTTTAATTTGAGTTTACATTAAAGACGACCTCATACCACAGTGTTGTGCTGCTGTGCTAAAGAAAACAGTGACAGCCTATTTGTAATAAAAAACAAACAACCTCTTCATTGACGTTACAAGTTTACTTACCTAACAATGGTCCTGCATTGCCTTCTGCAAAGTTTTGAAAGGACTGTTTTTATGCAGTTCAGTCAAATATCAATTATCATAGCATTATATGGACGGTGGCCCCCGTGATGCAGCGGTAGGGCAGTGGACCTGTGATCGGAAGATTGCAGGTTTGATTCCCGCTTTGCCCACCCAAGCACCGAAGTGTCCTTGGGCAAGACACTGAACCCCACCTTGCCTCTGGTGGAAGGTTGGCGCCAGTGTTTGCAGCGGTGTGTGACTGTAAAGTACTTTGGGCCTTCATGGAAGGTAGAAAAGTGCTATATAAGTACAAATACATGTTAGACTTTGATGTATTACTTTAGATGATGTCTGTCATTAGATCTGTCAAAAGCATTTTTAATAAAGGCTATAGAGACGTGTATTAACCAGCCTGAATTTTGGCTTTGTTGTTTTGGATTTTAGAGCTGTGAAATCCAATTGACATTATGTTGTGGTGCTGTACTATGTTTAATGCAAACGTTTTTGGGAACATTATTCTTTCCTCTGACTTTAAACCAGCGTCATTTGTCAATTAGACTGTCATGAAAAAGAGAACTCAAAGAAATCGAGTTGAACTTTATTGGAAAAAGTTACATGTGTGACGTCTGTGGTCTATTCCAGGCACAGACAGAGATCCAGGCCATGATAGAGGAGAACACATACCCTTTGTTCCTTAAGTCAGATCTGTACTTGGAGTACACACGGACCGGAGGAGAAAGCCCCAAACCCAACCCCAGTGACCAGAGCCCCTCTTCAGGTCCAGCCAAGTCCAGTCCTGGATACCTGCCGACACTTGCTGAGGATGAAGAGTGGAGGTGGAGTGAACCCATTTCTTTATATTGCGACATCATTTTCATCATCCTAATAATGTTTTGAAATGAAATTTTCTAAATAGTTCTCAGCATATCTAAATTCCTCTTTTTTAATAAAAAAACACATTTTTTCCTGCTTAATACAACTTTAAAAAAATGATCCTAGGTGTGGAGGGGGTGCAAGGGAGATGGAAGAGGAGAAAGATGAAGATTGTGGAAACACACCAGCGAGCAGACTGACTCACAGCCTGCTGATGCAGACGGCGCCACATCGAGCTACAACCAGCAGGAGAAGACAGGACAGCAGAGAGTACAGGTGTGTGTCGTCATTCATTCCTAAAACCCCCCAACATCCGTGATGTTTTGGTTTTATAGCAAACATTTTTATTTCAATGTTATACTTTTAGTATATATTCATGTGTGTAATATTAGTTCATCTATTGGGGAATTCAATTTATCTGTTGATGTATTTATCCATTCATAACAACTCCATTGTTGATTTTGTTAGTTTTGTGTATCAAAGTGACATTGATCTTTTGTGAACTAAAGAACCATGTGTGTTGATTCTTCCTCAGGCCGTGGAGAGAGCCTGTCAACCCCTACTACGCCAACATGGGTTATGCTCGGGCTCCAGCAACCAGCGCTAATGACAGCGAACAGCAGAGCATGTCAAGTGACGCAGACTCAATGTCACTAACCGACAGTAGTGTGTAAGTGAACCCGACTGCACTCCCCTGTGCCATTGACTCACTTTCCTGGGCTAGTTGAAATCAAAATGCAAAGTAGCTACCGGTAAATGGAAGTGCCGGGTTATGCTGAACAAATCCAGGTTCATTATTGATTTTCTACGTCTTCCCCACAGAGACGGTATTCCTCCATACAGATATCGGAAGCAGCATCGGAAAGAGATGCATGAAAGTGCCAAAGCCAATGGCCGTGTGCCTTTACCGCATATACCTGTGAGTCCAGACGTCATCTCATCTCCTCTTAAAAGCCTGCTTCAACAGTGGGGAACATCTGACTCTGAATTTCATTCAAGAGGCATTTCCTAACATGTATTTGTTTTCTCTTTTTTACTGTGTACACCTGAGTTGGTAAAAAAACAACAACATTTTCATTTATAATTTATTTTCTTTCGATGTTCATTTGCAGCAGTTCTTGGTTAAAAAAATGCAATACATCTGGCTGCTGTTTCTATAACAAAGACTAATTAAACCTTGAAAGCATCAGTGCTAAAGGGGATCTTCAACTATATTTGGTTGAAATAGAAAGAATTGAACAGGAATCAGAGGCCTTCAGAAACCGGCAACAAATGTTCATGATTCAAAATGCAAAAAAAGACTGCCGAGTGATTGTGGGATGGTTGAGATTCATTATCTCTGATCGGAATGAAATGAGTTTTTTGTGTGTGTGTGTTTTTTCCAGCGCACTTATTGCATGCCAAAGGACATCCACGTAGAGCCGGAGAGGTTTGCAGCAGAGCTCATCAGCAGGCTGGAGACCGTTCTCCGAGAAAGAGAAGCAGAGGAACGACTCGAAGAGAGGCTGAAGAGAGTACGACTGGTGAGTTCAACAGAATTCAGAATTCACCAATTGTTCATCATAAGGGTGCCAAGGATCATGGCTGATTCGTGATCCGTACGGATGGGTAGACATGGTTCTGGACACACGTGTACCCCACTCCCACATCATTAAAAAACAATTGTGTGGGAGTACTTTACCTTTCTATTCAACTGTGATGACAAGGGCTCGCTGCGTTCACCCTAAATGCGATTTGCGCATCAAATTTGACGTCTGCCACCTCTGTTCCGGCATGTGAAATTCGCTGCTGGACGCTCGTCCAGCAGGGTGTTCATAAACCTGACGTTCCCGCCTTCAAAGGTTATTCTCCACCAGATCTCATCATCACAGAACACTGGGATGATGTTGAGAGATCAGATTTATATATTTTGAAGAGCTTTACAAAGGCATCGCTGAGCTGTCCTACACTGGTAGGAGAAAGACGCTGCTACGTCCAGCCCTGTGTTTTACAGCAGCGGGGCGCATTGGTGAAAGAATTTGTACATTTTTGGCATTCCTTGATTGTCTTACTTTTTTTTTTTTTTTATTATACTTTTCTTTTTGTGTTTTGCACTATAATGCACTTTGTTTTTTCTATATCAATAGACTTTCCTTAACTCTGAACCAACTTGTAGTCCTGCGTCTATACCGCCTCCTCATCACGTTCAAGCAACCACTGCCAATGAAAAAGAGCTTTCACAACTCTTACGATGGTGTATTTTTATGACTGTTTTTGCGCTCCAAGTACAAAACACATGGCCATTGAAGGCGCCATGAAAGTGAACCCAGCTCGTACTTTAACCAGTCAGGGACTCTGATTTGGTAGTGACGTTTGGATGACTCCCCTTTAATTCACGGAAGTGCCAACTGCTGGAAAAGAGGAGAAATAAATAATTGCATCTAGCCGGAATTATGTGACAAAATCTTTCAAATATCAGAATAGGAACCTGGAGCAAGATTCACGAGATTTGCAACGCTTCGGCATTGCGCACCAAGCTTTTTCCAACTGTAGGTAGCGGACATTAGCTTGTAAACCGTAGAAAAGGAAGAAGAACCCCCACCATGCTTGTCCAGTGTGAACACCACGGCCTAAACATGCGTTGACCTACCCTCGTTTAGCGCGTTCTTGATAAATCCTCCGTGTGTACTTACTTTAAAAAGTTTGAATCATTACACATATTAACATAATATGGAGCCTGGTGGTATTTATTGCACGTTACCAAACGTATGAAGGTTTGTAAACGTTTAATGTGGAAAAAAAGGCTTTTTTCCTTTGTAAATATTTTAGCAGTGCAAACATGTCTGTTATACTTAAAAGCCTCTCCACCGCTTTTGCTCAATTAAAAAATTCTCTTTATTTTCTTATTTAGATACTTGTTACTATTTTTCAAATGACATAAAATCGCTGCTGTGTTATTGACTAAACATAGAATACATTTCTGTCCAGATTTAGTGGTTTCAATTGTTCATTCTCACACAAATATTTGATTTAATATCCTCCTCGTTTATTTATTTTATTCTCACTTCTGCCTGATTAGGTGGCAGGATTTTCAAGAGCCTATCCCAGCTGGATTAGGGTTAAGGCAGGGTGCAGGCTGGTTACAAGCCCAGTTAGAATGCAACGGAGGATTTGCTTTCTCAGAATAAACCCCTTTTCTGTGTTTTTTATTTATTTGCTTTTTTTAAAAGGAAGAAGAAGGGGACGATGCAGACATCTCCATGGCAACCTCCATCTCCTCTCACAACATACCACTTCCCCTCCCCTCGTCATTTCCCCCTGTATATGGTGCCCGTTATTCAGAGACCACTGCTAATGCAGCAACAGGCGCTACTTATGGCAGTCTGGTTGCCATGGAGGATTCCCAAGATGATGACCCAGAATCTATTTTGGATGAACACGTTCAGCGGGTGATGAAGACGCCAGGCTGTCAGTCCCCAGGGGCGGCCAACAGCACCTTAGGAGGAGGTAGACATACCCCTCCCAAATCATCCCGCTCACCTGATGGGGGAATTGGGCTGCCTCATTACCCCCCACACCGAGGCGGAGGTCATGGCTTGTCTACTGCTGGGGTCAAAGGTATAAGATTGGCCAAGGGGGAGTTGGGTCTAGTGGGAATTCTCATAATTTACTTTTTGTTGTTGTTGCCATTTCCTCTGTACGGAGACGGAGATGATGGAATTTTACCGTCTATAATGCTGTATTTCTGTGCCACAGATTTAAGAGTTTAATTCTAGCTGTGGGGTAAAGCCAAAGCAGAGACTTGTGTTTTGAGTTGCGGCTGCTTTAAGGTGTTCAGGGAGTTTGCGGCTTCTGGATTTCATTGATTTAAATGTAGGATATCTGCAGGAAAGACCTTATCTAATGACCGTTTCCTGGATTTGTTACAGGAATGCATTATCATAAGCAGCCGTACCACCACAGAGGGAGAGAAAGCACGGAGGAGGCGGGCAGTAGGCCTCAGGCTAACCTGCTGTGGAACGGGGAACCAGCGAATCAATACACAGGAAGAAGGAATTATGCAGACGGAGCTGGAGCCAGCGTTCTTGATGGAATGGGTTACAGGTATGCAGGGCTCTGAAATCTGAAGGGTTCTTTAATCACTGCTGACTTCATATTTTAAATGAGAATTATTGTTTAATTTGCAGTAGTAAAGGCAGCACGCTATCGAGAAGAGGTTGTAAGAAGACGGAAACTGTAGGCAAAGCGGAGGAGGGCGGCCGTGGCGCAGAAACTCAAGTGCCACTAGAGGATCTGGAGAGGAACCAGAAGATTCTGCAATGGATGATGGAGGGAGACAGACAAAGGAAGAGCACTCATGGGTAAATCAGTATAAATCCTTATGCTCAGCTTGACAATGTAGTAACAAGAAACTTCTCAGGTTAAAGACTCACTTTGATCATCTTTTGATCTATTGTAAAAGCGCTCCCAGTGGTTTTTTAATTATGACGATTACACTTTTCAAAAATCCCAAAACCTGTGTCGTTTTCTAGGACATAGCTTCTGCAGAGCAGCAGCAGGTCATTAGAAACTCTCCTCTGAGTTGTGAGGGGGACCAGTTGGTGTCGAGCAACCCCTCCCCCCTTCCCTTCCCATTGCAGAGCGGAGCAGGGAGCTTGTGGCCCTCACAGTGTATTTTCTATGTCACAAAGAAGCTCTTTCTCAAACAACATTTTTTTGTCTGCTCCCGATTCACAGTGATTTGAACAAAGAAATACTCAGAAATTCCATTTTGAGCTGAATTTTCTTCATACATGTCCTCCATCATCAGAAACATGTTAAAAACCCCAAGAACACGATATTCATCCGTGTGGGTCTTTTAGACATGCAATATGACAAAAATGTGTCAGGAACTGTTGGTATATATTTATATCTTAAAATCTTTTTCCGCTATAGAAAAGAATTAGGAAAAATGTTTCATCTCAACTTCCTCAAAGCAAACAAAAACATTTCAAACACTTCCTGAGTCCTGAAGAAGGAAGCTTTATCCAGAGAGAGTCTGTCTGTCTGTGGAGAAACTCTTCTGCTTTTGCTCCAAACACACACATGTTCAGACCAGTCAACATTTTAGTGTCTTCCCAAACTTAAAAATTGGAAGAATTTCTTTCAAATGAGCTTGTTGACTTCCCGTCTTTTAAATTTTTAATATAATATTACATAACTTATTTGCTTATTGTTTATCAGGTGTGATACAGAAAGAAATGACACGACTGTGGTTTTGGCAGCACCAGGCAGAGTGATGGCGTTCTGGCGGTGTTTTTCTTTTTTTTCATGCTCCGTGTCTTCTTAAGGGTGGATGGAGCAGAATATTTCCCAGCTTTATTAACACTGCCTGTTGGCACATTTTGCAGATTACCGGTAGTTAACCCACTCTGCCTTTAATTTAAAGCGTTTTGAATATTTCCAGTCGGCTGCTGTCAAGGGACTCCTTTCTAAAACCGTGCTGGTGAACTGTGAGGCAAAAATCATCTCATTCTTGTGATATTTTTTAACTTTAGGCGATTCGCTGAAGTTTTGAGCTGAGTTCCACCAAATGCAGTTCACGCGGCAGGTGGAATTAGTTTCAGTGTTGAGTCAATATACAGATCAGAGGTCCTGTGGTGTAAGTTGAGTGTCGGGCGCTCAGCTGACATCAGCATGATTTGAGCATCCCTGTGCGATTTGGGCATCGTAGCACATCTGGAGTTCAAACATCCTCTGTATCTTTCACGCATTGTAAATGAGATACAGGGATTCATGCTAAAAACATTTGACGGTTGCTCCTCCCACACTCGTCAAATTTGATGCGTGTGCAAGGAGCTACTGTGGCCTCATCCCTACATGGAAGTATCGACTTGTACGTCTCATCATGGACACTCAGGGCATGGAAGACACAGATGATATTAACAAAATCAGGTTCATTTCTTTTGAAAAGCTTTACAAAAGCATCGGTAAACATGACTCCATGTCTGGGTTCATGAGATCATTCAGTGACTCTCCCAGCTTCACCATCTGCAGGAGCTGCGTCTGAATGGCGCCAATTTTAGCGGAACGTCTGCCTCCCTGTTACCCACTTTGATGACTTTCTGTCCTGCATTAATCCAAGGAGGGGAAAAATTAAAATAAGCATAAAATTAGAGGACCTCTTTATTGTTGACTCCATACGAATAAGATAAAACATCATAAAGTTCAGTAGGAGAACAATCAGATTCTCCTCCAAGTTTGTTTTGGTCTCCACTCGCTGATTACATCATCAAAGCTTCATGGGCAAAAACTGGGTCCCTGATTGATTGCTGCAACATGAATTCTTCACCAAAGTTAAGATATTTGAACTCTGGAAACTGAGCGATGTCCAAAACACGCTGCTGGTAGACCGCTGCGCCTGAAGCTCGAAACAGGACCTCTGATCCTGTCTGTACTTTGACTTAACGTTTATACTGGAGGCCCCTGCCATGCAAATCACATTTGGTGTGAAAGCAGCTTCATTATACTTGATTTTTAAATGTGCAGATCAAATCACTTTTTACACAACAATTTTTGATTTACAAATCTCTTAATGTGGTTTTCAGTAGCAGCACCAACAGTTCTCGGCGGACAGGAACTAGCAGTGAGTCCCGTCCAGCATCTGTGGAGAAACCCGGAGCTGTGCACCCCTGGGTCTCTGCCCAGCTGCGGAACAACCCCTCATCAATGTCCAGCGCTATTCCGGGCTCCACGTCCGCTCAGATCCAGCCTTCACACCCGTTCATCCAAGACCCCGCGATGCCTCCCAACCCAGCTCCCAATCCCCTCACTCAGCTGGAGGAGGCTAAAAGGAGGCTGGAGGAGGAGAGGCGGAGGGCTGCTCTGCTGCAGGCCAAACAGAGGTATGCTGATATGTCAAAATCTATTTCTCTTTTGACTTTCTAATGTTTTTAACATCCGTTTTGGTTTCTCTTAGGCATAAGTCTGGAAAGAGGCAACTGTGTGAAAACATGACCGTTGCTTACTACTTCTGCGGCGAGCCGATCCCGTACAGAACATCTGTCAAAGGACGAGTCGTCACCTTGGGCCAGTTTAAGGAGCTGCTTACCAAAAAGGGCCACTACAAGTTAGTACGGATTGTTAGTGCCAACCTCTGTGTGTTTCTGTGTGAAAATTGTAATCTAACTGTGCGTCCAATGTTTTGTTTGCAGATTCTACTTCAAAAAAGTGAGCGATGAGTTCGACTGCGGTGTCGTTTTTGAGGAAATTCGGAACGATGATGACATCTTGCCCATCTTTGAGGAGAAAATCGTTGGAAAGGTGGAGAAGATTGATCGAAACCTGGGAACATGAAAAGCAAACAAAGGTTTTTAAAGGAAGCAATTGGCTGAGAATGGATTGCTAGACGTTTGACTGCAAGAAACCGGATGTCGGGAAGTTAAATAAAAAAACAAAAGGTGGACGGAGCAATGTGCGACAGAAGGGAAACTGCTGCAAACAAGAGGCGGAGCTTGGAGAAAGAAGTTGTGGGGCGTGAATGACCCTGCCAGTGCCTGGCTTGAACCGACTTAAGGCAAAGAACCTTGAACGGATGTGCAGGAGTGGCAGAAAAAAAATATCACCCGTCATGTTTTCATGGTGGATTTTGAAGGTTAGTTAAAAAACTTAAAAAAATAAAAAGTCTGATCAGTCTTCCGCATGGATGGATGGAAAAAGGTGAGGAAACTTCTGCAAGAAGTTCTGAAAGTAGTCTTCCACTTCTGCTCTGGAAGCGCCTATCCTTCGAAGACCATTACGATGCTGCTACATTACCACGGAAACTCTTCAATTGGTGCTCGGGACAGTCTGCTCCTCAACGTCAGGCGATGAGAGGAGACGACGGGAAAGGGGGATGTGGAACTTTATTATTATTTTTTGGCCTGCTTTTTCTCTCATAGCCTCAAACAGAGATCCTTGCTCATCCTTGATTCCTAGATGTCACACGGTGATCTCTCACATCCACGCGTTCAGAAACCCACGTCTGAGTCACCCGTTTACCAAAGTAACATGCTTGTGATCAAACAAGTACCCACGCTACTTGTTTCAATTTCATTAGATTTGTATATGTACACGCCAGGTACAGTTACCTATCAGCAGCTTAGTTTTGTCATCTTATCGTGTATTGTTAAAGTTTTGAAGGTAGTTTGTTTGTCATACTAAGGCAGCCTTTTTTTATTTTTTTTGTCCATACAAACGTGTTTCTGCACCTCACTTCAATGCTGTCTGCACCTGAGCAGGTGTTTAAAAAAAAAAAAAAAGAAATCTCCATGGCTGTATTATTTTTTTTTCTCACTTGAACTGTCAAGATTCTGACTTGTTCTTGATGAATCTCATTTCCCCTCTCTCGGCTTGATGCTAAGCTCGTTGGGATGCCTGCCCGGCCAGTGCCAATTCTTTTGTAGAAACTTTTTCTAGAAGTGCGTTTTTGAGTGAGTTAGCTCGCGTCTGTCTTTTATGCTGGAAATCAGCCAAAGAGCATTACACTTCCTGTGTCCCAACGCGCACCTTTTCTTAAGTGGAGCCCCCACATGAAACGTTTTCATCAGATTCATAGATGTCCTCGCTGAAAATTTACATTTTCTACAAAAAAAAAGTGTTCAATGTTTTGGGATATTGCATACGGTTGATGCGATTATAGATAAAGAATCTGTACGGAGCCAAAGCTGGCTTTTTTTTATTTTATATATATATAAAAGAAGCAAATGTAAAAGGGAAAGTAGTTGGTGAGGCATTTACATGGATATTGCAAAACATGCTAGCAACGTTCAGACACTGAATGTGATTCAGTCCTTAGTGCATTTTGAAATTAATTTATATATTCAGTCAAAACTGCTGGTTTTGTCCAACCCATAGCCAAGAACTTAGAGGAACTAATGTCACAGGACTAATGTCTTGGTTGTTATTTGGTCGCAGGTTCAAGCAGTCCTCAATTACAAAAAAAAAAAGAGTGGAAGTTGAGGTAGATTCAGGCCGGCTGCTTCCACCAGTGACCTCCTCCCACTTTAGATAACTTAATTGTTGGATGGTTTCATTTAAATGTTAATGGGAACTGAGCGCTTTGAAGAAACAATGACTGATTCTCTGAACTGTATTACAGAAAAGCCTTCACATTATTGTGCCATGAAACCAATTGGACTAGTGCATTAACACCTACGCCAAATGTGTGCTTTTTATTTGTCTGTGTGTGCTTTTTGTTTGTCTGTGTGTGTGTGTGTGTGTGTGTGTGGTGGTTAAGCTCTTGCCAACACCCTCTACTACAGGATTACTTATCATTACAGTCTTCAATCTTAAACTGTGGCCCCTAATCTTAATCTGTGTCGTTTTATGTTTGTAGTTTATTGAATGTGCTTAAAGAAAAAACTTTTTTTTTTTTTTTTAGATTTAAAGAAATTCTTTGGTCCAGCAAGGGAAGCAAGATCCCTAAACTCATCTGTCTGTAAAAATCAGTTTTGCCTTCAGTATAAAAGTATAAATATGTATTTGATTATTTTAAAAAGGAAAAGAAAATGGTATTCACAGAGCATGTTCTTTATAATGAATGTTTTCTGGATGAGTTGACTTATCTATTTAGTTCCATATCTGTGCAAAACGCTATCGGCCCCCTGGTAGCTTGTCGGTTTTAATTTGGACACAGATGGACGTTAAATGAAAACGTGTTGAGAGTTCTTTCTTGTGATTTCGATTTAATAACTGAAACAACTGGACATGCTGCCGTTGTTTTGTGTGAAACACAGTGCCTTGTATCATGTTGTCTTTTGTGTTATCTCTAAAAAAAAGTGTTTATTGAACCAATCCATGTTTTTACTGTAAGGTTTTGTTTTTTTAGTCAGTACCATTACATTTATGGCTTTTCCTCACCTCTGTTGAATTCAGCTGTGTTGTAAATATGTACATTATCATTTCATACACAACTTCAGACCTGCACCACAGGCCCATGGTGTTTGTTTTTTCAACACCGAGATGTCACTGTGGTAGTTTTACTTGTACATTTCTTTTAAAAAAGGTACTTCATAATAAAGATGTTAAATAAGCCTTTTGTTATTATTTGAAGTTTTGGTAAAGTCGCTAACAATTTTTCACACCAATCTTGTCTAAAAATATCTGCTGAAGATTCAGATTTAATTTTCCTGCACTTAGTCATTGGTTTTACCATTTTTTGTTTATCTATTGATCTAGTTTTATTTGATAGCAATTTTAATCAAACTTCCTCAGATAATAAAACCCTTCTAATGATTTTTACATATTTAAAGACAATTTTTAAGAAATAACTCCTTAAAATGTGTCATTTCATTTATAGTTTGCTAGGATTTCAAAATAATTTGTTTTATTTTTCATCAACTTTAATTGCAAAAAAAACATTTAAATTCAAATGAGTAAAAAAGAAATTATGGTGAACACCCACAGAGATGATGGAAAATATGAGAGGAAAAAATGAGCCATAGAATTATGAGAAATAAGCTTTAAAATATTCATCCATTTTCTATTCCGCTTTTTCCCTTTCGGGGTCACAGGGCTGCCGGAGCCTATCCCGGCCACTTGTGGGCGAAGGCGGGAGATGCCCTGGACAGGTCGCCACAATGTCCAGAATCACACACACCCATTCACTCTCACACTCACGGACAATTTAGAGTGACCAATTAACCTATGAAGCATGTTTTTGGAAGGTGGGAGGAAGCCGGAGATCCCAGACGGGGAGAACATGCATACTCCACACAGAAAGGTGGATTCTGTTTTGGGTCCCCCAGCCGGGACTTGAACCGGGGGCCTTCTTGCTGTGAGGCAAGAGCGCTAACGACTGCGCCACCGTGAAAAAAACATGAAATGAGCTTTAAAGTAATTGGCAAAAATTTTTAAATTTTTGTAATCTAAAATAGTAATATTTTAACATCGAAACGTCTTATTTGAAAATAAGGTTGTACCGGTAATTGCATTACAATAAGGTAAAAAAAGCTGACGTTCTCTTGAGCAGCATAAATGTCCATCCGATATCTTTGAATTATCTGCTACATAAACTAAACAGGTATTTGTTAAAACATTTAAAAAGCTAAATGTAACGTTTTATTCTTCGAAAAAAAGTTGGCTTTTTCCGACGTGTGGAAGCATAAAATTACGGCTTTAATCTTTTAAATTGTTGATATTTTCTCACTATTGTTACAATAGTGAAACAATAATTGTACGACTTTTTTCTCACAATTTTACAACCTTATCCTTGAAAAATTTCGACTTGTTCCCTAATAAATTTACGACTTTATTTTCATCTGTGAGTCGTTTTCAGTCAATTACGGTGGTATGAGCGTGTTTTTAATATTTTTTTTTTTACGTACAACGTAAGGTCAAAGGTGAACTCTGACGCATTTATGTACACCACGGACGATTTTGCAGCAGCAGAACAGCTCCTTTCAGTATCTGGTATATTTTTTTGTGAAACGTTTTTTAACAGAAAGGTCCGCGATGGTTTCTCGTTAGTTTACGATCATTCCGTGACTATTATGATCTCAGGCTGATGACTTAACTAGCACGCTAGCTAGCCGGGAACGTTAGCCATGTTAGCTGCATGCTAATTGCCATGGATCCACTGAGCACCGTTGTGGACGAGGTTGCTTTGGAGGGGCTGGATGGGATAACTATTCCCACTCTTTGGATACGATTGGGGACCGTACAGCCCAAGTTCCCCCTGAAACTCGACGAGTTGACCAAGGAGTTTATCTGGAAGTCCCTTGTGAACAACAGAGACTTGAGGTTCTATGAACTTCCGCAGGAAAGACCAGACGTGCAGCTGTTTAACAGGTAGCTTTGTTTGTTTTCTTGCCTGCCTGTTGTAAGTTGCTCAGAATTTTTTTAAACAAGTGTACATATTATGTGGACAACATGCATGCATACATAAACGACAACATTCTATATATGTAAATTTTGCCTCTATAAATTTGCACATGTGCGTTGCGTTACCATCACTTTACTTTAGTACAGGTGGAGTTTTTAGTAATGCTGTTTTCTAGGCAGTTAAAGTCATTTCTCTTGTTTTTTTTAAGTTTCAACCAGGACTTTTGCTTTACTGTTTGTACTTATCTTGTTGAGCCGTATTTGAAAACAAAGCCTTATTTTACTCTGACTGATTTGAAATGTTTCTCTCTCCCCCTACCACAAATAAACGTTGAAATCCTCCTGAGTCATTGTCTGCTCTGTGTTTGCAGGTTTGGGGAAAATGACTCAGACATTAGTCTTGAAACTCAACTGAGTAGTGCTGATGACTACAAAGACATCTATTCTCTTCATGTCATACCTGAAAACAAGGATGGGATCCAGGGTTCATGCAATTTCTTCAAAGAGAGGAAAGATATTACAAAACAAATCCGCTCCGTGTCTCTTACTCCTCTTGTCAGCTTGGAGGAGGCTTCAAAAAAGTTTGTACAAACTGTTTACTTGATCCTATTTAGTATTAATTTTATGCTGTTTTGGGGTGCCATGATTGTGTTTCAACTTTTGCTTATTGCTATTTGTCACTGTTTTGATCACAAATTTTAAATTTCTCCCTGTGAGATTAATTCAATTATTTTTGTGAGTCTAAAATGTTTTGGTGGGGAAAAGCACGTTATGGAGTATTTGAATATTTCAGAGCATCATCTTTGAGAGCATTGCAGGATGAACAATAGTAAAGGAAAACAACAATTAAAGTTTTAAAAACAGCTAAAGTCTTTACTTGTACATATAAGATGTTCTTTGGGCTGTTGAGCAACATTCTAACCTTTTTGAGTTGTGTTTTTTTTGTTTAATTCCATTTCCAATATGTTATTTGATAATGGAAAGCAGTATCACCATTTCTCAACAAGATATACCCCAACATAACCTTCTTTCAGTTAGCAATTATATGTCCTGCCTTTTCTGTTCCTTTGTTGTCTTTTCAAACCTGCTTGCAATCAGATATGGAAGGAAATTGGTGATCGTGGCATCTCAAGCTGTGAGGTTTCGAGCTCTCATCGGTGCAGAAAACGATCCTGATCTAAAGATGTCCAATGATTCCTACTGCGTGCTGGAACGAGTGGGCCGAGCTCGCTGGCAAGGGGAACTGCAAAGCAATCTGCACAATGGCCTTTTCTCGTAAGGGAAACGTTGCTTTCATTTCGAACAAGTGCTGTGTTCCCGATTTCTTCACGCTGTATGTTAAGAGAGTCGCAATGCAACAAGAAGAGCTGTTTTCACAGGTCAGATGCTCGAAAACTGCACTACTTGAGGAAGCCTCTTGTCAAACATGACCTGATCACTCTGCAGCCTTTTAGCCTACGTCTGAAGTCAGGCCAGCAGCAACACACCCTTCTTCTCCTGCTCAAACGCTTTCACCTGAATAGGTGAATATACTTTTGTCTGCACATACATTAGTAATGCATTCCAATGTTGTTGTGGTTCAGATGAGTAAAAACCAATATTACATCAGACAAAGCCCATCAAATGGTATTGGGTGTACATGTCCTAATCTATGCAGAAACTATACAATGTTGCTACACATAAATTATACATTTTCCTGTCCGCTCTTTTTTTACACAAAAAACTCAGAATGAAATAACAATCTCTTTTAATGTCAGCAAAACTGGAATGTTTTTAATGTTATTTCCAGTGACTGTATATGAGAACTGGACTGAGTGAGTGTGACGTCATCCATGGAAAATGACTTGCTTCTGGCTCCAACCAAAGGAAGTCAGTTCAGTTGCCATTTTTTTTGCAAAATGGAATGCGCCATGTTGGAGCCAGACAACGTCAGAAAGCAGTGATTGGTCCGAGTCATGACAACCACTGTCTGTTGGAAGGCCGTTTATAACCTGAAAAATAGGATCAACAAGAACGTGTATTTCTCAATAGTAGGCGATGAGATTTTGGCTTTTTGGAGCCAGTGGGTACTTCCTATTTGAAACGTGATGAGGAAGGGGTCACTCAGTACAGTTCTCATATATTGTCAATGGTTACTTCACTAAAAGTCAACTTTTTCTGAGTGTGAGCAGACTGGACAATGCCATTTGTAATGGATTTGTAATTAAATGCATATTAATGTAAGTGTCTGCACAGCTTTATTGGGATCATGAGAAATAACATTTAAAATTCAAACTGTAATTTACTCTTGCGTGTCTCCATAACTGTCCCATCTACATGGATAAGTGAATTAAGAGTTACACTCTGAGCGCGCTCATCTTTTGTTCTTTCTTCCTTCTTTCCCAGACGGACGAAATATGATAAGATGATGGAGTATGTGTCCGACTTTCTCCAGCAGTTCCCTGGTCAGTTCACCACCGTCGATGCCTTTAAGCAGCATCTTGTAAGTCACGTTCAAATCTATCTTTTGTTAAATGTGGATTCCCTGTGATTAATCTGTTGCATTTTCTGACAGAATCTGAGCGAAACTGTTTTGAGAACCTTGATTAAAAACCTAAGAGCTGCAGGCATGACAGAATTTATCCGCTACCCTTTGGAAGATTTGGATCCCGAGGCTGGGCCCTGCATCAACAAGAATGGTAACTGAAACGTGTGAAGACCAACCAAAAAGCAGCATAATACGATGGCAAATGTAAAGTAAAAGCAAACCTCTACAGGTGTTAACAGCAATGAATCCAATCTATGAATCCGTTTAGTATCAAAGCAATTTCTTGTAATTTTATGACTATGCTAATGTTAGTTTTTAATTTTGATTAATGAAAATTCCAGCTCTGATCAGTTTAATGAGAGCAGTTTTATCATAACATAAAACATTGACCTGATTGAAAGGTGTCAATGATAAGTGTGAACGTATGAAGTGAGTTTGAGTTTGTCCTTTTAGGAAATAAAGTTCTAGTGCGATGCTTGAAATTGGTGAAGCCCTACTCGAAGAAAGATATCCCAGATGTCATTGACGATGACGATGATGAAGACAACATGCCTGGAGGAAGCAAGCTTTCCACTGAAGGTCGAGTGTTGGAGAGAGACATCATATCGCAGGCCTACCACCTCGGTGCGTTTGATCCCTTCTTTCTGTCCTTCAGAGATCATTCTAAGTCTTAAGCTGATAAAAAAAGCTGTCGATTTTTTTTTTAAACTAAAGCTCTAAATATTTGCTGCACATACACACCGACGGCATGGCCTGCACAGTGGTGTAGGGATTGGTTCAGACCTGTGTTTGACCCTTTCTTTGTGGAGTTTACATGTTCTCCTCGTGCTTGTGTGGCTTCTCTCTGTGCACTTCAGCTTTCTCCCACAGTCCAAACAGATGCTGAATAGATTGATTGGTGTCTCTAAATTGTCCCTACGTGTGAATGTGAGTGTGTGGCCCTGCAACAGACTGGGAACTTGTCCAGGCTGTAACCCCCCCCCCATAGAAGCTTGGTTGGCTCCAGCAACCCTGTGACCCCAAAAAGCATTCAGCGGGTGTAGAAGATAGATAGATGGATGGATGGATGTTATAAAGTACTGACAGGTTCTTTACAGTTTAAAAATTAGCTTTTCTAAAAGAAAATGTAAAATAAAATAAATGCTTTTTTTTCTCATAGTGAAAAAAAGTTTATACATTATTAAAAGAACGTTTTAGTTCAAAGTCTAACAGCCTCAGTTTATGATCACAGTTTAAACTGCTTGTTTAAATCGGAATAAACAAACCGGGACAGCATCATTAAAGCTTTATTAAGGATCTTCACTGAGTGTGTGTTGGAAAGATAGAAACTAAGCCAAATACAAATGAAACGATCTTTTTTTTTTTTAAGAAAATACCCCTTTCACCCATTAACATTTATCTATATTCAGTATTTTTTTAACCAGTTTTTGTTAAGTGTCAACAATTTCTGTTAAAAATTGCCAATATTCATTTTTCTTGATCCAGTTTTGTCCTGCGGTACAAAGGGGATCCCACAGAGGGACATCACATCAAAAATGAACATTGGAAATCTGGAGTCTCGAATGATCATTCGAAAGCTGGAAAGGGATGGGTTGATCAAGGTAAGCCTTTCATTTTCCATTTTTCTTTCTTTAACAAAAATCCTGAAAATGCCTGTCTTCATCATTAAGGCTCATTAGAATTTTAAGGTGGAAAGTGGAGCTTAACTGGAAGTAAGAAGGATTAATACTTTTACATGTAAATCGTTCTCTCCCAAAATAAAATATAGTCTATAATCAAATCTGAAAAGGAACTCACCTATATAGACCAAAAAAAGCTCCAATTTTTTTTTTATGTGTTGTGTTTTTAATGTAATTTTGCTTGTTATTTTTAGGGGTTTATGGTGGATGAAGGTCGACAAAGGACCACAAAATATCTAAGCCACAAGTTGGTATCTCAAAATCATTGCAGTCTCATTCCTTCAGCTGCTCATGATACCAGTTTCTGTGGAATTGAATATTGGGACTGAGCCTTTCTTTTTTTTTTCTGGCAGGTGCGTGGGTGTCAGCGACCAACTCCTGTTGTTTGCTCAAGAACGTGAACGAAATAAGCTGCTCTACTCTGCAGCAAATAAAAGCCACGATGCCCCCCCAGCCAAGAAAAGTAAGAAAAAAGGCCAAAACAAAGAGCAGGAAGGTCAGGGTGGAAGAGGTGATGCTGAGACTGCGAGAGTAGACCAAAATAGCGGAGAAGCATCTGGAGAGTCAAAAGAGGAAGATATGACAGAGCAGATGCAGCCTGAGCCTCCCATCATGCAACCTGCACCAGATGACGGTGAGTATGGCCAATATTTGCATACGTCCACAAAAAGTGGTGGTCCAGTTTTAGGATCTTTGTGGATTCCTGTTTCTTCTTAGGTGCCATACCTTCTATCAATGGATCCATGACCAGTGTCACACTTGACCCTGTGACCCCTTCTAAACCTGGTGATTTTACAGTTTTGACACTTCTTGAAACCCGTCACCATCGTTTGTCTCACATTTGATCGGGATGATTTTTTTTTTCCAATGGTTTATTTCAAGCAATCAAATAAGAATAGTACACAAAACATTACAATCATCAGATATACATTCATACAATGACGTATCAAACTTAAGATAATTAAACATAAAAAAAAATATTGCTTGAAGGGGGGCAGAAGGAAGCAAACTCATATAATCTCACCCCCGTTTCTACCGTAACCATTTTATTACATGATTTATCATTATTTGGTTCTTTACTTTTATCGGGCCAAAAGTTCAAACCTAAAACTTTCAGATTCTAATCCAAAAATACAGTTGAAATTGAAATAATATTTAAAACTGAAAAAAAGTTTTGAAACAAAAATGTTGAAATTTGAATCTTAAAAACCGAAAATAATTGTAAAAATTCTAATATAAAATCAAAAAATAATTGATTTGTGTTAAAATTGCAGCAAGTTTCAGAAACTTTAATTTTTTGATTAGCACCAATATTTCAGCTTGAATTTTTCAATTTATTTTATTCGGGTCTCAAATCTTTATGACCCTGAGTTGGCTCCATAATTTATGTAAGGGTTAATAGCCGACAAAGTGTGCATTATCAGAAGTAACACACATCCTGGAAGGCTGAACTGCCCCCCCTAGCTTGCTTCCGTGAAGTGCGGAAGCCACCCTTTTCACAGAAAACGGAGTTTTAATTAGGTGGTGTGGCGCTTTGTCACGTTACTGTGCACTCAAGGTCTGCCCCTCAGCTAGTGCAGACCTTGAGTGCAGCGGCAATGGAAATCAATAAATACGCTGATCGTGTCAGGATGTGTTCAATAAAGCATCAGTTCAGAGAGATGGTTCACGTCTTACCGCTTGTTTTTGTCCAGATGATGAAGCAAAAGTTTGTTTTAAAGAAGCCAGCTCAGTGATTATAGAACATTTAAGCTATGTGACCGGAACTACTTTTCTAGGTGTGCATTATCACAGTGGTAATCACTTTTTAATGCACACCCAGCAGCCAATCAGAATCGAGAATTCACCCAGACCATGGTATAAAACATTTATATTATATTTGGAAGATTTGTTGTTGTGCATCTCCTGCATTAATGCCAGGTGTACTCAAATACACTGACCTCAAGAAACGTGAAAAGCTGCTCGCGCATATTCTTTGTCTAACTTCTAAATAAACTCAGGCTCTGCTGGAATAAAATGCATCCACCAAGATTTTAGTTTCAAAATAAAAGCACACAAATTAGTTACAAATTAGTTACAAAAATCTTTCTGGATAGTCGTCTACCCTTTCCTCTGATGTCACCATTCCTGCAGTTTCATATCCAATTTTAGGTTGATTTCTTGTATAATTGCATTTTTTTTTCTTCTAGAAGGGCCATCTGCAGTTATAAAGGAGCAGGAGTTCATTACTCACAGCGACGCTGGTTCTTGTGAGGCGCAGACTAAAGCTGAAGCTAAAGCTGTGAGCAAAAACACTGCTGTTTTGTTGATATTGATTCCCACTATGGGGTCAGTCATAAAGTAAACAGAGGTGGTCTGTTTGTTTGTTTATTTATTTATTTTTTGGTTTATGTCTTACTGTCGCTATTTCTTCATTAGAAGACACACGAGACGTACCGGGGATTGAGAAGGAAAAACTTGATTGTGGAGGCTGTCCAGAACTTTAAAGTTATAGAGGGTTTTATCCAGTCAGTGTTTTTTTTTTATGTTATATCTGTTAAGACATTATACAGCTCCTTTAAGACCTGAGAGAAAACATGAAATCACCTTTATTTGTTTGTAGACTCCAGAAGATGATCAGTGATGAAGAAAAGAAGGATGGGATCAGTTCAAAGTGTTGCAAAAAGACCATTTTACGCCTCGTACAGAGTATGTCAAGAAAGGGCTTGCTAAAGATTTACACTACCACCGTTATACAGGACGGCATCACCAAGAAGGTAATGTCCTTCATATTTCAATTAAAGTAAAAGGAAAGGTGGGACTTCTATGTTGAAACTGTTTTTGTGAATCATACCTGAAAAAGTCTGATGTTTTCCGTTGTGATACTCTTGGTCGTTTTTATGTTATAGTAAAATAAACCTTCCACGTCTCAATCCAAATGGTATCTTCTAAGATCAATTTGATTATCGATCACATTTTGAAATGATTTTTTAAAGGTATTAGTCGATTCAATTCTTCCTCAGACAGTTCGATCCGAGGAATAAAAATCAATTCATTGATTAATTGTTACAACCTTATGCTCTTATTTACTTTCAGGTTGACATTATTGTCCATCCATCCATTCAGTCCAACGACGAGAGGATAAGCCAACTCATTGATCAGGTCCGATTCAAAATCTCCAGCTCCTCCTCTGTTGTACGGTGAGGACAAGCAAAATTCAGCCGTGTAAACTCTTTGAACATTTAGATTTTTTTAAAGTCTCACTCCAGTCATGTTTTGGTCGATTTTAAACGTTTTACCAAAGTTTTTTTTTTTCTTAATTATAATTGTGTTTTTAGCCAAAATCAATGAACCTGTGTCATTTTCTAGAACATACTTTCTGCAGAGCCCCCTTCATTTTTATTCTTTTATTCTTGGCTAAAATGTTGTACCCTTGATAATAACCATCTGCTTCGGGGGTTTCGGTGTCCGTATTGTGAGGTGATTTGTTATTTGTGACACATTGTGGAAAAATAAACTAGACTAGACTAGAGGAAAAAAAAAAAAGAACGGCAGTAGTTCATTAGAAACCTAACTCTGAGTTGTGGGTGGGACTGTTGGTGTGGATCAAGCCCGACCCCTTCCCATCCTGCTGTTGAGAGCTTTCTCTTTTCATGCTCTCTCAATAGCTTACAGCCCCTCACACCCTCAACTAGGCCTGCACAATATACCGAAAATTTATCGTTATCGCAAAATCAAACTGTGCAATATGCATACCGCCAAAGATGTCAAAAATCGCAATAAATGGTTACCTTAAATGTGCTAAAACAAACTCATGGCAGCTTGAAATATTGAACAAATGAAATAAATCCCTTTATGCATTTAACCAATCGGAAGGACCCGTTTACGTTGTTGATCAATCAGATGAGCCCTTTTATGTTTGATGTTTGCCTCCTATGTCGACAAGGGTCATTAGGAGTATAATTTTTAAACTGTTGCAGTGAAATGGAAATTATGTTTTTGGTTGTTTTGCTGTTTGTTTATATACCGCAAATTATATCGTTATCGCTATATTAATCATCAATATTGCATATCGCGAGTTTTCCTCATATCGTGCAGCCCTACCCTCAACCTAAAGTTAGCAGTGCAACAAAAATGGCGAGCAATGTTTGAGCCATCCAGCCGTACAGTTTAGGGCTAGATGCCAGCTTAGACGAGAAAAATGTAGACGTACATGGATCTAGTCATCTACAAGTGGGTAGATCGTAATGAAATGGTTCAGCAATTCACAGCAGTTTGAAACAAAAATACCCAGAAATGCAATTTTGATCTTAATTTTTTGTATATGTGTCCTTCATTATTATAAAAATCCCACAAGGACATGTTCAAAACACATATTTTATTGGAATGGGTCTTTAACCCTTCAATTTGTTTGTGTATTATTAGTTAAATAGCCAAGAGGCTTTGATGGTGAAGGTTTCACAAGTGAAAATCAAATCCAGAACCCAGATCAACCCAATGAGTACAGTAAGGAGGGAAAAATCCAATCTACCGTATTTTCCCGGACTATAAGTCGCTCTGGAGTATAAGTCGCACCAGCCCAAAAATGCATTATAAAGTATAAAAAACACAGATAAGTCGCACTGGACTATAAGTCGCATTTTGACGGGAAATTTATTTGACAAAATCTGAGACCAAGAACTAATAAAACTAATAACTTGCACAACCTCATATGACACAATCATAGCAGACTGTTTATCTCATAATTTCACAGTAATTCTTTCTCATACTTATTTATTTATTCCTTTCATGAAGCATCATTGGCCAACTAATACTCTGTTTTCATCCTGTATTTGTAGAAACAGTTGTCATTTTTATTGCATTTCTGAATCTATGAAATCATTGGAAAATAGAATATTATGTTGTTAGCCTTCAAGATCTTACTGTAAAAAAGGTTTGCTGATTCTCTGAGTCACTTAACATACTCTTAACACTTAACATACCTCATACATCAAATTGACCCAGGAACATCATCTCTGTTCCTCACAAATGAACATAACAGGAGGGTTAACAATGTATTTATTTCAATTTATTTCTAATATAAGTCGCTGCAGAGTATAAGTCGCACCCCTTGCCAAACTATGAAAAAAGGGCGACTTATAGTCCGGAAAATACGGTAAATGTAACGAGAGAGAAAAATAGCCATCACAGACTTAGCTTGACTTAGTTAACAGGCTAAATGTTTGAATAAAGTACATGGACACACTGCAAATGTGACTTTTTTGTGCTATTGTTTAACTTTCCATTTCTCTGTTCTTCTTCAGTAAACATGAAGCTTCAGAGAACAGCAAAAAACAAGCCACGTCCAAGGATTTATTCGAAGGACAGAAGGACAAGGGTGTCAAAAACCGGAAGAGTGATGAAGGAGAGACGCCATTCAAGCCCACAAAAGGTTTGAAAATATCTTCATTCTATAAAATAAAAAAGTTTTTGTATCAACAGTTTTTACCCTGACGTTTGTAGAGTTTTATACCCAGAGGAAGTTGTACTACAGGAAATTTTGAGTCAGGGGAAATTGATTTTCTTGGATTTGGTCAAACTCAGATGTGCTTTGATTGAGTCGTTCAGGCAGTGTCAAAATAAAAGTGTCAGCCTAAAACGTCGCTTCAGCATAGTTTTGTTTCAAAGCTACAGTTATTTGGTTTTTTGAAAAAAATTCAAATGACTGGGGAATTTGCATCAATTTGGATTAGGTCAGTTTAATAAATACATATTTTAAGTTAGACTGAAATGACACCATCTCATTAGTTCCCATATTAGTTTATTTCATTTGAGAGGTATTTTTTAATGCTTTCAATATTCTCATTTGTATGCTGAAGGTACAATAGCTGTTTTGATTAAAATGAAAAATGGTTCAAATGTTCCTCCTCATTGTAATAATTTCTAATCAGGAATTTTCTAGGTGGCCTAAAGACTCTGTGCACATCCTGGAGTCAAATATATATACTTTTTAAATTTGTAATCTAGAAAAACTATTTAAAATGTTAAAAAACAATTAGAATTTGGAGAATGAAAGTAGGTCTTAAATATCTGTCTGGTGATCTGTCACTTTACCATGTTTTTCTAGTGTCTGGATTGGGTAAAACCTTTGGCTACCAACCCAAGATGTGTCGGCTGCGGGTTCTTCATACCTTCATCTGGCACGTAATCTATGGGCACCCACTGCTGAACGACCCCCCTGATGCAGAATGCACCGCAGAGGCAACCGAGCTGAATAAATCCAGCCTCCACGGATCAAACCCAGAGCCCCAAAACAAACCCACTCAGGGAGAAACCTCCGGTGTAGCAGACCTTGATAAGACCTTAGGTGATGAAGAAGAACTACCAAACGACCAAGCAAACCCTGGTCCCTCAGAGTCCAACATGAAAGGTGTGGGAACTGTGTGCTTGCACTGCATGGCCATAGTTTTTGCAGAATTGTTTTGGTGTCGACCCATGAACCGGCACCACACACCACTCAAAGCATTTGCCGACTGCTTCTTGTGTTTGATAGTGTACGTTGATGAAGAGTCGTGGAAAAGGTTCGTTCCTCCTGCCCGTCTTCAAAAGGGTTTTAGCAGAGGCTGGGTGATGGTTGGTGACCTGCTCCTCTGCATACCACTCTCAGTCTTCACTCAGATTATAAATATAAATTACAAGGTGAGCTCAGCAATTACTGAATGTAATTCTTTTTCAACTGAAAATATTAATAAGATTGTAAATGTATTGGGGGGGGGGTTTAAGTCATGTTATGGCAGTTTCTTCATTTAACCCTTGTGCTATCTTAGATGAGCCCACCCTTACATTGACGTGTCCTCCCTACCATGACAAAGGTGGTAAGATTTCATGGAATCCATGGACACCAGTGAAGATCACAAATCATTGAAGAAAAAAGGTTCAGAGCACTGTCTAGTGGGTCTAGATGACCCAACTCCCAATGTTAAAGTGCCCAGGATAGCACAAGGGTTACAAAGACAAACATTTCTTCAGGTAAAAAATAGTTAGGGAAACAGGCGCCTCATTTAGATTTGTCTTTTTCAAATGATCATTTGGGAAATAAATCTCAGGCGCTTCCCTCTGGAAAGAGGTGAGATCTTTTCATCTGCAGCTTCACTGCAGCTGCAGTCTTACTTGTAAAGTTCCTCTTGTTGCACATTTTACTTTTGTTCCAGAGTTGTTCAAGTGTATTTCTTCTTTGATGTTTGTGCATCCATTTTTTTCTACCAAGCTTCAGCTGGCTAACATTCATTACACCTCTGACAACCTTTTCAGTTTCGTTTCCTGTTATTGAAACAACACTGAGCGTGGCGCCCTGTTACTTTTGTTCCAGGTGGACGGACTGGAAGAATATCTGAGCGATCCTGTGAAGCAGCATCATCTTGTCAGATGGCTGCCTGGTACAATGAAAAGACAGCTTCTTTATAAGCGGTAATATACGTCGTATTATCCCCTATAACACACAAATACTGCATTCTAAAGCATTTTTAACTATATTAAATATATAAAAAACAAATGTTAAAAACACATATGAATTAAGAAAATAATATTAAACAGAATAACACACTGTAGACATTTATGTACATTTTTTTTAATTTTTATCTTGTCATACACAAGACCCATTATTTCATGTGTGGAAACATAAATCACCTTATTCCTATAGTTTTAAAAATATAGGAATATAGTAAAAAAAAGTTTTAACTCCTTCCCTAACTTGTTAAACAACTTAGCTGTTTTTTTTATTTCATTTGGTAAATCTGCCCTCTCTTCTGTTGAGCAATAATTTTATTCTACCCAGCAACAAATTCTTCCGAACTTTTTGAATAAAACCAGCAGGTGTAGTCCACTGAATTAATATTTTTAAGGAATAAAAATGAATGAATGATGAGCTGGTTTGATCTTGGTGTCCTAGTTTAATAATTATTGCAACATTATCTTGTCAAATGGCTGCCTGGTAGAAGGTAGCAGTGTTTTTTTTTATTTTATTTTATTTTTTAGAAGTTTGTATTGATTGAAGTGAACATTTTTAAGACCATAACCTAAGTACGGCAAAATTAATGGGCACATACATATAAATGTTGTGTTTTCTAATTCAAAACCTGTCTCACCTTCACCATCAAAGATGATTTTGTTTTGTATACATTTAATGTGAGATTCCCAGCAAATCCTATTAATGACTTTGAAGCTTAATAATGTCATTTCATAAGCTCTCTCCATATTAATAACAATGATGAAACTGAGAATTTGCTTCTTTGTAGGAGATATATCTCCTTGTTAACTGAGAACCTGCAAAAATTGATTTACATGGGTCTGCTGCAGTTTGGGATTGCAGAGAAGTTTATGGAGCGAGACCAGGTACTGATCCACCACATTCCAATGAGCCGTTCTAAAAAATAAAACGTAAAAATCGTAAAAATGTTTAGCATTTCAGTATTGTTCCTCTGGGTTACCCAAATCTAAATACATTGAAACGAGTTTTTTTTAGAAAAACTCATATTAGGCCTTTTTTTTTTGAAAGAAAAGTTTTATTGTAAAAAAAACAACATTTAGATTACAGACATAAAAAGTCTGTAAAATAAATCTTGTTTCTTTTTAAACATGCGTGGGATTAAATACCTCAAATGTTTTTCTTCTGTAATAATTATTTTCCAAAATTACACGTAAATTTGTTAAATGTGACCATTTTCTCCATCGTTTTAACTTTGCTGTTTCAGACTATTACTTCAGTTGTTTTTGCTTAGTTTTTAATTATTATGGCTGGGAAATCATTTTATTTGTATTCAGAAATGTTAAAAATTAATATCAAATGTTTGTTACTTTTAATAAAAAAGTGTATAGTAAAGTTGAATTTTTCCCACAGACTTTTAAAAACACTGACATGATAGAAGGAAAAGTTTGTATTTTCAAATTAAAAATGAGGGAATATTTTGAGTTATTTTTAGTAAGCCTATCTTTTCTTCCTCATCTTGTCTAAGCTAGTTTTATTTTTATCAAGTGTGACCTGCCAAATGTCCTTTCTTTATTCTAGATGTTTGTGTATCTGAAACGCAATGCTACCATTGTTGACACCACCCACGCAGAACCTCACTACTGGCTGGTCAAAGAGCCGCCGGACAAACCCTTTGAGAGGCGCCGCTACACTTTCAGCACCGCTGACGATGTGGGCAGCTTTTGGTTTGACCTGATGTGTATTTGCCTCGATACGCCTTTAGGTAAAAACCTGAACAACCATACAGGCCTCTGTGTGTGCACTTGTGCGTTTGACACTTCCCATTACATTTCTTTCTCTTTTTTATTAAGGTGTCATTCGTAACAAAAGAAATCCAACGAAAGAGGAAGCCGCTTTGCATGAGCCCCACATTGTTCAAGACCGCAAGGTGTTTCTCAAATTTGCACATCTGCTGCGGTAGGTGGAGTTCTACTAGAAAAATGCTTCCACCTTCAAATTATCTACTATTGATTAAAGTTTATTGGTTCAGTTTAAAGAGTCACTCTGATTCAAATGTTTTTGCTGATTTGAACATGTTCTTGTGTCATTTTTCTGATGACGGAGGACAAAAAAAAAGCTCAAAATTGCTTTATGAGTGTTTCTTCACCTCAGTGTTGTAATTCAGGGTCAGAAGAAAAAAGGTATTATGAAAAAATAAACATAAAATCTTATTTGTGGTGTAGAAAATACATAGGGCGGTACACAAGCATCCTTCTCCAAGCTCGAGGAGGGGAAAAGGGGTGAGGTCGCTTTACGCCAACAACTCAGAGGAGAATTATGATCAACTACTGTCACTCTCTAGAAACTGTCCTAGAAACACTACAGGTTTTTTGATTTGGGCTAAAAACAGCATAAATATAGTTAAAGAGCCTATATCCTGCTTTTCTCAAACCTTTCAGTGTGAGCTATATCCATTTAAATAATAATATTTTTTTTTGGCACACTAAAGAACGATTTTCTTATAAAATATTAGTTATTTTAGCTTCTCATTTTACTTCTCGGAAAGTAAGATGACTCTTATCTTATGGCAACTTTAACTATTTAATGAATTGAATAAATCCCTTTATGCATTTGACCAATCGGATGGAGCTTTAATGTTAGATGTTGCCCTCCTAATTAGACGACGGTCATTTGGAGAATAATTTAAGGTATTTTGACTCCTATTTAAATTAAACTTAAATGGAAATGGTTTTTTGTTGTTTTTGCCATTTGTTAATTTATTGCAAGTTACATCATCATCGCAATATTGATCACTAATGTCATATGTCGCGAGTTTTCCTCAGATCGTGCAGCCCTAATATGTAGACTTATTTGCATTTATACATGCAGTACACACACACACACACACGTGGAACATTGGATCCTTTAAGTGTAATGATCATCAAAGAAAGTTTAATTGCTCGAAATAGACAGGAAAAAGAAAACTAATACCTGCACCCCTGTTATTATTTACCTTTTTAATTTTTTTTTTATATAGTTGCCGCAAACTGCTTCTCAACATCCATTTAAAGTTATAAATACTTTATCTGTCCAAGTGTGGATTATTTATCAAATAACAATGAGGTTTAAATGTATCGCGTGGTTTCCTCTGAATTTGGGCTTTCCTGATGGCTGCAACACTGTTGTGATTTTTGCTTTTTTTTTTTTTTTTCCTCCAGAGTTCAACTGACAAAGCCACAAATTTCATCTGCTTTAAGTTTGACTTTACTCCTCCGTGTTCCTGAAATGAGTTTGGGTTTTATGAAGTCACTGTTTTCTTGCCGTCTGTGTTGCCAGTGGCAGTTTTGAAGTGTGTGACGATGGTTCCATACCAGGCGATGGCAGAGGAGCTGGAGGCCTGGACTCTGAATTCTTCAGTCATTTGAAGCGAAACTGGTACTGGACAAATCATCTGCTTGAACTTAAAAAGGTACTGATTCAAACTGCTCATTCACACGCTGACGTGTGGAAAGTTCTCGACTGATGAGGCTGTGGACTGAACCTTGTGTACAGAGGCTTTGTGGTGCAGAGGACCCACAGATCAAGATGAGGCTGAAGAACCTTGTGAGTAAACCTCTCAGAGCTGCTCTACAAGCTGGTAAGTCACATAGAGCAAAATAGAACTTTATTTTGTTTTAATATTTGATCCTGACAATAACGATCTAGCTGACGTAGTTTTATCACTCTATAAGATTTGTAGCTTGATTCTTACCACAAGTCTCTGTTTTACCAGAAGGAACAGTTTCACCTCAGTGTTTGACCATGAAGCGGTCACTGGCAACAGAAAACTTCAAAGTAAGACTTCTTATTACTTACTTTTGTCATTGTTCCTGATTCGTTGCTGCTTTATGCAACAGAAACAACTGTCCAGCAATCTTTCAAATGTTAGGACTTATTAAAGATTTGAAGACATGTCAAAATTGGTCAACATATTTATATTGACAACACAAAGTGCTTAATATGCCTCAAGTGCAATAAAACACAAAGACACTTGAAAGAGAATCATTAAGAATTAACTGTAACGAGGTGAAGAAACACTAAAAGCTTTTTGTTTTCAACAATATGTGTTTCTCCTGTAATTTGTCTAAATGTGAAGACTCTGGGAATGTAAAGGATACACATATGTATCAAAAATGGATGTAGCACTCACAGTGACGGCAGTGCCAGTTCAAACCCACAGATACAAGCAAGATTATGCGGGTAAAAATGGAATAAAATCCATTTGGAAGTAAGTCATCGGTTTCTGGCCAAACGTTTCTGTTTCTCTTGCTGTTGTGCTCTTCAACGTCAAATCACAAGCTAGCTTCCAACAAGTTGGATCGATTACTATTGGCAGATGGTGAACCACAGTCAGGGATGTGTGTTTTGCTCACTAAACAAACCTTTGTTTTTACAATACAATAATAATGAACTAGTGTGACACACCTTTCTAGCCACAAAGAACAAAACTGTCTAAAAGACTCAAAATGCCTAATGAATAATACATATCTAGATTGTATCTATCTAGGTAAAACGATGTGACTGTATCGTATTTTTTATGTATTAATTTGTTAGCCATGAATGATGTTACAGGGAAAGATGCACAGCCATTGAAGGCTCACTTTTATTTCATCAGTTTTTTAAACCAGATTCTCAGCACTGATAATAGTTTTGCTTTTGCCACACCTTTAGGAAAAAACGAATTCTATCATTTTCATCGATTTTTACTTCAGAATTGATGGCCACAACACTTAATATTCACGATTTAAAAAAATAAAATCTCAAAAAATAATTTTTGTATATCTACCAACTTAATACACTTATACTACAAGTATGAGGAGCACAGTGGACTGTGCAGCTGACCCTGGTGCAGTGTGGTGTGGCTTAGACCAGTCACACACACACACTGAAGGAGGAGGGTTTGGGGAAGAGAAGGAGGGAGGTAAGAATGTGTGCCCTGTCTAGGCTACCCCACCTTGGTGGGACACAGCCTGGGGATATAGATAGATTAGATAGATGAAGAGACTTTCAAGCTTTTGCAGCATTAGAGTTGGAAATGTTTAACTATGTCTGAATAAACTGGTATCTGTGCTCAGAAGACAGTTATGTTTTTTAGTCAGTCTTCTTTGGTTTCCCAGAGTGGTCAATTCCATGTATACAATATATCCTGTTGGGTTTTACTCTCAGGTGGGGGTTGAACCAGCTTCCAGAAACCAGAAGGTGATCGGAGGAAAAGGACAGAAAAGGAAGAGGTTAAAAAAGGAAGTTGTCAAAGTGGCGCCTAAGAAGAGAAAACGTAAGCTTTAACTAGTTCTTTAGACAGATTGTACTTGTCTGATAAAGTCTGAAAATCTGACGTTTGAGCGATTTATGTTCTAGAGGCCAAGAAACGCTCCAATGCTCACGATGAAACCGACCACAAGGCTTTGAAGATGATGACCAAACAAAGAGTGTACTGGTCTGCTAAGGAGGATGCACTGATTATGCTCTGCTCCGTGGCCTCCCGCCTTCTGAACAACAAGGTACAAACACCAATAACTCGCACAAAAACAAAATGTGAAGGAAGAGACAGAAAAGGCCAATTCTATTTGTAAAAATTCCCGACATTTCCTGCATTTTGGACTGTTGGATCGAAAAATGCATCCAAAAGGTTTTCCCTTTTTACTGCATTGTCTAGTTGTGACGTTGTTAATGCTGACCATCAAAAGGTGTTGTTTTGTACCACTTCTTAATGTAAATTCACATAATTTCTTCACTGTATTTTTGCTAATGTTTTCCATTAGTTTTTCTTTTTAAACCGCCAAAATCCTTTTTTCCGTCTTGCAGTTGAAAAGGCCGTTTGTGCCCTACTGTGTGGTGAGAGACATGCTGCACGCAGCGTTTAAGATCTCAGAGGACAAAACCTCCATCGCTGTTGGCCGTCGCTCAAAATACATTCTGAAAAATCCTCAGACGCTTCTAAACTACAGGTGGGAGCAGATGAGGAAAGCCTGAACGTCTTGACTGGTTTTCGTCTGCACAATTGACTCATGAAGGTGTTGGTTGCAGGATCTGTCTGGCTGAGGTTCAGCAGGATAAAACTTTGATGAAACACTTGGAAGAGAAGAAACCTGCCGACCCCAACAAAGCAGAGGTGTGTGGACGCTGATGCAGTTCCTCCCTTCTGCTTCTGACTTGAGAAATAAATAAATTCCTCTTTTTTGTGCTTCCAGGATTGTGCCAAAGTGTTTTCAGAATACGTCAAGCTCCTCAGGGAGAAGTTCAGCTCTGTCATGAACACTGACGGTGTTACCATTCCCGACTCCAAGCAGGAACTTTTCTCTCGGTATGAAAAGATGACGAGATCCAGAGATTGGAAACAAGGATCTATGCTAAATGCAACTCTGTTTTCCAGGTTTAAGGTCTCTGCAATAGACAGTGGAACACGCATGCCGCTCCAAGACACCCTCACCTGGTAAGCTTTTTTGGTTCTGACTAGTTGAGGAAAAGTTCAGTTTACAGAGGTGTGGCACAAACCTCTAATCTACCGTAATTTCCGGACTACAAGCCGCTACTTTTTTCCTGCGCTTACAGCCCTGCGGCTTTTTAAGTGACGCGGCTAATTTATGGATTTAATTAGCGGCCGCCATGTACGTATTTTCGAACTCAGTGAATAGTTTGAATTCTCTATCTAACACCAAGCTCAAGGCATTTTTATTCAACACACCTCTTAGCAGCCAAACAGCATGGAGTTGACTTCAGGTCTTAGACACTTCAGTCATGGTTCAACAAAACGAAACACGCATGCCCGGCCGCATCCCAGAATCCTTTGGGGCCATTACACCCAACGTGCACGTGATCGCCGCTACATTATGATGAAGCTTTCAAGTTAAAAGCAATCGTTAAAAGCAGCGTAAAAAAGTCCACCGTCACCAACGGGTTTGGAAAAGCCGGTTTGCTGCGTGACGGAGAGAACAGCGCATGGAGTGAATTTACACTCAGTTTACGGTTTCTAAGGAAACCGTAAAAGCGGAATTTTGCTTTGAAAAACTCACAGCCTGCGTGTAATCTGGAGACATCTTCTCCTGCTGATTGAGCTGCGGGGCCGATGGCAGTCTGATGGCTCCCACACGTAACAACGCACCCGCCCCTCATACACAAAACGTACAGTATTCAGTCCGATTGCTTTGCACAGAAACGATTTGCTCCATCCACCGGCGCAACGGGGACGAAGTGCTCCTCCTTGAAGCCGCCCTGGCCAGAGGTGTCGGAGTAGATAGGAAGGGGAGACAAGGAGCGCGCGGGGCGGGAGCGGAGCGCAGAGGCGTCGGCGGAGTGCAGAGGCTTCTGAATTCTGACGCACGCGCCGCACTGAGGCGCGCGTATCGCGCTGAGGCGCGCGCTTTTCAGTCGCCGCTGCTTTATTTTACCGTTGTGTTTTCTAACCAGTCCTGTTACTCCCATAACGCTGCTGCGACACAAGCGGAAGGAGAGCTTTTCCCGTTCACCCCTCCATGCACTGCTGCTACTTGCTCATTCTTAAACACGTACAACAGAATGGCGAGCCGGGCGTTGGCCCCGCCTTTAGCCCCTAAGACTCATGGGAGATGTGGAATCGCGGATGTAAATTTCCTCATTATAACTGAGGGATGTAATGTTGATTATATGGTTACTGTTTGTAATTTTATGTTAGATACCTAGATTGTCAATAAGTAAAAAAAAAAATGAAATAAAAACACCATAACTGAGGGACTTGTGAACAGAATAGAGGTCCATGCTGTTTGACAGATGTCGATACACTCAAATACGTGACCCAGAGGCATAATTGGCACCACCCACAATGTGCTAATGTATTGCATTCACTCTGGGATGCTGGGCGTGATCTGCCAGGATGACAATATCGGCTATCACATGTGCGGCTTGTACTCTGACGCGGCTTGTATATGTATATAAGCAGTCAAACACGTGAATATGGGTGGGTGCGGCTTGTAATCGGGTGCGCTTTGTAGTCCGGAATTTACGGTAAATATCCCAGTCTGTGCTTGAATGGGCTGACAACTTATTTATAAAACCCTTTAAAGTCCACTTTCTTAGAAAAACAATTCCTATATTGACATGACCTGATAATTGAAATTCTTCATTTGGCTGTTTATCCTGTAGTTTTTGTCACTGAGATACAAAATGATTTCTTCTCTTTAAGAAATGTTTGACAATGGGTTGATTGGGGGTTCAAATCCCTGCCGAACCGTCAGTCGATCTGGTTTTCGGCAGGACACTGTTGAGAAAGGCAGGCTGCCCGACAGAATAAAAAACACAATAAATTTAAAATGTAAAAAAGCTGTTGTCAATAGATAGATGGAGATTAGATTGAGGCAACAGATTAAGACAGTTGAACCATCTATTTTTAAAAAAATACTCAAATTCCCCCAAAGTAACTTTCACAGCTGCCTTTGCCTCAGAATGTTGTTCCTGAAAGACGGTCTCAAAAGGCTGTTCTGTCCAAACTTTCCTCTCATGTGTATTGTCCTCTAGAGGGCGCTCTTACCTGCCAAAAGGACACTAGTGTGATTCTCCTGCTTCCTGTTGGTTTGTTTCTCCTACAGCCAAATGGACATTCATACCATAGTTCTGCATAACTTGATCCAGAGCACCCTGGCTATGACCAGCGCCCAAATGAAGTCTTCCAGATCTTTTCAGGTACCGTCTACCGTTCTAAAATCTTTAAAGCTCAAGAGAAACACAAACGGTTTACAGCTGGAGTTAGTATTTCTTTTGTTTGTAGAATTTTAAAGTTGTACCCCAAAATTCAATTATTTTGTTTGACTCTCAAGCATAAAAAATGTTCATCTGAATTGTTTTGTAGACGTTTCACATGTACAACAAATACGACCAGGAGCTGCTGTGTCGAGTGTTCCTCCAGTGCAGGAAAAGACGTCTGATCAACCGCCGCCGCCTTCAAAAGACATCCGTGAAGAAAAGCCGAGGCATGCCTATTCTGCCCATGTCCTACCAGCTGTCCCAGTCCTTCTACAGGTACGCCACTAGACGCCACGGGATACTGAAACTCGGTGCCAAAGTTTGTAAAGCTGCTAATGGATATGGAGCTAGTTAGTGGTACAGAAGAAAAACATGGATTTTAGTGCTCCGTTTTAGACATGTCAATCACTTGCATTCTATTTAGCTTTGCTGTACAATTGTGGCCAATCATTGAACCTTTCCAGCTATTGTGGGGGGGTTCAGGTAAGAAAGGATGAAGCCACGAGGGTCAGTGGAGCTTTAGTCAAACTGCCGAAAGCAACGCGAGCAGGAGTTCGGCTGGACTTCACAGCAAAATAATCAAATTCACCGACCTGATGGATAAAACGGACATAGAAGAATAGAATAGAATAGAATGCCTTCATTGTCACTATACACATGTACAATTCGCATCACACGCGCATACAGTGAAATGAGAGCCGCTCACTGGTCAGTGCAAACATGCATGAGAAAAAATAATGTACATGTACAATACTCCGCAAAAAAATCGAGATCGTGGCAAAAAGTGGTGAAATACGGGTTTGATTCAGTGTGTGTAAAAACAGATATGCAGTGCTGCAGTGCAGACTGTCAGAAAGAATGAAATAAAGCATTTTGAAACATTCAGGCGCTCTCCTTTGTAATCCGTTAACCCCAACACTGGATTGCCAAAACATAGAAATCCCCACTAAGCGAATTGTCTTGGGTGCTTCAAACTCATTTTAAATTCATTTTATTGGAAAAAAAACTATCATAAAATAAACTAACGCACGAGAAATAACAATGATGTTTTTTAAAAGGTTATGTATTCATCCTTTACGGACAAAACACACTCACTTTTGTGTGTCTCAAACTGTGATGCCTCGAACAATCTTTGAGTTGTAGTCATAGTATTTATTAACTTCATCTTTGCAAATTTGAAGAACGTCTTAGCTGCAGCTTATTTTCTTGCATCTTCTCAGGTGGTTTTCATGGCGCTTTCCTCAATCACTGTGCACCGAATCCTTCTGCTTCTTGAGGAGTCTTCTTACCTACAAAACTGGAGATGAGAGGCCTGCCACGACCTTCTACCATGAAACAGAGAGTAGGTCTCGGAGTGGGGAGGAAACGTCAGAAAGAAAGGCGGAATCAGCAAAAAAAAGTCTGGACGACAAAAAGGTTCAACATCCAGCGGCTACGAATGCTGAATCCTTCAAGGAAGGAGAAGACGATCAAAGAAGAGTAGAGGAAAAGGAGGAACTGAAGGTGGCAGGTGTGAACGAGGAAAAAACAGAGGAAACGCGCATGTCAGAATCTCCAGAAAGCCAAGCTGGTGCGCTGACAACTGGATCGGATGATGCTCCATTGAGTGGCGAGCGCGGAGACGGTCCGCCTGAATCGCCAGTCGTTCAAGCTCCTCATCCTCCCTCAGATGCGTCAGACATGCTGCAGTTCTCGCTCAGCTCTCCAGGGGGAGCCTGTGTGGCTTCGCTCAGCCTGATGACTCTGGGGCTCCTGAGTGTGCACGTGTCCATTCCTAAGCCCATCGTGGTGGTTGACAGCACCCTGGTGGACAACGATTTTGTAAAGAGGTGCGATGGCTTTAAACCTGTACAGTGTGTTGTTTTTGACACAAACTTTTGTGAATATGCAACACAATTGACAAAAAACCTGAACATTTTCATCAGAATCACACTAATAGCAAACATGACGAACGAAACATGATGAAATATATATAGACCAAGATTTTTTTTTCTTTTCAGTATGGCTGCATTGGAAGAAGAAGATGATGATGAAGATGAAGATGGGGACAATGAAGGGAGAAAAAAGCTCCAAGTTACAGCACACCAGGCGTCACACACCAACTACCTGATGATGCAGGGCTACTACTCACCTGGTATCGGTACGGAATCATTCAAAGTGTGCGCTAAGGTCCACGGATTGTTTTTATTTTATTTTTAGCTTTCAGTTTGCCTTAACTTTAGAGAGTTTTATCTTCATCCCCTGCAAAACGTCTGCAGGTGGTTTAAATCATTGACCCTCAAAATTAAAATGGGATGTAGGTTTTCCCTTAACTATCAAAATGGAAGTATAAAATGTCTTTAAGAAAAAAAAGAACTATATGTTCTGAAGTTCTGCAAATCTAAATTTGCAGTTTTAAGTCATGCAGTAAGTCTAATGTAAAAATGCTGGTGCTTTTGTCTGCTACATACGTCCTCTGTTGCATTAAGATATAGACAATTTTGACTATTTTCCTGCCTTTCTGGTTATAGATGTACATCTTTAAAGGTTTTAACCAACAACATTTCAATCACTCTTTTATTTTTGGGGACAGTTTTTACCTGTTCATAATGAATTGATGATTTAAGATCATTTGCTCACATTCATAAAGCATTGCTGTTTTGTTTTTCCAGTTAAAATGCGTAACCTAAGCACCAATGATAACATCGTGGTCGAGTCGTGTACTCTAAGGTTACAGCTGCGCAGCACTCCATCTCATCGTCTGTTCACAGAGGAGAGTAAGTTTTAACCCACTCCTGATCCAATCAGAACATTAGATCTGCACAAAATCAGCCTTTTGCGTTTCTTCTCCTCGTCTTAGATTCTCCTTCCCTGGACCTCACTAAATGCGGGCCTTCCCTGCTGCCTCGCATCCTCACCAGACACGTCCGCTCCCCTTGCTGTCGTATACTGAGCGCAGAGGAGTGCAACGGCGTGCTGATCCAGGAAAAAGGATACACACAGCAGGACATTGAAGCGTGCGCCCGACTCAGGATAAGCTTGGACGAAGCTGGGGAAAAGGGATTGGATGAACGTGAGATCTACAGGGTTTTCATGGACCTGCTGGAGCCACAGTCGGGACGCTCCACAACCCTGCAGCTTTATCTGAAGGTAAACTCTTTAGAGCAGTGGTCCCCAACCTTTTTAACGTTACGGACCGGTATGACGTCACACAAAACTGTAACGGACCGGTCTTTCAAATGTGGGCGGATGATTGTTGTCGCAAAACTACGATGAAGGAGGAACAGACATGATGATACGAATCCTAAGCTTTTATTTTGACACGCATAACTTTGTACATCACACAGGTGTCATCATCCTCTCCCCTTTCCACACTCATGGTGCAAAAAAGAAGTAATGTCTATTAAATGTAGCTTTCTTTTTTTGGAAGGCGAAGGCTCCTCTTCTGTCTCCTGGCTGGGCGTTTAGGTTTCATAATACATGCCTTTGTTTGTCTTATACACTTCTACTTGAAAAAGTGTACTCTTATCTGCTAACAAAATAAGAGCACATTTCTATGTCTTGGCTTTTATTTTGTAGTAGTCCTCAAAGATTTCAGACCATTACAGATTGACAGAAAAAATCATAACCTTTCTGTCTGCACTGAATTATTTTTCCCCTCAGAAATCTAAATAATTAAATATTTAAACTCTTGTGACATTAAAAACAGACCGTTTTTTATGATTTTTTTTTTTTTTTTTTTTAGTAAATTCATTTTCTTGAAGCATCAGATGTGCTAAAGTGTAAAAAAATCTGAATGCTGAAAAAAATCGGATATTTTTATGTGGGGTACGGTTCAAAAAATGCCACAAGGCGAAATTCATAAATCAAGGTCATGAATGGATTTTTCCATTTCCTGTCTCCTGTTCTTGTTGTTTTTTAAGGCGAGAACTTTTCTTTTGGTAATTTTTGATGTACAAACCCCAAATGTCAAAGCTGAAGCTCCACTTTTGTCCACTGTAAACTGCTAGTTTTTGGTAAACTTTTTTATTACTAAACAAAACAAATTTTGCAGAAAAAAAGAAAAAATGAAATCAATTTCTTGAAATGATGTCAAGTGAAGAACATGTACATCAGAACGGTGATCAGCTCCGTATTTCAGTTTTGACGTCCAGCTTCAATCTCTGTGTCCTTCAGGATTTACAGGAAGGAGGCCAGCTGGTCAGAGTTGGAGGTCTGGGTGTGAGGTGGGTGCTGATGCAGCACGCTGAACCGTGGCTGCTCACTGTGAACTCCCAGCATCCCCCTGTGCCCCACTCACCCTCAGAGAAGCCCCCCTTTATGAAGGGCCAGCACAACATCCCCTTCCTTCGTAAAAGAAGCAGCAGAGAACAGCATCGGGAAGGACCACCATCAAAAAGACCTGCTGTGCACCAAGAAAACGGAGCAGACGCGGTGAACGTGGACGCAGGAGAGAAACCCAATGAAGAGGAGAAACTGGAAGAACAGCTGGAGAAGTCTGAGGGAGCTGAAGAGCAGGAAGTAGCCCAGGCTCAGCTTATGGATGAACAGGAAGAGGTTGGGAAGGAGGTGCTGGAAACCAGGAAGCAGGTGGATCAGTTGAGTGAGTCAAACACCAGAAAGGACAGGAGGGAAAAACTTGAAGAGGAATGTTCTCCACAAGATAAGGAAGAGTAAGAATTTGCTTTTATGACACTTAGAAAATGATGTAGCCTTTTTATTCATCCTGCTTACTCCTCGCAGGGAGAGCCTGAGCTTCATCAGCCGGCCATGGCGCCTAATTGACGGCAGCGTGAACCGAGCCGTGTGTAAGGGCATGTTGGAAGGTCTCCTGTACCACATCATGTCTCAGCCAGGACTCACGCAGCAGGCTCTGCTGGAGCATTACAGGACTGTGCTGCAGCCAGTCGCAGTGTTGGACCTTGTGCAGGTACTTCACTCTTTCAGATTTCTGAAAGCTTCGAGCTTTATTATCAAGCTGGGTGGGGTTGCATATACGTTTGGGCATCCCCCAATCATTCTACTAAAGCAGGGGTCGGGAACCTTTTTGGCCAAGAGAGCCATAAACGCCACATATTTTTGAATGTCATTTCCAAAGAGCCATACAATTATGTAGTGTCCCTTTCCCACACTGAGGCACGGAGACTTAACCTCTTTTAGGGTTTTTTATTCTGGTTAATGCAGACCCCTAACAAACGCCGTACAATTAATTCAGCAACTCCTTATTCTCTCCCGCCAAGATGAGAGCGCTTCTCCCAACTTTATATTCCCCCCTCCCGCTCCAGCCCTCCCATTTCCCTTATTCGGCCCATAGGTGAACCCCATTGGTCCAAACTACCTAACAAGCTGAGCGACAGAACTGAGAGCCAATCAGATCTCTGCTCGATGCGTTCAATGAACTCCAGAACTTATAACGCGGCCCAACAGCCAAGTTAAACTCAGTCCGCGACAATATGTCTAAAACTAAAAATACAAATGAATGTGTGTATTTGATGTAATTTCAACACTTTTATTTATTTATTTATTTTTTAACTTGTCCTGTCCAACAGCTAGGCAGGCAGATGAGAGCTGAGGGCCTCTTGTGTTGGACATATTTTACTTTAACAAGAGGGGTTATTCATCTTCAGACAAACCAAAGGTATGACTGAATAAACCCCTTTTGTAATTGAGGCCAAACTTTATTCATTTCAACCATGATTGAAAATCTTTGATGTTGGACCGGACGGAAAAGGAAAGAAGGGAAGAAGAGAGAGGGATGTCAGAGGGGGGGGGGGTGATAGTGAGAGGGGGGGTAAGACCATGAAGCAGCATGGAGCAGACAGGTTTACTGGTTGTTTATCATTACGGTACGGTTCAAATGCAGTACAAAAAGGGCGGGGCCTGTCCACACACACTCAAATGTTATCAACACACCTGCTAGCTGCAAAAAATGTTCACATGTCAACATGTACACAAAACAGATAGTGTTCACAAACGCATACCTATGCCTTTAAACCAACTAGTGTGAAATCTTTTTCAACACTTTTAAAGTACAATAAGTCTGTGGATTCTTTTTAATAACATTGTTATGCTGTTGCTAATAAATGATGAGTATTTCTCGTGGTAGTTTTGCTGATGGTCTGGTCTGGTTGATACGTGGTGAGTTTCTGCTTCATGCAGGCGTTGATACTTTAAACGGGATCTTAGGTCTGAATGTTCTGTAGATGTGAGACAGACTGCTCACATGCAGACATGGAGCCAAACACACACTCACACGCTGCAGTGAGTGACGGGCAGCGGGTTTACGTTTTTACCATCCCTGCGCGATTCACCTGCTGCCCCCCCCCCTCTTCCTCACACATCCCGTCCCCTCAACTGCGCGCTCTTCCTCAGAGACGGGAGCGCGCCGTTTTAGGCACGGCAATTCACAGGTTTCCGGGTGGTACCAACTCTATGAAGTAATAGATTATAGTAAACTGATAGTTTTCTCTCCAAGCACCGCTACTACTGCGCGCCTCTGGCATCGCATCGTGCCCGAGAAGGACTGGTCTAATGAAAAAAAAAAAAGTATTAAAGATTTGTCTGCGAGCCACATGTGACCATCAAAAGAGCCATATATGGCTCGCGAGCCATAGGTTCCCGACCCCTGTACTAAAGAGTTTGCTGCAAAAAGAAGTGTATTATTCTTAGTATTTTTTCTGCTTTTTGGGAGGTTTGAAGCAAAAGTGATGAACAGATCGATCTGTGGAAATCTCATTAAGACCCTCTCCATCATCTTTTGATCTATTGTAAAAGCGTTCTCAGTCATCTTTTGATTGATTGTCATTTTCAGGGAAAAATAAAAAAAAACCTGTGTTGTTTTCTAGGACATAGTTTCCACAGAGCGGCAGGAGTTCATTAAAAATTCCTCTGAGTTGAGAGCGTAACCGTTGGCATGGAGCAACCCCGTCCCCACTTCCTGTCACCCATCTGTTTGCACGCTCTTCCACAAGCTTACAGAACCTCAAACCTTCAACCTAGTATTAGCAGTGCACCAAAAATGACGAGCAGTATTGGATCTATCCAGCCGTACAGCTTTAGGCCAGATGTCAGCTCTGACGAGGAAAACAAAGACGCACTTGGATCTGTTTGTCTGTAGATCGATGCATCGGAGCATTGAACCGTGACCGCACAGCGTATTTTCTACATCACTGCTAAAAGCTTTTTCAAACATCTGCTCCTGATTCTCAACAATTTGAATGAAGAAATACTTAGCAGCGCAGTTTTAATCTTAATTTTCACCATCAAAAAAAAAAACTACAAGAACATGGTTAAAAACCAAATACATGATTTTCATTGGAGTGGGTCTTTAAGTTTTTAAAGGGAAATCCAGTCAAAATGATTTTTTTTTTGTCAGTCTGTAAACCAAAGTATGCTGATAAAGGTGAACTAACCTGAATGGTTTTCTCTGCAGGCGCTCGTGGAGTTGGGGTGCGTGGTAAAGAAAAGTTTGGTGAAAGAGCCCAAACCCTCACTGTTTAGCCGTTCTGCTCACCAGTCAAGAACAAACAGAGCAGGGGAAGTTGGGGAACCAGACGAGGTGTTTTATGAGCCCACCATCAGCTGCTGCCTGAGACTCAGTCAGGTGTTGCCCAACGAACGGCACTGGAACGACTGTTGTTGATCAGCAAGTTCACCGTTACAATTGTGTAGTTTTTCTTTCACTGGGAATATTTTTAAAAACTGTGTTATTGTGTTTCTGTTTGAAATAAAAAAAATAATTATTGCTGACTTGCATTAGTTTTTGCTCAAAAACAAACATTTAAAGTTGTAACATTGCTGATGTTTACTATTACTTTATTTCTGAGCAATATATTTTATTTACTTTTTGCTGCAAAAGTCACAAAAATTGAGTTTTTATGTTTTAGAACAAGATCAATGAAAAATGTATAAATCAAAATAGAAAGCAAATAGGAGTGAATTTTTGTTTACTGTGTGTTGGGGTGAGCTCAGAGAGTACAAAAGGTTAAACCCTTGATGCCTGAATTTATTTTCCAGCTATTTCCAGCTTCCGCAATAATCACTAAGGTTTTTGCTTTAGGTAGAGTAGCTACAGTAAACATCATATTAAATGTTTTAATATGGCAAAAGTTGAATTCCATAATTATTCTCAGGAGAAACAAAGAGCTTAAATGCATTTCCCCCCCACTATAATTCTGGCCAGCAGAGGGAAAATCCCTACTAGGAGCCAAAGAGGAAAAGTTGATTTTGGATTTAGTGTCGCCTACATGCTTCCTCTCCAGTTCTAATTCCAAACTTTGCATCAAAACCAAAGATCTTTTTGACAAAGCTCTATAGTGGTCTATCTGATATTTTGAATGTTGTTTGTCAAAGAGCAAGAAAAAAACACTGGTTGGCTGTAAAAAGGCCGCATAGAATTCAAATCTGAGAACAATTCCAGGAATCTGGGAAACCAGGGGGCTCAGGACGGAAATAACAGCCATCTGGCACAATCTGACTCCATTATGAACCTGTCTTTCCTCAACCTGAGCTTTCAAATTGATGTACCCTGATGAAGCTTTTGCATGGTTCTCCCTCTGCTGCAAACATGTGATTATGATTATAGATGTCCTTGGTGTTTTCTTAAGGACATTAAGCATTTCTTAACCTTTTGCACGTAATGCATCATGTGTGTACGTCCTGTGCCTTTTGTGAACACTCTGGTGTGATCTTCCAGTTTTGGTGTGTTGTGTTTGTCAGTTTTTCATCAATTCCTCTTTTGTTTTTTTTCCATTCTTCAATGCTAAAATTACAAGGAGCAACCTCCACACCCAAACCTGACCTGGAAACAAACAAAAAAGGACTTTCAAGTTTTCCAAAGACCATTCCAACTAACGTGCCTGTCAGGGGGGCAGAGGGGATGTGAGGAATGAAAACAGGATGCTCTGTGTTTTAGGCTGTTATGTGGGGCCAACCATTGTTCAACTGACAATTAAATGAAAGAGGCAAAGGCTTCCATTTCAGATCAACGCAGACTTTCTGTTGGAGGTTTGTTTTTGCTCTAAAAGACAAAGAAAATGCCTTTTTGTTTTTCTCTGTTTGTTGTGAGTTTGCAGTGCATCTGCTTTGTTTCTAGCTGTGGTGAGTAATGCTCCCTTCCTTTGGATCTGCAATGCTTCGTCTGGTAGCTATTGATGCTATTTGATTTGAGAGGATCAAGCAGCTTTTGTTGTTTTATTTTTCTGGTATTGAGCTAAAACAGAACCACAGCATCATAAATTATGGACAAAATGATCGGAACTGACAGCACTCGACTACTATCTTTCCCTCCCTCTATAGATTATACCTGTCCCGATAAGCCGGTGTTCACTCCGTCCTCACTGGTGGTGAAGTATGGAGATCCAGCCTTTGCCACGTGTGTAGCATGCCAGTCTGACTGTGATGAAAGTCTCGCTAATTTGGAAGCCTCTGGATATAAAGAAAAAAATGGAAGCACATTAAAGTGGAAAGTTAGCAGCTTGACTGAATGGAAGAGTGATCCCATCTGCTATTATATTGATCACAATGGAACTCAGTGTTGTAGCACACTGAAGGTCACTCTGTACCGTAAGTACAATCTTTGAAAATGTCTCAATTTGAACTCTGATGGTGTTTGCTGAACATTTATTTGTGATTTCCTGGTTTCTCAGAAATGCCAACAAACGTGTCCATCTCTGTTTTAAACCATTCTGGGCCAATGCTTGAGAAGAGTCAGTACAACCTTGTGTGTGAAGTAGGGGATGTGGCTCCTGCTGAGAACCTGACTGTGACCTTCTACAGAGGACAGACAGAACTAGGCAAAGCACAGTACTCCAGAACAACTTCAAGGAAACCAGAGAATGGCTCCTTCAGTCTCAGCCTTAACGCCACCAAAGAAGATGATGGAGCCCAGTTCTCATGTGGAGCCAAGCTGGAACTAGGACCTGAAGGACCACAGCGCCCCTTAGTGGTCAGGTCACAGAGTCTCACTGCAACAGTCCACTGTAAGTCAAAGGAAAATCCATTATCAAGTGTTGTAAAATCCACTTCTATTAATTATTTTAAATCTAATATTTTAATTATTCTATGTTAGTAAACAGAATTTTTCAGAAAAAATGCAGTTTAAAAAAGTGATTAAAAAAAAACCTGACAGTTAAAGTTCAGGAACTGCTTTACAATTCATGTCGTTCACCTTTAGTCTTATCCTGTCTGGTGTCGCCACAGGTGGTTAGGCATGGAGTTTTACTGACTGCCCTTCCTTACACATGACCGTGTATCCTGTGTCAGGAAGGGCAACTCTGTATTTTTGACACCACAAAAGTACATGTTTGTAATAGTCTAGAGGGCTTTTTTAACCTTACAATTCACAAAAGGAGTTGTGTAAGAGGTAATGACTCAGTGCCTGTAGTAAAAAAGGAAAACCCAAATCCTGAACTTTGTGACTGCCTGTCATTTCAGCACTTTTTGCACAAATATTTTTGGACTTTTTTTTAAGAGGACGCTTAAAGACTCTTTAAGATCTGACTCACATGTCATGTTCCTCCCTTACATCTGTTAGAGGATGACTCTGCATTGACTTCCTGCTCCGGCTATTTCCTTTCTATTATTATCTAGAATCGCGGCATGCACCTGTTCAGCCAGTTATTTAAGGTTTCTGCTATTGATGCTTCAGTTACTCATCCTTCTGACCTGCTTCATGTCCCTGGGAGACCCGGACCAATATGCTTCTGTGCTTCACTTCCAACCTTTGGTGACCTTATGTATAATCAGAAGTCAAAGAATCTGTTGCAACTACGCTGTAGCTAAAACCTGCAAGGTTCCCCACCATCTATTCCCAAACATCCATGGTCTCATGCCTCCATAGATGGTCCTGGTGTCCTATCTCACAGGACAATTTGGTTATTCTGACAGTCGTAGACCACTTTTCTAAAATGGTGCACTTTATCCCTCATTCCTAATTGCCACCTGTCAAAGAGACTGCAGAGGTCATGTGGCAATGCTTGTTCAGGCTCATGGATTAGAGATATTGTTTCAGATCAAGGTCTCTAATCCATCCCAAACTTCTGGTCTTAATTCTGTTGTCTTCTTTGCATTTCCTTCAGTCTCTTCTCAGGGTTTCCCCCTCAGACCAATGGCCAGGCAGAGACAATCTCAGTATTTGGAGGCAAGTCTTAAAACCCATCTGCCTGGTTCCGAAACGTTATTTGGGTGGAGTAGGCCAACTAGGACTGTGAGAAGTGGGTCCCAGAGGAGTCATTGTAGGCCCCTTCCAGTTTAATCTAGGATCCAGCTTTCATTTTGGAGTTTAAGTGTTATCATCCAAATCAGCCCAGTGGACCACTTGGTGCCGGTGCTTGAAAGTATGGGAGGTTGTCCTGTTCCTTAGCACCTGTAAGAGGATGATCATGTATGAACTTCCTGTGTCAGCTGTTTTCCATCTAATAATCATCTAGGATCATGCCGTGCACCCATTTAGCCAGGTTTTTAAGTTTTCTGCTCCTTCTGTTTCTCTGCCAGATCCTAGTTGTTGATCACCTGTTCCAGAGGTTTTTTATGTTCTGGTTAAGTCGTGTTGTCTCGCCAGTATCCCAACCTCTGCCTGTCCATCATTTTGTGCCCTTCTGACATCCTGACTTATGCGTGTCCTGACTGCCTGGCCCCGACTCGCTTCACTTATCAAAGCTCTTCCGGACTACAATCCTAAAGGAAGTGGTGCCTGTAGAGAATCTTCCTGACTGCATTTCTCTTCTGTTCTGTTGTCGTGGATCTCTACAGAAGCATCACATTTTCTTTTATAAATCCTCCTTTTTTATTTAGATACATTCCATGTTGTGAAATTTGATGAGATAGTTGCACATTTTCCCCCGATAACTTTTAGTAAGTCTCAATTCTTAAATGTGATATCATGAAAGTGGCATTTTTTAACAGCAGTTGAGTGCTCTGTTTTGACAATATCAAACTCCCCCCCCCCCCCTTTTTTTGATAGTATAACTTTATTTCCTTCTCTGTGAATTCCCAACCAGATGGTCCTGACCTGCAGGCAACAGTTAATCCAGATCAGATCACAGTCAAGGAAAAAGGAACTCTCCGTCTGAACTGCTCGGCTGTGGGAAACCCCAACCCCTCATACATCTGGACTCTTCCATTCAGGGGCCCTCACTTTAATGACGGAGTTCTAACCATTGAAACTGCAAGTTCTCAGCATGAAGGGCAGTACAATTGCACTGTCAGCAACAGTGTCAAGACAGTCAGTGTGCTTTTTAACGTGAAAGTCCAAAGTAAGTAAATGACTCACCACAAAAACACAAAACTACCGGTAATCAACCAAAAATGGCTGCTCCATGTTTCATTCATGGAAATGTCTTTGAACCGTCTGCCTCCACAGGTTTGGAGGCCACCTCCTCTGCGGCCCCTCAAGCAGACTCAAGCTTCACAACAGCTAGAAGCACTGTGACGACTCCTTCTGGACCAACAAGTGATGTCACACCACAGTTCAGTTTACAGGTTCATCAAATCATTCTGTGTTCTGTGATTTTTGTCTCTTTACAGGCTTCAGCTTATAGTTTGTAAACTGCTAACCCACAGGAGTGGATTTACCACTAGCCAGAATGCCTGTTGCCCCCAACACTTTGGGGCCCCTGAGCTGAGCACTTAACACATACGGTATATGTATGTATAAAATAATGTCCACGCCTATTACTATTTAAAGTCCCACTCCAATCATCTTTTGACCTATGGTAAAAGTGTTCCCAGTGGTCCTTTTATGTTGTTTTTAGTCAAAATAGAAAAAAAACTCTGTTGTTTTCTAGTTTCTGCAGAGCAGCATTAGTTAATTAGAAATTCTGAGTTGTAGATGGGACCATTGGGGCAGATTAACCCTGCCCACATTTTCCATCATCCCTTTTGCATCCCTTTGGATTTTTGACACTGATGCTATCTAAAAGTGGCTAATGAAGAAGGTCTTGGATTTAAAAAATGATTAATACAACCACTGCTGAGGGCCCCGTGTAATTGTTCGCCTGGGGCCCCCAAACTACCAAGTCTGCCACTGCTAACACATGTGTAATGGAGGATTAAGTACTTAACCTTATGTTGATGCCTAACCACTGGAAGGGATCCTCCCTGACACCTGTGTGCTACGGTAAAACTCTGCTGACATGGGTAAACTTTTAGAAGAAACATAGTGTTTTGGTTTTGGGATTATTAGTGAGTCATAAACTTTGAAATGATTCCTTCAAGAAAGATAAGTTCTGGCAAAATGTGAACAAAATAACCTTCTTTCTTCCTACTTGATGTCTTAACTGTTCCACCTGGTCTTGCACTGCTGACATGCAACTTTCAGTTCATAAAAGTTGATGACTTCATTTGAAGAAAAAAGCAGAAACCACGTTGTAAACTTTGTTTTTTGCTGCTCAAATGTTAAACCTTTTTTTTCCCTTTTCTTAAAGTTTACAGAAAGATTGTCTTGAAACTTTATTCTAGTAACTCCATCCGAAGCTTCTCATAAATATCCGACATTTTAAATGCAAAAGAAGGAGAGACTGATACTGATGAGATCCCATTCGTCCCTGGCTCATCAGCTGTAGCAAAGGAAGCAGCTTTTTGAGTTTTAAAAAAGGGGGGGGAGGCATTTAAAATAAAACTTTTGTGCATTTATGAATGAGCTTTAATGCTGGAATTTTTAAAAGAGAATTTAGAAGAAAAAAATGCAGATTTAGGAAAAGGATTTCAAATGTAAAAAGGCTTTCATCATATTCACTCTGAATATAAACTTTGACTTATTCTGCACGTTCATCCTGCTTGCTTGTGTTTGTGGTATCTTTGGCTGAAACCTTAGACCAGTGTTTTTCAACCAGTGTGCCGCGTCACACTAGTGTGCCGTGGAAGATGGTCAAGTGTGCCGTGGAAAATTGCCCTCATTAATTGATCTAAAAACATTTCCCATCTCCAGGAAATCAGCTCTTTGTTCATCCTTACAGGCCCTGATAAAACACAAAGAAATTAGGAATATGAAAGATCATAAAATACTTTTTCTTTGTGTTTATTTGATTCTATTAAAGACATTTTGATAAGAATGACGGTACTGCGATTTAGCCGCAGCTTAATCTGTTTTAGGAAAAGTCCTGCCCCTTTAACTGTCTCCGCCAATCATTCTTGGATTCTTAATCACATGTCTTCAGTCTAACCAATCAGAAGTGGCTAAAGTCTTGACTTCCTTGTTCTGAATTCTGCTCATAAAGTCTCTCAGTTCCAACAAAAATACCAGCTAAAGCTCGTCTTTAGCGGTGTAGCTTTCCACAGAATCCGGTGTCAGACCGTGGAACAAGTGAACAAAACGATGAAGCTCAGAGACGCTCGTCTTTCTGCTTTCGCCGGATTATTGAACTACATCTCCCGTGATGCATTGGGTTAAAAGTGACAGCGTGAGCGTCTCGGCGCACAACGAGTCTCTCCTCTTAACGTCTTGAAACCACAACGAACACAAATCAAACAGTTTTTAAATCTTCTAACGTAACTTTTATTACATCTTTTAGAAAAAAAAACAGCTGCAACTTCCAGCTTTTTCTGCCACAATTATCAAAAAAATGCACATGAGATTTTGGAGGGGCTGTACATCAATACAGACTGAGTTTCTCCTTTTTTTTTTTGAATGCTGGTGTGCCGCGGGATTTTTGTCAATGTTAAAGTGTGCTGTGGCTCAAAAAAGGTTGAAAAACACTGCCTTAGACCTATCATGGTTTCTTATGAGGAAAATGTACGGCTCATTCTGAAACATTCTACAGCTAGTAAGGACAGCTATGCATTTTTATTGGGCTTTGCTTTGTCATATTTTTTTGTTTTTTTCTGTTGCTGCGTTTTTTAAAGATAATTTGGTCTACGTTTATCTATCTCTTGAAAATAAAAAGAACAATAAATATGGCTGTCATGTCTTCATTTTTTACGTATTTGGAAATCCCTTGTTTTCAGGGTGGTCGCAAATATTTTTATGGCGATGTCTTTTAAAACCATTTTATTTTCAGTATCAAAAATCTTTTGGTGTTGAATTCCTAGATAAATTTGTTTCCTTGATGTGTGAAATTGTCACAGCTCAAATGTATTTGAGTTATTTTTCCAAAAATGATTAAATTACTGATACCTTGTCTTCTGGATCAAATGTTTATTACAAAAAAAAAAAAAAAACCTAAGGCAAAAAGATGGCAAACAGAAAAATGATCATCATAAACATCCTCCATTCAACCATTTTGTGAACCTGCAGAACCTCTTTCGTGGTCAAGGAGCTGCTGGAGCCTATCCCTGCTACCGTTGGGCTAAGGTGGGGTAAACCCGGGAAAAATCAGCAGTCTGTTGCCACACAATCACACACACTCATATTCCCATTGATTCCTTGGGATCATTCAGAATCGTGCAGTTTTCACTGTGGATTTGTTGGGATGTGGGAAGAAGTGGAGTGTCAGGAGAAAACCCACACATGAACCAGGGACTTATTTCTATTTACTAACCACTACACCACTTTGTAGCCCAACTATGTCCAGTCTTACAATTTTATTGCAGTTTTACTTTTGTAAAATTGACAGAATCCTTAAGTTTGTAACACTGATTACATTTAAAGACATTTGCCATTTTACTGAAAAAGTAAAGATCACACCAAGGTCAAGCTGTTTGCTCCTTCAAAAACTGAAGGTTTACATTTTCTCCTAACAAATAGATTGGATGGATTATGATTTTTTTTCAATGAGTTCATTCTCTGAAAACCAAAATCTTTTTCTGCTGTAAAGAATCACACCATTGCAAATTACCAGTAATGTGTTGACATTTAAATGCTGTCAAACTGAACAGGAAATATGCACTTCCACCTCTCACTTCTGCTTAACCCAAAACTGACTCATAGCTGATCCATGATTTCCATTCTGTCTCCTCACACGGCACTCAAAGAGTGTAATGGATGCAATGTCGTGTCCTGTATGTGTCAGAGCAAATATGTGTATTTCTGATTATGCAACTTAAATGGCATCATTTAGGACACACACACATAGCTGATACCTATATATTAGGGATCTAAAGATTTGTTATAACAGCAATTTGATTCATATATTTTGTGGTTGCTGATACAATTGATAATATTGTTTAATTTTTTTAATAATTCGATTTGATCTGATTCACTGACCTTAAATCTTTACAGGACATCTTTAGCCAAAGGTTCAACCAGTGTGACTCAGAGATAAATACCTGGTACTGAAAAGTGCAGGTGACGTGTTCTTATGTATTTGTTGTATTCTAATGATGTGTTGATCATTTTTTTGCTCCCATGTTTTTGGTCTGTTGTGATGGACTTGGTCGTTTTTATTTTATAGTAAAATAAACCAACCATGTCTCAATTCAAATGGTATTTTCCCAGATCCATTCAATTATTGATTTATCTCATTTTGAAATGATTTTTTTTAATAGTACAGGTAGATTTAACACAATTTGACTGGTTGGATCATAGGAATATAAATGAATTCATCAAATGTATACATACTGTATATTACTTAAAGTATTGGCTCATCTGCCTTGACTCATATATGAAGTGAAGTGCTATCCCATTCCTAACTCATAGAGTTTAATATGATGTCAGTCCAACTTCTCTAGCTATTACAGCTTCAACTTCTCTGGGACGGCTGTCTAAAAGCTTGAGGAGTGTGTTTACAGGAATTTTTTAACCATTACTTCAAAAGTGCATTGAGGTCACACACTGATGTTGGTGGAGAAGGCCTGGCTTTCAGTCTCAGCTCTAATTCATCCCAAAGGTGTTCTGTTGGATTCAGGTCAGGACTCTGTGCAGGTCAGTCAAGTTTATCCACACCAGACTCTGTCATCCATGCTGGAAGAGGAAGAATCTGCTCCAAACTGTTCCTTCAAGGTTGGGAGAATTGAATTCTACAAAATGTTTTGATATCCTGAAGCATTCGGAGTTCCTTTCACTGGAACTAAAGGACCAAGCCCAAGTCCAGAAATACAACCCCACACCATAATTCCTCCTCCACCAAATTTCATACTCGACACAATGCAGTCTGAAATGTGCAGTGCTCCTGCCAACCTCCAAACCAAGACTCGTCCATCAGATTGCCAGATGTAAAAGCGTGAGTCATCACTCCAGAGAAGGCATCTCCACTGCTCTAAAGTCCAGTGGTGGCGTGCTTTACACCACTGCATCCGACGCTTTGCGTTGCACTTGGTGATGTGTGGCTTGGATGCAGCTGCTCGGTGATGGAGACCCATTCCATGAAACTCTCTGAGTGCTGTACTTGGGCTAACGTGAAGGTCACATGAAGAGAGAAAGGTCCTCCATTGAGTACATCAATGGGGGACCTTTCTGTGTGGAGTTTGCATGTTTTCCACGTGGCTACGTGGGTTTTCTCTGGGGTCTCCGGCTTCCTCCCACTGTCCCAAAATATGCTTCATAGGTTAACTGGTTAATCTAAATTGTCGGTAGGTGTGAATGTGAGAGTGCGTGTGTTTGTGATTGTGGACACTCTACCCTGTGACAGACTGGCAACCTGTCCAGGGTGTCCCCTGCCTTTGCCCACAAGTGGCCAGGATAGGCTCCAGCAGCCCCATGACCCCAAAAGGGACAAAACGGAAGAAGATGAATATCTACATGAAACATGGATATTTCGTTTGTCTTCTTTAGTTATTTTTCCTTGTTTTGTTTTGTTTTGTTTTTATTGCTTTAAATAAACCAATTGCAAAAACAATCAAGTGAATTACCTCTGATAGTCATTAAAAGAAGATGAATTGCACAGCTGTGTTGCATCATCAGAACACTATTTTCAATGTGTCATAAAAAAATCAAACTAAGTTAAAATGATTTTTTTTGTTTATTGTGTCACTACTGTGTTTAGAAAGTTTAAAATAACCTCTAACTGTACAGAGAAAAAAAGCATTTAAGAAACTTTCATAACACAGGGAAAGTACAATATTAGAAACATTGGACAAAGTCCCACACATTTCACAAACTTTAAACATTGCAAAGGTACTTTAATGGTTAGCAGATATTTGTCTTAATCATCTCATCAGGCAAACATGTTTACCTGAAACTTTGGTAAGCCTCCACCCAAAAATAGATAAATAAAACACATTGTTTTGAAAAAGTCAGCGATGTCTCAGTTTAAAAGAAATACATTAAAAGCAGCAAAGACGGACAAAGACTTCTAGTTTTAGAAGTAGCTGTTGAAACAACTTCAGAAACAGAAGTTTCTCAAGCTAGAAACTGGCTGTTCAGATGTGGATGATAAACTGTTGTGAGGACTGAATTTGTGTGGTTTTCTTCATGTACTGTTTTCCTTGTCAGTCTCACCGGGTTCAGGCTGATAATCCACAGCTGGATTCATGTAGTTCATCACCTTCAGTCCTTTTAAGTGTCTGGTTTCCAGGTCGTCTGTTCTGTTCTGACACTCTTTTGGTGCGCTGTTGGATTTGTTATGTTTCAAATCAGTTTATTTATTGAATGTTTCAGTTTCTGCCACCATAGCAAGCCTCCTGCATGTTGGATCCTTCATCTCCAGTTCCTGACAACTGTTTACTGCCTCCTTTTGCTACAGGATAAAGAGAACGGAATGAGGAACCAGTGATTGTCAGAATGTGTGGTTTGCAAGCTCTCCTTGCTCTCCAGTTGCAGATAACTTTAAATTTCCCACATTTGAACAGGGTTTATTTCATTAAAAGGCCAGAGTTTGACCATCAGCTTAGTTTTTGACCTAGAGATGAATGTGACTGTTAGAAAACTGAAGCAAGTACATATGTTCGTCACTCACTGAAAGCTACACTTCCATTACACATGTGCATAGATGAGGACTTTTTTAAGCAGTGATAACATCAGCTGGAGCCTTTTTCTGTGGAGTATACACCCGCTTCCTTCCACAGTTCAGAGGCGTGCATCTGGCGATTGTCATTTCCCCAAGGGGAGGGGATTTCAAAATGAGCACAATTTGCTAACAATTTCCGCTCTTCCTCTTACACTACTATTGCTGGGATGGGCTCAGAAGACCCACCATCACCAAAAGTCCACCCCCTCATTTTGAATGAGGCTGAATAGACAGAAAGTTTAAAGTCCTACTCTGATCATCTTTAGATCTATTGTAAAATCATCCTCAGTGGTCTTTTTATATTGAATATGCCGTTTTCAGCCAAAATAAGAATTAGAGAAAGTATGCCCCCACTTCCCGTCACCCAACTGTTTACCCTCTCTGCTGCTGTCTTACAGCCTCTCAGACCCCCATCCTAACATTACCAGTGCAAAGCAAATGACAAGCAATATCAAAGCTATCCAGCCGTACAGTCTTAAGTCAGATGCCAGCTCAGACGAAGAAAACAAAGACGTACATGGATCTAGTCGTCTACAAGTGGATGTATCAGAATGGAGCAGAGCAGGGAGCTTGTGGCCCTCTTTTCTTTGTCACAGCTATAAGCTTTTTCAAACTCTATTTTTTTTCTTCTGCTCCTTATTCAGCACAACTGAATAACAAAGTACTCAGAAATACAATTTAAAGCTCAATTTTCTTCACTGTATATATGTCCCCTATTAACAGAAAAATGCCACAAGAACATGATAAAAATATTAAGGACACAATTTTCATTGGAGTGAGTCTTTAGGTTAGTTGGAGGGATGTAAAGCTTCACTCCCACTGAGAAGCAGGCATTCCAGTTAGGTGCCTCATTCACCCTTTATCCTCATACTGAACATTGCTGGAATTCCTAATTCGGATAGGGAACTGTCAAGCTGAAGTTGAAGTTTACTGCGATAGCAAAAGTGGGAGTTAAGCAACTTAAAGGGATAAATACTGAAGACCATAGAAAGCTCATTTTGAAAAAGGAAGTTGGTGTGTTTCTACACATCCTGTGGCTGCAATTTGTGGTGTCTCTATGGAAAGAAAGAATTCTGAGGAGCTGAACTTTCACTTTTTAGATTAGATAGATTTATTTTTGGGATATTGATTTTACTTTCATTATGCTTAGGTAACTTTTTCATCAGGCTTTTTATGAAAAGTCTTTTTGTGCATATATTTGGCATCTGACTCAAAGCTGTATGGTTGGAAAGCTCCAATGTTGCTCGCCATTTTATTTGCACCGGTAAAACTGCTGACTGAGAAGTTCATGCTGGTTCTTGTCATTGTCCTCATAGAGGGACTTCCCCACAAAGCCCCTCTTCCGAATTCCTTTTAGAGAATGAAGGATTTTACTTTCACAAAAGCTTTTTATACAGATTTGATTTTTATACAGCTTTTAATAAATGCTTTTTAATTACTTTTTATTTGTATCAAAAATGCGCTATATGTTTACATGTTTGTTTTTTTTCCCTATAAGTCCATTGTCTGATCCCTAAAGCTGCATGCAGAGAGGTAGGGAGGGTCTCAGTGGTGTTGGCAGGGATGCTTGGGGTGGGTCTAGAGCTGGCCTCTGGTGTCAAGTAACCTTAAAGTGTGAGTATCCAAGGAACGCCCCTGCATGAGTGTTACACGAGATTTAGGGGGAGTGAAGTCACTCCATGTTGTGAGGAATGCAGAGAAACGGTCTCCAAGGCTTTATAAGGACCATGTTCCTCTCCAAATAAAATAGCTCAATTAGACTTTTTGGATTGTGCTTCTTCCTCGACTAAAAAAGAACTTGGGTAAGACATTTTAGGACGGGGAATCACGTCTCAACAAGACAGATGTTCCTTTTTTTTCTTCAGAGAGAGAACATCCTGCTGGGAAATCCCAGCGCTGCCTGAGTCTACGAGGAGGAGGGATAGTTATTTTAATATAAGGAGTTTCAGTTTCAGTTTGTAGACCCTCTCTGACCGCTCCTGGTTGTAAAGATTTTACGTAAACCTTGTTTTGAATTTAAAAAAAAGACATTATGAGTGCCTCTTCAGTGTTTTTGACAGTTCCTCTGCTGGTTTCTCTGATGGTTTCTCTGCTGGTCTTCGAGGTGAACAGCTGCGGTAAGTGTCCAGAATCAAGCTTTGTATCTTAAATCCATTTTCTTTTCTTCCTTGTGAAAAACTGATGTGGACATGTAAAGCTAAGCAGTCATTGTTTATTTATGTCCATGGATGTTTGGTGGTTAAACCCCAAGAACCGCGACGAGCAGGAAAACATTTCTTCTTCCTGTATGAAGCCATGTGGAAAGCAAAATACAACCAGTATCCATTAAATAGGTAAAAAATATGTTTGCTTTTAATTAAATATGTGTAGAAACAAACAGGTAAACAAAAAGAACAAATCCATTCACATTTTGGTTGTATAAAGTTTACTGGAACATTGGACTGGAATGATGGACTGATTTGGAGTGATGATGATGGTTTTTTGATGCCATCGCGTGTTGGTCACTGTGATGCACTTGGTCGTTTGTGACGTTACGGTTAAATAAAACAGTGTCTCAATCCAAAGGGTATTTTCCAATGTCGATTAAAATTCAATATTGCATCGATTTGTTACATTTTGAAACAATTCTATATGTTAGAGGTTAATTGGATTAACAATTTGCCTCACACAGATCAATCTGGTTAGATCAAGGGAACTTAAATTGATCGATTAATTTGATTAATCATTACACCCACACTGTAATGGTTGAACTATGCTGATTTAAATTTTCCTTTATTGTTGCAGTTTTGACAAGGGGATTGGGAAATAAAATGTAAAAATCCTATAGTTTCAAATAAGAAATCAAAATCTTAAGTAAAAAAACTACTTGAGACTATTAAATGTAAAAGGTTTTTTTTGGTAGCTGATATATTAATGTTTTTTCATTGTCATTTCAGAAAAGGAAATATTTTGTGAAGGAGATCATTTTCAAATGTTTTAAACTTGAAGGGGTTAATAAATGATGAGGGTCAGTTTGATGATGATGCGAGCAGTTTGTTTTGCTAAAAGCCTCAGGCAAGCAGAGCTATTTTTTATTATCTTAATAATTTTAGTCCATCCAAATCAATGGCCTTTAATGGTTTTCAGACTTTAGAAAGATCAATATTATGCCTCTATGTTTATTTAGTCACTGCAGTGCTAAAAACAGCAACAATCAGAAAACATTTTAAAAATTGTGCTTTTTCCTGAAATTGATGGTTGGTAATGTTGATAACCAGGAGGTAATGAGATTACTTTAGTACTGTTATTAAAACATAAAAATTTTAATTAATAATAATAATGGATTGGATTTATCTGCGCTTTTCAAGACACTCAAAGCGCTTACATTGTATCCATTATTCATTCACTCCTCATTCATACTTGGTGATGGTAAGCTACGGTTGTAGCCACAGCTGTCCTGGGGCAGACTGACAGAGGTGTGGCTGCCATTTTGCACCTATGGCCCCTCTGACCATCACCAGGAGCATTCATGCACATTCACACACCAGTGGAGCCACACTGGAGGCAAGGAGGGTGAAGTGTCTTGCCCAAGGACACAACGACATTTTGGCTGGTGGGAGCGGGGATCGAACCGCCTACCCTTCGGTCATTGGACGACCCGCTCAACCACCTGAGCCACTGTCACCCATAGCTAATAGTTAACATAATTGAGAAACAATACTTATTTTCTAAAAAACATAAAAAAATAAAAATTTGTTCAAGTTTTTTTTATGTTTAAAGATGGAATTATGTGACTATAGAACTATTTGTACGTTTCCTATATAGATACTGTACAATTTTTTCATAGATTGTTTCATTGTATTTAGAAAAAATCAATTGGTGGCAGTTACAGTCGGCATAAAAAATGTTTATTTTTTTCTCCCTCTACAGATAATACCTGTCCCGATAAGCCGGTGTTCACTCCGTCCTCACTGGTGGTGAAGTATGGAGATCCAGCCTTTGCCACGTGTGTACCATGTCAGTCTGGCTGTGATGAAAGTCTCGCTAATTTGGAAGCCTCTGGATATAAAGAAAAAAATGGAAGCACATTAAAGTGGAAAGTTAGCAGCTTGACTGAATGGAAGAGTGATCCCATCTGCTATTATATTGATCACAATGGAACTCAGTGTTGTAGCACACTGAAGGTCACTCTGTACCGTAAGTACAATCTTTGAAAATGTCTCAATTTGAACTCTGATGGTGTTTGCTGTACATTTATTTGTGATTTCCTGGTTTCTCAGAAATGCCAACAAACGTGTCCATCTCTGTTTTAAACCATTCTGGGCCAATGCTTGAGAAGAGTCAGTACAACCTTGTGTGTGAAGTAGGGGATGTGGCTCCTGCTGAGAACCTGACTGTGACCTTCTACAGAGGACAGACAGAACTAGGCCAAGAACAGTTCTCCGGAACAACTTCAAGGAAACCAGAGAATGGCTCCTTCAGTCTCAGCCTTAACGCCACCAAAGAAGATGATGGAGCCCAGTTCTCATGTGGAGCCAAGCTGGAACTAGGACCTGAAGGACCACAGCGCCCCTTAGTGGTCAGGTCACAGAGTCTCACTGCAACAGTCCACTGTAAGTCTCATGGGAAAACCATACAATGTAAACAAACCATGCTCAATTGGGGTTGTGTTTTGATAAACAAGACAATGCCATGGACAGTTTTCCCATTAAGCTTTAAATCTCAAAAAAGGTTCTCAAAAAATATTAGTACTTGCTATCGTAAAATTACAAATACAACTAAACAAAAACATTTTGAATATTGCATAAAAACAAAAAGCAAAAACATAAGAAGGAATTAGTCTGGTAAATTTTACTGTCAGGAAATCAGTCTTCACAATGGGCTTAATCCAGCGTGGGTCTTTAAAATTGACTGTATGTTGGAACTGGACTTAGTGACACCCCCCCCCCTTTTGTTTTCCAAACAAAAAGTAAACCGCTGGTCCCAAAAAGCCAAAATAGACTTCTATAGAGTGCTATAGAGAAATAGTAAACAGTTTTTGTGCATTCATTTCAAATTTGAGTCAGGTAGCTAACAGCAGCCTATATTCATCTTAATGTATACACAGCAAATAAAATGAAATACTTTTATGAAAAATTTACCCAAGTATTGCGGCCATTGTCTTATTCAGAGTGAACCAAAGAGCTTTTTCCCTGCCAGCGACAAATTTTCATTTGAAGTTTTGTATTTTGCTTCTATTATTATTTGAGCATGAGGAAATCTTCTTTATTATAATCCAAGTATACCCTAAATATGAAAAATGAACGGAGAATTATTGCAGCATTGAGGTCATGATGCAAAGTGTAGTCACGTCCAACTTTTGTGTCCATCATCTTTATCTTTAACCAGACGGCCCTGAGCTGCAGAATGAAGTGAATCAGATCAGCATCTATGAAGGAGAAACTCTACAGCTGAACTGCTCGTCAGCGGGGAACCCGCCCCCCTCATATACCTGGATTCTTCCATTCAATGACTCTTCCCCGGCCAGCAGTGTTCTCACCTTTAAATCTGCCAATTTTAAGCATGAAGGCCAGTACAACTGCACTGTCAGCAACAGTTTGATGGCAGTCAGTGTGATTTTTGAGGTGGACGTCCAAGGTGAGTTTAAAAGCAGCTGCTGGTCCCAAAAAGGGGTTCCTTGGGCATTTGGTATGTCTGATATTCTGTTCTTTGTTGTTGCAGTTAACTTCCTCCCGTACATCATAGCTGCAGCAGTTGTGCTTGCTGCTGTGGTTTTGACTATAGTTGCTGCAAAAATTTACTGTTGCTACAAACACAAGTACATGAGAGATTACAACCTGAAGGATGTCTTCCGTCTGCGCCGTCATCCCTCTCAAGGGCCCTATTAGAGTGAGAGTCTACAAAACTGAGAAGGATGGACAATGTGATGCTGGCCAAAGACGAAAAGCTGATGACTGTTTGTCTGGATTAATTATTTTTTCATGCAGTACAACAGCAATCATGAGTGTATATACACTGATATATACATATATATAGCTGTTTTAAGACAGCGGTCTTGCTCTTTGCACTGCATCAATTTAGATTTTTTAGTCACTTTGTTTTTTCATTTTAGCAGCCACAAAGTTTTGTGTGTTCATTTTAGTATCTCCAACCAGTCAATTAAGCCTATAGACTAAGACGTAAAAAAAAAAATAATAATATATATATATATATATAATATATTATATATATATAATTATATATATATATATATATATATATATATATATATATATATATATATATATATATATATATATATATATATATATATATATATATATAAAAAAACGCCCCTCTCACCCTCCGCGGGTGGTTTCTCCTCCAAGCTCGGGTCCTCTACCAGAGGCCTGGGAGCTTGAGGGTCCTGCGCAGTATCTTAGCTGTTCCTAGCACTGCGCTTTTCTGAACTGAGAGGTCTGAGGTCTTTCCAGGTATCTGTTGTAGCCACTCCTCCAGCTTGGGGGTTACTGCCCTGAGTGCTCCAATTACCACAGGCACCACTGTCACCTTCACTTTCCAGGCTTTCTCCAGTTCTTCTCTGAGTCCCTGGTATTTCTCCAGTTTCTCATGTTCCTTCTTCCTGATGTTTCCATCGCTTGGCACTGCCACATCCACCACAACGGCTTTCCTCTGTTCTTTATCCACCACTACAATGTCTGGTTGGTTTGCCATTACCATCCTATCAGTCTGGATCTGGAAGTCCCACAGGATCTTTGCCCTCTCATTCTCTACCACCTTCGGAGGTGTTTCCCATTTTGACCTTGGGGTTTCCAGTCCATATTGTGCACACATGTTCCTGTATATTATTCCAGCCACTTGATTGTGGCGCTCCATGTATGACCTGAAAGACAAGATCATGTCTACAATGATATATATATATATATATATATATATATATATATATATATATATATATATATATATGTAAATACATGTAAGTGTCACCTTATGTCAGGTTTTATAACAATACAGAAATGTTATGTTATTTTGATAAAACTTCTGATCTCTGAACCTTTTTAGGAACATGTCCAAGGTGCAGTTAAAATCAAGAGGGGAGGGGCCGGAGTGGTTGGCGGATGCGCTAAGTAGCCCCACCCTCAAGTTACATCTTAGATTGATCCCCTACCTGTACGTGAGGAAGGAGGGGCAGTTCAGGGACAGCTTTTAGAGTGACCTCCAGCGTTTGAAACCGAAAAAAATTATTTATTGAATGAGCCTATTTTTTCTCTATTTGTTTTCGTGGAATTGTGTATTTGCAATGACGGCTGCACCACATGATTGTGTAGAAAACAGACCCACTTGGTGTAACTGTACTTTTATGATAATTTGTACCAAACACTGGTCACTTAAACTTACACTACTAACAATGCAGGTTATCAGTACCTGAATCAAAACATTGTTCTGATAAAAAAAAGTAATCAACAAGAATGGAGAATGTCACTTCCCTTAGACTTTAATGTGATTTTTTTTTATCAATAAATGTGTTAAATTTGTCTGTGTTTCAAGTTTTGAACCTGACAAAAAGGGTTAACTTCATTGTTTTTGTTGTTGTTGTATTGTAACAATTTAGTGTAATTTTTTGCTCTCATGCACCTTTGAAGTTTAAAAGAAAGTGTCTTCAAAAGCTACTGTCTGTTTTATGTTAAAAAAATACAATACAAATAAATGTTTGTGTATATGAAAAAAAAAGAAAGCAGGAGAAGGTAAAAATATATTTTTACAAAGCGTTTGGTTTCAATTTAATCACAACACTTTTTTTTGAACTTTTTGCTTAAACCACTTTTGTTTGATCTGTGTTGCAGGTTTTAACCCTGAAGAACCCTGGATCACATTTTTCCGCCATTTATTTTGTATTTGTGTGTTTATTTATTCATTCATTCATTCATATTTTTTATTTTTTGTTTTGTTTTTGGTCACTGTTAATTAAAATGAACACATTTAGAGAAGATACAAACAAGTGCATCCAAAACAAATCAATGATCATGCATTTTTCAACCTAAATGAATACAAAGGACTCGTAAATAAGAAATTACAAGATAATAATAAATTGTAAACATAGAATAACAAGAACCCTTTAAAAAGAGAACATATTACACATTAAACAAGTGCAAAGCTTCATGTATGGTACACTTTGGGAGTAAGAACATATTTAAGAGTATTATCAAGTTCATAAAACTCCACAAAATAGTAAAAAAAACTTTTTGCTCGTCTTCTTTTTGAAGTGCATTTTAAAGAAGTAATGAATTACCAGTATTTTCTATGTTTTTATTATTAAAACTTAAATAGTCCGAAAAATTTGATGTTTATGACTTTATTTACTATTTATAAATCGTATATCTACTAAAGGTTAAGTAGATTCAGGAGGGTCATTACAAAAGCTACAGTTATTATCAATATTTGATAATGCATTATTGACCCGAACAACAATCTCATGACGTAAGAGCGTCGGGGAGACGTCACAGCCGCGCGCAAATAGGATTCCCTGAGAGGGAGAGAGAGGGAGAGAGAGAGAGAGAAAAGAAAAGAAGCCCTCGCGCCTAAGAGGATTGACGTTTCTATATGTGTCTCTGTGGTGACTTGTCGCGTGCGCTGTGGGTCTAGAGTCGCGGTGGAAGTCTCCCAGGTTGAATCGGAAGTGAACAGGAGGAAGATGAGCAGAGGGATCGACTACAGCGCCTGGGATCACATCTATGTGTCCGACGATGAAGAAGCCACCAGTCCTTTCGTGGACACCCCGAGCTTGTTCCGAATGAGACACCGGGTCAGCAGAGAACCCTGTTCTAGCTGTGGAGTTTAGTCACCAGGTGTTCCGTTGAAACGTGGACTGTAACAGTCCACTGTTGTGTAGCTCAGTTACTTCCAAACTGTAAAGTGCTGTCTTGCCTTTCCTTTGTTGTGTGATTGATTAATCATGACGTGTAATCATTTAATCTATTTTTAATGTAACCTAAGAACTGCTGTGAAAAGCCTCATTTTGGGTTCATTTAAATTTCTGACATTGTGTCACAGTAAAAGGACAAAATACAATTAATGAAGTTTCTCTATTATAACAGACTTTCAACCTTTAATTTTACACCACCAAGGGGGATTTTATTAATCTAGAGATACGGGGGAAAAAAATCAAATACAAGTTCTTTAAATTTAAATAAAGTTTCTGAAGGAATCATTATCCAACAACAGGTTTTAGTCACAATAAAGGTGTAAATAAATCACAACATTATTTTCATTCAAAGCACTTGCTTGGATAATTCAGTTTATCAAAAAAAAATTGCTTTATTTCCACAATTTTCCAGAACTTCTGTGTAAAATCTTTTTGGACTGTTTAGCTTTTGAAATGCAAATATACTTCCAATATATTGAACAAGTTAAAAAACACAGCATATTTGTAGTTCATAATAATAATGATTTCATATTTACTCTGTTCTTTTTTGTTAGATCTAAAGCATTAAAATTAAAAGTTTTTGTAGAATAAGATCCTTTACATTGCAGGAATAATGAGCATGTTATGATAACACCCAAATCAAATTGTGCATAAGCCACATGAACAGTCACCATTGTAATGATGGTCAGATCCTTCGAGGACTAGTTCTGAACGTATAAGATTCCTTTACGGATATTCTACTATCACATGACCCGATTAGGAAAACTCCAGAATGCTTGAAGTGTAGAGGATTGTCATTTTTATACAATTCTCATACCTGGAATGGCTTGGACTTGCATTGGTGTTGGTACTTAAAGTAACATAGTTTTTTGAAACGTGCTTAAACTGTGAAATAACAGAAAAAATGCTAGAAAAAGCCAGTTTTCTCCAAACCTATCTCTCATGGTTCAGATCAAGAAGAGGCTCACAATAAATTAATTTGTGTTTTAGGCATGTTTATTTGCTTTCTAATGTCCAGACTGCCTTTTCTTGTCACAAATACTTTCTGAAAAATGTACTGTAATGTATTTGGTTTGACGCTCTTCTTTAACCTTCTTTTGATAACTTTTATCCACTCTGGAACATCAGTCCCGGCTGGAGAAAATGGCAGCATTCCAGCAGAGAGGAGAAGATCTGCAAACTAACTTTGCAGAATGCCAAAGGCTCCTAGAAGAAACCCAGAGACGTCTCCGATACCTGCAGGACGGAATGAAGGATCGAGAGGCAGACGAGGAGAAAGAGGCTGAGCTGAAGAAAGTCCAGTCTGAGGTGGAGAAACTGAAACAGGATGAAAAGTCATTTCAGTTACTGATGGAGGACCATCAGCGAGAGGAAAAGAAACTGCCCTGGAATGTCGACACCATCAGCAAAGAAGGTTTCAGCAAGGTAGCGACGGTTTGTGCATGACATAAGGTGGGATCACTCCTCTGATTTCCTGATTCATCCATGTGTCCTCATTTCTAGAGTGTATTCAACATCAACTCTTCAAGGAAACAGGAAACACTGGAAGAAAAAGTGGAGAAGCACAAAACTTTTGTGGAGAAGTATGCAGAGGAAATCAAGCATTTTGGTACTAACATTAATGCCAGATTTTTCATTCTTTTCTTTGGTATTACAATTTACTCATACACGTTTACATTTATGTGCCCTAAATGTTTTAAAATACTAGATATACTTTATTGTTGTTACTATTCATAACTAAATTAACAACATTTATGATTGATTTCATTTAGATGAGTTTTAGTTATGTAATGTTTTTTTTTGTATTTTTGTATGTTTAGCAAGTCATGATTCCAGTCATGTTTGTCACCATCCCTGAGAAATATGCTCATGTTCTGATAGTTATCACGTTTTAAACGAATGGTCTCTCATGAGAAAAGTTCATTTCTTTTAATATGTGAACGAATGGGGTACAGCCTTAACATTTTAGAACTGTCCAAATAATAATAATAATAATAATAAAAATAATAATAATAATAATGATAAAGCAGTGAATGCTGGGATTTGTATTTGCTGTGGGGGAAAAGGATGGAACAGGAAATATTCAACATAATGTTAATGACAGTAAACTAAAGGTTCTGGCCAGACTTTAGCATCATTACTCAAACTCAATACATTTATGTCTCACAACCTGTTGCACATTGTTCAAAGTGGGAGAGAACCTCAGTTAAAGGGGATATGAATAGAATTAAAGTAACTAACTGCTTTATTTGTAATGTGGGGACTTCTGTGAACAGGTATGTTGCGGCGTTGGGATGACAGTCAGAAATATCTATCTGACCACCCACACTTGGTGTGTGAAGAGACAGCGAATTACCTTGTTGTCATCTGTATTGATTATGAGATAGATGAGGTAAGTGCTGACAGAAGAAAAATGAGCAAAGTCTGCCTGTTCACAATGCCTGAATGTCCTTACAGAAACATGCACTCATGGAGCAGATTGCCCACCAGGCTATTGTCATGCAGTTCATTTTGGATTTAGCCCGAACGCTCAGTATTGACCCAAGAGGCTGTTTCAGGCAGTTTTTCTCCAAAATCAAGGTCTGTCTGAACTCTTTACTGTCTCAAACCCAAGTGAAAAGCCTTTTTTGTGGGGCTTGTTGCAGCGTTTTGATTCCTTTTTAGACTGCAGATAAGCCATATCAGGATGCCTTCAATCATGAACTGGAGCTGCTGAAGGAACGGATCTGCAAATGTGCACAGCTTCGTATGGATGGTGCAATGAAAGAGCTGGAAGAAGAGGAGAAGCAAACAAGACTTGGTCCAGGGGGGTTAGACCCGGTGGAAGTCTATGAATCCCTACCAAAGGTAAACCAAGGAACATATCTTTAACCTACTGCAGTGTTTCACCTCTTTCCAATACATAAAGACTCACTCTGATCATCTTTTGATTTATTTTCAAAGTGTTCCAAGTGGTTGTTTAATTATGATTGTGCCATTTTTCTGCCCAAATCAAAAGACCTGTGTTAATTTCCCAGAGCATAGTTTCTGCAGGGCAGCAGTAGTTCATTGGAAATTCTCTTCTATGATGTGTAGGTGGGACCACACCCCTCTTCCCTTTCCTGCTGTTGAAAGTTCTCTGTTTACTCACTCTAATGCTAGCTTACAGCCCCTCACACCCCCAATCTAACATTAGAAGTGCAACAAAAATGGCAAACAATATTGGAGCAATCCAGTTGGACAGTTTTGAGCCAGATGGCAGCTCATATGAAGAAAATGAAGACATACATGGATTTAGTCGTCTACAGGTGGACGCATCAAAATTGGGTGGAGCAGCATGTTCTCTACTTCACAAAAATTCCCATCCTCCATTATTAGAAAAATGCCACAAGAACATGTTAAAAACACCAAAAACACAATTTTGATTTGAAATGGTTATTTCAAGCAATCAAGGAATAATGCACGTAACAATACAATCATCAGTTATACATTCATTCAAAGACGTATCAAACTTAGGATAATTAGATATTAAATCAAAGATTGCTTGAAAAAGAGTCAAAGGAAGGGAACTTATATCATTCCACCCCTGTTCTACCGTAACAATTTTATTACATGATTTATCATTGTCCGGTTCATAACTTTTCATCTCTTATCAATGCCTTACCAACACAGTTTCATCAGCATCAATACATCACATGACAATGATGAATTAATTCACAATTATGTCAAGTAGACATAACTATTTTGTATAATAACATACCACATACAGATCAGTTATCTAAAATATATTCAGATTATTTTCATTAGAAAAATCATGTTTATGATTAAAAACAACATCATCAGAAAATAAACATAACAAATCAAGACTTTTTGGAGCAAGTGAATTAATACAACGAGAAAGCAATCATTTTAACCATCTTCAATAATTGATAAGGATATTTTTCTTGTTTTCGTTTTTATAATAAGGTAATGCTGTGATATAAAAAGGGTCCATATATTTTAATTGGAATGGGTCTTTAAGAGATTTAACACTAACAAAGTGGGTTCTATTCAATGGCGATAATAGTGTAGTTGCTACCATGTTACTATATTATATCTCTTTAGGAAATACAAAGAAGCTTTGATGAGAAAAACATTCAGATGCTGCAGGAAGCTATGAACAGGATGGACCCGGAGGTCAGTGCATGTGTTCATTTCTCATCAGTAAACTGTTTTATTCCGGTTCCTTCGTTTGAAACCTCAGGTTTCCTTTTTGACTGATCATTTTACTTCTCTTGCTATGAGGTGTTCTTTTTTCTGCCCTCTGAGCCAAAAACAACAACATATGAATAAACACAACAGTGAGATGTCACATTTTCACATTTATGTCAAAGGACTGCATTCCTCTCTCCTGAAAACAACCAACACAACAATGTTTTTTCATTTGACCTGAACTTCTTGCTGTTGTTGTTATTCCTGCTTTTCTGGGAAAAGAGAAGATCACACAAATAAATGTTTATGTCTTTCTAATTTCCAGTCCAATTTATAATAAAATGTTTTCTATTTCTTCACCCTCCCTTACATACATTTTTAAAAAGTCAGTTTTCAGCTGATGCTGCTTTTCAATTTTGAGTTATTTTTTGTTAAACAAGCATTAAGCTGATAGAGGCTTGTTGATATTCTGACGGTGTGTTAAGTAATAAAAAAGAGAGATATGTCTTTACCGAAGAAGGAATGAGGTCTTCAACTGACAGAAAAGAGTCTGCTTTTTCTCACTACAGGTGAGGAAAATTCTCATTCAGTTATTGTCGAATCAGTTCTTTGAACTATTATCGATCTGTGGATTTTTGTGTGATGAATTCCAGAATAAGATTTGATAGACTCGTTTTTTTTCCAAAATTGAAAAGATCATATAAAAATTAAATATAGAAAAATAATAATGAAGTACAATAGCTAAGTCTTTTAAGTTTTCATCTTTATGCCTTCAATTCATAAAGGTACATAATTGATTTAACTTACTGCAAACTTTTATAAAAAAAAAAGCTTAGTTTTTAGCAAATCAAAGCAGTGAATCTCTTCTGAGCTCCATGGCTGCTGATATGAGAGATGAATATGATTCACTTCTTATAAATCAACATTGACGAGTGAATGGCTGCAAGGTTTTCAGTGTGATCTGTATGAATTTAAAATGATTTGCTGCCTGCAGAAAGCTGATTGTTTTTGCACAGATCAATGATTTATTGTGATAATAATTTGATTTGTACAGGAAGGCAGATACCATATAAGGAGGTGCATTGACTCTGGATTGTGGGTCCCTGATGCAAGAGAGGATGAGGAGGAGGAGTACGAGGAGGAAGAGGGGGAAGATTAAATAAATGGAGTAAAAGCTTAACTTACAGTACCAATAGATATTTTTAGCTACTCAAAATGTATTATCAAAGATTATTTGTCGTCTACAACAGGTTTGCAAATAATTGTTAGTATGTTCCTTTTTGCAAAATATATGTATATGTCAACTAATAAATCCCTTTTTTAAAAGGAAGTAAGTTTGTTAAATGTTTATTTAACTTTTTAAAATCATCACATGTAGTATTTTGATATCATTTAAAATTATTATCAAATTTAGGAGTGGCAGACGTAAAAAATTGTGTATTTTTTGTACATTTTTAGGATAGGCCAATAGTTGTATTTTAAACATTCTTAACTTTTGTATCTATAAAACTAATTTTTCTTTATTTTTATGTAACCAGTCCCTAAATGATAACATCTCACTGTTTGTTTTTAGCTTTTTTTTCACCTGGACTGTGCCTGTTTGATAAAAATGCTGAAACATAACCTTGACAAGTATATTAAAAAAAGACTGGTTCTATGTTTTCAACCCATTCAACTTGCTTACGAGTTAGTTTAACATCATGTCAAATTTTAAGCAGGATCATGGTTGTTGATTAGGGTAGGGTGCATTGGAGTGCATGTTAACCCATGTGCTATCCGGTGTGGTCAAGATGACCATTGACGTGTTCTCCCTACCATGACAAAGTGGATAAAGGTGGAAAGGATTTCATGTAATCCATGGAAACCAGTGAAGATCACTAATCATTGAAGAAAAAAGTTCAGTGCACTGTCTTGTGGGGTCTAGATGACCCACCTCCCAATGTTAAAGTACCTAGGATAGCACAAGGGTTAAATGAAAGTTGGATCCAGACCAGGGTTTATTGGTTTGCTTTTTTTTTCACAAGTATAAATGCTCGTCTGAACTCTGGTCCTCCTCAGAGGTCCTTCTCACACTCAAAAAAAGGAAATTACCAGCCAATTAAGTTAACGAAAAAGTAACTTGTCATTTCAACCAGAAAATTTTATGTTTGTAAATCTTACGTGAATGAATCATGTCGATTGTACATAAAAAGAATCCATTTAAAAGTTACTAATTTCAATCATGTTGATCCAACATGATACCATTAAATTGGATGCATTAGTAATCGCAAGGAATTGTGGGATACCATTTTCTTTGTCTATCTGGGCAGATTTGGGTCTAAGTGTGAGTTTTTGTCCATGGGTTTTATTGTCTAGCTGTTTTACTCTGTTTTAACTAGTGATTTAAACTGTTATGTTTATTTTTTTTTGCACCATGAGTTAAAGTTTGGTAGAGGATGAAGACCAACCCCCTTGTGTGGCAAACTGTTAATGTTCCAATACTTAACACAGAGTTCGCGGTAATTGAGCTCCTGTCTTGTGATGGACTTTGCTGGGTAATTCATGTCTTTGATGTGAAAATTAGAAGACCCATTGGTTGTAACTTTGGAACAACATATCAATTACAGATGAATAAATAAAATTATAGAAATAAATAGAAATTCAAGTTAAATAAACTTAATTTACTTAGGTGTGACCAATTGAAGTGATTCAATTAAATTGGATCAACTTTTTTCTTTTTAGAGTGAGCAACAATATCAATTTAAAGTTGGGTGCAACTGCTCTATTTAAATTGAATCAACTTAAATTTATTAGTTTGAACCTAAATACATTAAGTTGACCCAACCTAAATTCATTAAGTTGAGCCAACCTAAATAAATTAAGTAGGACCAACATGATTCATTTTTGTTCAAGTAACGCAATCTAATCATGTGGAAATCCTTTCCATAATTTTTTTATGTTCATTTAAAGTGAACGTTTTTTGAGTGCAGAGGAATGGTCTCAGGTTCACATCAGGATGAACTAAAAATCACACTATACATTGCAATGTGAATACCTCTCTTCTACTCGTTTAAACACCAAGCATCTTATTGGGACTGGAAGTTCGTCTGCTCAAAACCAAGCATAGTCATACCTAATATTTTAAAAATGGGACCCAATGCCTCCCTACTTGACACTCAGCATCAATGAGTTGGTTCCTGAATTCAGCTGTGTCTGCTGCTCACCGCTCCCCACACACCTAGGTGCATAACAGCTAACCAGACTGTGACTTTAACCCTTGTGATATCTTAGATGACCCCACCCTTACATTGACGGGTTATTCCTACTATGACAAAGGTGGATAAAGGTGGAAAGATTTCATGTAATCCATGGACACCAGTGAAGATCACAAATCATTGAAGAAAAAAGGTTCAGAGCATCCTCTACTGTCTGCAGGAAAGGGCAGGGCTGCCTGTTCTTCCTGAGGAGGTATTTTGATGTCTGCAGCAGCATGCTCCACATGTTTTACTTGCCTGGGGTGGCATGCATCTTCATATTTGCTGCAGTCTGTTGGGGCAGCAGCCTAAAATAGAAGAACTGCAGGAGACTGGACAGGCTGATAAACAGGGCCGGTTCCGTTCTGGGAGGGGAGCTCACATGAGACTGTGGTGGAGGTGAAGCTGGAAAGTAAGTTCATTTCTGCAAGGAATAACATTAACTATCATCCACACAACTATCAGGTTTTTTTTGACAGGAAATGACAAAGATGCTGCCCAAAGCATAACAAGATTATGTGACACCTTCTGCAGCTTCTATTTACATTTAAACAAAAAAGAGGCATTTTCAGAATTATTTATACCCTTTGCAAATTGTCAGTCTATGACAGTCCAAAGCTCCACATCAGGGCTGTCCAACATTGCTATCCATATGATCCACACCCTGTCTGTTTTCCAGCCCTCACTGCACTGCTTGCTGCCAGTAACCTGGCTCAGATATGTCCATCCATCCATCCATCCATCCATCCATCCATCCATCCATCCATCCATCCATCCATCCATCCATCCATCCATCCATCAAATTATTTTTTTAATCTAATTGTGTAACTCAATATTAGTGCTGAACAAAGATTGCACAAAATAATGACTTTTTGCTTACACTAATAATTATCTTGAACAAGAAATGCGAATTCTTTTAAACGAGATGGATCTTCCGTAATTATTTTTTCTACTGTTGTTCCTTTACAATTCCGATTAAAACAACTTGCATGTAAAAGAAAAATAAACTATGACAACAAATGAAACCAGTAACTGCTTTATCTTATCAACAGACTGGCAATTAAATGACAACATGAAATTCAGTTCTTTAGTTGTCAGAAGTTCCAATTAACACCAAAGTGGCCATTCTTACACTTTACTGATATACCCTTACCTTATTATGTTTGCAATAGACTGAATAATCAACACTGTTAGAAATGAGAGGTGCATCATTTACTGGTTACATTCTAGTGTTGAAAACAGGTTTGACCTGATAGAAAAAACTTATAAGAAAGATTTTCAGGGATATGAAGAGAATCTCATTAGGGAGTCAATACATATAAGGGCCTTAGAAATAGTGAAAAGGACCTCAAAATCACAATTAAATTATAGTTTAGGAGAAAACATCTTAGAAGCTTAATTATATAAGCAGTGGTGATTGAACCAGAATCACTGGTAACTCAATTTGTTCCAAAAAACTCACTTTCACTCATACTGTTTATATTATGCTTTAGAATGGCAAATTTAATCATTCATAAGCAAATTATAACTATGAAAATAAAATTATCCTTTACCAAAAATAAAGTTGCCAGGGGCACCAACCTGAAATCAGGGTTCGGTTGAGCTATGCAGCTTCATCAGTGATTAATAATAATGGATTGGATTTATCTATGCTTTTCCAGACACCCAAAGCGTTTCCATTGTGTCCATTATTCATTCACTCTTCATTCATACTTGGTGATGGTAGAGGTGTGGCTGCCAGTTCGCGCCTACGGTCCCTGTGATCATCACCTGGATCATTCATGCCCATTCATACTGGTAGGCAGTAGCGTTAAGGGTCTTGCCCAGGGGCATCCACTGGGTGATGTTAATTGCTCGTTATATGGTAACTGCCCCCAGTACCACTGTTTATTCCCCTCCGGGAATCAAACCCTTGATTTCTGCGCGGCACCCTTCTACCTTACCAACCGAGCTGCTGGTTAAATTCAGTTCAATGCAAAGAAGAAAAAAAGTTTTTGGAAGAAAAAAGTTTTTTTAGCCTTTCTTTGGGATATTTATTATAAATAAACAGTTAAACAAGAAAAAAAGCTCACACGAACTAATGACAGTCATTCTTACTAAATGATGAGGTGTATGGAGGTGCGCACACAGTGGTTAAAAATAAACACTACATTCCTTTTTGCTCACACACAAATCACATTTAAACTTGAGCACGTAAAATAAATCTCTCAGCGCTTTTGAATGTCTGGTTTAATACAGTATGCTGTTGTTCACCGTTCAGCTTTTCCCATTAGGGGTCGCCACAGTGAAACAGCTTTCCTGATTTTATGTTGGATGCCCTTCCTGATGCATAAATCTATCAGTTTAGCTATGTGGGCTTCCACAATGCTGGTCCATCATCAATTTGAATAAACAATTTCATTTCACACAAAGCAGGGTTCATTTATTTATTTATTTATTTTTTCAAACAAAGTTACATGATACATTTCTAGACAACATCTTTTTATAGTTTTTGTTATTTTTTACTTCTTATCAGAAAATTGTATGGTTACTTTTTCCCCACTGGATATAAATTATGGCCTGTCGGAGTCTGCTTTCATGATTTCATCTTCTGCTACTTTATTTGCCTGTACAAAAATGTCTAGTTTGCAATTCATTGTGCTCTTTCTGCCACCACTGAAAGCCATAATAGATTTGATCTCATTGGTAGGACAACTGTCATTGTGCAAAATGGGATTTGTAGTGTTTTTCATGGAAGAATATGCACAAAGACACAGACTTAAAACATTATCTCGCTTTTCGTAGATATCAGATATTTGTTCTTCCAATTCCTTGTCATTTCTACCATTCTAATGTTTTTTTTTACACTTGGATATTGCTGTATGTCTTTGTCCAAAATTTTCCCTCATGTTTCTTTTTTTAAATTTGCGTAACTAAATAGTGGCAACTTCTGTTTTTACAACCATGACTGTTTTTTAGCTAGTAAAGTTTGTTTTTCTCAAAAGAAACCTTCTTCATGTGGACAATTATGTAAATTGGAAATGTTCAAAACAGGTCTGATATCTAAACATGAGCTACAGAAAAGACAACCTGCCTCCCAGCTTGGGGAGGACCTGCATTTTTCTAAATGTCAAACGACAGGAAGATATCGTGGCCTTTCTAAAATGTTTGCAGTTCTCAAAAGAGTCCATGTTATTATTAGTCTGTAAGACTAAAATTCTGTGTGCCAACAGTTAACCTGTGACTCTAAAACAGTATTTTCTTCATTCAATCATTTATCTATTCGTTTATTTAATGTTATGGCACTCTCATTATTTATAAAGTTAAATCCTAAAAAAACATTTTTAAAATTTGAGACAGTGACCAAATGCAAAAAAGTACAAATTTCAGTTTATTCTTCGTGGTTTTTGAAGGCGTCATAATTTAAGAAAACATTTAACATGGATAATAATACACGGATTTGAATGAAAAGAGAAGCATTTCCTTTTTTTAGGTGAATAGAATGCTTGTGTATGTTGGTATGGAGCGCCTATAGTGTTTTAAAGACATGTGACTACTGCGACTTGATGCATGTGTAGCTCCTCTTGAAAGGAAAATGCCGCTGCCTTAAACAAATAACATGGGTACCAACGGAAAAGAGGAGGAGTACACACTGTTGTATGGGATTAATGGCAATGCTGTGAGGAAGGAGGGAGGGGAGATGGGATACTCCACGGAGGCTGTGGCAGAGGTGGTGGGTGGGGGAGGCTGGGGGAGACCACTGTGGCAGGGGGAGCAGAGGAGGAAAGACAGGGAGGGAGGGATGCTGGTGAAGCCACGGGTATTCATGAGAGCCGCAAGTGTTTTTTTCTTCGCGCTTTGGTGATGCACTTTAATGTCTGCAGACAGACGGAGGGAGCGGGACAGACAGAAGGTGAAGCCCAGCCCATCTTACCGTTGATCTTCAGACGATCAAGGTGAGTGTGTGTTTTTTTTCTTTTTCATTCTGGCATTTGGCAGTGGGTGTGTTTGTTTATGTGTGTTTCTGACATGAATCTCCTGCCAGTCACACACTGCATGACAGGAAAGCAGTTCTCATGTATGCATGCTTGCGTGCTTCTTTCTTTCCATACATTTACATTTGTGGGTTTTGCAACAGACCAGCAGGTTGGTAGCTGAGCTGCATGCTGATGAATTGATGCTTGTTTTTTTTAAGCTACTCTTTCTGTTATGAAGATGGGACTGGTGGCAGCCAGTTGTGCGTATGGCTTAAATTTATTCGATGTCTGTGTATATATGTCACTGTGTCACCATCTGTTTGATTTATTTTCATTATTTCACCATGCAGATCTGGTTTTTGTGCTGAGCATGTACTCTCACTAGAGGTCTGTTTATCTGTGACCCTGGTGAGAGTCACCACCATGGCTACCCGTCTATACCAGCTCAGTCGGAAACCCTCTGATATGCTGAATCTTTACCGACCAATGGAATTAGGTCAACTGAGACTGCTCAGAGTAATTATATAACATCAGGGAGCTTTGGTGGTGCAGTATCTGCTCAGGATTGGCCACGCTGAAAGTACGGCTCCTTCAAGGCCACAGCAGACCAAAACATTTTGTTTGAGCTGCCACGTTTTTACTAATTGATGAGATGAACTCATACATTGTGAATTTAGTCAAGAAACTAAAATGTAAATATTTTCTTCATGAACATTTCCCCTTTTTTCTGAGTTGCCATTCCTTTCTGAGGTAAAAAAGGGATTTTTATCTTTTTTTTACATTTCACTGTATGATCGCATATCATTCAATTGTGACACAAAAAAGGAAGAAAAAAAATTGGAAAACAGCTTTTTTCTAACATTTTCTTTTTTCTTTTTTTAGGAAAATGCAAACCAGGATGAATACAGTCAAACTGAATTGGGTCTTTAAATACTGAGGATTCCCAGATGAGGCAGCCACATGAACAAAGACTTATTAAACAGCATTTGGATCCAAGTGACCAACCAGATTGTGGAACACCTACCTGAGAAAGGAAACAAGAAGGAAGGATTTAAGGAAATCAATTTGAACTCACAAGTCTTGGGATTTTTCCATTTTGTGGAATACTGGAAAATTCTTATGCAAACAGTTCTCTCAGATGGATGGATAAATATTTTGGAGTTCCAGGAAAGATGCCCTTTCGTCGTGAACTCTGAGAGGGGCTACCCACAAGCTGCTGCCAAAGAACAACAGCACCACTTGATCTTTTCTTTTAAACGTGTACTTCCTTAACCTTTGGCTTTTAGAAAATAAAACATCAACAGCCGCAACCCAAACCTGGAGCTACAAGAGGATGCGTAAATGCCCTCTTTTACTTTCACCGCAAATGATACCTGGTTGACTCATTTCAAGATTGAGGTTTGGAAATTGAGCGGAGGAGCTGTAGCTGACTCAGCACCGATGGGGGCCCCCTGTGACCTGGTCTGACCCCAGTTTGAGCTTGCTGTGACCATTGACCTCTCCGGTCCTGGCTCTCCACCTGCTCTGCTGCCTGGGTTCTGGAACGCTCCGCCCTGAGGCCCAGAACGAGCCAATCAGTATGAAGAAGAGCCGCAGCGTGCTGTCGGTGACAGGAGAAGAGGTGAGACAGAGAGATCAACAGTAAGGAAAAATTAACCGTCTTTATAGTGGGGGCTGTGAGACTGCATGCTCGGGCTAATTTTTTGGCTGGACTGTGTGTGTATTCATGTACAATACAAAACACCCAAGCTCTAGTTGTTCTTAATTGATAGAGCTTTTGTTCAAATGGACATTTTACATCCTCCAGCCCACATTCCCACAGCCTGATTCCCTCTGTAACACTATTCTGTAAGCGAGTTCCCAAACATGCACCATGCGTAAATGAGCGGAAAGGGTGTTAAAACCACATGGTACCTAATATTCCTGCAATGATTGTGCTAAGCAGCTGCCCATACGCTCTTGGACATGCGTGTGAATGTGAGCATCTGTCCACATCTAGGTCTGGACAACATCAAACGCAGCGAGGAAGCAACACGGCGCTGTTGCTTAGCAACTGCTACCATTCCCCCCAGTGTTTTGTTGCTACGGTGCTGCAGTGCAGATCCGCCTCCATAAGCTCAGCCTGTAGAGGCCCATACTCGGAGACACTAACACGTAGCCTGACACATGCACAGTCCCACATGCACACAAACACACATTCATTATTTAGTCACCCGTTTTCTGTGGGAGTTTCTTCACTTTTAGGCACTAGAATACATCAGGACATCTCAGAATAAATGTGCCATCATACAGTAGCTGTTGTGATGACAAATACTCTTATTACTTAATCCTATTGTTTATTCTATAATATTATATTATATAATTAACAGTGTTTTAACAATATTTATTTCAATGATCTTTTTCGATGTGTATTCTTTTCTACTGTTGTGCAGGACAATGACATAAATGTAACAGATACTGTGGAGAAGGCGGAGTCATCACGCTACAGCCGATCTTACACGTCGGGGGCCACGCTGGGGGCTGAGCTGCGCAGAGGGAGAAGCAGGAGACTCTCTCCTAGTCTTCAGGTACTGGAATACAACACTAGCATCTTTTTCTACTCAGGGTTTCAGGGCATAAAGGGAAGCTGTGGGCCTCTGCAAAAGAAAGGGTTTTCTTTCAGATGTTTGAAACCTGTCACTTAGACATACAGCATTCATGGTGATCTGAAAGGCCAAGTTAGGCATGCTCTGAGCAAGTTATTCGATGATTTTTTTTTTTTTTCAAAGTCAAAGTCAGCTTCATTGTCAAGTATGCTGCATCCATAAGACATACAGCACAGATGAAATTGCTTTCCTCTCACCCCACAGTGCAAGCAGCATATAAAATAATAAATAAACGACTTAAAAATAGATAAAAAGACAGTAATAGTAGGAGGATAAAAAGACAGTAATAGTAGGAGGTAATAATAGTAATAATTTCTTCAACAAAAAAATTTAATGATAACATTTAGCATTAATAAGAGGAGGAAATTTACCGGTACATTTTCATTTTGATGCACTCAAAAATGCTTTTCTTCACAAACATTTTCCTTCATTATGTACTCACAATTTACAATAGGTTTAGGTTAGAATATAACATCTAAAATCTGCCAGTTCTTAGTTTTAGCATTATTCTCGACTTAATTTACTTAATTTTACTTAGGTTGCACAAAATTAATTGAATTTGCCAACATATACCTATTTTAGTTGCATCAAAGGCAACCTTATCTAAATGAAAAAATGGATAAAGTTACCCTTTAGCGTAATTATGGAAACAACTTAATTCAAAATAAAATTGTTCCTGAATTATAATTACTACTGTTGATAGTGGAGCTTTCATGTAAAACATCTGATGTGTCATATATATATATATATATATATATATATATATATATATATATATATATATATATATATATATATATATATATATATATATATATATATATATATATATATTTTTTTTTCTTTCTTTTTCATAAAACTAGATGGTAAGCAACATATGTCTTCAAATAATATGTGGTCAACCATTCCAAGAAACAAGAATAAAGAATGATTTGTAAAAAAACATCTTGTGGGTCGAAAAATTAGAACACCCATCATGAAAACAACAGCAGTCAAAACAATCAGTGTTTCCCAATAAAAGGTATCTGTCTATTTCTTCGACAATTTCATTTTTCCTTCTTTCGACCACTTCAAATAAATTAAAATTGTTCTCGTGAACCTCACATGATTAAGCAATAGGAGGTATTTATGACTTTCGAGAGCTTTTTATATACCTCCTTTTGCTTAATCATAGTTTTTGTCTTGCTTCAAACTATGTGTGACCTGGTGAAAAAGTTTGTAATAGTAATAAGTAATTTTTCTTATTTAAATGAGTAAAAAACATGATCTAAAACAGGGGTGGGCAATTCCAGGCCTCGAGGGCCGGTGTGTCTGCATGATTTCCAGATACTCTTGCCCTACTCATGGCTGATTACCTGGTTCAGGTGTGTCCAGCCAATAATCTTGCCCTACTCATGGCTGATTACCTGGTTCAGGTGTGTCCAGCCAATCAGAACATGCCAGAGCAGGGTATGCTGGAAAACATGCAGGACTGCGGCCCTCAGTGCCCACCTCTGATCTAAAACATGGTTTTATCTGTTCAGCACACCCTCCCATTCTTTTTTTTTAAAGGAAATATTAGGTGAAATTAGGTCATTTCCATTAAGGTTTTAAAATTTTCGACCTACAAGAACACCAGACCCATTTTTCTAAAAAACAAAACCAAAAAAAAACAAAAATGAAGTGGAATATTACACTGACCAAGTGGACCAAAGAACACTTTTCTGATGTTTTATTTTTTGTTACAATACCATCACATGGGCTAAAATTCTAAAGGCCCTTTGATGCTCAAGGAATTACTTGAATGATGATGAGAAAAAAATCCCAGTTCTAGTTTTCTCATTCACATCAAAATACATCAAAAGAATGCCAAGAGTGTGCAAAGCAGTAATCAAAGCAAAATGTGGCTACTTTGAAGAACCTTTATGACATATTTTCAGTTGTTTCACACTTTTTTGTTGTATATAATTCCACATGTGTTAATTCATAGTTTTGATGCCTTCAGTATGAATCTATAATTTTCATAGTCATGAAAATAAAGAAAACTCTTTAAATGAGAAGGTGTGTCCAAACTTTTGGTCGGTACTTTTTTTCTTCTTTCTTTTTCTAGATATTTTGCATGCGTTGAAATTGTGATACAACAGACATTTGTACATTTAAAAAGACAGGAGTGAGCTTTTTCTGAAAAAAATAGTCAATTTAACAGAATTTTTGAGTAGTGAATATTGTTTTCAATATGTTGTCATTTTATTGTGTTTTCTTTTGAATCTGTACAGTGTCCTTGGGTGTTCTGAAAGGCGCTTTTTAAAATAAAATGTATTATTAATTATTTTTTAATTAGTTTCCAGTTTTTCCCTAAAATAAAAGTGAACGGATGTAATCAAGTACGTATAAAGGTAGAAAAGCGTCAGCTTTTTTTTATGTTAAAATGTATCTTGTTTCTTCAGGTACCCTGCTGGCTCCGCCCACGAGATCGAACTCGTTCTCCAGACGTCCTGAGCAATACATCCCGTCCCACAACTCTCCCCCTACGAATTCCACCACGCATCTCCATCACACAAGCAGATGCTGACAGGTCTGCACACACTTATTTATTCTTCTCAAACCACTGACTTTGCAGTTGTTGCCTTACAAGAGATTTTTTTCTCCCCTTCTTTTAGTTACGAAGCAGAAAATGGCGTCTCCTCAGGTCACACCCCTCTGGGTTCCCAAAGCCCAAGCCTCACGTTGCACTCCTCCTTCACTCAGGGTCAGAGAAGAGAGTCGTTCCTGTACCGATCTGACTCAGACTATGACATGTCACCAAAGACAGTCTCTCGTAATTCTTCCCTTGCCAGTGAAGGGTAAGACTCAGATAGAGCTGCACATATTATTTACAGAAACCTGCTCTCATTTTTGCAACTCTGATCTTCTGTCATTAGGCACACAGCAGAGGACTTCATTGTCACACCTTTTGCTCAAGTGAGAGACAATAATTCACTTTATCTTATTCATACAGTATATGTTTTATGTTGCTTTTATTTCTCTGAAGCAGTTATATATTCACTGCCTTGCTTTCACCACTGTAACATTTAAACGTTGTGTAACTGTTCTTTTTCAATAGGACACTTAATGAAATGACTTGAGTTCATTCACTTCTTGGCTGGCTAGACACCTTTGTCTAGTTTCCTGTTAAGCATTTTCATTTGTTTATCACGTGGACATGTAGGTACTGGCCAGTCTGCGATCAGTACGGAGCAACTTCACCATTCTCGCCAACGTCACCACACCAACGATCAAGTCAGTGGCAACCAATTGTTATTGAATGTCACAGAATTCAAATCTCATTAACTCAACAGTATGTTAATGAATAATGCAAAACAAATTCTGCCAAAGTGCATTGGCATTTGACGAATGTTGCTTCTGCTCAACAACAACTGAAGACACATTTGTGTCAACACTGACATTAGTGGAAAACTGACCATTAATGCACCTAGGCCAGACTTCCAGCATAATTAGTCCATTCATTATTCTTCCCCTTAAATTTTGTCACACAGTACATGGATAAAGGCTCACTTAAAAATTATGAAGTTTAGATGTTTAGCATGGAAATAAAAAAAATGAACTTTTTGTGCCGTCATTTTTGAGCTTCTTTTTAAATATAAAGAATTTATTTTACTTCTATGTCTTTTATATGTAAAACATCTTTTTGACTAAATAAGTTTTAGCAGCAAATAACTATGTAAAAAGCTAAAACAAAAACTAAAATAACAGCTCCTCAAGCAGCACCCGATTTAGAAACAACAAGCGTAAATCTTTCTTTTTCCAGATTTAATTTGAAATTTGGCCCAAATCTTTTGTCTTAAATGACTAACTATTTCGTTTTCAGGAGATCTCCACTTGGTGGAATGTGCGTCAGTCCCAGGCCAACACTGTCAGACCAGCAGTACCATCAGCTGGCACTGGACACTCTGGAAGAGCTGGACTGGTGCTTGGACCAGCTGGAAACCATTCAGACTCATCGCTCAGTCAGTGAAATGGCCTCCACCAAGGTATTAAAGAAGGTTTCATTCAGCAAACAGATAACTGATTATAATCATCATTCTTGATCTGATTTCAAAAAACCAATTCTCAGTTACAATACCGCAACTTTGCTGGATTTTTCCTCACAGTTTAAGAGGATGCTGAACAGAGAACTGTCTCATCTGTCTGAGATGAGCCGCTCGGGGAACCAGGTGTCTGAGTACATCTCCAGCACCTTTATGGGTGAGTGAAAATACAAATCGATTCCTGTCAACATCACACGTACGACCTTTGATAAAAAATAAAGCTGCAACACCTGCGTGTTTGTTCCTCCATCTGTAGACAAGCAGAACGAGGTGGAAATCCCTTCTCCAACCCTCAAAGAAAAATCTATGAGTCACATCAGTGGAGTAAGGAAACTGTCTCACAGCTCCAGCCTCTCCAGCGCTTCAATGCCTCGCTTTGGCGTCAACACAGACCACGAGGACGAGCTTGCAAAGGTGCTATTTTGTGTCTGGGTCACCCTGACTCTGTGTGATTCTAACTGAGGGGGAAAATCTCACTCAAACTAGTCAGTCAAGCTTTCATCTTTTTGGATAACCTCCATAGAAACACATTTTTATCCCAATTATTGTTGTTTTTTTCATCTTGAAATATTGTTTTACTTGTATAGAAAAAGTCTTTTTTAGAGACTTTAACCAGTGATAATACCCAAACAGGCTAAAATTTGCTGAGTGGCTTTAGTGACCCTTCTCATGATTGCTTAAAATGCAGGACAGCCTCACAGAATCACATACTATCAGTATTCAAAGTGGAAGCTGATTTATCTCTCAGAAATAAATTTTGCATTTTCATTTTTTTTGCCATGACTTGAGTTTTTGGCTGCTTAATGACCCAGTGGTTCACCAACTTATTGTCGTCATTAACATATGAAAAACTATTTAATTATTTTAATTTTATGTCACACCAGTCAAGGTCAGTGAGGTTGCAAGTCAGGTAGGTACTTACTATGAGTTGGGCGGGTCATTCCACCAATGTGAGGTCACAGAACGGTGATCTTTTGCTGAGCACCGCAGGGACCACCCACTCCTTTTTATCGGTAGAATGCAGTGAGCAGGAGGGGTACAGACCTGGATGAGTAAGTTTAGATGAAAGGTGTTCAGTTGACTTCTCTGAAAGAGGAATGTCAAATGTGTTCATCATTTAAGACAACCTTCAGAAGTTGATTTGTTCACGCTGTTAGAATTACATTGCACTAAAACCAAGAGTTGACAATCATCTGCACAAGGAAAAAGTTTTGTTTAATAGTGCAACAATTTTTGGGATGATGCAAAAAAAAAAGTGATTGTCGAGAATGACAAGAGTTTGTAAGTTTGGGCAAATGGTTCAGTAAGATAAACCACCTATTTTAAATGACCTAAGTATAAAAGTATTGGTCGTAAAACTTTAAACTTTAATCCTGGATAGTGTGGCTACATCTTCATGAAGTAAAACTGAGTTTTAGGTCAACATCTTAGGTCACATCAAAGCATAATTTCAAACTTTTTTGTGTATATAATACACCGTGGATGGTGTTCTCAGTTGTGGTGTAGAATATTCAGTTCTGCCAATCTCTCTGTATTAAAATATGATGTATTGTATATGTTGACAATGAAGGTACCTTCATTAAGGCTCACAGTACTTAAAAGTCATTCAACCATTCCAAAACAAATGTATGCACCGCAGGCAGGGGTCAGCACGTGATGCCCTAAACTGGACCGCGATCTGGGGCAGGAAAAGCAGGGTAATTAGCTATGGATGTGTGTCCTGGTCATTTACTATACATTAGAACTGGACTGAGAGCCCCCCTCCCCCTTTGTGTTTCAAACAGGAAGTCCCCACTGGCACCTAGAAGCCAAAATCCCTATTGAGAAATAAACAGCTGTTACTCAGTTATTCTGTTTGTAGAAACAAACAGAATAACTTTGCTACTGTACCTTCTTGCTTTGCTACCTTTGTTTTTGCCAATATTTTATCATAAATGTTTTTGGTGTAAGCTAAATCCAATTTTAACCCTTGTGCTTTCCTATTGGGTCAAGATGACCACTGACATGTTCTCCCTACCATGACAAAGGTGGATAAAGGTGGAGAGGATTTCATGTAATCCATGGAAACCAATGAAGATCACAAATCATTGAAGAAAAAAGTTCAGCGCACTGTCTAGTGGGTCTAGATGACCTCACTCCCAATGTCAAAGTGCCTAGGATAGCACAAGGTTTAAACTGACCAATCAGATGCCTCAATAAAGGCTGCTGGCCCCACATCGAACATTTAGAACGTTTGCCTAACAAGCTCACCCAAGCCAACTTTCAATTAGGTAGGGGTGTGAATGTCCAACTAGCTGATTAGTAATGCTGACCTGATTGGTGAGAGTGGTTGCAAAAAAAATGTAGGCTCAGACCAATTCTAACCCAATGGCTACTTAAAGACATCATCTGGCTCCAACATTGCAGCTGCGTGAAAAAAATGCAGACTGAATTGACTTAATTTGATATGGGTGACGTCACACTCAGTTCTCATACACAGTCAGTGGTACAGCATTGATTGGTTTGGTAGGATTAATTTTTGAAAATTGCTTTGGACAGTCAATAATTGTTAATGGATAGACAGAAAACTGAAGTAAATGCAGACCCACACACAGACAAACACACAACAATGAAATTATCCGCTCCTTTTCTGAAATATAGAAAACTTGTTTTACTGGTTCTCCGTTTTTGACTTAGTGATTTTAAAACTGTCATTGTTACTTAGCATATCAATTATTTGGTACTTAAGACCCTTTTAGCTTGTATGATATTGATAAGCACTTTTGTAACTTTTGAGTTGACATAGGGCTGCACGATATGAGGAAAACTCGCGATTTGTGATTTTAGTGATAAATATTGCGATGAAGATATAAAACAACAAAACACATAATTTCTATTTCAATGCAACACTTTAATGTAAATAAGAGTCCACATAACTTAAATTATGCTCAAAATGACCCTTGTCTACATGGGAGGCAAGCATCTAACATAAAAGGGCTCCATCCGATAGGTCAACAATGTGAAGGCGTCGATCTAATTGGTCAAATGCATAAAAGGATTTATTCGATTCGTTAAACAATTTAAGTTACCATAAGATTGTTTTAGCACATTTAAGGTAACCATTTTTTGCAAATTTTCGCCATATTTTGCGATGTGCATATTGCACAGCTTGATAACGATAAATTTGGGATTTGTCTGCAGGCCTAGGTTGACATCTTTTCACTATCTTACCTAAAAGTTTTATGCTGTACATTTCTGCTGTTTAACTAGGAGCTGGAGGATCTGGACAAGTGGAGCTTTAACGTATTCAAAGTAGCAGAGTATTCCAACAACAGACCTCTCAGTTGCATTATGTACGCCATCTTCCAGGTAAAACCGGGCTGAACGTGTAGGACCCCTCTCATCTGAACATGTTGATCTTGTGTACGTGATGTTCTCTCATTTCGGAAGCTCAGCCTGTTCTCTTCCCTCCTCAGGAGCGTGAGTTGTTGAAGACGTTTCGTATCCCAGTCGACACTTTTGTCACGTATGTCATGACCCTGGAGGACCATTACCATGGAAACGTAGCGTACCACAACAGTCTCCATGCTGCAGATGTCACCCAATCAACACATGTTCTCCTCTCCACACCTGCTCTGAATGTATGTTCACATACACACTCACAGACAGATAATGATGCAGGCCATATGGTCAGCTCTGTGACTTCCACTCAAAGCACATTTGATTAGAAGATGCCTGATGTCTCCTTTTCTTAGGTTGGAAGCCTTAAAGCTACAACATGTATTCAAGAAACGTAAACCTGTTTTCATTACATTTTTTAAAAAATATATCCAAGTAGACATTTAATTTACTTAAAAAAGATTTTCCTGATTACATATTGTGGTCACCAGGTCCAGTTAAATTTATTATTTTGTATCTTATTTAAATCACAAGATCTGATCAAGTTTCACAAATGTTTAAAGTAACCAAATAGTAAAATGAAAAGTGATTTGTTTTTGCTAAATGTTGCTTTCTAACATACTTTCTGGTAAAACGGACAAAAATTGGGTCTCAAATACACAAAAAGCTTCATAAAAATGCTATAAGTTCATTGTAATTAATCGTCTCCAGTCCAGTGTCTCATCCCAGACAAATTGCATGAAGCAAAACCTAAAAAATGGATTTATGTCTTTAAAACATGTCAAACAATTTAGCAAAAAAGCCATAATTGTCTCGATTATCATCTGCAACCTGGTCCTGGATGAGTGGAAGAACATGGATGGATGGATTGATATCATTAAACTACACACTTTTCAGTGAAGCACAGACTGGAGGTCTTGTTTACTCAGTTCTTGTGGGCTGTTCTTAGTCTGCGTTGGTCAGTATCCGTCTAAAATGGTTTAGGCAGGGACAGTAGTGAACTGACTCCAGTTTCATCCCTGTAAAAATTCTATGATGCATGTTTTCACTGAAATTTGGTCTGTGTCTCCTTCCATGAGATAATGTAGTGCATCTCCGTCTGCTTAATACTACAATTCTATCTATGAATAATATAACTTATTGCAGTTTGCAGTGTGTGCTAAAGCCATTATGATCCCTGATTACCACAAAAAGCAACACCAATGGTTGCTTGAGCAACACAGCTAGATAAAAAGTGGTTTAATAACTCAAATACTCTTATACATGACACAGCCGACTGGGTTCATCTTAACTGGGATACCAGTTCCCAGGAGGAATAGTGAAAAGAAGGCAAGCTGACAGAGGCAGTGTGATGGTTTGGGCAGTGTTCTTCTGTGATCCTCTTTGATCTTTTACAGCCCTTTTCGGGCAGCTTTCCCTCTTGGCTGTGGCCTCTGTCAGAATGATAAAGTTCTGTACTCCCTTTAAAACACTTCAGGAAGGATTTAGGTAGTAAAGAAAAATGTAAGGAGTAGCTTTGGTCATTTTTCTAGACCTCAATGCAATCAAGCGAGTTCGAGAGGAGTTGGACAAACAAATTCATTGACGCCCCACCTTTAAGCAGACAGACGTCTAATGATCAGGTGGAAAAACACAAAAGAGTGTCTTGTTATAAACATTAATATTAACACATTTTAGTTTAAAAGCTTTCAAGATCAAGTATATTAAAGTAATACAAGCAATAATACTAACAGATGTACATTTGTCACTTAACTTCTTCACCAGTTGTCTCCTGTTGATCTTTTCAGGCGGCCTTCACTGATCTTGAGATCCTTGCGGCTCTGTTTGCTGCAGCCATCCACGATGTAGACCACCCTGGAGTCTCCAACCAGTTCCTCATCAACACCAGTGAGTGTGCACAGATGAATGTATGGTCTGTTACATGCCTTATCATTTCCTGTGCTCACACCTTTGACTCTGTGTTCAGACTCAGAGCTGGCCTTGATGTACAACGATGAGTCGGTTCTGGAGAACCATCATCTTGCTGTGGGTTTCAAGTTGTTGCATCAGGAGAACTGTGACATTTTCCAGAACCTCACCAAGCGCCAGCGTCAGAGCCTTCGCAAGCTGGTCATTGAAATGGTCAGGACCTTAATGTTTCTAATTTTTATTTTGTTTGAATCACTACCAACACACAACCAACATGTATGACCTGAATACAAAAGGCAGAACAATGTTTAGAACTATGCTTCAAAGTAGTTACTCTTAAATTTGAACTATAATTCTAACTGAATCCACTTTTAAATACAACTTTTCACCTAGCTCAACATTTGAAGTTACAGATTACCAGATAAATCTGAACTGTTGTAGAGTGCTCAACCCTTGTGCTATCCTAGGCACTTTGACATTGGGAGTTGGGTCATCTAGACCCCACAAGACAGTGCGCTGAACTTTTTTCTTCAATCATTTGTGATCTTCATTGGTTTCCATGGATTACATGAAATCTTCTCTGACTTTATCCACCTTTGTCATGGTAGGGAGAACTCGTCAATGGCCATCTTGACCCCATTGGATAGCACAAAGGTTTCAGGAAAACGTATCACAGTTCAAAAACAACAAATGTTCATTTTGTTTCATTCTGACTTTGCCATCCTAAATCCGTTGTTTTGCAGTAAAACTGCTAACAGTCTCCTTCCAAAGAAAGTCCCTATATCAAAATCCACATACATTTCGTAATATATGTACAAAGTCACTTGTCACCATACACAAAGTCTCTGTGAGAGGTCTTGTTTGTTAAAAAAAGACTTGCTGATTTTGTTTTTGACCTTTTCGGTCCTGTCATTGTTGATTTTCAGACAAACTGTGGAGACGCATTCTAGCCCGAGACTGAGTCTAAAAGAGTTAGAAGAAAAAGAAAGAATGGTAAAGTGTGTGTCTGCCTGCCTGCAGGTATTAGCCACAGACATGTCCAAACACATGACTCTACTGGCTGACCTAAAGACCATGGTGGAGACCAAGAAGGTGACAAGCTCTGGTGTTTTGCTGCTGGATCACTATACTGAAAGAATACAGGTAATATTCCATGACTTGTCAAGTCCTCAGAAGTTACTATTTTCATCTCTTCTAAGAAGAGCCGAGCCTAAGAAAATGTTGTGTTTTTTTCAAGCTTCTAAAAAACATGGTGCACTGTGCAGACCTGAGCAACCCCACCAAGCCTTTACCATTGTACAGACAGTGGACAGAGAGGATCATGGAGGAGTTCTTTCGACAAGGGGACAAAGAGCGAGAAAGAGGGATGGAGATCAGTGCCATGTGTGACAAACACACAGCATCTGTTGAGAAAAGTCAGGTAATCTTCTACATCTTTATGGGTCACCATACCCAGGCTAAGGATGCACCTTAAAGCTGCTGGTGAGTCAAGTGTAAGCAGGTCTTGCTGCTGGGAAAGAAATTATAGCTTCAGCAAAGTCGAAAGTCGGGGTTCAGTTTGGCTTGCCTATAAATTATTGCTGAGTCATGATACAATTGTAGTTCACTGCACTAATTATAGATTTTAATTACAGACAGAACAAAGCAAAACAAAACAGACTTACTCTATTGTTATGTTTTGTCTTTAGCTGGGTTGTCATTGGGGGTTAAAAACTCCTCAGAATTTGTTTTGAACTTGAAATAACTTTAAACCAGCTTTGCACGCATTTTATATTATAATTTCAACAGTTTCAAGAGTTACATATAACTGTCGAAACATTTTGAACATTTTTGGATTTAAAAAACTGTGTGGTTTGTAAATGTAAACATAAAGCCTCTCGTGAGAATTATTAAAGTTTTGTTTGTGATCAGTAACAATTTAGTTTCATGGGTGGCCACTTATTCCCTTCTCTGCTTCTGTGCCGGTCCCAAGCCTGGATAAATTGAAAGGGTTGCGTCAGGAAGGGCATCCGGCGTAAAACATTGCCATTTCACCATGCAGCTCATCCTCGGAAGTGAGGTTGTTTTGCTGTGGCGACCCCTGATGGGAAAAGCTGAAAGAGTATGATGGGTGGCCACTTGCTCACTGAGTTGTCTCACATTTTCTGCAACAGATTACTCCAAAAATATTAATGACACCTGTGACTATTTAACTCTCTTAGACAAGTCTTCAAATTTTGAACTTCACAACAAAAAAAGGAATGTTGAATTCCCAAATGCTGAAGTGCTTGTAATAAAACTACAAACATAGTAGTGTGTACATTTAGGCCGCATAGTCGTCTAGTGGTTAGCACGCTCTCGACTCACAGCGAGTTGGTCCTCGCTCCATTATGTTTGGAGTTTGCGTGTTCTCCTCATACATGTGTGGGTTTTCTCCGGTCACTCCACCTTCCTCCCACAGTCCAAAAAGATGCTTCAAAGGCTTTTATTGGTGAATCTAAATTGCCTCATAAGTGTGAATGTGTGTGTGTCTGTGTGGTTGTGTGGATGCTTTGCGATGGACTGATGAACAAACCCATTGTTTTTTTACAAACCCAGAGGGCTACAGTGAAGAGGTAAAAGCACCACGTTGCAGACCCCTGATCTAGAGCGAACCCCTGCCTTTCCCTGACAGTTGCTGGATAGGCTTTAGCAACTAATTACAAGGACAAAAGCAGGTTTAGAAAATGGATTGATGGATGTTTGCATTTGAATAATTCCCATGTTATGCTGTCTTTTTAGGTGGGCTTCATTGACTACATTGTCCACCCGCTCTGGGAGACGTGGGCTGACTTGGTGCATCCAGACGCCCAGGAGTTGCTGGACACCCTTGAAGAAAACAGAGAATGGTATCTGACCACCATGCCCCAGTCTCCATCACCTCCACCTGACAGACACTTGCAGCACGACCGCTTCCAGTTTGAAATCACCCTTGAGGATCTGGAACATAACAACTACAACCATGTACAACACTTGAGCAGCAACACTGGGAGGAGCGGCAGGAACAACTGGAAAGCCATATGCAATGATGGCAGCACAGATGAAATACAGGAGAGCCACGCAGGAGTGAACGGGCAGGAGCAGAACCATTTTAAAAGGGAGGAGAATGATGGGGAGAGCCACAACAATGAACAGAACGGAGCTCAGGAAGAAAAAGAGGAGGAGACTGCAGAAAAGGAGGAAGCAGAAACAAATGATGAGCAAGTAGAAGGAGTAGAAGAAACAGAGAAGGAAGAAGAGGTACATAATGGAGAAGAACAGGAGGAGACTAACAAAGAAGAGGTTCAGGAGAAAGAAATAACAGGGGAAGAGGTCAATGAGGAAGAGGAAAATGATGCATTAAAGGCTGATAAAGTAGCAGAGAATGGGCTGGAAGAAGACGCCATTGAAGAAATGAACATGGAAACAGAAGAAGAAAACAAAGAGGAAGAAGAAAAGGAAATCAAGGAGACTGAAGTGGTAGAGGAAACAGAAGTGACTGCTGACAAATGTGAGGAAGAGAGAGAAGAGGAGAGTGGTGGGGTGGAGAAAACTATTGAGGTGGGGACAGAAATGGAGGGTGAGGAGGAGGAAGGAACACAGGAGACTGCTAACGAAAATGAGGATGCAGAAGAAGAGGAAAAAGAGGAAGAGCAGATAAACATGGAAGATGAAGGTGAGGAGCAAGGAAAAGAAGAGAATGAGGAGGTTGAAGAAGCTTCCCAGGAGATTGAGGAGGATTAGGTTAAAAGATGTATGAATTTATTGATAAAAAAATGTCATAATTTTAAAAGTTGAGAAGAGACGAAGAGAGCCAGTGATGCTTTGATAAGCTGAAGTCAGGCTACAGAAAAGGATGAAGAGCTGGAGACGCCCTTCTTTCCAAGTAATGTGCTCTGACAACTTGATCATGTGATGCTCCTATATAAAGGCTAGTTCTGATGGCGAAAAAATATCAAAGAGTGATATTTAAGACAAACATGACAGCACTGCAGAGGTGAGAACCTTTCCAATTCTTTCTGGACAACTTGATTGCTCCAGCTGGTGACGGCAGAGACTGGAGTCAGGTTCAGCTGGTGTCTGTGCATCAATCACTGCCATAGGGGACAACCTGGGGCAAAAAAGAGCAGGGGATCAGGTTTAATCAACCTTTTGTAGCTCCTGGGATAAAAAAAAAGAAGTGCTAAACTACATACATGCAAATAAGTGTGTGCCTGTTCTCCACCTCCTGTAGACCATCGCCCGTCATCTCAGTTTCCGTCTACGTCTTATTAAAGAGGAAATAACAGACACGGTTTCAGCCAACTGAGCAGAGTAAAAAAACAAACACCTCTGGAAGGCATTCTCTGTTGTTGTATATGTATTGCAAGACCTCTCCACTCGTTAAAGGACAGCTTGACCTCGTCATGCAGCAACGCAAAAGTGTTTATCCCTTTTGTGACTTTGTCACTGGAATCGTGCCAAACTGCCCCACAACCAGCACTGAGCAATTCCGCCTCCGGACAGAGGAGGGGGCTACTCTTCATGAAGCAATGAAAATGTGGAACCTGGTCAACGGGTGTGATGGTCTTCCACTTTTAATTTTCTTTTTATTTGTTTATTTTTAATTTTGTAAAAGTTGTTTTTGGCACTTTATCTAACACCCCTGTTACATATTTGTACATAGTAAACATGTATTTTATTCTGCTGATGTCACACAATGAATATAAAATAAAATTCACTATTAGGTTTTTCTTTTTTTGAGCGCAGATTCAAAACCATCATGATCAATAATGAATTATGTAAAATGTTGTGGAAGAATCCATTTTAAGCTCCTTAAAATGTCCAACTTTTCTGGTGCAGACAAAAAAAAGAAAAAGAAAAAAAAGACCAAATGAGACCTGCAGAGTTCAGTTTAACCTTTTTTTCTGCTGAGGAAGTTTCCTCCCTGATATGTGAAGATAGCCACAACAAGAGAGTGCAGATGCATTGGAAGTTTGTAAGGGAAACTGTTCTATCTTTAGTGAAGGAAGTAGTTTATGCTATTCAAAGTAGTGATGGATTACTTTTAACCTGCAAGCTGTTCTCTAAACCTTTTTTCATTTCCTTTAATCCTTCAGGCTGAAACCTTTCGACTCTTGTACACTTATGGAAAGATATTTCAGATGTATCCCCTTTCCTAACTGATGGCAGCATGGCATGTGCGTGATCCGTATGAGCTGCCACACGTCCAACAAACACTTTCATGGCTAACAAGAGGATATGCAGATCCTTTGTTTGATAATGTTTGCACCAGAGTGACACTATGTTTGATGTGAATGAACATACTGTCGATAATCTCACAGAACACACAATGTTAAAAAATGTGCCAAACTCTTGTTAAAACCAAAGACGCAAAATGTGTTTTCTGATCTTATCAAATGTGTGATACTATAAATCAGTTCATTATCAAATCCTTGATAGTTGACCTTTGTAGAGAAAGTTAAAATAATAAAAAGATCAGATTCTCCACGACAAAATGTATAATTTATGACAAAAATAACCCTCAAAATACAGACTAGTTTCTAAAATAATATCCTTTAATGTTTACTGTTATATATTTTTTCACCTGTCAGTTATTGGTTGTAAATATTAAGTTAATGTATTTAATAAATAACACCTTATTGATAATACTGACGATGATGATATACGTATTAAACATAACCTGAACAAATCTGACTGAAAAAAAAACATCCATGTCCTTTCAACAACTCTAAAGACTAAATTCGTCTAAAGCAGACTAAAGCTTTTCTCTAGTGTTTCTGACATGCACCTGTTGCACGTTTTCTTTACTCTGTGATCATTTCCTGTTTAATTTTGCAAGTCTGTTGTCTCTAAGTTTCAATTTCATTATTTAATTAAAAAAAAATGCATTCCTTTTTTTAATTTGGTTCTTAACATAGTCAGAGATCTTAAAAAAAATAAAAATAATAAAACATCTTTAAATGTTGCTGCCATTTGGTGCCACATGAAGGAGTTTAGACTGCGCACTTCACAGACTTCACCTGATTCCCAAGAAAAAACAAACTTTCAGCCTCAACTGAGTGAAAAACAAAATTATTTTTCACAAAACAAATAGATGAAATAGATGAAAACATTAGTTGGTTAGTTGACCCCGGGGATTTCCGTCCAATTGCCCTCACTTCTCATGTGATGAAGGTGCTGGAGAGGCTGGTGTTGGCTCAAGTGAGACCGTTGGTGAGCTCTTTTCTGGACCCCCTGCAGTTTGCCTACCGGCCGCGCCTGCAGCAGACTCTACTTCCTAAGGAAGCTGAGGTCTTTCAATGTGTGCAGCAAGATGCTGGGGATCTTCTACCAGTCTGTGGTAGCCAGCACGCTATTCTCATCTGTGGTCTGCTGGGGAAGCAGTATTGCAGTCAGTGACACCAACAGACTGAACAAGCTGATCAGGAAGGCGGGTTCTGTCATTGGCTGCAAACAGGACACATTTGAAACAGTGATGGAGAGGAGGTCACTGAACAGACTCCTCTCAACCATGTACAACCCAGAGCATCCTCTCCCTCGAGGAAATGCGGAGCTCCTTCTCTAGGAGGCTTAGACAGCTCTGCTCCAAAACTGCCCGGTACCAAAAATCATTCATATCCAATGCAATAACCCTGTACAACAACTTACTATGCAAAAGATAACCTTTGCACATTTTTATTATCTATTTATTTAGTTTATTTTCTATTTTGCACATTTCTTTTGCACATCTTTTTACCTGCACTGTTCTGTAAATAGCTTTTTAAATTATACTACCTTGATGTTTGCATTTATGCTACGTTTTCTTTGTTTTGCTTTTTTTTATTTCATTCTAAGTCTTTTTTTCCCTCTGCTGTCAGTTGCTATGGTGACAAATTTCCCACGTGTGGGATCAATAAAGTATTTCTGATTCTGATTCTGATTGACAATCAAATAGAAAATATCTCAAAAAAAGCACTTAAGATCAAAAGTTGTATAAAAAATTGTGTATTTATTTATGAAATAAGGCACAGGGGAAAAATGGTAGTATTATGGTTGCCGTTTCACAGACTGGTATTGAAACCAAATGACAGTAACATTAAGCAACAAAAAAATGAAAGCATACAAAACGGCAACAACAAACAAAGACTAGGCAGAACTGCATAATAAGCACATTTCACAATTCATTTGTTGATTTGGGCTCATAATAGCAGCTTTGAGCTTCAGATAGAAGCATAACACTGCTGATTAAGAAACACTGTTGTGGCCATTTAAGTTAAAAGCAGAAAACAAAATACCCAATAAGGCAAGTTTAAAACCATCCAAAAAAAGAAAAACTTCTAAAAAAAAAAAAAATTGATGGCAAAAAAGCCATCAATGTTAACACAAAAAGACAGCTTCCAACTATGATGTACAGCAGTTCTTTGTGGCTTTAGCAGAAAACCTTATTCAAATGCTTTTACAATAAACAAAGTGTAAAGATTGGTGCTAAATCACACTTTCAAGTAAATAACAACAAAAAAAGTAACTTTCAATCCTTGAGGAAACATCACTTGTAAAAGTTATGGCCTTTAAAAGCATAAAATCTCCTAAATTAAAGACACATAAGTAAAAAAAAAAACTGTAAAACTGTAACTATCATCATTGAGAAGAGCAAAATAGACATTTAGGTAAAAAAAAAGGTGATGTCAATGTAGCTATATTTTATGTTTATTATTCAGAGACTCCAAATTCTTTGCAGATTGACTACACCTCCAAATAAGTTTTAAGATTCAACTGAGTTGGCTTTCCAAATGGCTACCCAAAATCCCATTTTGACTCAATTTCAGCACAATAGTAAATATCACACCAATCAGCAGATTCAGTCCCTCCTACACGAGTAAAGCTTTTTCAGTCTCCCCTGTTCTTCAGCATTTCTGAATGCTGCCAGTTTTTTTTTGACCAAACTAAATAAAAGCTTTAAGCACTGAACAGACACATAATAATTCTGCTTCCCAAAAATGAGAAACCGAAAAATATTACCTTCATTTTTGCAGATCAACCATCAGAACCAACAATATTCTGTCTGAAGAAGTTTATATTTTCAATTTTCACTGGAAAATGTCATTTTAAAAGGCGTTCTTTGGTTTTACTTTGAGAAGATGTGCTACATTCAAAGAAAGAATTTTCCACCCCTATAGTGCTTTCCTCTGGGTGAACATTACCGTGCCATAAATGTCAGATACATGTCAAAACAGAGCTTTGAACTTTGAACTTTCAACAGCCAATCAGAGAGTTCCAGTCAGGAAAGCTGTCAATCTCTGCAGCCTCGTTTAGGTGTTTGTCCCCATGAGTCAGTGTTAACTTGTAACGCAAGCGCACCTTGCACTGCAAGAAAAATAGGCAATTTAATTATCTGTGAAAAAAATCAAATAAATATAAAATAAACTTAGGCTATCACATGAACCAGCATTACATTGTCAAATGACACTTTAAATCGGATGTATTGATCTCTACTGTTTGTTCATGCAAACTCTCTCTCCTACATACATAAAATAATAAATGAATAACTTGTGTTTAGGTTTTTCAGTTTTCTTTTTTTTAATATTTCTTTGGTAACAAAACCTTCAAAACTTTAATATGATGCTAAATAGATTTTTTTTGCATTGTGAGTGATACTTTGTAAGGCTGATCATACTTACACTCTGAGGATTTGCTAATAGCAGGACTTGAGAGACTGAGGATGGAGGATGGAGAGGGTTGAAAGGAAGAAGGTGTGTCCCAGAGGCCGGCTGAAGTTTGACTGACATACTCTGCACACATTTTGTAAAATCAATGTTTAACAAACCAGCAAAAAAAAGGGTTGTTTAATCTTTCCAACAACAATTAAAGCTTGATGACATTCACACAAAAAAATTCTGAGTTTAGATCTGCCCATTTCAACAACAAATTTAAAAAGAGCACCTGCTGTTTACCTTTGGAACAGCTACTTGAAAGCTAAAATCTTTGACGGGGAGAGCCGATGTGTTGACTGCAGACATGACGACAACAGCCACACCAGGGTTAGCAGGTGGGCAGTTACTAGCAAAATGAAGAGACACGTGGATTCCTCCTTGGTTGTATAAAATGACTGGTTCCAGCGGACCTACCAGAATCAAAACGTCGTCAGTCAGACCAGACATAGATCTACACACACAATATACATACATAGTATACATCTGTGGCCCCCAGGCTGCAGACACAAGGTTATGGTCAGGTTATTGGTACCAGGCCACATATAATAGAATGCTTAATTTGCATTATTTCCTTTTTATGTCAAGATGCTCATTCTGGTCACATGTAGAGCTAAATCCTCTACCTACAGCTAAGAGACTCCAAGGAGAGCAGGTCTTAAAAAAAACATATTTGGAAAGTTTCTTGGTAAGAAAAGCCATTTAGGAAACAGAGGATTAGCATATGACTTCAAAGAAAAGCTGCATTCAGCTGACAATCCCAGAAGTCCTCAAAATATGGATATTCTACTACAGGCTGTTCCCACCACATGTTTTATCAAATGTTCAAAAAAACAGCTTTTATGCTGGTTGTGTAATGCTATTGTGTCGTTTTTATCCACCACACCCTAAAAGTGGGCCCTTGCTCCTGATTCAAGGCTACGTTTCACTACGCAACAAAGAAAATAAACTGGTTTTTAGAGATAATCTGTCAGGAGACTTACTAGATTTGATTGTTTCCAGTGGTACAAAGATATGGTTCAGTGATTTTGGGGCACAACAGCTTTCCTCCCGTTTCCAAGGAGATGCAGAGCTGTCACTCAGTAGTTTCTGTGATGTTGACTGAGTGTGAGGTAGTGACCTGACAGGATAAAAAACAAAAGTTTAAAAGAAAACCGGTCATATCCGATCTGTGCCACGGGAGGAAAAAAATTGGAATTGGGTCACTTGAACCATGCAGTGTAAATGGGGCCTTAGATCCAGTAGTACCAGAACCACATCTGTAGCTAAAAATCCCCAACATCTGTAGCTAAAAGGATGTTGTTAAACACCCTGAGCAGAGCTGACTCAGTGCTTTGTACAGATTTAAAGATAGACTAGAAAACCTCAAGGTTTCCATTTTCATCTAGAAAATCCTTCAATTGGACATATACAATTTCTTTCAGAATCTATGAGAGGAATAGGAGTTTGGAAAAGGGCCTAAAATTTGACCACACGGAGGGATCCAGGTTAGGCTTCTTGATCAATGGCTGCATTGTAGCAGATGCAGCTGTAAATTGTGCTAAGCAATTTACAGAAGTGCTTAGGACACATCAAATCCAGGATGGAGCTTAACTTCCTCTTTTCCTAATGAAAATAAGACAGAGGTGTTTGTGTTTGGAAGGACTGACCTGCTGACAGGCTGCTGTAGTGCTAATGGCCCCCTGGACCCTTCAGATGCTCCTTTAATTAGGCATCTTGGGGTAAACCTTGACAAGCATTTTAAATTTGACAGGCAGGTCAGGGCAGTAAGTCCAGTGAAGTTTTTATCACTTGAGGCTAATAAGCAAAGTTAAGCCAAATTTTCCTCCTCATGCTCTGGAACAAGTGATCCATGCTTTGATCTTCTTTAGACTGGACTACCGTAACTCCCTGTCCAGTGGCATTGACCAGTCTCTGCTCCACCGTCTCCAGCTGGTTCAGAATTCAGCGGCCCGCCTGTTAACGGGGACCAGACGGTGTGAGCATACTACTCCACTTTTACGCTCTCTTCACTGGCTGCCTGTGTCTTTTAGGATCATTTTTAAGATTGTACTTTTGGTTTTAAATGTTTGAATGGTCTGGCACCTCTGTATTTCTCTGAGCTGTTACATGTGTATTGTCCACGATGAGTCCTAAAATCTGAAGATCAAATGCTTTTAATGGTTCCCAAGACTCGGCTTGTGACTCGGGGAGACAGAACCTTTTTGGCTGCAGCTCCTAAACTTTGGAATGCTCTCTCCTTCTCTGTGAGGTCTGCCAGAACCGTCAGTAATTTTAAGTCACGTATAAAAACTCATCTTTTTAGTCAGGCTTTTAACTGCAGTGAGCAGATTTAGAGGGTCAGCTGGTTAATTTTATTCTTTTGTTATTTTTATTGTTTCTGATTTTATTTGATTTTAAGTTAAGCACTTTGGTTGCCTCTGCTTGTATAAGTGCTATACAAATAATAAATTGATTGATTGATTGTTTGACCAATTGATTGATTGAATAGCAGTTATGTTGTCCAACCACAGCTCAGCTTTAACTTTAGGGTGTCTGGATTTAAGTGGAGCCACTACATCCAGTACTGTCAGGCAGGTTGAGTGAAACCAGGAGCTGAGCTCATCCGTACAAGCACGTGGACTGTGGGATGACACTAGTTTGATTAAAAGAAGGAGAGAACAGAGCTGCAGTGGAAGGATTGATAATAAGGATGCACCGAGCCAGAGCTCGAGGCCTACAGGTGCTACAGGGCAGAGTGATGTAAAATAAAACAGGCATTTGATCTGAAAACACTGCGTCACATATCACCAGGTTAGAAACAGAGAGTCCCCATATGCATATGTTAGCACTGGAACAAGTGTGTGTCCACATTCCTGCGTGGGTTTCAACACATGCTAAATAAAATTAAAAGAGTCAATTAGACTTAAAAAGTCCTTAGCCATTTAATGGTCTGGACACACATGTATATTAAAATCTCCAACAATAAGAACTCGATCAAATTTATATTAATATTAATAGCTGACAGCTAGCTCCACTCCGTCCCCCACAGCGGGTCCTCTACTCCACGCTGCAGCCGCCTGACCTACATTTATCTTAAACCTCATTTTTTAAAACAAAACAACGATTTTCTCCAGAAACTACAAATAGTTGCCTTTTTCTCTCCTTCATTCAATAAAAATCTCATTTACAGAATATTAAAATCAGACATATTTTTATCAATCTGATCTCACAGTAGGAAGCCTCCAGGTGTCATTGCTTCCAAAGGGTTAACAAGACATCATAATCTTACATAAGTCTGTGGTTGAGTGTTTTTTTTTTTTACAGTCTTTTACAGATGCTGCAGGATCAGAGATTTCTTTTGGGCTGCAAACTGCCTAAATGCTCCCTGGATTAATATAAGTCCTGCTTCATAAACTGCTGGAAATCATTTATTTTGGTTTCTATTAAACCCACAAATTTTCTGTGCTTCTTTTTAAACTGTTGCCGTTCTCTGGTTATAGAGTTAGGATAAATGTTAGAGTTAAGTTGGCATAAAAGCTAAAATAAAAAAGAAAAGAAAAGAGTACAACCAACTATTAACATGTATGGTAATATTTTTTTTAAATCATGTCAATGCCTTGTAGCAAACCTGTTGGCTTGGTCCCTATTGTAAAACTTCTTACCTAATATTTGTCCCATTTGAGGCAGCACTGGTTCCTCCACATCCACGAGCTCTGAGTGTGGGTCCCTTCCCTCCATTCTGCTCAGAATTCCTCATTTGAATGTCTTCATTTAGCTAAAACAAAGTTCACATTTTTTTAGTCTTCCAATCAGAATAACTTAATTCTTAAGTGTATTCTTGTGTTTTATGTCTTACTTGCATCAGTTCAGTATAATAGGATTTCGGACCATCTTGACTCTGCTTTGTGCCCAACTTATCAAAATCTGTAACATCAAAATCACAATTCCCTTTCAAAAATGTATTGTTCTTAAACATGCTAAATAAGGGTTTAGGATAATAGATTTACCCATTTCACTCAAGTCTTCATCAGCGCCTGTGAAGAAAGTGTTCTCCACAGAAGAGAAAAAGAGAGAAGATTCAAATTCAGGCTGTAAATCAGCTTTTCTGTGAGGCTTTGGAGAATCCAGAGCAGACAGATCAATGAGGTGGTAGCTCTTTGTGGCTGTTGGGCTTGTTGGAGCTAAAGACAAAACAAAAAAGAAAAAAAGGTTAAAAGTAAAATGGAATTATTGAAAAGAGCAGACTATTTTTCCAAAAAGAAACAAAAAGAGAAAAATAATTTAACAATATGAGACCCACAAATACTTCTACTTGAGTCTTCTTCACTTTTATTTCTCACTCGTCTTCCGTTAACGCTTCCTCTCCCCACCAGGTCTTTGTAGGCATTCACTGTGAGTGTTAGCTCATCATTTGCAGCCAGAATCTGTGTTAGAGCCTCATCGTCATCCATCGTATCGCTTGCCAGGCGGAAGAGATTGGGCCTCAGCCGGTCGCAGCGCTCATAAAGGGCCTGCAGTTGGTGCAGGAAAATCAAATGTTCATCATTTAGATTTCTAAACATATTCAACCATAAATTCCTTTATAAGACTTTTTTTGTGGAAAATTTTGAAAAACATTAGATATAGGAATTTATTTTAAATCAACACATTTTATAATTACACAAACTTTGATCTGCAGATATGTCTCTGATTTGTTTAGAATTGACTATTTGAAGCAATAGTCAGAGCTTGACTTGTTTTAGCATTAAGCATAACAATGACATCTTCTGTTCTATGCAGTTTCACACTAAATAGACCAAAAATCTGCCTAATTGTTTGCTCCACGGTGAATGGAATTCTGAGGCACTTGGGGGATGAGGTCAAACATTCTTGACATCATGAGACACTTTGGGACACTGCCAGATAATGGCAGGATAACACTGGACTGCAAAAAGTCATCACTGTGGGATTGAAACGGACAACTCGACTACCACATCTCCCATCTTTGTCTTGCTTTGATGCTATTCTGAAGGACCTGAAAATGAAATCACCAACATAATGATGTTTTTAATCTTTTTACTGTTTTAATTGTATAATTATAAATAAATTCCTCAGGTTGTTCAGTGATTTGCCTCTTGGCCAGGACACCATTGAAAAAGAAATATGTGAATCTCAATGGGATTTTTCCTGATTAAATTATGAAGGAATAAAAAACTAATTGCATTGTTCTGCTAAATAAGTTTAAAATGCTCAACTCTGTTACAGAACTTTCCCACTTCTAATGCTAGCACTTTTCCTTGAAGTGGCAACTAAACTGGGTACCTTCACATCATTGCTGGGCTGAAATGTGGCTCCATTAACTACATGCTGGTCCAGTAGTTCTCTAAGCTGCTTGGTGCAGCTCTCCACTTCCTTCAGGGTTGACTCTCGTTTTGATGCCTTTTCAGCCTTCTCCTGCTCCTGCAGACAGAAATAAGCAAAAACTGTTTTTCAGTCATCCAAGAGAAAATGCTCTTAACGAAAATGAGCAGCTCCTCTCACCTCTTTGATTGTGTTTTTAATGAGTCTGTTGGCAGTTTCCAGGTCTTTAGGATGGCCACTTTTCAACAACCTTGTTAACAGCTGATGACATAGAGACCGGTTAGCAGCGCGGAGGTTCAGACAGGCTGTCTGTCACATGTCACCAAAGCGACTTACCTTTGCCTTGTCTTCTTGGTCAAAAATAGACTCTGTAGTTCTTTGTGGGGGTGGAGGCATAACAAGTGTGTCTGACAGTTTGGGATCCCCCTTCACAATGCCTGAATGAACAATTAACAGTGCATATAATCTTACAATAAAGCGTTACCATAGAGACTGCAGAATTTCTGCCTGTGGTCTTTCTCACCCTGTTTCTTGAGCATGCTATACGCCTGCTGTATTTTGGGTTCTTCTTTAAGCCAGAGTGTCCATCCATAGAGGACCTCCGTCACTCTGTCTTTAACTTGCTGTGGAGTCCATGCACCAAAGTACTGTTTGGAAAAATAAATATGGGGACATGATGAAGGGTCCTGGGTTAATTCATTGATTTGTGTGTAACAAATATATCAAAATAATTTAATTCTCCTCCACAAAGTTTTTGTGTGACTAGAATTTTACAATGTATACAGCAATTTGCAAACTTTTTGACTTAAAATTGCATTTTGCTAAGGTAAATTGAAGTAAATGCATTGAAGACTTAGGCTAAATTGTATCAAAGCTTCTTTTCTTCAGTTTTTCACATCCATAGTTTATAGTCGACACATTTTTATGTTTTAACCATGTAAATGTAAACTGTTCAGTGCAATTCTTTGAATTTCTTTAAATTTTGTACATTTGATTGAAGTGATTCCAAAGTAGCAAATAAAATTATTCTGGCGTTTTTTTTAAATTTAAAATTAATTTGTTTGATTCTACCAATAATTCACTTCTTTTTATTTTCCAGATGGGAGGCATTTAAACAAAAGACAGAAAAAGTGAAGATAATTTCTAAAAATAAATCTAGCTAAAACAACCCTACTGTTTTTTTTTTTAAATGTTTTCTCTTTATACATAAAAACTGAACACAGCATAGAGAATTTTAATGAGTAATTTCAAAGTTCCTTAACTGCATTAGAATGTGTCGATTCTAAAAGTCCAAAGAACCAATGGAAATTGTGTTTTTAACTTGTTTTTATAGCATTTTTCTCATGAATGAGGACATATATAAGATAATTTAAGATTAAAACAGAATTTCTGAGTATTTCTTTAATCAAATCATGATGTATCAGGATCAGATAAAATCCTGGTTTAAAATAGCTCAGGTTTGTGACGCAGCATCTGCCATGGGCTGGCCAAAGTCTCCCTTCTCTGCCCCAATTCTGATGCATTTACTTGCAGACAAATTCTTTACAATCTTCATTTTCCTTGTCTGAGCTGCCATCTGGTTCAAAACGGTTTGGCTGCATAGGCCCGATATTGTTTTTTATTTTCTACACTAATGTTAGGTTGGATTGTTAGGGGCTATAAGCTAGTTGGAGAGAGGTATAAAAAAACTAATGATGACATATCAGCGTAGGGCTACTTCCACGCCATCAGTCCCGCCCACAAGTCAGAGGCGAATTTCTGATGAACTCCGACACAGGCTTTTTGATTTTGGATAAAAGATAAAAGATATAGCTAAATATAATTTAAAAAGCTGGTGACTAAAATTTTCACAATTTTTAAAACAAAATCCATCACTGACAGAAGTGTCTCTGGTGAAAAATACCTTTGGTGTAAGTATTTTAATCAGCTCATTGAGAAAGCGAAACTTAGCAGCTTCAGTGTGAAATCTCTTCCCACAATTGTTCATGCACGCCTCAAGAACCTGGAAAGCACAAAAAAAAAACAGCAATCAACAACCTGAGAGAAGAAACTGAAAGAAAAATCTGCTGTTGGATAGAAACCAGTACAAAAAAAAGACAATTCGTCACTCAGTGCATACATGTCAGATGATACGAGGCACATGACCCATGAAAAATTGCATTTCTCAGCAGACTCTACTTCAAAACATAGCATTAAAATATGAACTTGAACCATGACACAGGAAATGACTAATGCTCATTCAATTATCGTGTCGTATTGTTTATGTGATTAAAGTTTAGCCAATATAAATATTCACAAAACAGGCAGTTGGTTTTTAATAAATATATTACCAAATATGAGATATGTCTTTTAGGAAAAAACTTGTCATACAACAAAAAATGTAAACATTTTTACATGCTTAAATAATCGGAAAAAAAAACATCTGCCAATATAATCTACTGTGTTTTTAACTTCTAAAAATACAAGGGATGAAATGCATTTTTTAAAATATGAATGTGTAAGCAGTTACTGACAGTGAGAGCCTGAAGAGCTTCTTTCTCCTGTGGGGACTGGATTTTATGAGCAAGCAGACGAGTAGCAACCTGTGGTCTGAAAGGAGATGACAGTTTTAAAAAAAAAAATCAGATTTAACTATTTTAACAGCAGTTAACAGTGCTGCCCTCACACAACACCCACATTCTAGAGGAATAAAGGACACGTTTTCGAGAAGAATTGTCCATAATGAGCACAGCGTCACTAACAGAATCCATGTTAATTCATGCTGAGGGAACAAAGTTCTTCCTCATCCAGGACAGTTACACAAACTCGTGACAGCGAAACAATTCGTGGAGCAACTTTGTGTTGAAAGCCGCGTGTTCATGAAAGCAACAGTCAAAAATAAGGAGACCTGCACATTGATCTCTTAAAAGTGATAGATAGGACTGTATGCAGTTTAAAACCCTAAAACAAAAATACATGTGATGTGTGCTCCGCTTACCCATTTGTCTCTTCATTGACGAGCTGGTAGAAGCCCTGAATACAGTCCCATCTGTCCCCCTCATTATTAGGGTCGGTGGCCTTGTCTGACACAACAAACAAAAACTATTTTCAGCAGAGAAACTACATTTCATTTAACAAGAAAAAAAAAAGATGCATTTGTTGAGTATAATGTACTTATATTACTTCTTTATTCACAAACTGCTTCTTTTACAAATATAGTAAATCTTGACATTTCTTTAAATATTTCCTTGAACTGAACATGAGGCTGCAGCAAAACCCATTTCGCTTAAGCATTGTAATTTTTGCAACACTGCAGTAATTTGTTTTTTTTTGGCAAATATTTTTTTTAATTAATAAAAAGTCAAAATATTAAACTTACAAACTGTTTCTGTTAAAGCTTCTGTTCGAATTTATCAGCGTCTCATAACTAGTCCTTGTTATTTTAAGCAAAAAAAAAAAAAAAAAACAAACACTGTAGAGAAAAGCTGATAATAAGCCATGAAACAACTGACATGTTTTCTGTACTTTTATGAACATTGAAAAAATATGAAGTGACTTAAATCTTTACTTTCCCTACAAAATATAGGGCTTGTTTGGGTTTGCTCCATCCCACTCCCTTTCAAGCAACTAATCAAACTCTATTTGACAATAATGATGAATAATTGAATCAATGTGTCATGTGTGTACTATAGGTTCCTTGTTTCTATTGCAGAAATTGCTTGAAATAAACCCAATCAGTCAGTCAGTCATACAATCAATCAATCAATGCTACATATGAAATGTAATAGATACACTAATAGAAATATTTAACTTTTTAATACAAGTAAAAAAGTGACAGCATGTTTATTTTTGAAGGAATGAAAGAAAGTGACGATCTTTAAAAAAAACTAAGACAAGGTGAAGGTCCAGGAAGAACGTGCGTCTGTCTGAGGAGACACGGCAGTCAAAAAGACCCCCAAAGTATTTAAAGTAATTACAATTACATCAGCGTACAACGTCAAGAAAAAAATAGACAAACTCCGTTCTATAGACAAGAACTCTCTAACTACGTAAATTTAGGAGCGAAAATTATTTCAGCATCGCAACTTTGACAGTGCGCGTGCACCGTCGATCTCTCGAGCCTGATAACACGCACGCGCCGCAACAACTTCCTGTTTCAGCGCAGTAAGTTTTCTGCTCGTGTATAACCCTAAACTTGACTTTAACTAATAAACAAATAAACCACATCTTCGGTGATAGAGAAATATTCCGCAGTTTATCATTCTTAATCAGAAATTGTAGTTGGAGTTCAACTTGTGCCTCAGCAAGTTCGCGGGACGTCACAAAAAACAACAACAAGCGGTTAAAAATACAAAGCTTAATTTGATTTTACATAATTGTATCTTAACGCAAAACGTCTAAATACTGTTTACTCACTGAGCCACGACTCTAAAGTCTCCCGGCTGCCACTGCTCGCCATGGCCAAACTCGTCGAGAGACGGCTGATAATCAGAGGCTTTGCAGAGAAGGAAGGTGTCAAACTGTCGGCTGTTTATGGGGACATGTGACACTCACGCAGTCACATTTCCGACTCTGCTACCGCAAAACCGCCTCCTTCACCGGCTGACACATCAGCAACAGGCGGAATGTGAACCAAACCTACTCATTTCTTTCCCCTTTTCTCATAAGTGGTTCACAATCTTCTATTAAACGTATAAAACTGTATGACGTCATTTAAAATGCCCTACTTCAATTAATGTATTTCGTTATTTAAGGCATAGTTTTCAAAGTTGCTTCTTATGTTACTCAGCAATTTTATACTCAAAATGCAATTACACTGCACAAACACTTAAAAAAAAGCTATTTATATTTACAATGTTAAAAAACAGGCAATTTCTATCTGTTTTTTCCATGATGTCAAATGACAAAAAACAAACATATTTTAAAAACTTTTTATGTAAAGCATTTTCAAGCATTTAAACGCTCTGCTTTTAGTTTTAGCAAAAACAAAGAAAAAAAATCACAAGGGTGGCTTATGATATGCATTTGTCAATACGATCCAAATCCAAGGAGGTCTTCTGGTTCCAGTTGGTGTGCAGACGGACTTTAACTGTTGTCTGTGAGCTGCAGAAGCTTCTGGAATCGATGGCAGAGCTCCGCAGGACTCAGAGAAACCATCATCTCTGCAACACTTGGACCTTGCTACAAGAAAAGGGGAACAAAAAGTCAAACACCGGTGAACCAAAACTAAGAATGGACCTCATACTGTCACAAGGCAGCTTCCTCCTTCTGTGCTGCTGCCCTGAGCGGGTGCAGATTTATTTTAGTCACATCTGAAGCAAATTGAAGGTGCTATTTAAGCGTTGAGATGATACTTGTGCTCTGATGAAGGCAGATGTGCTGAATAAGATGTAATTCCAACTGTCATCTTTTTTGCTCTTTACAAGACGAACCTCAGCCTCAGATGGCTTCATCACCCACCCACATCCTGATCTTCATCAGAACCCCCTAATCATAACTAATCACTGTACCGTAGTCATACATGAAAATAAATGGAAAATGAAGCATGTACAAAGGTTGATTTCTAATACTGAAGCAAAAAAAAAGAAACGGGCTGAAATTACTAAAGTTAGGTTGAACACTTTTAGAAAATGTACTTTCTGTACATTTCTTTCTATTTGCATTTTTTTTTACAAATTTAAATATGATATGTAAACACATTTTTAGTAAAAATATAAAACTAGAAAGGAAAAATACACCACTTACACTCTGCTAAAATATAGACTGAAAAACAAGAATTGGCTGAATTTTTTTTGTAACATTTTAAATGTCGGACACAATATGCTGATGTCAGCTCCATGTGCTTTGATGTATCTAATATTTGAAATTGTTGGGGTAGTTTTTAGTAGCTTTCATCCTAGTAAATATTGAAAAAAAAGTTCAGACGCATAAGATTAGTTATTTGGTTTTACACTGTATTCATTTTAAAGTCTCACCTTTTAAAGGCACCCATCTAACAGATGTGTGAGTTTAATTTAAAAACTGACCTTTTCAGTACAATTATATAATTCTTCTTTTCAAAAATTATTTCTTTCCTAAAATTATTTTGGTTAAATGACAAGTTTTTTTTTTAATACGAATTGACACTTTAAGAACCTGATAGGGTAGACAGACATCAAACCTGACTTAAACTCTAAAGTAAAAACATCCAGCACGTCCGTACCTGCAGACCGCTGATAGCCAGGCGTAACAGCTTCATGACATCTCTGTACTTGGTGGCTTTAGTCTTCTTTGCCAGCACCTTCAGGTCTTTACTGAGTTCATCCACAGACAGCTTCTCACCCTGATCTTCTATTAACCTTCATGCACAAACACACACATGTTCACAATCCAAAAAACTAGTTCTATGAAATAGTGTTAACTTGGAGATTTCATGTAACAGACTTCAGCACTAATGAAGCAATAAGATGAGCCTCTGGGGTGAGTGCTGCCATCTGCTGGCTGGAAAAAGAAGGGCGCACCCACAGGTAGGAGTAGGTGGGTTTGAGGAGTTCCCTCAGGGAGGTTATGTGACCCTGTTAAAAAGAGAAGAACATAATTATTAATCCTCAGACGGAAGCTCCTGGAGAGCAGTAAAAAAAAAAAAGATTCATCATAGGAAACTGAACAAGTTAAATCGGATAAATACAAAAAGGATAACAGGAAGCTTTTGAAGCAGACTTTTGTCGGAAGAAGAAAATGTAGTTTCCTTATTTCTAGGACACACAAAATACAGTCTTTCAAGTAATCATTATGAAGAGGAACCCAAAATGACATTTTTTTACACCTTTTGAGGGAAAACGGTATGTTTCGGTGAACAAAAACACAAAATCTCAAATGTGAATTTTGAGATTGAGGCTTCCGATTTTAAACACATTCATTCATTCATTCATTCATTCATTCATTCATTCATTCATTCATTCATCTTCTTCCGTTTTGTCTCTTTCGGGGTCACGGGCTGCCGGAGCTTATCTCGGCCACTTATGGGCGAAGGCAAAGGACACCCTGGACAGGTCGCCAGTCTGTCACAGGGTCACATTCACACACCCATGCACACTCACATTCACACGTATGACCAATTTAGAGTTACCAATTAACCTATGAAGCATGTTTTCGGATGGTGGGAGGGAGCCGGAGTCCCTGGAGAAAACCCACACATGCACGGGGAGAACATGCAAACTCCACACAGAAAGGTCCCCCATTGGTGTTTTTGCTTCAGGTCCCTTTTAAACACAGATACAGACAAAGGCACTTTGTATATTCGTTACAATGTTGCTATGGTTACCTTGCGGAGTTGTAGCACTCGCTCGATGTAGTCCTTGTCCAGCACTTCCCTGTCATGGATCTCTGCTGTGTAAGCCTGCAGGATTTGTTCCTTCAGCTCTTTTACAAGCAAATGACACTGCTTCTCATTTTCGATCCGCTTCTGCAGGTGGATTCTACCCCCAAATCACAAAAAAAAATCAATTATTTCCTTAAAACTGACCGGATAAAGGTATTTAAATAAATAAATAAATATGCTCTGTCCATTACCACCTGGATACTTTTTGAAAATTTGAACTTTTTATTGACTTTCAAAACATCTTTGGCATAACTGGTTTAAAACACAAGTAAAGGGGTAAAATGTATAAATAGAATTGATCAATGAAAGAAGGGACACGTGTTTACTGTTTAGATGATGAATAAAGTTGGAATGTGAGAAGGAAATGAAGAAAATAATTCACTTTTTGTTTTATGGACTGACTTGACTGTCAAATCTTGTATTACTAATTCTGGTGGTTCCGTTCTCCACTGCACTCCTCACAATTAAATATCAAATTCAGAAAGTTCACACAACTTTACAAAGAGGGTGCAAAATCTTTTTATTTTATCACTGATGGCGATAACTTTTTTTTTCTCAAAGTGTTTTTTTTAAAAGTAGAAGTGCCAAAGTGTGGGCCAATGGGTCATTTCATCACTTATCTTCTATGTTAAAGTCGTACGTGATTTGGTGGGAAGATAAAGATATGTAATGATTTTTAAAATAGCTTTAATTTTTAAATCTGTAAAACGCAAAAGAAAAAAAAACAGATCCATTATAAAATTTGGAGCAAAAGCAAAATGTGTACTTTTGTTGACCTCATAAGTCTTTTTTTCATTAATGGAAATTATAAAAGATTAAATGTATAGCTTAGACTGCTGCCCCTGCCCCAGTCCTGGATAAGCGGAAGTAGATCTATGGATGGATAAATGTACTATAAAGAAAACACGTTTTTAACGAACTGAGTCAAAAGACAACAACGAAATGGATGGAGAAGCTATTATTAGTTCTTTGTTTAGGGCTGGAAGTGCATGAATGTTCTGCACATTTACAGTCATGTAAAGGTCATGAAAACTATTTCAGGTTAGAAAACAAAGTGTTCTTCAGTGATTTCCTGTGATGGAGAGGTTTTGTATTTATCACAGAAGTCTTGTATTGATCAGAGTCTTTGCGGCTCCTAAATCCCTATAAATACTTTTTTTTAAAAATCCATGTCAGTTTTTCCTTTTGAGAAGTACTTTAATTATATTAAAACAGAGGTATACAAACCACATGACTCTGGTTTTGTGTACATTTTCTACACCCTCCGGAATTTGTTTTTGTTAAAACACTCAGTTTTTCCATTTCAAACCTAACTCTTTTTCAGCAGTAAACCGTGTCAAAAACTAAAAAAACAAACAGCATTACAGCTTTTTTCTACTTTTCTCTGAAAATATATGGTTTGTCTCAAGGTTTCTGAAGATTAAAAACCTTTGTTTTTATAAACACAACAAAGTATCCAATGGAGATATTTTGACAAATTAAAACTTAAAGCTAAAATGAAGAACTTCAGTGGCACGGCTGTATCTATCTTGAAAATAAAGCAGGAATATTTTGGCCGAGGAAGAAAAGGAACACTGCCAACCTGGAGAAAAACAAACTCTTTTAACTCGTTTCTAAAAAATATAAAATATAAAAAATTATGATTTTTTTCTTCTCTCTAAACAGGACCAGAGCAATATTCATTCAAGCTGTCAAACAGAGCCCAAGTTTTTATTTAAGTAAAATGTCTTTGTTGTTTTTTTATTTTATTTCAAATAACCAGCCCATAAAAAAGTGTTAGTGGATCATCTCAAGTTTCTCACTAGAATCCTGATAGAAGAAGGAAAAATGCAGACTTACCTATTAAACTCTGGTAGTTTCTCCAAGTCTATTAGAGCAGAATGAGTTGTGATCTTTGAAGGATTAAACTCCGAAATAAGTTCCTCTATCGTCCGCCCCATTCGATTGGCTTCAACAAAGACAGACACATTACAGATGGCTTTAGTTTCCTCTTAAAAAGCCTTTTGTAAGATGATTTAATAAAAGTGCAGCTCCACATGTACTGTTAGTTTTCCTCTGATCACTCACTGGTGAAGCCAGATCCACAATTAGTGGTGATGTCCAGCAGAGCCTCTGGCAGGACCCCGTCTCTCCTAAAGCCTTGGATAAAAATGTCCCCCTGTCTCTTGGACAGTTTGCTGCCGTCTTTGTTCGTCAAAAGAGGCAGATGTCCAAACGTCGGGGGCTGCCATCCAAGAGCGCGGTACATGAGCAGGTGTTTGGAGGTAGAGATGAGCCACTCGGACCCCCGCAGGACATGGCTGACCTTCATGTAGTGATCGTCTACTATGTTTGCAAGGTGGTATGTGGGAAAGCCATCTGCCTTTATTACAACAGGGTCACCCTCCACCTAAACTAACCCAAACATTCCAAAAACAACAACAAAAAAGCTGCATTAAAAGGCAGAAAGTGCAGCATTATCAAGAGTCCTTGTAAAGGAATTTTGTCCAAATGTTTCTTTAAATTAAATCAAAATTCCGACCTGTGCCACTTCATGACGATTCCATCCAAATATCAGATCCTGAAAAGGTTCAACGCCCTCTTCTAAGCGAAACCTGATCACATGGGGTAGTCCCTGAGCCAGCTTCTCCTGGACCTGCGCCGCCTGCAGGTGGCGACACCTGTTGTCGTACCTGCAGGAAAACAGCCGGCAGCGTCATGGAAGACAGTTGCCTTCTGTGTGTTCTGTCTTTAAAGGTCGACTCAAAACTACTTAGTGGATTCATGTTTTGTTACCTTGGAGTCTGCCCAGCCCTTAAAGCTTCTTTCTTCAGCAGCTCAAGTCTCTGAGGGCTACAGAAACAGTAGTAGGCGTGTCGGCTCTCTACAAGCTGTTGAGCCGTTTGAATATAAAGGTCTAATCGCTGCGACTGCATGTAGGGACCCAGGGTTCCCCCCCGCCGAGGGCTCTCATCAGGAGGTATACCTGCAGGAGATAAACATCACTCATTATGATCCTAGGTGCTTCTTGTTCTTTTAGTTGAGATTTTTTTCAACCACAAGTTATTCGTCTCCTACACTCTGCTTATTATTATTAAAAAAGATTGTATTTGTTACGTGGAACATATGTGCCATTAGCTCCCTGCTCTGCTCCTTTCCGATACATCCACTTATAGACGACAAGATCCGTGTACGTCATGTTTTCCTGGTCTCAGCTGCAATGTTGCTCACCATTTTTGTTGCATCGGTAATGTTGGGTTGGGGGTGTGAGGGGCTGTAAGCTAGCTGGTGAGCGTGTTAACAAATGACTGATGGGAAAAGGGAGGCAGCTTTCTCAGCATCAGCAGTCCCGCCCACAACTCACAGGCAAATGAACTCTTACCGCTCTGCAGAAACTATGTCCTACAGAAGAATTCAGGTTTTTTGATTTTGGATAAATATGGCAAAATTGTAACTTTAAGACCACTGGATATGAATAACAGATTTTAAAAAAAAAATGATACGAGTAGGACTTCTGAGATCTGAGTCAACTTAAAGCCAAAAAGTCATTGTTTTGAGGATTGAAGTTGGAAACCGTGATATAATGACTCATTTTCTTTTTGTCTTCATAACTGCCACCTAAAATAACATTTGATCGTTTTGTTTCCCCCATTCTCTGAAAAAGAACAACTTTCTTCTCTAAGTGATCATAAAAATGTCATTATTTTTGTCTGTGCAATTGAAATCAGTTAAAAATGAACACCAAAAAAACTCTTAGGAAGTCATTTGCAGCTAAAATGAACATTTCTGTTCTCCCTACCAGCCCACTCCAACATGTCCTCTATGGAGTCTGCTGCTCCTGGTACCAGTCGGCTCTGGTCCGTGTCTTCCAGTCGCAGAATAAAAGTGCCTCCATGCTTTTTGGCAAAAATATAATTGTAGAGGGCTGTCCGTAGACCTCCAAGGTGTAAGAAGCCTTTTACAGAAGAAAAACAAAACAAAATCCTTACATTAAAAAATGTTTGTTGAGAACTGTTTGCCATAGATAAGAAAGGGTATAACACTATTAAAATGACTTTCCTTTTAAACAAAACAACCTAAATATTAATTAAAATTTGAGTTGAATTAGAATTAAAGTTACATTTAAGTCTTGTAATTAAGCACATTCACCTTAATAATGTGATATCGTCATAGTCACAACAACGTAAGACATTTAGTAGACGATCTTTGAGGAGGACCTTACCTGTTGGACTGGGAGCAAACCGAACCCTCACGTCGCTTTGAACTGTGGAGCACCTTCGGCGAACGGCAGCACCAAGCTGGACATCAAAGCGTCTCTCCTTGGCCGCCGTTAAACACCGAAACCCTCCCCGGAAAACCAAAGTGTGCAGAAGACACTTCCTACAAGGTTGAGCCCACGGAGGCATGATGGTGGTCCACATCATATCTGCGAGTGCAGGACACTTCCTTTGCCGTTATAACACAAGCTATCAACTTACAATATATGATCACAAAAGAGCTACATTCTCAATAGTAAACATACAATAAGACACAAAGTTAAAGCTCATTTTAACCCATGACTATTATTCTTTAAGGTGGTTATATTTGATGTTATGAACCTGAGGGAAGTGTTCTTCTTCAGCGAGACCGGAAACGGTATTGAATGCCTAACACTCACACACGGACACGACACTGCCCTCTAGTGGAGAGTTCTAAAAAGGCAGATTTTTTCCAATTAGAAAATCTGCCTCAATTTACAGTAAAACATCACGTTGTGTCTTCAAAGATTTTATATACCCAGATTTTTTTAATAATCACAAAATATGTCCCCTTATGTCAACAGATATTACAGTGGTAACAAAAAAGCGGCGTTATATTTAATCTAGTTTTTTTTACTTTGTTTTTAAACAATTGTAATTTGCTCAAACAAAGCAAACTAAATATAAGTAAAACAAGTTAATCTGATATCCTAAATGAGCAGAACCTTTCCCATCATTAATTGTTTTTATGCATTTTTTAAGTCTTACTTGAAAACGTTTTTTTTTTTTTTTGATTCAGAATTCAGAGTCAGAACTTCCTTCCCTCCGGATGAAGCGGAGGAAGATGGATGGAACTTCCTTTAATGTCATTGTATGTATTACGATATTATGATGCCCTCTAGGTGTTTAAAATAATATATAATTGTTGCAGTTGGAGAAAAAATGTAAATATAAAATATAATAATTTAAATAATGCAAGGTCAAAAATGTAAATCCAGTGCCAGTGCGGGATAGTTGAATTAAATTCCTATAGGAAATTCATATTTCCTTTAGGAAATAATTGCTTCATACAATTGCCGTGGCCTGCGCTTTGGTCAGAGCGCAGTGGAAAAAGCTCGCCGCAGAGTTGTAGACAAACTAATGGAAACTTGTGACATTTTGTGTCTTCAAGAGATATTTATTTCTAAACAGGACCTGGAAAAATTGAACACCCTGAACTCTGACTTCTATGGCGCTGGGGAATCTACCACCGACCTCAGCACATCAATAGTTAGGCGGAGGATACCAGGGGGTGTGGCTATTCTGTGGAGGAAACAGCTTGACACATTGATTAAAGTGATCAGACTTTGTGAAGACTGGTGTATTGCAATACACTTCACTCACAACAACAAAGAATTCATCCTTATTAATATGTACGCAGCATATGAATGTGCTCAGAATGAGGATGAGTTTTTAAGTAAGCTTGGTTTTATTGATTCAATTATACAAGACAGTACCCCCAACTACTACTATGTATGTGTTTTGGGATATGAATGCTGAGGTTACAGACTGTGGGTCTATTTTTGCCAACTGTTTGAGTGAGTTTTGCTTTAATAATAATCTTACCTTTTCAAATAAGATACTTTTACCTCCTGATAGTTTTACTTAAATAAGCGAGGCCTGGCATACCACGTCATGGTTGGATCACTGTTTTAGCACTGCTGATGCACATAACTCATTGAGTATGATGAGCATTTTATATGGGGAAAGTATGTCTGATCATATTCCTTTTACATTGTCAATTAATTGTGAGCACTTACCTGCTCTAACAAGAAAGAGTACTGTAAAAGTGAATAAATTAGATTGGGCATCTGATACAGAAAGGGAAATATTGAGCTATTATGCCCAAACACATAAATCCTTAAGCCGCATACATCTTCCTAAAGATGCTATCTGGTGTAACAAGGCTAACTGTAGTGATGTTACACACAGCAAGGAGCTCTGTGTCATATACAATGACATTTTTAACTCTGTGTTTGAGGCCAGTAAGCCTCTCTACATTCCTAAACAAAGGGGAAGAAAAATTAAACCAGGATGGAATGATCATGTTGCTGAATATCATGCTGTAGCCAGAGATGTTTTTTATTCATGGGTAGAAGCACGAAATCCCAGACAAGGGCCAGTTTTTGAACACAAAAAAATGACAAATGCACGTTATAAATATGCTCTACGCTTTATATGCAAGAATGAGCAGAATATAAGGGTAGAGTCAATGAACAAAAAAGCTCTTAAATAACAACTTATCTGACTTCTGGAAAGAGGTAAAAACTTTCAACACCTGTAAGATGTCTCTACCAGGCTAGGTTGAAGGCGTCATAGGTGCAGATAATATAGCAGAGCTCTGGAGACAGCATTACTACACCTTATTCAATGGTGTTAAAGGTGAAGCATTTGAAATGGGAGAACGAGGGAGTGATGTTAACATTGGAGTAACCTCCCACCAAGTGTTCAAAACCATAAAGGTGCTCAAGAACAACAAATCATGTGGCTTGGATCACATCATGCAGTGAGCATCTTAAATATGCCAGCCCGAGGTTTTTTCTGCTTCTTGCCATTTGTTTTACTGGATTTCTGACTCATGGGGTATTACCTGACTCAATGATGTCTGTATTGTTGGTTCCTGTAATTAAAAACAAGACAGGCAAGCTTGACTCCATTGACAACTATAGACCAATAGCCTTAGCCAGTGTCCTCTCAAAGGTTTTATAAAGAATTTTATCTCATACAATTAATGATTTTATTTTCTCTGCGTTAAAAGAAATAGTTAAGAAGTACAGACAAGAAAATCCATCTGTACTTATGTGTTTTATTGACGCATCTAAAGCCTTTGACAGGGTAAATCACACCAAACCTTTTATCAAAATGAAAAATCGGGGTGTTCCAAGGTATATTTTAAGACTACTAGCCTTCTGGTATGCCCATCAGAAAATGGTGGTTAGATGGGGATCAGGTGTCTCTGCCCCATTTGGTATGACCAACGGGGTAAGACAGGGAGGTATTCCATCCGCACTCCTTTTTAACTTGTACATTGATGACCTGTCGAAGGACTTGAATGCATGTAATACCGGTTGCATGGTCAGTGGTTTTAAGGTAAATCATCTAATGTACGCAGATGATTTGGTTGTCTTCAGCCCCAGCAGCTCCGGTTTACATCAACTTTTAAATGTCTGTTCAGAATTTTTAAGAATGATATTTTATATAATTCAAATAAAAGGGTTGTCGTACAAAGGATGACATTGCATTGAATTTTCCTGCTTTTAAACTGTCTGATTCTGAGCTTGCTGTCTGTCACAAAGTCAAATATCTTGGTCATATCATCAACGATAAGCTTACAGACAACAGTGTATTTTATATGCTCAGGCAAACACTCTCGCACGGAGGTTTTATTCATGCTCGGACAATCTTAAAATTCTTTATTCAAAACTTACTGCACGCCTTTGTATACTGCCCACCTGTGGACAAATATAGGGCATCCAGCATGAGGAAGCTGCAGGTTGCCTATAATGATGCCCTAAGGATTTTATTAAAACAGCCTCGGTGATGCATTGCAAGCAGTTTGTTTGTTGGTGCTAGAGTTAATACTCTCCAAGCGTTATTAAGACATTTTATTAATGGTTTTTATGTGTCGCCTTAATGCTTCAAATAATTATATCATTTTAAATCTCACCAATGTAAAGCACAGCACTTTTAGATACCAATCCCCTATTTGGAGGTTTTTATTAAGTTCATGATGCCTGTTTTTTATTGTTCTTATACTCTTATCTCATTGTTTTATATTCCTATGTCATTGATTTTTATACTTTTATGACATTGTTTTTTTATCTAATATTTTTTATGTCATTTTTCTTATACTTGGTTGAGTGTTCGGTTTTTATCAGTAAGTCTTTTATATATTTTGTGTATTTTTGTGGCAAATGGACCTTGAGTCTGTAATAAGGCTTATTATTATTATTCTGATTGATCACCAATATATGGTTTTGATTTGTTTGAAAGGTACAGAAAGTGTTGATGTTCTGTAGGTTTTAGGTGTTATGGTTCAGCGTGTGATTTCATCCTACTCCTATTTAGCATTTAGTTTTGTATTCCTCTCAAACATTTTTATGAAGGTTTTTGATTATAGAAATTTTGGTGCAAAGAAGAAACAATGCAATTACATAACTTTTATGTCACTAAAGCTGGGAAACTCATTTTGCCTTCCTTGATCTCAACTGATGGGATGTCAAATCATGGCTAAGTGGTAGTGTCCACATTGAGGCTTGAGATTGTGGATTGAAATTCATACCAAAATAATCACATTATAACCCAGTTCCTCTCTGCTTGATAACTCACCTTAGCTGACTCATCCTGTAGGCAATGGGTCAGATGGCAAGAACTCATGCTACACACCCTAATGGGGTTTAACTTTAAAATTAAAGGACTTTTTATTGTTCCAGAGAACAGCATTTTGACTCAGTATATTTATTTTGAACAAAACTTGTTCTAGACCATGTATTTTAAAGATATGGGACAGACATCTGATCAAAATCAACACAGCTATATTTGGCAAAATATCAGCACAAACATCTCTTTCTGTCAGCAACTGAAGTTGACAGTAATGTATTAAACCTGCTTTGCCAGAACAGAAGCCACTTGCCTATTAATCATTTGGATGACCTTGAAACCTAACAAATAGAGTATTTCATAGTTAAATGTGACGACATTCTATTCACGGCTTAGCTGGATTGGAGCTGGATGATAAATTGAGAGACTTTTTCCCACTAACAATATAAGAATGTAGATTTGAACCTAAAAGATTTATTTCTGTAGGAACTTTGGGAAAATGTTGTCCCAGCATTAATTTACACTTTTAGCTACAGCATTTCCTTCTTTTTTATGTCTGTCTTTTGTTCTTGTTGCTTTTAATCTAATGTGTCTGTCTTATGACACTGGCTATTGTTTAACTAATGTTTACATATGTCTTTTATGTCAAGCACCTTGTGTTCAACAGCATGTTGAGGAAATAAAGTGATTGATTGATCAACCAGGAAAAAATACTCTACAATGTCAGTAATAGGAGTGGTTGGAAATTTCTACACTTCCATTTGAAAAATGTATTGCATCATGGAAATATTCTCTTTGTCAAGAGCCATAAGTTGCTCCAAACAACAGGGCTGTACCGCCCTGGTCCTAAAGCAACAACCCTGCTGGTATCCCAGCTCTATCTGACTGCTTGATGCTGACGACATCAATCACGTGGGTCAGCTAATCAGGAGCAATCTGGGCAGGAAGACCTGGACTACAGAGAGGGTTCTTGCTCTTGAGGACCAGGGTTGGCCAGTGTTGACCATAATCTTTCTGCACCGAGATTACAGTTTTTCTCCATTGGTTTAGCTCATTTCTTGAAACAGAAATTACATTCTGAAAATTCTAAGATCATTTGGCAAAACAGTCTTACAGTTCAGCACAACAGTATAGCTCACCTGCAAAATCTAATATATCTCCCAAAACTGTTCACTCATGCTTCAAAACTAAATTTCTTTCCCATGTAAAGAGTCAGTGCCACCAAAATGGCAGAGATCCTTCTCAATTGCTTTGGCTCTTTTCTTGATCAGACCGGATGTTCTCAACACTCTTGGTGCTTTTGCCTAAATAATATGGATGGTTCGGCACAACGCCATGGTTCACCTGCAAAAGCTCACATCTCTCCCAAAACAATTCACTCATGTGTCAAAACTAAATTTATTAAACATATAGTGGTAGGTGAGGCCCTACAAGACCTCTCTCATTTTCAGGGATCAAATAATTTGGATTAAACAACCATTAGACTGAGAATCAACAATCAGTTTAGATCAACAAGTTCTATTAACTTGGAAATTGTGCTAAATGTAGGCTACCTGTACTTAATCATTTGCAAAGATGTACTGAGACATTGAGACATGTACTAACACATCTGCAATGTGATGAATTTCATGAGAAATTCCATTCTGTTTTGAACAATTGCCAGGTGGTTTGGAGGTTTGTTTTGAGAATGTAATTTCTGTTTCAAGAAATGAGCCAAACCTTGGAAATGAGTCAGCATCATTTCATTGTGTAAGTCATCACAAGCACAAAAGTCTGTTCAATTGTCAAAATTAGTCAAGAACATAATGCCATCAATACGATGCATGAATCCCCTTGGAATATTTGACAAATTTATTACAGCAATTGACAGTCAGGTGAAACTGGAACTTGACTATTAACGCTGTTATAGAGAATAATGGCATTGGAGGCAAATGAGACCACTCACATCCTCGTGTTTGTGGATGAAGCTGGCTTTAACCTGGCCAAGGGCCGAAGACGTGGCCGTAATATTACTGTAAGTGAAATACACTCACTGGCTACTTTATTAGGCACACCACGTGACAGCAACACATTGGTCAACACGATCTACTGCAGTTCAAACTGAGCATCAGAATGGAGAAAAAGGGGATTGAAGTAACTTTTAATATGGCATGGTTGTTGGTGCCAGAGGGGCTGGTCTGAGTATTTCAGAAATTGCTGATCTACTGGGATTTTCACCCACAACCATCTCTAGGGTAGAATGGTCTAAAAAAGAGAAAATATCCAGTGAGCAGCAGTTTTGTGGGCAAAATTATCTTGTTGATGCCAGAGGTCAGAGGAGAATGGCCAGACTGGTTCCAGCAGATAGAAAGCTAATAGTAACTCAAATAACCACTGGTTACAACAGAGGTCTGCAGAAGAGCATCTTTGAACACATCCAACCTTAAGGCAGATGGGCAAGCAGTAGAATACCATACTGGGTCCCACTCCTGTAAGCTAAGAACAAGAAACTGAGGCTACAATTTACATAGACTTACTGAAATTGGACATTAGAAGATTGGATAAATGTTGTCTGGTCTGACGAGTCTCAATTTCTGCTGCAATCTTTGGATGGTAGGGTCAGTATCTTGTTTCAGCAGCATGAAAGCATGGATCCATCCTTCCTTGTATCAACCGTTCAGGCTGGTGGTGGTGATGTAATGGTGTGGGGAAATTTTTCTTGGCACATTTTGGCCCATGGTACCAATCAATAATAATAACAATAATAATAATGGATTAGATTTTTCTGTGAAACAATGGAGACGGGAAAACTGGAGGCAGGGATGGTAAAGTGTCTTATCCAAAGACACAACAAAAGTTGACCGGGGGGAGCAGGGATTAAACCACTGACCCTTCGATCATTGACTAACCTGCTCACCCACCTGAGCCACTGCCGCCTGAGCACGGTTACAACACCACAGTCCACCTGAGTATTGTTGCTGATCATGTCTATCCCTTTATGACCACTGTGTACCATCTTCTGATGCCTATTTCCAGCAGAATGAGGATCAATGTTATAAAACTGGAATAATCTCACACTGGTTTCTTGAACATGACAATGAGTTCACTGGACTCAAATGGTCTCCACAGTCACCAGAAACCCAATAGAGAATCTGTGGGATGTCTTGGAACAGGAAATTGGCATCATGGATGTACAGCCGACAAATCTGCAGCAACTGTGCAATACTGTCACGTCAATATGGATCAATCTCTCTGAGGAATGTTTCCAGTACCTTGTTGAATCTATGCAACCAAGTATTAAGGCAGTTCTGAAGGCAAAAGGGGGTCCATCCCGGTACTGGCAAGGTGTACCTGATAAAGTGGCTGGTGTATGCCTGCTTTAGGTCTGCAGATGTAAAGAAAGAAGCCCATGATTTAAATGGCTCCGACTCTAGAAAAGAATCTAAAGCAAATACATTATTCAAGTGTGGTTCATCTATCCATTGTCTAAACCTGCTAGGGGTCATGGGGATGCCGGAGCCTACCCAGATACTCAGAGGCACAGATGGAGTGCACCAGGACAGTTTTTCAGTCCATCACAGTGACATACAGCCCCTCAAACTAACGTTCGCACCTAGGTACAATATAGAATCACAAATAACCGAATGAAGGATGTTTTTGACTGTGGGAGGAACACAGAGGTGTGAGGACTCTGTGCTTTAGTGTCATGATTTCAATGCTAGGCGGACCCAGATGCTTGAACCCAGAAACAGGACAGGTACGTGGCAGGCAAGGATAATTTATTGTTTCTCCAAGGGTGACACTGTGAGATTGCGAGAGATGATTCAGCTGGGTGAAGGGCTGTGGCACAGCTGGAGGTACGAACGCGGCTATCCTTAGGTTCTTCCAGACAGCAGAGAGAAAGGTCCACGCTGACGTCAATCGTGAGCAGTTTTCCTGGGACAAGGAGACAAGGGTTAGAGCCAGAACTAGAGAACAGAATAGTCTTACTAGAACTTGACGAGACCAGGCAAGTCACCATAATGGGCAACGATCTGGCGTCGACTGGTGGAGCTGGGTCTCCTTAAGAGCAGCAGAGGGATGATGAGCTGAGTGACGACAGCTGTGGTGATTAGGAGAGTAGCAGCAGCTGGGGGGAGTAGGCTGACAGAGGCACCATGACATTTAGTCTGGTTTTTCAGTTGTGCTCTTGGTTTTGGTCATATTCTGAGTTTTTCACTTATCAATCACTTAGGTTCATGTTGCACAACTGTTTTCATTTGTTTCAATTCCCCTTAGTCCAGGGGTCGGGAACCTTTTTGGCCGAGAGAGCCATAAACGCCACATATTTTTAAATGTAATTTCAAAAGAGCCATACAATAATGTAGTGTCCCTTTCCCAACTGAGGCACGGAGACTTAACCTCTCTCAAAGTTCTTTATTCTGGTTACTATAGACCACAACAAACGCCGTACAATAAATTCATCAACTCCTGAATCGCTCCCGCAGAGACGAGAGAGAGCGCTTCTCCCAACTTTATATTACCCTGCTCCCGCTCCAGCCCTCCCATTTCCCTCATTCGGCCCATAGCTGAACCCCATTGGTCCAAAATACCTAACAACAGGCTGAGTGACAGAACTGAGAGCCAATCAGATCTCTGCTTGATGCGTTTAGTGAACTCCAGAACTTATAACGCGGCCCAACAGCCACCCAGTTTAACTCTGTCCGCGACAATATGTTTAAAACTAAATATACAAATAAATGTGTGCATTTGATGTAATTTCAACATTTTTAAAGTACAATAAACATGTGGATTCTATTTAATAACATTGTTATGCTGTTGCTAATAAATGATGAGTATTTCTCGTGGTAGTTTTGTTGATGGTCTAGTCTGGTTTATATGTGGGGAGTTTCAGCTTCATGCAGGCGTTGAGACGTTAAACGAGATCGTAGGTCTGAATGTTCTGTAGATGTGAGACAGACTGATCACATGCAGACATGGAGCCAAACACACACTCACACACTGCAGTGAGTGACGGGCAGCGGGTTTTACGTTTTTACAATCCCTGAGCGATTCACCTGCTGGCCGTGCCCACAACCCCCCCACCCCCCCACCCCACTCTCTGCTTTCTTCCTCACACATCCCGTCCCCGCTACTGCGCGCTCTTTCTCAGAGACGGGAGCGCGCAGTTTTAGGCACGTCAATTCACAGGTTTCCGGCTGGTACAAACTCTGTGAAATAATAGATAATAGTAAACTGGTAGTTTTCTCTCCAAGCACCGCTACTACTGCGTGCCTCTGCCATCGCATCGCGCCCAGAAGGACTGGACTAATGAAAAAAAAGTATAATTAAAGCCGCAAGCGGCGTTGTATGGCCCGCAGACGAAACCCGCCTTCTACGCCCAACGTTACGCACCACCCCCGCCCTCACCGCCCACACCGCCCACAAATTAAAAGCTAGTCAAGGCTGATTTTGTTAATTATGCTAACTATGCTAATTTGGCTAAAAGTGCTAGCATAGCGATCAGCATCTTCAACTCTCAGAAAAACACATTACCTAAAATGCTAATTATGCTAACTATGCTAGCTATGCTAATGTGGCTAAAAGTGCTAGCATGACGATCAGCATCATCAACTAACTCAGAAAAACACTTTACCTAAAATGCTAATTATGCTAACTATGCTAGCTATGCTAATGTGGCTAAAAGTGCTAGCATAGCGTTCAGTATCATCAACTAACTCAGAAAAACATATTACCTAAAATGCTAATTATGCTAACTATGCTAGTTATGCTAACATAGCTTAAAGTGCTAGCATAGCGATTAGCTCATCAACTGACTCAGAAAAACACATTCCTCCAATGGTGAGAGCTATATGTCATAAGTTGATAAAAAAACCACTTTTTCCAAAATGGCGGCTTTTCTGTTGATTTTATCTCCATAGCAACCATTTTATGTTTTGGTCCCATCGGGAGGATGAACAGATTGACGTCAGTTTTGGACAAATCGGTAAAAGTAAACTTTTTGTTGTCCTTAGCAACAGTGGTTTTATGCTAACCACGCCCACATTCCTTATATGTCCATATCCAGTGTTTTTCAATGTATTCAGTTTCAGGCATTAATGCATGCATTCAATTTTCAGTGTATTGTATTGAAATGCATGGGAGTAATAACAGTGCGCCAATTTGCTAGCTTGCCACGCGCTCGCCGTTCAAAATCTACAACTTCTAATTCCAACATTTTTTCCACAGTAGCTTGCCATTGATGCCCAAAAAGTTTCGAGACGATCGATAAAAATTCCAACGACAAGTTTACGTTTGAATCCAGTGGCAAAGGTGTTTTTTATGTAAGATTCAAGATGGCCGCCTTTTCCCGAGGTCAAAGGTCGACGAAACTCCAGAGGTAATCGTAGACTCATGCTACGGACATGCGAGTCAAATTTTTTGAAAATCGCTCGAAAAAAAGTTCATTTTTCCATATTGTGTAAAATCGCGAAATACTCAAAATGGTAGATTTTGGCACAAAATGGCCGCCAAACCGTAGGTCGTGTCGCCATCACGTAATGATTTCAAAACTTTGTTTGGATATACCAGACAAAGTTATCTGGGTTTCGCTAGCCGATTCTTAAAAAAAAAATCCGAATTTTTTTTTTTTGCCGAGTCAGCACTTTTTTTTGCGATTGTTTTTTGTTTACCACGGCCACATTCCTTCATCGATTTTGTCGTATGTGACATCATTTTATTCAGTGTGGGCCAGGGAATCACATATTTCAGTTTCAGGCTTTTCCGATAAAATATTTGCGAGCTAGCTAAAATGGCAACGGTTGCGAATTCGCCACGCGCACGCGTTTCAAATTCTACAACTTCTAATTCCAACATTTTGTCCACAGTAGCTTGCCATTGATGCCCGAGAAGTTTCAAAAAGATCGGAAAAAATCCCTAGGACGAGTTTTCGTTTGTATCCGTTACTAAAGGTGCTTTTTTATCAAAATTCAAGATGGCCGCCCCTTGCCAAGGTCAAAGGTCAACGAAACTTCTTTGGTAGTTGTAGAATCGTGCTAGTGGCATGTGTGTGCAATTTCGTGAAAATCGCTCAAACAAAAGTATCGTTTTCCCATATTGTCAAAAAACACGAAAATCGCCATTTCTCTGTGTTTGCCACAAAATGGCCGCCAAGCCGTAGGTCGTGTGGCCATCCCATAATGATTTCATAACTTCTTTGGGATATCTCCAACACACGTGTTTTGGTTTCGTAACTGTATTTCGAAATTTTTTTTTTTGGCCCCATAAGCGATTTTAGGCCCATTCATTTTTTTGACGGGAACGCTCGCCGTGATGTCATCATCGTGGGGGGGGGTGATGTTCTCTTTGCCGAAAATTCATTTTCAATTTATCCTAGGTGTGTGCCAATTTTGGTGAGTTTTCGGGTATGTGGCGGGGGTCAAATTTGCGATCTACGGATCCGTTAGAAACGGGAAGAATAATAATAATGAAACGAAGCAGAAACAATATAGAAGTTTTTGCAGTCAGGTGGCCTATGTATTTCAATGCGGCCTGTCTTTTACTACAGGCTGGGCATGTCTGTTTGGCTTTAAACCCGTCTTTTGAGGGCTTTTTGGGGCTTTTTTGTGTTTTTGTCGTCATTTTTGCGACTACAATTCTAACGTTTGTGCGATGGTGTTGTGCGTGTGTGTGTGTATTTTTGTTGCGTTACACAATTGTCGTGTCGTTTTGTGCTTTGGGCGACTTTTGACCCCATTTTTTGGCGTTTTGACGCGTTTTTTTGACGTTTTGGACTTTTTGAGTGTTCGACCCTCGTAGCAGTTACAATATGGTCCTTGCACTCTGTGAGTGCTGCGGGCCATAAAAATAATGAAACGAAGCAGAAACAATATAGAAGTTTTTGCAGTCAGGTGGCCTATGTATTTCAATGCGGCCTGTCTTTTACTATAGGCTGGGCATGTGTTTTTGGCTTTAAACCCGTCCTTTGAGGGCTTTTTGGGGCTTTTTTGTGTTTTTGTCGTCACTTTTGCGATTATAATTTTGACGTTTGTGCGGTGGTGTTGTGCGTGTGTGTGTGTATTTTTTTTGCGTTACACAATTGTCGTGTCGTTGTGTGCTTTGGGCGACTTTTGACCCCATTTTTTGGCGTTTTGACGCGTTTTTTTGACGTTTTGGACTTTTTGAGTGTTCGACCCTCGTACCAGTTACAATATGGTCCTTGCAGTCTATGACTGCTGCGGGCCATAATTAAAGATTTGTCTGCGAGCCACATGTGACCATCAAAAGAGCCATATGTGGCTCGCGAGCCATAGGTTCCCGACCCCTGCCTTAGTCTATAAGTGTCTGGTTTTCAGTTAAACCTTGTTAGGTCATCTGCTCTGTTTTTTCTTGGGCTCTCTTTTTCTTGCTCCCATGGCTTTGTCATATTTCAGTATATTAAATGTTTAAGTTTCCACCAAGCCAAGTCTTCTACATTTTGATTCCTATACCACCAGTTCCTAACATGAAAACCCACATATACTCAAGGAAAACATGCAAATCACGCACATAAAGAGCCCGCCTGGGATCCAAACCAGGGTTCTTCCCACTGTGAAGCGAGAGTGCTGACCTCTACACCACTGTGCAGGATTGTGACTGTGGTATGAAACTGGAAGTTTAAAAAAAATTTGAAAGTTGAAAACTCTTTTTTTTTTATCTCTTAGGTCATTAAGTGCGGCCATTATGTAAAAAAAAATAGGAAAGTTAAAACAAAACAAAACTTTTTCATAAAAGCCTATTTGAATATTTGTTATAATGCAGTAACAATGGATCTAAAGCAAAACCACAAAGGCCATAAAACTCATCAGATAGGTATTTGATGTATGTAATTTCTTTAGATCCAAACAATGCACCAAACGTAACTTGATAAAAGAAATAAGTTGAAACATTAGAAGTGTGAAAATTGAATTGCAGGAAACAGTTTTTAATTTTGTTAACATACATTTTACAGTAATAAATCCCTTACTGTAATGTTAAGCTACCCTCCTTTATTTTGTCAGTTAATAGCAAACCTGCTCAACTAGATTTTCACCTGCTGTTTGCGTGTGTTTGTGAGCGCATGCACACGCCTAGTATATGAATGTTTGTTTGCAAACACATGCAAATAAATCTCAGATCCATAAGCAGGCTTTCACGATTTGTCCCTAATTCACAGATTTAATTTGAAGGAAAGTGGGTTTTTTTATTAGGAAAATATCCCTGATAATATCAGATCACCTGAGATGAAAGCTCTTCTTATCTTTTATTGTGCTTTACCCTTGTTTTGGTGTCTTTGTGCTGATATGGCTGCAGTGGAAACACAATTTTCCAGTACTGTGTCGTTGAACAAAGTCACATTTATGACCACTCAACATGAAACATAATTTGACTGGATGGTTTGAACAGTCTTTGCTAAAATTGCTTGTTCAGACATGAAATGTTATGAAAATAGAGCCAGATTAGAGATATTTTCATGAGGCTGTTTTCATTCCTTCATCTTGCTTGTTCACTTATAGTTAACATGTTTCCCCAAGATTCCTACACAAAGACTCTAACATACACACAAATTCAGTAATAGTGGTGGAAAACATGTCTTTTGTTTGCTGGTTCTGCCCCCTTTTGCCGCTCAGAGGAGTCAGCCCTCATCATTTGTGCCATTGTCACAAGGCAACACACCCTTAACTGGTACACTTGAGTCTCAGGTGAATCTGTAGAGAGACTGTGCTCCACATACATAGACTTTATACAACGGATGAAGACTGACACTTCAAACAAAATTCGGTAAGACATTTATTCCATTTTATTTCGATCTGACTTCTTAAAAATGATCTCAATTTTATTTAGCTTTTTTTTTTTTAAAACTGCTTTATGTGACCAATCTCTACCCTTTTGGAAAATTCACAAAAAAGCAGAGTTGTGTGTGGATGAAACTCTACTTATCCAGTCTACAAACTGGCATATTAATGTAAGGAATCAGAACATCACTTTTAGACTGTCTCTGTCTTGCCATTCTACTATTGGTATGCTAGACAAACACCTTAACTTATATTAAAAAGTAATTGATCAAGTTTGGCTTTCTGTAAAACAAAGTATCTCCTGGAAATGCCTTAAACAGAAATGTTACAGACACAATAAATTACTTTGTGCTTAGGTTTAAAAAATATTATCTAATAACAGTCTTGCCAATTTAATATCTGGTCAGTTCGGTCTGTCTTTCTAAATAGTAAAGGGCATATACTTGTATAGTACATTTCTACCTTCCTCCTTTCCTCAAAGGCCCAAGGTCTGAGACTGGGTCGTCCCATGTGTCATCTATCTATCTATCTATCTATCTATCTATCTATCTATCTATCTATCTATCTATCTATCTATCTATCTATCTATCTATCTATCTATCTATCTATCTATCTATCTATCTATCTATCTATCTATCTATCTATCTATCTATCTATCTATCTATCTATCTATCTATCTATCTATCTATCTATCTATCTATCTATCTATCTATCTATCTATCTATCTATCTATCTATCTATCTATCTATCTATCTATCTATCTATCTATCTATCTATCTATCTATCTATCTATCTATCTATCTATCTATCTATCTATCTATCTATCTATCTATTGAAATTCAAGTAATTTTAATTAAATAATAAAAATCACTATTTTCTCCTTTAAGGATTTTTAAAAGTGTACATCAGAAAAGGAAAATGTTCCTTTTTTTCTAGGAATGTCACACCTCTTCTCATAAAAAGCTTTGACAATAGCTATTAGTCACAAAGAATCAGAACAACGAGACTTTTCTTTTGCCAGCCTGCCAAATGTTTGAAAGAGGGAACTTAGGTAAATATTTAAATTGTCACATCAAAATGGAGATTGATATAAACCAATAATACCCCACATGTTGCATTACCATTGTTCTTTATTGTTATTGCAACTAATATTTGGAATTAGCTATACAGCCTCTATTTGGTCTTATTTTTTAAGCTATGTGTAATGAATATGAAATCAGAATTCCCTTTTTTCTAGGAAAGCATTCTATATGTGTTGACGCTTATGTGTTGACGTTGTCATGTTGATTAGAAACTTTCCACCTGTAGAGGTTGACATTGACATTGATCAGAAATGACAAATTCAATTAATCAAATTGTTTGATTGAGCTTTTTTCCTGTGTCTGAATGTTAAATTACTGTCTTGCTGGATTTTTATGTTTATAAATTTCTATTTATTTTCACTTCAAGAGTTTTAGATTTTTTTACTGTTAAGTGATCATTAAAGAAAACCATTAGACATTATACCCTCAGTAAGGTATACTTTCTTGAAAGTCTTAAAATGTTCTAAAACCAATTGTTTGTTTGGGTTTTAGAAAGATCCTCAGTCTTTCATTTTTTCCATTTTTGTATGCAAGAATCAGATAATAAGTCACTTTTAATCAAAGCTAAAAAGCCTTTGTTTTAAGAAAGATGTCATTAGTTTCATAGCAGTGGTTGTGAGAAATGACATCTGACAATAAAAACAATTACAGTCCATCTCTAAAGGAATCTAATTTTTTTGGGAAAAACAAATTTATTTGACCAATGGAGCTTTTTACAATACAGACCCATACAAACAAAATCTGGAATAGGCAGAATTCCAAAATTTGTTGCTTGATGATTATTAAATTCATTTATGAGTAAACATGAAAAAGTAGGTGTAGTAGAAAGACATGTAAGATACAAAGCTTTGGCATGATGTGTTCAGTCTTCCAGAAGTTTTTCCTCCACAAAATTTCTGAAAATATGTCAATATTTTGTGGGTTTTTCTCTACCTCTGCACACTGCTTCAGTAGCCTTCACTGACAAAACACATTTTAATCTGATTAAGAATGAAAACAAAGTTCTGAGACATTAAAATAGATTTGTGGTACTGCTTTACAAAACATTCATCAGATACCTTTTTTGTCATTGTTTGAGGTTGAATGGTGCAGAGTTTCATTATTCCTTTGGCTGGAGCGTCATTGTTTGTGATTCAGATATGGTTACGTTAAAGGCATCTGTGAGAGGTCAACTGTAAAATACTTGGCTGCCACTCCCTGACTTCTTTTATCCCAAAAGTGGACAGACAGGATAAAAGGGCAGCTTGCCACTCCCTGATAAAAGACCATTTCTGTTTTATCAATGTCTGAACTTTTCAAAATCCTCATAGCTTCATCACGTCATTACATAAGAACTCTGAGACACCTGTGTTTGTTGTGCTGCACCTGCCTTTGACACACCGGGTCAGACCAGAATATCAATTAAGTTTCTTTTTTTAAACTTTTTTTTTTGAAGGTTTATCATAAAACAAATCTATGAAATATGTCTGTCAATTATTTAATCAGTCCTAAATCCTATCAGTTAGTGTGGTTTCTGTCGGTTTACTGTTTTATCTACTTTGTTCTGTGCTCTCTTCCGCAGCTTTCTTCACAAAGTCCCCCCGTCCCATGAGACTTACTGCGTTATGAAATTACACTCTTTTTTCCTGCTGATTTACTTGGGGACCTTCTGTGGTAAGGGGATATTTACTTGTGTAATGTGAGGCACTGTGAGTTTTAGTTTAAAGCGCAAATACATTGAAAATACATGTGTTCCCCCTGTATTTGCAAGCACTACCTGTATACCATTTAAGAGGTTTAAGAGGCACTAAATGTGTTTTTTTTTAGTGTGCCAGATTTATATGTCTTTCATTTCTAACTCTTTTCTAACTGGTTCTTAACAGTGGGATCAGCTGCCTTTAGGTATGTCCTTCTTTTTTGAAACCCTTTACGTAAAACAAATCAGTCACGATGCACTTTGTTCCTAAATGTGTTTGTTTTTGATTAAAACCTTTAGAAATACAACATGTGCAAGAAGAGATATGTGCGATCCGGTGAGTTCTCCTGATTTGTGTTTTTTTTTTTGGTCTCAACATATAATCAGAATTATGGGTCAATCATTTGTAAAAACTGCCACTTTTATAATATTTAAATAGCAATCAGAACTTAACTTTATTTGTTTAGCTTACAGATAAGCGAGAGTAAAGTACTTATTAATTATATGAACGAGATCTTATGTTTAGAAACGGTTTAAATGTCTTTTTAAAGGATTTTATCAATTCAAATATGGTCACGATTTATTTACCTGCTGTAACATAATGCATGACATAAGTAGAATAAGAGTCAATGAATAGATATATTTTAAGGATGAAGACATGACCTGGCAGAAAGCTAAATGAAAGAAACACCTCCTTTCAAATGGTTTATCAGAAATACCATCTTAATTCTTCAGTGCACGAGTCTACACGTCATTAGAACTCTGTTCCTGTTGACAGGCATTAGTTCTTTGTACAGTGAACTTAATGAACCAGTTCAAGGCTCAGTACAGTGACTTAGTCTGGCCATCTGATGGAACAAACGTGAGTCATTTCTGTCCGCATGCAGTCATCTCAGCTACTGGGAACACGGTGTGCTCACATGCAGTTTGTGGACAAGATTCAAGATAACAAAAAAAACACAGACTCTTGACCATTTTAACACTCTTAAAGTTATTCATCCTGCAAAAAGTTGTCGTGAAATATTTAAACTTTTTCAAATATTTGCGTTTACTGTACAGTAAACCAATAATTTTGACACTTAACAGAATTATTTCTGTGAAAAGCTATAAAGAATAAAAGAAGTTAACTCCAAGAAAAGGTTTGCTGTTCTGTCAAGAAAAACTCTGAATTTTTGGACTTCAGGTGTCAAACCTTTTGTAGGTGTAACTTACTGTATTATTTTGTGCATGGTTTCTACACATAAATCAAACAGAAATTGACTGAATTTTCTGTGTTTAATTTAGTTTTATCATTTAAAAAGGGTATACATCTACATCAGAGCAATAACTACAAGACTTTTTTAAAACTTTATCCAACTGAATTAAAAAATGTATATACCTTTATACATTTAGGGGACAGTTTAACTCGTGCTGGTTTGCAGCACCTTCCGTCCGTGAAACCAGGGTTCAAATCCAGGCTGCTCCCTGTTCCCTTCTCTGCCTCTGTGCCGGTCCCAAACCCAGATAAATTGAGAGGGTTGCATCAGGAAGGGCATCCGGCGTAAAACATTGCCAAGTTAACCATGCAACTCATCCTCAAAAGAGGGGTTGTTTCGCTGTGGCGACCCCTGATGGGAAAAGCCAAAAGAGAAAGAAGATATACATTTCATCAAATGTTTTTACACACTTTTTTCTTAGTTTCACTTAATATTGCTTTCCTTTGTTAAAAGTTTTTTTATAGAATCCTCAAGACATATCTTTGAATTATCAATTTTGAGTAAACAAATGGACACTTGTCTTTTCTAAAGTGTTACAACTTTTAAGGCAACCCATTAAGTCATGAGAAGAGACCTCAAGTTCTTTTTGGGGTGTCTTTGTGACAGGTTTAGGATGTGTAGTCAGATGCTTTAAACCTGTTTCTGTTGTTCCTGAACTTTTCCGTTGCATTTAAAGGAGCCGGATGCAACATCTCATTTCCTGCAATGTGCCGGGCTGCCTCCAACAGACACCGGCAGAGACCACATGCACCGGCTAAAAAGAATCCTTGAAGGCACCATGGACATTTACACTTTCATGGTATGACTAATACTCAAGGACTAATAGTTCTGGAAGGTCCCGGCTGATCTGTGCAGCACCAATGCCAATCCTGATTTAGAATGCATGTTTTTGACCTACAGCTCATGTAATCCTTTCACTGTTGATGTCAAATGGAATAAACTGCTCCAGTTTTCTTCTTTATAACCAACCATTGACTATCACTTTCACAGAAATCCAGCTTAAATGGTGTGCCATTGCTGTCTCTGGAAGGAGAACTGGAGTTAAACGGGAGAGCAGATCCACTTCAAAATGAAGCCCTGGTCCAAATGTGGCTGGAGATCAAGATGAAACCGCTGCTGAAATCCATAACCAAGCATTTTCTTTCCTGCCTCAGTACCAAGAATTTCAGCTGCTCCACTTACCAGACTGTGTATGTATCCAGTTCTTTTGTAAACCCTTTTTTTGTGCGACCAACTCTTGATTCTTGTCTTTGTGCATCATCTCCTCCACTCTTGCAGGGTAAAAGAGTTCAGTCAACATTACTCAGAAATGAATCCAGCTCAGCAAAAATGGATCTACACATTCTTCATGTATCCATTCCTGTCAGGAGACGGAATTTATGGTAAAATTGATATTCTTCGGCTTTTGTTTTTTATGGAATGGAAACATTTCTGTTTCAAGAAATGAGCCAAACCAATTGAGAAAAACTGTAATATATAAGGGCTGCAACAACATGAAGGGCTCCATCTGATTGGTCAAATGAGTAAATTACTTTATTGGATTTGTGAAATACTTCAAGCTGCCATTAGATTATTTTAACACGTGTAAACATTTAAGTAACCATTTATCGCAGTTTTCTTTTGGGACCCATGTATCGCACAGGCTGATATTGCGATGACGATAGGTTTGCGATTCATCGAGAAGGCCTAGTTGATAGTATATTCAAATCAAACTTTATTTAAATTTTATACAAACTTTATTCCTATTGTCATGCATGTGCAAACTGCATGGTTATGATCAAATAATTTGGAATGGCAAAACTGGTGCTTTGCTTGGTTCATCTCTCTGTCAGCCACACAGGAGGATTTGCAGCCTCAGTGAGTGTGTGATCTGTTTACAGGTTGTGCGGACACAGAAGAAAGCAGTGAGGAGTGGCTGATGAAGAATTTTGGTGCTTTCAGAGCAATGGCCAGAATGAAGGACTTCTCTGCTCTCAACATGGTTTTCAGTGGAGTGAGTTGAACTGACAGATGAAGAAGCAGAACAGATTATTTAACTTTTATGAAATCATAATCAACTCAACGATTGCAACATTTGACCTTCTGCTAATTTCCCTCTGTGTTCACTCATAGGTGGAAGTGCTTCACCTGCTGTCTCCTGCACAGAAAGCAGAGCTACTCATGAGGCCTGAAGTGGAACGCTTTGAAAATGGCACCCTATCCCTGATCTTCCACAGTTTGTTAACAGGAGGCTCTGATTCCACACCCACTGCTCGCCCCGGAGGTGACCAGAGCTGGACAACACCTGCAGAATCATCTACATTACCTTCCTATTCAACACAGCCTGCACATCAGTCTCACCACCTGTCTCCACGTGAAAAGCTCAGAAAGGTGCTGTTTTCTGTTTTTGTAGAAAATGAATAAAGCCACAAAAAGTTTACATTAACAAAATCTAATCAAAAATCAATGATCAACAAGCAATGTTACAGATTTTTTTGTTAATAACTTGTACCACTGAGCATAAATGCAGATAAAGTAAATGGGATCCATTTATTGACTCTTACAGATCCTGAATGGAGTTATGACAGCTGTCAAACCCATTGGGAGCTTTGTACATGATTTCATGTCCTTCACGCGTCAGGTAGATGAACTCTCACACACATATCTGTACGAATTGGTGTGGAAATTGGTGAGTTGGGAGCAGCAGTTGGTTGAATGTCTGAGGGTGTGTTGTTCTTTCAGAGAAATGTGTCAGACCTAAGAAGCACCACAATGACTCAGTTCCTGCTCAACTGGACTTTGGCTGAACTGGCTGACATGTATCATCCAAAAGACAAAGTTCCAAAAGAACCACAGTTTGATGTGACAAATGTGGGGGATTGGTACCAGCAGGTTGTCATACCGTTGCTTCAGAGGTTTATCACAAATAATGAAATCCTGGAGCATCAAAGCATCAAACTTGCTTTTCACCAACTTTTGTAAGTCAAGATTCTATTTTTTTTAACTGTTATGAGGTTATGTTGAAAACAAGATCAAGCTCAGATTATGCATTAAAAAGGACACATGAGATTAATTAGCCAAATGCTCAAGTACACTAGCAGGTAAAACAAACAAAAACTTAATTTTTTAATAAACTGTCATGTTTTTATGAGGTAACTATAGTGAAGAAATATGACTATTTTGATCAATTAATAAAAGTAATGAATTTTACATATTGTACATTACATTGTGGTACTTCTGTCCTACTTCAGATGTAAACTTCTTTTTTTTTTGTATTTTAGCTATTTGGACAATCCTGCAGGCAATGAATTCTCTGAAAACCCAGAAATTGAGGATGTCTGTAGCATCACTCTTGATAAGACCCATTGTGGGGTGAGAATTCCTTCCTTCCCTAAGTTCTATTAATCAAAGCAGTTTAGAAAAGCACATTTATGTAATCCTGTCCTCTGAGCAGCTTAAAAGTGTCCCCACTTCTGACGACTTCAGTCTTTTTGTTGGTTATTTTCATGTTTCAGCTGACTGATGCAGTGGAAAATGTGGCTCATGTTTTGCATTGTGCTGCTCGCACAAACCTGACATTGAATGAGGAAACAATAATGAGACTGATTCTGGAGCTGACCAAACGTCTGAACCTCCTGATCAAGGAACTGTTCAACACTGTAAGTGTGGAACCACACTAACCTAACAAATCTCATCATGTCATTTTATCATATGACGACTCCTCTGTTTTGCAGAACTTCAAGGAAGTGTCATCTGAAATAAAGGAGATCTTTGGTGAGGGTGAAGCTCCATCTCTGACCCAGGAGCACCTGAATGACCCCAACTTCATTCAGCTCTGGTTCCAGATTAAGCTGCTGCCCCTCCTGCCTGATGTACACCCAGATCTCTTGTCCTGTCTGAGCACCAAGAACTTCTCCTGTCCTGTTTACCAAAGCCTGTGAGTTCCAGCTGTGTGTTGATTGTTTTGTGTTCACGTGTGTCGCTGTAATCCTCCTGACTTCTGTCTCTGACCTGCTGCTTTCAGAGTGTCAGCACTGGGTGAATCCATGAGTTTCATGGATGCCGACCCGATTTACAGTCAGAACATCTATAAATACTTCATCTATTCTTTCCTGCAGCAACACAACTTCTCTGGTAAGCAAAACACAGCACAAAGGCAAACCAGTGTACAACACAATTTAATTTTTTTATTTATTTCTAATGCAATATATGTGTAACATCTGATATATACTGAACATTTCAATGATTATTGTGAGAAAATGTGTATTCAGCATTTTTATCCAAAGAAAATATTTTAACTTGTTAAATTATAATTTCAAAGTAACATTTTTAAAGTTTTGTGGGTTAATCAAGAAGTCACCAATACAATCTTTTTAGTAGCATTTTGTGTCTGAATCTGATTAAAGGTAAACTGTATGTTTTTTGTTTACAAATCTTCTGTTTTTCTGAATTTAATAAACATATGGTTTGCTGTAATATTTTCAGAATCTCATTGTTCAGCCAATAACAGTGCAGAATGGTTGGAAAAGAATGTTGGCTTCTTCTCAAAGTTTGCTTCCATCATTGATTTCTATGAGCTCAACCCTAATTTCTATGGAGTAAGTGCTCATTACGCAAAAAAATTATATTTATTCCTTTGAAATATTCTCACCTATGAAGTATATCAAGCAAAATGTAAGTACCATTAAATATTTAACTTTTTCTTTTCTTTTTTTTTGTTCAGTTGGAAGCTCTTCATCTTCTGACTCCAAACCAGACAGCAGAGATGCTGCTGCTGCCTCTGCGTACTCCACCAGAGAAAGATGTTGTCATAAACTATGTGCTTAACTATCTGATTGAGTCACCTGAAGACAGGAAATTTCTGGAAGTTATGTATTTTGTAATCCAACTTGCTCAGAAGGTAACAGATTTGGTCAAGACAATGGTTTGAAAAACGTCATCAATCTATATAATCTATAGTAAAGAATCTCAAATTTTTCAGATCAATCCTCCCTGCAGCATCTACACACTTCTGTAAGTACACTCACTAACTTGCACTAGATGGTTTGAAAACTGAAAGGTTTTCATGGTTTTATTCTGCCCTCTGCTGGTATCAAGTGGTGTTACATACATTTTTTTTACTGTAATAACAGGGAGACAGGATCATTGTTTCTTTTTGTCTTTCTGTAGTAAAGTTAACAGAAAAAAATGTTTTAGGTGTAAACTTTGAGTTAAATCTTTTTGTTAGGTTCTTGTCAATAGACATACATTTTTTCCTCCAGTTTGGCTTAAAAAGGGATTTGTGAAAATTAATGTAGAAAGCACAAAAACAAAAAGTAATGAAAGCTTACTAAAACATATTTAATGATTAAGTTAGATTTTCTTTTTTTCTCATTGCAATATTTATATTCTTAAAAGTCTTCATTCTGTTTTGATTATTTTTTTGGTTGTGCAGTTGGTTTTACATGTTATTCTGGTTTGTAGTGCGGATCAACTGTACAACGTCATCCCATCTCTGAGTCCAGACTTAGAACCAGTTGTCTGGGCTCTGATAAATGATTTGATCAATATTGTGCCAGAAGGTAAGTTTTATTTTTTAATTGTTTTATACCAGCATGAACTCATTTTCATGACATTTATATTTTTTTTAAATGGTCGTTAGTTTTTCTAATTTTTGTTGAAGTAATGCTTTCATGTTTATCTCTGAACAGACTGCAAGACAAAGGATATGATGGTGAGATTTTAAACTATTTGTTTGAAATGTAAAATGATATTTGTAGTAAAAATGTTCTAATATGCACTTTAAACATTATGATTCACAGTGTCCACAAACACATGTTAACGGTAAGGGCTCTGTTTTTTTGTCCAGAGTTTAATATTTAACAATGAAGCTTCCAAGAAAATGTAACGATAAATCCTAACAAAGGGTTAACTCCACTGAAGGAATTTAAGCAGGAGGAAGAGGGAAAAACAAGACAGTGTGGCATAAAGTTTAAATGTCTGTAAGGTGAACTTAGAAAGAATATGAGATTGGCTAGAGTTAAAATGTGAATTATTGTGACAATTTGTGCAAGTGTGGTTTGGGATCTTTTTGGGTTGGCATTAAAATATGAAAGTGATATTGTGATTTTTTTGTTCCTTTCAGCTAATAAAGTGCTTTTAGAACTGTTGTCAGAAAATAAAACACAAGTTTTGTTCATGCGCTTATATTAAATTCAGTCAAAGAGCAGCTTTTCTAGGATTTTTAGCCCACAGACTTTCAATATAACCCTGTTTTTGTGTGGAAATATTATTCACCAAGTTTGTATAATTTTATGTTTTAAAATGGAGAAAGAAGGGAAACAAAATAATTTTGGTTTTTAATCTTGTTTCTTAAAGGCACAGACATTTGCAAAGACATTGACAGGTATACCAAGTTATTTTTTATTTATTCAAAATATTCTTGACTAATAATTTACTTTAAACTGACATAAATGTTCTTCTCCATCATTTCGACAGCTCTGACCTGGAATTCTACATCAGCATGTCCACCAACGTTCCTTGCAATTTTACTCTGGAGAAATATGCATGTGCACAGGTGATTTTCTAATAAAACTAAATGTGAATGTTGATATTTTGTCACTCATAATGTAAGAAAACCAAGTTTTATCTCTCCACAGTTGGAGAATTTTGCAGCTAATCAGCTGGCTTCCCTCCTGAGATGTGATCTGCCCAGAAACAGCAGCCGCTCCAGAGTGTTGTGGAAATTGCTGCTCACTAAACTCTCCAATGTCTTGGATCCAGCACTGGACCTGTTGGCTGGCATGGTTTGTTCTTTAGCAAACTCTGAGATCATATTGTGAAACCCCAAAACATTCACTCCTAAATGCAGTCACAATGCTTCTTATGTTGAATTTGATTTCCAACAGTCTATGGTCAGTCCATCAGCACCTGAGATTTTGGATGTCATTGGAGAGATGAGGCTCTTCCTGCTAACTAATGAACAGCTGATGGACAGCAATGTGATCAAGTTGTGGTTCTCAGAGCGTTTAAGTGGCTTCCTGCCGTCTGCCTCAGAAATGTTCCTGCTGTGTCTGAGCAGCCGGAACCTCAGCTGTCAGTCGTACCATCAGATGTAAGCATTTGTTCACACAATGATAAGCCACCTATACTTTGTAATCTACTTTTAAGATATGAAATCTAATAATGTTACAATAGATATAAAAACTGCATGTTTTTGAAGTCAAATGAACACATTTTGTATCAACAGAGTGCAGGTGTTTAGTCGTCAGTTCAGAGACATGACATTCCAACAGCAGCAAACAGTCTTGAGGGATTTTATCCTCCGTTTCCTGTCAGAACCTCACACAGGTACTGCTGGCCATCAAAGAAAAATCTAAAATGACTACTCAGAAACATTTTAATATTTCATTACAATTTTATTTTGAGCTGTTTCTACTTGTTTCAGGTCCAGGCTGTGTGTCTACCTCCAACAGCAGTGCACAGTGGCTGACGGACAACCTTGGTTCTTTCTCAGAGCTTCTGTCTGTCAGCAAGATGTTTGATCTGAACCCACAGTTCAATCCTGTAAGAGTTTAACAACTGATTTCTTTTTTTAACAGCAAATGTGTTGTTGATAACAAAAATATCCATTTCAGATAGAGGCTCTGAGTGTCCTGAGTCCAAAGCAGAGTGCAGAGCTGCTGGTGCTGAAATATCCCACTCTGCCAAACACAGACGTCATTATCAACAAGCTCTTTGATTATTTCACTGAGTCTCCAAGAGAGAGGAAGTTTACAGAGTTCCTCTCATTCCTTGTCGTTTTCTTGGAAATGGTAAATTGATAAAAATTCTCACTTTGAATAAACAAAAGTTCTCATAGAATCTTTATTAAACTTGTTTTTCCTATGCATTGACAGGGAAATGTGTCCTGTCCATCATACAAGACATTGTGAGTTTGGAATATTCTCCTAATTTGAAGAGATTTTATAGACATTGTAATTGATTTTAGTTGTTTTTGTTCTCTAGGTTCACCAGACTTGACAACACCTCAACCACATCTTTTTTGGACATTGCATCATCCATAATGGACACTAAACTGGCTTTAACCAACTACATTCCAGCTGGTAAGATTGTAATTACAGCATTTGTAAATGAATTTAGAGCAGTGCTATTCTACACTATTAAGTACACAAATGTCAATTTTCATGCATGGTCTTTAAAAAAATGTTGTTTTCTGTTTTCTGATGTAATACACACACATTTTTTGTACTCAATTTTGCACACTAATTTTGGACATTCATCATTAAAATTTATATTTGTACACTTGTATATACTGATCTGTTTGTTTGATATTGTACTTCGTTCTTCCTTGCTATTCTTGCCCTGTTATGGTGTTGCTTCAATCTCATCGTACAACAGACAATGACAATAAAGCAAATCTAATGTAATACTAATAGTATATGTGAGAATCCCACATGATAGAAAAAGCAAATTTATGGTCATAGGTTTGAACAGATATTCTGATGTGAGCAGAATACTAGTAGAGAGTTATCTAAAATAATTTTGATCCTGAAAAAAGTTCATATTTTTGTAGGGTTTATTGAATCCTCATCTTAGGCTTCTTTTTTTACCTTTAAACAGCATTGCATATTGTAATTATCTTCACTTGTCTGAAGAAAGTAAAATCAGGTGGTATCTATTCCTAAATATTGTCTTTTAAACACTAATCATCACTGAATCTGTGGAAACTGTAGTTTATTTTTTTGTTTACATTTACACATGACATATATTGTAGATGAGTTCTTTTACTTTTAGTGAAGAAAGTTCAAAATTCATACATTACATTTTCTGGGTGAATAAATCGATGCAGAGCCTATCTAGGTATTCATTTCAACATAACTGCAACTCAAAAAGCCTTTTATTCGTGCCCATGTAAGACCACAGTTTGTCTGAATGACCACCATATTTTGCAAAAAGATTAGAGCATGAGTAAATACAAAGAAGCCATCAATTGCATGTAGTGTTTAAAGCCAGCAACTACGTTCTTGATAACTCAAATCAGTCTTTATTTACATACCACCTTTCATACTTAATGTAACACAAAGGGCTGAAATAGCTTTGTAGTTCTGTCATTTGTTTGTTTGTGGTTAAAAAATCAAGCTGTGTGTTACTTTTTTACAGAAGGCATACTGGTAAAATAATAATGCCTGTTAGAATTCACCCTGCTCTTTTTAATTAACTTTTCTTCTCTTTAGGTTGCATCATATACACTGGACAGGTAACTGCATGTGTCTGTGTATTCTTATTTATGCTAATTGATAATTGAATATAATTTTTTTATTAAAATTGTTTGTATTTCTCTCCTATAAGTGCAATGTTACCATGGTCAATGGTGAGTATTGTCACTGCATGCAGATTTTTGCTTTATGATAAATTATTTTTGTTAGTTTAATATTTAACATTATTTCATGTAAATCTTTTACAGAAGCAGACTCCTGTTATGGAGTCAACAGGTAGAGATAATACATTGTATCTACTTAACCTAATTTTAATATCTTCAAGTTTTTCTAAGGTAAATTTAAATGCTTTTTGTACTTTTACAACTTTAGCACAGAGCTTCAGCTCCAACTGGACAGTGGAAAGATGAATGGACGTTTCTGTGACTTTCCTGTGGAGGAATTTGCTTGTGCCTCTGTAAGACCCCCCCCCCCCCACACACACACACACCCACACACACACCCACACACACACACACACACACACACATCTTGAACTATTATTAGCCATAAGACAGTGTTGGAAAGTTTTGTTTACAGGGTCAAATTGATGCTCATTTTATCGTTGTCCATCTTGTTTTTTTTAACAGCTCTCAGCGTTAAGAGCAGAGGACCTGGCAGCAGTGATGAAGTGTGGTCCATCCTCCAGCTTAAATGAGTCCAAACCTGTCTGGAAACTTCTCCTGGTTAAATCAACCAGAGTGCTGGATGAAGCTCTAGATCTTCTAGCAAACACAGTAGGAATTCTTTTCATTAAAAATTATAATTTATAGTTTAGAAAGATGACCTTTTTCTTACACAGCCTTGAAGCATGGAGCATGTTCAAAATACTCATACATAAAAAATTATCCGCTTTCTCAGATTTGTTCATTTTTATAGTAGTTTTTTTATTTTTCATTTTACCAATACGGTATCCTCTTGGTTTTACTCTAGAGCAATAATGCTTGTTCACCTGTAATTTTTGTTGTGTTTTGTTGTGTTGTGGTTCATGACATATTTTTTGTGTTTTAGACCTTTGACCCCAGCAGTCCCTCAGTGTCTGTGATCCTGGACAGCATAAGAGAAATCCGACTGGACCTGTTCAGCACTGACGCCCTGAACAATCCCTTCATGCTGCAGCTGTGGTTCAACAGACGCCTTCATCCATTCTTACCAGCAGTTTCCACTGATTTCCTCTCATGTCTGGCAACAAAAGAACTGCAGTGCAGCTCCTACCAGTTTATGTAAGCAGTGCAGCATTGATCAACTATAATTATAAGAGGGGAAAAAAACTGCACATTTTGACTAATGTTTTTAAAGTATAACACAAGTTAGCCTGAATTTTGTTGATTCATTTCTGTGATTGATATCATTTCTGAACTCAGTTTGAAAAGTTTGAGCCAAGTCTGGGAGAAGATGACTTTTGAAAATCGATCATCTGTGTACACAAACTTAATCAAGATTTTCCTGTCCAGGAATGATACAGCAGGTGAGCATCTTTCAGGAAAAAAAATAAAAAGACAAAAAAGAGAACACGAAAGAAAAAATGACTTACCGACGAAAATAATTTATTACATTGCAAATATTTAAAACCTTCAGTTTGTGCTGTTCTTTGAAGAAAATATTATTAGCTTTTAAACAGTTTTTCTACATCTTATCAATCTGGTCCAGGCTGTGTGTCTGCCTCCAATAGCAGTGCACAGTGGCTGAGGGACAACCTGGGTTCTTTCTCAGAGCTTCTGTCTGTCACCGAGATGTTTGATCTGAACCCACAGTTCAATCCTGTAAGAGTTTAACATCACATTTCTTTTTGACAGCAAATGTATTGTTAATAACAAAAATATCCATTTCAGATAGAGGCTCTGAGTGTCCTGAGTCCAAAGCAGAGTGCAGAGCTGCTGGTGCTGAAATATCCCACTCTGCCAAACACAGACGTCATTATCAACAAGCTCTTTGATTATTTCACTGAGTCTCCAAGAGAGAGGAAGTTTACAGAGTTCCTGTCATTCCTTGTCGTGTTCCTGGAAATGGTAAACAAGAAATAGCTCTATAATTTTGAAAATATTAAAATATGAATATTTCTGACAGAGAAACTATGCTTTTGTTTATTTTTCTTTTCAAAGGGAGATCTGTCCTGCTCTTCATACAAAACCCTGTAAGATTCAGATCCAGATTCAGATCTTCTCTTTTTTTATATATTTCAAATGGAAAAAAATACTCTGATTATTTCCCCACTTGTTTTTGATGTCTTAGGTTCAGTAGACTTGACGATGCAGCAGCCACAGGTTTTCTTGATGTTTCCTCAGCCATCACAAACAACAAATATGAACTTTCCAAGAATATACCATCTGGTAAGGGATTCTCTCAGACAACATCACAGATTTTCATTTATCAAAACCTTTCTGCTCGATGTAGCTCAACAACCTCTTTCTTGATGTGGTTTGTATTTTTAACATTATTCCTTGACTTCTACCTGAGTTCAGAAATTTGAAAAAAATATTCAATCCATGTAGCATTTTAAAATAAAACAAAGATTTCTCTTGAAATTTGCATTGCTAATGGGACTACATGTCAGTACTGTACTACTTAAAGTGACCTAAAGACGAAGAGAGAGTGTTTTTATGAACAGGCTCAGTTATGACAGTATTTTGTTCTGAGATTTTTTCTTCTTGGTATTTCAGGTTGTGCCATTTACAGTGGAGAGGTAATTGTATTGGATTTGCAATAGTTTCAGTCATTTAAAAAATGTGAATAAAAGACTAATACCAGGTTTGTGTGTCTTTTCTCCCAAGTGCAACGCCATCACAGCAAATCGTAAGCATGTTCATTAAGCTTGGAAGTTAATGTGCAAGGGTGCACATTTGATTATTCATTCATTTGTGGTGTTTTCTTTTATACAGAGTCAGATATTTGCAATGGAGTGAATAGGTATGTCTTGTATTTTCAAGGATCTCACTGTTCATTCAATTTGAGAAATAATAGAGCTTTTGTATAAAATTGATCCACAGCACAGAGCTTCAGCTTCAACTCAGCAGTGGAAAGATGAGCGGACATTTCTGTGACTTCTCTGTGGAGGAGATTGCTTGTGCCTCTGTAAGACAAAAAGAAAATCCTCAGATCAACTTCTGTATTTCCAAAATAAGTTACAAGTTCATGTTTCTACAGTTTTTACCTTCTTTGTTTTTGTAAAGCTTTCCGCATTGACAGCACAAGATCTGGCAGAGATAATGAGGTGTGATCGATCATCCAGTTCAAGTGGGTCCAATGAAGTCTGGAAGCTTCTTCTCTCTGAAGCTTCTGGGGTGCTGGATGAAGCTTTGGATCTTCTGGCCAACTCAGTATGAATTCATTTTCTGGTTGCTTTTGTGTTAAATTGTGTTCTTAAAGAGGATAATTAGGAATAGATTTGTAACCTACTGGAAAGTTTCCTTTTTATGCAAAATAGTTTTAAATTTTATTGTTGTTTTTAGTTTACTTGAGGTTTTTGACTCACTTGATTTTTCTCTTGGTGTTACAAAAAGACACTTTAAAACATAAAACCAAGACAAAACTAAATTCCTTTTAGTCAAACTGACTGTTTTTCATAATAGTTTTTTCTACACCCATGGTGTGGGCAAAAAAGTAGGTCGTCAACCACCACATGTGCAAGTTCTTCCACTTATAAAGATGAGAGGCCTGTAATTTTCATCATAGATATACCTCAACAACAGTATCTACAACATCATATAACGAGTTTTAGGGCCAGTTTACAAACAAAACAAACATTCTTTATTAAATTATGACTTTAAAAGTGTAAATTTACGAGAAAAAAATTCATAACTGTTAAATTACGAGTACAAAGTCATGAAGTTACGACCTTAAATATCATAAATTAATGAGAAAAAAAAACAAAGGTTGTCTGTTTATCGGAGCCTTCCTTGCACATAAAAGATGTGGAGCAATTAGTGAAGATATATTTCTGCATAGGTTTCAAGAACAAAGAAATTCTGAACCTTTAGGCGACTCAAAATCTTGTTTTTTTTTCTTAAATCAGACAATGTGATTTCTTGAATTTTTCCCCCCATTTTTGACTCTCATAGTTGAGATACACCTTTGATGAAAATTACAGACCTCTCCCATCTTTTCAAGTGGGAGAACTCACACAACTGATGACTGACCAAATACTTTTTCGCCCCACTGTATGTTATGATATAAAGACTCTTAAAGATGAAAAATTTCAATGTGGTCCAAAAGACAATAATGGTGTCATAAAAAGCATGGAATAAGTTCCACATAACAGGAGACTGATGACTAAAGGTTCTGCCCCTCATTTTGGTTTTAGTGTTATATAAATACATATTTTATTTGACTATTTTCCACATTAATCTTAATAAATTACAAAGCATTTTTTGTGTATTCTAGAAAATCAACCCCAATAGCCCTTCGGCTTCCATGATTCTGGACAGTATTCAAGAAATCAGACTGAATCTATTGAGCCGCAACACTCTGAATGATCCGTCCACGCTCCAGTTGTGGTTCAACAGTCGACTTCGTCCGTTCTTGCCTGCTGTTTCCAGTTACTTCCTCTCATGTCTGGCAGCTAAAGATTTGCAGTGCAGCTCCTACCAATATATGTAAGCAGTGCAGCAAATATTCTATCTTCTTCTGAAAAAATGTGGCAAAAGGTTTTTGATACATCTCATTGAATTCTTTGTTCTGACGCTGTCTTTTTTTTTTTTTTTGTAAATTCAGTTTGAAGATTCTAAGTCAAGTTCAGCCTCAGATGAGTCTTTCTAAACAAGGACCTGTGTACACACACTTCATCAAGATTTACCTGAGTAGGAACAACACTGCAGGTGAGCACTTGCTTCAACCAAAAACACAAACTTTTGTAGACACACAAATTAAGGGAAAAAAAGATAATATTGAAAAAAACAACAACAATAAAACTAATGTACAACAGAAACAAAGAATATTTGCAAAATGTATATGTCAAAAAAGAGATTATAAGTATTTTTTCCTTTGCTAAAAAACTGTTTTGGTTTATATGTTTCTGTGCTTCAGATCCTGGCTGTATCTCCAATATCACCAGCAGCACACAGTGGCTCCAGAACAATGTTGGGGGATTTTCTGTTCTCCTTTCTATAAAGAACATCAAAGAGCTCTACCCACAATTTTCTGCGGTCTGTTCCATTTTCTTGTGCATTTTGTATAATTTTTTTCATCATACCATTACATTATCATTTTATTTTTCTGTGTTTGAACATGCAGATGGAAGCCCTGTCAGTGCTGTCAGTCAGACAGCTTGCAGAGGTAGCTTCCACACCCGGCCAGCTCATATCTGCTGACCAGGTCACCAAGCTGATGAGTTATGTCCCTGACCAACAATTGGCCTCCTTCTTTGATAATTTTTCACCTACTATCTTGGTAAATATTTTTCAGATTTAATACAAGAAGCAAATAAATTAGGTGTTTTTCTTTGCTTTATCGACAACTTGGAGATTAGTATTTACTAAACTAAACTCCACTTTTTTAGCCAACACAAGTAGTTTTAACTGTTTTAATTACATATCAGTGCAGTCAAAACGTTTTTCTTTCCACAACGACATATATTTAAATGCAGTTTCTATTTTTCTGCAGGGTCAAGAAAACACACTGCCCTCTGCTGTGAGGTCAGCCATGTTGCAGGTTGTGTTTGATCGCGCAAACCTCTCCAGTCCGTCAGTCAGTGATGCAGTCGTGTCACTGTGGCTCCAAGATCGACTCCGCCCCCTGCTGGTAAACATGGCTCCATACCATGTTGCCCCATACTTTAATATACTGGCAGGAAGAAACTGCAGCATTGAGCAGCAAGGGTGAGTGTTAAACCAGGAATAAGAGACAAACATGTTTTTCTGCCTTGTCCTTAACTTGATTTGAGATTTTTAAACATAAAATTTTTCTTGTTTCAGTGTAAAACTTCTCAATTTAACCATCTCATCCCTGAGCAATGACACACAGACAGGAGTTCAAAACCAAATCATTCAGTCTCTTAAAGGTAAATACACCACATGGAAGGGCAACATTTGAAGATTTATTCTTTTGTTTGATTCTTTAAAAGCAAAGAAAACACAAGTGAAACCTTGAACCTTAAACCGGTTTCACCAAAAATGTTTTCAATGTAGGTCCATCACCTCTCCGTTGCTATGGGGACAACTACAGCTACAGCTTCTACAGTTTCCTGAGGAGCTCATTCTTGGGATTCCAGTTCCCCAACCTGACCACCTTCTTGTCCCTCATTCCTCCAGACAGAAACCAACAGGTGTGTGGACATGAAAGCTGTCTGCAGGAAACTCTGAAGTAATAGGACAGAAAAACAAAACTCAAGTAACATTTCTTGTATTTGTGTCTCCCCTGTAGCTGATAAACTCCATGCCTCCATCAGATCTTGGGGATTTCTTGCGTCACACAAATGTTGTTGGACAAGAATCACAGCTTTGTCAGCTTTACAGCAGCTACCTCCAGATACCAGTGTTTCTAGAAACTGTATGTAAAACACAAACACACAAAACAATGTGAAAGCACAAAGACTTGAACCTGAATGTTCTCTTCAGGAGTCTCTGCCAGAGCAGGTGAGACAGAGAACTCTGCCTTGCGTTTGGCCCATTGCTCTCAGGAGCTCCAGCAGGTCAGAGGTCAACGCCTGGTTTGATCGAGGTCTCCCCAACTACTTGGTCTTCCTCACAAAGACTCAGATCAGCCAAATCACCTCAATCAACGCCTCATGTTTGGCCTTCCAGAAGATGTATGTTTGTTTTTTACAAATCCATTCTCATGTTACAATAAAGACAAAATAACTGTGTTCTCCTGAAAGTGATTCTCATGAGTTCATTCTGTGTTTTTTCAGTGTTTCTGCTCTTGGTTCCTACAACTACTCTGTTACTGACTTCACCAACCAAGATGTGTACAACACCATCAAGGTTTATCTGTCATCAGGTCAGTTGATCATCTTTTAATCCTTGAATATTAAGCACAAGTTTTTCATTTTTACCTCTAACTTCGTCTATCATCAGGTCAGTTTTTTTAAACTGGTATTTTGTCAAATACTTATGGCATGCCATTTGTAAAATGAATCAGTCAAATTCTACCAGCAATAGTTTTGGCTATTTAGCCTGTTTCAGTAGAAAAAAAGCAGGTTTCCTTTTTCCAAATTTTTACCTTCTAATTCATGTATTTATAAATGTTCCATTTACTAACTAAATATTTAGTTTGCAAGCTAAATATTTAATTTAAAGTTAAACATTTTTTTTATATATTTAGTTTACAAATAAAATTAACATTTTGTTTGCAAGATAAATATTTCGATCCGGCCTAAATTTTTAGTTTCCAAACTAAACATTTAAGATTCATAACTATAAAATTATTTTATTGCATGAGCTAGAAAGAACTGTTGAGGTCATTTCTATTAGTACAGGGACTGGTATTGAGCCCGTATTCACTGGGGCGGGGTTCTGATTTTCACCAAAACAGGAGAAGCAGCAGGAAGCGATAGAAAATAAGAAAAAAAAAATGTCAGAAGGCTGTGGACCAAAACAGCACAGTTGTGGACTCTACAAAAATAAAGAGATCACAATTTTAACTTTGGTGTTAATAAAAAAAAAAACAACACACATTTTTAAAAGGAAAAGTATGTGGTGAGGTTGCCGGAGGGACTCCTACTGCGGCTCAGTGTTCCAACAGAGGTGGCTGTACCGACAGGTCTAAAAAGTGCTGCGCTGCCCTGAGAAGAAGCCTAATTACAAAAAAAAGCATTTAACCCTTGTGCTCTCCTAGGCACTTTAACATTGGGAGTTGGGTCATCTAGACCCACTAGACAGTGCGCTGAACCTTTTTTCTTCAATGGTTTGTGATCTTCACTGGTGTACATGGATTACATGAAATCTTTCCACCTTTATCCACCTTTGTCATGGTAGGGAGAACACATCAATGTAAGGGTGGGGTCATCTAAGATAGCACAAGGGTTAAAAGTGCTCATAAATGCTTTCAGCCAGCAGGTTGGACATGTCTTGAATCAGTATAGCACAAAGACATAATAGACGACAAGTCTGGCAAGAATCATTTCCGAGACAGAGCAAAATACAGCTTTTATTTTGATAGTCCACTTCCGCTTACCATCAAGTTAATTTACATCTTAGCTTAATATTTAGTTAGTATTTAAACATTTAGCTCCAAAATAAATACTTAGTTAAAAAGCTAAATATTTTATTTGGACTTAAATATTTCTTTAACAAATACATATTTAGTTTCAAAGCTTTAATGTTTAGTTAGAAAAATAAATATTTAGGTCAGATCTAAATATTTAATTTGCAAACTAAATGTTTAATTTTATGAAATTAAATATTTAATTTACAAACTAAACATTTAGTTTGTACATTAAATATGTATTTGTAAAAAAAATACTTAGCTTTAAATTAAACATTTAATTTGCTAACTAAATATTTAGTTAGTAAATGCAACATTTCTAATTACAAGAATTCATTCATTCATTTTCTTCCGTTTGTCCCTTTCGGGGTCACGGGGCTGCAGGAGCCTATCCCGTCCACTTATGGGCGAAGGCAGGTGACACCCTGAACAGGTCGCTAGTCTGTCCCAGGGTCACACTCACATTCACACCTATGGACAATTTAGAGTTGACAATTAACCTATGAAGCATGTTTTTGGACGGTGGGAGGAAGCCAGAGACCCCGGAGAGAACCCACGCATGCACGGGGAGAACATGTAAACTCCACACAGAAAGGTCCCCCATTGATGTTCTGTTTCAAGTCCCCAAACTGGGACTTGAACCAGGAGCCTTCTTGCTGTGAGGCAAGAGCGCCATTGTAATGAAATGTGGGCTAAGAAATATTTGTAATTGTTGTAGTGTCAGATGTCAACTACAAAACGTTATAATGTTGTTTTAATTTTTAACTTACTAAAAATGTAACTTGGTTAATTGGGAGATAGTGTTGTTTGGCTTATCCTTTTTTATTTATTTTTTACAAAAGTAAAACATCAGTTGAATGGTTTATAATTCTTTTATTGCAGGGACAGTGCCAAGGTGCTACAGCAGCAACAACCCAGAACTGAACTCCACAGCTTGGTTTGCAGAGTACATCGGCTCTTTCATAACTTTTCTCACTGTTGCAGATTTTCAATCACTGGGATCTGATCAGGTATTTTATTACATTTAAAGGTTCTTAAAGTTCTGTTCTGGTTTTGTTCACTAAATAAAAATTTAAGTTCAAAACAAAAATACAAACATGGAATACAAACTTTTTTGTACTTCAGGACCTGCAGCTGTTCACAGTGAATCCTCAGAATCTTGCGCTCCTCAATCAGTCTTACGTGGATCTGAATCTCATGAGCTACTACATTCAGTTAGTTTATCAGCAAGACATCAACTTCAGTCCACTTCTGTAAGTGCAAGCTGTTACAATTTTTTGGACCTGTAACAAATACAGAACTTGTGCACATTTTTACAAATACATCTACATTGTTGTTACATTATAAGTAAACCTGTTTTCCCCCTCTTTGAAGCCTTCCTTCATTGGGTCAGTGCTTTGCTCCTGGCTCTGTGTTCACCCAGCTGACTCCACAAGAAAGTATTGCAGTTTTAGAAAATGTCAACAGGGTCTGTACAGACCTAGATCCACAGGTAAAAGACACAATGACACACTGCTGCACACATTTGGCAGTTTTAGTTTGAAATGCTATTCATATCACAGCTGTGAAATCAGCCCCCAATTGAAAGAATCTTTGGTTTTTAAAGTTGAAGACGTTTCACCTCTTATCCAAAAGGCTTTGTAAATTCTGAAATAGCTGGTAAAAGATCTGGTTTATATGTGCTTCATGGGGGAGGAGTCAGACCTGAAACTGCATCTACAGTAGTGTTCTGAAACCCAAACAAACCAAACCAGTTTCACCTGGGTCATTAACAGCTGAAGGAGATGACCACGTTGGGGAGGGTAGCCACTGTCTCCCCAACTCCAGCTGAGAACAAAAGACTCCTAACGACCCGAAACCATGTAGTCTACGGAAACAATACTATCCAGTTTCAGGTCTTCAACTTTAAAAACCAAGTCCAGCGAACAACCTTTAAATCTACTACTATGATGAAATAAGCTTTATTGACATGAGGAAACAATACCAGGGATTCCATTTTCCATGCTTCCATGAGTATTAATCACATGGCCAGCCGAAAAAAATATATATGCAAAAAAAGAAAAAAAAAGGGTCTCTCTCTGGTATCGTTCAGGGAGCCGGGTCAAATGGGTGGGCAGGCCGGGTCAAATAGGTGGGCGGGCCTAGTCCGGCCCGCGGGCCGTAGCTTGGGGACCCCTGGCTTGTAGAACATGGAAGGCTGTACATAACATATGAGTGAGACTATGTTTTCCTTGTCTTTGCATTTACAGATCTCTGCTGCTTTGGCAAGTAATTTTGGTGAGAATATTGATGCAACAGTTATTTCTGCCATGGGTAATCAAAGCATCAGTATGTCCATAGGCCAGATAAGAACCATAAAAGCCTTAGATCTGCTAAAATCACTCAGCATTCTCAGCTCTGTGATTGGTTGGCGAGAAGGACAAGCTAAGCTCATTATTGAGATTTTGATGACTTCAGGCGTGTTGAAGGTACATGTTTTTTTATTATTATTATTTTGTGTATTAAATTTACAGTTGTATCTGAAGGATTTGTGTGCTTGGTCAATGGTTTAATGTTGCATTTCTTCCACTCTTTCACATTGTATCAGGTTAACGGCTCATCATCGCTGGCAACCCTAGGCTCTCTTGTCATGGGTTTGCCGTCCAGCTTTTTCAGTAGCATCAGTGGATCTGAGCTGATAACTGCATCCAAAAACCCATCAACCTTGATGTACCTGATGTCTGCTCCACAGATTGTTCTGCAAGCTTTTATTGCACAGGTATGAGACTAGTGTGGGCTTTCAGTGATAAATTAATTCAGTGGAACAATTTTTTTTTCTTTGTAATGTTACCTAAAGACCTCTCTTACAACCAGTCAGCCAGTGAATGATGAACCTGAAAGCAGCATCTATGTGCAAGGCTACTAGGTCCCTGCTTAGAGCTGGGAAGGCGCTTCATCATTTAACCAGTTCATGAGAATCTTTTTTATTTCATGTAGTTAATCTGGGCACATAGATTACAGTAATTTCAATACTTGACTCATTTTAAAAAGCCCCAATTTGAGTCCAAACTGTGCCTTTTCTGTGTAGAGTTTTTTTATCCTCCCCATAGATTTGTAGGTTTTCGCCAGGCACTCCTTCGTGTCACGGTCCAAAACCATGCCTCTTAGGTTGATTGGTCCCTTAAGAATGAGCGTGTGTGTGTTTGTGGCCCTGTGAGAATACCCTACCTGTCAGTATTACTACTACTACTGTTATTACTGCTAAAAAGTAACTCATTACTTTACTGGATCAAAATAGTAATTTAATTACTTTACTCATTACTAGGGCTGCACGATATGAGGAAAACTCGCGAAATGCAATATCAGTGATTAATATTGCTATAACGACTTAATTTGCGGTATATAAAGCAATAGCAAAACAACCAAAAACATCATTCCCATTTCATTGCAACAGTTTAAAAATTATTCTCCAAATGACCCTCGTCGACATAGCCCCTTTTTTGGGTGCACTCTCTGCGGGCACCCGCCCGCAGAGAGTGCACCCAAAAAAACGTTTTTTTTTATTTTATATTTAATTTAAGCAAATATTCATCAATCACGGCATGTCTTTCAATAACAACAATATCAATTCTGAGATAAAGGTAGACAAAAAAAAATACAAGAACAAATATAACTTAAAAAAATAATCAATAAAAATAAGGGTCTATTACAAAAGTTTCAATAGATCAAATAAATTACACAACGCCTGGGCATTCTTATGATTAATGTAATGTAAAGATTTAGAAAATAGGTTGAGACGGTTGAGTAATCATTAATGTGAGGTTTCACCTTTAAGAATTTACAAGTATGAATAAAATGCTTTGAAATTACAGTCAGTGCAATAATCAGAAAGTCCAGATTTTTGTCAATTAATTGTAAGCAAATTATAATTGTATTCCAATTTAAAGGGTTAATGATGATATTTTTGGATTTGAGCCAATTATGAAAAGAAGACCAAAACTATTTTACATGAAAACATTCAAAGAAAAGATGTTCCACAGTTTATACATCATCTCCACAAAAGTCACAAAGATCACTGTCCCAGTTAAAGCGAGAATGTAAAAAATGATTAAGACTCGGGCGCAACGGTTCTTGCCTGGATAGTAGGGGGTGGTGATTCAGTGCTTGCTATTAGTAATTGATGCACTTTAGTTCTGCTATTGTGAAATATATGGCAGAGTATGGAAGGGCCTGAAACTTGAAAATCGGCGCTCCTGCCTTTGAGAAAGAGGAGCGTGTGTGTGTGAGGAGGAGAAGGGGAGGGGTAGTGGGCGCAGGTTGCGAGGTAAAACGGCGCACAGAGACCATTGCGCAACACCTGGATCATGGGGTGGCTTAAATTACTCAGCTCATTATTCACCAACTATTGCTGACATTTTTAACTTGTCTGTATTTTTTCCATATACATTTATTTTTACGGTTGTTTAGTTGTTGATAGTAACGTATAAATAAAGACAGCAGGTAATGCAGGCTGGAAAACAGATGCACTTTTTCAGACCATGAATAAACAATACATCATTTGTTGATGGAAGTATTGAGGATTTTGGAGGATTTTTACTTTTGGTGTTGCACAAAATTAGAAAAACGCCAAATATTTCTGTAGTAATCCCAGTGATGAGTTCTGTAATTTAGTTTTTAATGTTTTATGAGACCTAAACATGATTTTCACAATAACAGGTTTTTAAATAATCAAATCCCTCTGATACGTTTCACAAAGACACACACAAAGACACACACAGGACCCAAAAATACACAGGACCAGAGACTCTCAGAACATCACACACCAAGCAGAAATGAACTTATTGCTAAAAATGATGTCAGGAGTTCAGCTCTAAGAAAATGACAAAAGAGCAAAGAAAACGAATTAATTTGATTTATTATTTCTAATTATTAATATTTCCTGGCTTTGTATGTTCATATTTGCATAATTTTGACAGAATATATTTATTATTCTGGATTAATATTCCTGTCTGTTTTTATTCACATTTATGTTTAAAAAGTTAAAGTTAAGTTAAAGTTTTAAAGGTTTAAAAGTTTAGGTTTAGTGTGTTAAATAAATGTTTATCTTGTTCAGCCCGCAACCTAAAGTGTGTTTTGGACTTAGACCCCTTCTGCAACTGAGTTTGACCCCCCCCCGTAATACGAGTCTAGTAAAATTCATGCATGTTTTTGTGTGTAAAGTGAGCAAATAACAATAGGTCACAGAAAAGGACGTCCTCAAATTGTGTTTGTGTGTGTTTTGGTTGGGGGGGGCTAGGAGGTTTTTAGTAAACAGGTCCTGTGGCGCCCTTCATACCACTTAGTGCCCATGAAATAGTCCCCAGTCTCAAAAAGGTTGGTGACCCCTGATCTAACATAATAGGGCTCCATCTGATTGGTCAAAAAGGGGTCCATCCGAATGGTCAACTGCATAAATGGATTTATTTGATTTGTAAAATGCTTCAATTTGCCACTTGTCTTAGCACATTTAAGGTAACCATTTATTGCAATTTTCGCTGTCTTTTGCGAAATGCATATTGCACAGCTTGATATTGTGATAACAATAAATTTGCGGTATATTGTGCAGACCTACTTATTACCTATTTAAAAAACATTGATCCACTACTTGTTACTTTACTTTTATTTCTTCTCATATAAAAAATCCTCATGGAAAAACAGTTTGCAGAAATAAGATGCTTTTTTCTTTCATTTAACTTTATTTTTAAAACAACCTTGTGCAAAGTATGAACCTGGTAAAAAACATACTCTTTTTTTATTAAAATTCAGAAAACAGTGTGAAAAATGACACATGTGGTCTATACCACTGCTCAAAGTCAGATGTGGAAAAAAACTGTCAAGCTGATATTCATATCTATCAAATCTGAAATTAAGCCAATCTTTTGAAAACACAAAGAACTTTTTAATGCCTCCACATTCATTTTCACTGACGTTAGGTATTCCATTACAATGAGTTGCACCTTTCTCTCTCTACATCTGCCTTGTGTGCTCAGTTCTGTCTGCGAGTCTACCAATCAACCCCCCCGAGAGCACATTAAGCGCTAACACAAATGACACATCAGTACACAGGCCGGGTCTCTGCTCTGCTGCTCACCTGCTGCTCCTCGGGAGTGAGAAGATTGCAGCATCTCTTTTCATCTCTTCTTTGAGCCAGTTGGGGAAGAAATGTGACTGCAGCAATGAGGGCATCTCTATACTTTAACCAATCCCAACTCTGCGCGCACATACGTGCATGTATTTGACCAGTTACTTTGTTTATTTTTTTGAAATTAACCTCTGTTTCATTTCTTTTAATCGAGAGAAAATTTCAAAGCCTACAAAACCGAAGTAACAAAGTAAAGGGTTTTTTATAGTCCTGTAGTTGTAACAAATTAAAGAAATTTGAACTGTAATTTGTTACGTTCCTCCGTCACTGACAAAAGTAGTTAAATTACAGTAACTCGTCACTTTGTAATCCATTACCCCCAACACTGCTGCCTGTTCCCTAAAGTATAAGCTACAGAAACCCTATAACTGCACAGGATGAAGTGAGAAGAGAAGATGGATGGATGTTAGATACTACATCACTGCATGCATCAAGATTTACTCCACGTTTTGTTTTACAAAAGATCTTTGCTTATTTGAGGCTTCAACTAGCAATGCAACAAAGACCAGTCACAACCACACTAAGCACTGAAATGTTCTGTTTAGGTAGATCTCTGGACTTATATCTTAGTGATCCCCATCTTTCTACAGATTGTATCTCTGGACACCAACAGTGTGAAAATCATAGAGAATGTTCCAGATGAATTGGCCACTGAGATTCCTCGAGTTTACCTGCAGCAGTTCACAAGTGACAGCAGCACCATCTTCAGACTCAACAAGAAGACATGGAAACGGCAGCAGGTTAGGAGATTCAACTGTTTATCAGTCAAATGTGCTGACATGCTATTGTGTAATTATTAAACTTTTTTTTTAAATGTTTTTTTCTTTTGTTGTTAGGTTGAGCTGTTTTTTGATTTAATAGCAGCAGAATCTTCTACTGCCATACTTGGAGGTCCAAACAAGTGAGCTTATACAAAACTTTGAAGAGATCATATTTAATGCCCTTGAAATTGATTTTAATTTGTGAATGCTTCTCTCTTTCTATGATCCAGCTTGTCCTCCACTGTGCTGCAAGGGTTCACGTGCACAGGAGTGGGGCTATTTGGAAAAGGACAGATCAATAAGTTGGTTAAGGCCTGTAGAAGAAAAGGCACAAAGAAAGTTTCACTGGTTGAGACTCAGGTGAGACAACCAAAAATGTGCATGGCTTTGCATTGACTCACAATTTCATACAGTGAAAGCTATGTTGTTAGGAAATGACAGTTTATCCCAAAATATAAGCCTAGGTTTATGCATCTAACAGCTAAAATGTGTGTCATGAACATTCAACTGAAGTGGTGAAGAAACAAGTAAATGTATCCATCAACTGAAATCACTCTACTGTACACGTCTGATATTTTTTTGGGATGCAAAAATGAAGACCATTAATAGTTATCAATGCCCATGAACAGGTCAGCTACTAAAAAAGCAAGAACTTGCTGAATCTTGTTAGCACTGACAGCATTGTGTGCTAAATTCTACTTTCGTATGGAAATTCTAAAATATTATCTTAACTTCACCCTTTAAGTTACAAACTGGGATTGTAACATAAAAAAATAACATCTACATCTAAACATAAAGCTAGCCCACACATCAGACTAACATGAGAGGCATAGTCTATCACATGTACTAATAAAAATGTACTTTGGATTGCCTGGAGAAGTTAAAAAAAGCTATTTAAACTTTCCAATAAATCCAAAAGGTTCTTTAATTTTTTTTCTCAGAGTTTTACTTGTTTTTTATGGGAAATACAATCAATCATTTTCTCTCCTACAGCTGACCTGCATGTACAACCATATCAGAGGAGAGTCAGATGTCACCAGCTTTTCCCTCTATCCTCCAAATGTGTTGCTGTACTATGAGTATGGATTCTATACAATTTTTAAAGTTGAACTACAAAATACTGAAACATTTCTCTGTTATAAAAGACATGATCCAATATGACATTTTTGTTTTTTTGCCTCCAGTTACTCTCTGGTGCCACAGAGCAGCTGCCGGTCATATTTTGAAGAGCTTGCAGATGCAGACTTCTCTGTTTTCTCTTCAGTTCTCAGCTATAAACAGACTGCTCTGTTTAACAATGCAAGGAGCTGCCTGGTGAGTCTGCACTAAAAAACAACGTTATCTCACATAGACACCTTTAAGTTTTCTGTAAAATAAACGAATCACTGATTACTTGGTGTAGCTGTATGTAATACATAGAAAGGGAAAGACAGTGGTGCCGTTTTGTATTTTTCTTATTTGAAAAATCTGACAATGCGCTTTTTCGCATCTATGTCATGAGGAAATGGGCCAATTCACACAGCACTGTTTCTGTGACCCCGCCCACCTATATAAATACTGCCACTTCTTTTCAATAAAACCTTATAGTTTCACACAACGTACATTACTCTCTGCGTCAGCCTTTATGAACGGTTGATTTACAAATGCTCACTGTAGGAAAAAAACTTGTCAAAACATTGTTACAATGAACTTGTTTTTTCAAACTGTTGCTGGTTACATTGATGTGGGGCCATATGAGCAAGAGTCAGAAAATTGAATGTGAGTGCATGCATGAGTCGGAAAAGTGCAAGGCTGATTCATGAGCTGTTGCACACGGCATAACTGTTTTTTGCATCATGTTTTTGGCGTCGCAGCAGCTGACATTTATGAAGTTATAAGTTCAGTTTGTTAACTAATAAGCATGCATGGTCAGCTTAAGCCCAGACTTTCTTTCTGTTGTACCAAATGTCAATATGAAATGTGAGCAAGTTTTAAAATTAATCCTACAGCTGATCGCCACTCCTATTACTGGGAAAAAGAGTGATGACACTGTCCAATTGCTGAACATTTTTATTACTATAACTAGCACAATAACCAAAAAGTAAAATTGTTTTACTATATATATATATATATATATATATATATATATATATATATATATATATATATATATATATATATATATATATATATATATACAGTATATAGAAAGCATGACGTGAAAACACGAATAGGGCTGTAATATTTATGAAGGCTTGTTTCCGCTCGATGTCATTGCATCTGAGTATCATCAGCTCTCTAAACATGAATATTTTCTCTTCCTTCATCTTTAAGGGAATAACGAACACAAGTTTGAATGCAGATCAAGTATCAGTTTTGGGAAACATGTGCTGCATGCTAGATGGTTCCTACATTCAAAACTCGGACCCATCCATCCTGGAAAAACTCAAAAACTGTCCGGATCTCACTGATGCTCAGGCAACTGCAATTGTAACCCTTCTGACCAATGGGAATACCAAATATGGGTATGTGGCATTGTTATATTAGGACAAGTTTGAACTTTGTCGTACTAATAGTTCAGATGTTTCTAAAATTTTGTTGTTGTTGTTGTTTTTGATACCCAGGGCTCCTTCATCATGGAATGGGCAAACTCTTAAAGACCTGGGGATGTTACCTTTGTATTTGCCCTCGACTTTCTACAATAATTTTGACAAAGTGAGTAAATGCATGCCTGAGCAAGATATAATTAGCAGAATTTAGTTGGGATTTATTTATTTATTTATTTTTTCCAGAAAACGAAGCGCAGTTTCTTGAAGTACTTTCTGAATGTTTTAAAAACTAACAGTGTGAGCAGACAGAAGAGGAGAAATGTAAAAGCAAAAATTAGAAAGTCCATACAAAGTAAATCAAAGCGAGCTGCAGGTGAGTTTTACTATTAAAAATTTGATGCAGTTTTATTATTTAAATGTATTCTCTCACTAATATTACTTTTCATTATTTTCACAGATTGCACAGTAGGGACTATCAGTCAGGTTACAATCAGTGATCCCACTTTCCCCTTTGATTATGATGTGAACCAATTCAACAGCTGCCTGACAGCCAAAACTGTCAAAGACAACTTTGATTCCATCACAGCCAAGGTGGATGAAGTGGAATACCTTCAAATTGTTCTCCAGAAACTGCAAGAGGTGGGACCATCTTACATTTGACTGATCAAAACTTAGTTACAGTAACTCTCATATAAAAAGCAGATTGCTTGTTCTTTTGTAAACCTTAAATGACTAAGATTTAGATAGATAGATAGATAGATAGATAGATAGATAGATAGATAGATAGATAGATAGATAGATAGATAGATAGATAGATAGATAGATAGATAGATAGATAGATAGATAGATAGATAGATAGATAGATAGATAGATAGATAGATAGATAGATAGATAGATAGATGACTTTATTAATCCCACAATGGGGAAATTTCATTTATCTGTGGCAGCAACACGACATTCAGAAATAATCTATATAATATAACATCAATAAAGGACATCACACATGACATTTATATTAGATAATTAAAAATATTACTAAAATTATTATGAAAAATTATCATCAAAAAAAAGATTCTTATTAAATAAAGAAATAAATATTAAATAAATACAGCTGCAAAAGTGTAAAAAACATGCGGTCTGCAAAACATGTAAACTGTAAAAAAACATTACAAATTTTTTCAAAATACAGAAATAACTAATGAAGTTCACACCAAGAACAAAAACAAACAACTGTTCAGGAACAAAAAACAATTTAAAATTGAAAAACAACAACTACAACAAAAGTAAATGAATCAATGACTAAACAGAAAAACACCCCTGGGACCGTGGAGTGTCACTTTGACATGGTGTTGTACAGTCTGATGGCTGTGGGGAGGAATGACCTGCGGTAGCGCTCCTTCTTACACTGAGGGTGCAACAGTCTTGTGCTGAAGGAGCTGGTCAGCGCCTCTACATTTAACTATACAACTAAAAATAAATAAATTCAAATTGTTTTAAAAATCAAAAACAATATTTAGATTAGCAAAAACAATTTATGACAAATGTTTGTCATTTATTTCCTTCTTTTTAATTTATATCCTCGTTCTCACTCTAATGACTTTACAAGTTACTTCTTGGCAGTGCGTTTGTAGTTTCATTCAATTGGACCACTACTTTTTGGAATGCATGTCTTCACACTCTCCCTATTGTGCAATTTTTTTTACAAGATGTATTTTTCATGGCAGGTTGCATTTTGCCCAACTTAAGTTCAACCTCCCCACTCAAAGGTTTTGCCAGTAAACCTGTTACAAAACCAGTCAAGCAGGTTTTCTCTGGAACATACTAAAGCTGCACAGCTTCTCTACCATTGAATGCTGGAATGTGAAATACATTTTTGTGGACACAGTTCAAGCCCAACAGTTTAAGGATTTAGTTTTCCCACGTTCATTAAATTCTATGAACTAACAATTATCACTGTAAGGCCACGGTGATCATATATTCTTATTTATGTTTCAATTTAAACACTATAGTTCATTGCATCATAACAGTGTTGCTAACAAAAATTCATTATATATACTTAACACAAAAATAACATTCAATGAAAAGGCGGTGTTGGTGATTTGATTCCAAACTAGTGACGTCAAAAGATTGTACACTGTGTTAGTATTGCCCAATCTCCCCAGGTTTTCCGGCCAGAACAATATCAGTCTGATTCACACACTTGCCACGCATTTATTGAAAGAATTGTTCATGTGATTCATATTATTTGCGGTTTCTATTAAAAAACAAACAAAAAAATGTAAGTGATAAGAATAATAATAAACAAAACAGTATCAATGTTGTCAAATATAAACATACATGTAAACTTGATACTCTGAAAGACAGCTGTTCTCTAGTCTAAACATCAAAATTACGAGGGTCCCTGAACGCACAATCATGCGTCTCTGATGGGACTGTACAACGGGAAACCCCCAATGAATCCGAACAAAAATGCAATCATGTAAAACACAATTCCACTCGATTTGAACCATTTCCTGAGGGTATTAACCTTCAGTGGGCTCAAGCATGTGAACTAAACAAGAGTATGCATCCCTTGAATAACCATATAAACACCATAAAGAAGATGAAACTTAAATTCTTATGTATGACACATGAAGAATAACAAAGAAAAGAGGGAAGACCTGTGAATCCACGGGAGCAATAAAGAGAGTGTCTCGGCCAAAAGCTACCTGCTAACTGAGATGAGTGGGTCACCCGGAGATAAACTACAATGGGATGGTGTGGTGTTGAAGGTGCCCAGGAACAATCAAACTAATAAACTTCAACTAAAACTGTTACAGAGTAAATGCGCGTCTGAATCTTACGAACATATAATGTTATTTTAAATTATTATTTAAACTTACTTTTTTTTATTGTTACCTTTCCATCTATGTTATTGCAAACATTCCAACTTCTAACTTCCTTTTACATGATTCGTGTCTATTTTTTAGGCTTACAACTCCACTGTCCCTGAAGATCAGGTTCAGGCTTTAGGCCCAGCATCGCGTGTTGCCACTACTGCGGACATCAGCTCATGGACCATCACTCAAGTGGACACACTTTCTTCTTTGATGAACTCATCAAATGGAGATTGGGATTCAAACTTGGTGAGCAATGTCATGTATTCACTTGCATACTTTATAGGTTTCAGTTTTCTTGAGCATGTTTTCGTTTTCAGGCTAAAGCCATCATCTCCAAGTATCTGGCTGTGACAGGAAACACACTTGGCCGAGCAGAGCTAAATGCTATCGGAGGATCTAACCTCTGCTCTCTAGACGTGAGCGTTATCAAGACCATTTCAAAACAAAGCTTAAAGTAAGAAAAGCCGATTGCATACATGTGACTTTTGATTGTGTTTTCTGAAGACTTGAACATGGTCCCACATCTGAACTAGCAGCTTCCTGCTCATCTCCTTTTGGAAGATGTTTCCCATCAGCAGCTACAATGTAACAGAACTGCCTCTGATTAGATCTAATTTATAGCTGCTTATGACCTTGTAATCATACGTCATAACCCTGGTGTCATCAACTCACTGCTTTATTGATATTTTATACTCAGCAAACACTTTATTAGGTACACATTGCTAGTACAAGGTTGAACCCCCTTTAGACTGCATTAACTCTTGGTGGCATAAATTCAACAAGGTGCTGGAAACATTCCTCAATTGGTAATAAGGGGCCCAAAGTATGTCAAGAAAATATCCCCCACACTATTACAAAACCATTGATACAAGGCAGGATGGATCCATGCTTTCTTGTTTTTGATGTCAAATTCTGACCCAGAAATGCAGCAGAAATGGAGACTCATCAGGCCAGGCAAAAGTTTTCCAATCTTCTATTGTCCAATTTTGGTTAGCCGGTTTGGTCTTCCACGGCTGTGACCTATCTGCCTCAAGGATGCTCTTCTTCAGACCTCAGTTGTAAAAAGTGGTCATTTAAGTTACTGTTGCCATTCTATCAGCTGGAACCAGTCTGGCCATTCTCCTCTGACCTCAGGCATCAACAAGGCATTTCCACTCACAGAACTGCCTCTCACTGGATATTTTCTCTGATTGGAAATCTGCATTAAAAGGCAGTTGGACAGGTGTGCCTAATAGTGTCCAGAGAGTGTATATGGGCAATGGTCCCACATTACCTTGTTGGCTTTGAAATTTGATTTCTTCTCTAGTTTTGGTAGATTTTAGAGAGAACCTAAATGGAGATCACTGGGAAAATTTATTTTAAAAGTTATGATCTGTTATCACATACCAATATGTGCTTTTTTAAAAATCTTTTCGCACTGTTCAGCCGAAGTTTAAATTTGACAATTTTCTGAAGAAAATTGTTTTTGGACATTTTATTTTTCGCACGTGTTTCGCAATTACAAGGTTTCCATCAAATCATAATTAAGCGAATAAACATAAACCAACTAACGCTTGTCAGGGGTGTCAAACTCGTTTTCACCGAGGGCCACATCAGCATAGTGGTTGTCGTCAAAGGGCCAGATATAACTTATGCATGTAACTAAATGTAATGAAAAATAAATGTAACTACTCCTTAATGTTAAATAACGCATTATTTATTTATTATAACATTTTAAAGTGGTAATTGCAGTTGCATAGAAAACACATGTTTGCTTGTTACGCTAGCATAAATCCTTTCAAGTTTGATTCTGTCAGGTTAGGTTATATGGACAGTGTTTAAGTCCTAATGTATAGTTGCCCAATCCCATATTTCAAGTCAGATTCCCCCTAGATATGAATAAATACACACCAATTTTCATTTTTTATTTTTAGAAATGAAAAACTTTTATGCTCTCGCGGGCCACATGAAATGACATGGCCAGCCACATTTGGCCCCCGGGCCTTGAGTTTGACACATGTGGTATAGAGGTTAATTGGATGATCAGAAGCTAACTGAACAACTATGATGTGATCTGCTGGTGGTTTTCTCACTTGTTTGTCGATTTTTGTCTTGTACAGAGAAGCTGATGCCCTGAACGTAACCAGCTGCACCACGGAGAAAAAGCAAGAACTTTTTAACATTGCCACTCAATCATTCAGGAGCATTACACGAACATCTCCCTCTTACTTGCTCGCACAACCTTACCTTGGTAGGTAACCAACCCCCTCTGCCCCCCTCCCCCCACATGCACACACAAACCCTAACAGACAATGATCTTGATTTTTGGTTGTTGTTGCAGGAGGTGCAAATATTACCTACATTAGAAGTTTGGTGACTTCCAATGTTAACATGGACCTGGCTACCTTTTCCAATTTAAATCAGAATGTTGTGCTGGTCAGTGCAGTCTTTTCCACAGCATGCAGAACGTTTAACTCTACTCTACATTCTTCTAACGAGTAAAAAACTTTTTTTTTTTATCTTCTCCACAGAGTTTAACTGTAAGTGAAGTAAAAAATCTACTTGGCACCAATCTGCCAGATTTGAAGTCTTATGAAAACCAACCACTGGTACAAACCTGGATCAGAAGTCAGTTACAGTCAGAGCTAGACACTCTGGGTCTGAATCTGTCTGGAGGCAGAGCTGACCCCGTAACCAACACAACCAGTTTAACAGCAACAACTACAACGACAACAACAACAAAAACAACTGGAACAACAACAAGAACAACAAGTTCTACAACCAAAGGTAAGTCCAATACATGACTGCCAGAGAATATTAGTTTAAAAAAGACCAATGCTCTCAAAGCCACATTGAATGACAGGGAGCTCAACTGAATTTAATGACTTTAGATTTTCAAAACAGGTTTTTAACTTTTAACTGCATAAAATATTCTGCGTGAATAGAAATAAAGGAACACAAATAGAAATAAAGGAACACAAAATCTTTCTCAGCAGACTTCAAATCTCAGCAAGATTCAAAGCTTTTTAGCAATTTTATTGAATTTGCTAAAAAGGTAAAAAAAAATCATTTGGCATAGATATTATTTGATACCATAAGATAATTCAGAATAACCCATTGGTGGAAGAGCAGAGTGACCAGAGATTGCCCCTCCCAACTTTGTAAATGTGATTGAGTGGGACCATGAAAAGTGAGACTTTTGTAATGTCAATATCGGTCTACCACCCTTCCAAATAAATTATGCATAAATTTAGGTCCTAAGGTAATCAAGCTCATTCCCCACCTTCTACCATACTCATGAATGAAGAATTAAGCAAAAAAAACATAGAAAATTAATGTTTGAAATGAAATTGTAAATACACTTATTTTTAAAAATGCAAAAACTGACTTTTTGATCAAGAAATGGCTCCTTCCAAACAACAGCCTCCAGTGTTCTTTGTGACTTGACAGTTGAACTTAGAATATTTTAAATGTGGCTTTCTTTCAATTACCAATAAATAAATTTTATTCATGTGAATTTACTCTTAACCAACGTTTCTTTATTACATATTTTTCTTTTGAGACCAGTTTGTATTACTGAAGATTTTTTTTCAATGAAGGGATAAAATACACTGTTGTCAGTTTCTGAAGTGAGTCTTTGTGTTTCAGGTAGTGGAGTCCGCTTCCAAGCCGACGCTGGATTCTCCTTCCTTATTTGTCTGGCACTCTTCATTACATCTCAGTTGATCACAATATAAAAAAAAACAGCATGCCAATGATTGAATCATAAAAATGTTTAAATTGTCATTAATTTAAAAAAAAACACTAATTTACGACGAGCTGAAACAAAAAATATTTAAAATGTTTTGCTTACTATAATGACCTTTTCATGTGCAATAATGGGTTAAATTCAGCTATGGAGAGTCTTTAATTACTTTTTACCTCAATTAATCTGTCCTGAAGCCTTTCCAGGTTATTGTTTTAGATTCCAATATTTGCTTTTTGTGCTGATAGTATTTATGAAACAACATGTACATTAATTTCTAGCATTACAATCTTTTCTATGACAACAAGACAAAACCATAATAGATAATCTTTAATTTACACTATTTCCTGTTATTGTTGCCATTTATGAGTTCACTGTTCAAAACACAATTATTTTTGTTCCTGTCATTAAATATGCTGCACTTTTCAATAAATAGCCATTGTATGTAAATCTTTCTTCTGTAGTAGTTCTTAATTGTTTTTTGGCAGGATCTGTCCCAGGGGGTTCAGACTTTTAAACCTTGGAGGATCTGTCAGGGAACAACAGTGTTTACAAATGTAGAGGAAGAAGTAAAAGTAAGAGATAAACATAAAGTGATTTGCATGCAATGTGTTAACTATTGTAATGCTTAATTAAAACACAATCTAATTAAAGAACAAAACCCATCCCTCCATGCATCATTTCTTTTTACTGGGGTTTCTGGAGCCTGTCCTGGCTACTATTGGGAGGAGGCGGAGTATGCCCTGGACAGATCCCCTGTTACAGGGAACACAAGCGCTGCCACACAGACACGCTTTGGGTTATCCATTGAACTGCCCCATCGTGCAGCCTTGAGAACAAAACCATGAAATCGAAAAGAAAGATCTTCTGAGTTCTATTCTGGATATCTATTGTGTGAATAAGTAAGCCTTTTTTAACGTGTTTTCTCGGTCTCATGTAGCATCTTCCTGTGTTTCTGTTGTGTGCATTTAGTGATGAATAACACACCCTCAGTGGGGATTATTCCCTACTGTCAATGTTTTTCTGAAAGCTGTCACAAGGATTTTTTCAGGTTGCCAAGTGTCATTTTACAACAATTAGAACACAAGTTCTGTTTTCATTTTTACATACATAATGAAGATACGATACAATTTGTATAGGCGGTACATTTTTATGTAAGGTATTTGTAAAAGACCTAAACTTGATTTTTTCCACATTGCCTGAAAGAAAAAAGAAAAAATTGAAGACAGAGGGTTGTTAGTGAGGGTAAGTAGTTTGTAAAGCAAATTAGCACAATATTAAGAATATGAAGGGGTAAAAAGTATACAAAACTCTGCAAGATGTCCCACTTAAAAAAATGAGAAAAAAAGACTGAAATGTTCATCAAAGATAGAGTTCAGCTGTGAGGAACAGAATGTGAAAAAAGAATCCAGGAAATCACATTTGAGTGATTTTTAAAGAATGCATTTGTAATAGAGCAGAAAATGGGTACAGTCCTTTCAACCTTTAAACAAGCAAGAATTCTGGTGACCTGCTACTTTTAGTTTTAAATTAAACTGAATCACATAAAACACAGAAGTATAATCTGTTGGAAAAACTATGATGAGGGTATGAGAAAAAATAATTGGGAAGCTCAACTGAAATAAAAACGAGAAAGCTTGTGTGATTGCCTCAACTGTACTTAATGTTTACATGTCATTGGACTTTTGAGTTCCTATTTTTTAAATTTTTTTGAAATGTAAGAAAGTTGTGTAACAAAGCTTTTCACTTGTCAGTCAACACAGACACCTTTAGCCCTGCAAGAACATCTTTTCTTCTTTTTCTGTCAGTCCATAGGAAAACCTGTTTGTCTTCATTTTATTGAACTTAGCGAGATTGTCTGCTGTAATGCTTGTGTTTGCATGCACGTCAGAATGAAGGGGCAATTACAAGAATGTCACTGAGTTGTAGAGATTTTGATTCTACATGGTTTTATTTATTGTGAAAACAGGAAACTATATGTAACAAATAAAAAGTTTTTTTTACCACGGAGAAATGATAAAAGGTACAGTTCCTGTTTACCTGTTTCTGTCAGGTTCATCTGCAAGTTACTGATTTTAATTAGATTATAAATACCCCCTTTTTAGTGTGGGTGGTTTGGTTATTTAAAATAACGTTTTTTGAGAACTATTTGGGTTAAACATTGTCGGGCTGGCTGCTTTAACAATTAAGTTTACAGTCATTTTATCACATTAAGTTTTTTTCCCCTGAGTAATAAATGAAATAAAAGTGTGACCAGTTAAAAGGTGGCTCCTTTGTTTTTATTCACACCAACATGGAAACAAAAGAGAAAGGTACACACGCATACACTTACTGTAAAAACCACACCTCATGCACTTGGTTCTGCCCCCTGGTGAAGCACAGAGAAGTCAACCCTCATTTCTCCTCAACATTGTTACGAGGCAACAAGTCCTCAGCTGCAGCACATAAAGACTCAAGGTTCAACAAAATCTGGTAAGAAGTCCATCTTTGATTTTGTGATATTCTGTCACACAAATATTAATTCTTATTTTGAAAAAAAGGTAAATATATATCATTTTAGAACATCCTTGTGATTCTAAGACAGGCACAGGCAAAGATGAAACTGATAATCTGTAATCAATCACTGCTATGTTGCAGTACCTGGGGCTGCGTTACAGTGTGTCCGCTTTCACAGTCAGCATGTCCAGTGCTCTTTATTCATTCAGGCTTTTTGTCTTTATTTAAAGAATGGTATTATTATTTAAAAAAAAACATTGATGATCAAAGTATAATCCGACATAATCTTGATCTTTCTCTGAATGTTAACCTTAGACATGCAATGATAAAAGAACCTTGTGACAACAGTATTTGTCAGACTGCACCTACTTTTGTCACATTGAATTCATTGTGTTTTGTTTAGCTTTCATCAGGTAGTTTACCTTACAAAAAACAGGTCCAAAAAACAAAAACCAGGTTGGTCAGATACATATTTTTCTTGGTCTTTTAATCAGACATTGTGATCTGTTGGTTACTTAAGGCTTGTTGTTGAACGTTGGCTCACTGTGTGAGTTGCTTTCTTTTCTGTCCCCAGTGATCTACATATCTCCCCAATCCTCCACCCATGAGATGTTTTGCACCATGCAATTACAATATTTGTTCCTACTGGTTTATATGTTAGGGACCTTCTGTGGTGAGAGAACTTTTATCTTTGTTGAGCATGACTCAATCTATCCATGTTTCATTTTCTGTTGTTTGTAGCCTGGAGAGAGTGTTTTTTTCCTCATTCTAAATACTTTTAAATGACAAAACACATAACAATTATTTAAAATGGTTCTTTTTGACACAACAGAAAAATTAAGTCTTAATACTTTCATATTAAAAGCTGATTTCCAATAATGTCTCAGATAATAATTTTTAATAAAACAAATTTACTTATAGTTTTTCTATTATGTGAAAATATTTATTGCTACTAATTTTATGTGTCATCTCAACAGGGGGGTCAAGTTCAGAAAGGTAAAACAAATCACCAGTAAATTTATTATGGCACAAAATCTTTACATTTATATACACATCTTTCTGTCATCTGTTTTATAATGCAGTGAGCTTTAATGTTTGTTTCTAAATGTGGTTGTTTATCTGCAGAAATTCACAATGCACAAAACCAGACATGTGCAATGAGGTGAGTTCAGATTTAACCAGACAGATGTTAGTTTATATAACATCTGTTATCACGATGTCTTGAATGGAAATTTGGAGTAAAGGATTCATCATTTTATGAGTGAAAATCCCACATTCGTTTCTTCTTTTTGTTACCTATAGCATGCAGCCTACTGTATGACACATGCTAAATAAAAGGAAATGAGCAGACACTTCAACAGGGGAACGACACACTCATATGCTTGGCTACAGAAACCATGTAAATTTGAAATTTGGCAAAACCCATCTTGAGTTACTGACTGTGCCTCTTAAAAGATCACATTGTCTCTGAGCTACGTATGCGGCCTTTTCATAAAGATCTTTATAACAGAAATATATGACATTTTGAGTAATGAGGTTATACAGGCTAAGCAAGGTAACTAAGTTTGGCTTTGTATAACAAAGGTGAGTCATTTTTTCTCAGAACGTTTTAGTGACATCACAACTGTAAAAACAACCCACTGAGGAACAGGTTATTTATAAATGTGATTATGTTATCACTTGATTCAAATTTACCAACAAAAAATAAATGTATATAGGCCATAATACATTTAACATTAAGTAGAATAGATACCTTAAATAAGTTAGATGATTATCTGTTACCAACTATAGAAAATGTCTAAAACTGCAATTCAAGAGTTTGGGTTTTTCTGAAAGACAAATGGTTTTATAAGTTCCACTAAATTTACTTTTTTCATGTTGCGTCTACATTTGCTGATCAGATGTTTTATTTAAATGTCACAGTAATTCACTGTGTTGTTTCCTTTATCTAAAGATCTGATTAATTAATTCATTTATTATGAACGCTTTAAAAATTGTGTAGCTTTATTCATAGTTTTGTTTGTGTGTCCTGAAATGCAAGACCTGTTCATAACAAGGTCTATTTTATTTTCTAATGTGACTTTAATTTTGAGAATTTAGTTTGATCAAACTAACAATAATCCACACATAATAAACATTTATATATATATATATATATATATATATATATATATATATATATATTTATTTATCTTTTAGCATTTTAAGTATTTAGACAAATATTGCTTTGAACCATGTCCTGAGTCAACACATTTAGGTACAATATAATTTCAGTAAAATCACTAAATGTTCTGCTTTTGCTCTTTCTTCTTGAAGCACCTGAAAGAAAGTGTTTATTTCTTTAAAGTAGCTTTAAAATAATTGTAGAAATGTGAATTAGATTAATTTCAGTGCAATCAAACCTTTATTTATGTCACAATTTCAAAGGAGCCAGATTCAGCTTTTTACTTCCTTCAATGCGCTGGACTGCCTTCATCAGACTCTGGGAGGGACCATTTGCAGCGACTGAAAGGAATCCTTGAAGCCACCATGGATGTGTATTCATTTATGGTATGACTTGCAAAAATTCCTGTTTGACCAGTTAAGCCGTCTATACTTTTTTATTGCGTCATTTAAATTTAATTATACATTTAACAATGATAGTTTATAAATCAAACATAATCTTTTTTTTGTTTGTTTATAATAATGTTTTTACACACTACTTAGACATGTATGTTCCCTGATGTTTTTTCCCTTTGTCATCACTGTCACAGAGATCCAGCTTAAACGGTGTGCCACTTGTGTCTCTGGAGGGACAACTGCAGTTGAACGGGAGACCAGACCCTTTCCAGAATGAAGCCCTGGTCCAAATGTGGCTGGAGATCAAGATGAAACCGCTGCTGAAATCCATAACCAAACATTTTCTTTCCTGCCTCAGCACCAAGAATTTCAGCTGCTCCACTTACCAGACTGTGTATGTATTCATTTCTCAGTTTGTTAGTGATTTTTTTTTACACTTTTACTGTCATTCTCCTGACATCTCTTGTACTATCACAGATTAAGGGAGTTTAGTTACCATTACTCAGAACTGACTCCAGCTCAGCAAAAGTGGATCTACACATTCTTTATGCATCCATTCCTGTCAGGAGACGAAGTTCAAGGTAAAGTTTTGATTGTTGCTTTTGTTTTATTTTATTATTTTATACCCCTTGTTGAAGAACAAATTGATGTAAAGTTATGACCCAATCAAAATTTAAAGCAAATCTTTATTTATTGAGTATGAGGCACTAAATGTACCCTGGGACAGACGGGCAATCAGTCCAGGTTGTACCCCGCCTTCGCTCAACAGTAGCCAAGACAGGCTCCAGCAACCCCATTACCCCATGACGGGATACAGCAGGTTCAGAAAATGGATAGATGGATGGATGGAGGAAGGTGCTAAATGTACAAGTTAATCTATTTAAAATTAACAGATTCTCTCATTTTGCTAACTTTTTTCACATTTGCCAAATTTTCAGCACATGGAGATATTTTACAATTACTTTTTATATAAAAAAAAAGGTCAATGAAAAGTATACTTGTTCATTCATTAATTTTCTATTCTTTTTATTAACCAGTTCAGGGTTAGAAGATTGCTGTAGCCTCCCCAGCAATGGTACATAGCAGACCCAAAGCTTATTTAGATATTAATTTTTGAACATGAACACTTTATTTTTATGTAAAACATTACACAAAAATCGAAATACAATTAAATAGAAATATTTGCATCATGCATATTCATATTTTAAATGTACAGCAAAATGTTAAACTTGCATGCATATTTAGATATAAAATCTAAGTGTTTAACATAAATCTCATTTGTTAAATAGTACATTTAAATGTTAAAAACAAATTTAAAAAGTAAAAAATAGGGGTTAATCTAAATCTATATGCTATATTTAAATCGAAAACATTGCGTGTATTAATGGTGCATCTAAACAAAAAAATCTAAGATTAAATCTGTACTTTTAGTTCTCCAAGCACTTTTTATAAACTGTTGCTTAGGTTAATCAAAAAAACAAATCTTTTAACTGTAGATCTTCTGGATGGCTCACATATAATAACAAATGTTACTTTTGTCATTACTTCAATTACCTAGGAGTTAAGAAAACTGTTTTTGGATATTCTTCAATACCAGTAATGTTTGATTTTGCTTTATTGACTTGTAATTCCTTGAATGGCACCTCTCTCACCTTTCCCTTACCCCACCCTTCTTTGGCGATGCACAGACACAAATAAGAATTTCCAAATGCACAAGAATGTTGTTCCTCCAGTCTTTCTGTACTGTGTTTCTGGTAAATAAGTCTACTTGCTGTATTTTCTGTTCTTTATCCAGTACTACAATCTCTGGTATATATATTAGAGGATGTGGGCTGGAGGACAGATCCTCATGGGAGGACAAACCCCTTCATGGGATTTACCACCAGACCATAACTGAAGTGGCTGATATCAATAAGTCCTACCAATGGCTAGAAAGGGCTGGCCTACAGGACAGCACTGAAGCGCTCATCCTGGCAGCTCAGGAACAAGCCCTGAGCACCAGAGCGATAGAGGTTCAGATCTACCACACCAGACAAGACCCAGCACAATCCAGCACATAACTGCAGGGTGTAAAATGCTGGCAGGGAAAGCATACATGGAGCGCAACAATCAAGTTGCTGGAATAATATACAGGAACATGTGTGCAGAATATGGACTGGAAACCACGAGGTTAAAATGGGAAACACCTCCGAAGGTGGTGGAGACTCAGAGAAGAACTGGAGAAAGCATGGAAAGTGAAGGTGATAGTGGTGCCCGTGGTAATTGGAGCATCTGGAGAAGCTGGAGGAGTGGCTACAGCAGATCCCTGGAAAGACCTCAGACATTTCAGTCCAGAAAAGTGCAGTGCTAGGAACAGCTAAGATACTGAACAGGACCGTCAAGCTCCCAGGCCTCTGGTAGAGGACCCGAGCTTGGAAGAGAAACCACCCGCTGAGGGGTTAGAGGGACATTTTTAATATGGATACCAAGAGAGAGATTATGATATCAAGTTTATTACCTGCTTGTATCAAAAACTGAAAACACGAGCCAAGGTCTCTGAACTTAACATCCACGATGGAGGAGTTAGATTGGGAGTTAAACCACCATGTGATTCCCAGCTGTGACTGCAGTTTACTGCTTCCTCAGTAAATAGATGGAAATTCACATAAAAATTTGTTTGTACATAATTTTTGTGATTTTGAGGCAAAAAAAATGACAGACACATTTAACTGTATAAACAGGTTGTGCGGACCCAGAAGAAAGCAGTGAGGAGTGGCTGCTGAAGAATTTTGGTGCTTTCAGAGCAATGGCCAGAATAAAGGACTTCTCTGCTCTCAACATGGTCTTCAGCGGAGTGAGTTGACCTGACTTTATGTCAAGATTGCCTAAGAAACTGCACAGAAAAAAATAAGTTTTAACAACCTAAACACATTTTATTTTGCTTAAGTTTAACTAAACTTTGATGGGGAGCTCTTTTTCTTATGTTCTCCTCTCATGTGTCGTTTGACCTCCTTACCTGTTTGCTGCTCCTGTGTTCACTCATAGGTGGAAGTGCTTCACCTGCTGTCTCCTGCACAGAAAGCAGAGCTACTCATGAGGCCTGAAGTGGAAAGCTTTGAAAATGGCACCCTATCCCTGATCTTCCACAGTTTAACAGGGGGCTCTGAACCCACACCAACAGCTCCTCCTGGAGGTTTCCACAACTGGACAACACCTGCAGACTCAGCTACATTCCCTTTCTATCCAACACAGCCCGCACATCAGTCACACCACCGGTCTCCAATTGAAAACCTTAGAGAGGTGATTTTTCATTTGAATACAAAGTTGTGTATATTTTCAGCTCAACAGCAATCTGTCTCATGCAATATTACATTAATAAGAAAGTAACTGGTTTCTCATCAACTATTAGACCTGTAACTTTTGTTTTTGGTTTTTAAAACAGATTTATCAGCAGGGAAATATATTGGCAAATTACTAAAAAACAGTTAGAATTGTCACATTTGTTGTAACAATGGTCAAGAATTCTTTCTAGTTTTCAATTTAAAACAGTGAGAAAAAAGTTTCGCTTGGGGAACAGTTTTCACCCATGAGTGTCTGGATCTGTTCTATTGCCTTTAATAATATAAATATTGCATCCCAAAAATCATAACCCACAGGACCAGAGACAGAAACTTACAAACTCTAGAGTTTCTATACATAAAATGTATAGAAATGTTTATTAGGTCAAATGCTGCTGTCATGTGCTTGAGTAGATGAGCTTTTCCCAGCTCCCCAGCTGCTTTACATTTATTTTGTTCGTGCCAGACTCCAGCAAGTATTCTGCCTTAAACAATGAAAGACATGAAATAAAAATTGGACATTAATAAAAAACAAACAAAGCAAAAAGTGTGAGCATGTATGACAAAGAGAGGTTACAGTTTTGGACAAGCTGTAGAAAGAAATCCGTTACAGAAGGCCAACTTTTCAACTTGATTGTTCTGATGAGGTGGTTTCGAAGACCAAAGTAGAAGCTACTATAATTTCTATTGCTTTTTTTTGTTAATGCAAGATCTGGATAAAAATATATTGAATAAATTTTTAAATAAACTATCAAAAATGAAAATGTATATGTCTGTACTTAAGTCTTATAATTTTCAACACTATTTTTGATTTTTACAGGTTTTCAGTGGTTTCCTGACAGCTTTCAAACCTGTTGGGAGCTTTGTTCATGATTTTGTTTCCTTCACAAGCAAGGTAAAAATATTCCATGTTTTCCAACTTGTGTGCAGAATAATTGCTGTGAGCAACGTTGAGTAAAATGTTTTTTAACCTGATGTACTTGCAGAGAAATCTGTCAGAAGTAAGAAGTGTAACTGTAACTCAATTCCTGCTCAACTGGACTTTGGCTGAACTGGCTGACAGGTATCGGCCAAAAGACAAAGTTACAGAGGAGCTGGAGTTTGATGTGACAAATGTGGAGGATTGGTACCAGCAGGTTGCAATGCCATTACTGCAGAGGTTCTTCCCAAACAATGACATCCTGGAGCACCCAAACATCAAACTTGCTTTTCACCAACTTTTGTAAGACAAACTTACTAACACTCTATTCATTTTAACATTTCTTTTTTTCATGTGTAATTTCTCTGAATTAATTTGTATATTTTTGTTTACCTTTGTTGGGACAAGAACCAAGTAAATTAAGAAATTAAGAATAATTACACAACATAAATATGACATTTCAATCAGAAATATTAAATGTAAATCCAGACTGATAGTAGTATTTCCAATAGATTTGCCTTTAAAAAACATAATTGGAAGTTTATTTGTTATTTAATATGGATAAACCAAGGCTACAGAAGGGTACCAAAGTGTAGGTTTTCTATGCAGTATGTGGGCTAACATGTTTGCTTTTATAGTTATTTGGACCATGCTGTGGATGATGCATACTCAGAGAACACAGATTACTCTGAAATCCCGGATGTGTGCAGCATCACCCTTGATAAGACTCCGTGTGGGGTGAGACTCTTTTGTTTATTTAAAGAGTTTTTGACAATGCTGTATATTACATTGTCAATACATTCACACATACATTTATAAACAAAAACATAGTGGTATAAAAAATTACCTTCGAAAGTACTTCCAATACTTCTACTACTTGCAAATGTCACAGCTGTCTGTGCTTTAAGAATTTGCATTGCACTCTGTTTTTTTACAAATTAAAATCATAGAAATTACAATAATAAATTCCTCTGATTACCTGAAGAAGAACCTAGAGTTTTGACAGAAGCTGTGTTTCAACAGCTGTCGCTTTAGCTGTGAATCAATTTAAGCTGCAGCCATCTTTAAAACTGATGATATTGAAAACTGGATAAAGGCCACACATTTTAAAATTTCTTCCAATTGCAATGAAATTTGTTTATGAAGGACCAATTTACAACCCTGATTGTCTGAAAGCGATCAATGAGAATCAATAAAAAGCAGAAATTGCATCAAAAGTACAGACAGAGCTAAATGCAAACATTTATTGACTTCATCGGTTGATTGGGTGTTGATGAATATTTTCATGTTTCAGCTGACTGATGCAGTGGAAAATGTTGCTCATGTTTTGCACTGTGCTGCTCGCACAAACCTGACATTGAATGAAGAAACAATAATGAGACTGATTCTGGAGCTGACAAAACGTCTGAACTCCCTGATCAAGGAAATGTCCAACACTGTAAGTGTGGAACCACACTAACCTAACAAATCTCATGAAACGACTGATCATGTCATTTTATCATATACCAACTCCTCTGTTTTGCAGAACTTCAAGGAAGTGTCATCTGAAATAAAGGAGATCTTTGGTGAGGGTGAAGCTCCAACTCTGACCCAGGAGCACCTGAATGACCCCAACTTCATTCAGCTCTGGTTCAAGATTAAGCTGCTGCCCCTCCTGCCTGATGTACACCCAGATCTCCTGTCCTGTCTGAGCACCAAGAACTTCTCCTGCCCTGTTTACCAAAGCCTGTGAGTTCCAGCTGTGTGTTGATTGTTTTGTGTTGATGTGTGTCGCTGTAATCCTCCTGACTTCTGTCTCTGACCTGCTGCTTTCAGAGTGTCAGCACTGGGTGAATCCATGAGTTTCATGGATGCCGACCCGATTTACAGTCAGAACATCTATAAATACTTCATCTATTCTTTCCTGCAGCAACACAACTTCTCTGGTAAGCAAAAAACGGCTTCCATCACAGTCGTTAATCACATTTTCTTGATGGGAAAAGTTTAAAATTACCATATGGATCTCTTCATTAAAATGATTGCCATTTCTTTTTGTTTTCGACTCAGAGTGTGCTTCTTCAGCCAATAACAGTGCAGACTGGCTGGAGAAAAATGTTGGTTTCTTCTCAAAGTTTGCTTCCATCACTGATTTCTATGAGCTCAACCCTTTTTTCTCTGGAGTAAGTCTTGAAAACATGGACATAAATGTTTAATAAATTCAACAAAAGTCTTCACAATGCTTAGTTAAACAGAAATATTTCATTTTCTTTGTCTTGTTTAGTTGGACGCTCTTCATCTTCTGACTCCAAACCAGACAGCAGAGATGCTGCTGCTGCCTCTGCGTACTCCACCAGAGAAAGATGTTGTCATAAACTATGTGCTTAACTATCTGATTGAGTCACCTGAAGACAGGAAACTTCTGGAAGTTCTGCATTTTGTAATCCAACTTGCTCAGAAGGTAACAGATTTGGTCAGGATAACTTTACCAAAGCTTGGCCAAAAACTGGATAAATTGTTGTAAAATAATGTAAATGTGTTTCTTAGGTCAATCCTCCCTGCAGTGTCTACACACTTCTGTGAGTACCTTCTCATATGCTTTCTACTAAAATAGTTAGTAGTTAGGTTGAGGAAAGTCATTTTCTTATTTTATTTTAGTGTCATTAACACATTGATTATGGATGATACTCTGTAGGTAGAACGTTTTTGTTTAAAAATGTTCTAACAAAAGGTGAAAAAGTAATAACAGCAACCAAAGCCTTTTACTGTAAGTTCCACACATCATGGTACCCTTTCTTGTTTTGCCCTCTGCTGGTAATATTTTGCATAACATAATGTTTTCATTTAGAGATATGAAAACATTTGGGTCATTTCAAAAACAGTCACACTGAAAACAAACTGACTGGAAAAAGCAATTATGTTGAACCATTAATTGAACATATTTTTCCGTTTTTTAGGTCTTTAGATTAAATCCCTTCTACTATTTCGCAAAATCCCTTTTCCCATTTAATGCCTTGAGAAACTTAAAGAAAAACATATAAGTCACAAATAAGTAAACTGGAAAGATCCTACCAGCTTTCCACTTTTTAGTAGTCAATGCTCACAATTATAAACCTCAAATCACATTACAGAACCTCTTACTGGTAAATACTTGTCATTAAAACTACATTCAAATCAAAATTGGTTCTTAACTAAAATTCTTCCCATATTGAAAATATAACATTACATCTATTACATTAAATATACATCAATCCATTATAACCTAATATTTTAACTGCTTACATGCAGTTACTTTGTTTTTGCTTCATAAGTTTAACAACAACAAAAATACAGCAATTAAAACAATTATTTCTTAGGTGTTGTAGCTAAACTCAATTCTACAGTTGTGGGTGTTGTAATGCACAATACTTTAGTTAATTAAAGTTCTGAGGTTTAAATCAAATTTTTCTAGATACAAGATTTGCTTGGTTAGAGAAACGTTTTTATAATTTTACATTTTAAAGTTGTCTTTAAGAAAAAAAAAACGTGTTCCCAGCTTCACCTGATAGCAGCTACAGGCTCTAGTAATCCCTTGTAGTGACTCCAAAACTGGGTGGGTTTGGAAATGGTAGGATTATTGTGACTGTGACAAGCATCAAGTAAATGAAACTTTTTAATAAAAATTTTGGTTAAAAGAAGTGCATGTTATAAAGTATTTCTTTGGTGTGAAACTAAAACAGACATACATATATATATATATATAATTTAATTTTCTGATATTAAGATGAGGTTTCGTTTGTGTGTTTTATTCTTTCTTTAGTGTGGATCGACTCTATGCAGCCATTCCATCTCTGCCTTCAGACCTGGAACCACTTGTTTGGGCTTGGATTAGTGACCTGATAAACGTCGCACCAAAGAGTGAGTCTCTTTGCTTTCATTGCTGGAAAAACAACGAATAACTGCTTTCTCTACCAAAATGGATGATACAATTTTTGTTTTGTTTAAAATTGTTTTCCTTTGTTTTGTTTTGTACAGATTGTACGACAGTAAACTTCATGGTGAGATCTTTTTTCTCTATCGAAAAATGCTTCTAGACGACGGTGAAACGTGTTTAAATTTGTTTTTACTTTTGTTAACAGTGCCCACAAACCCATGTTAATGGTAAGACTTTTTTTTTACTGTTTTATTTGCAGATTCTCACGCTTTTCTAAGGGCACGTTCACAATAATGATTATTTTAGTCAGGTCAATGTAATCTTCTGGTTTGTTATTCCCTACAAACATATTTTATAGAAAAAGTCAGCTGTGATTTATTTTTATCAAACAGTTTTTATTCTTTTTCCCAGAAAAGTTAATTCCAACATTTCTTATTGGTTAATAAAATAACCAAGTGCATAATTATAACTATTGTAATCTCTTTTCTAAAAAAAATTTATCAGTTTTGCTCTTTTTCCCTGAAAAGTTGTTTCAAAAAGTTTTTTTTTGATAATAAAACAACCAAATATAGAAGTAATATTGTTTTAATCTGTTTTCTGAAGGCACAAGCATTTGTAAAGACATTGACAGGTAATCCCTCATCTTTTGTTTATATCTAAAATATTCTGAACTGTATGAACATGACTGACTTTAAACTGACATAAACGTTCTTCTCCATCATTTCGACAGCTCTGACCTGGAATTCTACATCAGCATGTCCACCCACGTTCCTTGCAATTTCACTCTGGAGAAATATGCATGTGCACAGGTGATTTTTAATAAAACTAAATCTGAATGTTGATATTTTGTCACTGGTAATGTAAGAAAACCAAGTTTTATCTCTCCACAGTTGGAGAATTTTGCAGCTAATCAGCTGGCTTCCCTCCTGAGATGTGATCTGCCCAGAAACAGCAGCCGCTCCAGAGTGTTGTGGAAATTGCTGCTCACTAAACTCTCCAATGTCTTGGATCCAGCACTGGACCTGTTGACTAACATGGTTTGTTCTTTAGCAAACTCTGATATGATATTGTGAAGCCCCAAAAATTCACTCCTAAATGCAGTCACAATGCTTCTAATGTTGAATTTGATTTCCAACAGTCTATGGTCAGTCCATCAGCACCTGAGATTTTGGATGTCATTGGAGAGATGAGGCTCTTCCTGCTAACTAATGAACAGCTGATGGACAGCAATGTGATCAAGTTGTGGTTCTCAGAGCGTTTAAGTGGCTTCCTGCCGTCTGCCTCAGAAATGTTCCTGCTGTGTCTGAGCAGCAGGAACCTCAGCTGTCAGTCGTACCATCAGATGTAAGCATTTGTCCACACAATGATAAGCCACCTATACTTTGTAATCTACATTTAAAATATGAAATCTAATAACATTACAATAGTTATAAAAACTGCATGTTTTTGAAGTCAAATGAACACATTTTGTATCAACAGAGTGCAGGTGTTTAGCCGTCAGTTCAGAGACATGACATTCCAACAGCAGCAAACAGTCTTGAGGGATTTCATCCTCCGTTTCCTGTCAGAACCTCACACAGGTACTGCTGGCCATCATAAAAAAAAAAATCTGAAAAGACTACTCAGAAACATTTTCATACTTTATTACATTTTATTTGAGCTGTTTCTACTTGTTTCAGGTCCAGGCTGTGTGTCTACCTCCAACAGCAGTGCACAGTGGCTGACGGACAACCTGGGTTCTTTCTCAGAGCTTCTGTCAGTCAGCAAGATGTTTGATCTGAACCCACAGTTCAATCCTGTAAGAGTTTAACAACTGATTTCTTTTTTTAACAGCAAATGTGTTGTTGATAACAAAAATATCCATTTCAGATAGAGGCTCTGAGTGTCCTGAGTCCAAAGCAGAGTGCAGAGCTGCTGGTGCTGAAATATCCCACTCTGCCAAACACAGACGTCATTATCAACAAGCTCTTTGATTATTTCACTGAGTCTCCAAGAGAGAGGAAGTTTACAGAGTTCCTGTCATTCCTTGTTGTGTTTCTGGAAATGGTAAATTGATAAAAAAATCTCACTTTGAATAAACAAAAGTTCTCATAGAATTTTTATTAAACTTGTTTTTCCTATGCATTGACAGGGAAATGTGTCCTGTCCATCATACAAGACACTGTAAGTTTGGAATATTCTCCTAATTTTGAAGAGATTTTATAGATATTGTAATTGATTTTAGTTGTTTTTGTTCTCTAGGTTCACCAGACTTGACAACACCTCAACCACATCTTTTTTGGACATTGCCTCATCCATAATGGACACTAAACTGGCTTTAACCAACTACATTCCAGCTGGTAAGATTTTAATTACAGTATTTGTACATGAGTTTAGAGCAGTGCTATTCTACACTATTAAGTACACAAATGTCAATTTTCATGCATGGTCTTTAGAAAAATGTTGTTCTCTGTTTTCTGATGTAATACACACAATTTTTATACGCAATTTTGCACACTCATTCCGGACATTCTTCATTATAGTTTATATATGTACACTTGTATGTACTGATCTGTTTGTTTAATGTTGTATTTCGTTCTTCCTTGCTATTCTTGCGATGTAATGGGGATGATTCAATCTCATTGTACAACAGACAATGACAATAAAGCAAATCTAATCTAATAATAATAGTATATGTGAAAAATCCCACATGATAGAAAAAGCAAATTTATTGTGTGAACAGATATTCTGATGTGAGCAGGATACTAGTAGAGAGTTATCTAAAATAACTTTGATCCTAAAAAAAGTTTATATTTTTGGAGGGTTTATTGAATCCTCATCTTAGGCTACTTTTTTACCTTTAAACAGCATTGCATATTTTATTTATCTTCACTTGTCTGAAGAAAGTAAAATCAGGCGTTATCTATTGCTAAATATTGTCTTTTAAACACTAATTATCACTGAATCTGTGGAAACTGTAGTTTATTTTTTTGTTTACATTTACACATGACCCATATTGTAGATGAGTTCTTTTACTTTTAGTGAAGAAAGTTCAAAATTCATACATTACATTTTCTGGGTGAATAAATCGATGCAGAGCCTATCTAGGTATTCATTTCAACATAACTGCAACTTGTCTGAATGACCACCATAATTTGCAAAACGTTTAGAGCATGAGTAAATACAAAGAAGCCATCAATTGCATGTAGCGTTTAAAGCCTGCAACTACTATTACGTTCTTGATAACTCAAATCAGTCTCTATTTACATACCACTTTTCATACTTAATGTAACACAAAGGGCTGAAATAGCTTTGTAGTTCTGTCATTTGTTTGTTTGTGGTTAAAAAAATCAAGCAGTGTTTACTTTTTTACAGAAGGCATACTGGTAAAATAATAATGCCTGTTAGAATTCACCCTGCTCTTTTTAATTAACTTTTCTTCTCTTTAGGTTGCATCATATACACTGGACAGGTAACTGCGTGTGTCTGTGTATCTTTATTTATGGCAATTGATAATTGAATATAATTTTTTAATATTAATTGTTTTTTCTCTCCTATAAGTGCAATGTTACCATGGTCAATGGTGAGTATTGTCACTGCATGCAGATTTTTGCTTTATAATACATTATTTTTGTTAGTTTAATATTTAACATTATTTCATGTAAACCTTTTACAGAAGCAGATATCTGTTTTGGAGTCAACAGGTAAAGAAAATACATTTTATCTACTTAACCTAATTTTAATATCTTCAAGTTTTTCTCAGGTGAATTTCAATGCTTTTTGTACTTTAACAACTTTAGCACAGAGCTTCAGCTCCAACTGGACAGTGGAAAGATGAATGGACGTTTCTGTGAATTTCCTGTGGAGGAATTTGCTTGTGCCTCTGTAAGACACGCACACACACCTACACACACACACACACACACATCTTGGACAATTATCAACCATAAGACAGTGTCGGAAAGTTTTGTTTACAGGGTCACATTGATGCTCATTTTACTGTTGTCCATCTTGTTTTTTTTAACAGCTCTCAGCGTTAAGAGCAGAGGACCTGGCAGCAGTGATGAAGTGTGGTCCATCCTCCAGCTTAAATGAGTCCAAACCTGTCTGGAAACTTCTCCTGGTCAAATCAACCAGAGTGTTGGATGAAGCTCTAGATCTTCTAGCAAACACAGTAGGAATTCTTTTTATTAAAAATTATAATTTAGAGTTTAGAAAGATGATCTTTTTCTTACACAGCCTTGAAGCATGGAGCATGTTCAAAATACTCACACATAAAAAATATCCGCTTTCTCAGATTTGTTCATTTTTATAGTAGTCTTTTATTTTTTTTTTATTTTACCAATACGGTATCCTCTTGGTTTTACTCTAGAGCAATAATGCTATTTCACCTGTAATTTTTGTTGTGTTTTGTTGTGTTGTGGTTCATGACATATTTTATTGTGTTTTAGACCTTTGACCCCAGCAGTCCCTCAGTGTCTGTGATTCTGGACGGCATAAGAGAAATCCGACTGGACCTGTTCAGCACCGACGCCCTGAACAATCCCTCCATGTTGCAGCTGTGGTTCAACAGACGCCTTCATCCATTCTTACCAGCAGTTTCCACTGATTTCCTCTCATGTCTGGCAACAAAAGAACTGCAGTGCAGCTCCTACCAGTTTATGTAAGCACTGCAACATTGATCAACTACAATTACTCTACAACAACTGCAGATTATTCATTAAACACTGCAGTGATATTGTTTATTAATGTTGTGTCTTTTTTCTCATCTCTGAACTTAGCTTGCAGAGTTTGAGTCTGGCCCAAACACAGATGAATCCATCCACTCAGATGTCTGTGTCCACAGACTTTATCCAGGTTTACCTGAGCAGGAATGATACAGCAGGTACGAATCTTTATGTAAATTTTGATGAAAATAGTTAAACTATTGTTTTCATTTCTTTATTATTATGTTGATATATTTTGCCATACCAGGTAACTGAAATTTTTTCTATTGCTGAAAAAACGACTTCATTCTTATGTTTCAACAGCTTTCTACACCACTGAAACAAATTGTTAAAAAATTAGGCAAACACATGACGGCATCTCACAATATTGTTCAAAATAATAAGCTGTCTGTTTCAAACTTCAGTTCAGTTGAGAGAACCATCCTAAGTAACTGAAATTGGCCTTGTATTTGGGAACAGAAGAGATTAAGTAAACATTAAAGGATCTGCTAACTTAATGAAATTTCCCTCTTTACATAAAATTGAACTTTAATAAACAATGAAACAGGAATTAGTTATCATGTCTAAATGGTCTAATTTTGGGCATTTATACTAATAAAGCAGCTTTTGGAGAATAACATTTAGCATTTGTTCACAGTTTCTCTAAATTTTGAAAGGTTTACTTCATAAATAATTTTTTGTTTAAATCATTTTTGTTTTCGCGTCTGTTCCAGATGGAGGCTGTTTGTCGTCCTCCAACAGCAGTGCACAGTGGCTGAAGGACAACCTGGGTTCTTTCTCAGAGCTTCTGTCAGTCACCGAGATGTTTGATCTGAACCCACAGTTCAATCCTGTAAGATTTTAACAACTGATTTATTTTTTTTAACAGCAAATGTGTTGTTGATAACAAAAATATCCATTTCAGATAGAGGCTCTGAGTGTCCTGAGTCCAAAGCAGAGTGCAGAGCTGCTGGTGCTGAAATATCCCACTCTGCCAAACACAGACGTCATTATCAACAAGCTCTTTGATTATTTCACTGAGTCTCCAAGAGAGAGGAAGTTTACAGAGTTCCTGTCATTCGTTGTCGTGTTTCTGGAAATGGTAAACATATAAAATATTTTTCTCACACTTACAAAAATCTTGATATTTCTACCCAAAATCTTCAATTATCTGTCTGTATCTTTTTGAAGGGAAACGTGTCCTGTACCTCATACAAAACACTGTGAGTTTAGAATGAAAAATATTGCTATGATGTTTTTAAATTGGATAACTAAGCAAAATTCACTCTTTCTCTTTTGTTTTTCCAGTTTCACCAGATTTGACAACTCCTCAGCCACATCTTCTCTTGATATTGCTTCATCCATAATGGACACCAAAGTTGCTTTATTCAACAACATACCTCCAGGTAAGAGTTTGACACGCAAGGAACGTGGACAACTATTCATAAATATGTTATTTATTATATTCTGTTCTTAATGAAGAACAATAAGCACAGAGTAGTTTATCTCCACCCAATAAGGCAAAGTGTGTATTAACTAGTAACATGTGATAACATCCCATAAGTGCAGATGTGTTGTCTTGCTCACTCAATGACTCCATCACTCTGTTGACCAAAAAATTCAGGTCACACACCTTTACAATGTTGACTATATATACACCATATTAAAAATAGTACTTATGACAAAGCTGGTTATTTCCTTGGTCATTTGCATAATGCACTTTGCCTAATAAGGTTTTGTGTCTGTACATTGATGGCTGTAATATTTGATAGTTTTACGTTTAAATTTAAACCAACTTAAAAACATTCAATCTGTTGAGTGATGTACAATTGGAATTCAACAAAATCAATGTTTTCGTTTATTTTTATTCGTTTGTTTAAAGCTTTATGTAAATGTTCAGATGAATTAAATAAATTTCTATAAAGTTTCCAAAAATGTCTTTTGATATAATCTAATTTTTATTTTTAGGTTGCATCATATATCCTGGACAGGTAACTAACTGAATACTATTTTGGTTTATTAAAAATGTGTTAATTTCATAAAACATTTAAAATGTCTGTTTTTCTCTCCTATAAGTGCAAAGTTACCACAGCAAATGGTGAGTCTTATCACTGCATGCAGGATTTTGGTTTATTATAAATTAGTCTTATTAGTTTATAATTTAATATTATTTCATGTTAATCTTTTACAGAAGCAGACATCTGTTTTGGAGTCAACAGGTAGAGATAAAATCTAAAATAAAATAAATTTAAAACCGTATATACCTGTATTTTAATATTTTTCAAGTCTTTGTAAGGTGAATTTAAATGCTAAATATTTTTGTGCTTTTACAACTTTAGCACAGAGCTTCAGCTCCAACTGGATAGTGGAAAGATGAATGGACGTTTCTGTGACTTTCCTGTGGAGGAATTTGCTTGTGCCTCTGTAAGACACACACACAAGCACACACACCCACACTCACACCTACACACAGACACACATCTTGGACTATTATCAGCCTTAAGACAGTGTTGGAAAGTTTTGTTTCAGGTTCACTGATGCTCATTTTATTGTTGTCCATCTTGTTTTTTTTAAAAGCTCTCAGCGTTAAGAGCACAGGACCTGGCGGCAGTGATGAAGTGTGGTCGATCCTCCAGCTTAAATGAGTCCAAACCTGTCTGGAAACTTCTCCTGGTCAAATCAACCAGAGTGCTGGATGAAGCTCTAGATCTTCTAGCAAACACAGTAGGAATTGTTTTTTTTATTAAAATTGTAATATAGAACTTACTAAGTAGATTACTTATTTCATAAAAAGCCATTTTGGAGCATGTTAATGTTTATTATTTATTTATCAATATTTAAATCAAAACAACTATTTTTCATTTTACCAATACAGTTTTCTCTGTACCTCTTGGTACAGCAATAATGCTACTTCACTTGCAGTTTTTGTTGTGTCTTTATTATGAGAAGCTAAACATAAAATGGCTTCATGACATATTTTATTGTGTTTTAGACCTTTGACCCCAGCAGTCCCTCAGTGTCAGTGATTCTGGACAGCATAAGAGAAATCCGACTGGACCTGTTCAGCACCGACGCCCTGAACAATCCCTCCATGCTGCAGCTGTGGTTCAACAGACGCCTTCATCCATTCTTACCAGCAGTTTCCACTGATTTCCTCTCATGTCTGGCAACTAAAGAACTGCAGTGCAGCTCCTACCAGTTTATGTAAGCACTGCAGCATTGATCAACTAGAATTACTCTACAACAACTGCAGATTATTCATTAAACACTGCAGTGATATTTTATTAATGTTGTGTCTTTTTTCTCATCTCTGAAATTAGCTTGCAGAGTTTGAGTCTGACCCAAACACAGATGAATCCATCCACTCAGATGTCTGTGTACACAGATTTTATCCAGGTTTACCTGAGCAGGAATGATACAGCAGGTAAGAATCTTTATGTGAAAAAACCATAAAAATATAACATGCAAAAAACTGTTGTCTATTCTAAATGTGCTGGAATGCTTATTATAAACCAAACAGAGAGATAAGGTTATCACAAGTAAATTTGAGTATAATCTTTGACATTCTTAAAAAAGACGTTTTGTATTTTTATCTCATTTAGAGTATTTTTTTTGTTTTAATATAATATAATATAATATAATATAATATAATATAATATAATATAATATAATATAATATAATATAATATAATATAATATAATATAATATAATATAATATAATATAATATAATATAATATAATATAATATAATATAATATAATATAATATAATATAATATAATATAATATAATATACAATGCAATCTATTTTTATTTACTCTGCAGGGACAATTTAAAGTCACCAGTCAACTTATAGAGCTTATTCCATGCTTTAGTAATATATTTATATAATGTAAGACACAAAAATAGTTAGACTGGTTTCAACTGTTGTACCTACTTGTACCTCAGTGTAAATTTCAACAAATGTATAACAAGATTAGGATTTGTAAGACTAGTTTTAATATTTGTCAAAATGGTACTGAATCCTTAAATTAAGTATTGTTAAAAAACAAACAAACAAATCTTTTTGCATTTTTCAATGTGTTCCAGGTTGTCTGTCTGCTTCCATCAGCAGTGCACAGTGGTTGAGGATCAACCTGGGTTCCTTCTCTGAGTTTGCCTCAGTCAGCGAGCTGTTCAATCTCTACCCACAGTTCAATCCTGTATGTTTCTTACAGCAACATATTTATTAAATGCATTACTGCGTTAAAACTTATTGTACTTATAAATCATCCATTTCAGATAGAGGCTCTGAGTGTCCTGAGTCCAAAGCAGAGTGCAGAGCTGCTGGTGCTGAAATATCCCACTCTGCCAAACACAGACGTCATTATCAACAAGCTCTTTGATTATTTCACTGAGTCTCCAAGAGAGAGGAAGTTTACAGAGTTCCTCTCATTCCTTGTCGTGTTCTTGGAAATGGTAAACCACTTCACTGTTTTGGACGTATTCTATTCCTGTATTTGGATTGGTACCATTGATCCTTCTGTTCTTTCATTTTAAAGGGAACTCTTTCCTGCACATCATACAAAACACTGTAAGTCCAGACCAAATTATATTTTCTCTTTTTTTGGATGATCTTCCTGTGTTGAAAATAAAAAATAAAATCTTAACTGTGTGGATTTTTTTTTTGTGATTCTAGATTTACCCAACTTGACTATATTGAAGCCACAGCTTCTCTTGACGTTGCTTCGTTTATTCCAAGCGTCAGAGCAAACTTATCCAAGAACATCCTACCTGGTATGAAGTTCATATAAAGTGTGTCATTACACAACAAAGACTTTTTAGTAATTTAACGGCAGTTTTTTTTTCTTATTAATTGGCTAAACCATTGATGTTTTGCAGATTTCTGTAGTGATTAATAATATTCTAACATTAATTTTTGTCACTTTTTCCTGTTACTTTAGGTTGTGCCATATTCAGTGGGGAGGTAACTTATTTGTTTTTAATTATTTCAAATGTTTGTTTCAATAATTAAGGATTTTTATTCATGTGTGCTTTTTTCTCTAAAGTGCAATGTTGTCACAGCAAATGGTAAGTCTTTGATTTCATGCTAAAGTTTGTTCTAAAGGGTTTCCTACCAACTGTTGCTTTATTTTAACCACATGTTTGATTTCTGTTTTACAGAGTCAAATGTCTGTGTTGGGGTAAACAGGTAATACTTTTAAGTGTTTTAATAGACTAAAGCAAAAAAAGGACAAAAACAGTACTTTTTTTGTGAATCTTTTCTTTACAGCACAGAGCTTCAGCTTCAGCTCAACAGTGGGAAGATGGGAGGCCGTTTTTGTGACTTTTCTGTGGAGGAATTTGCATGTGCTTCTGTAAGATACCGAGATGAAATAAATAAATACTATAAAAAACATTCAAGGGAAAAAAGTTCATGCTGATTGTTTCAACTTTGTCATTTTAACAGCTTTCAGCATTAACTGCACAGGACTTGGCAGAGATACTGAAATGTAATCGATCTTCCAGCTCAAGCGGGTCCACGCAAGTCTGGAAGCTTCTCCTCAATAAAGCTTCTGGGGTGCTGGATGCAGCTCTGGATCTTCTAACAAACTCAGTATGAAGACATTTACTGAAATTTTACAATGATGTAAGAATGTGGTTAAAAAAGAGTAAAAACAGGTGTAAAAATTGGAATGTATAATTTAGAAAAAAAGAATATATTTAATATAACATGGCTTTGGAAATTATTACTTTTTATGTTTTGTAGACAATCAACCCCATGAACCCTTCAGCTTCCATGATCCTGGACAGCATTCAAGAAATCAAACTTGACCAATTCAGCAATGACACCCTAAATGATCCTTTGACTCTTCAACTGTGGTTCAATAATCGACTTCGTCCGTTCTTGTCTGCTGTTTCCAACGATTTCCTCTCGTGTTTGTCAACAAAAGATTTGCAGTGCAGCTCCTACCAGTATATGTAAGTTCTGTGGCAAACATGATTTTTCCTGTTGTTAGTTTACATCCAACTTTACAACTTCCCTTATTTTTTAAATTTCTCTCTGAACTCAGAGTGCAGATTTTAAGTCAAGTTCAGCCACAGATGGCTCTTCCTAGGCAAATCTCTGTGTACACAAACTTCATCAAGATTTACCTGAAAAGGAACAACACTGCAGGTGAGGGGTGTGGTCTTACTAACATTTACTCAAACACTGCCACAGTATTGACATAAATATCATTTATACCCTAAGCACCATTCTATACTTGTATTGTAGACATGTAAAGTTCATTCACAAATTGTAAAGATTGTAGCTGTTAACAGCTTCTGCTGTCATATTTTGGTAAAATAGATTGTATTTTTGTTTGTGTGCTTTAGATCCTGGCTGCATCTTCAACATCAACAGCAGCTCAGAGTGGCTCCAGAACAACGTGGGAGGATTTTCCGTCTTGTTGTCTATTCAAGACTTTCAAGAGCTCTACCCACAATTCTCAGCGGTCTGTTATTTTTGGCATTCTTTGTAATCATATTGTTTATTTGTTTATGCTTTAACTTCTGTCTTTTAACATGCAGATGGAAGCCCTGTCATTTCTGTCTATCAGACAGCTCGCAGAGGTTTTTATCACAACTGGCCAGATCACAACTATTGATCAAGTTACCATGGTGATGAGTTATGTTCCCGATCAACAACTTGGCTCCTTCTTTGATAATTTCTCACCGGCCATCTTGGTAAGGACATTCTGGAAATAAAAATAAAAATTGATGGAACTAACAAAACAAAAAAAATGCTATTTTAAGTGAAGTGAATCTGTTACTGTAAGTTACTGTGCATTCCTACATAGTTAAAAAAAACAGCATTGAAGATTTCTGGTTGTTTTCCTTGTGTGAAAAAACGGAAATGATTTGTGTTGGAATTTTGTTCTGCAGGGTCGTGAATACATTCTTCCCTCTACTGTGAGGTCAGCCATGTTGCAGGTTGTGTTTTATCGTGCAAACCTCTCCAGTCAGTCAGTCAGTGATGCAATCGTGTCACTGTGGCTCCAAGTTCGTCTCCGCCCCCTGCTGGTGAATTTGGCACCTTACCATGTTGCCCCATACTTTCAAATACTGTCAGGAAGAAACTGCAGTATTGAGCAGCAGGGGTGAGTTAAAACTAGAAATATTACACAGTAATTCGCTTTTCATCATGTTCAAATTAAGTCGTCAAAATTATTTTTCAAAACTTTAAAAAACATATATATTTTATGTTTCTATTTTAGTGTAAACCTTCTCAACCAAACCATCTCATCTCTGAGTAATGACACCCAGACAGAAATTCAAAGTCGTATCATCCAGGCTCTTCAAGGTAAATAAACCACATGAAGGGGAAGCAAATCTGTGCTTTTTCTTTCATTTTTAATGCTGCAAAGAATAAAATTGATTTAAACAAATTTTACTTAACCGCAATCTCATTCAATGTAGGTCCATCACCTCTCCGTTGCTATGGGGACAACTACAGCTACAGCTTCTACAGTTTCCTGAGGAGCTCATTCTTGGGATTCCAGTTCCCTAACCTGACCACCTTCTTGTCCCTCATTCCTCCAGACAGAAACCAACAGGTGTGTGGACATGAAAGCTGTCTGCAGGAAACTCTGAAGTAATAGGACAGAAAAACAAAACTCAAGTAACATTTCTTGTATTTGTGTCTCCCCTCTAGCTGATAAACTCCATGCCTCCATCAGATCTTGGGGATTTCTTGCGTCACACTAATGTTGTTGGACAAGAATCACAGCTTTGTCAGCTTTACAGCAGCTACCTCCAGATACCAGTGTTTCTAGAAACTGTATGTAAAACACAAACACACAAAACAATGTGAAAGCACAAAGACTTGAACCTGAATGTTCTCTTCAGGAGTCTCTGCCAGAGCAGGTGAGACAGAGAACTCTGCCTTGCGTCTGGCCCATTGCTCTCAGGAGCTCCAGCAGGTCAGAGGTCAACGCCTGGTTTGATCGAGGTCTCCCCAACTACTTGGTCTTCCTCACAAAGACTCAGATCAACCAAATCACCTCAATCAACGCCTCATGTTTGGCCTTCCAGAAGATGTATGTTTGTTTTTTACAAATCCATTCTCATGTTACAATGAAGACAAAATATCTGTGTTCTTCTGAAAGTGATTCTCATGAGTTCATTCTGTGTTTTTTTTAGTGTTTCTGCTCTTGGTTCCTACAACTACTCTGTTACTGACTTCACCAACCAAGATGTGTACAACACCATCAAGGTTTATCTGTCATCAGGTCAGTTGATTCTCTTTTAATCCTTGAATATTAAGGACAAGTTTTTCATTTTTACCCCTAACTTTATCAACAGACTTAAGAAAGTTTAGGACTTGTTTGTGTTAAATCGTGATTTGGAGATTCTGTATGAAATGTTAGATAAAGCTTTGGATTTTTTTGTTTCAAACAGCAACATCACCAAAGTGCTACGACAGCAACAACCCAGAGCTGAACTCCACAGCCTGGTTCGCAGAGTACATCGGCTCTTTCATCACTTTTCTCACTGTGGTGGATCTTCAGTCATTTGGTTCTCAACAGGTATTTTATCTCATATGGACATTCCTAAAGTACTGTTCTGTTTTGTTTTTTTTTTCTGTATGAATAAAACTATATCCACAGTTTCAAAGCTTGTAGACTGAATTGGTTTCGTCTCTTTTCAGGATCTGCAGCTGTTCACAGTGAATCCTCAGAATCTTCTGCTTCTTAATCAGTATAAGGTGGATGTGACAATAGTCATCTACTACATTCACTTAGTTTATCAGCAAGACATCAACTTCAGTCCACTTGGGTAAGTTTAAGGCACCAGAATATGTTGTATGTATACCACAAATCTTCAACACATTATTACACAAAGCATGTGACCTTAAACTGTCCAACCTGTGTTCATTCTCTTTGAAGCCTTCCTTCATTGGGTCAGTGCTTTGCTCCTGGCCGGGTGTTCACTCAGTTGACTTCACAAGAAAGTTTGACGGTTTTGGGAAATGTCAACAGAGTTTGTACAGACCTAGATCCACAGGTAAATAAAACAATAAGAAAACACAGAGATACTGATAGTACAAATTTCTTAATAGATGTATGTAAAAAAACAAAGAAAGACTAAAAAGGTTAAAGAAAACATAGACATGGTGAAGTGAGGCCTAACAGAAGTACAGTAAATTTAACCCTGGTGAAACCAGGCACAGTTGTCTTCTGGGGTTTAAGGTTAACTTGACCCATTTTGAATGCTTGTTCATTTAGAGTATCAGCAATTAACAGCCAAAAATTATAATAAGTAAATGTGACCCCATGGATTCCCTAGGGTTGATCATAATTCATGTTCTTTACTGCAAATGCACCAAAAGACACCATACAAAGTACAATTACATAGGAAAAATGTATAGTAAGCACAGCAATTACATTAAACTTTAGAAATTTAAGACAGCAGACAATAATAGACATACACAGCATCAGAAATAAAGAAAGGAGTAGTTCAAAAGCATTGATTCCTCAGAAGCAAGATTTATGAAGGACTGATCATCAAAAGGTTAAAAAACTAAGAAAATTTAAGTTTAAAAGAGAGGCTTTGTAACTGAGAACTTATAGAAAACATCGTAGGAAGATCTGAGTGAGTTTACTGTCTGAATGGTCAATGTTTAGGCTGATCTTGTTGTCTATTCAAAGTCAATGGTAAGATTAAACTTCGCACTATTTCCACATTTCCTGGCAAGACCACCAATTTTTGTTTTTGTTTTTTGGAAGATGACCAATAGAATTGAAGCACATTACCGCGGGGTGCATATCTCCTGCAGTGGTGCATCGCGATGTAGGCTGCCCACCTGACCTTTCTTTTAGGACTCTAACAGCTTGCGTAAATCTTAGCATGTGTGTATATTTGAATATAATCACACCCATTTATTAGGTACGCATTGCGTTTCCTATATAAAGACATTTATTAATAGAAAAGTTTGAAATTTTGTTCCGCTGTTGCACTTAAAGGATGTTAATATCCTAGGTCAATTTTTTTTCTTTTTAAATCGTACCAAAATTAAACATTTTTCATTCATTTTACTGTATCTCGTAAGCCATGTGTTATTGTCTACTGACCTTTCTAGTATGGCGTTGCTGTTTATGTTCATTAGACAATGGTAAAAGGCTAGCATAGCATCTCTGGCCTATGTATCTTGTTGTGTAAACCATTTACACCAGGGACAGAAATTAAGACCAAGCATGTAAAAAGAAGCACGGTCTAAAATATCAGTTCTGTGGGATGTGAGTAAAGTAAGTACAGAATATAGGTTTATTAAGTTCATGAGTATTTCTATGTGTATTTGTATGGAAGGAAAATTTGAAATCCAAACCAGATCACTATCACCATCATCATTTGAAAGACTTCTTGTTATTTTCTTCAAATACTTGTAAAATTGAAAATAATTGTAATCGCTGTGTTATCATTTACATATTTTACCTGGATTTACAGCTCATGCATTGTTTTTTATAGATTGCTGCTGCTTTGGCAAGTAACTTTGGTGAGAACATTGATGCCAAAGTTATTTCTGCCCTCGGTAATGAAAGCACCAGCTTGTCCATAAGCCAGATAAAGTCTTTGAAGCCTTCAGACTTGGTGGATTCTCTCAACATTCTCAGCAATGTGATTGGTTGGAGAATAGGACAGGCCAAAGCCATTGTCCTGTCTTTGCTGACGTCAGGATCTGTACAGGTACTGTGTTAGATTGTGTTTATTAGCAACTAAGCAAAAATAATCATTTTGGACAATGTGTTTACGTTTTTGTCTTTTTTTTACCTTCTACATCCAATCAGATCAACAGTTCAGCCTCGCTGCTAAACCTGGGCTCCCTCATCTCTGGCGTACCATCAACTGTGTTCAGCAGCATCAGCGGCTCTGATCTTGTCACTGTATCCAGAAACCCCTCAGTCCTGTTCTACATCCTGTCTGCTCCACAGATTGTTCAGCTGACTTTTGTGATACAGGTAAGACAACCTTAGCAGTAATAAAAGTGTAAGAGGTAAACATGGCTGACTACTGGGATCTTAGTTGTATACTTTAGGTATATAAATTTAAACAACGCTTGGATGTGTTCACTTGAGAACATGTCCAGAATATCATTGGTTTGCTATTCACACTAAATATGAACTGGCATTAGACAAGATGTGATTCTATGTCTTTGTTTGCTTTTTCATAAATGTGTTGTTGGATTACATAATAATTAATTAAATGTATTTAATGTTAAAGAACCTATTTGAGCTAATTAAAATGTTCGGTATAATTTCTGTATATACTTTTCTCCTCCTTTCTACCATAAAAGGAAACAAAATATGAAAAAATAAAGATTAGCTTAAATAGCTTTGTAAACAATACATAAACATTTAAACAAAGGAAAATGCACAATCACTTTAAAAACATTTCAGAAATGTTTTGTTTTATCTCTGTAACTTTTTTAACTCTAAGTAATTGTAAATTTTTGATGGTTTTGATTACTGAACATCAGTGAGAATGTTCAGGTCTTTTTACCATCATATTGCATTTATAGGTTTGTTGGACAAGCGGCATTAGAACCATAAACTGAACTTCACATTTATTTTGCTGTTAACTTTAGACAAAAATATAGCTGAAACAGTTAAATCTTTTTGAAAAATCTTTTTCAAAAAATAATATGTGGGACTTATCCAAGATATGGAAAAAAAATCACAATGTAAAAACCAAATGTGATAAACCAAATCAATTGTATTGTAATTTCTCATGGTGTTTTTTACTGAAAATTCAGAAGTTGCAAAACAGTGGTCCACTGGCGTAATTTGTTTTCGTTTACATGTCATTGTGCTTCGTCTGACCCAAAATTCAAACTGAGAATGTAAACTGTCAGACTCGAGTCTGCTGACAGTCTGATGAGCGATGCAAGAAAAAGTTTTTACAAAACCTTCAGCAGTGTAGATGTCATAAATTAGTCTTGTTATTTTGCTTATTCTCTTTCTACAGATTATATATTTAAACACCAACAGTTTGCACATCATAGAAAATGTTCCAGATAATTTGGCTACTGAGATTCCTGGAGTTTACCTGCTGCAGTTCCCAAATGACAGCAGCACGGTCATCAAACTAAATCGAAAGAAATGGAAACCCCAACAGGTAGGTTCAAATGTTAAATAGCCAGATGTTATAATATTTTTATGTAACTTCAGAATACAGAATGTTTCTTTCTTTCTTTCTTTGTTTATTTTTTGTTAGGTTGCATTGTTCTTTGATATAATAGCAGCAAACTCTGAGACAGCTGAGCTGGGAGGTCCAAACAAGTGAGATTCTACCAAATCAAAAAATGTTTTTAAATACATAATTGATAGAACTGTATTTGCTAATATGTTTATGCGTTTGTTTGTTTGTATGCAGCTTGTCCTCCTCAGTGCTACAAGGGTTTACATGCACAACAATAAGATCTTTAGGAAAGAGGCAAATCAAGAATCTGATTAAAGCCTGTCGGAGAAAAGGCACAAACAAGGTTCCATTGGTGGAGACTCAAGTAAGATGACAGGAGTGCATGAGTATATTTGTGTGTTTGCACAGTTTTAAATGTTCATGATTAGATTAAATCTATTGGGAAGTGACAACAACAACAGTTTTGGATTGATAAATACTACAGTAAGCTCAATGAGAGAAATTCTTGGTAGCTGACCTTGTCAGCACCAGTTAAGGAGGGGATTTGCATGAGGAAAGAGAGGTTACAAAAAAAAAAGAAAAAAACAAAAAAAAACATACATCTGCACATTTCTGTAACAAAGTGCAGGAATTATTTTCTCAAGACAAAAAATAACCCCTCTTGTGCAAAAAAAGAATAATAAAAAAAAAACATGTTACATATGATGTAGGATTGGGGTGAGAGTTTGGTAAGACTCTGTGTCTGTCTGCCAGCTGTGTTTTTAAGTGGTCTGACTGTCTGTGAGGTGATTTTTGCCCAAGAAACCAGGGTAATAAGATTTCCGTTTCCATAACCAGTCCAAGCAAAAACTTTCTCCAAGCTGTCATCTATTTTTCAATGACTGCCAGTACTGCCCTGTTGGGCAAGTAAGGCATCAAGCTTTTCGTCCAGCTCCAATTGTCTCCTGATCTCAGTCTTAACTCAACCCCCATTTTCAAACATTTACAATTTTCCAAGATTTTCCGAAATAAAATTACTTTAATGTGTTTGCTGTTAGGCTGTCATTTTAGGTTAAAGAAAATTTTCCTTCTTATTTGGTCTTCGCCCCAGTTGTTGAGATGGTGTCATTTTCTATCGTTAAATTGTAAAAAGCATGTAAAACTTAAAGGTGGAAAAAAAGAACTTGCAACCTGACCATGAGGAGTTAAACGATAAAAATGTTTCCATTTAACTAAAAACAGAATATTGTAATCTTTGAAAACAACTTTTCAATTCAGGCAGAATGTGTTTTGCAAATGATTTTCTTTTCCCCAACAGCTGACCTGCATGTACAACCAAATCAAAGACGAGTCAGATGCCACCAGCTTTTCCCTCTATCCTCCAGATGTGTTGCTTTACTATGAGTAAGAATCAACTTTTAGACTGAATTATGATCACAAATAAACTTGAGCTTTTTAATAACAAAGACTTGAATGTTAATTATGACTGCTGTGTTATCTTATTCTTCCTCCAGTTACTCTCTGGTGCCACAGAGCAGCTGCAGGTCTTATTTTCAAGAGTTGGCTGATGCCGACTTCTCCATCTTTTCTCCAGCACTGACATACAAACGGTCTGCTTTGTTTGATAATGCAAGAAGCTGCTTGGTGAGTCTAGAGCAACCCCCTAAACATGGTTTATGCAAAATCTTTAATCAAAAATTGTAATATGCTGGATTTGCAACAGCAATATCTATTCATATAAAGGGTTTGCTTTGAAAAATGTACACTTTTCAACTATATGTAATATTATTGTTTCTATATGACAGTCACAATATGAACAGGCTCCTTAGATTTGTTGAGTCTTATCACAATGGTGTAATAAATGTAAATTGGTGCATAAACCTGAGCTTCAGAGTAAGTTTGAGTTAAAATAGTATTTTCTTTCTTTTTTCTCCTTCTTTAAGGGAATAACTAGCACAAGCTTGTCTGAGGATAATGTATCAGTTTTGGGGAACATGTGCTGCATTCTTGATGGCTCCTACATCCAAAACTCTCATCCATCTATACTGGAACAACTCAAGAACTGTCCGGATCTCACTGTTGGTCAATCAGCTGCAGTTGAAACCCTTCTGACCAATGGAAATACACCTTATGGGTACGTAAACTGCAGTTTTTTCAAATTCTACAATTACAAATAGGAGTTTTGAGTCTTGTAAAGACAATGGTGTACCTAAAAAAATCCCCTTGTTTGTTATATCGTAATCAGACTCTCTTCAACATGGAATGAACAAACTCTAAAAGACCTTGGGATGTTAACTCTGCATTTGCCTTCATCTTTCTATCAGCACTTTGATCAGGTGAGTAACACGTGCTTTCAAGTGTTTAGAAGGGAAGGTCTCATGGATGGAGGATCACGTTTGAACTCATAAATGTATTTTCCTTGCAGGACACAAAGCGTAACTTCTTGAAATACTTTCTGAAAGTCTTTGGTGGAGTGAGCAGAGAACAGAGGAGGCAACTGAAGAAGGAGATAAGACAGTCCATCAAAAGTGATTCAGAACAAACTGCAGGTCCGTCTGCCTCTGAAAATGTGTCTTTATCTTGTTATTTACTTTCTTGTGTAAGTTTTTTCTGATTTATTTTCACAGAATGCACAGTTGGAATAATCACTCAGGTCACAATCAGTGACCCCACCTTCCCCTTTGACTATAACATCAACCAATTCAACAACTGTCTGTCAGTTTCAACCGTCAAAGACAACTTGGATGCCATCACAGAAAAGGTGGATGAGGTGGAATACCTCAGGATTGTTCTCCAAAAACTACAAGAGGTGATTAATAAAATCTCCAAAGCAAATATTAAAAGCATTTGGTTGATTACTGATGCATGTATTAATCTTTTTTATAATGAAGGATGGAACAAACCCCCAGTTTATACTTATGGGTAGTGAGACTTGAACAGACAACCATTATTGATTTAAATATAATAAAATATGTCCTACTTTAATTGGAATTGCATGCAGTGTACTTTATTTCTGTGCAATTACAGGCTGACAACTCCATCATCCCAGAAGATCAGATTCAGCTCCTCAGTGCAGCTTCTCGAGTTGCCACAGTTCAGGATATTCTTTCATGGACCATCAGTAAAATCGACACGCTTGCTGCTTTGATGGACTCTTCAAATGGAGGCTGGGACCCAAGCTTAGTGAGCAAACAGAGTACTATTGTTGTGACTGTGAACAACATTTAAGGGCTGCTGTTTGATCAGAGCACATTTCTTCTCCTCCAGGCTAAGGTTATCATCTCTAAGTATCTGGCTGTGGGAGGAAACAAACTAGGCAGTGCAGAGCTGAATGTTATTGGGGGACCAAATCTCTGCTCTCTAGATGTGGATGTCATCAGGACTATTTCATCACAAAGCTTCAGGTAACACATGTGAACTGAAATTGTGTTTCAAATGTGTTATAGATTAAACATTGTTTTGCAATTTATTACAATTCAACACTTTGGAAATTGTCATTTTGAGTAAAAGTTAAAGAGTTTAGAAAACAAAAAGCTGCAGAAAAAGTTTTAACTTTCTCTGAGTGGTCTTGATCTATTAATCCAAATGTTTAATGACAGAAAGTTTATGTCAGTTTGTAATTTATTGTTTATACTAATAGGTTAATCTCAGATTTATGTGTACAACAAATGCATAACCACTTTTAATTTGCACAGTGATGTAAAACAATTTAAAATAATTAAATTACACTTTTATTCACTGCTTGAAGTGCTGTACACACTACAGAAAAAGAAAAAAAAAACTTCTTGTTCAGGCTGAATTACCCAGCAGGAGCAATGCAGGAGCTCAAATATTCAACAAGTGTAAACCAACTTTATTTTAGTTCTGTGATGTCATTCACTTGTGCAGTTTTATTATATACCAACTAAAACTTATTTATTTTTAGTAGTTAGCAGCAAGGTTTAAAACCTTTCAGGAAAGACATACATGTCTGATATTTGGACCACCATGTCGTTGTGGAGTTTCCTCTCCCTTTTGCATGATTTTCTTCTGAATGGTTAATCGGTTTCACCTGGGGTTTATTATACTCAGAACATGGATGGCATTCAGTTCAATTGGCAAGAGCTTGTCCACCCTATTTCTGAAATTGTGTGGATGATGTAAGCATTAGAACAACTGGCTGTTGATTCATCCCACTACACTATTTTGTTGTTCGTTCTCAGCAGAACACACTGTCCTCCCAAAAAGGGGCAGGAAATGGCTCAGTAAAGGTGGCACAGCTAAGAATTGCCAAATATCATAAGATTTAGGAGGCCTAAGCTGGCTGCCTGCTCATCCCGCAGCAGCTCTCTGTCTGCCGGCTAACTGACTGGACGTCGGTTTAGCAAGCAGTCGAGTTCCGGGTTCTTGAACAGTTCAAAAGATTTTATGGTATCAGAAAAAAATGTACAGTATTTAACCAATTAAATTATTTTTAATAGCTTTTTGCTTACTCTTTGGCAGTGTGGCATAGTTATTTTGTCAAGGTAATGTCATGTATCACAGAAGCCTCTCTTAACACTGCATAAGTAAGGACCAATAAAATGTTAATGTGCGGACGAAAAGCAAAAGGATCACTTAGATAAGCATGAAATTACTTCCGGATTGAATTATACTTTGCAAATGTGTTACAATGTCTCTTTCTCCTGCAGAGAAGTTGACTCTCTGGACATCTCTAGCTGCACTGCTGACAAAAAGAAAGAGTTTTTCACTATCTCCTTTGAAGCATTCAACCTTACAACAAGCTCAGTTTCTGTTTTTCAGCTCATACAACCATACATTGGTAAGTAAACATTTCCATCTACACACATGCACATAAACATATCCTCACAGAGCATTTTTTTCCTTTTCCCACAGGAGGTGCAAATGTTAATTATATTCGTAGTTTGGTGGTCTCTGATGTTAACATGGACCTGGCCACCTTCACCAGTTTGGATGAAAATGTTGTGCTGGTCAGTGTTATGTTGATGTCTTAACTATGAATGCTTCTGTTTGTGTGGATATTTTAACAGCATCAGTGTAAAATATATCTGCTCTGTTCCCCCCAGAGTCTTAATGCAAGACAAGTTAAAGCTGTCCTCGGCACTAACCTCCCAGATTTGAAGTCTTATGAAAACCAAACTCTGGTGCAGACCTGGATCAGAAGTCAAAACCAGTCGGAGCTTGACATTCTAGGATTGGGCATCCGAGGAGGCAAAGTTGATCCCCCAATTCCTCCATATTACAGTTCTACAACAACTTTGGTACCAACAACAACTAATACAACTGAATTCAAACCATCACCAGCAAGCACAACTGAACCTCCAACTTCAATTTCCGCATCAACTTTATCACCAACAACAACTAATGTCACTGAATTCAATCCTTCACCAGCAAGCACAACTGAACCTCCAACTTCAAGTTCCGCATCAACTTTATCACCAACAACAACTAATGTCACTGAATTCAATCCTTCACCAGCAAGCACAACTGAACCTCCAACTTCAAGTTCCGCATCAACTTTATCACCAACAAGAACTAATGTCACTGAATTCAATCCTTCACCAGCAAGCACAACTGAACCTCCAACTTCAATACCTACATCAACTTTATCACCAACAACAACTAATGTCACTGAATTCAATCCTTCACCAGCAAGCACAACTGAACCTCCAACTTCAAGTTCCGCATCAACTTTATCACCAACAACAACTAATGTCACTGAATTCCATCCTTCACCAGCAAGCACAACTGAACCTCCAACTTCAAGTTCCGCATCAACTTTATCACCAACAACAACTAATGTCACTGAATTCAATCCTTCACCAGCAAGCACAACTGAACCTCCAACTTCAATACCTACATCAACTTCATCACCAACAACAACTAATGTCACTGAATTCAATCCTTCACCAGCAAGCACAACTGAACCTCCAACTTCAAGTTCCGCATCAACTTTATCACCAACAACAACTAATGTCACTGAATTCCATCCTTCACCAGCAAGCACAACTGAACCTCCAACTTCAATACCTACATCAACTTTATCACCAACAACAACTAATGTCACTGAATTCAATCCTTCACCAGCAAGCACAACTGAATCTCCAACTTCAATACCTACATCAACTTCATCACCAACAACAACTAATGTCACTGAATTCAATCCTTCACCACCAAGCACAGCTAAACCTACAACTGCAGGTTCTACAACAACTACATCAACAACAAACATCATATCTGGAACTACAAGGCTTCCAACAGTCTTATCATCGACAACAACTTCTCAACCACCATCAAGGACTTCAACATCCACAACTACCGTTCTTCCTACAGGTCGGTACAAAGACAAAAAATTTAAAAAAAGTGATGAAGGGATTAATACTTTAATTTAATAATAAAATAATTTAATCACAGGTGTTGTCATTGTATCAAAACAAATGTGATGTTTAGCTCAAGCTTTGTTTGTTTCTCTAGGCCATTATTTAAGATCAGTTACAACATAATTAAAACAAATTGGTCAACATAGTTTATTTATCTCACAATGATTTCTTTTTCTTTTAGATATCTACACTGTACAGGTAAATAGGATTTGAATCTTTTTGTTATCCATTTAATAATGTGTTCTGTAAATACAAGCATAAGAGTGTCTTTACATTTTTCTCTTTCAAGTGCCAAGTTATTGCAGCAAATGGTGAGTGGTTTTGATGCATGTGAACATTTATTATTCATAGTACTTTATAGTTTTTTTGTTTGACACTTGTAGGGAAACTAATGTCATTCTTTTTTTTCAGAGTCAAATACGTGTATTGGAGTGAACAGGTAAACCTTTTTTATGGTTATTTTTTTTAGATACATAGTATCTAAGTATCTAACTTCTAAATTAAATTAAAAAATATATTTCATCAATTAAAAATTACAGCACCGGTCTTCAAGTCTACCTCGACAGTGGAAAGATGAACGGACGCTTCTGTAACTTTTCTGTGGAAGAGTTTGCTTGTGCCTCTGTAAGACAGCAAAACATTGTAAACTACTGCAGTAAAGGTGGTTCATGTAATGATTTCACTTTCTAATGTTGAACAGCTTTCAGCCTTAACAGCACAGGACCTGGTAGAGATTATGACGTGTGATCTGTCATCAAACTCAAGTGGGTCCATATCGGCCTGGAATCTTCTCTTCTGTAAAACTTCCAGGATCCTGAATGCAGCTCTGAATCTTCTGACCACTGCAGTATGACTGACTTTTAGTCAAATATTTTGAAACTTTTGGAATAAGTTACTACTAAATAGACATTTGACCTTCCACTAGAAAAAGGATTTTTCAATGTTTTATGCACTAGTGAATTTATATTAAATTACATTTTTTTTATTTGCATTTTACCAAGCTTACAAACAATGTTTGTATTTGTTGCAGACAATCAACCCCAACAATCCTGCAGTGTCAGTGATTTTGGACAGCATACAAGCAATCAGTCCAGATCTTTTCAGCACAAACACACTGAATAATCTCACTGAGCTGCAGCTGTTGTTTAACGTTCGCCTTCGCCCGTTCTTACCTGCTGTTTCCACCAACTTTCTCTCAATTCTTGCAATGAAGGATTTGCAGTGCAGCTCCTACCAATATATGTAAGCAATGCAACAAAAATTATTAGGGACTATACCTGAAAATCTGACTAATTATTTAATAATGTCACAGTATTATATGTTTTGTATTAATCGTATGTCCTATTCATGTCTTTTAAATTTAGCGTGCAAATATTTAGTAAAGTACAACCTCAGATGACTCTTTCTAAGCAAGAATCTGTGTACACACAATTCATCAAGATCTACCTGAGCAGAAAGAATACTGCAGGTAATAACAAAAAACTGAAATACAATGTCATATCTAAAACATTGGTTCTTTATAGAAGGGTAGAAATGTAAAATTAGTTTTTGTCTTACAATTAAAAAAGGAAAAGATTTCCATCTGAAATTGTTAACAAATGAAAAAACTCAAAGCTCACCCTCAAATGTACTGGTTAATAGAAAAGCTGGATGCAGTTAATCATTGACAGGATGAGAAAAATGTAGGTGTTTTGTCATACACACTGGAACAAATGTCCATGTCCTAATATGTGTGAGTTGGATTGCATTACAAGAAGATATTTACATTATAGTGTTTTCAATGCCTTCAAGTCTCAAGATCTTGAATCATGAAATAAAGAATGCATTCAAGTCCAAACTTTTGATAAAAAACGTTAAATTTACACCTCTTTACATTTTCTTCACCTATTTTTGTATAATTTTCTTTTTTACATATCTGCAGCACCAAAATGCTATGACAGCAACAATCCAGAACTGAAATCTACAGCCTGGTTTGCAGAGTACATCAGCTCTTTCATCACTTTTCTCACTGTGGTGGATCTTAAGTCATTTGGATCTGAACAGGTATTTTATGACATACTGTACTGCATCATTTGGTATAAGGGATATTCTGAACAAATAGATGCTTTTTTGGTTTACAGAACTGACTGTATCTTCTGTCTTCAGGTTCTGCAAGTGTTCACAGTGAATCCTCTGAATATTGCTCTTCTCAGTCAGCCCAACGTGGATCTGACATTAATTAGCTACTATACTCAGTTAGTTTATCAGCAAGTCAGCAACTTTAATCCACTCCTGTAAGTCTAAAGCTTTGAAATATGTTGTTAGTACCAGCTTCTTCCACACATAATCAGATAAACAGTCTGTACAAACTGCATGTGACCCTAAACTCTCCAAACTGTGATTTGCTTTTTAGTCTTCCTTCAGTGAGTCAGTGCTATGCTCCTGGTCCTGTGTTCACCCAGCTGAATGCAACAGTCAGTATGACAGTTTATGAAGCCCTCAATGAGGTCTGCACTAGCCTGGATGAGCAGGTAACAAACACATGTTTATTTCTTTAAGGTGCAATTTAAAAAAGTTAAAAGTTTGAAAAGATAAACCACAAATGTCCCATATATGCATGGGCATGTGTCAAAGTCAAGGCCCGCTGGCCACATATGTAATTTTATCTGGCCCATGAGATAATTTTATATTATTGTTATATATGGCATGGGGATATGTAGTGCTGGTAACAAATTAACTACAAATCCAACAATGCAGTGGGTCAGCTGCCTCGCCAATGTCTCTGTCCCCCAATTGGCCGGTTTTAAATTGAAATTTGCAGGCAAAAGTTGCTTTGTGCGGGTGGACATACTTTGGGTGGGTTTTCTGTCATTTTTGTGGCTCTTGGTTCCTTTCGCAGAGGCAGTACTGGCCTAGTTATAGCCCTGCCCCCAATAAATGCATACATATTAACACTAGAACAAACTATATTACTTGTTTAAGTTGATTAATAATTTAAGTAAAATTTGATTTAATAGTTGAATTCACAATTAAGATATAGTATGTGCTGGTAGTTATTTCACACTAAATACACATCAGTTTGTGTTTTCTTTTTGAAGGCTGGCTGGCTCTGGTTAAAAATGACCAAATTTACTTTTTTTTTTTCCTTAAGTGGAATACTTGAATAGACTTTTCCCTCTGTCAAACACCCAGAGTAAAGATGAGTAAGATAATAAAAATTCTGTCACTTTTCAGAAAATCAAAGTCAAAGTCAAAGTCAGCTTTATTGTCAAATATATAATATTGTCAAATAAATCCATTAAATCCAATAATGTATATTAATTCTTTTAATGAAAACTATTTATTTATGCATTTATTTGTTAGGAAGCAGCAGTTGGTTCTGCAACTGGCCGAGCTTTTTAAACAGCGTATCATTCTGTAATCAAATAAATTTGTGTTTTTCTTAACAACAAAGAGCTTCTCTGGATTGGATTACAGCGCTGAGAAATTAAATAGTGTCCCCTCAACACAACACTGTATATTGTTGTTACAGACAATTTTCTCTGTCTGATGATTTTTATGTTTTATATATTAGCGAAAGGAAGAGAGGAGAAGTGAGCATGTTTTCTCTGAAGAGATGTCACAGGCATCTAGCCGCTTTTGCCGATCATAATGAGTTTGTGTTAACAGAGACTAGATGCATTTCCATTACCTATAATTGCTCAAATTGAATTTCCTATAATAAATTTGCTTAATGGAAACACAACAATTTAAAAAAAAAACAACTCACATTTATTGAAAGAAGTTTTTGGGCTTGGAGGGGGAGGTTTTTGGGGCGTATCGAAATGGATATATTTTGCAAAACTGAAATGAAAACACTTTATAAAATTAAATGTGCTTCTTCTTCAAATTAAATGCTTCTTTTTCTTCACGTTTAGCAAGGTGATTCAGTTTTTAGTTTGAAAATATTTTTGCAACCAATTACCTGAAATAGCTAAAGGTTTTTTTCTAACTGTTTCCAGTAATCAGGAGCTAACGGAATATTTGTTTTATTATTGTCAGTATTAGGATTTTTGTCAGATGGACAGCCTTGTTAGATATAAAAACTGAGGTTTGTGTGTTTTTATGCATTCAAATAAAAGATAATTTTTACTTTGATTTTTGCAGATCTCTGCTACCTTGATAAGTAACTTTGGGAATACTATTGGCTCTAATGTCATTGCTGCCATTGGTAATGGAAGTGCCAGTTTGTCCACTAGCCAAATAAAGACTATAACCGCTTTAGAACTGATGAAATCCCTAAGCACTCTCAGCATTGTGACTGGTTGGCGAGAAGGACAGGCTAAAATCATCATGCAAACTCTGCTGACCTTAATGAAGGTACCTGTTTTTACTTTACAAATTTGAGGTGAAACAAAATAGAAACTGATCTGTTTTCTATTATTTGTTTATTCTGTGTTCTTCTCACCTCTTTTTTTACACTCAATCAGATCAATAGCTCATCGTCACTCTCACAGCTGGGCACTCTTGTCATTGGTTTACCTTCCAACACGTTCAGCAGCATCATCAGCTCAGAGCTCATCGCTGCAGCCAAAAATCCACTATTTGTAGCAAACATGTTGAATGCTGCTCAGATTCTTCAGCAGAGTTTTGTTTACCAGGTATGACATCCTTGTTACTCTGGAGGACTTCAGTAATTAATCATGCACTCATTAAAAAACACAACATTTTAGGAAATGTATTTTTTCAGAAGATGCAACTACATAGTGAGCCTTTTTTATTGTACAATATTCCTTTGGATGGGGGCTCAAAATTCCATGCTTGTTAGTTTTTGTGTTCTCCTGAAGTTAACCTCTTTTTGTATGTAAGAACTCTTTATTCTAATTTGGATTAAAGCATCTGCTAGTTGATTTCTTGGAAATGTTTACCAGGGAATTCCTAAGGAACACCTTAAGGGGTCTCACTAGGTATAGACTTGAATGTGGGTTCCTTAGTTATTTCCTCCGGCATGGAGGATTTTTAAGTCTTGTTAAAAGACATCAAAAAAGGTAAAGGACCAGACCGAAATAACATAAACACTAAAAGAAATTAAATTTTTTAAAAATCAAAGGAACCAACAAAAATAAATCTTTGCAGATCATGATAGATCATTATTTATAGGAGCACAGCTGTTTAAGTGGATTAAAGGCAGAAATAAGATGCTTTTTTTTAAAATAAATTGCACACAAAAAATGTCTTTGAACTCAGGTTAGATCTCATTGTGACAAGTAAAACTTGTTGATAATCTAATAGAAGTCGGGTCCTAATATTCCGTCTGTCTTTGTCCTTTTCATCTTCTTTCCTTTTTATCATTTTTTTACAGATTGTAATATCGAATTTAATCAGTTTGAATATCATAGACAATGTTCCTGATCAATTGGCCACTCAAATCCCTCGAGTTTACCTGCAGCAGTTTACAGGTGACGACATCATCAAACTCAACAAGAAAACATGGAAACGAGAGCAGGTAGAGTTTCTTCCGTAAAAAACAAAACTCACTTTTATTGATGTAATTACTTTAATGTGGATTGATTTCTGTTTTTGTCAGGTTGAGTTGTTCTTTGATGTTATAGCAGCAGGCTCTGCTACCACTGTGTTAGGAAGTCCAAACAGGTGAGCAGCAGTGAACAGATCGGACTGGATGAATGTGTCACAAGAGAACATTGAACATGAACAATTTATTCATGTCTGTTTGTTTGCTTGTGCGGGCAGCTTGTCCTCATCTGTGCTGCAAGGGTTCACATGCACTGGAGTAAGTCAGTTTGAAAGGAAGCAGGTCACAGACCTGGTAAAAGCCTGCCGGAGAAAGGGATTGAACAAGGTGCCACTGTTGGAGACTCAGGTAAAGGCAGAACAGTGCTCATATCTAATGACAGAGAATGAAGGCAGAGATGTTATAAACAGGCAATGAGCTGTCTGTTTATGCTGACACAAACTTTCAGAACTCTTGCTAAAAACACAACAGGAATCCACAAGTGTTTTTATGTTTTACACATATGAGAAAGTAAGAGCTAAAAGAAATCAACAGAAAACGCTGCTCAACCAAAATGCTGTCTTTCTATGAATGTTTATTAATCTGTTCAGTCTTATGTTTTTAACTTCAACCATGAGAACAATGAGAAGAAAAAATTATCTCCTTGTTTGAAAAAAAAACAATACTTTGGTTCTCTGACCAACAGCTGACCTGCATGTACAACTACATTAGAACAGATCCAGATGTCACCAAGTTTGACCTTTACCCTCCAGATGTGCTGCTGTACTATGAGTAAGAATCAGTTATTTCTTGTGTGTTGAAAAAAACAAAAATTGACTTCATTTCAGAGATATAACTGGTATTTTTGTTTTTTTGCCTACAGTTACTCTCTGGTGCCACAGAGCAGCTGCAGGTCATATTTTCAAGAGCTGGCAGATGCAGACTTCTCTGTTTTCTCTTCAGTTCTCAGCTACAAACTGACTGCTCTGTTTGACAATGCAAGGAGCTGCCTGGTGAGTCTACACACACAAAAAAACTGCATCTCATCTTATTGTCGCATAACGTAGAACAAACCTTATATGAGGAGCCTAAATCACACTTTTCTGAACAAATCTACCAAGCCCGTCATAATGCTGCATTTACATTGAATTTAATTTACATGTCAAATTGACATCCGCTGCCTCTTTAACGCTCATCAAATTTGATGCTCAACGGTTGTCCAAAAATGTGTTTATAAACTAGATGCTCACGTCCCGTGTGGGAGAAGCTACTGTCAAGTTTTTAGCTTCATTGCTGCAAGAAAGCATGGACTGTATGTCTCATTTATAATGGATTAAAGACATGGATGATGTTGAGAGATCAAGTTTATTCCTATCCTTAACCTTTTCTCCGACTTCGTGCAGCCAAGAATTTGTCTGCCAGGTTTTTAGAAAATTACATGCGAACAGTTGATTTCTTTTTTTTTTTCTTATGCTTTTAGCTGTTCTTCTGTCTCTCTGTGACTCAGTTTGATGATTTGCTGTCCCGCAAAAATCAAAATGGAAAGAAAAAATAACAAGAATAATATTGTCTTGTTGCAAATAAGAAAAATATAAAGTTCAGGAGGAAAACAATCAGATTCTGTTTGTTTTGGCCCGCGCTTCTACTTCTGAATTGCTGCGAGTAGCAGTAGAAAAAGATCCCCAATAAGTTGTTCCGGAGTAAGGTGCACCCCTGGCCAAACTATGAAAGAAATATTAGATTTACACACCGGAAAAATACAATCATTTATTCTAGTTGTGAAAATGATCATCATTCATCTTTAGATGATGTATCACCCTTGTTCTCAATGCCTTGGTTTGTTTGCCTTTTTTTTCCAATGCTTTTTGTTTTCTTCACATAAAATTGTTTGACTACCGTAATTCTGTAATTTTGTGTGTCCTCTTTGTTTAAAACAACACAGTTAAAACATTTGTACATTTAAAAAACTGTGTATATTTAATACAAAAAAAATGTATGAGTTTCTACTGGCCTAGAAAACAGCAGTTACAGACTTTTCTCTTCAGTTATGGACAGGATTCTTGATTTATAGTTCTTTTTCCCTTTTTAAAATATTGTTGCATTCCTGTGCTTAAAAGGTTGTTATTTTCCTCCTCCTTCATCTTTAAGGGAATAACCAACACAAGCTTGACTGAGGACAATGTTTCAGTTTTGGGAAACATGTGCTGCATGCTCGATGGTTCCTACATTAAAAGCTCTGACCCATCCATCCTGAAAAAACTCAAAAACTGTCCAGATCTCACTGCTGATCAGGCAGCTGCAGTTGTAACCCTTCTGACCAATGGAAATACACAATATGGGTATGTCAGCAATTTCAAACTCAAAAATTTCAAACTTAAAAATTTGAAGCTTGATGTCTCACAAACATTTTAATGTAATAATCTCCTTAAACCTTGTTTTTTTCTAAATTCAGAACTCCTTCAAAGTGGAATCAGACAACTCTGACAGACCTGGGGATGTTACCTTTGTATTTGCCTACATCTTTCTATGATAATTTTGATAAAGTGAGTAAACACTTGCATTTTACTGTTCAGCACAGAAGCTAACATATACAGGACATCACACTGGGATTTTTATCTCATGACTTGTACTTTTCTATGCAGAGCACCAAGGTCACGTTCTTGAAATCCTTCTTAAAAGTTATCAAGGACGACAAAGTGAGCAGAGATAAGAGAAGGCAGTTGAAGGAAGTAATAAGACAGTCCATCAAAAATAGGTCAAAGAGATCTACAGGTCAGAAATCCTGTCATTTATTTGCTTTTCGCATCAATCTGATGTTTTACTTAATCATGTGTCTCATTTTGTTCACAGACTGTACAGTGGGGAATATCACCCAGGTCACCATCAGTGATAGCACCTTCCCCCTGGACTATGATGTTACCCAGTTTAATAACTGTCTGTCAAATACAGTTGTTAAAGACAATTTTGATGCCATCACAGAAAAAGTTGATGAAAAGGACTACCTTAAAATCGTTCTCCAAAAGCTTGGAGAGGTATGTAACTCTTCCTTCTATAATTGAGACGGACATAAAGAATTATTATTAAATTATTATTATTAAAACATCAAATGTATAAACTATATATATATATATATATATATATATATATATATATATATATATATATATATATATATATATATATATATATATATATATATATATATCAACATATCCTATTGTTTTGATAACCTTTGCATTTTTTGGTTGTATTTTAATAAAAAGAAAAATTAACTAAAATTATTGCACAGAACTGTCACAAAATTTGAATGAAATGTTGAAATTAATGAAGGAAAATTAATGAAAAACTTTTTTTCCCCACATAAATGATTGCTTTATAATAATACAACCACAGTGGTGCACACCCCAGTGCTTTTGTGAGCCGATCCCAAATTTATAGAGTTGAGTCAGGAAGGCCATTTGGTATAAAACTTAAGCAAAAAAAGCAAAAAACACCCAGGCAAATTATGAACAGATCGGTCATAGCCTAGGGGATAACAAAGGCTGTCGTTGATGCTGTTAGCATACAGAGTTGGAGTTGTAAATTGGAGAACTGTTGGTCAAAGAAAGAGTGGAGGAGACATATTTATGAGCCGAGACAGAAAAAGAAAGCCAGGAGTTTAGGTCTTAGTCTAATAAGTTTGACAAGAAAAGAGAGTTAGCCAATATGATGAAAAGAAGAAATGTGGATTCCCATAAGTGCAAGAATCCAGATGGAAATACAGATCTGAAGAAGGTTGGAGGTGTTTTATTATGGTGTGGATGAAAAGAGGAGGGGAATAGGGAAATAAAAATATCCTAGAGGTGAAGACAGTGTCACACAGAATGATGACTTGAAGCTGGTAGTTAATAGGTGTGATGTTGAATTTTGTCAGTAGTTATTCCTCTCAGGTAGAATGTTGGTGAAGAAAAGGACATTCTGGAGGGACACTGATGAGGTGGTCCAGAGTATTTCTAGATGGGGAGGTGATGGTCAGGACAGACTTTGAAAGACACATTGGTGAGGGAGACAGAGGTGACGAGGGAGGTTGATGTTTAGGAGTATAGAAAGACAAATGTTTCACTTTGCCAAAATAATAGAAATGGCAACGTGAAGACCTTTTTCCAGAAAAGAGGGGAGCAAAGGTTGACATAGAGTGTAGGGAGGAGCACACAAGTTGATTTCATCTTGTGCAGACATTTTAATCTGAAAGAGATTAGCAACTGTAAAGTCATGTTTGGGGAGAGTGTAGCCAGACAGCATAGGATAGTGGTGTAGAATGATTCTGATAAAGAAGAAGATGAAAAGGACAAGGACAGAGTGGAGAGCAAGGTTCTTCTGTGTATAAATGATAGGAAATAGACTAGAACATGGATATTACCGTGGAGGTGGAGGTCTTCAAGTACTTAGCTCCACCTGTCCAGAGCAACGGAGAACATGGGAAAGAGGTGAAGAAGTGTGGGCAAGCATTGGAATGGGTGGAGGAAGGTTTCAGGTGTAATGTGTCACAAAAGAGTGCCAGCCAAAATTAAAGGAAAGGTCTAGAATACTGTGCAGAGCTGAAGATGTTGAGGTTCTTTTTGGGAGAGACCAGGATGGATAGGATTATGAATTTATGCATCAGAGAGACAGCTCATGTTAGATGTTTTGGAGGTAAATCCAGGGGATGAAGTGATTGTTATTGAGATGGTTTGGACACATTGAGAGGAGGGACAGTTGGTGAGAGGATGCTGGGGTTGAAGCTACTAAGAGGCCCAGAAAAGACCAAAAAGGAGATTTATGTTCATAGGGAAAGAGAACATGATGATGATGCTTGGTGTGAGCGAGGAAGATACAGAGAAAATGATTAGATGGAGGCGAATGATTTGTTTGGTGATATGTAAAGGGAGCAGCCAAAAAGAAAAAAAAAATCACATTAAAAAAAAGAAGATAAAAAAGACTGTTAACATGTTAACGTCCAATATAAATATAGTTTACAAAGTAAAAAAAATTAAACTCACCAAGTTGTCTTATTGGTCAAATTGCAGTTTGCTTACTGTCCTTCTTTCAAAATTAAACACTTTAAGTTGAAGTGGACTTATAGGTAACCTTTAACAAACTGGATACATTGCAAAAGTGTTTTAACAAATTTAGCCTGAATTCCACAGTTAGGAGTTGTGCTGTCAAGGCATTCTTCATCATAATAACAAAATTCATGACTTAAAAAATACCATGAAATGTTTTGTAACTTGTGTATCAATGTTACAGTTTAGAGCACATGTGTCAAACTCAAGGTCCCCATGCTATTTTATGTGGCCCACGAGAGCATAAAAGTTTTTAATTTCTTAAAATAAAAAATAAAAATTGCTGTGTTTTTATTTGTATCTAGGGGGGATCTGACTTGAAATATCCGATTGGACAACTATGCATTGGGACATACACTGTCTATATAACCTAACCTAACAGAATCAAATGTAGAAGGATTTATGTTAGAGTAACAAGCAAACATATGTTATGCAACTGCAATTGTTACTTTAAAAAGTTATAATAAATAAATAATGAGTTATTTAACATTAAGGAATAGGTACATTTATTTTTCATTACATTTAGTTACATGTATACATTTTATCTGGCCCTTTGAGGACAGCTACTGTGCTGATGTGGCCCTCAGTGAAAATGAGTTTGCCACCCCTGGTTTGGAGTGTGTCTGCATCATAAGGACTTGTTTTCCTATGTTGATCATCATTATTCCAAATACAAGTTTTAACTTTAATATTGTGAGTTATTTTTGTATAAAGACATAAATTTAGAATATATAATACAAAAAAGAAAAATGATCTTGTTAAAACTTTAAGTATTTGAATTTTTCATGTTCTAAATTATGCAAATAATATGTATGTTTGTGTTTTATGCAGCTAACTCTGAATTGGTTATGGGACGTTTGGTAATGTTACAAAAAACTGATACGTTTGAACTTTTACATGTATTTATAGGCTTACAACTTCGTCGTCCCAGAAGATCAGGTTCAAGTTTTAGGTCCAGCATCCCGTGTTGCTACCATTGATGACATCCGCTCATGGACCATCACTCAAGTGGACACGCTTTCTGCTTTGATGGACTCATCAAACGGGGACTGGAATTCAAGTTTGGTAAGCAAACCCAGTAGCATATGGAGTCCTATACTGTTCATAATTAAATAAATAAATATTTAATTCAATAAATAAATATGACGTCATGCAAATACACAATCAACCAATAAATCTCTCATAAATATATAAAAAGATCATGAAATTGTGAAAAACCTGCACACTGATTTTAAATTAGCCATTGTATTATTCAATATATTTCATTTTGCTTTAAAAACATGTTCATTATTTTAAAACAGCATTTTAAAAATATTCATTTTAATCATGTGGAATATATTATAATTCTACGTCTTTTTTCAGAACCTCGGATTTCAAAATCAATATTTTCCAAAGTAGCTTTGTTTTTATTTAATGTTGCTGTTTTTCACAATGGCTGATTTATTTCATGAAGAGATTTTTCAGGAGAATGGGTCTGTCTGTCAATCAAACTAGACAAGGCTGAGACACTTTTGTGATTGGCTACTCCTTTACCCAGACATGAGCAGCAGCACCCTAACTCCCCTGACTATATCGATCGAAGATGCTTCAGCAAACGTGATGGCGCAATGCACACCCCTCAACACTAGGGGGAGTATGCACCTCAACACATCCACAGTGTTACAAGAAATTGGGCAGTTTTGGTTCTAAATTTGCGGATAAAAGTGGCTTTGGGCGAGTGTGCATAATTCAGGTGATTTTGTGGTCGGTTTAGCAATTTTCATCTTCTCATGAACGTATAGTAGTGGTCTAAGTTAGGCTGAGTGATTGTTGGAGTTCCACTAAGTTTCTAACTGGAGTTTCCATGAACGCACCATGCCGCGTGTGGGAGGGGCAACAAGCTAATGTTTTTAGCCTTATAGCCACATGGAGCGGTTGCTTGTGCTTACCTCAGTAACAATGCATGGATGCACAATGTACATGGAGAGTGTTAAGATGTCAGAAACGTCATCGCAGGAAAGGTTCAACATTTTTCTTGAGAGGGAAAAATAAAACCAGAGGACCTGATTATAATCATTGTCTCATTGAAAATAGAAAAATATCATAAGGTTCAGGAGACCCGAGCAGGCTTGTCCCGCTTTGCGCAGCTGCCTGGTCTCACTCTGTCGATCCTCCTGCGAGCCGACATATGTCACGATGTGAGCTGTGAGTGAATGGCGTAAGAATGAGGAGTGTGAAAGATGTTGACGACTGGAGCTCCTTTGTGGTTTGGTCCACACAAACCCTCAAACTACAAAAACAGAGTTTTGGATGTTTGCATCTTCTGCAGCAGACAGATAGTTTGTCTCTATTTGATCCTCTAATGTCAGCAAAGCCTCGCGGATATCGCTGAAATATTTCATCTCTCTGACTGGCACACCGCTGAGCGGGTATCGAGGAATATGAGTCGATTTCCATGGATCAGCCAATGAGCGTTTAGATCCCGCCCACTTTCACTGATTGACAGAAAGACCCATTCTGCTGAAAAAGCTCTTCATGAAATAAATACGCCATTGTGAAAAACAGCAACATGAAATAAAACAAAGCTACTTTGGAAAATATTCGATTTTGAAATATGAGCTTCTGAAAAAAGACAGAATTATAGTAAAATTCAACATGATTAAAAATGAATATTTTAAAATGCTGTTTTAAAATAATGAACATGTTTTTAAAGCAAAATGAAATATATTGAATAATACAATGGCTAATTTAAAATCAGTGTGCTGGTTTTTCACAATTTCATGATCTTTTTATATATTTATGAGAGATTTATTGGTTGATTGTGTATGGGGTCATATTTATTTATTGAATTAAATATTTATTTATTTAATAATGAACAGTATAGGACTCTATAGTAGCATGTGTTGTTTTGGTGTACAAATCTTTACACTTTCTGCTCCAATCGGTGCATGTTTTTATCTTCCAGGCAAAAGTAATCATCTCCAAATATCTGGCTGTGGCAGGAAACTCACTTGGTAGAGCTGAACTGAATGCAATCAAAGGACCTAACCTCTGCTCTCTTGATCTGAGCGTCATCCAGTCAATTTCTTCTCAAAACCTCAAGTACGTAATTATTGTAGTTCACATAAGGAAATGGATTAAACCCGAGCACAGCCCTTCTGTCTGTAGTTTGTGTTCAAGCTGAGCTTTCTGAGTCCCTTTTACAGTCATGTTATGTAAAATGTTACTTCCTAAGACCGCCACACGTAACTGTTAACTTGCTTGAATGTTTCCTCTGTAACCTGTAACACTGATATGGACTGGTCACTTATCCAGACCGTATCCTGCCTGTTTGTCCATGAAAGGTAGAACAGGATAAGGACACCACCTAACCCTGTTCAGAGCAAAGAGTAAAACAGGAGTTGACAAATAGAGGGCTACAGCTCCACTGGTTATTTTCTCATGTGATCCTTAATTTTTGTCTTTTGCAGAGAAGCTGAAGCCCTGAATGTTATCAGCTGCACCCTCGAGGCAAAGAAAAAGCTTTTCAACATTTCCAGTCAATCATTTAGAGCCGTCACACAATCATCTTCCTCTTACCAGCTCATGAAACAATTCCTTGGTCAGTGAATCCAACCACTAACACATCCATGCATTTTTGTGTTGCCACAATACACAATTTTTAGAACAACAGGTGGAAAAAAGCTTTTGGAAAAAGCTTATAATTTTTTTTTTCTTTCCAGGAGGTGCACCTCTTGACTACATCCGAGGTTTGGTGTCTTCCAACATTAGCATGGACCTGGAAACCTTCAGCAATCTGGATCCAAACATTGTGCCGGTCAGTTCTGTGTTTATGTGTTAACCAAAAGTCATTACATTAATTTTTATCAAGATTTTTCAAGATGTTTTTTTGACTTTCATGTTATCTTAAAAGTATAAGTGTATATTTCCTCGCTCTTCACAGAGTTTAACTGTCAATGAAGTAAAAGGTCTACTTGGCACCAACCTGCCAGATTTGAAGTCTTATGAAAACCAACCACTGGTACAGGCCTGGATCAGAAGTCAGTTACAGTCAGAGCTAGACACTCTGGGTCTGAATCTGTCTGGAGGCAGAGCTGACCCCGTAACCACCGCCACCCTCACAACCACTGCAGGAACTGTAACAGCTGGATCAGGTGGCTCTGTCACTACAGGTGAGTCCTAAAGAAAGTTGGGACTACAAAGACAATATTTTGGTAAAGTTAGTTAATAAAAATTAACAACAGCAAGTGAAGGCAACCCAAAACGTATTAAAAAGTATTTTGCTTCACAAAGCATTTTTAGTGCTAGTTTCTCCAAGTTAGCCATTGTAGTGTATTCAAGCCTAAAATTTAGGGCAACACTTGTCTTGGCTTCTTTTTATACCACTATTAGGATAAATGTGGGGGTGGATTAACACTGAATTTTTTTGTTGATCAAGACTTTGTAAAAAGGTAAATATAAGTAATAAAGATTTAGTTGTATATGTTAAGTTATTAAAATGAGCAGCAACATACTTTTATTACAAAGATACAAAGAAGATTAGCAGCTTATTTAATAAATGCTCTGATATTTATAAGCTTTTTGTTTGTGTGCTCGATAATAAGTTTTTCACTCCTTTTGATTTGGTCCAAATGAATGCCTTTAATAAAGCTCAGTCTTTATTTATTAATATTTATTATGATAGTAGTCTTTGTGATCACGGGGGAGACACAGCTGAGTGATAAATTCATTAATCCCAAGTGTTTGTGATTGAGGCAAACGGAGGATGGGTGAGAAGATGGTCTGATCCAAAAATAAAGACTGGCCAAAACATACATCAAACTAAATGTAGGCTCAATACCACTGAGATTCAGATGACAGACTAGGGGGCAGTGAAGGAATGAGACAGATTTAAGTACAGCATGTATCAGTGAATTCATATCACATAGAAAAAAACATTAAAAAAAATATTTTAGATGAAGGGCCTAAATATGTAGTTGGTTCCTAAAACCAAGTCTTTGTTTCAGGCAGCGGAGTCCGAATCCAAGCAGATGCCGGCTTCTCCTTCTTTTCTTTTCTGGCAATCCTCATCACTTCTCAGCTCATCACTATCTGAACAATGTTAAATGAATGACTGTATTACCAAAAGCTTGATTTCAATCAAAGTGTCTAATTGAAGCAAACTGTGTTAAAGGTGTTCTTATGAACACATTTCATGTGCAATAACAAGTTAAATTTGACTATACGTTATCTTGAATTATTCTACATGTCAGTTAATCTGCTTCTTTATTTTCTTCTGTGTTTGTATTTATGAAAAATATGACAAGCTCTATATCAAAATTACATCTTAAAATACTCTAAACTAGAAAATTATATTATAAAACTGTAACAATAAACATGTATTATTACACCACTGTAATAATGGACCTGTTGTTTCTTGGTAAAAAAATAATTGGAAATAAGGTTGTCTTAAATGTGTTACCAAAAAACAACTTTGCTAGGAGGGCTTTCTATGTGGTAAGGGTTCTGTCAAAAAGAAACGTAAAGACAATATTGTGCACAAATTCATACTTTGTGCACAACTTTGCAAATAAAATATAAATACAACATTTGGTTTAACGTTTGACATGTCTGTTTTGAATAAGATTTTTCTTTGTTTTGAATGTGACTAATTCTTGTCTTGAATAAAAAAATGTCCCCCCTGTTAACAAACTGTCAAAACAAGTTATGGTACTTACCCCCTACCTGGTGGGGGGCACAAGGCCCTCAGCAACGGCAGCTGTGCCCCTTGGGTGCTGGCTTCCTGGGCCCAGTGGCCCTCTCTTCACGCAAAGCGAAGCCGGGGATCACATCACATCTGAGCCTGGGCATCTCCAAAATTCCAACAATGGGTGAGCCTGATCGGGTCATGTTTACAGCGCTCTTTTGGAACCCCACTTCTCTTCGGGGTCCTCCTCCTAGGCAGGGGGTGGGTGGCTCCTACCTTGCTCTCTCATGGATCTCCCATGGGTTGGGCGGATGATTGCCTGGAGTGTGAGGAATTTGTGCATGCGTATTTAGGTTTATTTATTAAAATAAAATAAGCGACTCGTCGCATTTCGGGCAGACACTCGGCAGAATTGCAGGTTACTCCCCTAGGGCGGGTCTGTTAATTAACCCACCTGCTTAGCGTCCTATTTAAGTCAGGTGTACAATTGTTCATTCTCTCTTACCTTCAGCGCTCATTCTTCGCCGGTCTCCGAGCCCGCGGGTCTCCTTCTCTTTCGGCGTCTTGCCGTGTTCCCCCGTCCTTGGGAAGGATGATCCCCATCTTTCTGATGTGGGGTTTTGGTTTCGCCGCGTCTGCTCTCCTTAATTTCTCCTCCGATCCGCGGGCGGCTGCCGATCCGCGGGCGGCTGACGGCGCACGGCGCGTTCGTTTCGCCGCGGTCGCGTGCATCCGCAGGGGGTGTGCTTTCCGCAATGTTCGGGATGTCCGTGCCCCCCGATCAGGAGTAGTCGGGTCTTCTCGTCTGCCGTGGTCACCCCAATTATCCACGGTGAGCGTCGTGCGGTACTGTTCCCATGTAGTTTTCTATGGCTGCGTCTCACTTCCTGTTTACTTCGGTGACGTCACGCCCCTAAGGACCCTGGGAATTGTAGTTTTTTCCGGGTCCTTTATGATGCACTTCTGATTCTTTTTCTGCTGCGTAGTTCTGCGTCGTCCGGTTGTTTTATTTTTTTTTTTTTTTCAGGGGTCGTGGGGTCCTTTCTGTGGTTGTGAAGGCTGGCAGTCCTTGTTTGGACAGGTTTCTCATGCTGGCTGAATTTATCGTGGCTTTTAGCATTTGTTTTCTATTGCTGTTTTGTTCTTTGGGAGCTGTGTGTAAATCTTGATTGTCTTTAATTTGATGCTGGCTTTATTATTATGGCGGTTCTTCTGTTTGTTTTCTTCGTTGTTGTAGCTGCTGGTTAGTTGGAATGTGAATCAGTGTTTCTTGGACCCGTCTCTGCTCTATGGACATTTTCCCTTATGATTGGTCTCTCTTATGCAGCGTCTATGGCTCATTTTATTCACTCAGCGATCCTCATTCATTGCCCCGCACGTTCTGCTCCGCCTGTTTTTTCCCTGCTCTGTGTACCCCAGTGGGTCCTGCCCTGTCCTCAGGGACTTGCGTCAGCCGCATTAGTGAGTGTGTCGGTCTCGTCGCGGCCTTGTTTTCTCGGCTGGGGGTAGTTCGATCCTGGGCCGCGTGTTCCTGTTCTGGATTTTCGTGTTTTGCGTTTGATCTTTCCCTCTCTATGCCTGGAGTGGTTTTGTGATGACTGTTGTGTCTTCAGGCTTCCTCCACTTGTTCTCCTGTGTCTGCGCCTTCTGGTTTGGGGGAAAAGGATTTAAGAAGAGTGGTTTGTGTTTGACCGGCCGCCAGAATCTACAGCTCTGATGGTTCTTAAGGGGTCGTCCGGTTATTTCATCCTTGGAGATTATATTAAGGCTGTTTCAATATTGAATGATAGTATTGTGTCATCGGTTGACTTGGTTAATTAACACTTTGAGCAACTTCTACCCTGACCATAGGAAATATATCACTTGCGCTCTCAAGCTTAGTTCAAGAGTTAAATCTTGTGTCCACAAGTCAGTCTTCGGTCTGCCTTTTCTAAGCAGATGGCACTCTGCTAGATGCATCCCCATTTGGAGGCTTGTTATACTCCGCCTCTGAATGCTTAAGGTTCAGTCTAGCAAAAATAATATCAAAACCATGATCCCTCATGGCTCTCAAGTTCTCTTTTGCAGTATCCAGTCGCCCTTGGCTAAATAAAAAAATTTGAGAACCATTAATATCATATACAAGGCATCAAATCCAGCCGAGCTGTAATCCTCTGCTACGTGGGATGTTGACCTTCCTCATCTACAAATCTCCTTGGCTACTCTTCCCATCTACTACTCCTACTCCTCGATGGCCTCCTGAAGGTGCGTCCCTCTGAAACTGTCAAAGGTTACTTTTATCATTGGAATATATAAAACAAAAAATTGGTGTTAAGATTCCGTGCAGGTCATATATTTCACTATTATTTCACTGTTGGAATTTGTAATTATGGTGGTTTCTAGGGTGCGATAAATCCACAATGGGTCTTTACCTTAACTATCTACTAAATTTCACTTTCTCAGATTTGTTTTTAAAAGCACTGTTATTTAATTTATCTCAATCATTTTGAAACTGATCAATTTCTGGGTTATTTATATATTCTTGTCAAGACTAATACTGCTTTGTTTTTTTTATCTATGCATCGCATCCTGAGCCTGCGAACCCTCACGCCCCGATCAGCTTCTCCGTTTCCAGGAAATGATGTCACCCATGCATTCCCTGATCTGGTGCTGCAACGATGACTGCTCAACGTACCTATTGCTGCACTGAAAGTGAAGGGGTGGTGGACCTCCTCTGCGTTCCAAGGACACTTCTGGCTTGAATCAATCTATGTCAGCTGCAGAATGAGTGTGAAATTCTTGGATTATAAATGTTGAAAGAAAATTATTTGTCAGGTGGAAGCCTCAAAATTTAGGTTGCTCTAAGTTGTATCAATTCAATCATTTTAATTGGTATGCCAAATGGGAGAAAACTTTGTGGCCGTTAAGCTCGTTGTGGTATTGTCGTTGGAGTTCGTAATAATGGCAGTTATTAAGCCTGCGTGAGTAGCATGCATGATGTGTATATAATGGCGTCGAGCCCGTCATAGTGTGATGGCAGCTTAGAATAATGGATTTTACTAAGCTTGTGTGAATATTATGCCAGATGAAATGTTTATGGCCGTTAACCCCGTCATAGTATGTGATGGAAGCTTCAAATATGGGGTTATTTCATTCATGGCATAGGATGTCATCGGGAGCATTGTATTGGATGTAAGTTTGTGTCATCCTAGGGTCGTCCATGGCGGCTAAAATTATAGTTCCGCCAGCGTTTTGCGGACGTGGGCTTTACGTTCTAAGATCAGGTAGGAGTACTTCTTATGTCGGCTCCCATTTCATTTCTTTCCCTCTCTCTTTGAGGTAGTATGCTCCCCTGGTGAATGGGAGCGGCCAAACGGTCAATGGTGCCGGGTAAACACATAGCAGTCATACTGGAAAATGAAATGAAGTGAAGTGAAAATGGAATGCAGCCGAAAACACACCTCATCTTATTTACACACTGATTATACATTCACATTTTCTCTTCTGGATGATCTTGGCGTTGGGGGTTTTTGTTACCCTAAAGCGTAAGGAAAATAATTATCTTAAGAGAAGTCCTCCCTCAAGTAGAAGCCGCGAATGATGAGTATAAAATGCATGGTGTTTAAATTGAATCAGGTTGTGTAATCTTGTTGGCTCCCCTCCAGTCTTCTTTTTTTCTCTCTCTTCAGATAGTATGCTCCCCTGGTGAACGGGAGCGGCCCAACGGTCAATGGTGCCGGGTAAACACATAGCAGATACACTAGATAGCATGTTCCCTTCGTAGAGTGGTTCTCGAAGGGAGCGGCCAAACGGTCAATGGTGCCGGGTAAACACATAGCAGATACACTAGATAGCATGTTCCCTTCGTAGAGTGGTTCTCGAAGGGAGCGGCCAAACGGTCAATGGTGCCGGGTAAACACATAGCAGATACACTAGATAGAATGTTCCCTTCGTAGAGTGGTTCTCGAAGGGAGCGGCCAAACGGTCAATGGTGCCGGGTAAACACATAGCAGATACACTAGATAGCATGTTCCCTTCGTAGAGTGGTTCTCGAAGGGAGCGGCCAAACGGTCAATGGTGCCGGGTAAACACATAGCAGATACACTAGATAGCATGTTCCCTTCGTAGAGTGGTTCTCGAAGGGAGCGGCCAAACGGTCAATGGTGCCGGGTAAACACATAGCAGATACACTAGATAGTATGTTCCCTTCGTAGAGTGGTTCTCGAAGGGAGCGGCCAAACGGTTAATGGTGCCGGGTAAACACATAGCAGATACACTAGATAGCATGTTCCCTTCGTAGAGTGGTTCTCGAAGGGAGCGGCCAAACGGTCAATGGTGCCGGGTAAACACATAGCAGTCATACTGGAAAATGAAATGAAATGAAATGAAATGAAGTGAAAATGGAATGCTGCCGAAAACACACCTCATCTTATTTACACACTGATTATACATTATACATTTACATTTTCTTCTTCTTCTGGATGATCTTGGTGTTGGGGGTTGTTACCCGAAAGTGTATGGAAAAATAATTGTCTCAAGGAATTGAACGGAGCCTTATGCCAAAACGAAGTTGTGAATCAAATTGTGAATGTCATCCTAAAGATGTTGTGAAAACCTAAAGATGTCGTGAAATAAATGTTCTTCTGCAAGAGTTGTCTGCTGAAATAAGCGACTCGTCGCATTTCGGGCAGACACTCGGCAGAATTGCAGGTTACTCCCCTAGGGCGGGTCTGTTAATTAACCCACCTGCTTAGCGTCCTATTTAAGTCAGGTGTACAATTGTTCATTCTCTCTTACCTTCAGCGCTCATTCTTTGCCCCTCCCTCCTCCCCGGCTTCCACCTGTGGGCTCCGTTACGGGGGTTGTTACCCGAAAGTGTATGGAAAAATAATTGTCTCAAGGAATTGAACGGAGCCTTATGCCAAAACGAAGTTGTGAATCAAATTGTGAATGTCATCCTAAAGATGTTGTGAAAACCTAAAGATGTCGTGAAATAAATGTTCTTCTGCAAGAGTTGTCTGACTGAAATAAGACTTTAGAATGTTGTTGATCTCTTAACGGGGAAATTGTCTTGATAGCCATAGCTCTGTTGAAATTTTTGGCGGTGCTAGGCGTCAGCCGATTGTGTAAATGTGGCAAGGCCAGTGGTTCAGGAACAATAAAAATAGGGACTCAGACCAAGCAAAGATGTGGTTCCAAAGTTTAAAAGGATGTATTATAAATAGTGTTTAAAACACAGACCAAAAAACCACACTTGGGATAAAACCACTAAGGGCTCAGAGCCCAACTGCAAAAAAAGAGCTGGTAACTCAAAAAAACAAATCAACCAAAACACCCCACTCAGATGCAGGTGTAGAAAGTGGACAGAACCCAGAGCCCACGGGAAACAACACAACACAAAAAAGGTTAACCTTCATTTGAGTACCAGTCACTGTTGCAGGTGGCTCTGAAACAAAAAAGAAACCAAAACATACAAAAGTCCCGTACGGAGCCAGTAAAACAAGCAATCAACCAATTCAAAACAATGTAGCTGTCATGGTGAGGCATAAAAACGGAGTGACCCAAACGCTGAAACCCGGGAGGAGACTTAGACTAAGAGGTAGGTTTAGGAGGTTTAATTTGGCAGAAGGTGAGTAGTGGCGTTTTTCCCAGGGTGAGGAGCGTCGGCTGGCTGGAGGAGTCTTGCAGAGCGGGTCCAGGAGCGAAGCACGTGAGACCAGAGGATTGCGACCAGGTGAGTACCAGAGCTGGATTTTCCTGAGGCAAAGCAAGAGGAACAATTAGTGACATGGAGCATGATAACATACTGGAGCGTGGCTTGGCCAGACTAAGCACCGTTGGAGGAACAACGAACTGGCGTCGACTGAAGGTCCAAGGGATCCTTATGAAGGCTGAGGCAGTAATGAGGTGAGTGAGTACAGCTGGTCGCATCCAAGGCAGAGAAGGCGGGGGAGGGGGAGAGTAACTGACAGGCCACCGTGACAGTACCCCCCCCTCAACGACCGCCACCTGGCGGTCCCAGACAACGGTCAGGATGGTCACGGTAAAAGTCGTCGATCAGCACAGCTTCCGGGTTCGCATGACGCTGTGACGCGGACCTGCTCGAGACCTGGTGGAAAATAAGATGATTTAATCCTGGGAAACTAAAACAAACAAGCCAGTGGCATATCTTTTTTTCTCCCCTCTTCTTTTTTTTCGTTATTCGTCCCAGTGTCATTCCCCCCCACCCCCCGAATTTTTCCAAAGTAAACCGAACGACCTGGAGAGCTGCAGCAGCGAGGAGGATCTGGACAGCCTGACAAGCTACATCGACGAGCAATACGAGCGTTTCGTCATGGGAAAAACCCCTCAGTCAGCCAAGCCCCCACCAAGCGGAGTCGAGCCGAAGAATCACCGGGGCTTCTTCACCGAAGACGGAGTTCGAATCTAACGCGTGGGATATGCTTCTTGGCATTGATGCCAAACTATCCAGCTTTGACAGCCGTCTTTCCCTCCTGGAAGTTCTTCACCGGGAATTTCAAGAGATCAAGGAAGCTCTAGAATTTTCCCAAAAACAAGTGGAAACCCTGACCGCGGAGAATTCAGCACTGAGAGAGTCGGTAAGTTCTCTTTCTGATGGAATGATCCGACTCTCTGAGGAAAATAAGAAGATCAAAGAGTCCATTCTGGATCTTCAATCAAGATCCATGAGAGATAACCTGGTGGTCATGGGAATACCAGAAACGCCAGAAGAAAACGCAGAGGAAAAAATTAAAAACTTTATTCAAACCCAGCTAAAGCTTCCAGAGGAAAAAGTTAAAACCATAAACTTTCACCGTGTGCATCGCATGGGAGCAGCGAGATCTGGGAACCGCAGGCCCAGACCCATCGTGGCCAAGTTTGTCCTTCACAAGGAGAAGGAAGAGGTGAGGCGCCTTGGCAGGGAGCTCCGGGGAACCGACTTCAGGATGGATGACCAGTTCCCCAAAGAAATCTTGGAGCGTCGAAGGATCCTGTTCCCCATCAGGAAGAAATTTCTGAATGAAGGGGCCCACGCTGTCATCTCTGTGGACCGACTCTATGTAAACGGACAGCTCCACCGCGACCCAAATGTCACTCCCTGGCTCTTCTAAATCAGATATGTATCCACAGCCTTTACACTCTCTGCACAGGTGTCAGTTTATGCTTATATGTGACACACTGGGCATAACTCACGGGGCATAAAGGTTTTCCACTTTAGGTAAAATCACCACCAATCTCCTCAGCAGCTTCAAACCTGTTTATGATAGGTTTGTTCTGTTTCTACCCTCCCTGTTTCCTTAATTATCACGCCCTCTGCACTCCTTTCCCTTTTTTCTTTTTTCACACACTATTACCTTCAGCTCACCTAAGCTGCCACATAACTCAGCCACTCTACAATAGTACTGATCTGCACAACACACTCAGACACTCAGCATGTCCAGCATTACATCACATGCACTGTACATTACACATAAAGCCTCATAGCAACATCAAGCACACAATGTTTACATATATACTCATTTTTGCATCAATCAATAACATACAGTTTTAGCAATCACCTCAACAGCAGCATGTCCACCCTAAGGTTAGTTACTTGGAATGTGCACGGAGCAGGAACCAGAGAGAAGAGACTGAAAATAATGACCAAATTAAAAGATCTCAAAACTGATTTTGCGTTTCTTCAAGAAACTCATATGTCTAATTCCTCAGTGAATATTCTCGCCACAGCAGATTTTCCCAACGTATATTCAGCCTGTTATAATTCTAGACAGAGAGGAGTAGCAATTATGATAAATAGGGAAATTAAATTCACAGAAACTAGTGCAGTCATAGACCCAGAAGGAAGATTTATAATAGTCACTCTTTCCACTCAAAATATGCAGCTATGTTTAGCTAATGTGTACGCCCCCAATGTAGATGACCCTAAATTCTTTCATTCCTTCTTCTCTGCGCTATCTGAACAAACAGACAAATCGCTAATTATTGCGGGTGACCTCAACATGTGTTTAGATCCAGAGATGGATAGGCTAAATAACACAGGAAATCTTAGAATCTGGCAATCCACAAACACTGTTAAACAGTACATGGAGGATTTTGGTCTTTGTGATATTTGGCGTTTATTCCACTCCACAAAAAGAGCTTATACCTTTTTTTCCACAGTTCATCAATCATACTCCAGGCTAGATTATTTCTTGGTTAACAGCTCCTTGTTGAGCATAGCTACGGAAGCACAGATCCACCCCATTACTATCAGTGACCACGCACCAGTTTCCCTGACTCTTAAAAACAAAACATCACCACCTTCATTAAGGAGCTGGAGGTTCAATACATCGTTGCTCAGAGACCCTAACTTTATAGATTTCTTTGCTAAAGAATGGTCTTCATATCTTCAAAATAATGACCACCCAGGTATTTCCTCATGCCTTTTATGGGAGGCCGGGAAAGCAGTCATGAGAGGAAAAATAATCGCCTTCTCATCCCACAAAAAAAGAAAAGAAAACTCTAAACTATTGGATTTAGAGCAAAAAATCAGACTGTTAGAGGAGACCTACAGCAACTTTCCGGATGAACAAACTCTACAACAAATAAGGAAAGTAAGAATTGAATTAAATGAAATAACTAATCAAAGAACACAGTTTTTATTACAGAGACTACGCTTGGAGAGGTTTGATCACAGTAATAAATCTGGGAAATTTTTGGCAAATCATCCATCCATCCATCCATCTTCCTCCGCTTATCCGGGACCGGGTCGCGGGGGCAGCAGACTGAGCAGAGATGCCCAGACTTCCCTCACCCCAGCCACTTCCTCCAGCTCCTCTGGGGGGACCCCGAGGCGTTCCCAGGCCAGCCGAGAGACGTAGTCTCTCCAGCGTGTCCTGGGTCTTCCCCGGGGCCTCCGCCCAGTGGGACATGCCCGGAACACCTCTCCAGGGAGGCGTCCAGGGGGCATCTAGACTAGATGCCCGAGCCACCTCAGCTGGCTCCTTTCGATGTGGAGGAGAAGCGGTTCTACTCAGAGCTCCCCGCGGGTGACCGAGCTTCTCACCCTATCTCTAAGGGAGCGCCCAGCTACCCTACGGAGGAAGCTCATTTCAGCCGCTTGTATTCGGGACCTCGTTCTTTCGGTCATGACCCATAGCTCATGACCATAGGTGAGTACTGGAACGTAGATCGACCGGTAAATTGAGAGCTTTGCTTTTCGGCTCAGCTCTCTCTTCACCACGACGGACCGATAGAGCGACCACATAACTACGGACGCTGCTCAGATCCGCCTGTCAATCTCACGCTCCGATCTTCCCTCACTCGTCAACAAGACCCCAAGGTATTTAAACTCCTCCACCTGGGGCAAGGACACTCCACCCACCGAGAGATGGCAAACTACCTTTCTCCGGTCAAGGACCATGGCCTCAGATTTAGCGGTGCTGACCCTCATCCCAGCCGCTTCACACTCGGCCGCAAACTGCCCCAATGCACGCTGGAGGTCCTGGCTCGATGAAGCTAACAGGACAACATCATCTGCAAAAAGCAGAGAGGAAATCCTGTGGCAAATTTTGGCAAATCAACTCAAAATAAACAAAGAGAAGACAACTATTTTATCATTCATAGACCTAACAGGAAACGCAACGCATGATCCAGCTGCAATAAATTCTGTTTTTAAAAACTTTTACCAATCTCTCTACTCATCCCAAATTAATCCTTCTGACAATGACATTAATAGTTTTCTCAATAGCATAGATTTGCCTAGACCAACAGAGGAACAAATCACAGCCCTGGAGTCCCCTTTTACCAAAGAAGAGCTACATAATGCATTGACCAACATGCCTAGTAAAAAATCCCCAGGACCAGACGGCTTCCCAGCAGAATTTTATAAAGAGTTTTGGCAAATCTTAGCTCCCATTTTTCTCAGAATGACAATAGAAATTAAGGATAACAATTATCTACCTCCAAATATGAATTCTGCTAATATTATCTTACTTCTGAAACCTGGAAAAGATCTCACATCACCATCCAGCTATCGACCCATATCGCTGATTAATGCAGATCTTAAAATAATCTAAATAAGCAAAGCCTTGGCAGGAAGGCTGGAGAAGGTAGTTCCCTCTCTAATACATCCTGACCAAACAGGTTTTATAAAGGGTAGACATTCATCTACTAACATGCGCAGATTAATCAACCTCATAGATTATACAACCATCAACAACCGAGAAGCAACCATTTTGTCACTGGACGCAGAAAAGGCATTTGATCGGATCAACTGGAAATTTTTAATAGCCACCCTGAACAAATTTGGCTTTGGAAAAATTATTTATTAACTGGATTAAAATATTATATGCCTTTCCTAATGCTCGTATCAGAACAAATGATCAAACATCTCCAAGCTTTAATTTACAAAGAGGAACCAGACAAGGCTGTCCACTATCTCCGTCTTTATTTGCACTATTTATTAAACCTCTAGCTGCTGCAATTAGGCAAAGTCGAGACATTGAAGGCATTCAAACCAAAAATTTAGAACACAAAATAAGTCTTTATGCAGATGATGTTTTACTATTTACTCCAAATTCACAATCTTCCATCTGCCAAATCATCTCCCTAATTAATAGATTTTCCTCAGTTTCAGAATACTCCATAAACTGGTCTAAAAGCACAATTCTACCAATTAATTGCAATTATCTAAATTCGTTATCTATTAAAATACAAACAGGAAACATAAAGTACTTAGGTATAAATATCTCCTCTAGGCTTTCTGATCTATTCAAGCTAAACCACACCCAACTACATAAAACAACCGAGGCTGATCTCACTAGATGGAAAACTCTACCCATTTCTCTAATCGGAAGAGTTGCAACCATAAAAATGACGATTCTCCCAAAAATAACTACCTGTTTTCAATGATTCCTTCCAAACCTCCAACTACTTGGTTCAAATCATTAGACTCATTCATTTCCCAATACCTCTGGGAAGGTAAACCCCCACGGATCAGTTTAAGAACTATTAAAAAAACTAAAGATAGAGATGGACTAGGCCTTCCAGACTTCCAGGACTACTACTCCGCGAACAGATCTGGTATAATTGTTACAGCTTAAAATAATAACTTATTCAAATCAGTGCTTGTATCCCCCACCTTTTCACCTTTCTTCCTTTTACTCTCTTCCACCCCCCCCCCCCCTCACATTCTTCCCCTCTCCCTCCCCACACATACTAAACTCTAACTCTAGTTTCTCGAAGCTATATAACCTCTTTTTGTGATAGTAAAATCACAAAAAGCCTTCAGCTCTAATCTGTTTGCTCAGCTGTTGGACAGAACAAGTAAAAAAAATTTAAAAAAAAGTCGTCGATCAGGGTATGGTCCAGAATCAGGGAACGGGAGATCCAAGAGCATCCAGAACAAGAACAACGTCCAGGATCCTGCTGACAGTGAAAGCGAGGGTGCCGTCGATGGTACGGGCGGGCGGCGGGGACGTGGACGGCGGGCACAGCGTGCTCTTTGTGACTGGCTTGACCTGGGAGACGTGGAACGTGGGGTGATTCTTGAGAGCGGCTGGAAGACGTAGCCTGACACACGTGGGGTTGATGACCCATTCAATAGTGTAGGGTCCGATGAACTTGGGGGCCAATTTTCGTGAAGAGGCCTGGAGAAGAATATTACGGGCAGATAACCAAACCTTCTGGCCAGGCTGGTAATTGGGACTCACCCCCCTGTGGCGGTTGGCTATCTGGCAGTTGCTCTCCTTAGTGTGAAGGAGAGCCGCCCTGGTCTGCAGCCAGATGTCCCGACACCGTTGGAGGTGGAGCTGGACCGACGGCACTGCCAGATCCAATTCCTGAGAAGGAAACAGAGGGGGTGAGTAACCCAGGTAGGCCTCAAAGGGGGAGATGCCAGTAGCTGTGGAAGGATGGCTGTTATGGGCATACTCCACCCACACCAGGAACTTAGACCAGTCTTCTTGGTTTTGGGCCACCAGACACCTGAGAGCCGCCTCCAGTTCTTGGTCTGCCTGTTCTGCCTGGCCGTTAGATTGGGGGCTGTAGCCTGACGTAAGGCTGACAGAGGCTCCCAGAGCGGAACAGAAAGCTCTCCAGACCTGTGACGTGAATTGAGGTCCCCGGTCCGACACAATGTCACAGGGGATTCCATGATGGCGGAAGACTTGGTTGATGAGAACGTCGGCCGTTTCAGAGGCAGAAGGGAGCTAAGGCAGAGGCATAAACTGAGCTGATTTAGAAAAACGGTCTATAACAGTCAGGATCAACGTATGGCCTTGTGAAGGTGGAAGTCCGGTGACAAAATCCAACGCGATGTGCGACCAGAGACGGCTGGGTGTGGGCAGAGCCAGTTGCTGTCCTGAGGGTGGTTGGTTGGAGGTTTTGGAGCGAGCACAGGTGGCACAGGCCGCGACATACTCCTTGACTCCTTGATCACGCTCCATGGTGGGCCAGAAGAAGCGTCGCTTGAGTAGTCTGGTGGTACGGTAAACCCCCCATGGCAGGCGATGCGAGACGTGTGCCCCCACGTGAGTACTTCAGATCTTAAAGAGTCCGGGACAAAAAGGGTGTGAGGAGGACAGGAGATGCCATCAGGGATCTTGCCTTGAGCCTGGAGAACCTTGCTCTCGACTTCCCAGGTGAGGTTGCCAATAAAACAAGAAGAGGGCAGGATCGGAGAATCAGAGTTATTGTCGGAGGTGTTGTATTTTCGAGACAGAGCATCCGGTTTGACGTTGCGGCTACCGGGTCGATAAGTGATGGAGAAATGGAAACGGTCGAAAAACAAACACCAGCGGGCCTGACGAGAATTGAGGCGTTTAGCGCTACGCAGGTATGCAAGGTTCTTATGGTCGGTTAACACTAGGAAAGGTTGTTCCGCTCCCTCCAGCCAGTGACGGAAGGGAAAAATAGGCGCATGGTTTGAGTTTTCCTGAGCCTTCTTCGCATTGGGACAAGACAGCTCCCACACCGGAATCAGAAGCATCTACCTCCACAATGAATTGTTTAGTTACGTCTGGTTGAATGAGTATTGGATCAGATACAAAAAGGGACTTGAGTTTATTAAAAGCCGCATCAGCTTCCGGGTTCCAGGAGTAAACTTGGTTGACTGAGGTGAGTTGGGTGAGCGGGACAGCAATGCTGCTGTAATTGCGGATAAACCGGTGATAGAAGTTGGCGAACCCAAGAAATTGTTGAAGTTTCTTCCGGGTCCGGGGAACTTCCCACTGAGTTACTGCCTCTATTTTAGCTGGATCAGGGCGGATATTGCCAGCCTCTATGATGTAGCCCAGAAATGGAATGGTGGACACGTGAAATTCACATTTCTCGGCCTTGACGTAGAGCTGGTTTTCGAGCAGCCTTTCGAGAACTAGGCGGACATGATGCTCATGCTGAGAGGGGTCGGAGGAGTAAACTAAAATGTTGTCGAAATAGACAAAAACAAATCTGTTGAGGAAATCTCTTAGGACGTCGTTAACTAAGCGCTGAAAAACCGCATGGGCATTGGTAAGTCCAAACGGCATAACCAGGTATTCATAATGCCCAAACGGGGTGTTAAACGCCATCTTCCACTCGTCCCCTTCGCGCATACGCACCAGGTGATAGGCGTTGTGGAGGTCGAGTTTGGAGAAAATTTTAGCTTGTTGAACCAAGTCAAACATGGATTCCAGTAATGGAAGGGAATATTTGTCCTTGACTGTAATTTGTTTGAGCTCACGGAAATCAATGCATCGTCTGAGAGACTTATCCTTCTTCTCCACGAAGAAAACCCGGCGCCTACAGGAGAAGATGAAGGATGGATATGACCCAAAGAGAGGGCTTCTTGTATATAATTTTCCACAGCTTTTTTTCGGGCCCGGAAAGATTATAAAGCTTCCCCTTAGGAAGGGAGGCCCCATTTAACAGTTCGATGGAGCAGTCGTAGGGGCGATGAGGAGGTAGAGCACTGGCTTTGGATTTAGAGAAAACGGAACGGAGGTCGTGGTAACAGGAGGGAACATTAGTGAGGTCAACATCCTTAACTAGACCAGGGTCAGGTAAATTAGTAGTCGGCATGGCGGAGTGTAGGCAGTTAGCCATGCAATAAGTGCTCCAGTTAACAACACGAGGAGCATTCCAGTCAATAAGAGGATTATGTAACTGGAGCCATGAAAAGCCTAAAATTATGGGTGTTTGAGGGCACTTGGTAACAAAAAACTGGTGGAATTCACGGTGATTTCCGGAGGTAAAAATGAGAACTGGACTAGTGCGCTTCGTTATACGAGTGAGTTGTTTACCTCCCAAACCGGCAGCATTGATAGGAGTAGTGAGGGTATCGACAGAAAGTGAGAGATCCTGAACGAGGCGTTGGTCGATTAGACTATGTTCAGCTCGGGAATCAACTAGGGCTTGGAGTTCAATGACCTGGTTTTTATTACTGATTTTTACAGGAACAAACAAGAACTTAGAACTTGAGGTGAGTTCAGAATCGTCCCTAGGGGGACGATTCTGTAGGGAGAACACGTCAAAGTAAGGGTGGGGTCATCTAAGATAGCACAAGGGTTAAACACAACAACATATAAAGTAACGGCCCATGAACAGCTACATTAACTGCAAAAACAGTCAATAGTCACTGGAGGAAAACCATCAAAACACATCAGAACTGTAACCTAAAAACCTAAACCTAAAAGTTTTTAAGAAAAGAATTGGCTGGCCATTTACTACTACTATTACACTTAGATAACATCCTGGTGTATGGCAAGGATGAGGCAGGCCACCTAAACAACTTAACTGAGGTGCTGGGCAGACACCAGACAGATTAAACTATGGATATCTACGGATGTCCTTCTGTCCAAAGTCCATGAGTACATATTAAAAAGATGGCTGGTGAAACCGGATGCCCGCCTAAAACCATATCAACAAAGGAAAATGGAGCTAAGTGTGAGGGGTGGATGTGTGTGTAGCACTTGTGTCAAACTTAACCAGCAAAAGCTACACAAAGTTACTAGGTTCTATGTAGGAAGAGAAGAAAAACAACAATGGTTTAAAATAACAGAGGGCAGGTTTATTCCATTACCTTTCACAACACAAAATAGAACAACAACATAAACAATAATTTCCTCCTAAAACTGAATTTCTTTTACAAAACAAATCAGCTTTATAAAAAAATTGTATAAAATAAATTGTCCTTTGTCTCGTTTGTGCACTCAATTTGTTCTCTACCCGGGTGGGATAAGTGAATGTGCATAGGAATATTCCTTATCTCTTGTCCTGTCAGATTGGGTTCAATCCTGTTGATGGGAATCAGTAACAGCTGGCCACAACAAAGGTTTCTGTACTTGAATCTTCAACAGGATACTCTCGTTCTACGCCTGGCTTGGCATCGACTTCCAACGAAGAATTGTAGTCCGAGCTACAATTGAGGGTCATCAAAACAATTCGGAGTTTCCAAGAATTCTTAAACACGACACGTTCACAACGTAGCCGCTCTGAAAATGTTCTTTCGGCACACAACGTAACCGATCTCAAAAAAACAAAAAGTAGCTTCTTCTAATTCTTCAACTTATTTTTCTTCTTCCTTCTATAACACTGCCGATCTTTCTCTGATGGTCACGCAGCTCCTTCTCTGCCTCGTGCTTGCAAGAAAAAAACACACAGACACAAGATGGCACCCTCCACAGAGTCCTGCATGGTATGCCTGGAGGGCCAAACTGTCTTTACCACAAATGAAAAATTAACCCTTTAATTGCCTGCAGGGAAATTAACCCTTTAAAACCTGTAGGAAAAATAAGTCCTTTTTATAAGTGGGCTACATCTGTTCTGAGGAGCTAGAATGGTTATTCCCACCAAAGGCAGAGACAAAATCCTGAAGCTCCTGCATCAGACTCACACAGGCATGTCAAAGATGAAAGGTTTAGCAAGGACATATCTCTGGTTGCCAGGTATGGATGAAAGCATCAAAAGGGAGTTGCAGTTATGGGAAGCTTATGGGATGTCAAAAACATCACAAATCGCCACAAGCTGCACCATTACACCCCTGGGGATGGCCCGAAACACCCTGGTCCAAAATCCATGTGGACTATGCCGGGCCGTTCCTTGGTGAGACGTTTAACATGGTGGTAGGTGCTCATTCAAAGTGGAAGGACCCGTATCTGGTGAAATTGGCTACTTCACAAATCACCATAAAAAAATTAAGACAGAGTTTCAGTGTGTTTGGTCATCCAAAGATGTTGGTGTCAGACAATGGGACATGTTTCACAAGTGCAAAATTTGAGACATTTAAAATTGGAATTGACCATGTAAGATTTGCACCTTTACATCCATCCATAAATGGTCTAGCTGAAAGAGCAGTGCAGACTTTTAAAGAGGGGATGAAGAAGATCAAAGGTGACACCCTCCAAACAAAACTGTTAAGATTTCTGTTCAGATATTGAATTACACCGTATGCAACAACAGGTTTGTCACCAGCAGAACTGATAATGTCACGGAGACTTCGATCAGCATTTGAGTTTCTCATGCCGGATGTGAAAACAAGAGTACATGAGAAAACACTGAAACAGAAAGACCATCATGACACAAAAACAAACATTGAGAAGTTTTGGATCAAGAGACAAGGTGTTCATCAGAAACTATTCCTATGGTCCAAAATGGTGTTGAGCTCATCAGGTACCATGTCGCACAACACCAGCATGGGAACTGTCAAACTATGAAGAGGATGTGGATCAAGTTCGAGCAAGACTGAAAGACATTGTTCCAGGGGAACCTGATGCAGACCCGGAGCTGCGCAAAGATGGAAAACTGCTGAAAATTATGACACGCCTTTAAGTGTGGACTCTACAACCCCACTTCTAGATGAGTCATATGACCCAAAACCAGTGACTCCCCCTCAGGTTACACCTGAGTCACCAGTTGCACCGGTGTTGCGACACTCTCAAAGAGAGACATATTTACCAGAAAATCTCAAGGATTTTGTTAGAATGAGATCTTTCCAGGAATAGAGCAACAATGAGCTCTGGATCTCACGGGAAGGATGTGCATTCTCAGTTAGTTAAAAAAAGAACGAAAAAAAGAATTTATTTGTGTGATGTTATTCATGTTATTCTGTCCTGAGTCAAATTCCATGTGTTATACCCTGTCTCGATGTTTGAAAGTTAGATAACATCTTAAAGGGAAGGGATGTGGTATCTTGAAATTGAGATGATTGTTGTTTACTACTGGATGGTAATTAAGAGGCCAGCAGAGGCCAGGCTTACAGGTTTCCTTGAGTTGTGCTGTTTTGTGTGTTGACAATAAGAAGTGAGAAACATGGTGTCCGATGTTCAGAGATAGTTGTGTTAATAAAAACTGGTGCCTCCACACCACTGTTTGGGACCTTCATTTTTATATCAAGAAGCAAAGTTTTCCTACTTCGACATCTCTTTTTTCAGACTTTGACACTCAACACATTTTAAAAGTGCAATCTATTGACAAGACAATACATGTCAATCCGGTAATAATTAGCATCGTATGAATATATGTTACGGTTACTTTCCTTCTGCACTAAAGACAAAAAAACACCATCAATGCAGCTAATATTGACAAGAGAAATTGTAAGTGCACGAGCCCAGCCACAATACCTGCACTGACAGAGAAGCAGAAACCCGGAAGAGAGAGGCAGTCTCAGCCAAGGATGAGGGAGTAGTGATGGGCAATTTGTTTCTTTCTTGAAAGCCGATTCTTTCGATTCGACTCTTGAAAAAGAATGGGCGCTTTCGAATCCCTACTCTTTTCATAGAATTTTTTGTGGGCCATTATTTCACCATAACTTTTATGGAAATTATGGTTTGTATGTCAAAAAAAGCTTTAATGTGCATTGTATTCATTATTCCTCAAAAGCCTTAGAATTGCCTAATTCTTTGCATTTATTTCATTAAAAAACATTCTTTTGTTTAATATTTTAATCAGATGTTGGCATGCTCTTTGTTAAGATTACTTTTTATTACTTAAGCTTTTCAGTTAATCTATCTATATCTATATACCCAGGCTGTGTCCCACCAAAGTGGGGTAGCCTAGACAGGGCACCCATTCTCACCGCCCTCCTTCTCTTCCCCAAACCCTCCTCCTTCAGTGTGTGCGTGTGTGCGCGCGTGTGTGTGTATGTGACTGGTCTAAGGCCTGGTCTAAGCCACACCACACTGCACCAGGGTCAGCTGCACAGCCCAGTGTGGGCACCTCCACAGCAGGGCCTCAGCCAAGGCTGGTTTCCCCTTGCCGCTTCATACCAAAACCAGACCTCTACCACACCCATCCATTCATTCATACACAAACTCCCTGTCCTGAGGAACCTCTCTCCCCTGCACCACAGTCATCCCTCTTGCATTTAGCGCTCTTTTTACACCCTCTGTCCATCCCATTCGCAGTCTTCCTCTCATTCTCACTCCACTCACATCACATCTTTTTCACCAATCGCTCCCTATCCATTCTTTCAACATGTCCAAACCATCCCAGTGCCTTTTGCTCTGCTCTATAAGCCAACTCTCGCATCACACCAGTTCTCTCTCGGATTACTTCATTTGTCGCACGATCCATATGCGTCACACCACACATACTCCTCAAACATCTCATCTCAACTAAATTCAGCTTCCTCTTTTCCACCACTTTCAGACTCCATGTTTCAGCCCCATATAACGCTGCAGGCACCATAAATATTTAAATGTATGTGCTTTTACAGGTGCTCCTGATCAAGAAGAACTTTGTTGCTGCTGCTTAACTTTAGCAACATTAACTAATAAAAATCTGAATCTCTGCCTGTTTCTTTAATGTGTCAACTGCTTGTTGTGACATCTCCTCACCCCCTCTCCCAAGTTTACAGTACCTCAATTCTCATGAACAAGGGACAAACAGTCTGCCACACAGTTGGTCCTTCCTGCTCGATATTGAACTGTGAAATTATAGGCTTTAAGAGACAGGTAGCATGCAGTGAGACGCGTATTGGAGTCCTTCATTCTCCTCAGCCATTGCAGGGCACGATGATCTGTCTCAAGGAAGAAGTGGCGCCCCAAGAAATAGTACCTCAGAGTCAATCGCCCACTTCATGGCCAATCATTCCTTCTCCACTGTAGAGGAGTTTCCTGCTCAGAAACAGCACTGGATTTTTCTCCCCTTCAGCTTCTTGAACCAAGACTGCACCAAGTCCAACAGTAGATGCATCTGTTTGCAGGATGAAGGGTCGAGTCAAGGCTATATATCACCGACTCACCTGTGATGGCCATCTTCAGATCCCGAAAAGCTGCATCATAGTCCTCAGTCCAGACAACCTTGTTAGGTGCAAAAGCCCTGATGAGATCAGTAAGAACAGCTGCTCGATCTGCAAAATGGGGAATACATTTGGTGTACCACCCAACCAGCCCTACAAAGGCTTGTACTTTCTTTTTGGTTGTGGGTATTGGATATTCCTGAATGGCTTCCACTTTGCCAACACGTGGTTTCACCAGACCCTGATACTCAATCAGGGTCAATCAGCAATCAATACAGGTACTGTCACAACTTCTTTCTGGACCTGAACTGGCTAAGAGGGTCTAGGCACTGTACATAGCATGGTGGACTTTGTCTACTGGCAGGACAAGTGTACTGGGTGTGGCCTAATTCATTACATTGACGACAGCGCATGTCCTGCTTAGTACTAGAGAGTGAATGCCTGCTCACCTTGGCTTTAGCTTAATGTTGTCTGAGGCTACTATGCATTCTACTCTGTATTTGCCCAGAGAAGTAGCTGTCACGACCAAAGTTGGGTCTTCCTCTCCCGCTTCTAGCTGATAGAAAAACATCTGCTAGACGTGAAACCTCTTCTGCAGACTGTGGATCTCTTTCACAAATCCAAATTTCCTTTTCTGGGTTCATCATCCTAAGAAACTGCTCCAGGATTAACATCTTTTTCACAGTGCAGGCTTCTGGTTTCACCCATTTATTGAAAAGTTCCCTCAGGCGCACATTGAGTTTACGTGGGGTCTCTCCAGGATTGATGACCAGAGCAAAAAATCTTTTCCTGTATGTCTCTGCTGTGATCTCATATTTGGCCAGAATTACTTCTTTGACCTTCTCATAGTCTTCAGAGTCACCAAAATCCATAAGCACACATGCACTTTGTGCTTTACCTGTGAACAATGGGATTAGCAGAATAGCCCATTCCTCTTTAGGCCAGCGGCAAACAGTTGCTATCCTTTCAAATGTCATGAGATAGTGTTCGATGTCATCTTCAGGTGAAGGTGGTAAGATCTTGGGTTGTTTTTAAATTATTGGTCCCCATTGTGTGGGTGGGACAGGTCCATAGCTGGTTGGCATAGCAAGCTGCACGTCTCCAACATCATCATTATCCTCCTGCTCTGCTCTTGTCTGAAAATCATCTTGTAATTCTTTTACTTGGATTTGAGCAGCTGAAATTGATGCTGGAGGTTTTTCCATCTTTGGTATTGGCGTGCAGATTCCCTTTCCACCAGTTTATCTCTGGACGCCTGAGATTGGACAAGAGACTTCACCAGAGTAGTCAACTCCTCCAACTTATCTGGTTCATCTGGAGCAGCTGCTCCTTCCAAGTGAGATGAGGTGGCTTTATCATCATCCAAAGGAAGATCAGGGGTCTCAGTCTTTTTTCCTCTTGTCATTTTCTGCACTGTGCTTTTAATTGTTTACTTCTGCCACCACTTGTCACATTCAGCTCGTAGTCTCGGAGGCCGTCATCATGGTAGAAGCACAGGCGGAGTCTCAGGACTTGGGTTTAGCTCAAAACTTTATTTTCCATTTTCTTCTGTTGCCATTTCACAGTCATGCCCCAAGCTATAACCCAGGGATCGGGAACCAATGGCTTGCGAGCCAAATCTGGCCCTTTTGATGGCCACATCTGGCTTGCAGGCACATCTTTAATTATATATATTTTTAAAAAGTTTCATTAGACCAGTCCGTTTCGGGCACGATGCGATGCCAGGGGGCCGTGCAGTATTAGCGGTGCTTGGAGAGAAAAAAACTGCGCCACAATCAGTTAACTATTATCGGTTATATCAAAGAGTTTATACCAGCCTGAAACCTGCGCATGGCCATCCCTGCAGCTGCGCACTCCCGTCTTCCCATCAGGAAAAGGGGAGGGGTAGTAGGCTCAGGCAGCGAGGTGAAAGCTACATTAACTAATAAAAATCTGTCAGTTAACCATCTCTGCCTGTTTCTTTAATGTGACAACTGCTCATTGTGACGAAGTCAAAGTTATAAGTTCACTGTTTAAAATAACAAATACTTTTGGTCAGGTTAATGCCCTTCCTTTGCCTACGGCTGAGCTTGAAATTATGATAATTGGCCTCGCCTGTGCTCAGGTGTATTTAAGTCATGCCTCCCCCAGTTTTACTTCCAGAAAGGTGTCAACACTCTGCAACAATCCAGCCTATATCTCCCCACAGTCTCATGATAGCTTTGTCGGCTCTGGCTACATTTTGTTCTCAGTCCCTGATTCCTGATTTGCCACGTCTCTGCGTGTTTATTTGACTTTACACCAATACTTTAACCTTTTACTCACAGATTTCGTCTTTTCCTGCATACATACTTCCTTCCACCCTCTATTGACTCACAGATTACAGACATTCGCCTGTTCCCTAAATCACAGATTACGCCTTATCCAAAAGCAAGGGACGGTGTGTGATTGTGCACCATTCTGCTAAGCAGATGTGGAGTATGGAAGCGATTATGTAGCATAAATAAAAAGCAATATCAAAACCAGAAATGCTTTTTCATTTTCAAAATGAAAAAGCATTTTCTGACTCAAAAATATAATGAAAAAGCAATCCACCAAAATGCTTTTTCATTTCCATCCTCAACATCGCTTATTCTGTCACTTAATTAAAATTAAAATGAAAATGGTATTTGACATTTCATTTTCAAGACGTTCTCTGGTAAATGTGTAGCATAATTCATTTAGTAATGTCCATTTGACAATTAAAATTGATTAATAGAAATGCTTTTTAATTTTCAAAATGAAGCTGCATTTTTTGACTCAAAATTAAAAAGAAAAAGCAATACTTCAAAATGCTTTATCATTTTATACTTCAACACAGCTTTTTCTGTCACTTAATTAAAATGATAAATAAAATGGTATTTGACATTTCATTTTCAAGACGTTCTCTGGTAAATGTGTACCAAAATTCATTTAGAAATGTCTAATTTGACAATTAAAATGGATTAACAGAAATGCTTTTTAATTTTCAAAATGTAGCTGCATTTTTTGACTCAAAATTAAAAAGAAAAAGCAATATTTCAAAATGCTTTTTCATTTTATACTTAAAACCGCTTATTCTGTGTCATTATTAAAATGGTAATGCAAAGAGGGGATTGCATTTGCATTTTAACATCCACCCCGCGCACCTTGTCGCAATATTCATTTCTTAAATGCAATAGCAGAGGGGAGGCGGGGCGATGACGTCACTGCTCTCTCCGTGTGTCCGGCTGCTGACCGACGCACACACACGCACCAAGAGCATACTGTGTTAGCGGCAGAGAAGACGGCTTTGTGGTGGTTGTGAACTTCTGATGAGTTTCCACAGCTTCTCAGGACTAAGTAGCTGCATGTCCGCCTTCTGCGGTCCTCCTCCTGACGCACAGCGGACAAGCTTTTGTTCTTCGGACCGCCAGCTGCCTTTGCACAGCGGAGCGCGAAGCTCCCGACGATCGCTGAAGGCGGAAATGCTGCTGCGATCTGAGAAACCATCATATGAATTTGTGTTTCCAGTGGTGTCCAGAACAAAATAAAGACTCATGTAATTCCCACATATTTACACATTTATCTGCAACTTCGCGGTGAATTTACTGTTTGATGACAGCTGGAGCTCCATCAATAGACAGCAGATTTCTCCATGCTAAACGTTGCTGGTTGGACAAAAAACACTAACTCAGCGCGAAGCTGCAGGAGACTATCTTCATAATGTGCTTTTATTATTGTCATGATTATTATTAAGGGCCTGCTCTGCTCGATCATATGTTTTTAAATCCGTGCGGTCAGACGACGCTAAAGTTGGCTTACGATTCACAGCTTGAGCTTCTGATTCGCGAGGGCACTAAAGGAACATTCTGCTGCATTTTTCACATTAAGATTACGTAAAACCGGGTCCTGTTCAAAAACCGCTGGACCCGGCCAGCTCAAACCTGGATTCCTGGATCTTAATAAATCAAACAGCAAATTCACCGCGAAGCTGCAAATAAATGTGTAAATATGTGGGAATTACATGAGTCTTTATTTCTTTATTTTGTTCTGGACACCACTGGAAACACAAATTCATATGATGGTTTCTCAGATCGCAGCAGCATTTCCGCCTTCAGCGATCGTCGGGAGCTTCGCGCTCCGCTGTGCGAAGGCAGCTGGCGGTCTGAAGAACAAAGGCTTGTCCGCTGTGCGTCAGGAGGAGGACCGCAGAAGGCGGACATGCAGCTATGTAGTCCTGAGAAGCTGTGGAAACTCATCAGAAGTTCACAACCATCACAAAACCCTCGTCTCTGCCGCTAACACAGTATGCTCCTGGTGCGTGTGTGTGCGTCAGTCAGCAGCCGGACACACGGAGAAAGCAGTGACGTCATCGCCCCGCCTCCCCTCTGCTAATGCTTTTTCGAAATGAATATTGTGACAAGGTGCGCAGGGTGGATGTTAAAATGCAAATGCAATCCCCTCTTTGCATTTTCGTTTTAATTATGACACAGAATAAGCGGTTTTAAGTATAAAATGAAAAAGAATTTTGAAATATTGCTTTTTCTTTTTAATTTTGAGTCAAAAGATGCAGCTACATTTTGAAAATTAAAAAGCATTTTTGTTAATCCATTTTAATTGTCAAATTAGACATTTCTAAATGAATTTTGGTACACATTTACCATTGACCTTTTTGAAAATGAAATGTCAAATACCATTTTATTTATCATTTTAATTAAGTGACAGAAAAAGCTGTGTTGAAGTATAAAATGATAAAGCATTTTGAAGTATTGCTTTTTCTTTTTAATTTTGAGTCAAAAAATGCAGCTTCATTTTGAAAATTAAAAAGCATTTCTATTAATCAATTTTAATTGTCAAATCAGACATTTCTAAATGAATTATGCTACACATTTACCAGAGAACGTCTTGAAAATGAAATGTCAAATACCATTTTCATTTTAATTTTAATTAAGTGACAGAATAAGCTGTGTTGAGGAAGGAAATGAAAAAGCATTTTGGTGGATTGCTTTTTCATTATATTTTTGAGTCAAAAAACGCAGCTTCATTTTGAAAATGAAAAAGCATTTCTGGTTTTGACTTTGCTTTTTATTTATGCTACAGAATCGCTTCCATAGTGGAGGGGGCCTCATAGGAGAGTGACCTGCCATCTGCTGCTTAGCAACAGACTGTCCCTCCTTCTCACTCACAACATGAAGCGTTCATTACCACCACCTGCTGGTTGGAGTGCATATTACCACTATCCTGTTCTCCAATGATTAAAGCAATAAAGGCTATGTACACCCACACACAGTTGTTGCCTTTTGGGGTCCACTTCTTTACCTAATCAGATCTGACATTTATACCAATCATTGAATATTGTGAATTTCCACTAATTTTATTGTTATAACTAGCATTATCTGTGCCAAAGGTCCAGACTTATAGGAGCATTTTAAAAAGAGAGCAAAGGTGTTTACAAATACAGAGGACGTAAAGCAAAAGAGAAATGTATAATGATTAACAATTTAAACTAAAATGATCAAGAATGTATGAATGATAAAATCTCATTTATTGTAATGAATCTATGTATTGTGTGTTATGAACAACTTTTTACCTCAAAATAAAAATTAAACTATCATCTTAAAACTAGAAATGAAATGTCACCAATTGTGTAGATGAGTCATGCTGAAAGATTAACTAAAATGTTAAGTTTTCTATATTGTATCAGTCAATGAATTTCTAACTATTTTTATTTGCAAATGTTAATATTTTACTTGTTACAAGGGTTCTGAGTTTTCTTGTTCTTTTTGTGAAATGGAAGAAAGTTGAGTAACAGATCTTGACATTTGTCAGTCAACACAGCTTTACACTGTCATGTATGATAGAAACAGCCATCAAATTTCTAGAATTGTTAGACATATAAATGAAAGTCTTTTTTCTTTTCAAGTCAGTCTTCAGTAAACTTATTTTAGATTTTACTTTGTAAATATCTGCTTTAATACTTGTGTTTGCACACACATTAGAATGACATACCAGTTCAAGAATGTCACCAGGTTAGTCACAAGCATATTATTTTATTACCTAATTTTATTTAATATGAAAGCAGGAAACTGCCTGGATATAATAAATATATACTACCACTGAAACCTTCAACGGGATATCAGATCTTTTACATGTTGCTGTCAGGTTTATCTGCATGTTCCTGATGTAAATTTAAATAAAAAAAAGCTCTTTTCGAGGGGAGCTGTAGCATTTCGATTATTTTAAATCAAATTTTTGACCACGTTTTAGGTTGACCAAAGTCTAAAGGGCTGCTTCAACAATTAACTTTGCAGTCATTTTATTTAAATAAAGACTTTTTTTCTTCAGTAATATTAATCAAATGAAATAAATGTGTAATCAACTAAAAGGTTGTTCTCTCAGGTGCCTTGCTTGTTTTTATTTCCCACATTTTCACACCAATGTGGAAACAAAGGAGAAAGTTATGCACACATAGCCTAATTGCAACCACGCCTCATGCACCTGGTTCTCCCCCCTGGTGCAGCACTGACAAGTCAACCCTCATCACTTGCAACATTGTTACAAGGCAACAAGCCCTCAAGCCCCTGGCTGCAGCACATAAAGACTCAAGGTTCAACAAAATCTGGTAAGAAGTTAATCTTTGATTTTGTGATACTCTGCCGCAGTCTTATTTAGAAGAACGGTAAATATTAAGCTTTTTTAGAACATAATTGGAATTCTAAGAAAAATAACAGGCAAAGAGAAAACAGAGGATCAATCAAAAATCACTGCTTTGTTGCAGTACCTGATGCTGTGTTAAATTGTGTCTACTTTCAAAGTCAGTATTTTCAGTGCTCTATATTCGTTCAGGCTTTTTATCAAAAAAATATCCTAAAATATTATTTAAAAAACTTTAATTATCAAAGTATAATCTGACATTTTCTTGATCTGTCTCTGAATTTTAATCTTACAAACCTTGTGTTAAGTTTTTGTTAGGCTGCACCTGCTTTTATCACACTGGAATGATTCCTCCAGTGTTTTGTTTAGCTTTAATGCAGTAGTTTACTTTGCACAGAAATTTCTAAAAGCAACACACACACAAAAAAAAGAAACAGTCTGAGAAATTGTTGTTATATGTTGGCACACTTCTTTTCCCCGCGTCGTCTTTTTCAGTGATCTGTAAGACAATCCTCTCCTTGCAAGATGTGGTGCACCATAAAATTACAGAATATATTCTTACTGGTCTACATGTTAGGGACCTTCTACGGTAAGAGAACTTTTATCTTTCGGCTTGTTTTATTTATTTATTTTTTGTTTTGTTTTCTGTTTCCTCATACCTGGTACCCATAAATAACTTGGCACATATGACAGATACTAGCATTTGTTTTGTTTTTTGTTCTGATGTTCTGTTTTTGTGCTGTTTTTTTTTGTTGTTGTATGATTTAATCTCAATACCTTTATATAAAAACCTTTATATGAAACCAGCAAATGTTTTTTCTATGTAAAAATACTTTTTACCCATTTTCCTTTGTCCCCCTAACAGGGAGGCCAAGTGCAGAAAGGTAAAAAAAAATCCCTAGTAACTTTAGTATCGCCCAAAATGTTTGTTTCTACATTTAAATGCACTTCTTTCTGTCTTCCGTTTCATTATGCAGTGAGCTTTATTGTTGTTTGTTTCTAAATCTTGTTGTTTATTTGTAGAAATCCGGCATGTTCAAAACGAGACATGTGCAATGAGGTGAGTTCAGAATTAACCAGACTCCATTAACACAGATGATCTAAAGTTGCTTGTAAATATCATAACAAATTTTCATACTGAATACTGTATGTCATCTTTGGTAAACTTTTTTCTTTAGTGTGATGTGTGTTATTTTATATAACACTGAGTTTAACTTCCCTTCTGAACAAGTTTTCAAGATGTTTTGAATGTAAATTTGGATTAAAGCAGCATTCACTTCATGAGTAATAATCCTAAATTCATTTCTTCGTTCAATTATAATGAACATTGTGTAAGATTTCTCGTGACATACAGCCCACTGCATGATGTGTGCTGAATAAAAGTAGACGAACTGGCTCTCGGACAAGGGTATGTCACACTTGGATGCTTTTATAAGTTTGAAATTTGGTATAAATCCACTCTGCATCAATGATTGTGCATCTTTAAATATCAGATTAGCTGCATTTACAGGGACACAGGTAACTGAAATAAACACCTAATCAAAATAAAAATGGCCAAACAGGCCATTTGGAATACTCAGACTCGGATCAAAATTACCTTCTGATCGAGATAGGTGGGTTATGCCAGTTTTTGATCCTGTCTCGTGGTGCATGTAAATAATTTATTCCGATTGTGGGTCACTACTGCGCTGGCTTTTACGTTATATGTAAACTGTGTGGTGCTCCAGAGGAGGCGTGGGAGCGCGAACTGGACCAGCCAGCTGCTCTGCGTGAGCGAATCATGTCTCTGAGTGGTGCAGGCGGACTCGAAGCTTCGTGTTTGCGAGAAGGGGAGGGTGCTTTGTTACGGTGTGCACTCCGGAGGAGGTTTCAGACCGCAGTCTGTCTGGACTAAGGAGAACCGTATTTCCCAGAAGAACCGTGTCTCCAAGTAGAGAAGTGACTTTGAGACGGTGTGTGAGCTGGCGGAGGCAGTTATTGAATGAGCAAACCGGCACTTAATAATAATAATAACAATAATAAAAGCCTGTTCAGAAGATCATCTCGCTTTGTTTGTTTACAACAGAACTCCTTATTTCTTCTTATACAGTAATTTCTGGTCATTTAGATAGTTTTGCACGTGTCAAAAGGATTTATTCCAATCAAAAGTTTGGCGTGTGTTAATGTTTGATGTAACTGGATGAAGTTTTTTTCTGGGACCAGGGACACAGATCAATTCTAATCCGATCTTTAAAACCGATCAAAGACATTTTGCCCATGTAACTGCAACTATTCTGGATAGCTTTTCAGGTCATGCTTTTTCAAAAGATCTTAATTCCACAACTGTCTGACATGTTTAGCAAAGAGGTATTACAGGTTTGGCAAGGTAATTAAGTTTGGCTTTGTATAATAGGGATGAGTCATGCTTTCCGAGCACTTAACAGTCAGGTTCAGGTTACATATTGAACCTTTTTATATATATACACGTATTTACACAGATGTGTACATGTACTGTGTTAAAAATATATATATAAATATAGATAGATAGATAGATAGATAGATAGATAGATAGATAGATAGATAGATAGATAGATAGATAGATAGATAGATAGATAGATAGATAGATAGATAGATAGATAGATAGATAGATAGATAGATAGATAGATAGATAGATAGATAGATAGATAGATAGATAGATAGATAGATAGATAGATAGATAGATAGATAGATAGATGAACAATCAATGGGGAATGACCAATCAATGGCAGGCAATGTAAATGGTATCAATGGTGAGCAGATCACCCAGTGAGGGCCCTTGGGCAAGACCCTGAACCCTACTGCCTACTTCATAATGTGAGAGACTATGAATCACATGTCATGCCAGCTCAGACATCGCCCGGCCAAACAAGGTCTGCGTCAGGTCCTGGGGGACCAGAGCACCCTGTTGGAAAGTAGGCTACTGGAACAAGACGGAAATGAACTAGATGTGAGAACAGGGTTCTGTTAGAATGGTACTACTCAAGCAATCCCACCCAGAGGGGTTACATGCAGAGAATGTGGAATGAATGGATGCTTCGAAACCCACAATCAAGGCTAACTGCCAAACAACTGGTAACCAATGTTCTAACATCCACAAACGGCAACTCCTTTTACAACTTGAGACTGAAGCGGTACAATACAATTGCAATACCACCATGGGGGAGCCAGAACAGCAGGTCAGAGAGGAGGCTATACCACACTTCCAACCTGAGCTTGGGTACACAGCCCCAACAACCATAGACATGCTGAGCGAGGCAGCAACTGACCTGAAAGACAAGATCATCGTCTAGAATGAACACTGGCCAACTCTGTCACCAGCTACACCAGTTACACCGGCACTGCCTAAACGTTTCCATGAAGCTGTGTTAGAAGCATTGAGGGCAATTCCTACCACAACCATCATAGAAACCAATTAACTGGTTTACACTTCAGCAGCAGTGATCCTTCAGATGCTTGGCTATAAGAGCAACCACGGGAGAAAACAATACCCACCATGGAAGCAACGGTTAGAGGCCAAAATCAAGGCAACTCGGAGGGATGTGAGTAAGCTAACAGAGGCTCAAAGAGGTACAATGAGAAAGCAAGTACCTAAGAGATACAGCCAGATGCCCATACCTGAAGCACTGGAAACTGCCTAACAAAGGCTCTTAGCATTGAACAGCCGCCTGAAGAGGTACAAAAGAGACAATGAAGCCGGACGGATAAACAGGCTGTTTGCAACTCAGCCTGCAAATGTGTACACTCAGTGGCAGGGTCAAAACAGCCGATCAGACCCACCAAGGCTGAACAGTCCTGGAAAAGTAAACGGGAGAAAGAGACAGCACACAAAAGCAATGCCCAGTGGCTGGTCTCTCTGAGAAAAGAACATAGGAACCTCCCTGAACAAAATCCAGTCACCCTCACAGTGGCAGACATCCAAGAAAGAGTCTCAGGTATCATAACTGGACAGCACCGGGCCCTGAAATTATACATGCCTACTGGCTAAAGAAACTCACTATACTCCACAAGCGCCTGGCAGCACAAATGAACCAGCTGCTAAGAGATGGGAGTCACCCCGAATGGCTAACAGTGGGGCGAACAATCCTGATCTAGAAGGATCCCTCAAAGGGTGCAGTCCCATCCAACTACCGGCCAATAACCTGTCTCTCCACAACATGGAAGCTCATGTCTGACATCATTGTAACCAAGATAAATACGTACATGGATCAATACATGAGCGACACACAGAAGGGCATTGGTAAAGACTCCAGAGGAGCCAAATACCAACTCCTGGTTGACAGAACAGTCGCTCAAGACTGCAAGTCACGACACACCAACCTGTGCACAGCCTGGATTGATTACAAAAAAGCCTATGACTCAATGCCACACACATGGATCACTGAATGCTTGAAGCTGTACAACATCAACAGGACTCTAAGAGCCTTCATATGAATTTCTATGAAGCTGTGGAAAACCACCCTTTAAGCCAATGGGAAGCCATTTGCACAAGTGTCCATCATGTGGGACATACCAAGGTGATGTTCTGTCCCCACTGCTGTTCTGCATAGGTCTGAACACCCTCAGCCAAATAATCAACAAGACTGGCTATGGATACTGACTCAGCAATGGGGCGAACATCAGTCACCTCCTCTACATGGATGACATCAAGCTATATGCTAAGAACGATCATGACATTGAATCCCTGATCCACACCACCAGGATCTACAGTACTGACATTGGGATGTCATTCGGGCTCGAGAAATGTAGCCGGATGGTGACAGAGAGAGGCAAGGTAGTCTACACAGGAGGGGTCTCACTCCCAGAAGGAACAATGGCAGACAGTGAGGACAGTTACAAGTACCTTGGAATTCCGCAGGCAAATGGCAACCTGGAGCAGGCAACAAGGAAAGCTGCAACAGCCAAATACCTCCAACGGATAAGGCAAATCGTGAGAAGCCAGGTCAATGACAAGAACAAGACCCGGGCAATAAACAGCTACGCACTGCCAGTTATCAGATACCCTGCAGGAATTATAAGATGGCCAATGAAAGAGATAAAGACCATGGTTGTTGTGACACGAAAGCTCCTCACCATGCATGGAGGGTTCCATCCCAAATCCAGCACCTTGAGACTGCACGCTAGCCGCAAGGAAGGGGGCCGAGGACTAGTGAGCGTGGAAGCCATTATCCAGGATGAAACATCCAAGATCCATGAATGCATCAAGCTCAATGCCCCCACTGACAATGTGCTCAGTGAATGTCTCAGGCAATGGAGAGGAGAGGATGCGGTGCTGGAGGACAGACCCTCATGTGAGAAAAAACCCCTGCATGGGATTTACCATCGGACCATAACTGAAGTGGCTGATATCAAGAAGTCCTACCAATGGCTAGAAAGGGCTGGCCTACAGGACAGCACTGAAGCACTCATCCTGGCAGCTCAGGAACAAGCCCTGAACACCAGAGCGTTAGAGGCTCAGATCTACCACACCAGACCCAAGGTGTAGGCTGTGTAAAGAGGCGCCTGAAACAATCCAGCACATAACTGCAGGCTGTAAGATGCTGGCAGGGAAAGCCTACATGGAGCGCCGCAATCAAGTGGCTGGAATAATATACAGGAACATGTGTGCAGATATGGACTGGAAACCCCAAGGTTAAAATGGGAAACACCTCCGGAGGTGGTAGAGAATGAGAGGGCAAAGATCCTGTGGGACTTCCAGGTGCAGACTGATGGGATGGTAATGGTAAACCAACCAGACATTGTAGTGGTGGATAAAGAACAGAGGAAAGCCGTTGTGCTGGGTGTGGCAGTGCCAAGCCAAGGGGACATCAGGAAGAAGGAATGTGAGAAACTGGAGAAATACCAGGGAGTCAGAGAAGACTGGAGAAAGCATGGAAAGTGAAGGTGACGGTGGTGCCTGTGGTAATTGGAGCAATAGGGGCAGTAAGCTGAAGCTGGAGGAGTGGCTACAACAGATCCCTGGAAAGACCTCAGACCGCTCAGTCCAGAAAAGCACAGTGCTAGGAACAGCTTAGATACTGCGAAGGTGTATATATATATATATATGTCCTTAAAATAAGATAAGGTAAAGATACTTTATTGATCCCAGCTTGGGAAATTGGGTTGTTACAGTGTCGGTGTTAGGCTCTAGATACAAACATACAAACAATCAAACAATAGATGACAACAGAGGACAAGAACAATCAATCAGAAAGAAACATCAATGAAAAATAATAGTTATGTTGCGTGACAGCTCAGGAGAAAAAACAGACAGACCTTAAATGAGTTTATCTATTGCACATGTATGACAAGTTATGGAGTCCAATGGAGTGAGGTAGGAAAGATCTCCTGAAGCAGTTGGTGTGACAGCGAAGCTGCCTTAGCTTATTGGAGAAGGTGCTCCGCTGACCGTCAAGAACAGTATGGAGAGGATGCTCTGGATTATCCATGATGGATACGATCTTATTTAAAGTCTTCCTCTCCATCACAGCTTCAAACGTGTCCGTTTTACATCCGATTATGGAGCCAGCTCTTCCAATCAGTTTGTTCAGCCTATTACTGTCCCTGGCAGATATGCTGCCCCCCCAGCAGACCACTGAGCAGAACAGAGTGCTGGCCACAACAGACTCGTAAAAAATCTCGAGCATCTTGCTGCACACGTTGAAGGACCTTAGTCTCCTCAGGAAGTACAGTCTGCTGCTGGCCTTCTTATACACAGCAGTGCTGTTGCTCTTCCAGCTCAGTCTGTTGTCGATGGTTACTCCAAGTACTTGTACTCCTCTACCTCTGCCACATCTCTGCCCAAGATGCTGAGAGGCTGGGAAGCTCGTGGTTTCTTCCTGAAGTCCATCACCATATCTCTGGTCTTTTCCACATTGAGCAGCAGGTGGTTTGCTCCAGTCCACCTCACAAATTTATCCACAAGTTCCCTGTACTCCTCCTCCCGCCCACCATCAATGCAGCCAACAACTGCAGAACCATCAGAGAATTTCTGAAGGTGGCATGACTCTGAGTTGTACTGGAAGTCACTGGTGTACAAAGTGAACAGGAAGGGAGAGAGCACAGTTCCCTATGCAGTTTTCCAAGTGGCCGGCACCTTCATCACACTGAGGCTCAGGTTAAAGAGGCACTGGAAAACTGTGGATAGCTGGGCTGCACAGGACTTCAGTATCCTGGGGCTGATGCCGTCTGGGCCAGGAGCCTTTCGTTGGTTAATTTTTTCCAGCTGTCTCTTCACCTGGTAGTTAGTCACAGTCACCGGGGGGGCAGGGTTGGAGCAAGCAGGGGGATTGTTTCAGTCTGGTCAGGTAGGCAAAAGGAAGATGGGGGAGAGGGGGGTTGAGGGGGGGTTGCATAATGAGGGGTGGGGGATTGTGTAGATGCTGGAGGAGGGGTGGGGTAGACCTGAGCAGTAGGAGAGCTAAATCAATTGAAAAAGATTTTCAGGTCGTTAGCTCTTATCTCTGTCGCCCTCACACAATCTGCTTCTCCCCCCACATCCAGTAATCCTCTTCATTCCAGACGACACCTCTCTCATGTTGTTTTGCTGGAGTTTTGCCTCCAGGTTTCCCTTGTAGGTATTCTTACATTCCCTCAACTTTCTCTCAACTGTCTCTCAGCTGGTGCTGCACCCTCCTGAGCCACTCCTTGTCTCCCGACCTGAAGGCCCTCTATTTCTCAATCAAAAGGGCCTTCAGGTCACTCAGCTTGTTGTTGGGGTAACAGCGGACAGTCCTTGAGGGTACGATGGTGTTCTCACAGAATTTAATGTATTCAGTGATACAGTCAGTCGTGCTGTTGATGTCATCACCATGGGGCAGACAGAGAGCATCCCAGTCTGTGCACTCAAAGCAGTCCTGCAGGGTCTCCTCAGCCTCTGGAGTCCACTTCTTGACATTCCTTTTGGACAGAGGCATTCTCCTGACCAAAAGAACGTACTTAGGAGAAAGCAGTACAAGGTTGTGATCAGACCTCCCTAGGGGAGGGAGGGCTGTAGTGCTGTATGCTCCCGGGGCATTAGCATACAGCAGATCCAGGGTTTTGTTTTCACGGGTGGGGCAGTCCACATACTGTGTAAATTCAGTAAGAGTCCCGTCCAAGTTAACATGGTTAAAGTCCCCAGTGATAACTATAAATGCATTTGGTTGATGTTCCTGTAGCCGGGAAATGGTGTTGCGGATGACGTCAGCAGGGGCGTCAGCCTCAGCTGATGGTGGAATGTAAACAGTAATCACGATGGTGGATGTAAACTCCCGGGGCAAGTAGTAAGGCTGCAATCGCCAAGAGAAGAAACCAACCGCCAAGAGTTCAATGTTCGGGCTACAGAGTCGCTCCTTGACACAAACGTGTTGGATTGCACCATCGCACGTTGACGTACAGTATTATTCCCCCTCTTTTCTTCTTACCAGATGCAGTGGCGTTTCTGTCCGCTCGCACTGTCACAAAGCCGGGTAGAGCAACACTATAGTCCGAGAGATGTGGATGGAGCCACGTCTTGGTGAAACACAATAAACTGCTCTCCCGGTATTCCCTCTGCGTGTTGATTGTCGCTGCCAGCTCATCCGTCTTGTTAGCCAGAGAGCGTACATTCCCCGTAATGATCGCTGGAACAGTGGGCTTATGTTTCCACTTCTTTGCCTTGACCTGGGCTCCAGCCCGGCATCCCCGCCGTCTTTTCAAAATGCAGAAAAAGTAACCACAGAAGTTTGGAGCGAATAAAATCCATGCTGTTGACTATGGTGATGCCTGAGGCATGCAAGAGTAAAAAACAAAAAAGAAGACTAAAATAAATACTAAAGACAAAAAGACAAGGAAAGTCCTAACAAACCGGAGCCGCTGCAACAATAATAATTAAATATAGTTAAATAATTAAATAACTACTTTAATAATTAAAGTAGCTTTAGAATAATTGTAGAAATGTGAATTATAATAATTTCACAGTAATCTAACCTTTTCTTATGTCACAATTTCAAAGGAGCCAGATGGAGCTTTTTACTTTCTTCAATGCGCTGGACTGCCTTTAACAGACTCTGGGAGGGACCATTTGCAGCGACTGAAAGGAATCCTTGAAGCCACCATGGATGTGTATTCCTTTATGGTATGACTTTCAAAAATTCGTGTTTGACCAATTTGGCCATCGATACTTTTTCATTGAATTGTTTAACTGTAATTATACATTTAACAATGCTAGTTTATGATTCAAACATAATCTTTTATTTTTGCTTGTTTGTTTAAAATAATGTTTTAATACACTACTTAGACATGTATGTTCCCTGATTTTTTCCCTTTGTCATCACTGTCACAGAGATCCAGCTTAAACGGTGTGCCACTTGTGTCTCTGGAGGGACAACTGCAGTTGAACGGGAGACCAGACCCTTTCCAGAATGAAGCCCTGGTCCAAATGTGGCTGGAGATCAAGATGAAACCACTGCTGAAATCCATAACCAAACATTTTCTTTCCTGCCTCAGCACCAAGAATTTCAGCTGCTCCACTTACCAGACTGTGTATATATTCATTTCTCAGTTTTTTTTTAGTAGGATGTTTGTGTTTCTTTTTTTACACTTTTACTTTTATTCTTTAATCTTCTGACATGTACTTTTACAGGTTAAGGGAACTTAGTTACCATCACTCAGAACTGACTCCAGCTCAGCAAAAGTGGATCTACACATTCTTTATGCATCCATTCCTGTCAGGAGAAGGAGTTCAAGGTAGAGTTTTGATTGTTACTTTTGTTTTTCTTTATTATGTGACTTCCCCATTGAGGAACAAAAATAATGCAAAGTTCAGTTTCAGTTAATATAAAAACAAATCAATCTGTTTTTACCGAGCATGAGGTACTGAATCTATGAGTTCAGCTATAGTTACAAAAAGCAAGCAGACTAATCTTTTTCACATTTGTTGCACTTTCCACACAGAGATTCCTTAAATTCAAAGTGTCAACAAGAACCACATTGGCATATTTGCAAAATTAACATTTTGCTTAAGATATCTAAATAAAACATTTTCACTTTATTAATGAATGATATTCAATGTTTATTTAGTTGTCTAATGCTTAAAAGCCAAGATTCAGACATTCTTTGGTACCAGTAAAGCTGTCACTCACTGTTCCTTGATCAGAACATTTCTCACATTTCTTTCCCCCACCCTCTTTTGGTAATGTTGTAGGCCTAATCATGTCTGAACAGCAGGAATGTTGTTCCACCACTCTTTCAAAACAAGCTGCAATGCTCGTTACCTAAATCCTCATTTAAATTTTTAGGTAAACTGCTGTATAAATGTGTAAATAAGTGAAGGTAAAAATAAACTAATCCTCAAGGGCTTTTTAGGAAAAATTACAACGAAAAACAACAGCAGGCCTATATTGGGCAGTTGGCTGTTGGTGCCAGACGGGCTGGTCTGAGTGTTTCAGAAACTACTGGGATTTTCACCTCCGACCATCTCTAGGGTTTACAGAGAACATCTGTAAACATCTATATCATATAATATTATATAATATTATATAATATAATATTATATAATATAATATTATATTATATTATTATCAGAATCTTCACATAAAGTACCCGGAACATCTGGCGGTTTTTCTCACCATGAAATTTTTACGCTTGTTCTTGCACGGGCAACACTGGCACATAACAACCGCCAAGGGGGGGCTGTGCTCCTAGCTGTTGCATATGCTGGCACGCAAACTAATTTTGTGGAGCGGCTCACCACTGCTCACCCTCAGAGCAGCACACATTCCAGGTGCTATAAATGTGGGGGCAGATCTCTCCAGATTAGACGTTGCATCTAGCTATTTCTACTGTTCTACTCGATGCGGGACAGAGATGCATCTCTGGATGTAAACGAGCTGGTGCTAATTTATGGTTTTTCTCCTTTGGCCCTAAAAGCCCCATTATGACGTATGGGTCATCGCTTCATAAAATCTGTCGGTGCTCCTACGGTACACTCTAGTCATTAATAAGTTGGGAGCACTGGCCCCTTTCTGATAATAAGCGAAATGGTGAATGCGCAGGGTGTGAACATGCTACGTAAGTGTCCGTACTATGGCCATAGGATGCCCACACAAACTACACTGATTGTCTAATTTCCTAATATCTAACAGTATAGGAGCCCACAAAGAGAGCACATTTATCAAAAAAACAGCGCTCATGGGCTTCTTGCTTAGTCCACAGGATTTTGGGAGGGCGAAAAGATGAAAGATCCATACTACCCCTGTATCTCACCCAGTTCACCCATTCTTACCCTTTCATGTCGTATAAATGTTTGAAACAACCTTTGCCTGCAGCAGATCTGTAGAAAAAAAATGTGCATGAACATTTTTGCTACACTGCTTACCTAGCGGTCTACAACCTTGCTATTTTGTGTGGACCACCTACATGTGCCATACAGTTTTGCCCATCTTTCTGTCATATCTACTCGTAAGAGTTGTTGTTATTGAAGACAGATTCACACCGGGCATTTACTTCGTGGTTTCATGAACATGCATTTAGCCCATGGTGTTCACACCAGACCGGCACCGGACAAGCAGAAAGCGGCAGGGAGAGGCTTCTTCTTTTACCTTTTCTACGATTTACTAGTGCATGTCTGACACCTATTGTTGGAAGAGGTTAGGTGTGAAATGTTGAGGCAGTACAAATCTTGCTAATCTAATTCCAGACTTTTTGTCTCACAGCCCTTTCCCAATATATGAAAGACTTGGTGTCGAATAATTCCTGCCAGGCACCGACTGCAACTATTCATTTTTCCTCTATGGTCATGTTTACAACGGTGGGCACGCCCCCGTTTTGGAAAGGACGATATACCTACAAATCACTTACAGATTTGCTTACCAGATTAGTCAAAGTTCAGCTGTTTGACGTTCTAACAGTCGAAAGTTCATCTTGTTGAACTTTCAGTGTACGTTCAGGAAACGCCCAGTTTGTACGCAGAGCCAGAGAATGGACTTAAAAACGTGTGTAGAGACGCGTGAGTGCAAGAGTTTTGAGCGCATAAGCCCAAAATGCAGGCTTACCAGCATGTACACAGACTTTTTTTAATTGAATCTGGCGACTTGAACGTGAGTTGCCACGGCCGGTGTGAATGTAACTTTAGGATTAAAGATTGTGCGTACTTTACAAAGTATGCACCCCACCCTGTGGTGGATAACCAAGAAGTGATAAATTTGTCATCTCCACAAGGAAATCCAATGTCTTGAAGAATACTTAGAGAGGATTGTCTGTGAAAAATGTTGAAAGTATTCATCCTACCAAAACAATGCAGGAAGTCAGCATTCCAGAGCAGCCAGGCAGCATTTCACAGTTGCACACACCTTAAGCTTAGAACATGAGATTAGATAAATTGATCTTGACGGCCAATTTAATATGATAATCAATGTTAATGATTTGTTGCACTTGACTGCTGATTTATCTTTTAACATCCGCAGAAATCTATATTTATTTTATTCTATTCTATTCTATTCTATTCTATTCTATTCTATTCTATTCTATTCTATTATATCATCAATTTTCAGAACTCTTTTAGGGTCACAGGGTTGCTGAAGCCATCCCAGCTACTGTTGGATGAAGGCAGGCTACACCCTGAACAGGTCACCAGTTGCAGGGCAAATTATATCATATTATTTTTATATTTTAAATTCAGTGTTTATTCTTTTTTTGCACAAAAAAATATTTAGCACTATGTCTATACAAGGTTTTATTCATATTTGGTTAAGACTTAAAAAGGTCAAAGTCCTTTTTCACATCCTCATTTACACTCTGTTCATCAGTGGCTTATTGATGGGGTGTAACAGATAGTAAATTCAAATCTGGTTGTACCAAAGACTAAAAATACGACCCGTCTCCATCCATAAAAATATATGTGTATATACAACAAAAACGCCCCTCTCACCCTCCGTGGGTGGTTTCCTCTCCAAGCTCGTAAGAGAAAAATATATGTATATTTTGATATTTATTTATTTATGCATTTATTTATTTATTTATTTACAGGTTGTGCAGACCCAGAAGAAAGCAGTGAGGAGTGGCTGCTGAAGAATTTTGGTGCTTTCAGAGCAATGGCCAGAATAAAGGACTTCTCTACTCTCAACATGGTCTTCAGCGGAGTGAGTTGACCTGACTTATGTCAAGATTGCCTAAGAAACTGAACAGAATTATTTTGTAGTTTTAACAACCAAACACAATTTCTTTTGCTCAAGTTTAATTAAACTTTGATGGGGAGCTCTTTTTCTTATGTTCTCCTCACATGTGTCGTTTGACCTCCTTACCTGTTTGCTGCCCCTGTGTTCATTCATAGGTGGAAGTGCTTCACCTGCTGTCTCCTGCACAAAAAGCAGAGCTACTCATGAGGCCTGAAATGGAAAGCTTTGAAAATGGCACCCTATCCCTGATCTTCCACAGTTTAACAGGGGGCTCTGAACCCACACCAACAGCTCCTCCTGGAGGTTTCCAGAGCTGGACAACACCTGCAGACTCAGTTACGTCCCCTTCCCATCATGCCACACATGAGTCACACCACCGGTCTCCACGTGAAAAGCTTAGAAAGGTACTTTTAGTTGATTAGAAATTTGGACTCAAAAAGGATGTTCAAAGATGTTCTAGAAAAACAGTGTAAAGAAAAAGTGCCTGAATAAATGCAAGGTTAGGGAACTGTTAGTATTTATCTTAGTTGCTCGAAGAAACATATATAATTAATTCTTACTTGTTTTAGTTAATGCAAGATTTAAATCAAAAATATATTGATTTGAATATTAAAAAGGCTACCAAAAAATATGTATGTTGGTTAAATTTAAGTCTTATAGTTTTCAACACTATTTTTGATTCTTACAGGTTTTCAGTGGTTTCCTGACAGCTTTCAAACCCATTGGGAGCTTTGTTCATGATTTTGTTTCCTTCACAAGCAAGGTAAACATATTCCATGTTCCCCAACTTGTGTGCAAAGTATTTGTTGTAAGCAACGTTGAGTAAATTGTTTTTGAACCCGATGTACTTGCAGAGAAATCTGTCAGAAGTAAGAGGTGTAACTGTAACTCAGTTCCTGCTCAACTGGACTCTGGCTGAACTGGCTGACAGGTATCAGCCAAAAGACAAAGTTACAGAGGAGCCGCAGTTTGATGTGACAAATGTGGAGGATTGGTACCAGCAGGTTGCAATGCCATTACTGCAGAGGTTCTTCCCAAACAATGACATCCTGGAGCACCCAAACATCAAACTTGCTTTTCACCAACTTTTGTAAGACAAACTTACTAACACTCTATTCATTTTAACATGTCTTTTTATTTAATGTAATTTTCTCCAAATAAATTTGTATTTTTAAACCTTTGTTGTGATCAGAACAAATTAAATTACCAAATTAAAATTAATTAGGAAACAAATATGACATTTCAATACAGAATGCTGCGTAAACACATTTATAGAAAATACAACTATTTTGTGTTTCAACCCATTGGGAGGGAGTTTTATTTGTTATTTAACAAAAACTGTCTCGTGTTTTTTGCTCTACAATATTTGAGCTAACATGTTTGCTTTTATAGTTATTTGGACCATGCTGTGGATGATGCATACTCAGAGAACACAGATTACTCTGAAATCCAGGATGTGTGCAGCATCACCCTTGATAAGACTCCCTGTGGGGTGAGACTCTTTTGTTTATTTGAAGAGTTTCTGACAGTGCTGTATATTACATTGCTTTAAACTAAACAAAAACATGTTGGTTTGAAAAAATGTCCTTTGAAAGTAAATACTTCTAGTCACATTCAAATCAAAATTGCATTGTACTCGGTTTGTTTTACCAATTTAAATCATAGAAATTACAATAAAATATTGCTCTGATTACCTGAAGGAGAAACTAGAGCTTTGACAGAAGCTGTTTCAACAGCTGTTGCTTAAGTTGTGAATCAATTTAAGCTGCAGCCATCTTTAAAACTGATGATTCTTGAAAACTGGATGAAGGCCCCACATTTTAAAATTTCTTCCATACGCAATAACATTTTTTTATAAAGAACCAATTTGCAATCACGGTTGACTGAAAGTGAAGAATGAGAATCAATAAAAAGCAGAAATTGCATCAAAAGTACAGACAGAGCTAACAGTGAAATAACCAGTTATGCAAACATTTATTGACTTCATTGCTGTGAAGAGCTTTTCTTAGTCCAAGTGCTTTGCAAATACATTTTGATTGGTTGTTGATGAATATTTTCATGTTTCAGCTGACCGATGCAGTGGAAAATGTGGCTCATGTTTTGCACTGTGCTGCTCGCACAAACCTGACATTGAATGAAGAAACAATAATGAGACTGATTCTGGAGCTGACAAAACGTCTGAACTCCCTGATCAAGGAACTGTCCAACACTGTAAGTGTGGAACCACACTAACCTAACAAATCTCATGAAACGACTGATCATGTCATTTTATCATATACCAACTCCTCTGTTTTGCAGAACTTCAAGGAAGTATCATCTGAAATAAAGGAGATCTTTGGTGAGGGTGAAGCTCCAACTCTGACCCAGGAGCACCTGAATGACCCCAACTTCATTCAGCTCTGGTTCCAGATTAAGCTGCTGCCCCTCCTGCCTGATGTACACCCAGATCTCCTGTCCTGTCTGAGCACCAAGAACTTCTCCTGCCCTGTTTACCAAAGCCTGTGAGTTCCAGCTGTGTGTTGATTGTTTTGTGTTCATGTGTGTCGCTGTAATCCTCCTGACTTCTGTCTCTGACCTGCTGCTTTCAGAGTGTCAGCTCTGGGTGAATCCATGAGTTTCATGGATGCCGACCCGATTTACAGTCAGAACATCTATAAATACTTCATCTATTCTTTCCTGCAGCAACACAACTTCTCTGGTAAGCAAAAAACAGCTTCAATCACAGTCGTTCATCACATTTTCCTGATGGGAAAAGTTTAACATTACCATGTGGATCTCTTCAACAAAATGATTGTCATTTTTTTATGTTTCGACTCAGAGTGTGCTTCTTCAGCCAATAACAGTGCAGACTGGCTGGAGAAAAATGTTGGTTTCTTCTCAAAGTTTGCTTCCATCACTGATTTCTATGAGCTCAACCCTTTTTTCTCTGGAGTAAGTCTTGAAAACATGGACATAAATGTTTAATAAATTCAACAAAAGTCTTCACAATGCTTAGTTAAACAGAAATATTTCATTTTCTTTGTCTTGTTTAGTTGGACGCTCTTCATCTTCTGACCCCAAACCAGACAGCAGAGATGCTGCTGCTGCCTCTGCGTACTCCACCAGAGAAAGATGTTGTCATAAACTATGTGCTTAACTATCTGATTGAGTCACATGAAGACAGGAAACTTCTGAAAGTTCTGCATTTTGTAATCCAACTTGCTCAGAAGGTAACAGATTTGGTCAGGATAACTATACCAAAGCTTGACCAAAAACTGGATAAATTCTTGTAAAATAATGTAAATGTATTTCTTAGGTCAATCCTCCCTGCAGTGTCTACAAACTTCTGTGAGTACCTTCATATTCTATCTACTAAAAGTGTTAGTAGTTAGGTGGAGGAAAGTCATTTTCTTATTTTATTTTAGTGTCATTAACACATTGATTATGGATGATACTCTGTAAATAGCACGTTTGCTTAAAAATGTTCTAACAAAAAGTAAACAAGTATAAAAAAACACCAACCAAAGGCTTTTAAGCTTAACATCATGGTCCCCTTTCTTTTTTTGACCTCTGCTAGTAATGTGTGGTATTACATGATGTTTTCATTGAGAGACATGAAGAAAAAACATTTGGATCTTTTCAAAAACAGTCACACTGAAAAAAAACAAATTATTTTAGCAAATTATCACTTATTGAACACAATAGTTTTTTATTTGTTTGCTCTCAAAAATAACTCCCATATTAGGTTTTGCAAAGTTTCAACGTCAAGAGAAACAGTAATAAATAAAAACACCCAATACAAGACACATAAGAAAATAAACGAAAGATCCTACCAGCTTTTAATGTTTTTAAAGAAATTGTTGACAATTATAAACCTCAAATGACATAATTACAATATACTGGTATGTAGACCATTCATTTTTCAATTATTGATATATTTCAAGTCCTTAACAGATTGTAAATTAAACTAAATTACATCTATTATATTTGACAGACTCGCTATAAATGACATTTGCATCTTGCTTTGCTGGACTAGAGAGAAAAAAAACTGATAAAAGAAAGAAAATCACACAAACTTTTCAATAATTTCACCTTTTTTGATTATTGAAAATAGCTGTGACAAGGATCAAATAAATTCAATTTTAGTCTTAAAAATCTTGGTGATAAAAGGATTTTTTTTTTATCTATCGACAAAAGTAACCTCTTGGTTTCATTTTCTCTTTGGTTTAGTCTAGTTTGACTTTTGACAACATTTTTAAAACTTTAAAGTATTGTTGGCAGTTCTATTTTTTTTTCTTTTAAGCGACTCATATTATTGTCTTCCTTTTTATTCTTTCTTTATGTGTGCATCTTTAGTGTGGATCGACTCTATGCAGCCATTCCATCTCTGCGTTCAGACCTGGAACCACTTGTGTGGACTTGGATTAGTGAACTCATTAACATCACACCAGAGAGTGAGTCTATTGCACAAACTATTAATAACTACTTTTTATACTCAAATAGACAATATTGTTTTTGTTTTGTTTGAAATGATTTTCTTTGTTTTGTTTTCCACAGATTGTGTGACAACAAACTTCATGGTGAGATTTTGTCTTTCTTTTTAAAAGAAAAATGGTTCTTGACAAAATTTAAACTAATGCAAATTTATATATACTTTTATTGACAGTGCCCTCAAACCCATGTTAATGGTAAGATTTTAAATATTTTGTTGTTTTTTTTTATGCAGTTTCTCAATTTTTCCTGAAGGCACTTTCATAAAAAGATATTTCATTTAATATCCTAGTATTCCTACAAGTATTTTGTACAAGTGCTACACATAGAAAACAGTCAGCTGTGGATAGCTTTTTATCAGTTTTCCTCTTTTTTCCCAGAAAAGTTATTTCAAAAAGTATTTTTTGGTTAATAAAACAACCAAATACATAAGTAAAATTGTTGTAATCTCTTTTCTGAAGGCCCAAGCATTTGTAAAGACATTGACAGGTACCCCTCATCTTTTGTTTATATCTAAAAAATTCAGAACTGTATGGACGTGACTGACTTTAAACTGACAAAAACGTTCTTCTCCATCATTTCGACAGCTCTGACCTGGAATTCTACATCAGCATGTCCACCCACGTTCCTTGCAATTTTACTCTGGAGAAATATGCATGTGCACAGGTGATTTTCTAATAAAACTAAATGTGAATGTTGATATTTTGTCACTGATAATGTAAGAAAACCAAGTTTTATCTCTCCAAAGTTGGAGAATTTTGCAGCTAATCAGCTGGCTTCCCTCCTGAGATGTGATCTGCCCAGAAACAGCAGCCGCTCCAGAGTGTTGTGGAAATTGCTGCTCACTAAACTCTCCAATGTCTTGGATCCAGCACTGGACCTGTTGGCTGGCATGGTTTGTTCTTTAGCAAACTCTGATATGATATTGTGAAGCCCCAAAATATTCACTCCTAAATGCAGTCACAATGCTTCTAATGTTGAATTTGATTTCCAACAGTCTATGGTCAGTCCATCAGCACCTGAGATTTTGGATGTCATTGGAGAGATGAGGCTCTTCCTGCTAACTAATGAACAGCTGATGGACAGCAATGTGATCAAGTTGTGGTTCTCAGAGCGTTTAAGTGGCTTCCTGCCGTCTGCCTCAGAAATGTTCCTGCTGTGTCTGAGCAGCCGGAACCTCAGCTGTCAGTCGTACCATCAGATGTAAGCATTTGTCCACACAATGATAAGCCACCTATACTTTGAAATATGAAATCTAATAACATTACAATAGTTATAAAAACTGCATGTTTTTGAAGTCAAATGAACACATTTTGTATCAACAGAGTGCAGGTGTTTAGTCGTCAGTTCAGAGACATGACATTCCAACAGCAGCAAACAGTCTTGAGGGATTTCATCCTCCGTTTCCTGTCAGAACCTCACACAGGTACTGCCGGCCATACAAAAAAAATCTAAAACTACTACTCAGAAACATTTTAATATTTCATTACATTATATTTTGAGCTGTTTCTACTTGTTTCAGGTCCAGGCTGTGTGTCTGCCTCCAATAGCAGTGCACAGTGGCTGAGGGACAACCTTGGTTCTTTCTCGGAGCTTCTGTCTGTCAGCAAGATGTTTGATCTGAGCCCACAGTTCAATCCTGTAAGATTTTAACAACTGATTTCTTTTTTTAACAGCAAACGTGTTGTTTATAACGAAAAATATCCATTTCAGATAGAGGCTCTGAGTGTCCTGAGTCCAAAGCAGAGTGCAGAGCTGCTGGTGCTGAAATATCCCACTCTGCCAAACACAGACGTCATTATCAACAAGCTCTTTGATTATTTCACTGAGTCTCCAAGAGAGAGGAAGTTTACAGAGTTCCTTTCATTCCTTGTCGTGTTCTTGGAAATGGTAAATTGATAAAAATTTTCACTTTAAATAAACAAAAGTTCTCATAGAATTTTTTTTAAACTTGTTTTTCCTTTGCATTGACAGGGAAATGTGTCCTGTCCATCATACAAGACATTGTAAGTTTGGAATATTCTCTTATTTTAAGAGATTTTATAGATATTGTAATTGATTTTAGTTGTTTTTGTTCTCTAGGTTCACCAGACTTGACAACACCTCAACCACATCTTTTTTGGACTTTGCCTCATCCATAATGGACACTAAACTGGCTTTAACCAACTACATTCCAGCTGGTAAGACTGTAATTACAGCATTTGTAAATGAGTTTAGAGCAGTGCTATTCTACATTATTTAGTACAGAAATCACAAACAATCTAAGTGCAGCAAGTAAAATACTCTTAAAGTCTATAGAAGTATGTTGTTTTATAAATGTTGCAATGTTAATAATATATTTGAGGGATCACACATGATAGAGAAAGCAAATGTAGCTAATGTGGTATTTTGATGTGAGCAGATTGTAGATGGGTTTTGAAGTCCAAAATAATTTTAATAATGTTTTTTTCTATGTTCTTTGAGAAAAGATTGTTTTTTTTTGGTATTAATCAAATCCTCACTTTATTCTTGTCCTTGACCTTCAAACAATGCAGTGTATTTTGTTATAATCTAACATGATTATGTGACTGTAGTTAAATTTTCCTATTTAGTGAAGGTAGTTTATACATTTATACATACAATGTGTTTTGTTTTTGTTTTGCTTTTTTTGAAGCAGGCATAAAATATTATAAAAAAAACTCTTTTCGGAGTCACACTGCTCTCAATGACCTCTCTTCATTTTTCTCTTTAGGTTGTATCATATACAGCGGACAGGTACCTGTGTATTATTTAGGTTTATTGCCAAGTTGTTAATTGACTATTGTTCTTGATTAAAGATGTTTGTATTCCTCTCCTAGAATTGCAATGTTATCACTACAAATGGTGAGTACTGTCACAGTTTTGGTTCTCGGTTTACATTACAAATTAGTGTTGTTGGTTAATTATTTAAATCTGTTCCATGTAAAAAATATTTACAGAGGCAGACATCTGTACTGGAGTGAACAGGTAGACAGAATACATATAAATTGTATATATTTTAATGTTTTTCAGGTTTTTCTAAGGTGAATTTAAATGTTAAATATTTCTTGTACTTTTACAACTTTAGCACAGAGCTTCAGCTCCAACTAGACATTGGAAAGATGAATGGACGGTTCTGTGACTTTCCTTTGGAGGAATTTGCTTGTGCCTCTGTAAGACACACACACACACCTACACGCACTCACACACACACACACACACACATCTTGAACTATTATCAGCTGTAAGACAGTTTTGGAAAGTTTTGTTTACAGGTTCACACTGATGGTCAGTTTATTTTTTGATTTGATTTGAAATGGTTTATTTCAAGCAATCAAATAAGAATAATACACAACAGCAATACAATCATCAGTTATACCTTCATATAATGACGAATCAAACATAGGATATTTAGACATATTAATAAATATTGCTTGAAAGGGAATGGAAGGAAGCGAACTTGTATAATCCCACCCCGTTATACCATAACCATTTTATTACATGATTTATCATTATCCAGTTCTTAGCTTTTATCAGAGAGAACTAAGAAACCTATCAATATCATCCTATCAGTATCAATAAAGCCCATTACAAAGATGAATTACTTAATAATCATTTATCATTATCCAAAATATATGCAGATTATGTTACTCATAAAAGTCATGTATATGATTAATTAAAATAATACTATATCACTAAAATAAATATAACACTGTTTCAAAAATTTTCTTAGCTAAATTTGATCAAATATCAAAGGTTGAGCTTATTATTAAAATTAAAAATATGTACAAAATTATGTTACATTAGGAAAAACCATGAGTCAATTTTTCAATTTTTGGAGCAAGTGAAGTAATGTCATTAGAAATCAACCAATTTAACCATTTTCAATAATTGATTAATCATTTATTTTATTATTTATTATTATTATTATTATTTTTTTTATAATAAGGTAATGCTGTGAAGTAAAAATTAAAAAAGGGTCCAAATCTGTCGAATGACCAAGGGTGGTATTCCTTTTCTGCTGATTAACAGCCGTTCTTCTGGAAACAGAGTTTATAGTTCTCTTCGATGTTATGTCTGCAGACATTAGATTGAGTTCCATATCCTTCTTCAGCTGATTTCAGCGGCGTTGATTTGTTGTTGTCCATCTTGTCTTTCTTAACAGCTCTCAGCGTTAAGAGCAGAGGACCTGGCAGCAGTGATGAAGTGTGGTCGATCCTCCAGCTTAAATGAGTCCAAACCTGTCTGGAAACTTCTCCTGGTCAAATCAACCAGAGTGCTGGATGAAGCTCTAGATCGTCTAGCAAACACAGTAGGAATAATTGTTTTATTAAAATTATAATTTAGAGTTTACAAAGATTACCTTTGTCTTACACAGCCTTATAGAGCATGTTTATGATACTCACACACATACATAAATGTCCGCTTTCTAATATTTATCCATATTTAAATAAGACGATTATTACTATTTTATTTTAAACCAAAATGGGATCCTCTTGGTTTTATTGTAGAGCAATAATGCTACTTTACCTGTAAATTTTGTTGCATTTTTATTACTAGAATCAAACATAAAATAACATATTTTATTGTGTTTTAGACCTTTGACCCCAGCAGTCCCTCAGTGTCTGTGATTCTGGACAGCATTAGAGAAATCCGACTGGACCTGTTCAGCACCGACGCCCTGAACAATCCCTTCATGTTGCAGCTGTGGTTCAACAGACGTTTTCATCCATTCTTACCAGCAGTTTCCACTGATTTCCTCTCATGTCTGGCAACAAAAGAACTGCAGTGCAGCTCCTTCCAGTTTATGTAATCACTGCAGCATTGATCAACTACAATTACTCTACAACAACTGAAGATTATTAATTAAACACAGCAGTGATATTTTTTATTAATATTGTGTTTTTTTCTCATATCTGAACTTAGCTTGCAGAGTTTGAGTCTGGCCCAAACACAGATGAGTCCATCCACTCAGATGTCTGTGTACACAGACCTAATCCAGGTTTACCTGAGCAGGAATGATACAGCAGGTAAGAATCTTTATTTGAAAAAATGCGTGTTGCTAATACTGTAATGCACATGAAAAACAAAACAATTTATTAAAGAAAATGAAAAGAAAAACTTTTTTTTTTGAATAAACTTTGTCAATTGTGGAGTGAAACTTAACAAGTGCTGTTTTTAATCTTTTTTAAATAAATGTGTGGTTTTATTGATCTTTTATAATCTTCTAAGGTGCGCTGCTGGTTAAAAAAAAAGGAATACAATTATTTAAAGCTAAAAATGATAAATGATTTATCTCAGTTTTTTAAAGAAAATCTACTGTACACATTTAGATTTTATAAGATTTCAGTATTTCTAACAATTGTTTGCACTCATGCTTCACAACAAGAAGGTCCTGAACCAACAAGAACCACAAAAAGAATCTTATGTTATCTAAGAAGTGATGAAAGACCTCCACTGGTTAAAATGTCCATACTTACTTGGCTAATTACATAAAAATGCTGTTCCACAGACTGAAGACATGCTAATATAGAAACATTTAGCTTTTAAAAGGTTATACACTGTATTTTTCAAGTATTTACTGTCTTTTCAAGAATTTGATATTAGAATTTTAAACTATATGAAAATAATATGTGTCTGCATTTTTCTGTGTTCTAGGTTGTGTGTCTGCTTCCATCAGCAGTGCACAGTGGTTGAGGATCAACCTGGGTTCCTTCTCTGAGTTTGCCTCAGTCAGCGAGCTGTTCAATCTCTACCCACAGTTCAATCCTGTATGTTTCTTACAGCAACACATTTATTAAATGCATAACTGCCTTAACACTTATTGTACTTATAAATCATCCATTTCAGATAGAGGCTCTGAGTGTCCTGAGTCCAAAGCAGAGTGCAGAGCTGCTGGTGCTGAAATATCCCACTCTGCCAAACACAGACGTCATTATCAACAAGCTCTTTGATTATTTCACTGAGTCTCCAAGAGAGAGGAAGTTTACAGAGTTCCTGTCATTCCTTGTCGTGTTCTTGGAAATGGTAAACCACCTCACTGATTTGGACGTATTCTATTCCTGTATTTGGATTGGTACCATTGATCCTTCTGTTCTTTCTTTTTAAAGGGAACTCTTTCCTGCACATCATACAAAACACTGTAAGTCCAGACCAAATTATATTTTCTCTTTTTTTTGGTGATCTTCCTGTGTTGAAAATAAAATATAAAATCTTAACTGTGTGGAATTATTTTGTGATTCTAGATTTACCCAACTTGACTTTATTGAAGCCACAGCTTCACTTGACGTTGCTTCGTTTATTCCAAGCGTCAGAGCAAACTTATCCAAGAACATCATACCTGGTATGAAGTTGACATAAAGTGTGTCATAACATTACATTGATATTTTGGTAATTTAATGGCAGTTTTTTGTTCTTTTTAATTGACTAATCCTTAGATGTTTGGCAGATTTCTGTAGTGATTAGTAATTTGCTAACATTATTTTTTGTCACTTTTTCCTGTTACTTTAGGTTGTGCCATATTCAGTGGGCAGGTAAATTGATTTTTTTCAATCATTTCAAATGTTTGTTTCAATAATCAAGGATTGTTATTCATGTGTGGTTTTTTTCTCCAAAGTGCAATGTTGTCACAGCAAATGGTAAGTCTTTAATTTCATGTTAAAAGTCTGTTCTAAATGGTTTCCTACCAACTGTTGCTTAATTTTAACCACGTTTGATTTCTGTTTTACAGAGTCGAATGTCTGTGTTGGGGTAAACAGGTAATATTTTTAAGTGTTTTTAATAGACTAAAGCAAAAAATAAAAAATAAAAAAGAACAAAAAATGTAAGTTTTGTGTGCATTTTTCTTCGCAGCACAGAGCTTCAGCTTCAGCTCAACAGTGGGAAGATGGGAGGCCGTTTTTGTGACTTTTCTGTGGAGGAATTTGCATGTGCTTCTGTAAGATACTGAGATGAAATAAATAAATATTATAAAAAACATTCAAGGGAAAAAAGTTCATGCTGATTATTTCAACTTTGTCATTTTTAACAGCTTTCAGCATTAACTGCACAGGACTTGGCAGAGATAATGAAATGTAATCGATCGTCCAGCTCAAGCGGGTCCACGCAAGTCTGGAGGCTTCTCCTCAATAAAGCTTCTGGGGTGCTGGACGCAGCTCTGGATCTTCTAACAAACTCAGTATGAAGACATTTATTGAAATTTTACTATAATGCAAGAATTCGGGTAAAAAAAAGAGTAAAAAACAGGTGTAAAAATTGTGATGTATAATTTAGAGAAAAATAATATATCTAATATAACATGGCTTTGGAAATCGTTACTTTTTATGTTTTGTAGACAATCAACCCCATGAACCCTTCAGCTTCAATGATTCTGGACAGCATTCAAGAAATCAAACTTGACCAATTCAGCAATGACACCCTAAATGATCCTTTGACTCTTCAACTGTGGTTCAATATTCGACTTCGTCCGTTCTTGTCTGCTGTTTCCAATGATTTCCTCTCGTGTTTGTCAACAAAAGATTTGCAGTGCAGCTCCTACCAGTATATGTAAGTTCTGTGGCAAATTGGACTTTTCCTGTTGTTAGTTTATACCCAACTTTACAACTTCCCTTGTTTTTTTAATTCCTCTCTGAACTCAGAGTGCAGATTTTAAGTCAAGTTCAGCCACAGATGGCTCTTCCAAGGCAAATCTCTGTGAACACAAACTTCATCAAGATTTACCTGAAAAGGAACAACACTGCAGGTAAGGGGTGTGGTCTTACCAACATTTACTCAAACACTGCCACAGTATTGACATAAATATCATTTATACCCTAAGCACCATTCTATACTTGTATTGTAGACATGTAAAGTTCATTCACAAATTGTAAAGATTGTAGCTGTTAACACCTTCTGCTTTCATATTTTGGTAAAATAGATTTTCTTTTTGTTTCTGTGCTTTAGATCCTGGCTGCATCTTAAACATCAACAGCAGCTCAGAGTGGCTCCAGAACAACGTGGGAGGATTTTCCGTCTTGTTGTCTATTCAAGACATTCAAGAGCTCTACCCACAATTCTCAGCGGTTTGTTATTTTTGGCATTCTTTGTAATCATTTTGTTTATTTGTTTATGTTTTAACTTCTGTCTTTTAACATGCAGATGGAAGCCCTGTCATTTCTGTCTATCAGACAGCTCTCAGAGGTTTTTGTCACAAATGGCCAGATCACAACTATCGATCAGGTTACCATGGTGATGAGTTATGTTCCTGATCAACAACTTGGCTCCTTCTTTGATAATTTCTCACCGGCCATCTTGGTAAGGACATTCTAGAAATCTGTGTTTGATACAAATAAAAATTGATGGAACTAACAATAAAAAAATGTTTTAAGTTAAGTGAATCTGTTACTGTAAGTTACTGTGCATTCCTACATAGTTTAAAAACAGTAGTGAAAGTTTTTGGCTGTTTTCCTTTTTGATTTGTGTTGGAATTTTGTTCTGCAGGGTCGTGAAAACATTCTTCCCTCTACTGTGAGGTCAGCCATGTTGCAGGTTGTGTTTGATCGTGCAAACCTCTCCAGTCCATCAGTCAGTGATGCAGTCGTGTCACTGTGGCTCCAAGTTCGACTCCGCCCCCTGCTGGTGAATTTGGCACCTTACCATGTGACCCCATACTTTAATATACTGGCAGGAAGAAACTGCAGTGTTGAGCAGCGGGGGTGAGTGAAAACTAGAAATATGAGACAGTAGTTTGCTTTTCATCATGTTCAAATTAAACTTCAAAAATATTTTTGAGAACTTTTATAAAAACAAATATTTTATGTTTCTATTTTAGTGTAAATCTTCTCAATCTTACCATCTCATCTCTGAGCAATGACACCCAGACAGAAGTTCAAAGTCGTATCATCCAGGCTCTTCAAGGTAAATAAACCACATGAAGGGGAAGCAATTGTTTTTTTTTCTTTCAGTTTTAATGCTGAAAAGAAAAAAGCGATTTAAAACATTTTTACTTAACAATCTCAACCAAAGTAGGTCCATCACCTCTCCGTTGCTATGGAGACACAAACTACAGCTACAGCTTCTACAGTTTCCTGAGGAGCTCATTCTTGGGATTCCAGTTCCCCAACCTGACCACCTTCTTGTCCCTCATGCCTCCAGACAGAAAGCAACAGGTGTGTGGACATGAAAGCTGTCTGCAGGAAACTCTGAAATAATAGGACAGAAAAACAAAACTCAAGTAACATTTCTTGTATTTGTCTCCCCTGTAGCTGATAAACTCCATGCCTCCATCAGATCTTGGGGATTTCTTGCGTCACACCAATGTTGTTGGACAGGAATCACAGCTTTGTCAACTTTACAGCAGCTACCTCCAGATACCAGTGTTTCTAGAAACTGTATGTAAAACACAAACACACAAAACAATGTGAAGGCACAAAGACTTGAACCTGAATGTTCTTTGCAGGAGTCTCTGCCAGAGCAGGTGAGACAGAGAACTCTGCCTTGCGTCTGGCCCATTGCTCTCAGGAGCTCCAGCAGGTCAGAGGTCAACGCCTGGTTTGATCGAGGTCTCCCCAACTACTTGGTCTTCCTCACAAAGACTCAGATCAACCAAATCACCTCAATCAACGCCTCATGTTTGGCCTTCCAGAAGATGTATGTTTGTTTTTTACAAATCCATTCTCCTGTTGACTGCACGGTGGCACAGTGGTTAGCACTCTTGCCTCACACCAAGAAGGACCTTGGTTCGAGTCCTGGCTGTGAGACCTGAAACAGAACACTAATAGGGGACCTTTCTATGTGGACTTTAAATGTTCTCCCTGTGCATGTGTGGATTCTCTTCAACTTCCTTCCACCGTTCAAAAATGTGCTTCATTGGTCAATTGGCAACTCTAACTCTTTGCCCACAAGTAGTCGGGATAGACTCTGGCAGCCCTGTGAACCCGAAAGGGATAAAACGGCAGAAAATGAATGAATGATTTAACAGTCTCCTGTTACAATAAAGACAAAATATCTGTGTTCTTCTGAAAGTGATTTTCATGAGTTCATTCTGTGTTTTTTCAGTGTTTCTACTCTTGGTTCCTACAACTACTCGGTTACTGACTTCACCAACCAAGATGTGTACAACACCATCAAGCTTTACCTATCATCAGGTCAGTTGATCCTCTTTTAATCCTTGAATATTAAGGACAAGTTTTTCATTTTTACCTCTAACTTTATCAACAGATTTAAACTGGAAACAAAGTTTAGGACTTTATGTTTAATTGTTTTTAGGAGATGCCGTTTGAAATGTTAGATATAGCTTTTATTTTTTGTTTCAAACAGCAACATCACCAAAGTGCTACGACAGCAACAACCCAGAGCTGAACTCTACAGCCTGGTTTGCAGAGTACATCGGCTCTTTCATCACTTTTCTCACTGTGGTGGATCTTCAGTCATTTGGATCTCAACAGGTATTTTTTTCTCATATGGACATTCCTTAAGTACTGTTCTGTTTTTGTTTATTTCAGTTTCAAAGCTTATAGACTGAATTGGTTTCTTCTCTTTTCAGGACCTGCAGGTGTTCACAGTGAATCCTCAGAATCTTCTGCTTCTTAATCAGTATAAGGTGGATGTGACAATAATCATATACTACATTCAGTTGGTTTATCAGCAAGACAACAACTTCAGTCCACTTGGGTAAGTTTGATGCACCAAAATATGTTGTATGTATACCACAAATCTTCCACACATTATTCCACAAAGTATGTGATCTTAAACTGTCCAACCTGTTTTCATTCTCTTTGAAGCCTTCCTTCATTGGGTCAGTGCTTTGCTCCTGGCCGGGTGTTCACTCAGTTGACTTCACAAGAAAGTTTGACGGTTTTGGGAAATGTCAACAGAGTTTGTACAGACCTAGATCCACAGGTAAATAAAACAAGAAGAAAACACAGAGATACTAAAAGTACAGATTTCTCAATACATGTATAAAAATAAAATACAGGAAGACTAAAAAACTGAACAATGTACTGTATAACAAGGGACAACTGATATGAGCAAAATAAAAACTGAAATACAGAGTGGTTTATATGTATTTTATCTAATCCTTAGAAACAAGTTTGATGACAGGTTTATTTCATGTAAAAGTTAGCTAAAGAGTTTTTCTCCTGATATTTGCATGAAAAGAAAAGATAAAACCCAAACCAGACCAACATCACCATCATCATTTGAAAGCTTCTTGATATTTTCATCAACTATTTTAAATGACTGTGTTGAACATTTACACATACAATTTACTGGATTTACCTCTCATGCATTGTTTTTTTCTTTAGATTGCTGCTGCTTTGGCAAGTAATTTTGGTGAGAACATTGATGCCAAAGTTATTTCTGCCCTCGGTAATGAAAGCACCAGCTTGTCCATAAGCCAGATAAAGTCTTTGAAGCCTTCAGACTTGGTGGATTCTCTCAACATTTTCAGCAATGTGATTGGTTGGAGAAAAGGACAGGCCAAAGCCATTATCCTGTCTTTGCTGTCTTCAGGATTTGTACAGGTACTGTGTTAGATTGTGTTTATTAGCAACTAAACAAAAATCATCTTTTTGGACAAAGTGTTTACGTTTATGTATTTTTTGACCTTCTACATCCAATCAGATCAACAGTTCAGCCTCGCTGCTAAACCTGGGCTCCCTCATCTCTGGCGTACCATCAACTGTGTTCAGCAGCATCAGCGGCTCTGATCTTGTCACTGTATCCAGAAACCCCTCAGTCCTGTTCTACATCCTGTCTGCTCCACAGATTGTTCAGCTGACTTTTGTGATACAGGCAAGACAATCTAAATAGAATAGAAGTCTTAGCACTGATAAAGGATTTCAGATCCAAACTATTGCCATTCTGGCCTATTCATAGCTTATATAGAGTTTATAGTATATAGATAATGTAAATCATATAGTATGCAATGTTTCAATGGTGGGCTGTATAAAATATATAGTATTTAGTATACAGCAAGTAATGTATATTTCATAACCCAACTATACTGTATTAATTTTTATGAACCATTAATTAATATATATAGCATAAATTTAGAGCATTTATATAGAAAAAAAACAGTCAAAATGATTTCCTCCAATTTTTTTTTTTACCTCTATAGGTTATTGTTACAGAGTGTTCAAGAGTAGGTTTTTTTTAAACATGTTGCATACCATCTGTTTTGCAATCTGCTTCAAACGTTGCATCATTATTGCACTTGAGATTCACTCTTTGTTTAATTTTAGACAAAAGGTTTGGCTAAATAATGACATTTAGTTATTATATATAAAATTGTCCTGAAATAATTGATGGTACCAAATGTTGTATTGCATTTTTTTTTAACTATGCAACCACAACCACATGTTAAATTACTCATTAATATTTATAAAATGTGTCTTTCTGCTGCTTTTCTTTCTACAGATAATATATTTAAACATCAACAGTTTGCAGATCATAGAAAATGTTCCAGATAATTTGGCTACTGAGATTCCTGGAGTTTACCTGCTGCAGTTCCCAAATGACAGCAGCACAGTCATCAAACTAAATAAAAAGAAATGGAAACCCCAACAGGTAGGTTCACCTGTTAAAAAGTCTGATTTTTTAACATTTTTATGCAAATTCTACAAACTGAATGTGACTTTATTTCTTTATTTTTCATTAGGTTGTACTGTTCTTTGATATAATAGCAGCAAACTCTGAGACAGCCGAGTTGGGAGGTCCAAACAAGTGAGATTCTCCACTTATTATCTTAAAAATGAAGTCAATACTTCATAGAAATGTATTTGCTAATGTGTTCATGTGTTTGTTTGTTTGTTTGTTTGTTTGTTTGTTTGTTTGTTTGTTTGTGTACAGCTTGTCCTCCTCTGTGCTACAAGGGTTTACATGCACAACAGTAAGATCTTTAGGAAAGAGGCAAATCAAGAATCTGATTAAAGCCTGTCGGAGAAAAGGGACAAACAAGGTTCCATTGGTGGAGACTCAGGTAAGATGGCAAAAGAGTGCATGTACTTTATACTTGTTCAGATTTACAACATGACCACACTTATTTTTTTTTTTTTTTTCGTTGTACTTAAAACAAAATGGTGTAATCTAAAGATCAGTTTTTTTAATTGAAATAAAATGTATACTGTTTTGTTTTGCCCAACAGCTGACCTGCATGTACAACCAAATCAAAGAAGAGTCAGATGCCACCAGCTTTTCCCTCTATCCTCCAGATGTGTTGCTTTACTATGAGTAAGAACTTCGCGAAACAATTTCCTTTTTTAAGTACAAAGATGTGGATATTGAAACTCTTGTGTTATCTTATTCTTCCTCCAGTTACTCTCTGGTGCCACGGAGCAGCTGCAGGTCTTATTTTCAAGAGTTGGCTGATGCCGACTTCTCCATCTTTTCTTCAGCACTGACATACAGACGGTCCTCTTTGTTTAATAATGCAAGGAACTGCTTGGTGAGTCTAGAGCAACACCAACAAATTTTTTGACAAAATTCTTGATTGTATTTTACTGTACTGCAAATTTTAGAGAAGTATCCGCAATTAAAGAAAAAAACAGTAATTTATGTAATTTGTCCTCCTTCATTAAGGGAATAACTAGCACAAGTTTAACTGAGGATAATGTATCAGTTTTGGGGAACATGTGCTGCATTCTTGATGGCTCCTACATCCAAAACTCTCATCCATCTATACTGGAACAACTCAAGAACTGTCCAGATCTCACTGTTGGTCAATCAACTGCAGTTATAACCCTTCTGACCAATGGAAATACACCTTATGGGTACGTAAACTGCAGCTTATTGAAATTCTACAATAACAAATAGGAGTTTGTGTCTTTCAAAGACGATAGTGTACTTAAAAAAACGCTTTGTTTGTTATATCACAATCAGAGATCCTTCAACATGGAGTGAACAAACTCTAAAAGACCTTGGGATGCTAACTCTGCATTTGACTTCATCTTTCTATCAGCGCTTTGATCAGGTGAGTAACACGTGCATTCAAGTGTTTAGAAGGGAAGGTCTCATGGATGGAGGATCAAGTTTGAGCTCATAAATGTATTTTCCTTGCAGGACACAAAGCGTAACTTCTTGAAATACTTTCTGAAAGTCTTTGGTAGAGTGAGCAGAGAACAGAGGAAGCAACTGAAGAAGGAGATAAGACAGTCCATCAAAAGTGATTCAGACCAAACTGCAGGTCCGTCTGCCTCTGAAAATGTGTCTTTATCTTGTTGTTTACTTTCTGGTGTAAGTTTTTTCTGATTTATTTTCACAGAGTGCACAGTTGGAATAATCACTCAGGTCACAATCAGTGACCCCACCTTCCCCTTTGACTATAACATCAACCAATTCAACAACTGTCTGTCAGTTTCAACTGTCAAAGACAACTTGGATGGCATCACAGAAAAGGTGGATGAGGTGGAATACCTCAGGATTGTTCTCCAGAAACTGCAAGAGGTATAGCAATGGACTTGTAAAGAAAACATTAAAATAATTTTGGTTGGAGGGCAGAACTGACACTTGGTTTATTTTTTGTGGGTTGCTGGATTTGAAAAAGCATACTTCCAGTTGGAGTTCTTCATGTTTTTAGATATTTCCTTACATTTATTCTCTAATTGGTGTTGCATGCAGTTTTCTTTGTGTTATGTTTTATATGTATTTTGATGCTTTTGTGTTATGTTGTATGGGAAAGTGCTATAAAAATAAAGTTTGATTTGATTTGTTTTACTTTATTTCTGTGCAATTACAGGCTGACAACTCCATCATTCCAGAAGATCAGGTTCAACTCCTCGGTGCAGCTTCTCGAGTTGCCACAGTTCATGATATTCTTTCATGGACCATCAGTAAAATCGACACGCTTGCTGCTTTGATGGACTCTTCAAATGGAGGCTGGGACCCAAACGTAGTGAGCAAACAGAGTCCTTGTGTTGTGACTGTGAACAACATTTAAGGGCTGCTGTTTGATCAGAGCACATTTCTTCTCCTCCAGGCTAAGGTTATCATCTCTAAGTATCTGGCTGTTGGAGGAAACAAACTTAGCAGTGCAGAGCTGAATGTTATTGGGGGACCAAATCTCTGCTCTCTAGATGTGGACGTCATCAGGACTATTTCATCACAAAACTTCAGGTAAGACATGTGAACTCAGTTTGTGTTTAAAATGTCTTATAGTTTAAATATAGTTCTGCAATTTGTCACTGTTCAACACTTGCAGTTCCCAAATCACATTTTCACTTAGAAAATGTGATTTGGGGTACAAGGTTCAAGGCTTTTATATTTTAAAGCTAAAAAAAATTCTAATCTTTGATTTCTTCATTTTGATTTCAAAATGTTGTATTTCAAATTAACCCTTTCAATTTAAAACCTTTTTTTTTTTATTTCTATCTTATCTGTTCATGGTAGCCATGGGGTTAATAGGTCGATTTTTATCATACAAGTAAATGAAAATCTCAGTAAACTAAAATCAAATTAATATAAATAATTAATTTAAAGGTAAACTAATTCTACACATTTCTACAAAAAATATCTTCCTACATATCTTACTGAGAGGCAGCCTTCCCACGTGCTGTTTTTTATACAGTAAGCTAGTCTTCAGTAACAAACAGCTCGATGAAAGGGCAGAGAAACCTGCAGTTGGTGTGGAGAATAAAAAGGAGGGGAGATAAGCCAGAACTTTGTGGAGAACCTGTGTTTGAGACCATGACATCTAATAGAACTCCATTCACTAAAACCAGCTGCTTTGGATCTGTTAAGAAGGTAGCCATGTGATTAAAACATGCGATTTCGTCTTGTTAAAAGCTGAAGAAAAGTCTGAAAATAAAAATATTGTGAAGCATTTTCTTTTTACGTTTATAAATACGGTCAAGGATAGAACGCTTTGCATCATCTACACCTTTACGGGCTTGATAAGCAAACTGTAGGGGGTCAAATTTTCCGAGCAGTGAAGACATTATCTCATTACATGTCACAAAACACTTACCATACACACAACAATCACATGTTTAATTTTCAAGATGTCCTTTAAGGTGGCCACATCAGCCACAAAAGAACTGTAAGACACACTTGCTATCCCTTTAAGATCCGGCCACACCTATCTATGACTCTTTACAGTCCTGGACAACCCTAAAACCTGCACGTAAAACTTTATCAAGCAAATCATGGCATCTTGTTTTAGTTTCTGCTCCTTGTTACATTGATTTCTTCTCCATGGTAAATTGGTTCCATCTGGGGTTCATTATACTTAGTGCATAGATGGCATTTAATGACGGGTGGCAAAAGCCAATCTGCATTAACAGTCAAATTGTCTGGACAATATAGACATTAGCACAATTGTCTTTTGACAAATTTCACTGGGGTGTTGTTGGTTCTTACCAGAACATGCTGTCCTCTCAAAAAGGGGCAGGAAGTAGCTTAGTTAAAGTGACATAGCCAGGAGAACTGCATGAGCAATATTACAAACGTATATTTTTGGAACAATCAACTTGGAATATTATCTTGGGTTTAAACTCTGCTTATGCGCTACAATGTCTCTTTCTCCTGCAGAGAAGTTGACTCTCTGGACATCTCTAGCTGCACTACTGACAAAAAGAAAGAGTTTTTCACTATCTCATTTGAAGCATTCAACCTTACAACAAGCTCAGTTTCTGTTTTTCAGCTCATACAACCATACATCGGTAAGTAAACATTTCCATCTACACACATGCACATAAACATATCCTCACAGAGTTAATTTTTTCCTTTTCCCACAGGAGGTGCAAATGTTAATTATATTCGTAGTTTGGTGGTCTCTGGTGTTAACATGGACCTGGCCACCTTCACCAGTTTGGATGAAAAAGTTGTGCTGGTCAGTGTTATGTTTATGTCTTAACTAGGAATGCTTCTGTTTCTGTGGATATTTTTTACGGCATCAGTGTGAAATATATTTGCTCTTTCCCCCCCAGAGTCTAACCGCAAGTGAAGTTAAAGGTCTGCTTGGCACCAGCCTCCCAGATTTGAAGTCTTATGAAAACCAAACTCTGGTGCAGACCTGGATCAGAAGTCAATACCAGTCGGAGCTTGACATTCTAGGATTGGACCTCCAAGGAGGCAAAGTAGACCCCTCAATTCCTCCATATTACAGTTCTACAACACTATCTACACCCACCATTCTTTCTGAAATGACCATTCTTACAACTACAGGTCAGTACAAAAACAGAGTGGATAAAAATAATTTTAGGATCAGAACTTTTATTTACTAAAGACTCGTGTTCCTTCACCGATGTGTGGTTTTGCACTATTATAAATATGTGCATCAGTTAAATCTGTTATTTCCACAGTTAAAACTATGTCATGTTGAGGAGAGAGCATACAACCTTTCAAATAAGTTTGCATTTCAACATCCAGAAACTGCAAGAAAGAGTAAATGACCCGCCTGCAGCTAACTCATTGATGAGGAATAATGTACACATAAAGACTGAAGCATATTTAAAAATTGTCAAATTGAAGGAAAACTCACTTTTAGCTTCTAGTAAATCGTAAAAAACTGATAACGAAGGATACGACTTACACTTTTTGAGTGTAAATGGATTTTACTCTTTCATACATTTTCTTGATAATAGGTAAAAAATACAGATGATAATGCCAGTAATATTAATATTCATCTGATGAGTGGGCTGCACATGGCGTAGTGGTAAAAGCTCTAACCTCACAGTCAGAGCCCCCTAGCTCAAATGCATGGGTACTCCACCTTCTTCCCACAGTCCAACAATCTTCTTCTTAGGTTAATCGTTATCTCTACATTGTCTTAACGTGTGCATGTAAAGCCTTAGTCACATGCACCTGTACAGGTGCTGCAGGTTTTAGGGTTGTCCAGGACTGTAATGAGTCATAGATAGGTGTGGCCGGATCTTAAAGGGATAGCAGGTGTGTCTTACAGTTCATTTGTGGCTCATTTGGCCACCTTAAAGGACATCTTTAAAATAAAACGTGTGATTGTTGTGTGTATGGTAAGTGTTTTGTGACATATTTGTAAGGATAAAACAAGTTACACAAATGTATGATGTACAGCTGATGCTGTCATATGGTGTCCTTATGGCGCACTCTAGTCATTTGTAAGGGACGTGCACTGGCTCCTCACGTACCGTGCACAGAGTGTGTGTGTGGTATATAAGTGCCCGTGAGATGCCCATAGGGCGCCCACACAAACTTCGCTCTAATTGTCTAAGTTTGTCATTTCTAACAGCCACGTTGTGTGAAGTGATGGCGCAGGAGCAACACCTATTCCTTGAACAGGGCTAATGTGCTCCTTGCACAGGATATGGGGAGGGATAGAAAAACGGAAGAATCCATTAGACAAGCCTGCGCCTCACCTACAGTACTTCCCCCTTACTTACCTTTACGTGTTCCTTAAGTTGTCGCTACAACTGGAACACCTGCAGCATGCACGTAGAATAATACAAGCATGGTAAATGGCTTATACCTGTACAGCCCTTTCCTACCTTCCTTAAAGGCCCGAAGTGCTTTTCAGTCACAGTCTCATTCACACGCTTATGGCGGCTCCACTGCTGAACACTGGTGCCAACCTTTGAACAATAGATGCAATGTGGGGTACAGTGTCTTGCCTAAGGACACTTCGATACATGGCCAAGCAAGGCAGAAATTGAACCTCACACCTTCAGATCAAAGGACAACCAACCTACTGTTGCCATATTTCCTTTTTTAATACCAAAGCATCTATGATTGCCATGAGCATGCATGGACATTTTTTGACTTACGGGTTCACAGGGTTGTCTAGGATTTTTTAAATTTCCTGAGGGCAACTGATTTTCCCATTTATTACCTGCAGACAACAGACTGCCGACCTGTTCAGGGTTTGTCTTGCATTCATTTAACAGGAGCAGGATTGGCTGCAGCAACTCCGTGATCCCAAAAGGGAATCAGCGGGTTCTGAAGATGGACAGATCATAATAGTGTTGGATATATTTTGCAGTCTGAATAATAGACAGAATTACCGTATTCATGCACTGTTTTACCCATTGTAACATACAATGAAGATGTTTAACTAAAGCTCTGTAGCTCTGGGCCAATATTTGAGATCAATGAAAACACTAAACTGAAATATACTTGGTCCACATAGTTCATAAATCTCATCATAATTTTCTCATTTGTTTCTTTTAGGTGACTTCAAAGGACAGGTAAAATGGGATTTTTATTTGCTTTTTTTGTATTAAAAATCTGTTTAAGAAGTAGAACTCTGAAACTGTGGTTACATGTTTTTTTTTCTGAAGTGCCGAGGTATCACAGCAAATGGTGAGTGGTTTTGATGCATGAGGACATTAATTCATAGTAATTAATAGTTTTTAGTTTACACTTTCTAGAAAACTAATGTTTTCCTTTTTTTCACAGAATCAAATACATGTGTTGGAGTAAACAGGTAAACTTTTCTTAAAATTATTTTATAACAAAAATATTTAACTTTAACCTGAAAGCAAAAACCAAATGATATTATTTTGTTCAATTCCAAATTACAGCACAGATCTTCAAGTCTTCCTCAACAGTGGAAAGATGAGCAAACGCTTCTGTAACTTTTCTGTGGAAGAGTTTGCTTGTGCCTCTGTAAGACAGCGACACATTCTAAACTACAGTAGTAAAGGTGGTTCATTTAATGATTTCACTTTCTAATGTTGAACAGCTTTCAGCCTTAACAGCACAGGACCTGGTAGAGATTATGAAGTGTGATCTGTCATCAAACTCAAGTGGGTCCATATCGGCCTGGAATCTTCTCTTCTGTAAAACTTCCGGGATCCTGAATGCAGCTCTGAATCTTCTGACCACTGCAGTATGACTGACTTTTAGTTAAATATTTGGAAACCATTGGAATAAGTTACTACTAAATGGACAAATGACCTTACACTAGAAAATGTATTTCAATATATTATGCACTGTTGAATAGATATTTTTTTACATTTTATTTTTTTTATTTGCATTTTACCAAGCTTACAAACAATGTTTGTATTTGTTGCAGACAATCAACCCCAACAATCCTGCAGTGTCAGTGATTTTGGACAGCATACAAGCAATCAGTCCAGATCTTTTCAGCACAAACACACTGAATAATCTCACTGAGCTGCAGCTGTGGTTTAACGTTCGCCTTCGCCCATTCTTGCCTGCTGTTTCCACCAACTTTCTCTCAATTCTTGCAACAAAGGATTTGCAGTGCAACTCCTACCAATATATGTAAGCAAGACAACAAATATTAGTAGGGAATATACCTGAAAATCTGACTAATTATTTAATTATGTCACAGTATTATATGTTGTGTATTCATCGAATGTCCTACTCATGTGTTTTAAAAAATAGCTTGCAAATATTGAGTGAAGTACAACCTCAGATGACTCTTTCTAAGCAAGAATCTGTGTACACACAATTCATCAAGATCTACCTGAGCAGAAAGGATACTGCAGGTAAGCACAAAAAACTGAAATGCAATGTTATATCTAAAAGATTGCTAAATTACAATGTTCTGTTTTGAATGGGAGCAAAATAAAATGAGTTTTATTTCTTCAATAAAAAGAAAAAAATTGTACCACATTTTGATGAAGATGAAAAAAACTGTAGAATAAATAAATAACCATAAACTATAAAACTGATTTTCCAAGTTTGTAATTAAAACTTTAGGTAAGCGATCTGATTCACAACAAGAAGGCCTTGGTTCAAATCCAACCTTTTCATGTGGAATTTGGATATCACATTTCTCACACATTTCAAAAAACATTTTTTAATGCTTGGTTGATAATTCTAAACTGTCCGGAAATGTGAAAATGAGTGTGCAGGCATGTGAAAGACTGTCGAACTGATCAGGATGTACCCTGGTATTACTAAAATGTAACTGGGTTGGCCCCAGCAGCCCTGCAACCCCAAAGGGATTCAGCTGGATGGATGGATGGATGGATGGATGGATGGATGGATGGATGGATGGATGGATGGATGGATGGATGGATGGATGGATGGATGGGAGAGGTTGTAGCTTGAAATAGTTCTAATATATTTTTATTATTTGTTTCAAACAGCAACATCACCAAAGTGCTACGACAGCAACAACCCAGAGCTGAACTCCACAGCCTGGTTTGCAGAGTACATCGGCTCTTTCATCACTTTTCTCACTGTGGTGGATCTTCAGTCATTTGGATCTCAACAGGTATTTTATCTCATGTGGACATTCCAATAGTACTGTTCTGTTTCTGTTTTTTTCTGTCAGAATAAAACTATATTCACAGTTTCAAAACTGATAGAGTGAATTGGTTTCTTCTCTTTTCAGGACCTGCAGCTGTTCACAGTGAATCCTCAGAATCTTCTGCTTCTTAATCAGTATAAGGTGGATGTGACAATAGTCATCTACTACATTCAGTTAGTTTATCAGCAAGATATCAACTTCAGTCCACTTGGGTAAGTTTGATGCACCAATGTATTTATTATTATTTTTTTTACATATTTTCCATACAGCCACAAATCTTCCACAAAGTATGTGACCTTAAACTGTCCAACCTGTTTTCATTCTCTTTGAAGCCTTCCTTCATTGGGTCAGTGCTTTGCTCCTGGCCGGGTGTTCACTCAGTTGACTTCACAAGAAAGTTTGACGGTTTTGGGAAATGTCAACAGAGTTTGTACAGACATAGATCCACAGGTAAACAAAACAACAAGAAAACACAAAGATACTAAAAGTACAGATTTCTCAATACACGTATAAAAATAAAATACAGGAAGACTAAGAAAACTGAACAATGTACTGTATAACAAGGGACAACTGATATGAGCAAAATAAAAACTGAAATACAGAGTGGTTTATATGTATTTTATCTAATCCTTAGAAACAAGTGTGATGACAGGTTTATTTCAATTAAAGTTAGCTAAAGAGTTTTTCTCCTGATATTTGCATGGAAGGAAAACATGAAACCCAAACAAGACCAACATCACCATCATCATTTGAAAGCTTCTTGTTATTTTCTTCAACTATTTTAAATGACTGTGTTGAACATCTACACATACAATTTACTGGAATTACAACTCATGCATTGTTTTTTTTTAGATTGCTGCTGCCTTGGCAAGTAATTTTGGTAAGAACATTGATGCCAAAGTTATTTCTGCCCTCGGTAATGAAAGCACCAGCTTGTCCATAAGCCAGATAAAGTCTTTGAAGCCTTCAGACTTGGTGGATTCTCTCAACATTCTCAGCAATGTGATTGGTTGGAGAAAAGGACAGGCCAAAGCCATTGTCCTGTCTTTGCTGACGTCAGGATTTGTACAGGTACTGTGTTAGATTGTGTTTATTAGCAACTAAAAAAAAATAATCTTTTTGGACAAAGTGTTTACACTTATGTATTTTTTGACCTTCTACATCCAATCAGATCAACAGTTCAGCCTCGCTGCTAAACCTGGGCTCCCTCATCTCTGGCGTACCATCAACTGTGTTCAGCAGCATCAGCGGCTCTGATCTTGTCACTGTATCCAGAAACCCCTCAGTCCTGTTCTACATCCTGTCTGCTCCACAGATTGTTCAGCTGACTTTTGTGATAAAGGTAAAACAAACACTTTAACAGCACTTGGATATGTCAACTTCAGAACATATTGAGAAGAATATTGTAATGCTAGTCTTTTCAAATAGGAAGTGGCATTGAACAAGACTTTAGGGGATTTAGGTTTTATAATAAGTAATTCAATGCTTGTATTGTTAATTAAACCTCTAAGTTAACCAAATAACAGCGACAATATACAGGAAATTATAATTAACTTGAACAAGTTTCCAAACATACACATTGTATATATTTGGATGAAGAAATAAACACAAAATGACATTAAAGGAAAAGTGAAAAAGGTTTTCTCTGTACCTTTTTTATTTTAAGTAATGGATAGCTTTTGATGGTTTGATGACTGAACTACACTGAGAATGCTCAGGTCTTTTTTCATCATGTTGAGATCAATAAAAAATGTGTTTGACTCACATGGCCTTACATAACTAAACTTCAAATCCACTTTATTGTCAGAAAGAGCTCGTGAAGCTGTGAAATGACTTGTTGATAATTATAATCTGTGTCTTCCTGTTTCTTTTCTTTCTACAGATTATATATTTAAACACCAACAGTTTGCAGATCATAGAAAATGTTCCAGATAATTTGGCCACTGAGATTCCTGGAGTTTACCTGTTGCAGTTCCCAAATGACATCAGCACAGTTATCAGACTAAATAGAAAGAAATGGAAACCCCAACAGGTAGGTTCACCTGTTAAAAACCCATATGTTTTAAAATTTGTATGTAACTTCTGAATACAGAATGTGCCTTTCTTCTTTTCTTTCTTTCTTTCTTTCTTTTTTTTTAGGTTGCATTGTTCTTTGATATAATTGCAGCAAACTCTGATATTGCTGAGCTGGGAGGTCCAAACAAGTGAGATTCTACTTAATAAATTAAAACTTAAGTATATAAGTAATAGAAATGTATTGTAAATATTAATATGTTTGTGTTTGTTTGTTTGTTTGTTTGTTTGTTTGTTTGTTTGTTTGTTTGTTTGTTTGTTTGTGTACAGCTTGTCCTCCTCTGTGCTACAAGGGTTTACATGCACAACAGTAAGATCTTTAGGAAAAAGGCAAATCAAGAATCTGATTAAAGCCTGTCGGAGAAAAGGGACAAACAAGGTTCCATTGGTGGAGACTCAGGTAAGATGATAAGAGTGCATATGTATTTCCTAAATATGTGAATTTGTACAGGTTTAAGCATCAATATTATAGGAAACCCCTGCGGAAATGACAATTATGGCCCCCACTGTCTCTAGGTGTGTGCTGCTTGCATTTATTTGCCACTTGGAGATATCCCTTAATTAATGTTCAAAAATTAAATTCCTTTTTTGTTAATCTGCAGTTTCTTAAGAAATTCCTGAAGTTCTTCCTTTGACACATTTCAAAGTTGCATTATTATCAAGGTTCTTTTAATAGCTGTCAATTCATGTAAATGGAAGGATTTCTTCCTCATTGCTCTATAACCCAGTTGTTGAGATTGAGATGGTGTCACTTTCTTTAGCCAAAGTGTAAGAAGCATGTAAAACTTAAAGGTAAAAAAAGACCTTGCAACCTGGCCATAAATAGTTTTTTAAAAGAGTGTCCAAGTAACTAAAAACACTGTGGTAATCTATGAAGAAACTTCTAGTTTCAGACAATATTTAATTTGGGATACTCTTTTCTTTTGCCCAACAGTTGACCTGCATGTACAACCAAATCAAAGAAGAGTCGGATGCCACCAGCTTTTCCCTCTATCCTCCAGATGTGTTGCTTTACTATGAGTAAGAATCATTTCTTTATACTGTATTATGATCACAAATAAACTTTAGCTTTTTATTAACAAAGACTTCAATGTTGACTGCTGTGTTGTCTTTCTTCCTCCAGTTACTCTCTGGTGCCACGGATCAGCTGCAGGTCTTATTTTCAAGAGTTGGCTGATGCCGACTTCTCCATCTTTTCTTCAGCACTGACATACAAACGGTCTGCTTTGTTTGATAATGCAAGGAACTGCTTGGTGAGTCTAGAGCAAGACCAACAAATTTGAAGACAAAAATCTTTTCAATCATTTACTTGACTGAAATAACAAAATGCCTTAATGTAAATAAGTACTTTAGAAAAAGTTTTGATTAAATATGATTTTATTTTTTGTATATTTCAGATGCAACACATTTTGAGAGAGACTGCAGTTTTTTTTTATAACTATTTATTTTTTACTTTCTTCTGCTTTAAGGGAATAACTAGCACAAGTTTAACTGAGGATAATGTATCAGTTTTGGGGAACATGTGCTGCATTCTTGATGGCTCCTACATCCAAAACTCTCATCCATCTATACTGGAACAACTCAAGAACTGTCCAGATCTCACTGTTGGTCAATCAACTGCAGTTATAACCCTTCTGACCAATGGAAATACACCTTATGGGTACGTAAACTGCAGCTTATTGAAATTCTACAATTACAAATAGGAGTTTGTGTCTTTCAAAGACGATAGTGTACTTAAAAAAACGCTTTGTTTGTTATATCACAATCAGAGATCCTTCAACATGGAATGAACAAACTCTAAAAGACCTTGGGATGCTAACTCTGCATTTGCCTTCATCTTTCTATCAGCACTTTGATCAGGTGAGTAACACGTGCATTCAAGTGTTTAGAAGGGAAGGTCTCATGGATTGAGGATCAAGTTTGAGCTGATAAACGTATTTTCCTTGCAGGACACAAAGCGTAACTTCTTGAAATACTTTCTGAACGTTTTTGGTGGAGTGAGCAGAGAACAGAGGAAGCAACTGAAGAAGGAGATAAGACAGTCCATCAAAAGTGATTCAGACCAGACTGCAGGTCTGTCTGCCTCTGAAAATGTGTCTTTATCTTGTTGTTTACTTTCTGGTGTAAGTTTTTTCTGATTTATTTTCACAGAATGCACAGTTGGAATAATCACTCAGGTCACAATCAGTGACCCCACCTTCCCCTTTGACTATAACATCAACCAATTCAACAACTGTCTGTCAGTTTCAACTGTCAAAGACAACTTGGATGGCATCACAGAAAAGGTGGATGAGGTGGAATACCTCAGGATTGTTCTCCAGAAACTGCAAGACGTAAGCAATGATCCTCTGTAAAACACATTTTTTTTATCACTGATGCTGTGTCATAAACATTTTGATTGGATTGTGTTTGGGCACAATCTTGGGTCAGAGGGGGAACCAACACCCGCTTTTTTCTTGTGGGCTGAGACTTGAACAAGACACATTCCAGCCAGAAATCTCCATTATTGCTTCAATTTTTTTTAGATCCTTTCTTTTTGATTTCAATATAGTATCAATAACATTGCATACAATTGACCATATTTCTGTGCAATTACAGGCTGAAAACTCCATCATTCCAGAAGATCAGGTTCAGCTCCTCGGTGCAATTTCTCGAGTTGCCACAGTTCAGGATATTCTTTCATGGACCATCAGTAAAATCGACACGCTTGCTGCTTTGATGGACTCTTCAAATGGAGGCTGGGACCCAAGCTTAGTGAGCAAACAGAGTCCTTGTGTTGTGACTGTGAACAACATTTAAGGGCTGCTGTTTGATCAGAGCACATTTCTTCTCCTCCAGGCTAAGGTTATCATCTCTAAGTATCTGGCTGTGGGAGGAAACAAACTAGGCAGTGCAGAGCTGAATGTTATTGGGGGACCAAATCTCTGCTCTCTAGATGTGGATGTCATCAGGACTATTTCATCACAAAGCTTCAGGTAAGAAATGATGCAAGGATGACATAAACAGGCGCGACTCAGACATTAGATCTTTGCCGGGGAGTAGCGGTCTTCATGATCTGCACAACAGCTGAAAACTCTTAAAACCCAATAGAAAAAGCCTGAAACCAGAATCAGGAGATTTGCACTGCTTTAACATTTCACACCAAGCCTCTTCCATGGTGCATGGTGGTTACGGGCTCGTCTAGTAGCAGTCCAGCCTAGTGTAAACACTATACGCTAACCCCACATTGAAGAATGTGGTTTTTTAGCGTTTTCTTGGACATGCATCACACGGCCAATGTGAACGTGGCTTGAGGCTTCCATGATCAAAAAAAACTTTAATGGTGGGATGTTTCCAACTGTAAGTTGAAATCAGAGCTTCTCCATGGCCAGGACAAGAGCACTTCTCATGAAGATACACCCTTGGAGGCGCACGTAAAGGACGCACAGACTAGATCAGAACTGCATGAGCAATATTATAAATGTATATTGTTGGAACTATCAACTTGGAATATTATCTTGGGTTTAAACTCTGCTTATGCGCTACAATGTCTCTTTCTCCTGCAGAGAAGTTGACTCTCTGGACATCTCTAGCTGCACTACTGACAAAAAGAAAGAGTTTTTCACTATCTCCTTTGAAGCATTCAACCTTACAACAAGCTCAGTTTCTGTTTTTCAGCTCATACAACCATACATTGGTAAGTAAACATTTCCTTTTACATACATGCACATTAGAATATCCTCACAGAGCTAATTTTTTCCTTTTCCCACAGGAGGTGCAAATGTTAATTATATTCGTAGTTTGGTGGTCTCTGATGTTAACATGGACCTGGCCACCTTCACCAGTTTGGATGAAAACGTTGTGCTGGTCAGTGTAATGTTTATGTCTTAACTATGAATGCTTCTGTTAGTGTGGATATATTTTACGGCATCACTGTGAAATATATCTGCTCTGTTTCCCCCAGAGTCTAACTGCAAGTGAAGTTAAAGGTCTCCTCGGCACCAACCTCCCAGATTTGAAGTCTTATGAAAACCAAACTCTGGTGCAGACGTGGATCAGAAGTCAAAACCAGTCTGAGCTTGATATTCTAAGATTGGGCTTCCTAAAAGGCAAAGTTGAGCCCACGATTCCTCCATATAACAGTTCTACAACAACTTTGTTACCAACAACAACTACTGTAACTGGAGTTAATCCATCACCATCAAGCACAACTGAACCTCCAACTTTAGGATCTACATCAACTTTATCACCTACAACAACTACTGTAACTGGAGTTAATCCATCACCATCAAGCACAACTGAACCTCCAACTTTAGGATCTACATCAACTTTATCTTCAACAACTATGACCTCTATTCTTTCTGAAATGACCAGTTCTGCAACTACAGGTCAGTACAAAAGCAGAGAGCTGACTTATTTATCTGGAAACATTTACACATAGAGAATGCAGCATATTTAAAAATTTAGAATACAAATGAAAAAAAGCAGTTTTTTAGCTCCAGTACATTTCTGAAAACAAACACAGACAGTTAATATTGTGTTTACAAGTTTTTTACTTTACCTTGTTAATAGGTAAAATATACAGAAGATTAGGTAATTAATATTAGTACAGCTATTCACAGCACTGTAACATTGTATTTTAAATAGTAGACAGAACCATTAAATCACAGTATTATTAGGTGGCCATGAAGTACAAATCAAACTAAGAAATCAGTAAGGGCTAAAACCCATTAAAGATCACAGCGACAATTAAAAAAGCAAAACAATTGATGAAAATGCTACATTATATTTTAGATATCAAACCAAAAATCAAGAAAACAAAACACAATTATAAAAAAATGAAACTAAATAAAAATGAAACCTTTCAGAAAACAAAAGTAATTTTCAGAAATCAAAATAAAAAACAGAGAGCAAAATGAAACCGAAAAAGGTTAGTACTGTGGACATTACTAATTGGATGATGATATTCAACTTCATGCCACATAACATTTGATTGGAATGATGGACAAACGTCATTGTCCAATCAGAGATGTTCCATAGTGCCTACCTTTTCCAGTTTTCTATTGTTCCTATTATTCCAATTTTTAACATTTCATTTTGATTCCTGAAAATTACTTTTATTTTTCAAAACATGTCATTTTCATTTTTTCTTTTTTTGGAATTGTCTTTTTGTTTCTGGACATTTCTTTTGATTCCTAAAATGCACTGTTGTTTTATTTAAATTTTATTTCTTTTTAGTTGTCGTTGTGATTTTCAATGTGTTATTGCGTCTAGTGGTTTTTTGGTGTGATTTGCATTTCAGGGCCACTGTAGTTTTACCTATTGTAACAAAACAATGAAGATGTTTGGCTAAAGCCTTGTTGCTCTGGGCCGTTATTTGAGATCAGTCAAAACACAAAATGGACTTATAGCCTACTTGGTCCACGTAATTCATTTTTCTTATTACAATTTTCTTATTTGTTTCTTTTAGATGACAACAAAGGAAAGGTAAATGGCATTTGTTTTTGTTTTTTTATCATTTAAAAATGTCTATTTTGAATAGCACTCTAAAAATGTCCTACATGTTTTTTTCTGAAGTGCCGAGGTATCACAGAAAATGGTGAGTGGTTTTGATGCATGAGGACATTAATTCATAGTAATTAATAGTTTTTAGTTTACACTTTCTAGAAAACTAATGTTTTCCTTTTTTTCCACAGAATCAAATACATGTGTTGGAGTAAACAGGTAAACTTTTATTAAAATTATTTTATAACAAAAATATTTAACTTTAACCTGAAAGCAAAAACCAAATAATATTATTATGTTCAATTCCAAATTACAGCACAGATCTTCAAGTCTTCCTCAACAGTGGAAAGATGAGCAAACGCTTCTGTAACTTTTCTGTGGAAGAGTTTGCTTGTGCCTCTGTAAGACAGCGACACATTAGAAACTACTGTAGTAAAGGTGGTTCATTTAATGATTTCACTTTCTAATGTTGAACAGCTTTCAGCCTTAACAGCACAGGACCTGGTAGAGATTCTGAAGTGTGATCTGTCATCAAACTCAAGTGGGTCCATATCGGCCTGGAATCTTCTCTTCTGTAAAACTTCCGGGATCCTGAATGCAGCTCTGAATCTTCTGACCACTGCAGTATGACTGACTTTTAGTTAAATATTTGGAAACCATTGGAATAAGTTACTACTAAATAGACATTTGACCTTACACTAGAAAATGTATTTCAATATATTATGCACTGTTGAATAGATATTTTTTTACATTTTATTTTTTTTATTTGCATTTTACCAAGCTTACAAACAATGTTTGTATTTGTTGCAGACAATCAACCCCAACAATCCTGCAGTGTCAGTGATTTTGGACAGCATACAAGCAATCAGTCCAGATCTTTTCAGCACAAACACACTGAATAATCTCACTGAGCTGCAGCTGTGGTTTAACGTTCGCCTTCGCCCATTCTTGCCTGCTGTTTCCACCAACTTTCTCTCAATTCTTGCAACAAAGGATTTGCAGTGCAACTCCTACCATTATATGTAAGCAATGCAACAAATATTAGTAGGGAATATACCTGAAAATCTGACTAATTATTTTATAATGTCACAGTATTATATGTTGTGTATTCATCGAATGTCCTACTCATGTGTTTTAAAAAATAGCTTGCGAATATTGAGTGAAGTACAACCTCAGATGACTCTTTCTAAGCAAGAATCTGTGTACACACAATTCATCAAGATCTACCTGAGCAGAAAGGATACTGCAGGTAAGCACAAAAAACTGAAATGCAATGTTATATCTAAAAGATTGCTAAATTACAATGTTCTGTTTTGAATGGGAGCAAAATAAAATGAGTTTTTTGTCTTCAATAAAAAGAAAAAAATTGTACCACATTTTGATGAAGATGAAAAAAAAATGTAGAATAAATAAATAACCATAAACTATAAAACTGATTTTCCAAGTTTGTAATTAAAACTTTAGGTAAGCGCTCTGATTCACATCAAGAAGGCCTTGGTTCAAATCCAACCTTTTCATGTGGAATTTGGATAGCACATTTCTCACACATTTCAAAAAACTTTTTTTAATGCTTGGTTGATAATTCTAAACTGTCCTGAAATGTGAAAATGAGTGTGCAGGCATGTGAAAGACTGTCGAACTGATCAGGATGTACCCTGGTATTACTAAAATGTAACTGGGTTGGCCCCAGCAGCCCTGCAACCCCAAAGGGATTCAGCTGGATGGATGGATGGATGGATGGATGGATGGATGGATGGATGGATGGATGGATGGATGGATGGATGGATGGATGGATGGATGGATGGATGGATGGATGGATGGATGGATGGATGGGAGAAGTTGTAGCTTGAAATAGTTCTAATATATTTTTATTATTTGTTTTAAACAGCAACATCACCAAAGTGCTACGACAGCAACAACCCAGAGCTGAACTCCACAGCCTGGTTTGCAGAGTACATCGGCTCTTTCATCACTTTTCTCACTGTGGTGGATCTTCAGTCATTTGGATCTCAACAGGTATTTTATCTCATGTGGACATTCCTAAAGTACTGTTCTGTTTCTGTTTTTTTCTGTCAGAATAAAACCATATCCACAGTTTCAAAGCTGATAGAGTGAATTGGTTTCTTCTCTTTTCAGGACCTGCAGCTGTTCACAGTGAATCCTCAGAATCTTCTGCTTCTTAATCAGTATAAGGTGGATGTGACAATAGTCATCTACTACATTCAGTTAGTTTATCAGCAAGACATCCACTTCAGTCCACTTGGGTAAGTTTAACACACCAATGTATTTATTTATTTATTTATTTATTTTTACATATTTTCCATACAGCCACAAATCTTCCACAAAGTATGTGACCTTAAACTGCCCAACCTGTGTTCATTCTCTTTGAAGCCTTCCTTCATTGGGTCAGTGCTTTGCTCCTGGCCGGGTGTTCACTCAGTTGACTTCACAAGAAAGTTTGACGGTTTTGGGAAATGTCAACAGAGTTTGTACAGACCTAGATCCACAGGTAAATAAAACAAGAAGAAAACACAGAGATACTAAAAGTACAGATTTCTCAATACATGTATAAAACTAAAATACAAGAAGACTAAAAAACTGAACAATGTACTGTATAACAAGGGACAACTGATATGAGCAAAATAAAAACTGAAGTACAGAGTGGTTTATATGTATTTTATCTAATCCTTAGAAACAAGTTTGATGACAGGTTTATTTCATGTAAAAGTTAGCTAAAGAGTTTTTCTCCTGATATTTGCATGGAAGGAAAACATGAAACCCAAACCAAACCAACATCACCATCATCATTTGAAAGCTTCTTGATATTTTCTTCAACTATTTTAAATGACTGTGTTGAACATCTACACATACAATTTACTGGAATTACAACTCATGCATTGTTTTTTATAGATTGCTGCTGCCTTGGCAAGTAATTTTGGTGAGAACATTGATGCCAAAGTTATTTCTGCCCTCGGTAATGAAAGCACCAGCTTGTCCATAAGCCAGATAAAGTCTTTGAAGCCTTCAGACTTGGTGGATTCTCTCAACATTCTCAGCAATGTGATTGGTTGGAGAAAAGGACAGGCCAAAGCCATTATCCTGTCTTTGCTGTCTTCAGGATTTGTACAGGTACTGTGTTAGATTGTGTTTATTAGCAACTAAACAAAAATCATTGGACAAAGTGTTTACGTTTATGTATTTTTTGACCTTCTACATCCAATCAGATCAACAGTTCAGCCTCGCTGCTAAACCTGGGCTCCCTCATCTCTGGCGTACCATCAACTGTGTTCAGCAGCATCAGCGGCTCTGATCTTGTCACTGTATCCAGAAACCCCTCAGTCCTGTTCTACATCCTGTCTGCTCCACAGATTGTTCAGCTGACTTTTGTGATACAGGTAAAACAAACACTTGAACAGCACTTGGATATGTCAACTTCAGAACATATTAAGAAGAATATTGTAATGCTAGTCTTTTCAAATATGAAGTGGCATTGAACAAGACTTTAGGGGATTTAGGTTTTATAATAAGTAATTCAATGCTTGTATTGTTAATTAAACCTCAAAGTTAACCAAATAACAGCGAAATAATGTGAGTCAAAAAATGTGTTTGACTCACATGGCCTTACATAATTAAACTTCAAATCTACTTTATTGTCAGAAAGAGCTCGTGAAGCTGTGAAATGACTTGTTGATATTTATAATCTGTGTCTTCCTGCTTCTTTTCTTTCTACAGATTATATATTTAAACACCAACAGTTTGCAGATCATAGAAAATGTTCCAGATAATTTGGCTACTGAGATTCCTGGAGTTTACCTGCTGCAGTTCCCAAATGACATCAGCACGGTCATCAAACTAAATAGAAAGAAATGGAAACCCCAACAGGTAGGTTCACCTGTTAAAAAGTCTGATTTTTCAACATTTTCATGTAAATTCTACAAATTAAATGTGACTTTATTTCTTTATTTTTTTCTAGGTTGTACTGTTCTTTGATATAATAGCAGCAAACTCTGAGACAGCTGAGCTGGGAGGTCCAAACAAGTGAGATTCTCCCCTTAATAACTTAAACATTTAAGTTAATAAGTCAAAGAAATGTATTTGCTAATGTGTTCATGTGTTTGTTTGTTTGTTTGTTTGTTTGTTTGTTTGTTTGTTTGTTTGTACAGCTTGTCCTCCTCTGTGCTACAAGGGTTTACATGCACAACAGTAAGATCTTTAGGAAAGAGACAAATCAAGAATCTGATTAAAGCCTGTCGGAGAAAAGGGACAAACAAGGTTCCATTGGTGGAGACTCAGGTAAGATGATAAGAATGCATATGTATTTCCTAAATATGTGTATTTGTACAGGTTCAAGCATCAATATTATAGGAAACCCCTGCGGAAATGACAATTATGGCCCCCACTGTCTCTAGGTGTGTGCTGCTTGCATTTATTTGCCACTTGGAGATATCCCTTAATTAATGTTCAAAAATTAAATTCCTTTTTTGTTAAACTGCAGTTTCTTAAGACTTTCCTGAAGTTCTTCCTTTGACACATTTCAAAGTTGCATTATTATCAAGGTTCTTTTAATAGCTGTCAATTCATGTAAATGGAAGGATTTCTTCCTCATTGCTCTATAACCCAGTTGTTGAGATTGAGATGGTGTCACTTTCTTTAGCCAAAGTGTAAGAAGCATGTAAAACTTAAAGGTAAAAAAAGACCTTGCAACCTGGCCATAAATAGTTTTTTAAAAGAGTGTCCAAGTAACTAAAAACACTGTGGTAATCTATGAAGAAACTTCTAGTTTCAGACAATATTTAATTTGGGATACTCTTTTCTTTTGCCCAACAGTTGACCTGCATGTACAACCAAATCAAAGAAGAGTCGGATGCCACCAGCTTTTCCCTCTATCCTCCAGATGTGTTGCTTTACTATGAGTAAGAATCATTTCTTTATACTGTATTATGATCACAAATAAACTTTAGCTTTTTATTAACAAAGACTTCAATGTTATGACTGCTGTTTTCTCTTTCTTCTTCCAGTTACTCTCTGGTGCCACGGAGCAGCTGCAGGTCTTATTTTCAAGAGTTGGCTGATGCCGACTTTTCCATTTTTTCTCCAGCACTGACATACAGACAGTCTGCTTTGTTTGATAATGCAAGGAACTGCTTGGTGAGTCTAGAGCAAGACCAACAAATTTGAAGACAAAAATCCTTTCAATCATTTACTTGACTGTAATAACAAAATGCCTTAATGTAAATAAGTACCTTAGAAAAAGTTTTGATTAAATATGATATTATTTTTTGTATATGTCAGATGCAACACATTTTGAGAGAGACTGCATTTTTTTTTATAGCTATTTATGTTTTACTTTCTTCTGCTTTAAGGGAATAACTAGCACAAGTTTAACTGAGGATAATGTATCAGTTTTGGGGAACATGTGCTGCATTCTTGATGGCTCCTACATCCAAAACTCTCATCCATCTATACTGGAACAACTCAAGAACTGTCCAGATCTCACTGTTGGTCAATCAACTGCAGTTATAACCCTTCTGACCAATGGAAATACACCTTATGGGTACGTAAACTGCAACTTATTGAAATTCTACAATTACAAATAGGAGTTTGTGTCTTTCAAAGACGATAGTGTACTTAAAAAAACGCTTTGTTTGTTATATCACAATCAGAGATCCTTCAACATGGAGTGAACAAACTCTAAAAGACCTTGGGATGCTAACTCTGCATTTGCCTTCATCTTTCTATCAGCACTTTGATCAGGTGAGTAACACGTGCATTCAAGTGTTTAGAAGGGAAGGTCTCATGGATGGAGGATCAAGTTTGAGCTGATAAATGTATTTTCCTTGCAGGACACAAAGCGTAACTTCTTGAAATACTTTCTGAAAGTCTTTGGTAGAGTGAGTAGAGAACAGAGGAAGCAACTGAAGAAGGAGATAAGACAGTCCATCAAAAGTGATTCAGACCAAACTGCAGGTCTGTCTGCCTCTGAAAATGTGTCTTTATCTTGTTGTTTACTTTCTGGTGTAAGTTTTTTCTGATTTATTTTCACAGAGTGCACAGTTGGAATAATCACTCAGGTCACAATCAGTGACCCCACCTTCCCCTTTGACTATAACATCAACCAATTCAACAACTGTCTGTCAGTTTCAACTGTCAAAGACAACTTGGATGGCATCACAGAAGAGGTGGATGAGGTGGAATACCTCAGAATTGTTCTCCAGAAACTGCAAGACGTAAGCAATGATCCTCTGTAAAACACATTTGTTTTATCACTGATGCTGTGTCATATACATTTTGATTGGATTGTGTTTGGGCACAATCTTGGGTTAGAGGGGGAACCAACACCCGCTTTTTTCTTGTGGGCTGAGACTTGAACAAGACACATTCCAGCCTGAAATCTCCATTATTGCTTCAATTTTTTTAGATCCTTTCTTTTTGATTTCAATATAGTATCAATAACATTGCATACAATTGACCATATTTCTGTGCAATTACAGGCTGAAAACTCCATCATTCCAGAAGATCAGGTTCAGCTCCTAAGTGCAGCTTCTCGAGTTGCCACAGTTCAAGATATTATTTCATGGACCATCAGTAAAATCGACACGCTTGCTGCTTTGATGGACTCTTCAAATGGAGGCTGGGACCCAAGCTTAGTGAGCAAACAGAGTACTTGTGTTGTGACTGTGTACAGCATTTAAGGGCTGCTGTTTGATCAGAGCACATTTCTTCTCCTCCAGGCTAAGGTTATCATCTCTAAGTATCTGGCTGTGGGAGGAAACAAACTAGGCAGTGCAGAGCTGAATGTTATTGGGGGACCAAATCTGTGCTCTCTAGATGTGGATGTCATCAGGACTATTTCATCACAAAGCTTCAGGTAAGAAATGATGCATGGATGACATAAACAGGCGCGACTCAGACATTAGATCCTTGCCGGGGAGTAGCGGGGTCTTCATGATCTGCACGACAGCTGAAAACTCTTAAAACCCAATAGAAAAAGCCTGAAACAAGAATCAGGAGATTTGCACTGCTTTAACATTTCACACCAAGCCTCTTCCATGGTGCATGGTGGATACGGGCTCGTCTAGTAGCAGTCCAGCCTAGTGTAAACACTATACGCTAACCCCACATTGAAGAATTTGTTTTTTTAGCATGTTCTTGGACATGCATCACACGGCCAATGTGAACGTGGCTTGAGGCTTTCATGATCAAAAAAAACTTTAATGGTGGGATGTTTCCAACTGTAAGTTGAAATCAGAGCTTCTCCATGGCCAGGACAAGAGCACATCTCATGAAGATACACCCTTGGAGGCGCACGTAAAGGACGCACAGACTAGATCAGAACTGCATGAGCAATATTATAAATGTATATTGTTGGAACTATCAACTTGGAATATTATCTTGGGTTTAAACTCTGCTTATGCGCTACAATGTCTCTTTCTCCTGCAGAGAAGTTGACTCTCTGGACATCTCTAGCTGCACTACTGACAAAAAGAAAGAGTTTTTCACTATCTCCTTTGAAGCATTCAACCTTACAACAAGCTCAGTTTCTGTTTTTCAGCTCATACAACCATACATTGGTAAGTAAACATTTCCATCTACACACATGCACATAAGAATATCCTCACAGAGCTAATTTTTTCCTTTTCCCACAGGAGGTGCAAATGCTAATTATATTCGTAGTTTGGTGGTCTCTGATGTTAACATGGACCTGGCCACCTTCACCAGTTTGGATGAAAACGTTGTGCTGGTCAGTGTTATGTTTATGTCTTAACTATGAATGCTTCTGTTTCTGTGGATATATTTTACGGCATCACTGTGAAATATATCTGCTCTGTTCCCCCCAGAGTCTAACTGCAAGTGAAGTTAAAGGTCTCCTCGGCACCAACCTCCCAGATTTGAAGTCTTATGAAAACCAAACTCTGGTGCAGACGTGGATCAGAAGTCAAAACCAGTCTGAGCTTGATATTCTAAGATTGGGCTTCCTAAAAGGCAAAGTTGATCCCACGATTCCTCCATATAACAGTTCTACAACAACTTTGTTACCAACAACAACTACTGTAACTGGAGTTAATCCATCACCATCAACCACAACTGAACCTCCAACTTTAGGACCTACATCAACTTTATCTTCAACAACTATGACCTCTATTCTTTCTGAAATGACCAGTTCTGCAACTACAGGTCAGTACAAAAGCAGAGAGCTGACTTATTTATCTGGAAACATTTACACATAGAGAATGCAGCATATTTAAAAATTTAGAATACAAATGAAAAAAAGCAGTTTTTTAGCTCCAGTACATTTCTGAAAACAAACACAGACAGTTAATATTGTGTTTACAAGTTTTTTACTTTACCTTGTTAATAGGTAAAATATACAGAAGATTAGGTAATTAATATTAGTACAGCTATTCACAGCACTGTAACTACATTGTATTTTAAATAGTAGACAGAACCATTAAATCACAGTATTATTAGGTGGCCATGAAGTACAAATCAAACTAAGAAATCAGTAAGGGCTAAAACCCATTAAAGATCACAGCGACAATTAAAAAAGCAAAACAATTGATGAAAATGCTACATTATATTTTTGATAATCAAACCAAAAATCAAGAAAACAAAACACAATTATAAAAAAATGAAACTAAATAAAAATGAAACCTTTCAGAAAACAAAAGTAATTTTCAGAAATCAAAATAAAAAACAGAGAGCAAAATGAAACCGAAAAAGGTTAGTACTGTGGACATTACTAATTGGATGATGATATTCAACTTCATGCCACATAACATTTGATTGGAATGATGGACAAACGTCATTGTCCAATCAGAGATGTTCCATAGTGCCTACCTTTTCCAGTTTTCTATTGTTCCTATTATTCCAATTTTTAACATTTCATTTTGATTCCTGAAAATTACTTTTATTTTTCAAAACATGTCATTTTCATTTTTTCTTTTTTTGGAATTGTCTTTTTGTTTCTGGACATTTCTTTTGATTCCTAAAATGTACTGTTGTTTTATTTAAATTTTATTTCTTTTTAGTTGTCGTTTTGATTTTCAATGTGTTATTGCGTCTAGTGGTTTTTTGGTGTGATTTGCATTTCAGGGCCACTGTAGTTTTACCTATTGTAACAAAACAATGAAGATGTTTGGCTAAAGCCTTGTTGCTCTGGGCCGTTATTTGAGATCAGTCAAAACACAAAATGGACTTATAGCCTACTTGGTCCACGTAATTCATTTTTCTTATTACAATTTTCTTATTTGTTTCTTTTAGATGACAACAAAGGAAAGGTAAATGGCATTTGTTTTTGTTTTTTTTATCATTTAAAAATGTCTATTTTGAATAGCACTCTAAAAATGTCCTACATGTTTTTTTCTGAAGTGCCGAGTTATCACAGCAAATGGTGAGTGGTTTTGATGCATGAGGACATTAATTCATAGTAATTAATAGTTTTTAGTTTACACTTTCTAGAAAACTAATGTTTTCCTTTTTTTCACAGAATCAAATACATGTGTTGGAGTAAACAGGTAAACTTTTCTTAAAATTATTTTATAACAAAAATATTTAACTTTAACCTGAAAGCAAAAACCAAATGGTATTATTTTGTTCAATTCCAAATTACAGCACAGATCTTCAAGTCTTCCTCAACAGTGGAAAGATGAACGGACGCTTCTGTAACTTTTCTGTGGAAGAGTTTGCTTGTGCCTCTGTAAGACAGCGACACATTCTAAACTACAGTAGTAAAGGTGGTTCATGTAATGATTTCACTTTCTAATGTTGAACAGCTTTCAGCCTTAACAGCACAGGACCTGGTAGAGATTATGACGTGTGATCTGTCATCAAACTCAAGTGGGTCCATATCGGCCTGGAATCTTCTCTTCTGTAAAACTTCCAGGATCCTGAATGCAGCTCTGAATCTTCTGACCACTGCAGTATGACTGACTTTTAGTTAAATATTTGGAAACCATTGGAATAAGTTACTACTAAATAGACATTTGACCTTACACTAGAAAATGTATTTCAATATATTATGCACTGTTGAATAGATATTTTTTTACATTTTATTTTTTTTTATTTGCATTTTACCAAGCTTACAAACAATGTTTGTATTTGTTGCAGACAATCAACCCCAACAATCCTGCAGTGTCAGTGATTTTGGACAGCATACAAGCAATCAGTCCAGATCTTTTCAGCACAAACACACTGAATAATCTCACTGAGCTGCAGCTGTGGTTTAACGTTCGCCTTCGCCCGTTCTTGCCTGCTGTTTCCACCAACTTTCTCTCAATTCTTGCAACAAAGGATTTGCAGTGCAGCTCCTACCAATATATGTAAGCAAGACAACAAATATTAGTAGGGAATATACCTGAAAATCTGACTAATTATTTAATTATGTCACAGTATTATATGTTGTGTATTCATCGAATGTCCTACTCATGTGTTTTAAAAAATAGCTTGCAAATATTGAGTGAAGTACAACCTCAGATGACTCTTTCTAAGCAAGAATCTGTGTACACACAATTCATCAAGATCTACCTGAGCAGAAAGGATACTGCAAGTAAGCACAAAAAACTGAAATGCAATGTTATATCTAAAACATTGCTAAATTACAATGTTCTGTTTTGAATGGGAGCAAAATAAAATGAGTTTTTTGTCTTCAATAAAAAGAAAAAAATTGTACCACATTTTGATGAAGATGAAAAAAAACTGTAGAATAAATAAATAACCATAAACTATAAAACTGATTTTCCAAGTTTGTAATTAAAACTTTAGGTAAGCGCTCTGATTCACATCAAGAAAGCCTTGGTTCAAATCTAACCTTTTCATGTGGAATTTCGATAGCACATTTCTCACACATTTCAAAAAACATGTTTTAATGCCTGATTGATAATTCTAAACTGTCCGGAAATGTGAAAATGAGTGTGCAGGCATGTGAAAGACTGTCGAACTGATCAGGATGTACCCTGGTATTACTAAAATGTAACTGGGTTGGCCCCAGCAGCCCTGCAACCCCAAAGGGATTCAGCTGGATGGATGGATGGATGGATGGATGGATGGATGGGAGAGGTTGTAGTTTGAAATAGTTCTAATATATTTTTATTATTTGTTTCAAACAGCAACATCATCAAAGTGCTACGACAGCAACAACCCAGAGCTGAACTCCACAGCCTGGTTTGCAGAGTACATCGGCTCTTTCATCACTTTTCTCACTGTGGTGGATCTTCAGTCATTTGGATCTCAACAGGTATTTTATCTCATATGGACATTCCAATTGTACTGTTCTGTTTCTGTTTTTTTCTGTCAGAATAAAACCATATCCACAGTTTCAAAGCTGATAGAGTGAATTGGTTTCTTCTCTTTTCAGGACCTGCAGCTGTTCACAGTGAATCCTCAGAATCTTCTCCTTCTTAATCAGTATAAGGTGGATGTGACAATAGTTATCTACTACATTCAGTTAGTTTATCAGCAAGATATCCACTTCAGTCCACTTGGGTAAGTTTAACACACCAATGTATTTATTTATTTATTTATTTTTACATATTTTCCATACAGCCACAAATCTTCCACAAAGTATGTGATCTTAAACTGTCCAACCTGTTTTGAAGCCTTCCTTCATTGGGTCAGTGCTTTGCTCCTGGCCGGGCGTTCACTCAGTTGACTTCACAAGAAAGTTTGACGGTTTTGGGAAATGTCAACAGAGTTTGTACAGACCTAGATCCACAGGTAAATAAAACAATAAGAAAACACAAAGATACTAAAAGTACAGATTTCTCAATACATGTATAAAAATAAAATACAGGAAGACTAAGAAAACTGAACAATGTACTGTATAACAAGGGACAACTGATATGAGCAAAATAAAAACTGAAGTACAGAGTGGTTTATATGTATTTTATCTTATCCTTAGAAACAAGTTTGATGACAGGTTTATTTCAATTAAAAGTTAGCTAAAGAGTTTTTCTCCTGATATTTGCATGGAAGGAAAACATGAAACCCAAACAAGACCAACATCACCATCATCATTTGAAAGCTTCTTGTTATTTTCTTCAACTATTTTAAATGACTGTGTTGAACATTTACACATACAATTTACTGGAATTACAACTCATGCATTGTTTTTTTTAGATTGCTGCTGCCTTGGCAAGTAATTTTGGTAAGAACATTGATGCCAAAGTTATTTCTGCCCTCGGTAATGAAAGCACCAGCTTGTCCATAAGCCAGATAAAGTCTTTGAAGCCTTCAGACTTGGTGGATTCTCTCAACATTCTCAGCAATGTGATTGGTTGGAGAAAAGGACAGGCCAAAGCCATTGTCCTGTCTTTGCTGTCGTCAGGATTTGTACAGGTACTGTGTTAGATTGTGTTTATTAGCAACTAAACAAAAATCATCTTTTTGGACAAAGTGTTTACACTTATGTATTTTTTGACCTTCTACATCCAATCAGATCAACAGTTCAGCCTCGCTGCTAAACCTGGGCTCCCTCATCTCTGGCGTACCATCAACTGTGTTCAGCAGCATCAGCGGCTCTGATCTTGTCACTGTATCCAGAAACCCCTCAGTCCTGTTCTACATCCTGTCTGCTCCACAGATTGTTCAGCTGACTTTTGTGATAAAGGTAAAACAAACACTTGAACAGCACTTGGATATGTCAACTTCAGAACATATTAAGAAGAATATTGTAATGCTAGTCTTTTCAAATAGGAAGTGGCATTGAACAAGACTTTAGGGGATTTAGGTTTTATAATAAGTAATTCAATGCTTGTATTGTTAATTAAACCTCTAAGTTAACCAAATAACAGCGACAATATACAGGAAATTATAATTAACTTGAACAAGTTTCCAAACATACACATTGTATATATTTGAATGAAGAAAAAAACACAAAATGACATTAAAGGAAAAGTGAAAAAGGTTTTCTCTGTACCTTTTTTATTTTAAGTAATGGATAGCTTTTGATGGTTTGATGACTGAACTTCACTGAGAATGCTCAGGTCTTTTTTCATCATGTTGAGATCAATAAAAAATGTGTTTGACTCACATGGCCTAACATAACTAAACTTCAAATCCACTTTATTGTCAGAAAGAGCTCGTGAAGCTGTGAAATGACTTGTTGATAATTATAATCTGTGTCTTCCTGTTTCTTTTCTTTCTACAGATTATATATTTAAACACCAACAGTTTGCAGATCATAGAAAATGTTCCAGATAATTTGGCCACTGAGATTCCTGGAGTTTACCTGTTGCAGTTCCCAAATGACATCAGCACAGTTATCAGACTAAATAGAAAGAAATGGAAACCCCAACAGGTAGGTTCACCTGTTAAAAACCCATATGTTTTAAAATTTGTATGTAACTTCTGAATACAGAATGTGCCTTTCTTCTTTTCTTTCTTTCTTTCTTTCTTTTTTTTTAGGTTGCATTGTTCTTTGATATAATTGCAGCAAACTCTGAGATTGCTGAGCTGGGAGGTCCAAACAAGTGAGATTCTACTTAATAAATTAAAACTTAAGTATATAAGTAATAGAAATGTATTGTAAATATTAATATGTTTGTGTTTGTTTGTTTGTTTGTTTGTTTGTTTGTTTGTGTACAGCTTGTCCTCCTCTGTGCTACAAGGGTTTACATGCACAACAGTAAGATCTTTAGGAAAAAGGCAAATCAAGAATCTGATTAAAGCCTGTCGGAGAAAAGGGACAAACAAGGTTCCATTGGTGGAGACTCAGGTAAGATGATAAGAGTGCATATGTATTTCCTAAATATGTGAATTTGTACAGGTTTAAGCATCAATATTATAGGAAACCCCTGCGGAAATGACAATTATGGCCCCCACTGTCTCTAGGTGTGTGCTGCTTGCATTTATTTGCCACTTGGAGATATCCCTTAATTAATGTTCAAAAATTAAATTCCTTTTTTGTTAATCTGCAGTTTCTTAAGAAATTCCTGAAGTTCTTCCTTTGACACATTTCAAAGTTGCATTATTATCAAGGTTCTTTTAATAGCTGTCAATTCATGTAAATGGAAGGATTTCTTCCTCATTGCTCTATAACCCAGTTGTTGAGATTGAGATGGTGTCACTTTCTTTAGCCAAAGTGTAAGAAGCATGTAAAACTTAAAGGTAAAAAAAAAGACCTTGCAACCTGACCATAAATAGTTTTTTAAAAGTGTCCAAGTAACTAAAAACACTGTGGTAATCTATGAAGAAACTTCTAGTTTCAGACAATATTTAATTTGGGATACTCTTTTCTTTTGCCCAACAGTTGACCTGCATGTACAACCAAATCAAAGAAGAGTCGGATGCCACCAGCTTTTCCCTCTATCCTCCAGATGTGTTGCTTTACTATGAGTAAGAATCATTTCTTTATACTGTATTATGATCACAAATAAACTTTAGCTTTTTATTAACAAAGACTTCAATGTTATGACTGCTGTTTTCTCTTTCTTCCTCCAGTTACTCTCTGGTGCCACGGAGCAGCTGCAGGTCTTATTTTCAAGAGTTGGCTGATGCCGACTTCTCCATCTTTTCTTCAGCACTGACATACAGACGGTCTGCTTTGTTTGATAATGCAAGGAACTGCTTGGTGAGTCTAGAGCAAGACCAACAAATTTGAAGACAAAAATCCTTTCAATCATTTACTTGACTGAAATAACAAAATGCCTTAATGTAAATAAGTACTTTAGAAAAAGTTTTGATTAAATATGATTTTATTTTTTGTATATGTCAGATGCAAAGTAAAAAAGGGTCCATTAATCAGTTAAATTACAATTTTGTATCAACATTTTGAGAGACTGCAGTTTTTTTTTATTACTACTTATGTTTTACTTTCTTTTGCTTTAAGGGAATAACTAGCACAAGTTTAACTGAGGATAATGTATCAGTTTTGGGCAACATGTGCTGCATTCTTGATGGCTCCTACATCCAAAACTCTCATCCATCTATACTGGAACAACTCAAGAACTGTCCAGATCTCACTGTTGGTCAATCAACTGCAGTTATAACCCTTCTGACCAATGGAAATACACCTTATGGGTACGTAAACTGCAGCTTATTGAAATTCTACAATTACAAATAGGAGTTTGTGTCTTTCAAAGACGATAGTGTACTTAAAAAAACGCTTTGTTTGTTATATCACAATCAGAGATCCTTCAACATGGAATGAACAAACTCTAAAAGACCTTGGGATGCTAACTCTGCATTTGCCTTCATCTTTCTATCAGCACTTTGATCAGGTGAGTAACACGTGCATTCAAGTGTTTAGAAGGGAAGGTCTCATGGATTGAGGATCAAGTTTGAGCTGATAAACGTATTTTCCTTGCAGGACACAAAGCGTAACTTCTTGAAATACTTTCTGAACGTTTTTGGTGGAGTGAGCAGAGAACAGAGGAAGCAACTGAAGAAGGAGATAAGACAGTCCATCAAAAGTGATTCAGACCAGACTGCAGGTCTGTCTGCCTCTGAAAATGTGTCTTTATCTTGTTGTTTACTTTCTGGTGTAAGTTTTTTCTGATTTATTTTCACAGAATGCACAGTTGGAATAATCACTCAGGTCACAATCAGTGACCCCACCTTCCCCTTTGACTATAACATCAACCAATTCAACAACTGTCTGTCAGTTTCAACTGTCAAAGACAACTTGGATGGCATCACAGAAAAGGTGGATGAGGTGGAATACCTCAGGATTGTTCTCCAGAAACTGCAAGACGTAAGCAATGATCCTCTGTAAAACACATTTTTTTTATCACTGATGCTGTGTCATAAACATTTTGATTGGATTGTGTTTGGGCACAATCTTGGGTCAGAGGGGGAACCAACACCCGCTTTTTTCTTGTGGGCTAAGACTTGAACAAGACACATTCCAGCCAGCAATCTCCATTATTGCTTCAATTTTTTTTAGATCCTTTCTTTTTGATTTCAATATAGTATCAATAACATTGCATACAATTGACCATATTTCTGTGCAATTACAGGCTGAAAACTCCATCATTCCAGAAGATCAGGTTCAGCTCCTCGGTGCAATTTCTCGAGTTGCCACAGTTCAGGATATTCTTTCATGGACCATCAGTAAAATCGACACGCTTGCTGCTTTGATGGACTCTTCAAATGGAGGCTGGGACCCAAGCTTAGTGAGCAAACAGAGTCCTTGTGTTGTGACTGTGAACAACATTTAAGGGCTGCTGTTTGATCAGAGCACATTTCTTCTCCTCCAGGCTAAGGTTATCATCTCTAAGTATCTGGCTGTGGGAGGAAACAAACTAGGCAGTGCAGAGCTGAATGTTATTGGGGGACCAAATCTCTGCTCTCTAGATGTGGATGTCATCAGGACTATTTCATCACAAAGCTTCAGGTAAGAAATGATGCAAAGATTACATAAACAGGCGCGACTCAGACATTAGATCTTTGCCGGGGAGTAGCGGTCTTCATGATCTGCACAACAGCTGAAAACTCTTAAAACCCAATAGAAAAAGCCTGAAACCAGAATCAGGAGATTTGCACTGCTTTAACATTTCACACCAAGCCTCTTCCATGGTGCATGGTGGTTACGGGCTCGTCTAGTAGCAGTCCAGCCTAGTGTAAACACTATACGCTAACCCCACATTGAAGAATGTGGTTTTTTAGCTGTAAGTTTTTCAACTGTAAGTTGAAATCAGAGCTTCTCCATGGCCAGGACAAGAGCACATCTCATGAAGATACACCCTTGGAGGCGCACGTAAAGGACGCACAGACTAGATCAGAACTGCATGAGCAATATTATAAATGTATATTGTTGGAACTATCAACTTGGAATATTATCTTGGGTTTAAACTCTGCTTATGCGCTACAATGTCTCTTTCTCCTGCAGAGAAGTTGACTCTTTGGACATCTCTAGCTGCACTACTGACAAAAAGAAAGAGTTTTTCCGTATCTCCTTTGAAGCATTCAGCCTTACAACAAGCTCAGTTTCTGTTTTTCAGCTCATACAACCATACATCGGTAAGTAAACATTTCCATCTACACACATGCACATAAACATATCCTCACAGATCTAATTTTTTCCTTTTCCCACAGGAGGTGCAAATGTTAATTATATTCGTAGTTTGGTGGTCTCTGGTGTTAACATGGACCTGGCCACCTTCACCAGTTTGGATGAAAACGTTGTGCTGGTCAGTGTTATGTTTATGTCTTAACTATGAATGCTTCTGTTTGTGTGGATATATTTTACGGCATCACTGTGAAATATATCTGCTCTGTTCCCCCCAGAGTCTAACTGCAAGTGAAGTTAAAGGTCTCCTCGGCACTAACCTCCCAGATTTGAAGTCTTATGAAAACCAAACTCTGGTGCAGACCTGGATCAGAAGTCAAAACCAGTCTGAGCTTGATATTCTAAGATTGGGCTTCCTAAAAGGCAAAGTTGAGCCCACGATTCCTCCATATAACAGTTCTACAACAACTTTGTTACCAACAACAACTACTGTAACTGGAGTTAATCCATCACCATCTAGCACAACTGAACCTCCAACTTTAGGATCTACATCAACTTTATCTTCAACAACTATGACCTCTATTCTTTCTGAAATGACCAGTTCTGCAACTACAGGTCAGTACAAAAGCAGAGAGCTGACTTATTTATCTGGAAACATTTACACATAGAGAATGCAGCATATTTAAAAATTTAGAATACAAATGAAAAAAAGCAGTTTTTTTAGCTCCAGTACATTTCTGAAAACAAACACAGACAGTTAATATTGTGTTTACAAGTTTTTAACCCTACCTTGTTAATAGGTAAAATATACAGAAGATTAGGTAATTAATATTAGTACAGCTATTCACAGCACTGTAACTACATTGTATTTTAAATAGTAGACAGAACCATTAAATCACAGTATTATTAGTTGGCCATGAAGTACAAATCAAACTAAGAAATCAGTAAGGGCTAAAACCCATTAAAGATCACAGCGACAATTAAAAAAGCAAAACAATTGATAAAAATGCTACATTACATTTTAGAAATCAAACCAAAAATCAAGAAAACAAAACACAATTATAAAAAAATGAAACGAAATAAAAATGAAACCTTACAGAAAACAAAAGTAATTTTCAGAAATCAAAATAAAAAACAGAGAGCAAAATGAAACCGAAAAAGGTTAGTACTATGGACATTACTAATTGGATGATGATATTCAACTTCATGCCACATAACATTTGATTGGAATGATGGACAAACGTCATTGTACAATCAGAGATGTTCCATAGAGCCTACCTTTTCCAGTTTCCTATTGTGTTTAATTTTTTAACATTTCATTTTTATTCCTGAAAATTACTTTTATTTTTCAAAACATGTCATTTTCATTTTTCCTTTTTTTGGAATTGTCTTTTTGTTTCTGGACATTTCTTTTGATTCCTAAAATGCACTGTTGTTTTATTTAAATTTTATTTCTTTTTAGTTGTCGTTGTGATTTTCAATGTGTTATTGCGTCTAGTGGTTTTTTGGTGTGATTTGCATTTCAGGGCCACTGTAGTTTTACCTATTGTAACAAAACAATGAAGATGTTTGGCTAAAGCCTTGTTGCTCTGGGCCGTTATTTGAGATCAGTCAAAACACAAAATGGACTTATAGCCTACTTGGTCCACGTAATTCATTTTTCTTATTACAATTTTCTTATTTTTTTCTTTTAGATGACAACAAAGGAAAGGTAAATGGCATTTGTTTTTGTTTTTTTTATCATTTAAAAATGTCTATTTTGAATAGCACTCTAAAAATGTCCTACGTGTTTTTTTCTGAAGTGCCGAGTTATCACAGCAAATGGTGAGTGGTTTTGATGCATGAGGACATTAATTCATAGTAATTAATAGTTTTTAGTTTACACTTTCTAGAAAACTAATGTTTTCCTTTTTTTCACAGAATCAAATACATGTGTTGGAGTAAACAGGTAAACTTTTCTTAAAATTATTTTATAACAAAAATATTTAACTTTAACCTGAAAGCAAAAACCAAATGATATTATTTTGTTCAATTCCAAATTACAGCACAGATCTTCAAGTCTTCCTCAACAGTGGAAAGATGAGCAAACGCTTCTGTAACTTTTCTGTGGAAGAGTTTGCTTGTGCCTCTGTAAGACAGCGACACATTCTAAACTACAGTAGTAAAGGTGGTTCATGTAATGATTTCACTTTCTAATGTTGAACAGCTTTCAGCCTTAACAGCACAGGACCTGGTAGAGATTATGACGTGTGATCTGTCATCAAACTCAAGTGGGTCCATATCGGCCTGGAATCTTCTCTTCTGTAAAACTTCCAGGATCCTGAATGCAGCTCTGAATCTTCTGACCACTGCAGTATGACTGACTTTTAGTTAAATATTTGGAAACCATTGGAATAAGTTACTACTAAATAGACATTTGACCTTACACTAGAAAATGTATTTCAATATATTATGCACTGTTGAATAGATATTTTTTTACATTTTATTTTTTTTTATTTGCATTTTACCAAGCTTACAAACAATGTTTGTATTTGTTGCAGACAATCAACCCCAACAATCCTGCAGTGTCAGTGATTTTGGACAGCATACAAGCAATCAGTCCAGATCTTTTCAGCACAAACACACTGAATAATCTCACTGAGCTGCAGCTGTGGTTTAACGTTCGCCTTCGCCCGTTCTTGCCTGCTGTTTCCACCAACTTTCTCTCAATTCTTGCAACAAAGGATTTGCAGTGCAGCTCCTACCAATATATGTAAGCAAGACAACAAATATTAGTAGGGAATATACCTGAAAATCTGACTAATTATTTAATTATGTCACAGTATTATATGTTGTGTATTCATCGAATGTCCTACTCATGTGTTTTAAAAAATAGCTTGCAAATATTGAGTGAAGTACAACCTCAGATGACTCTTTCTAAGCAAGAATCTGTGTACACACAATTCATCAAGATCTACCTGAGCAGAAAGGATACTGCAGGTAAGCACAAAAAACTGAAATGCAATGTTATATCTAAAACATTGCTAAATTACAATGTTCTGTTTTGAATGGGAGCAAAATAAAATGAGTTTTTTGTCTTCAATAAAAAGAAAAAAATTGTACCACATTTTGATGAAGATGAAAAAAAACTGCAGAATAAATAAATAACCATAAACTATAAAACTGATTTTCCAAGTTTGTAATTAAAACTTTAGGTAAGCGCTCTGATTCACAACAAGAAAGCCTTGGTTCAAATCCAACCTTTTCATGTGGAATTTGGATAGCACATTTCTCACACATTTCAATAAACATGTTTTAATGCTTGGTTGATATTTCTAAACTGTCCTGAAATGTGAAAATGAGTGTGCAGGCATGTGAAAGACTGTCGAACTGATCAGGATGTACCCTGGTATTACTAAAATGTAACTGGGTTGGCCCCAGCAGCCCTGCAACCCCAAAGGGATTCAGCAAAATGGATGTATGGATGGATGGATGGATGGATGGATGGATGGATGGATGGATGGATGGATGGATGGATGGATGGGAGAGGTTGTAGTTTGAAATAGTTCTAATATATTTTTATTATTTGTTTCAAACAGCAACATCATCAAAGTGCTACGACAGCAACAACCCAGAGCTGAACTCCACAGCCTGGTTTGCAGAGTACATCGGCTCTTTCATCACTTTTCTCACTGTGGTGGATCTTCAGTCATTTGGATCTCAACAGGTATTTTATCTCATATGGACATTCCAATTGTACTGTTCTGTTTCTGTTTTTTTCTGTCAGAATAAAACCATATCCACAGTTTCAAAGCTGATAGAGTGAATTGGTTTCTTCTCTTTTCAGGACCTGCAGCTGTTCACAGTGAATCCTCAGAATCTTCTCCTTCTTAATCAGTATAAGGTGGATGTGACAATAGTCATCTACTACATTCAGTTAGTTTATCAGCAAGATATCCACTTCAGTCCACTTGGGTAAGTTTAACACACCAATGTATTTATTTATTTATTTATTTTTACATATTTTCCATACAGCCACAAATCTTCCACAAAGTATGTGATCTTAAACTGTCCAACCTGTTTTCATTCTCTTTGAAGCCTTCCTTCATTGGGTCAGTGCTTTGCTCCTGGCCGGGTGTTCACTCAGTTGACTTCACAAGAAAGTTTGACGGTTTTGGGAAATGTCAACAGCGTTTGTACAGACATAGATCCACAGGTAAACAAAACAACAAGTAAAAACACAGAAATACTGAAAGTACAGATTTTTCAATACATGTATAAAAATAAAATACAGGAAGACTAAGAAAACTGAACAATGTACTGTATAACAAGGGACAACTGATATGAGCAAAATAAAAACTGAAGTACAGAGTGGTTTATATGTATTTTATCTCATCCTTAGAAACAAGTTTGATGACAGGTTTATTTCAATTAAAAGTTAGCTAAAGAGCTTTTCTCCTGATATTTGCATGGAAGGAAAACATGAAACCCAAACAAGACCAACATCACCATCATCATTTGAAAGCTTCTTGATATTTTCTTCAACTATTTTAAATGACTGTGTTGAACATTTACACATACAATTTACTGGAATTACAACTCATGCATTGTTTTTTTTAGATTGCTGCTGCCTTGGCAAGTAATTTTGGTAAGAACATTGATGCCAAAGTTATTTCTGCCCTCGGTAATGAAAGCACCAGCTTGTCCATAAGCCAGATAAAGTCTTTGAAGCCTTCAGACTTGGTGGATTCTCTCAACATTCTCAGCAATGTGATTGGTTGGAGAAAAGGACAGGCCAAAGCCATTGTCCTGTCTTTGCTGTCGTCAGGATTTGTACAGGTACTGTGTTAGATTGTGTTTATTAGCAACTAAACAAAAATCATCTTTTTGGACAAAGTGTTTACACTTATGTATTTTTTGACCTTCTACATCCAATCAGATCAACAGTTCAGCCTCGCTGCTAAACCTGGGCTCCCTCATCTCTGGCGTACCATCAACTGTGTTCAGCAGCATCAGCGGCTCTGATCTTGTCACTGTATCCAGAAACCCCTCAGTCCTGTTCTACATCCTGTCTGCTCCACAGATTGTTCAGCTGACTTTTGTGATACAGGTAAAACAAACACTTGAACAGCACTTGGATATGTCAACTTCAGAACATATTAAGAAGAATATTGTAATGCTAGTCTTTTCAAATAGGAAGTGGCATTGAACAAGACTTTAGGGGATTTAGGTTTTATAATAAGTAATTCAATGCTTGTATTGTTAATTAAACCTCTAAGTTAACCAAATAACAGCGACAATATACAGGAAATTATAATTAACTTGAACAAGTTTCCAAACATACACATTGTATATATTTGAATGAAGAAAAAAACACAAAATGACATTAAAGGAAAAGTGAAAAAGGTTTTCTCTGTACCTTTTTTATTTTAAGTAATGGATAGCTTTTGATGGTTTGATGACTGAACTGCTCAGGTCTTTTTTCATCATGTTGAGATCAATAAAAAATGTGTTTGACTCACATGGCCTTACATAACTAAACTTCAATTCCACTTTATTTTCAGAAAGAGCTCGTGAAGCTGTGAAATGACTTGTTGATATTTATAATCTGTGTCTTCCTGTTTCTTTTCTTTCTATAGATTATATATTTAAACACCAACAGTTTGCAGATCATAGAAAATGTTCCAGATAATTTGGCTACTGAGATTCCTGGAGTTTACCTGTTGCAGTTCCCAAATGACATCAGCACAGTTATCAGACTGAATAGAAAGAAATGGAAACCCCAACAGGTAAGTTCACCTGTTAAAAACCCATATGTTTTAAAATTTGTATGTAACTTCTGAATACAGAATGTGCCTTTCTTCTTTTCTTTCTTTCTTTCTTTCTTTCTTTTTTTTTAGGTTGCATTGTTCTTTGATATAATTGCAGCAAACTCTGAGATTGCTGAGCTGGGAGGTCCAAACAAGTGAGATTCTACTTAATAAATTAAAACTTAAGTATATAAGTAATAGAAATGTATTGTAAATATTAATATGTTTGTGTTTGTTTGTTTGTTTGTTTGTTTGTTTGTTTGTTTGTTTGTTTGTTTGTTTGTTTGTTTGTTTGTTTGTTTGTGTACAGCTTGTCCTCCTCTGTGCTACAAGGGTTTACATGCACAACAGTAAGATCTTTAGGAAAGAGGCAAATCAAGAATCTGATTAAAGCCTGTCGGAGAAAAGGGACAAACAAGGTTCCATTGGTGGAGACTCAGGTAAGATGATAAGAGTGCATATGTATTTCCTAAATATGTGAATTTGTACAGGTTTAAGCATCAATATTATAGGAAACCCCTGCGGAAATGACAATTATGGCCCCCACTGTCTCTAGGTGTGTGCTGCTTGCATTTATTTGCCACTTGGAGATATCCCTTAATTAATGTTCAAAAATTAAATTCCTTTTTTGTTAATCTGCAGTTTCTTAAGAAATTCCTGAAGTTCTTCCTTTGACACATTTCAAAGTTGCATTATTATCAAGGTTCTTTTAATAGCTGTCAATTCATGTAAATGGAAGGATTTCTTCCTCATTGCTCTATAACCCAGTTGTTGAGATTGAGATGGTGTCACTTTCTTCAGCCAAAGTGTAAGAAGCATGTAAAACTTAAAGGTTAAAAAAGACCTTGCAACCTGACCATAAATAGTTTTTTAAAAGTGTCCAAGTAACTAAAAACACTGTGGTAATCTATGAAGAAACTTCTAGTTTCAGACAATATTTAATTTGGCATACTCTTTTGTTTTGCCCAACAGCTGACCTGCATGTACAACCAAATCAAAGAAGAGTCGGATGCCACCAGCTTTTCCCTCTATCCTCCAGATGTGTTGCTTTACTATGAGTAAGAATCATTTCTTTATACTGTATTATGATCACAAATAAACTTTAGCTTTTTATTAACAAAGACTTCAATGTTTTGACTGCTGTTTTCTCTTTCTTCTTCCAGTTACTCTCTGGTGCCACGGAGCAGCTGCAGGTCTTATTTTCAAGAGTTGGCTGATGCAGACTTTTCCATTTTTTCTCCAGCACTGACATACAGACGGTCTGCTTTGTTTGATAATGCAAGGAACTGCTTGGTGAGTGTAGAGCAAGACCAACAAATTTGAAGACAAAAATCCTTTCAATCATTTACTTGACTGTAATAACAATATGCCTTAATGTAAATAAGTACCTTAGAAAAAGTTTTGATTAAATATGATATTATTTTTTGTATATGTCAGATGCAAAGTAAAAAAGGGTCCATTAATCAGTTAAATTACAATTTTGTATCAACATTTTGAGAGACTGCAGTTTTTTTTTATTACTACTTATGTTTTACTTTCTTTTGCTTTAAGGGAATAACTAGCACAAGTTTAACTGAGGATAATGTATCAGTTTTGGGGAACATGTGCTGCATTCTTGATGGCTCCTACATCCAAAACTCTCATCCATCTATACTGGAACAACTCAAGAACTGTCCAGATCTCACTGTTGGTCAATCAACTGCAGTTATAACCCTTCTGACCAATGGAAATACACCTTATGGGTACGTAAACTGCAGCTTATTGAAATTCTACAATTACAAATAGGAGTTTGTGTCTTTCAAAGACGATAGTGTACTTAAAAAAACGCTTTGTTTGTTATATCACAATCAGAGATCCTTCAACATGGACTGAACAAACTCTAAAAGACCTTGGGATGCTAACTCTGCATTTGCCTTCATCTTTCTATCAGCACTTTGATCAGGTGAGTAACACGTGCATTCAAGTGTTTAGAAGGGAAGGTCTCATGGATTGAGGATCAAGTTTGAGCTGATAAACGTATTTTCCTTGCAGGACACAAAGCGTAACTTCTTGAAATACTTTCTGAACGTTTTTGGTGGAGTGAGCAGAGAACAGAGGAAGCAACTGAAGAAGGAGATAAGACAGTCCATCAAAAGTGATTCAGACCAGACTGCAGGTCTGTCTGCCTCTGAAAATGTGTCTTTATCTTGTTGTTTACTTTCTGGTGTAAGTTTTTTCTGATTTATTTTCACAGAATGCACAGTTGGAATAATCACTCAGGTCACAATCAGTGACCCCACCTTCCCCTTTGACTATAACATCAACCAATTCAACAACTGTCTGTCAGTTTCAACTGTCAAAGACAACTTGGATGGCATCACAGAAAAGGTGGATGAGGTGGAATACCTCAGGATTGTTCTCCAGAAACTGCAAGACGTAAGCAATGATCCTCTGTAAAACACATTTGTTTTATCACTGATGCTGTGTCATAAACATTTTGCTTGGATTGTGTTTGGGCACAATCTTGGGTTAGAGGGGGAAACACCCCAGTTTCTTCTTGTGGGCAGTGAGACTTGGACAAGACACATTACAGCTAGAAGTCCCCATTATTGCTTCAATTTTTTCGGATCATTTCTTTTTTATTTCTACACAATGTCAATAACATTGCATGCAATGTACCACATTTCTGTGCACTTACAGGTTTACAACACCATCATTCCAGAAGATCAGGTTCAGCTCCTAAGTGCAACTTCTCGTGTTGCCACAGTTCAAGATATTATTTCATGGACCATCAGTAAAATCGACACGCTTGCTGCTTTGATGGACTCTTCAAATGGAGGCTGGGACCCAAGCTTAGTGAGCAAACAGAGTACTTGTGTTGTGACTGTGTACAACATTTAAGGGCTGCTGTTTGATCAGAGCACATTTCTTCTCCTCCAGGCTAAGGTTATCATCTCTAAGTATCTGGCTGTTGGAGGAAACAAACTAGGCAGTGCAGAGCTGAATGTTATTGGGGGACCAAATCTCTGCTCTCTAGATGTGGACATTATCAGGACTATTTCATCTCAAAGTTTCAGGTAAGAAATGTGAACTGAGTTTGTTCCTTAATTTAATGAGTTTGAAGTTAAACAAACCTTTAAATATCATAAAGCAGTTTTGACCCACCATTCCAAAGTGAAAAACATTATGTAAAAGAAAAAAAACTTTTTAATTCCAGTAGACAAATGTTAACCCTTTGTTCTGGACTAACTAAAAAAGGTTGTATTAATTCAGGAATAACTCATTAAGTATTATGTAAGCAATAATTCCTTTCCTAATGTCTGTCCCTTTACAGAGTTAATAATGATACCGTATCATACTCTGTTTACTTTCTGATTTTTCTAAGAATACACTATATCTTGTATTAAGAAATTACAAAATAAAATATTCAACAAATGTCTTCAACCAAATTCTTGGGTTATCCATGTTGAGATATGCTTTTGAGTTACTCTTTAGAGCAATAGAGTTTTTGGGTTATTATTGTTTCATTTTAGCCCAATTTATGGAGGTCAACTGTGTTGGTTTTTTCTTACCTGAGTTAAGTTAAACCAGCAAAATGTATTCTCTTTTTAACCTTGGAGTTTAGTAAAAAAACAACCTAACTTGGATATTTTTAACAAGTCTCTAGTGTTATTGATGATAAATCTTGAAGTTAAAAATTATTTTTTTATTGCAAGATGCATGTTTTTGCTTCTTTGTTGAAGTATCTTTTTCATTAAAATATATATATATATATATATATTTCAATTTATTATATAGGTAGAACAAAACAGCGCTTTTCTCCAAAAGATATTTCCCTTCATAGCTTACTATTGGACAAGCTTCTCATGTTCTGTTATCATAAAAATTGAATGCCTCACTCACAAACAGAAGATAAAGTCAGGAGGCAGGGATCTCCTTAGACTATAATGGTCTTTTAGGTCTTTCTCTGCATTCTCTTGAATGGTGCATTCACACCAAAAACATTTAAAAGTTAAGGTAATGTAAAGCAGTGAGAGGGTTTGCAGCATGTTATGAGCAGCCAGTGTGTTGCAATCTACAATCTGTGACATTAAGGCAGATTGTCGTTGTGTTGCATCAAAGAATTCAACTGTCAGATAAATGCATCTTGACATTAAAGAAAAACACAGTTAGAAACAACAGACCACAACTAGAATCAAGTTTCTCATGCAAGAGGGAGAGGAGCAAATGTGATGTAAAAGGTCCACCATGTTTCTCTTCTCAAAGGTTCTGCCTCTCCTCGTGCTGCTTTTATTAAGAACACAAGAAGAAGGGAACAATTTCAAGACAAAGAGAAAAAGTTCATTAGGAGCTGTCGTATAATGACCCCTTTTGGTGGATTCTAACTTCAAACAGTATTCCTTATCAACTCAGGACAGTGTGTCGTAAAACCCCCTCATCCTTGCTGGGATGAGAAGCGGATCAATGAACACACAACTGTTTTCAGAAAAGGTCAATCTGAGTTAACATTTAAACATACATTTACACAAATACATTTAAACAATGATAATAATGAAACAATTTCCTTCACATCAACCAAGCTGCAAAAATGTCCCAATTTAAATATCTGAACTTGAAAAAATTCATGTCACATCAGAAACTCTTTTTTGCACTTTTGTTTGAAGTGTCATGCCTTAATCACATGCACCTATGCAGGGTGGTTGACCCCAAATGGGTGCTGTGGGTTTTTGGGTTGTCCTGATCTGTGGAGGTTTGTAGATGGGTGTGACTGTATCTTGAAGGTGTGTCACGCAATTCCCTATTGGGTCATGCAAACACCTTAAGAGACGTCACAACAGATGAAGCTGTGCGACAGAAGATGTTGTCGTACAGTGCCCTTACACCGCACTCTAGTCATTGGTGAGGTGCACGTACTGGCTCCTTACTGACCATACACAAAGGTCACAGACATGGGGTGTACATGTGGTATGCAAGTGTCTGTAGGACATCCGTAGGATACCCACACAAACTACGCTCTGATTTTCTGATTTCATAATTTCTGACAGTCAAGGAAAATGCACTAATCACTTAAACAGCACTAATGGGCCCCTTGCACAATGTGAAGGGATTTGGGGGGGGTTACAAAGGGGAAAAAATGTACTAAGTGCTTGCGTCTCACCTACTTCACCCTTATTTACCCTTTGCATGTTGTTTAAGTGTTCAATACGACATTTTGCCATAGCATGTCCGTAGAAAAATGTGCATGAACATTTTCACTATACAGGCTCACCGAACAGTCTTGGAGGTTGAAATTGCATGCCTCATACCAGTTTGCCCAATTTTGTCCACATACACACCCGTGAGGGCAGTTGTGACTAAGGCAACAATGATATAAACAGCAGCTTGTGTACAAAATCAAGAGGGTGGTGAAGTTCATTGTTGCTGCTTGGGCTACTCTTAAGCTTCATGACACTTTTCAATACTCACATTGTGACAAGATTAAAAATGTCCTTCTCTTTTATTTTTCTCCTTACGCCGCAAGTGGTCATGAGCTGAGTCACAAAGAGTCTCAGTTCCAGTGAGGAGCCCTGATCAGTCAAGAAGCTAAAAGTGGGACATTGAGCATTCCCTTTTCATGTTAAAAAGCCTTCTTTAGCCCAATTGCATCTGGATCACTATTTTGTTGTGAAATTTCCACTCCCTGTTGGGTAGGTTTCTTCTGAATGGTTAATCGGTTCTATATGGGGTTTATTATACTCGGACCATGGATGACATTCAGTCACAGTTGGCAAGAGCCCGTCTACACTATCAGCCAATTGTGTGGACAATGTATGCATTAACATAACTGTCTGTTGATATATGCGACTACCATGGTGTTGTTGGTTCTGACCAGAAAATGCTGTCCTCTCAAAAAAGGGCAGAAGGTGATTCAGGTAAGGTGACACAGCCAAATATTACCAGGTGGTTTATGTGGATTGACTGCATGTGTGAACTCCACAAGGATTTCCTCATCATGCTTTTGTTTGAGGCATCCGTGATTGGAAAAAAAAACCTCCATGGTAGGATGGTCCTAACTGTAAGCTGTCAGGAAATCTGAGATCCCCAATGGCCAGGAATGGGGCACATCTCATTAATATATGCCCTTCAAAGCACTTGGGAAGAATGCACTAACTGTATCAGAACTGCATGAGCAAATATAAATAAATGTAAATTGTTGGAACTATCAACTTGGAATGTTATCTTGGGTTTAGACTTTGCTTATGCGCTACAATGTCTCTTTCTCCTGCAGAGAAGTTGACTTTCTGGACATCTCTAGCTGCACTACTGAAAAAAAGGAAGAGTTTTTCCGTATCTCCTTTGAAGCATTCAGCCTTACAACAAGCTCAGTTTCTGTTTTTCAGCTCATACAACCATACATTGGTAAGTAAACATTTCCTTTTACATACATGCACATTAGAATATCCTCACAGAGCAATTTGTGTCCTTTTCCCACAGGAGGTGCAAGTGCTGATTATATTCGTAGTTTGGTGGTCTCTGATGTTAACATGGACCTGGCCACCTTCACTAGTTTGGATGAAAAAGTTGTGCTGGTCAGTGTAATGTTTATGTCTTAACTATGAATGCTTCTGTTTGTGTGGATATTTTTTACGGCATCAGTGTGAAATATATCTGCTCTGTTCCCCCCAGAGTCTAACTGCAAGTGAAGTTAAAGGTCTTCTCGGCACCAACCTCCCAGATTTGAAGTCTTATGAAAACCAAACTCTGGTGCAGACCTGGATCAGAAGTCAAAACCAGTCGGAGCTTGATATTCTAAGATTGAGCTTCCTGGAAGGCAAGGTTGATCCCACGATTCCTCCATATAACAGTTCTACGACTTTGTTACCAACAACTACTGTAACTGGATTCAAACCATCACAAGCAAGCACAGCTGAAACTTCAACCACAGGTTTTACATCAACTTTATCACCAACAACAACTAATGTAACTGGATTCCATCTTTCCCCAGCAAGCACAGTTGAGCCTCTAACTTTAAGTTCTACATCAACTTTATCACCAACAACAACAAATGTAACTGGATTGAATCCTTTACCAGCAACCACCGCTCAACCTCTAATTTTGAGTTCTACATCAACTTTATCACCAACAACAACTAATGTAACTGGATTGAATCCTTCACCAGCAAGCACAGCTGAACCTCCAACTTTAAATTCTACAACAATTAATGTAACTGGATTGAATCCTTCACCAGCAAGCACCGCTCAACCTCTAATTTTAAGTTCTACATCAACTTTATTACCAACAACTAATGTAACTAGATTCCATCCATCACCAGCAAGCACAGTTGAGCCTCTTACTTTAAGTACTACATCAACTTTATCACCAACAATAACTAATGTAACTGGATTGGAACCATCACCTGCAAGCACAGCTGAACCTCCAACCATAGGTTCTACATCAACCTTATCACCAACAACAACTAATATAACAGGATTCCATCCTTCACCAGCAAGCACAGCTGAACCTCTAACTCTAAGTTCTACATTAACTTTATCACCAACAAAAACTAATTTAACTGGATTCCATCCATCACCAGCAAGCACAGCTGAAACTTCAACCATAGGTTCAACATTAACTTCATCACCAACAAAAACGAATGTAACTGGATTCAATCCTTTACCAGCAAGCACAGCTGAACTTCCAACCATAGGTTTTACATCAACTTTATCACTAACAAAAACTAATGTAACTGGATTGAATCCTTTACCAGCAAGCACAGCTGAACGTCCAACCATAGGTTCTACATCAACTTTATCACCAATGACAACTAATGTAACTGGATTGAATCCTTTACCAGCAAGCACAGCTGAACCTCCAACCATAGGTTCTACATCAACTTTATCACCAACAACAACTAATGTAAATGGATTGAGTCCTTCACCAGCAAGCACAGCTGAACCTCCAACCATAGGTTCTACATCAACTTTATCACCAATGACAACTAATGTAACTGGATTTAATCCTTTACCAGCAAGCACAGCTGAACCTCCAACCATAGGTTTTACATCAACCTTATCACCAACAACAACTAATAAAACTGGATTGAATCCTTCACCAAAAAGCACAGGTGAGCCTCTAACTTTAAGTTCTACATCAACTTTATCACCAACAAAAAATAATGTAAATGGATTGAATCCTTCATCAGCAAGCACAGCTGAACGTCCAACCATAGGTTCTACATCAACTTTATCACCAATGACAACTAATGTAACTGGATTTAATCCTTTACCAGCAAGCACAGCTGAACCTCCAACCATAGGTTTTACATCAACCTTATCACCAACAACAACTAATAAAACTGGATTGAATCCTTCACCAAAAAGCACAGGTGAGCCTCTAACTTTAAGTTCTACATCAACTTTATCACCAACAAAAAATAATGTAAATGGATTGAATCCTTCATCAGCAAGCACAGCTGAACCTCCAACCATAGGTTCTACATCAACTTTATCACCAATGACAACTAATGTAACTGGATTTAATCCTTCACCAAAAAGCACAGGTGAGCCTCTAACTTTAAGTTCTACATCAACTTTATCACCAACAAAAAATAATGTAAATGGATTGAATCCTTCATCAGCAAGCACAGCTGAACGTCCAACCATAGGTTCTACATCAACTTTATCACCAACAAAAACTAATGTAACTGGATTGAATCCTTCACCAGCAAGCACAGCTGAACCTCCAACCATTGGTTCTACATCAACCTTATCACAAACAACAACTAATGTAACTGGATTGAATCTTTCACCAACAAGCACAGTTGAGCCTCTAACTTTAAGTTCTACATCAACTTTATTACCAACAAAAACTAATGTAACTGGATTCAATTCATCACCAGCAAGCACAGCTGAACCTCCAACCATAGGTTCTACATCAACCTTATCACCAGCAACAACTAATGTAACTGAATTCAATCCTTTACTAGCCAGCACAGCTCAACCTCCAACTGCTGGTTCTTCAATGACCCTATCACCAACATCAAACATCATGCCTGGAACTACAAGACTGTCAACAGTCTTCACATCAACAACAACTTCCATGCCAGCATCAAGGCATTCAACATTGTCTAAATCCACCATACTCTCTGAAATGACCAGTCCTGTAACTTCAGGTCAGTACAAAAACAGAAAGTAGAGACAATTTGTTTTGGGATCAGTACTTAAATTTACTAAAAATATTTGCCTTGTCACTGATGTGTAGTTTTGGACTATCATGCATGTACCAACCTAACTGGCTACATTTAAAACTATGTAAAGACTTTCAAAAATTGCAAGACATTATTAAAGAGGGACTTGGAGCTGATTGTTTTACCTGGAGTAATTTACCTAAAGTAGAGATTGCAGCAAATTTAGAAATAAGTCCATTTCAAGGAAAATAGATTTTGTGCATCAGTGGACCATTATAAAAAAATTTGAGGTATAAAATGTTTTTACTTTTCCCTATTAACATGTGAAATCTACAGATGATAATGTCATTAAGGCCTAAATTTATTTTCAATTATGTAAAAAAAAAAAAGGCTTTAGTGATTTTTTTTTCCTTTTCAAGATGCTAACTAAAGTAAAGTCCTGGATTGAATGGTATTTTGCAAAGAAGCAACACTAAGGTCTTTTACTCGGGGCCATTACTTGGGAATGGTCAAAACAATTAACAAAAATATACTTGGACCATGTAGTTTATATAACGTATCCTAATGTTCTCCTTTGTCTCTTTTAGATATCCACTCTAGACAGGTAAATTAGATTTTGTTTTTTCTTTCAAAAACGTTTTCTGAAAAATAAAAGTCTAAACGTTTGCTTACATTTTTCTCTTTTAAGTGCCGAGTTATCACAGCAAATGGTGAGTGGTTTTGATGCATGAGGACATTAATTCATAGTAATTAATAGTTTTTAGTTTACACTTTCTAGAAAACTAATGTTTTCCTTTTTTTCACAGAATCAAATACATGTGTTGAAGTAAACAGGTAAACCTTTCTTAAAATTATTTTATAACAAAAATATTTAACTTTAACCTGAAAGCAAAAACCAAATGATATTATTTTGTTCAATTCCAAATTACAGCACAGATCTTCAAGTCTTCCTCAACAGTGGAAAGATGAGCAAACGCTTCTGTAACTTTTCTGTGGAAGAGTTTGCTTGTGCCTCTGTAAGACAGCAAAACATTAGAAACTACTGTAGTAAAAGTGGTTCATGTAATGATTTCACTTTCTAATGTTGAACAGCTTTCAGCCTTAACAGCACAGGACCTGGTAGAGATTATGAAGTGTGATCTGTCATCAAACTCAAGTGGGTCCATATCGGCCTGGAATCTTCTCTTCTGTAAAACTTCCAGGATCCTGAATGCAGCTCTGAATCTTCTGACCACTGCAGTATGACTGACTTTTAGTCAAATATTTTGCAACCATTGGAATAAGTTACTACTAAATGGACAAATGACCTGCCATAAAAATATATTTCAAATTTTAATGCACTATTAAATTTAAATTTATATATATATTTATTTAAATTTTATTTTTTATTTTTTTGCATATTACCAAGCTTAAAAGCAATGTTTGTATTTGTTGCAGACAATCAACCCCAACAATCCTGCAGTGTCAGTGATTTTGGACAGCATACAAGCAATCAGTCCAGATCTTTTCAGCACAAACACACTGAATAATCTCACTGAGCTGCAGCTGTGGTTTAACGTTCGCCTTCGCCCGTTCTTGCCTGCTGTTTCCTCCAACTTTCTCTCAATTCTTGCAACAAAGGATTTGCAGTGCAACTCCTACCAATATATGTAAGCAATGCAACAAATATTAGTAGGGAATATACCTGAAAATCTGACTAATTATTTTATAATGTCACAGTATTAAATATTTTGTGTTAATCATGTGTCCTATTCATGTCTTTTAAAATTAGCTTGCAAATATTGAGTGAAGTACAACCCCAGATGACTCTTTCTAAGCAAGAATTTGTGTACACACAATTCATCAAGATCTACCTGAGCAGAAAGGATACTGCAGGTAAGCACAAAAAACTGAAATGCAATGTTATATCTAAAACATTGCTGAATTACATTGATATCTAATGGATTTCCTCAAAATGAAATCACCTTCTGACTTGCCAGAAAAAAGATAACTTTGTGTTCTTAATTTTGTTACAGATAAAATTTAAACAAAACTACCGTATATGATACAAAACCTCAAATAGGATTAATTTAAGTTTGTACTTAAAACTTAACAACTTTGGAAAGAGAGTTTAATACTTGTTTACATTTAATTGTACAGTATTTAGTAGATTCTAAGGGCTGCACTGTGACGTAGTTGTTAGAACTCTTGGTTAACAGCAAGAATGTCCTGGGACCTTTCTTTGTGGAGTTTACATGTTTTTTTTTGTGCGTTTGTCGGCTTTTTCTAGGTAGTCCGGCTTCCTTATACAGTTCATAAACATGTTTTAGAGGTTAATTGGTGTCTTTAAATTTTTCCTAGATGTACATGTGAGATTGTGTGAGTCTGTACACCTTTAACAGTGACCTTTTTTAGGGTACACCTCGCCTTCACCCAAAAGTAGCTAGGTTGGCTCCAGAAGCCCTGTTAGATCAAAAGGGATGGATAGATGGATGGGAGAGGTTATAGTTTGAAATGTAGCTTTAAAATGTGTTTATTTTTTGTTTTAAACAGCAACATCACCAAAGTGCTATGACAACAACAACCCAGAGCTGAACTCCACAGCCTGGTTTGCAGAGTACATCGGCTCTTTCATCACTTTTCTCACTGTGGTGGATCTTCAGTCATTTGGATCTCAACAGGTATTTTATCTCATGTGGACATTCCTAAAGTACTGTTCTGTTTCTGTTTTTTTCTGTCAGAATAAAACCATATCCACAGTTTCAAAGCTGATAGAGTGAATTGGTTTCTTCTCTTTTCAGGACCTGCAGCTGTTCACAGTGAATCCTCAGAATCTTCTGCTTCTTAATCAGTATAAGGTGGATGTGACAATAGTCATCTACTACATTCAGTTAGTTTATCAGCAAGACATCCACTTCAGTCCACTTGGGTAAGTTTAACACACCAATGTATTTATTTATTTATATTTTTACATATTTTCCATACATCCACAAATCTTCCACAAAGTATGTGATCTTAAACTGTCCAACCTGTGTTCATTCTCTTTGAAGCCTTCCTTCATTGGGTCAGTGCTTTGCTCCTGGCCGGGCGTTCACTCAGTTGACTTCACAAGAAAGTTTGACGGTTTTGGGAAATGTCAACAGAGTTTGTACAGACATAGATCCACAGGTAAACAAAACAACAAGTAAAAACACAGAAATACTGAAAGTACAGATTTTTCAATACATGTATAAAAATAAAATACAGGAAGACTAAAAAACTGAACAATGTACTGTATAACAAGGGACAACTGATATGAGCAAAATAAAAACTGAAGTACAGAGTGGTTTATATGTATTTTATCTTATCCTTAGAAACAAGTTTTATGACAGGTTTATTTCAATTAAAAGTTAGCTAAAGAGTTTTTCTCCTGATATTTGCATGGAAGGAAAACATGAAACCCAAACAAGACCAACATCACCATCATCATTTGAAAGCTTCTTGATATTTTCTTCAACTATTTTAAATGACTGTGTTGAACATTTAAACATAAAATTAACTGGATTTACCTCTCATGCATTGTTTTTTTTAGATTGCTGCTGCCTTGGCAAGTAATTTTGGTGAGAACATTGATGCCAAAGTTATTTCTGCCCTCGGTAATGAAAGCACCAGCTTGTCCATAAGCCAGATAAAGTCTTTGAAGCCTTCAGACTTGGTGGATTCTCTCAACATTCTCAGCAATGTGATTGGTTGGAGAAAAGGACAGGCCAAAGCCATTGTCCTGTCTTTGCTGTCTTCAGGATTTGTACAGGTACTGTGTTAGATTGTGTTTATTAGCAACTAAACAAAAATCATCTTTTTGGACAAAGTGTTTACGTTTATGTATTTTTTGACCTTCTACATCCAATCAGATCAACAGTTCAGCCTCGCTGCTAAACCTGGGCTCCCTCATCCCTGGCGTACCATCAACTGTGTTCAGCAGCATCAGCGGCTCTGATCTTGTCACCGTATCCAGAAACCCCTCAGTCCTGTTCTACATCCTGTCTGCTCCACAGATTGTTCAGCTGACTTTTGTGATAAAGGTAAAACAAACACTTGAACAGCACTTGGATATGTCAACTTCAGAACATATTGAGAAGAATATTGTAATGCTAGTCTTTTCGAATATGAAGTGGCATTGAACAAGACTTTAGGGGATTTAGGTTTCATAATAATTAATTGAATGTATGTATTGTTAAAAGACCTATGTGTTATTTTTTTAGTTTGTATATTTTCTTCATTTGTCTATTTCTAACCAAATAACAGCGAAAATATACAGGAAATTATAATTAACTTGAATAAGTTTCCAAACATACATATTGTATATATTTGGATGAAAAAAAAACACAAAATGACATTAAAGGAAAAGTGAAAAAGGTTTTCTCTGTACCTTTTTTATTTTAAGTGATGGATAGCTTTTGATGGTTTGATGACTGAACTACACTGAGAATGCTCAGGTCTTTTTTCATCATGTTGAGATCATCAAAAAATGTGTTTAAATCTGATGCCTTAACAAAAATCAAGACTTCAAATTCACTTTATTGTTATCGGTAATCTTAGGCCAAGACAATAATAAAACAACGGAATCTTCTTAAGAAAAAAAATCCCAAAAATTGAATTAAGCAAGTATCTGCAACAAGATGCAAGAAATTACAGTCACAAAAACCTCAGCTTTTGTAAAGTCTTCAAATTTATGAAGCTGTGAAATTACTTGTTGATATTTATAATCTGTGTCTTCCTGCTTATTTTCTTTCTACAGATTATATATTTAAACACCAACAGTTTGCAGATCATAGAAAATGTTCCAGATAATTTGGCTACTGAGATTCCTGGAGTTTACCTGCTGCAGTTCCCAAATGACATCAGCACGGTCATCAAACTAAATAGAAAGAAATGGAAACCCCAACAGGTAGGTTCACCTGTTAAAAAGTCTGATTTTTTAATATTTTTATGTAAATTCTACAAACTAAATGTGACTTTATTTCTTTATTTTTTGCTAGGTTGCACTGTTCTTTGATATAATAGCAGCAAACTCTGAGACAGCTGAGCTGGGAGGTCCAAACACGTGAGATTCTGCCCTTAATAACTTAAGAATTTAAGTTAATAAGTCATAGAAATGTATTTGCTAATGTGTTCATGTGTTTGTTTGTTTGTTTGTTTTTTGTGTACAGCTTGTCCTCCTCTGTGCTACAAGGGTTTACATGCACAACAGTAAGATCTTTAGGAAAAAGGCAAATCAAGAATCTGATTAAAGCCTGTCGGAGAAAAGGGACAAACAAGGTTCCATTGGTGGAGACTCAGGTAAGATGGCAAAAGAGTGCATATGTATTTCTTAAATATGTGTATTTGTACAGTTTCAAGTATCAATATTATAGGAAACCCCTGGGGAAATGACAATTATGGCCCCCACTGTCTCTAGGTGTGTGCTGCTTGCATTTATTTGCCACGTTGAGATATCCCTATAATTAATGTTCAAAAATTAAATTCCTTTTTTGTTAATCTGCAGTTTCTTAAGAAATTCCTGAAGTTCTTCCTTTGACACATTTCAAAGTTGCATTATTATCAAGGTTCTTTTAATAGCTGTCAATTCATGTAAATGGAAGGATTTCTTCCTCATTGCTCTATAACCCAGTTGTTGAGATGGAGTCACTTTCTTTAACCAAATTGTAAAAAGCATGTAAAATGTAAAAGGTAGAGAAAATAGACCTTGCAGCCTGACCATAATTCTATTGAGAGTTTTCCAAGTTACTAAAAACAGAGTATGGGGATCAATAAAGAAACTTCTAGTTTCAGACAATATTTAATTTGGCATGCTCTTTTGTTTTGCCCAACAGCTGACCTGCATGTACAACCAAATCAAAGAAGAGTCAGATGCCACCAGTTTTTCCCTCTATCCTCCAGATGTGTTACTTTACTATGAGTAAGAATCAATTCTTTATACTGTATTATGATCACAAATAAACTTTAGCTTTTTATTAACAAAGACTTCAATGTTTTGACTGCTGTTTTCTCTTTCTTCCTCCAGTTACTCTCTGGTGCCACGGAGCAGCTGCAGGTCTTATTTTCAAGAGTTGGCTGATGCCGACTTTTCCATCTTTTCTCCAGCACTGACATACAGACGGTCTGCTTTGTTTGATAATGCAAGGAACTGCTTGGTGAGTCTAGAGCAAGACCAACAAATTTGAAGACAAAAATCCTTTTAATCATTTACTTGACTGTAATAACAATATGCCATCATGTAAATCAGTGTTTTTTAACCTTTTTTTAGCCAAGGCACACTTTATCCTTGACAAAAATCCTGCGGCACACCAACATCCAAAAAATTTAAAAAAAGAAGAAACTCTATAGTCTGTATTGATGTGCAATCTCACATGCATTTTTGTGATAATTGTGGCAGAAAAAGCTGAAAGTTGCATCTGCTTTCTCTAAATGAAGTAATAAAAGTAAAGTTAGCTTTCCGTAATAATTTTCAACTAAATTATTTGAAATTTTACCCTGGTCGTTGTTTTTTCCTTCAGTTTATTAACATGCAGTTTATGTAACCTCACAAAAAAACAAATATATTCTTTCTAAATAGTGATTAACATTTTTTTTATATTTATTTCAATATTAGTGCAAAGGTAATTCTAATTGTTTGACTAATTATATGACCACCATATGTTTGATAGATTTTACACAAAAAAGCTAATATTATATTGATTTTTTCTGTAGCTACACAAAAAGTGAACATGTTGAAGTTTTATTAGTTTTTCTCTTGTCTTAATCAAAAATGAAGTCTTGAAAACTTTAACAAATTGTTTTATTTCTTTTTAGATGAATACATTGTTTCAATTTAGTTTATTTGTGTCTATTGGCCACTTCACCTTAATCTGTTTTCGTAAATGTTGTTATTACTTATTCTTAAGTTTAACATATAAAATAATCCAGACATTATTAGAAAAGTGTTTCAGTTAGAAAGATGACTTGGACCAAACTCTGGGATGTTTGGCTGTTGATAAACACAAACCTTGAAGGAGAACTAAACTGTTGATCTCTGATTTCATCAAGAAGATTTAAAAACGGTTTGATGTGTGTTCGTTGTGGTTTCTAGACGTTTAACAGGGTAGATGCATTTTAGGTGAAAGTGAAGACTTTAACCACTTCTGATTGGTCAGACTGATAACCTATGATTAAGACTCCAAGAATGATTGGTGGAGACAGTTACAGGGGCAGAGCTTTTCTGAAAACAGAGCTGAAGCTGCGGCTAAATTCGCAGGACCTTCATTCTTATCAAAGTGTCTTTATTAGAACCAAATAAACACAAGATCATATTCCTAACTACTCAGTGTTTTATCGGGGCCTGTTTGGATGAACAAAGAGCTGATATCCTGGAGACAATAAATGTTTTTAGATAAGTGAATGGGTAATTTCCCACGGCACACCTGACCATCTCCCACGGCACACTAGTGGCACACTGGTGGAAAAACACTGATGTAAATGATAAGCTTAGAAAAAGTTAAATGTTTTGATTAAATCTGATATTATTGGTTGTATATGTCAGGTGCAAAGTTAAAAGGGTCCATTCATTTGTGGGGTCTCATTACAATTTTGTATAAAATTTAAATTGGTGCAAAAAGCTTTTGAGAGACTGCAGTTTTTTTATAACTACTTATGTTTTACTTTCTTCTTCTTTAAGGGAATAACTAGCACAAGTTTAACTGAGGATAATGTATCAGTTTTGGGGAACATGTGCTGCATTCTTGATGGCTCCTACATCCAAAACTCTCATCCATCTATACTGGAACAACTCAAGAACTGTCCAGATCTCACTGTTGGTCAATCAACTGCAGGTATAACCCTTCTGACCAATGGAAATACACCTTATGGGTATGTAAACTGCAGCTTTTTGAAATTCCAATATTACAACTAGATATTTTGTGTCTTTCAAAGACAATAGTGTACCTAAAAAAATCCCCTTGTTTGTTATATCGTAATCAGAGATCCTTCAACATGGAGTGAACAAACTCTAAAAGACCTTGGGATGCTAACTCTGCATTTGCCTTCATCTTTCTATCAGCACTTTGATCAGGTGAGTAACACGTGCATTCAAGTGTTTAGAAGGGAAGGTCTCATGGATGGAGGATCAAGTTTGAGCTGATAAATGTATTTTCCTTGCAGGACACAAAGCGTAAGTTCTTGAAATACTTTCTGAAAGTCTTTGGTGGAGTGAGCAGAGAACAGAGGAAGCAGCTGAAGAAGGAGATAAGACAGTCCATCAAAAGTGATTCAGAACAAACTGCAGGTCCGTCTGCCTCTGAAAATGTGTCTTTATCTTGTTGTTTACTTTCTGGTGTAAGTTTTTTCTGATTTATTTTCACAGAGTGCACAGTTGGAATAATCACTCAGGTCACAATCAGTGACCCCACCTTCCCCTTTGACTATAACATCAACCAATTCAACAACTGTCTGTCAGTTTCAACCACCAAAGACAACTTGGATGCCATCACAGAAAAGGTGGATGAGGTGGAATACCTCAGGATTGTTCTCCAGAAACTGCAAGAGGTAAGCAATGATCCTCTGTAAAACACATTTGCTTTATCACTGATGCTGTGTCATATACACTGACCAAAAATATAAATGCAGCATTTTTGTTATTGCTCCCATTTTTTATGGTATGAACTCAATGATGTGAAACATTTTCCACATACACAAAATAACCAGTTCTCTGAAATATTGTTCACAAATCTGTCTAAATCTGTGATAGTGAGCACTTCTCCTTTGCCAAGACAATCCATCCCACCTCACAGGTGTGCCATGTCAAGATGCTGATTAGACAGCATGATTATTGCACAGGTGTGCCTTAGACTGGCAGCAAGAAAAGGCCACTCTGAAATCTTCAGTTGTATCACACAGCACAATGCCACAGATATCGCAAGTTTTGAGGGAGCGTGCAATTGGCATGCTGATAGCAGGAATGTCCACCAGAGCTGTTGCTAGGGAATTGAATGTCCATTTTGTCCACCATAAGCCGTATTCAAAGGCGTTTCCGAGAATTTGGCAGCACATCCAACCGGCCTCACAACCGCAGACCACGTGTAACCACGCCAGCCCAAGACCTCCACATCCAGCATGTCCACATCCAAGATCGTCTGAGACCAGCCACTCGGACAGCTCCTGAAAAAATCGGTTTGCATAACCACAGAATTACTGCACAAACTGTCAGAAACCGTCTCAGGGAAGCTCATCTGCATGCTCGTCGTCCTCATTGAGGTCTCGACCTCACTCCAGTTCGTCATCGGAACCGACTTGAGTGGGCAAATGCTCACATGCGATGGCGTCTGGCACGTTGGAGAGGTGTTCTCTTCACGGATGAATCCCGGTTTACACTGTTCAGGGCAGATGGCAGATGGCAGACAGCGTGTGTGGCGTCCTGTGGGTGAGCGGTTTTCTGATGTCAATGTTGTGGATCGAGTAACCCATGGTGGTGGTGGGGTTATGGTATGGGCATGCAGGCATACAGTATGTTATGGGCGAAGAACACAGGTGCATTTCATTGATGGCATTTTGAATGCACAGAGATACCCTGACGAGATCCTGGGGCCTATTGTTGTGCCATACATCCAACAACATCACCTCATGTTGCAGCATGATAATGCACGGCCCCATGTTGCAAGGATCTGTACACAATTCTTGGAAGCTGAAAACATCCCAGTTCTTGCATGGCCAGCATACTCACCGGACATGTCACCCATTGAGCATGTTTGGGATGCTCTGGATCGGCGTATACGACAGCGTGTTCCAGTTCCTTCCAATATCCAGCAACTTCGCACAGCCATTGAAGAAGAGTAGACCAACATTCCACAGGCCACAATAGACGACCTGATCAACTCTATGCGAAGGAGATGTGTCGCACTTCATGAGGCAAATGGGGGTCACACCAGATACTGACTGGTTGTCTGAGTCCCCTGACCCCCTCAATACTTGCAACACTGAAGATTTCAGAATGGCCTTTTCTTGTGGCCAGTCTAAGGCACACCTGTGCAATAATCATGCTGTCTAATCAGCATCTTGATATGGCACACCTGTGAGGTGGGATGGATTGTCTTGGCAAAGGAGAAGTGCTCACTATCACAGATTTAGACAGATTTGTGAACAATATTTCAGAGAACTGGTTATTTTGTGTACGTGGAAAATGTTTCACATCTTTGAGTTCATCCCATAACAAATGGGAGCAATAACAAAAGTGTTGCGTTTATATTTTTGGTCAGTGTACATTTTAATTGGATTGTGTTTGGGCACAATCTTGGGTTAGAGAGGGAAACACCCCAGTTTCTTCTTGTGGGCAGTGAGACTTGGACAAGACACATCCCAGCTAGAAGGCTCCATTATTGCTTCAATTTTTTTCGGATCATTTCTTTTTTATTTCTACATAATGTCAATAACACTGCATGCAATTTACCACATTTCTGTGCAATTACAGGCTGACAACTTCATCATCCCAGAAGATCAGGTTCAGCTCCTAAGTGCAGCTTCTCGTGTTGCCACAGTTCAAGATATTCGTTCATGGACCATCAGTAAAATCGACACGCTTGCTGCTTTGATGGACTCTTCAAGTGGAGGCTGGGACCCAAACGTAGTAAGCAAACAGAGTCCTTGTCTTGTGACTGTGTACAACATTTAAGGGCTGCTGTTTGATCAGAGCACATTTCTTCTCCTCCAGGCTAAGGTTATCATCTCTAAGTATCTGGCTGTTGGAGGAAACAAACTAGGCAGTGCAGAGCTGAATGTTATTGGGGGACCAAATCTCTGTTCTCTAGATGTGGACATCATCAGGACTATTTCATCACAAAACTTCAGGTAAGAAATGTGAACAAGTTTGTGTTTAAAATATCTGATAGTTTAAACATAGTTGTGCAATTTCTTACCGCTCTATTCTTTTTGAGAAAACATGATTGGTACCTAGAATCAGAGACACACCATTTATGATAGATGGACAAACAGCCACAGAAACCTTCCCAGACACTAAAACACTGTTGAGATTGATTGAGTGCAATGGGAGTGTCATAAAACCACAAAACCCCTGCACAATGGCACTGCACTTCAACTCAGACTGCTCAGAAAAGGCGAGAACATCACCCAGAATTACAGACTCCAAAGCACCACTGTCTCTTCATATTTTAATTGGACGACTATCCTCTTGATTTGAGTCAGAACTAAGAGATAAATACCGATCCATCAAAAAAGATGAAGTGCATTCAACCCCACCTTCTGTTGGTTTGGCCAAGATCTGTATGGAGAAGGGCAACAGGTTTAGGCTGCTTCCTAATCAAAACAGGGCCTTTTAAACTCTCCTCAATCAGGTGCATCTGAGGCAGGCTGGGAAACCTGGAGCTGGGAGTAAGAAACTTAAAAGACAAGAACCGGTCAGCACATAACAGATACTGAATCCTTACATGTCAGTTAAATATTCCTAATTTCTTTAAGAAATTACAAAGTTAGATATACAAAATAAATTCAAAAAAAGTTATCAGTGTAACTGATTTTAAATCTACAATGGAGGCAATAAGTGTTGATTTTCAGCTTAGTTAGGCAAAAATGAAATGTTAATGTGTGGGCAAGAATTAAAGAAATCACTTAGATAGCATGAAATTACTTCAGGGTAGAATTTTTCTTTCCTTATGCGCCACAATGTCTCTTTCTCCTCACAAACTATATCAGAACTCCTTGATCAAATATTAATGTATATTTTTGGAAAAATCAACTTGGAATATTATCTCTTTCTCCTGCAGAGAAGTTGACTCTCTGGACATCTCTAGCTGCACTACTGAAAAAAAGGAAGAGTTTTTCCGTATCTCCTTTGAAGCATTCAGCCTTACAACAAGCTCAGTTTCTGTTTTTCAGCTCATACAACCATACATTGGTAAGTAAACATTTCCTTTTCCATACATGCACATAAGAATATCCTCACAGAGCTAATTTTTTCCTTTTCCCACAGGAGGTGCAAATGTTAATTATATTCGTAGTTTGGTGGTCTCTGATGTTAACATGGACCTGGCCACCTTCACCAGTTTGGATGAAAACGTTGTGCTGGTCAGTGTAATGTTTATGTCTTAACTATGAATGCTTCTGTTTGTGTGGAATTTTTTACGGCATCAGTGTAACATATATCTGCTCTGTTCCCCCCAGAGTCTAACTGCAAGGGAAGTTAAAGGTCTCCTCGGCACCAACCTCCCAGATTTGAAGTCTTATGAAAACCAAACTCTGGTGCAGACCTGGATCAGAAGTCAAAACCAGTCTGAACTTGATATTCTAAGATTGGGCTTCCTAGAAGGCAAAGTTGATCCCACAATTCCTCCATATAACAGTTCTACAACAACTTTGTTACCAACAACAACTACTGTAACTGGAGTTAATCCATCACCATCAACCACAACTGAACCTCCAACTTTAGGATCTACATCAGCTTTATCACCTACAACAACTAATGTAACTGGAATCAAACCATCACCATCAAGCACAGCTCCACCTCCAAACTTAGGTTCTACATCAACTTTATCACCAACAAGTAATGTAACTCAATTCAAACCATCACCAGCAAGCACAGCTCCACCTCCAACCTTAGGTTCCACTACAACTTTATCACCAGCAACAACTAATGTAACTGGATTCAAACCATCACCAGCAAGCACATCTGAACCTACAACTTTAAGTTCTACATCAACTTTATCACCAACAAGTAATGTAACTCAATTCAAACCATCACCAGCAAGCACAGCTCCACCTCCAACCTTAGGTTCCACTACAACTTTATCACCAACAACAACTAATGTAACTGGATTCAAACCATCACCAGCAAGCACAGTTCCACCTCCAACTGTAGGTACTACAACAACCACATCAACAACAAACATCGTATCTGGAACTACAAGGCTTCCAACAATTTTAACATCAACAACTTCTCAACCAGCATCAATGCCTTCAACAACTTCTACAACAACCATTCTTCCAAAAATGACCAGTCGTGCAACTCCAGGTCAGTACAAAAAACAGAGTAAAGATGAAGCATTTTATTGTCATTCCTTTATTTATGAATAACACTTGCTTTTTGACGGATGTGCATTTTTGCCCCCTATCATGCATACAGTAGAAGACAGCAGCATATTGAGTGTAAATTAGTCCAATTAAAGGAAAATAGATTTTTAGCACAAGATTATTAAAAACTAACACAAAAAGGAAATTGCTACAAGAACACATGTATTTAAACCGCAGTTTAAATAGCAGATGGAACCATTGAATCACAGTTGTCATTGTATCACAAAAATACAGAGGTTTAATTTAAGCTTTGTTAATCAAGGCAATTGCTTGTGACCAGTCAGAAAATTACTGGTCCAGCTAGTTCATGTATGTCATCATAATTTTCTTTTTTGTCTCCTTTAGATATCTACTCTAAACAGGTAAATGGGATTTTTTTTCACATTCAACAATGTGTTCTATAAAAAAAGAAAAAAAAATTAAAACATGTGCTTACATTTTTCTCTGTTAAGTGCCAAGTTATCACAGCAAATGGTGAGTGGTTTTAAAGCATGTGGACATTTATTCACAATAATTTTTAGTTTTGGGTAACACTTTTACGGAAACTAATGTTGTTCTTTTTTTCACAGAGTCAAATACATGTGTTGGAGTAAAAAGGTAAGATATTTTTAAAAAACGTTTTTTTAACAAACAAATATAACTTTTAACTGAAATCAAAAGAGGATAGATAATGCTATTTTTTTCAATTCCAAATTACAGCACAGATCTTCAAGTCTTCCTCGACAGTGGAAAGATGAACGGACGCTTCTGTAACTTTTCTGTGGAAGAGTTTGCTTGCGCCTCTGTAAGACAGCAAAACATTAGAAACTACTGTAGTAAAGGGGGTTCATGTAATGATTTCACTTTCTAATGTTGAACAGCTTTCAGCCTTAACAGCACAGGACCTGGTAGAGATTATGAAGTGTGATCTGTCATCAAACTCAAGTGGGTCCATATCGGCCTGGAATCTTCTCTTCTGTAAAACTTCCAGGATCCTGAATGCAGCTCTGAATCTTTTGACCACTGCAGTATGACTGACTTTTAGTTAAATATTTGGAAACTATTGAAAGAAGTTAATGAATATTAGACCTTCCACACAAAATGTATTTAGATATTTTTTATAATGTTACCAAGCTTACAAATCATGTTTGTATTTGTTGCAGACAATCAACCCCAACAATCCTGCAGTGTCAGTGATTTTGGACAGCATTCAAGCAATCAGTCCAGATCTTTTCAGCACAAACACACTGAATAATCTCACTGAGCTGCAGCTGTGGTTTAACGTTCGCCTTCGCCCGTTCTTGCCTGCTGTTTCCACCAACTTTCTCTCAATTCTAGCAACGAAGGATTTGCAGTGCAGCTCCTACCAATATATGTAAGCAATTCAACACATTTTATTAGGGACTATACCTGATAATCTGACTAATTATTTAATTATGTCACAGTATTAAATGTTTTCTATTAATCGTATGTCCTATTCATGTCTTTTAAAATTAGCTTGCAAATATTTAGTAAAGTACAACCCCAGATGACTCTTTCTAAGCAAGAATCTGTGTACACACAATTCATCAAGATCTACCTGAGTCGAAAGGATACTGCAGGTAAGCACAAAAAACTAAAATACAATGTCATTTAAAAGATTGGTTCTTTATAGAAGGGTAGGGATGTAAAATCTGTTTGTGTCTTACAATTAAAAAAGGAAAAGATGTCCATCTGAAATTGTTAACAAATGAAAAAACTCAAAGCTCACCCTCAAATGTACTGCTTTAATAGAAAAGCTGGATGCAATTAATCAGTGACAGGATGAGAAAAATGCAGGTATTTAGTCATACACACTGGAACAAATGTCCATGTCCTAATATGTGTGAGTTGGATTGCATTACAAGAAGATATTTACATTATAGTGTTTTCAATTGCTTCAAGTCTCAAGATCTTGAATCATGAAATAAAGAATGCATTCAAGTACAAACTGTTGATAAAAAACGTTAAATTTAATTTTTGCTTAAATCAGCCTAAATAGTATTGTATTAAATCTACACAAAAATGAGATGCTTAACACCTCTTTACATTTTCTTCACCCATTTTTTATAATTTCTTTTTTACATAGCCGCAGCACCAAAATGCTATGACAGCAACAATCCAGAACTGAAATCTACAGCCTGGTTTGCAGAGTACATCAGCTCTTTCATCACTTTTCTCACTGTGGTGGATCTTAAGTCATTTGGATCTGAACAGGTATTTTATGCCATACTGTACTGCATCATTTGGTATAAGGAATATTCTGAACAAATAGATGCTTTTTTGGTTTACAGAACTGACTGTATCTTCTGTCTTCAGGTTCTGCAAGTGTTCACAGTGAATCCTCTGAATATTGCTCTTCTCAGTCAGCCCAACGTGGATCTGACATTAATTAGCTACTACACTCAGTTAGTTTATCAGCAAGTCAGCAACTTTAATCCACTCCTGTAAGTCTAAAGCTTTGAAATATGTTGTTAGTACCAGCTTCTTTCACACATAATCAGATACATGGTCTGTAAAAACTGCATGTGACCCTAAACTCTCCAAACTGTGATTTGCTTTTTAGTCTTCCTTCAGTGAGTCAGTGCTACGCTCCTGGTCCTGTGTTCACCCAGCTGAATGCAACAGTCAGTATGACAGTTTATGAAGCCCTCAATGAGGTCTGCACTAGCCTGGATGAGCAGGTAATAAACACATGTTTAAAAACATTGCTTTTCATGACACGCAGTGTTTTTATAATTGCTTTATTTAACCATGTTTTGGGGATTGCAAGGTTTCACATAAGTCAATACTGGAAACCTAAAAATCACACACCAGTGTGTGATTGTGGGAATGGGACTGTGACTGTAAAGCACTTTGGACCTTTGAGGAAAGTAGAAAAGTCCTATAAAAGTATATGCCATTTATTATTTTGCTTCTAAGGTCTAGAAATCTTTTGAAATGTAAATTTAAACCACAACTCTGAAACTAAAGGGACCTTATTTCTAAAGCTTCTTTTGTGAAGCTTTCCGTACACTTGTGTGTACGGAACACACCTCCCACTTCCTTTCTATAGGGTAAAAAGAATAACTATACAAACATGTAAAGTAGTTTTAATTGTTCAAGAAGGAAAATAAATATGGACAGTTCAACAGAGAAGAAAGTATTCAGTTTTTAGTGTGAAATTGTTTGTGCAACTAATTAGCTGAATTAAGGGCAGGAACGTTCGGATTGAACACGAGTTTGGAGTAATCAGGAGCTAACAAAAAGAAGGAATACAGGGGAAATGAGAGGGTGGTAGATTGGAGGATCCTTCTATCCATTCATTTTCTTAGCCCGCTGCATCCCCATCCCGTTTGGGGTCACAGGTCTGCTGGAGCCTGCTTTGGCTACTGTTGGGGGTACACCCTGGACAGGCTGCCAGCATGTTGCATGATCACACACATACCTAAGATTATTTTGGAGATACCCGTAAACCTAGTAAACATAGCGCTAACCACTGCACCACCATGCAGCCTTATTTGAGGACTCTTTAGTTTAGTTTTCAACTATCATTAACGTGTTGTTGTTTTTTTAAGACCTTGATAGATGTAATGAACCTGGACTTTGTCTGAGAATTTTTGCTTTGCTTTTTGCAGATCTCTGCTGCCTTGACAAGTAACTTTGGGCAAAAGATTGGCTCTAATGTCATTGCTGCCATTGGTAATGGAAGTTCCAGTTTGTCCACTAGCCAGATAAAGACTATAACCGCTTCAGACCTGATGAAATCCCTAAGCACTCTCAGCATTGTGACTGGTTGGCGAGAAGGACAGGCTAAAATCATCATGCAAACTCTGCTGACCTCAATGAAGGTACCTGTTTTTACTTTACAGATTTGAGGTGAAACATAATACAAACTGGTCTGTTTTATATCATTTGTTTATTCGGTGTTCTTCTCATCCCTTTTTTTTACACTCAATCAGATCGACAGCTCATCGTCACTCTCACAGCTGGGCACTCTTATCGTTGGTTTACCCTCCAACACGTTCAGCAGCATCATCAGCTCAGAGCTTATCGCTGCAGCCAAAAATCCATCATTTGTAGCAAACATGATGAATGCTCCTCAGATTCTTCAGCAGAATTTTGTTTACCAGGTATGACCTCAGTGTTACTCTGGAGAACTTAAGTGATTCATTATGTATTAATAACAAAAACCAACAACTTTGGAAATATAGGTTATAGAAAATGCAAGTGCTTTCATTTGTGTAATTCAATAGAAACCAACAAAGGGCTGTGTAAACTGTATTTCTTAAACCATATAAAAATGGATAACTAAGACATTATAAACTGAAGAAAAATCTGCTTTATGCATCAGTAGAACCAAAAGAGTGACTGGACAGAGGATTTGATGTAGGTTAACTAAAACTTAAGACTTTTGATGTGGAAAAAAAAGAGCAGAAACAGAAACAAAATAGGTTTAAACTCCTATTACATGTCAGCAGAGAAGAAAAATAAGCACAACAAGATAGAATTTAAAAGCAGTTACAATTATGAGGCCAAAACAGTCTCATAACTCAGAAATGCAAACAGTCTGTGTCACAAATGCACACACTCTGATTCACAACTGTAATTTTATGCAAACGTGCAAAATAAATTAAGATATGCACAAGTTGTGTTTCACAAATGCACAACCTGCTTACTTAACCTGTTTATTTGTCCTGAAATGAGCCACTGAAATGAGGAGTGTTTGATAAAAACATGTTTAATTAAATATTTCCTCCTAACCTTTTGTTTCATTTAGCCCAAATCATGATGATTGTGCCACTGTCCAAATATTCATAACTTTAAATGAGTATAAATAAATCTTTAAAGAATCAAAGCTAATTATTTGTTGTATATGAGCTGTTAGAGTGGATTAAATGCAGAAAAAAATTTTTTGAACAAAGATGGAAAAACAAATTCTATTAAACTTAGATTAAGTTTCATTGAGATGCAGTTTTTTGTCTTCTTTTTTCATCTTCTGTCCTTTTTACCTTTTTGGACAGATTGTATTATCAGACTCCAACAGTTTGAAAGTCATAGACAATGTTCCAGATCAACTGGCCACTCAAGTCCCTCGAGTTTACCTGCAGCAGTTTACAGGTGACGCCAGCACCATCACCAAACTCAACAAGAAAACATGGAAACGAGAGCAGGTAGAGTTTCTTCTGTAAAAACCAAAAGTCACTTTTATTGATGTAATTACTTTAATGTGGATTTATTTATTTTTTGTCAGGTTGAGTTGTTCTTTGATGTTATAGCAGCAGGCTCTGCTACCACTGTGTTGGGAGGTCCAAACAGGTGAGCAGCAGTGAACAGATTGGACTGAATGTGTCACAAGAGAACATATGAATTTATTCATGTCTGTTTGTTTGCTTGTCCGGGCAGCTTGTCCTCATCTGTGCTGCAAGGGTTCACATGCACTGGAGTAAGTCAGTTTGAAAGGAAGCAGGTCAAAGACCTGGTAAAAGCCTGCCGGAGAAAGGGATTGAACAAGGTGCCACTGTTGGAGACTCAGGTAAAGGCAGAACAGTGTATCTTTTTTCTCCATTTTTTTAAACTCACAGCTCTGTCCAAAGAAAGTAGTTTCATTCCTTGAGTTAAGAGGTGTTCAAACTGTTAAGAAAGCTAGATTTGACATGGTGAATATGTTAGAGGGCTAACCTTTCAGTCATCCAACTTTATTAATATTATTAAATGCTAATTTTACCTTTTTTTTTAATGAAATAGAGTATCAAAAATATTGGACTTTCTTTGCTTATTCAACATTTGAAAGCCATGATAAAGACCCACTCTGATAAAAATGTTATTTTTTGTGTTTTTAACATGTTCTTGTAGCATTTTTCTCATACTGGAGAACATAGAACATAGAGTATTTCCTTTTTTAAATTGTGGTAAAACAGGAGGAGACGAAAACATGCAGTTGGAAAAAGCTTGCAGTTGTGACATTGAAGCTACAATTGGCAGGCCACAAGCTCCCTCCTCTGCTCCATTCTGATACATTGCTTGTAGACAACTTGATCCATGTACATCTTTGTTATCCTCATCCAAACTGGCATCTAGCTCAGAACTGTACAGCTGAATAGCTTTAATATTGCTCCTTATTTTTGTTGCATTTTTTTTTGTTAATGTTGGGTTGGAGTCGTGAGATGCTGTACTGTAAGTTAGTGGGAGCAAGTGTAAACAGATGGATGACGGGAAGTAGAGGTGGGCTTACTCTACGCTACATGTGTCAAACTCAAGGCCCGGGGCCCAAATGTGGCCCTCCATGTCATTTCATGTGGCCCGCAAGAGCATAAAAGTTTTTAATTTCTTAAAATTAAAAAATAAAAATTGGTGTGTTTTTATTCATATCTAAGGGGAATTGGACTTGAAATATCAGATTGGGCAACTATACATTAGGACTTAAACAATGTCCACATAACCTAACCTGACAGAATCAAATGTAAAAGGATTTATGCTAGAGTAATAAGCAAATATATGCTTTCTTTGCAACTGTAATATTCACTTGAAAAAGTTATAATTAATAAATAAATGAGTTATTTAACATTAAGGAGTAGTTACATTTATTTTTCATTAAATTTAGTTACATGTATTAGTTATATCTGGCCCTTTAAGGACAACCTTTATGCTGATGTGGCCCTCGGTGAAAATTAGTTTGACACCCCTGCTCTACGCCAACGGTCCCATCCACAACTTAGAGGGAAATTTCTGATGAATTCCTGCCGCTTCAAAGAAACTCTGTCCTAGAAAACAACACAGACAACGACATACTAATAATTAAAAGAACACTGGAAACAATTTTACAACAGATCATAATTGGAATGGAACTGTAAAAAAGATCTGTCAGATAATAAAAGAAAATTCCATAACTTGCTGTTTTATACAATAAAAAATAAATATTAAGGACAACAGAAAAACTGATTTACATTTTTAAAGGTGTATATCATATGTATGTCTTAAGCCTTTCAATGCAAACTACATCCATATTTTTTTCATATAAAACCTTTGGCACACTAAAGAGGGATTTTTTAAATAAAATATTAGTTATTTTTGCAGCAAATTTACACGGAGTAAGACTCCTTTCACTTCTTTTGGGTGCTGCCCATTTCATGACATCCACCCAGAGCCGGCATCGGCAGCATGTCTGCGTTTCGCCCACGAGAACAAAAAGCATCCGAACTTTTGCAAAGATGGTTGTGCATATAAAATGAAAGCGTTTTTGGCGATCACTGTTAGCTCTGCAGAGAAAATGTGTGTGTGTGTGTGTGTGTGTGTTAGCCTGGGGGTTGCTGGCAATGCAGACTTTTCCTGGAAGGGGCTGTTCCTCCCTTTCATATGTGAGAATCCACTCGTTTTCATGGGAGGGGCCGGTGCTGAGAGTGCAGATTTTTAGAGAAATACTCAGAAATGCGTGAATAGATCCAAATACCACTTTGAGGTTGTTTTTTAGTGAGGAATGAACATTATTATACACTTAAAAAAATCAAAAAAGGTGATTTTGCATGATATGGGACCTTTAAACTCAAAGCAAAAAAATAACAGCAATATAATACAAATGTGAATAATACTGCAATAACTTGTGAGCTTGATGCGTTGTGGGTAGTAATATTTTATCATTTTCTTTTGTTTGGGGTGTTCTTTGTGTTCTGGTAGTTGAGCGTTGCATTGGTGTAGGTTGTTACTGTTTTTTGGAGTTGCTGTGTTAGTTTTGTTGTTGTAATTTGCACCACAATTTAGTAGGCTCCTCACATAAGTCTTTTTGTAAGGCCTATTCTGGTCAATTAATGACTTTGAGAAAAATAGTAAGAAAACCTTGTGACTGCGGTTTGTGCTGTGATGGCGCTGGGTTGTTTTTACATTATAGTAAAATGATGCCCCTATGTTTCAATTCATTTGGTATTTTCCAACTTTGTTTGGATTATTGATTTGTCTCAATTTGAAACAATTTTTTAATGATATTGCTCGATTAGATTCTGCCTCAGACAGATTAATCTGATTCGATCCTATTTACATTTACATTTTAGGCACTGTGTTTCGTTTTTTTCTGTAGCCCCTTTTGAGTTTATTATCGGGATAGCTTCTGTGTCAGATGTCAAATATTCAGTCTCTATAAATTTATTTATTTATTTTATTAAAATAAATAGACCAACTTTTTTTGAAGGAAATTAATTTTATTTGAGATCTGTTGGCCCTAAGTGATTAGGCTACCATGTTGGCTGAGGCATTTTTTCCAGCTGAGTAAAAAACTTAAACAGAGCTTTTATTTTGCTTTTACATTACTGGTCCGGCCCACTAGAGATCAGACGGGCTGAATGTGGCCCCCGAACCAAAATGAGTTTGACACCCCTGCCTTAAAGGGTACTAATGTGTCATTATTGGATAAATTACAACTAAGTACAATTTCGGGGACTGGAGCATTTCATGGCAGTGGCCACTGAGAGATCTCAATAACGCTCTTTGTGTACATTAGACAATGGTAACAGGCTAGCGTAGCGTCTTTAGCCTGTATAACTTATTGGTTTCAACCTCAGAAAGTAGTGGATGTGATGCATTCTGGGTAGTCGCTACAGTGTACCTGCTCAAGTTTGGCTGTATTCTTTGCCCAGCCTCCCTCATTGTTAGCCCATGGTTGACCACATTATCAACCAAAGTGGCTAGGATCTCAGCAGAGATTACGCTCCTTTGCCTTCCTCCTCTTCCTCCTCTTACTCTTGCTCCTCTGGCTCTGCCTCTATTCCCAATGTTAGCATCCATTGCTCCAAAACAGAAGAGCACACCTGTTGCCCTTTCATGCTAATGCTATGATTGCTACTTGCAAAACTGTGTGACAGTGTTTGCCCTTGTGATGAGTCAGTGTGCATATTTGAATGGCAGTGTGTTCCTTGTGAAAACAAGATATTTTCTGCATGAAATTGTGCCAAAAGCAGAGAATTGTTTGTATTGTTTTGAAAAAGTGTGTTGAAGAACTTTAATTTGGGTGTAAATTAAAGCAGGAACCGTGCTTGTAGTTGAGCAGAATTGGTTCAGGGGATTGGTAAATGAGTTACATGCTGTGGTCATTGTGTCTCAAGTACCAAGATTTCTGTATAAAGAATTGACAATAACTTTACTAGTGACAGATACTGTGTATACAACTCAAAAGCACAGAAAATGTTTGGGTAAATGAAAGTTACTCTGGGAGTATCCCTCCATTTTCTTTTGCCTCTTCCCGCTGCCGTTTGTCTAGCCAAAGATTCTCATCGACATCACACACATCCACACATGCAATGCAACGGGGAGGAAGCAACATGCATGCAGCAACCAATCACAGCACTGTTCGGCTATGATCTCTTCACAAGCAGCATCCACTGTTTGAAGGAGGGTTCTTTGAATCTGAGCCTGAAACTCATAGACCTTTAACCTTTAAGCTGGAAAAACATTTCTATAGAGTTGAGGAACGGGGTGGCAGAAACACATTCAGCATTTTAAGATGTTTGAGGAACCTGTACCTGATACGCGGGCCACGGTGGAAGTTCAAAGTAACCAACACAATGAGAAATTGTCAGGAACAATGTTGAATCTGTTGTGAATGAATGCCAAAAGGTTTGTGGAAATGTCCAGGTGGTTTTGAGGATGTAATTTAATAATAAGAAACTAGCCAAAGTGATAGAAAAAAACTGGAAAGGAAAACGTTGATGAAAATGTCAAACTCAGCACACTAGTATCAATACCTTTTTTTGGTACTGATAGTATCGATACGCCCACCCCTAATACTAATGTCTTATAGTGAATCAGCATTGACAAGTACAACAGAAAGATGTTCATTTGCTATCGTGACCATTTGTCATCAGTGAAGTTAGCAGGAGATTAAACTGTTCACACAAACATGTCTAGGGCCATTACACAAGCTTTCTAGTGTTGCTTAGATGAATTTATCTTGATGAACTTGTCTCCTGATGCATAAACATACCTCAACTGCAGTAGTGAAATTAGTCGCTAACTTTCCCACAACTGACCTAGCTATAATTTGGTAAGAAAAAATAAATGGATAATCTAAATTCACCTGAACCAATAGACTAAAAATAGTGTCTTCTTTGGTTAAATGTGTACTTTGTCTTTTGTGACCAACAGCTGACCTGCATGTACAACTACATTAGAACAGAGCCAGATGTCACCAGGTTTGACCTTTACCCTCCAGATGTGCTGCTGTACTATGAGTAAGAAAAATTAATTCACAGTCATTTCTTGAAATGTTGTAAAAGCAAAAATTGACTTCATTTCAGATATATAACTGGTATTTTTCTTTTTTGCCTCCAGTTACTCTCTGGTGACACAGAGCAGCTGCAGGTCATATTTTCAAGAGCTGGCAGATGCAGACTTCTCTGTTTTCTCTTCAGTCCTCAGCTACAAACTGACTGCTCTGTTTGACAATGCAAGGAGCTGCCTGGTGAGTCTACACTAAAAAAAACTGTTTCTCATATTGACACTTTTTCAAGAAGTGATCAAAAAATATTTTGTTGTAGTTCAATAGGTGAGGCTCAAGATAACCATATTTTGAATAACACTGAATCGGCTGAATTGTCACAAAAGAAGGCTAACCAGCGAAACAAAAAAACAAGTTTTCTCTTCTTTCATCCTTAAGGGAATACCAAACACAACAGGTTTGACGGCAGATCAAGTATCAGTTTTGGGAAACATGTGCTGCATGCTCGATGGTTCCTACATTAAAAGCTCTGACCCATCCATCCTGGAAAAACTCAAAAACTGTCCAGATCTCACTGCTGCTCAGGCAGCTGCAGTTGTAACCCTTCTGACCAATGGAAATACACAATACGGGTATGTCAGCAATTTCAAACTCAAAAATTTCAAACTTAAAAATTTGAAACTTGATGTCTCACAAACATTTTAATGTAATAATCTCCTTAAACCTTGTTTTTTTTTCTAAATTCAGAACTCCTTCAAAGTGGAATCAGACAACTCTGACAAACCTGGGGATGTTCCCTTTGTATTTGCCTACATCTTTCTATGATAATTTTGATAAAGTGAGTAAACACATGCATTTTACTGTTCAGCACAGAAGCTAACATATACAGGACATCACACTGGGATTTTTATCTCATGACTTGTACTTTTCTATGCAGAGCACCAAGGTCACTTTTTTGAAATCCTTCTTAAAAGTTATCAAGGACAACAAAGTGAGCAGATTTAAGAGAAGGCAGCTGAAGGAAGTAATAAGACAGTCCATCAAAAATAGGTCAAAGAGATCTACAGGTCAGAAACCCTGTCATTTATTTGCTTTTCGCATCAATCTGATGTTTTACTTAATCATGTGTCTCATTTTGTTCACAGACTGTACAGTGGGGAATATCACCCAGGTCACCATCAGTGACAGCACCTTCCCCCTGGACTATGATGTTACCCAGTTTAATAACTGTCTATCAAATACAGTTGTTAAAGACAATTTTGATGCCATCACAGAAAAAGTTGATGAAGTGGAATACCTTAAAATCGTTCTCCAAAAACTCGGAGAGGTATGTAACTCTTTTGAGATGGATATGAAGAAATGTTTTTAAAACATCAAAGGATCAAATTATGTGAAACGACTATGGTAATAAATGGCAATATGCTATTACCACACCCAATGCACCTATTGCCCTGTTCCCTCTCTAATAAGTACACTTTCAGTTTCATATACACACATTTAACACGTATAGATACATGTACATATAGAAACACCAATAGAAACAAACGACACACATTTGTCATGTATAACACTCATTTAACACTTCATTTAAATTTTATTCCCCAACACAGTCAATTGCACCCCCACACAATTCAAATTTATATTCATAAATGTTAACCACTAAATGTCTATCTTCTACTTGGATTTATTTTAGTTTGAAATCTGTTAACCTTTTCTGTTTGTCATTAAACCTCCAAAGCAAAATGATCTGAAGGTTTTTTGTTTTCCGTATTTTTTTGTTCTTTATGTTAAGACATGATGAAAACAGTTTTAGTGTTAAGTTATCGCGATTATAATAACAAAAATGTATATTATTGTAGGCTTACAACTTCAGCATCCCAGAAGATCAGGTTCAAGTTTTAGGTCCAGCATCCCGTGTTGCTACCATTGATGACATCCGCTCATGGACCATCACTCAAGTGGACACACTTTCTGCTTTGATGGACTCATCAAACGGGGACTGGGATCCAAGTTTGGTAAGCAAACCCAGTAGCATGTGTTGTTTTTTGTGTGCAAATCTTTACACTTTCTGCTCCAATCGGTGCATGTTTTTATCTTCCAGGCAAAAGTAATCATCTCCAAATATCTGGCTGTGGCAAGAAACTCACTTGGTAGAGCAGAACTGAATGCAATCAAAGGACCTAACCTCTGCTCTCTTGATCTGAGCGTCATCCAGTCAATTTCTTCTCAAAACCTCAAGTACGTAATTATTGTAGTTCACATAAGGAAATGGATTAAACCCGAGCACAGCCCTTCTGTCTGTAGTTTGTGTTCAAGCTGAGCTTTCTGAGTCCCTTTTACATTCATTTTACGTAAAATATTACTTCCTAAGCCCGCCACACGTAACTATTATCTTACTTGAATGTTTCCTCTGTAACCTGTAACACTGATATGGACTGGTCACTTATCCAGACTATATCCTGCCTGTTTGTCCATGTAAGTTAGAACAGGATCAGGACACCACCTAACCCTGTTCAGAGCAAAGAGTAAAACAGGAGTTGAATAAATGGAGGGCTACAGCTCCACTGGTTATTTTCTCATGTGTTTCTTAATTTTTGTCTTTTGCAGAGAAGCTGAAGCGCTTAATGTTAACAGCTGCACCCTAGAGGCAAAGAAAGAACTTTTCAACATTTCTAGTCAATCATCTAGAGCCATCACACGGAAATCTCCCTCTTACCTGCTCATGAAACAATTCCTTGGTGAGTGAATCCAACCACTCACACATCCATGCATGTTTGTGTTGTTACAATACACTTTTTTTTTTAACAACAGGTGGAAAAAAGCTCTAAAGAATGTTAAGACTGTTTGACAGTATTTTTTTTTCTTTCCAGGAGGTGCACCTCTTGACTACATCCGAGGTTTGGCGTCTTCCAACATTAGCATGGACCTGGAAACCTTCAGTAATTTGGATCCAAACGTTGCGCTGGTCAGTTCTGTGTTTATGTGTTAACCAAAAGTCATTACATTAATTTTTATGAAGATTTTACATGATTTTTTTGTAGCTGTCATGCTATCTTAAAAGTATAAGTGTATTTTCCCCCGCTCTTCACAGAGTTTAACTGTCAATGAAGTAAAAGGTCTACTTGGCACCAACCTGCCAGATGTGAAGTCTTATGAAAACCAACCACTGGTACAGGCCTGGATCAGAAGTCAGTTACAGTCAGAGCTAGACACTCTGGGTCTGAATCTGTCTGGAGGCAGAGCTGACCCGGTAACCACCCCCACAACCCCAACCAGTTCAGGAACTGCAACAGCTGGATCAGGGGGTTCTACAACTACAGGTGAGTCCTGAAGACAGTGGGAACTAAAGGATAATATTTTGGTAAATTTAGTCAAGAAAGTGAGAATAAATCAAAATGTTAAAAAGAAATTTAACAATGACAATTTTTTTAGTGCTAGTTTTCCCAAATTAGCACATTTAGTGTGCTAAGATTAGTGCTGTCATGCGATTAATTTTTTGTGAGATAAATTAATCACGACCTGTAATTAAAAATCTATTTTTAATCTAAACTTGTCATAATTGTTGTAAAAAGTTTCATTTTGAGATATTTTCATTTAAATTAGTGACAATGTGGCACTGTAAAAAAATTCACATCTAAAAAAGGGGCTTTATGAAGTTTTCCTTAAATAACAGACTTGCAACCTTTACTTTTACACCAACAAGGGTTTATTTTTTCAATCTTGAACAATTAAGAACAAAAACCAAACAAAACATCAGCTCCAGAGTGCCATAACTCAACTCGTGAAATAGTAGAAACTCTTTTATCAGTAATCCATGAAATATTGACCATAAACCTCTTAATACCATAAAATATGTTTAATACCATAACATACATTTTGACAAATCTTATTCCATAGTTTACTGTCCCATGCAATCCACCCTCCACATGCCCCATTAATTTATGAAAATGAGCACCTTGTTGGGCTTTATACCTTACATAATAAATAATACTGTTTTTGTTTTGGGTTAGTTCTGTAAAGAGCTACAAAGTCGCATACACACCGTTGACTCGCGTTTAAGCGACAACTTCCAATGAAAAGTCTATGCAAACGCACGCAGAATATCTGGCTTCCAGATTTGGAACGCATGTGATTTTGCTTTGCAACGCAAGATTTTAAGTCCAGTCGCATACGTACAAATCGGGTGTTTATTTATCGTGCGCTGAAAGTTCAACCGGTTGAACATTTTCAGGCTGAATTGCAGCACTGTGACAAATCGGAGACTCTGATTTGTTAGTGACGTGTAATTAGCGTCCTTTGTAATGTCAATCGTAAACATGATGAGGAACAGAGCTGTGAAAGCAAAAAGCCTGGAGCAAAATTAGCAGGATTTGCATTGCTTAATATTTTCCTCTATTTTAGATGGCGGACAAGCGCTAGTAAACGGTAAAAACACAAAAGAAGAATCCCCCTCCCTGCCTTTCAGGCCCTGGTCTGATGTGTACACCACCGGCTAAATGCACTTTCATGAAACCGCTGGTGTGGCACCAGTCTGGCAGCAGCGCGATTTGAGCGGCGCAATTTAGGTAGCATGGAAGGAGTTTAAACATCTGAATTTTGCTAGATCACCGCGGCACATCTACCAATCAGTCACGTGACACTTTTAGTGGGTAGAATACAAATCCAAGGCAAGTGTTTTCATAAAAAATAGTCCTGATCTCTCAGCATCATCCGCTTCTTCCATGCATTGTAGATGGCATAGACACAGGCACCACTGTAGCAATCAGACTATAACATTATCTGGAATTTTCTTCCAAATGCAGCTAGTGCGTCAAGCTCAGGAACACATTTTTGGACGGCGGCGAGCAAAGAATTTGCAGCGTGAATCGCGTTCTGTGTGGACCCAGCTTAAGAATTCCCCCAGGTTGGCCTGACTTGAGGGTGAGAGCAGGAAAGCTCAAGTATAGCACAAGGTGGAGCTAGCTTCATGAAGCTGTTAATGCCGTTGAAAGACCTGGATAATGATTCTTTGATAGCTGTACAATAAAATAGCTCAAACATCTTTTTTTTATCCTCTAAACCCATTTATTTCCCTTTCGGGGTAATACATAAAAGGGACGGTCACTCCTGGGCAAAGGCAGGGTACACCCTGGACAAGTTGCCAGTCTGATGCAGGGCCACAATCACACACCCACATACACTCTCAGTCACAACAAGGGACAATTGAGAGTAACCAATTAACCTATGATGCATGTTTTTGGGTTTTTTTGGACGATGGGAAGAAGCCGAAGTCCTGGAGAAAACCCACACATGCACAGGGAGAACATGTAAACTCCACACAGAAATGTCCCCCATTGGGTACTCTGTTTTGGGTCCCCCAGCCAGGACTTGTGCTGGGGCCTTCTTCCTGTGAGGCAAGAGCGCTAACCACTGTGCCACCGTAAAGCCTCAGCTAAAACATTTAAAAGAGAGTATTTCAAATATGTTGTTGGTGGCGCAGTGTAGCGCTCTTGCCTCACAGCAAGTCCAGGTGGGGGACCTGAAACAGAACATCAATGGGGGACCTTTCTGTGTGGAGTTTGCATGTTCTCCCTGTACATGCCTGTACATGCATGGGTTTTCTCCAGGGTCTCCAGCTTCCTCCCACCATCCCAAAACATGCTTCAGAGGTTAATTTGGTCAATTTAAATTGTCCATAGGTGTAAGTGTGAATGGGTGTGTGATTTTGGCCCTGCAACAGACTAGCGACCTGTCCAGGTTGTCCCCTGCCTTCGCCCAGAAGTGGTCGGGATAGGCACCGGCAGCCCCGTGACCCCGAAAGGGATAAAACGGCAGAAGATGAATGAATGAATGGATGAATGTTGGTTCCTAAAAGCAAGTCTTTGTGTTTCAGGTAGCGGAGTACGAATCCAAGCAGACATCGGCTTCTCCTTCCTTGTTTTTCTGGCAATCCTCCTCACTTCTCAGCTCATCACTGTCTGAACCATGCTCTGAATCATTGGATTACAAAATCTTTTTTTCATTAAGAGAGAAAAATGTTATTATTGGTGACTAATTGATGTAAAATAACGTTAAGGATGTTCTTTGTGATTAAAATTTCTCCTAAATAATACCAGGTTTATAATACCAGCTAAAGGATTATCTTGAATTACTGTAGGCTAAATGTTAGATAATCTGTTTCTTTATTTCGTTCCATGCTTTTTGAATTTATGACATAACACATTCTAGCTCCAAATGACTTTACTACTCTACTTTACTTTGCAAATTACTATTGTAAAACTAACAATAAACATGTTATACTACATGTTATTGGAAGTTTCTTTAAAAAAAATTTAAATTATTTTTTTCTATCTGTTACCAAAATTAATGTGGTGTACTGTAAAAAATTAATAAATAAAAGCATTAAAATAAAAAGGACCGGTGCATTTTTAAGTCTGCAGTTGACTAATTGGTAGGTGTGGCCTACCTACCAGACATGGCGATGGAAAACTGCGGAGTGGAGGACAATTACTCTATCCTAAAAACGAGTCAATGCCTAAAAAATAAAGTTCCTTGGTTTTGTTTGACAACACACCAAGAATTCTACAAAACTGATTGATTTTGACTCATAAAGACAACTTTTGTTTTCTCTTAAAAAAAGGAATAAACATTTCATTACATTCTTGTAAAGCTGACTGACCAGTAACGCTTTATAATAAGAGTCCTTAATAAACTATTCATAAAACATTAACAAGCACTAGTAATGTTTTAGTAAGCTGCTTATAAGTACATTAATTAGCATTTGTAAATGTCTTACAACTGACTTAAAAGTTTATATAAGCTGTTTATAAATACATTAACATATCCCTTAATAAACTACTTATAAGACATTAACAAGCATGAGTAATGTGGTATTAAGCTGCTTATTAAGACTTTTATTAGCATTTGTTAATCCTATTCACAAGATATTTATAAATTGCTTGTATGGGATTAATAAATATATTAACAGTGTTTTTATTGACAGTTAATTGAGTGTTTTGCAGACCCCCAATCTAAAGCGTGACCATATAAGGGGTGATCTTTACAAGCCATTTATAAATTACTTCTTGTATCAAAGATGTCTAATATCAAAAAATATACAAAAGGACTCTGGTTTGCCATTAAATCTCCTGCTCATTTTGGCCAAAATTTCATTTTCATAAATGTAAATTCTCTGGTTGAAAACCCTGTTTCATTGTATTCTTTTCTGAGTTAACCCCTGTGCTATCCTAGGCACTTTAACATTGGGAGTTGGGTCATCTAGACCCACTAGACAGTGCGCTGAACCTTTTTTCTTCAATGATTTGTGAACCTCACTGCTGTCCATGGATTCCATGAAATCTTTCCAACTTTATCCACCTTTGTCATGGCAGGGAGAACATGTCAATGCAAGGGTGGGGTAATCTAAGATATGACAAGGGTTAAACCTTAAAAATATAGGGTTAAAAATTCAAGATTTTCTCGTAGAGTTTTACCCCTCTATTTCTATTCTTGTTTTTTTATACTTATGTGTATTTCGTAATTGCAATATGTTCTTATTGCATACCTGAAAGTGAATCCCAGTGAAATGGCATAATGTGCAATAAAGTTTATTTAAAAAAAAAAAAGATAAATTGCTTGTATAGGATTAATAAATACATTAACAGTTCCCATGTCCAGCTGGACTCACATTTTTTTAAGTCCAGCTGATATGACTGAACCTCAATACTACACCACTTGGATGAACGAGAACCTTCATTGACAGTTTGAGTGTTTTGCAGCCTTCTAAACTGTGGGCCACAAAGTACAGAATAAGAACAATGACCTTTATAACACTAACTAAAGCCACAAACATATTACAACTCTTCAATACATCACAACAACAATGTGAAAGAAGAGACACATGTACTGTCCTTTACAGATTGGGCCTTAGTGCCCTATAACATTTCTAACTAAACAAATTTTAATAGACTTCAAAATGTTTCCACTCAGAATCTGCCCTTTCCAAGGGGCAGCAACTGTCCACTAGCAATTTATAAATGACTTGTAAAGATAATAATAATAAATTTTATTTGTATAGCGCTATAAATGGCACACAAAGACGCTTTACAACACGTGAGAAACAGTCAATAAGAACAAGAGCTAATACAAAAGGAATACTAATAAAAACATAGAAGACAGATTTAAGATTAAAAGCTATTTTAAAAAGATGGGTTTTAAGTGATTTTTTTGAAACTGGGAGGTCAGTGCAGCCTCTGAGATGTTGGGGCAGAGTGTTCCATAGGGTTGGAGCAGCAATGGAGAAGGCTCTGTCTCCCCAATTTCGACGCTTGGTCAGACAGGGGAGAGACAGAAGGTTAGCATCGGACGAGCGCAGAGAGCGGGAAGGGGTGTGACGCTGGAGGAGATCGGTGAGGTATGTTGGGGCCAGGTTATGAAGGGCTTTGAAAGTGATGAGGAGAACTTTGAATTTGATACGCTGATCGATGGGGAGCCAGTGAAGGTTCTGAAGGACGGGGGTGATGTGTTCACGGGAGCGGGTGTGTGTGAGATCACCCCATATATGGTCACACTTTAGATTGGGGGGCTGCAAAACACTCAATAAACTGTTAATAAGAACACTGTAAATATATTTATTAATCCCATACAAGCAATTTATAAATAGCTTGTGAATAGGATTAACAAATGCTAATAAAAGTCTTTATAAGCAGCTTGTTAATGTCTTATAAGTAGTTTATTAAGAAATATTTTAATGTATTTATAAACAGCGCTTTGAGATTTTACCCAAAAATATAAAGCGCATTCTAAATAAAATTTATTATTATTATTAACTTGTAAGTCAGTTGTAAGACCTTTACAAATACTAATTAATGTACTTATAAGCAGCTTACTAAACCATTACTAGTGCTTGTTAATGTCTTGTAAATAGTTTATTAAGGATTCTTATTATAAAGCGTTACCGACTGGCCTTTAAAAAACATTTAATAAAAGGTAGATGAAACAAACATGAACAGAAAAATTGCTCTTAAAAATGGGCAAACTGTTGGAGAACAGAAACAAATTATAGGGAAAACTTGTAATAAGATCACCTAATGAATAAATGGTTAATTAGTTGCTAAATGGCTAAATCTATAAACGTTTATAAACTCCGAGGATAGTTTTGCAGGAGGGGCAGGAGTGTTTGGCATCTTTCACACGGTCCACACAGAAGGGGATGAGGCAGCACCCCAAAACAAACCTGGAGAGGGCAGCAAAGAGTCCAGATCAGTCAACTTAACCATTCAGCAAAGACAACAAAAGATCATAACAAATATAAATCACATTAACCCTTGTGCTATCTTAGATGACCCCACCCTTACATTGACGTGTTCTCCCTACCATGACAAAGGTGGATAAAGGTGGAAAGATTTCATGTAATCCATGGACACCTGTGAAGTTCACAAATCATTGAAGAAAAAAGGTTCAGAGCACTGTCTCTTGGGTCTAGATGACCCAACTCCCAATGTTAAAGTGCCTAACATAGCACAAGGGTTAAAGTCCCATATTTGGCTGGCACACTTCCTGACATGATCTGGTGTTGGAGTACTTTGATCTTGGAGCTCAGTATCATAGTCTCTTCAGATCCCTGTCGTATTATTTGTCTCTTTAATTTGTGAAATAATTGATCCACTGTTCACTGTGGGTATCCAGTTTATTTAAGATAAAACAGTTTTACAGTGGCTTCCTCATCATTTCCTAAAACAAAATTATTTGTATGCAACTGTGAAAATGAAGCTCCTCTTACCCGCAAAAGAAGAGTCCCCCACAGAGAAGGTAGGTGAGTAGACCAGCAGAGTGGTCCACCTTGGATAGGACTGTTCGATGGCACTTTGGACAAGCTATCTGGACTGGATTGGCTCCTAAAGGCCTAACAGCCACTAACATGTAGAGAGAAACAAAACAAAGCTGAAGAAATTAAATGATCTAATCTCATGTTTCACAGTTCCGGTTTGGACTCACCGACTGACGTTTGAGGGATTGACATTGTTCCTGCAGATGAAGGAAATGATTAGGATGCATCAATATATGTATTTTTCTCATTGTTAAAATTTTAAACATTGAAAAATATGAGACTTGAATTTCTCAGCGCTTGCGGAGCAGAATTTATTTGCATAGTTGTTCAAAATGAATTTAATAGTCAGACTCACAGATGTCGATTACCACAAAATGACAAACTTATAAAAAAAAATTAGAATAATATTTATTTTATCTAATAACAAATTGAAATGACTTGAATTGATTGTCAATTGAACTGTATACTTACAGCGCGTTAGGAGGATTGGGGTCGTCAGATTGAGCAGATTTTTCTCAGTTCTATCAGGCCACACCTTCCCTGACTGCCTTAAATGCTTCTCCAGAAGTCATGAGACTTCCAACCCAGACAGCATACTCACACACAGTGTATGCAACACACAGGGGCAGGAGGCTTCGATGTCTCCCTCCCTGTAACCCCGCCTTGAGAATGTCCCCAACAAGAAGAATTAGACATAAACCTTTAATAATGTTTGTAAATGTCGAGTCATTTCATGTTACGTGCAAATAAGTCAGCTTGGTAAGTTAAAATATTTCTCAATTTGTTTTTTTGTCTCCATCAGATCCTCAACTGCCTCTTCATTTTTCTTCATCCCTTGTCTTTTGTTATTAGCCGAACACTGACTTTAATAATTTTACACAAAATCCATTTGATCAACGTTTTAGAAACTAAATATGCTTCTTTCATTAGTTGTGTCCAAATATCAATTTGAACAAAAAGGAAGAGCTACAAAGACATTCTAAACCAGAGGGTGTGTTTGAGGAGTTTGTGATGTGTGCAGCGTGACACCGAGCATCTACAGATAATTCTCCTTTCAGGGGGGAATTAGCATCACATGTCTGTGCTGCTCTGAATTACATGTGCCGTTTAACTCTTTGTTGAACATCAGCAGCGCCACATTCCTGCTTGGTGACCACAAACTTTATGGGAGCGCTCAAAAGCCACTTTTGTACGAGTCTTAAAAAAGAGGATTTTACTCCACGTTAAAGTTGACATACAGTGATGGAGAGAAACAAATATCACAAAGTATATTTAACAAAGTTAAATAAAAGTCAGAGGAAGATGAAAGGCTTTAATCAGTAAAAATATTTTAAACATAAACAAACTGCAGCATCTCATGTTTAATACCTCAACAGTTACATAAAAATATTTAAATGACTCAGTGAATTTTGTAAAAATAGATCAGTGTAAAAAGCCCTGAACAAACCCCTCACAAAACTTTATTTTTGTTGTTCTCAAGTGTTTGTGCTGCTCACGTTGAGCAGCACAAATAGTTAAAAAGCATTCCTGACATTAAAAAATGTAATATTATTTTCTAAATTTGTAATATTTAGCAAATTTCTTGCAGCTTTAAGTTAATTACAATGAGCTTTATTCATGCAGATTGGCACTGTTCTATAGTAGAAATAAATAAGCCCATTATGGAGCATGGAGGCATTTGATTTTCTGGTTTTACCATTCAAATAAAACACAAAACAATAACCAGGGATGCAAAAAAAGAAGTACAAAATAAACAAACAAAAAACCTGTAATGCTCCACTAGAAAAATGCATACTTATTTTTAATTTCAAGCAAATTCCCTAGAAATTAGAAAGGAAACCAAAAAATGTCACCATAAGTCACCCAAATAATGATTTGCTTTTTGTGCAAACTGGATTCAGAAAAAGATTAAACAAAGAAAAGATCCAAGCCCTTCATTTAACTTAGTAACAGAAAGTTTTGAACCAGTTTAATATCCGTCTCTTTACTTTCTGAAGTGCTCTTGCATCGAAGCGTCCCAACTAACTAAACATAAACTTTCCACGAACAAAAGTATTACTTTCTTCACCTCACTGTTAATACAGCAAAAACGCAGATCTAGTGAGTAAAAGTACAAAACTGATGTACTAATAGAGCCCAAAGGCGTTTCTTTTTCCTGATCTGTCTCAAACTTTGAAGATTAAAGTCATGGTAGCCACAAAATTAAGGTGTTCTTCTTTACCAGCAATAGGGCAGGATCAGGATTAAAACTGCAGTGTTTGAAGTGATTTCCCAAAATAGTGTGTTTCTTTGAATGGAAAAGTTCAAAGCTCTTTTTAGTTTCCGACCACCATCATCATTTTCCGACCTTTATAAGAGTTGGGGTCGACTTGCAACTGTTAACCTTCATATTCTCGGTTTGCTCCTAGGAAGAAATTTTCCCCTTTAGATTTTAGTGATATTTCTGTCACCCTCCTTTCTCAGGCATCATCACAGCTTCTTTTTTTTCTCCTCATGATCGAGTTTTCTCTTCATCAGGAGGCCAAATGGCTTTTTTTCTGTACGGACTCCTTTTCTCCCCCCTCAGGGTGCTCCTTTGCCTCTGTTCTGTCCTTCAGTGCTCTAAGCAGGACTCTGAGCAGCGTGTTTTCATTCAGCAAGCTTTCAGAAGTGTCCGCCAGCTCCTGCAGCCGCCTCAGCGCCTCCTCCAGCTGCCGGCTTTTCTCCCGATGCTGCTCCTCTAACTTTTCCTCCAAACTGCGCAGTTCAAACTTCAGTCTGCGGTTGTCCAGCCACAACTGCGCCAGCTGTTTGGACAGACGTTCGCGGGCGTGATGCAGCGCTTGAACCTCCTGCCGGAGAGCCTGGAACTCTTTGCGGAGGACGGCAGCGGGTCCAGACGGCTGCGTGTCCACAGACTGTGTGTCTGCGGGATCAGCAGAGCTGCAGTGCTGCAGGATGAAGTGCAGGAGGTTGGGTAGCGTGATGGGAAGGTCATCAGGGTACTTCACACTGAGATGTTTTCTACAAGAGACAAACCAGAAACACAACCATGACAAAAAGGCCTAAAAACTCACTCAATATTTTCAGGAAATTACCCGTATATATATTTTCTTATGCCAACTTGAAGTTACCACACTTTTTCTTTAAGGATATATTTTAAATTGAGATTACTAACAACTTCAAAAGGCTAAATAGTGTGGTCTACCAAAGTAACCTGTGTGATTTCAATTACACACAAAAAAAACAATTGGATAGAAAAATGCACAACAACATCACATTTTTAGCAATTTACATATTCAACATCTTCCCTCACTTTTCTCTACTCCTACTACAATAAGTCCAAACCCTGTGAAAACTTAAATGCATAATTTTTAGTCCCAAAACCACTTAATAGAAAAAATCTTCCATGTTCAGCTTTAACGCCTTGACACCTATTGATGCAAATATGCATCAGCCCACTTTGGCTCCAGAATTAGCTTAATTTAAGAACTACATGAAAGCAAAAACAGAAGTCCATGTTTTTTTCATAGTTTGAAATAAATTCAGTGACTTAACTCACTTTCAATGTTCTAAGTATTTCTTTTAAAAAAAAAGTTTCACTTTCCAATGGATCTGGATTTTGAATATAAAGTAGAATTACGGTATTGTGGTTTAGGCTCACAACCAGTTCAAGGCACTGTCAGGCAGTAAGAGTTGGGTTTTACAGGGCTCAATGTTAGTTCTTCATTTGCAAGATAATTCAAATCAAAAATATGCCCCAAACCCTCAAGACTTATCTGAGTTGAAGCTCCTTGTCCACGGTTTTTTAGGATTGTTTTTTTCAAATGCAGAACAATCACGCTTTATGGGGATGTGTCAAAGACATTTCAAAACTGCCTCAAATCCTATTCAAACTTAAAGCCTACATTTGATTTTCTAGACAAAAGACCACATGTAGTAGTATTTTTGTTGTATGAATGTCACATAAGCAGTAAAGAAAAAAACAAATATTTCAAAAACCACATAAAAGCCAAAAAAGGAACTTTTTGCCAAAAAAAGTTATTGTGACCGCTAGATGAAATCATGTCTTTGTTGTTTGTTGGCAGAAAATCTGTTCTTTGTTTTTCATAAGAGTGCCAAATTTTGGTGATGATACTTTTAGAAAAATCACAATATAAATTCCAGTTAAAGCCAAACTGTGTTTTCATAGCAGTCTCTGCAAAATACTGTCTCAACATTTACAGGAAATTCAAACCTGACTTCAAAAAAATATGCAACATGTAAATAGCTACAAAAAAATTCAAAAGAGTGTTGATTACTCTCACCTGAATCTGGGGAACAGAAGGATTGAGGGAACGTGGTCCACCATGAACTCCCAGGGAAGGTCGTTCCGTGCAACATTCACCCTGAGCGCAGAGCCATGAGGTTACTCTCGTTTTCTTCGACAGTAAAAACTGGACGCTGACCTACTCCCGAAAGGGTTTCTGAATTATGAGGACAACAGCGCGTTAACCTGAAGGGTACCTGGCCACTGTGATGGTATCGTTTCCCTGCAGCAACCTGGCCAGCTGGATGAGGATGTGGTTCAGAACGGAGCAGAAGCCGCACCATTGAGTGTAGTAGAACAGCAGCACATCCTGAAACACAAACACAACTTAAAGCATCACCTCACTCACACCAAAGAGACATTGACTAGATGCTAAATGTTAGTTTGCTCTGAGGAATAAAAATTGGACTCTGGATCAATGAAATAAAGGCCATGTGATTTAGATTTACACAGGAACGGATGCATCCAGGTGAAGAGATGAGTGGATGAAGCAACAAATCCTTCATTCATAAAATGGGCATCTTAAGAATGTTGTATATGTTGCTTTCAGAAAATTACATCTTTAGAACAAACATGGCTAGAATTTAACATCAGAGTTCAACATGATTCTGATCATGCATGCCACTGTTACATTAAATAGGGCACTTTTCTGATCCACTTTATTTTCTTCTTGTCGACACACATTTGTTGCAAATGATTGAATCACTGATCATAAATAATTTTTAGCTCTAATAAAGATGCAGACATTTTCATCTTTAATATCAGCAGATACCAATACTGTACCAATACCACATTTTATTTCTTCAAATCGTTTTTTAGGGTTACAGGTAAAATTAGATGATAAAATCTGCTGAAATGAATATTTATAAAACTGTTTGCGTTATAAATTTGAACAAAAACTCCCGCATCTTCAAGTTAAAAAACAAAGTTTTTTTTAGCAAAGAAAGATAGGCATTTCAGCTTTACTGGAAGCCAAAACGCTTGTTTTTTTCCATCAGTAATTTGGAGGCTAAACACTTGTCAAAGCGATGTTGGATTGTGTGGATTTAACCAATAAAGATATTGCATATCGGAAAGGACAATCCCATCACTAAAACAATCTGCATCAAAAATCCAGTCAAAGTCAAAAAATTAGTTGAAATAGTGTATATTCGTCCTAAGGTGTAAATTCACACCTTGTGTTTTGAAATATCCCTTAAACATGGTTGTTACAAACAAATGTGTCCAACACAAGCAGCTTTCAGTTTCTGTTTGCCGACGTGCTGGACCAGACAAGTTAAGGGGAAAAATCTGTAAGGCAATGAAAATATGAACAATGCAGCCCTTGCATATGAAAAAGGTGATCTAACGACATTGTAGAGAGAGTTTATGTCTGCATTCATACAAAAACTGAAGCTCAGTTAACCAGATCGCCACTTCACCTTTTGAAGTTCCATGACAGACGACAGGAAGGAAGAAGTGGTCAACTCTGTGATGAGGAGAGGTGGGGAAACTGCCCTCTGTTTATCTGAAGACTGGACTTCTTCTTTACTCCCATTCCTGTCCTCCTCTCCAACCAGATGTCTCTGTAATAAGCTGTACGGAGCACTGAAGTTCCTGATGAAGGCCTCTTCGTTACGGCATGAGCAGGAAAACAAAAGTCACTTTTGAGTACAATTCAGTATAAAGGGATTTTTTAGTATTTGGATTTCAGCAGAATAATAAAGATCTTCTAATGCTACAAGGTAAAAATGAAGCTCAACCAGATTTTTCTCACAGAAGTTTAGTAACTTGATTTACTGAGAAGAATCTGCTCAGTTTCAGTTTGACTGATGAAACTGTGTCACCACCAGAATCCAGTCACCGAGTGTCCTTCTTACCGAGAGACTCTGTCAGGGTGGCTGCAGGACTGCGGTGAAGAATGTGATGAGTCTCATCCTTCAGGTTGACAATAGCTGCGAAGGACGCGTCACAGCTCCTGTCAGCACGTGTGGATGTGTCCTGATGCAGAGAAACATTTGTGCTGTCTGATGCTCCAAGCCTCATGGCCAGCGGCCAGTTCAGAGCTTCATCCAACAGATAAAACCTGAGAGTCCTGTTTGTGTGGCACTTGAGCCCTGTGATGCCATCTTTGTCCTGTGGCGGGACAGACAGTGGGCCGGTGTGCTGGACTTCCTGAAAGTCTGTTTCCTCTTTGGTTTGCGATTGATTAAAATGAGGTTCTATCCTTCTGCAGCAGGCACTGAAATGACTAAATGGACTGTAACGGTTGAGAAAGCTGCTACAAGTTGCTGAAGTTTCAGTTCTTGAGGAAGCCAAAGATGGCAGTTGGGTAAGACAGCACTGTCTGAGAAGAGCCTGAAACACCTCTGCCGTCTGGGCGGGGAAGAAGCAGCGGGCAGAGGACGCGGGGGGCGTCAGAGGCCTTAAAGTGAGGCAGACTTCACACGTGCTCGTACTCGTGTGTGGGAGAACTACTGACTGGCAGCAGCGGGAGCGCCAGGAGAAACTCCCGTCCCAGATGGAGAGGTCACAGGAATGATAGCGCACAGCGATGTCTGCAACCTAAAGGACAACAACAACAAAAGCACAGCCATGAGGAATGCTTGACTCAAGTATCACTGAGTGGCTGTAGTTACATGTGGAAAATGTCTTTGATCGGATCAAAGATCAGACTCGAATTGAACTGGGGACACGGGCAGAGAAAAACGTTACACGATTATAACAAACGTTTACATACGCCACACTCTCGGTTGGAATAAATCCTTTTCACATGCGCAGAACTTTTCCAAAATACCGGAAACGGCCCTAGAAGAAGAAATAGCGAGTTCCGTAGTAAACAAACAAAGCTGCGGCATAGAGCGAGAGGATTTTCTAAACAGGCTTTTATTATTATTGTGATTATTATTAAGTGCCTGTTCCCTCATAATTTTCCAAATACGTGCGGGCAGTGCTGTATTCTTGGCCCACAGACATGGAAGAAGGATTAGGATTAGGCTAATACATGCCAACAACATTTAGCTTTTGATGATTTCATAATATTGGGCTATATAAATAAAATTGAATAGAATTGAACATATGGTTCAATAAATTCTATTTCTCTGTGAAAACAAACTTCAAAGGTAGGATATAATAAAAGAAACAAATTGGTTGTGCACATTTTACATAAGCTAAAAAAAAAGTGTCAATATAATACATTTTTGATTCTATGTCTTCTTCAAATAAATCCCTTCATTTAAAGGGCCTTTATCATGCTATTTTTAAGACTTTCAGAGTAAACTACATCCATACTTGTAGTTGGCACACTAAATAAAATAATTTTTATGAAATAGGAGTTATTTCCACAGTTCATTTTGCTACCCAGAAGTAAGACGACTCGATCTCTGTGGCACCACCTTTCCTTCCGTGTGGATGCAGTCCATTTTGGGACGTCATCCCAGAGTGGGCCTCGGCAGCGTGTCTGCATTTCTCACACAAAAACGAACAACATCTGGACTTTTGCAGAGATGGACGTGCATTACAAAAGTATTTTCACGATGTCCGCTAGCTCTGTGGACAAAGTGGGTGTTTATTTTAGCCTGGGGGCGGTGCTGGCAGCGCAGACTCTTCCTGGAAGGGGCGGTTCCTCGCTTACGTACGTCACAATGTGAGAACCTACTTGTTTTGGTGGGTTTAGAGGGGCTGGTGCTTAGAGCGCAGGGTTTTATAGGAATACTCAGAAATGCGTGAATGGATCAAAAAAACACTTTGGGGTTGTTTATGTCAGGAATGAACATTATAATACACTTAAAAGCTCAAAAAAGTTCAATTTCCATGATATAGGCCCTTTAAAATAAAAACAGGTGATAAAATAAAAAAACAAAATGAAAATATAAAATAATAAATGAAAAATATAGGTGCCTTTTATCAAAGCGGGTTCTGGTTTTAGGCTTGATCACCTGTTGCAGGAGGGGACTGGGCTCCGAGCCCAGCGGGTTGTGGGGCAGGAACAGCAGCAGCGCGGGGCCTTTAAGGAGCTCCTGCTCCAGCAGGTGGGACTTTGTTCCTGGAGGCTGCAGCCACTGCAGGACGCTCTGATGGTTTTCAAACACCCAGCGGCAAATGGCCTCTGAAGTGAAGTTACGCTCATTTTGGGGGAAAATCTGAAGAAGTAAAAAGGCGTAGTCAACATGAAAGGCTACTTAAAACATAAAAATGATTACTGAGGGCCACTGGATGCCTAAATCTATTACCAAAGAGGAGTTAAGTCGTCTGTGAAGGTAAACGGTTTTATCCTCTGTGAGTGAGATGGCTTCAGCCACGTGTTTGCTGGTAATTACTCCAAAACGCACGTCGCCCCGGAAATCTGCAGCAAAAAAAAAAAAATGTATAAGTTAAAGCTGCAAACTTTGCGTCATTTTTCTAATCACATAAAATTAAAAGATACCAACTGGGATGCATAATAAAAATGCCACAAAACCAAAACTCCAAACCTCTTTTCAAGGCCTGCAAGGCAGAGGACAGATATGTGAGGTAACCTGGAGGCTGAGGAGAGGAGTTAAACTGGAAGAAGCCCACAACACGAGGCTGTCAAAGACCCAAAAGACAGACAGTTATGAACAGAAAATATAGGAAAAGAAAGAAACAATAGCAACAATCTGGACAGAGAAAACTCTATACCTGGATGATATCAACAACAACAAAGTTAGAAACTTAGAAAAGAAAAGAAAAACAAACCTCATGATTGGAGAGGAAGTCTTCAAGATGAGCTCTGGATGGAAGGTAGGTGAGAGGTGTGATGACTCGGAGCAGAAAACTTTCTACATATGGAGCCACGATCGGGCCGCTGTATTCTATCGGCCCGAATCTGTAGAAACCCAAACGAGATCCACACTGAGGTTTGCTTCTTGAATTCTCTACATTTTAATTAAGTTCATGATTTTGACTGTGAAGAAATGTGGATTAAAGAAAAAAAACCTGCTGGATGGTAAAAACTTTTTAAAAATGGAGTTACTGTTCCAGCATAAAGGATTTTCTGTTTTTTCTCCATGTCATGAAGTGGTAACTAAATTATTGCAGGTTAAGAAAAGGAGGAGAAAGAAGTCCAACGTTAAAAAAGCTGACTGGAAATGAAAACCGGAAGGATTTTTGCCAAAAAAAGGACAACTGCATCAGACAAACTGCACAAATAAACAATTGATAAACCTCATCTCATCTCCAGGATCAACTATTTATCTGGGGTGTAGTTTCTGCTCAGATGATCCATAACACATTTGTTTAAAGAAAATGGATGATACTGGGTAAAAAAAAAAAGTGTTTGACAGTCAACACTTCTGCAAATTGTTTCCACTAAAAAAGATAAAGGAGGTCTGTAATGTTCACCATAGTTACACTTAAACTGTGAAAAAAAGATTGAAAAAAAATGAATCCATGAAAGCTCATTTTTAAAGAATAGGTTTGTATAAAATAGTATAAAAATAATGATTTAGCTCCAACAAAAGCAAGTGTGTGAACACCTGGAGAAGGTCTACACAAATCATGTCACCTCTGTTATTGACAACACATATTGGGTCACATTAAAAAAATATTAAGACTAACCTTTGTTTTTTAACAACATCATAGAAATATTTTCTCTAAAAATCAAATTATCTTAATCCTATGATGACCATTACGGACGTCTCTCATCTTTTCAGGTAGAACAATTTAAGATCTGTGACTAACAAATACTTTTTTGTCCCACTGTACATGATGAGTGTCTATATCCGTGCAATTCAATTGCAATAAAAAAAGTAACAAACGACAGTTAGGTTTGTCTGATGACACTTTTTTGATGAAGTTCAACACACAACGCTGCAGTGTTTTAAAAACCAACTGAAATCTGTAATGGCAATTAGGATCTCTAAGATTGCAGAAAACCTTTTCTGTTGTTGTAATAAAACCCGTCTTACAGAATCTAATGCAATAGGCTGACCTTATTTGACATCTAAGAACATAAACTTTTCCCTATATTTTTGATCTCAATAGTTTATAAAATAATAGGTAATAGTTGACTTGGAATACCTTCAAGCGCAGCTGGAATCGGATTTTAAAGAACTTTTAAAGAACTCCGATTTACCTTCTATAGAACAGATGGATGACGGGGTACTGATAGAAGCGGTTTTGCCTCCTGCATTTCCCCTGACTCCACCAGCAGTTAACAGCCACAAACTGCACCTGCATTTGGGTGAAGACAAACAAAGAAACTGTGCTAACCAAGCAAAACTAATACCTCAAGCTCCATGACTGGGTTTTCCCCCTACTCTTTCATGCATGAGGTTAGACTTTACATCTTTTGATTTAGTTAACAAATGAGCCTCTGAGAGTACGAGTGGATTTCCATCCTCTCAGTACAGTTTCAAGCTATTTTTACAGTAAACCTTCTAGTGTGCATCAGATAAGACATATTTCAAACATGTAATTTAAAAATAACAAATTCATTTTTCTGAAGCTTCTGCTGTAAATATTCTAGATGATGGTCACTTTTGCCTACCTGTTTAGCCAGCTTCTTCGCCACCTGCTGCACCTCCTGCCGAGCAGCCATGGAGTGAGCGCACCACGGAGCGTAGAAGAAAATCAGAGACACCTCGGCCATGCTCCTGAGACGCTCTACCTGGAGAGGGAAGGCTGCCGTTAGGAGTTTAGAAACTACTGTGGGGCCATTAGCGTTCTGTTCTCCTATATTAACCAAAAAGAAATACATCCCTCTGTGGTTGAATCTCACCTGGTCTAACTGACCCAAGTAGAGGTCCACAACTGGAGCATCAGGAGAGAAGAAGCGCACAGGTGGACGAGCTGCTGCCACCACATTCTTTGCCCGGCTGCGGCACATAAGAGACATGTTAACCACAAACCAAACCATTCAAATATACAAGGATTGATTTAACACGCAATTAAAAGCAGATCAAATTTTCATCTCAAGGATTTTGAATTTAGAGCATATAAACACCTTTCTGTGAAAAATGAGCACATTAGCAGTATAATTTAAATTCAACTCTAATTTATTGTCATCATTCAAAGATAAAATTCATTTTAAGTGTGTTGCCGAATTTTTTTTAACGCACACAAGGCTTGTTAAAATTCTTCTAGATGAATGATTGAATGTTGTTTAATTGAGCATAAATCCAATATTTGATGATTTGAAAGATCCTTTAGTTTCTCGTAAAAAAAGCAAAGTGCCAGATTAAAACTTTGGCGTTTATGTAGCAGAGGATAAGCAAAGCAAACATATTTTTTAATAGGCAACATTCTTTAACAATCACCCAGAATAATCCCAAAATATGGGATTAGCATTAACTAGAATGAGCAGCCAGATCTGTGACTCAGCTGTTGTTCTTGTGCTTATTTTGTCAACCTAGTGATCGACTAGATCTAGTAGATGGGATTTGAAAAACGGGGAACACTGCTATCTGTTTAAACTGGTTCAACCACTGGTTAATCCTGCTGTCAAGCAGGACTCAGTCATCTCAGATTAGCTCCACATCGTAGTGGGTCACCTGGTCCTGTTTACATCAAAAAAATAAAAACAAGACGCCCCTTTTACAGCAGGCAAGGCAGCATACCTGCAGGTCAGTTTAACAGCCAGGACGACCAAGACGCTGAGCACGATGGCACCACAGAGTAGATCCGGTCTCCGGGCCATCTGAAACAGCACCTGCCGGAGACACTGCCGCACCCGGCGCAGCATTACAGCCCGAAGTCGCCTTTCCGACTCATTTATATGCACCGGATGCCGCTACAAGCGCCCATTTGCCCAACAGGGGAGGGAAAAGACTGGTTCGACTGGGTGCAAAGCTACCCTGGATTGGACACGACCGCAGTTAGAGAGAAAGGTGTTCAAACCCAGTCAGACCAACCTTCCTTCCACACGTCGACTTTTCACTTCCGCAACAAGACATGCAGAGACTGTCCCTAAAGTGCTGCGTCTTGGAAAACGTACAGCTCGTTCAACCAAAAGCCCTACTATAAATATAATGTGAGTCCCGTTAAAATTATATATTAAATAAACTAACTTTTTCTAAACAAAAAATAGATCGAAAAGTTTCATATATGCGCGTAATTACATTTGTTTTCACAAATACCATTTTCTGCTTTTTAGTGAAGGTCCCTACAGTCAATGAACGTAGTAGTTAGTTCTATGGCGGTCTCTCAACAGCAGGGGGCGATCTAATCCATTTAAGGCACAGTTGGTGTTCATGTAACAAGAAGAAAGACCAATAAAAGCTCCTTGAAAATAAATGTTTTTATTTAAAAATATATGCATACATTTTAAGTTTCAGTGAATCATTCCATCAGCAAGCAGGCTTTTATACAGAAGTTAAACAATATGCTGTAGCCTGGTTCAGATCTGGTAAAAAAAAAAAAAACAGAGAAAGCTTTTTTGCAGCTAAATAAAAAAGAAATATTCCTCTTCTCCTGCACTGCAGAAAGGGGCCGTTTACCCCAATTCTACTATTTATTTTCATTGTAAAAGTGGATCAGAATTCCAACCCAAATCATAGTAGCTTTCTGATAATAATCCAAATGGTACCAAAAAGATTTTGCCTGTTCTTGACACTGGTATAGTCCGAGTTAACCATCTGTACTCTTAGAGCTCAAATTCAGAACCTGCATGAGACATTTCAAAGCAACTGTTATTTACTTGAAAAACCAACTCAATATAAAGTCAGTTATTTATTGAGTCTACAAAATCAAATACATTTTTTATTCAATGCAATTTTATTGTCAATTTCCCAGGAAGTAAAAAAAATATCCAACAATAAGCGAACAGTGTTTTAAAATGTTCAAATAAAGAAAAAAAAGAACAATATCACAGTGTAAAACTTAAGTGCAAATAAACAGTTAAAAAAAAAAAGAGATCAGCTCTATTCAACAATGATGCTAAAAGCATAAAAAAAATCTTCCTGAACAGTAAAAAATGTGCAATGTTGTATTTATCCACATACAACCAAATAAAAACAAAATTTGCAAACAAAGAAAAAGAAAAACAGAAATTGCACAATACAGATTTGCATCTCTAAAAATAGCAAAAATTTGGTTTTCCTTTCTTTTCAAATGTGTCGGGAAACTGAAGAAATGTAAGTGAGAATAATCTGACCTGAATGGTTCTGATAGCAGGCTGCTGAACGACAAAGCCCAACATTTAAAACTTGGATCTTTCCACCAAACACTTCTGCAAGATCACAACTCAGATGCAAAGAATACATTCGAAAGATATCCAGTCTTGAGTGCAAAAACTCCCCCTTTCAATGCTGTTGTTGTGTCGGTTGGGTTGAAAAAAAAAGTCCAAACCGTTCGGATTTTAAAATGAAGAAAAATGAGCTTCAAGTGAACATCCAAGCACAATATGGGAATCATTTTGGCTTGAAACAAATGTTGTTAATACTAACAGATTCAATCAGTGTTTTCTCTAGAGATTTGCTTTTTTGAGGAATATTTGGTGGAATCTTCTGGTAAACCGCTGCGTTTGAGGGTGGGTTCAGTTACAAAATGCGGAGGTCTTTTGGCAGCAAAACAAAATCTTCAATCCATCAACATGCTTGACAGCTGTTAATAAAGAGCGTTTACTAGTGAGAAAATGTCAACGGTAAATCTTTTTGTGTGGTCTTCTGAGTTTGTTTGACATACTTTTGATGGATTTTAGAGCTGAAGTTGAGATGAACTTGTTGGAGGATCCACTCCTGAGAGCAGAAGTGTTCATCAGCTTCTGTTTTCTGCAAACTGGTGAAAATGGCCTTTTAACTCTTTCCAAACTCACGGACTCTAAAGATAACACGATTTCTTAACTTTGCAGAGACTCAGCATCATTTATAGTGAGGGTCATACTTCTTGCCCACCTCTTTAACCATCATGAAACCAGACCATTATTGAAAAGCTGCCTCTGCATTGAAAACGTACTTTTGGATCGATGAAATAGCAGTAAAGAGAAAATAGGCCGCATGTTGTTCATCTAAGGGGGAATTAATATTTTAAGTGAATCATTTTGAAGAATTGGATTTTTGGATTAACGGTCAAAAAAGCTTTTTTGATTTGTCTCTTGAATCGATATAAAAAAATATCCTTTTCAGTGCTTGAAAATATGTCAGCATAAGACCACGAGGTCTTCATTTCCACTACTATTTAATCACTAATCATGTCAAATATCACCTCCCAGGAAAACAAGTCACTGTAGACTCCCACAGGCTTGTTAGGACGTCACATCTTCTCAGTTTTTACTTTTTTTCCCCGACCTAAGCTTAAGGTCTGTCATGGTCCACAGTGTGGTCAGAGTGCAGCGGAAAGCTGAGGATCAAGAAGAAGTCAGTCTCTGCGGCACAACCCCCCCCCCGTCTGCTCAGAGGTTAAAGTCCCGACTGCTTCATCTGCTGAGCACAAAGCCTGCAGAACGTCACTGCGCCTGTGTTTCCGGATGCATCAGCTGCTGCACCACCAGGTCTATATTGATGATGGGACTGAAGTAGAGAGCCCAGTAGAAGAGACAGTTACATACAAACTGAGGGACGAAAGGCCACATGAGGGCGAAGGCAAATCCCTGAGAGAGCATTTTCCACAAGTGGTTCCACATCTGTTGTGGCAGAGTCCTGCAAAAACAAAAAACAAAACAGAGGAAGCCAGATCAGCCTTGAGCTTAGGTCTAGAGTGCTGGCACCTATAAACATGGCTCACCTGTCCACATCATTTAATAAATGAACAGAAAGCCAGCTGAAATCTATGCTTTTTCTTATACACATCGTAGCTAACCAAAAAAAAAATGTTGGATTGTTCCTAGAGACGTGACCAGTATAATAAGTACCTTAACCTTAAATAAGTACCTTAACCTGGCTGTGGTCCACAGTCTCCACAGAAAGCAGCCCTCCAGTACCGACAGCAGCATGGCGTTAACAATGATGAAGCGGGACGTCCAGTAGTGGATGGCCAGCCAGTCCCATGCAAATTCTGCAATCAGCTGGTATGGAAGCACGCAGTACTTCACTAGGAACTCCACCCACTGCTGCCAGCTGGGCTCCAACTGTCAAACAGAGGGAACGCCAGCAAACATGAAATCCCTCATCATGAATTAACACAAGTAACTGCACAGACTGAGGAGTACTGCCAGCAACAGCAACAGCTTTGTAAACCAAACTGTAGCTGGTTTCTAAACCTTTACATTTCTTCATGTTATGTTAACTGACGTGTGTGATTCACACCAAATATCACCTGGGTTTTGAGAAAACTGCTCTCCACGGGCTCTTCAGTGTGTGTAAACGGCGGGCAGCAGGTGTGCAGGAAAGGAAGGAAGGTCTCCGAATAATCAAATAAATACAAGTAAAAGATTGTGAGACGAGGGGAGCGCTTGAGAGCATACAGCAGGAACAGGGACTTCCCGGCATTCGCCGCCTTTGGAGAGGCAAGAAAGAGACAACAAGGTGTTTTAGAACCGACTAGGGTCATTACATTTTTGACCAAATGAACCAATCACTATTGAATAATTTGACAGAAATATTCTAGTGGTGGTCCGTCAGGGCCTTCAAGGCCTCAAAAATATCATACGTTAATTATATTTTGGCCATGCATACTCATTAAATCATTCCAAATGGTCTGTCCATCTTTTTTATTGTGTTTATGATGGTTATGCTGCTTCCAGACAGACGTAATTTCACATTGGAGCATTTAACCAATCGCATTTCAGCTGTCCTTTGTTGTCAGGCAGGATAAGAGCCTTCACCACGAGTTGTGAAGTTCCTGTGATGCTCATTTCTTTCAACCAATCAGATTTTGGGGTGGTGTCAGCAGCGCCTTTTAGCAGGCTTTGGCAACGTTGCAGTTTTTACACCTTCTGATTGGACAAAAGTTTCAGGAATACAGGGAAAATGTCCCACATGCAGCCTTGCCCCGTTTGACACAGAGCCACGGAGCACTTTTTGATCTGTCTCGGTTCAAAACAGAGCTGACTGTAATGTACATGAATGATTTAGCAGGAAAATCTCCCACTGATCTCCTTGACGTTCTTTATCAGAAAAAAAGTGAGTGAGAGCATGAAGTAGCCGTACAGATTTGTGTGTTTGGTGCTGTCCATCCTCGTGTCCATTGCGTCTGTTGAACAGACATTTTCGTCTCTAAAGCGAATTCAAACCTACGCAGAAACAACTGGACAGACTGGGCTCTCAGCACTGGCCTTGATGGAACAGAAAAAGACTTCTTGATGGAACCGAAGCGCGATAATCTACATGACAGGGTGATGGAACTGAGGGAAATGATAAATATAATAAATAATGTTTCAAATCTATGTGGTTGTTTTCAATGTTTTGAGCAGGCTGTGGTTGCATAATGAGATTTCTTTACAGTTTTTTATTTAGTCTATTTCGAGGCATTAAAATAGTTCATGAGGGGTTGAGTGATTCAGACGTAGCACTACTGAAGGCCCAGGTGTGTAATGCACGGTCCCCACTGAAATATTCCAATTTCAACTTTTATATGCATGCAGACAAAATAAAGTTAAAAGCTTTGTACTATAATGTAAAATACTTGCTTTGTATTCCCAGAGGTTCTGTGGGGGTTTGACCCCCAGCGCCTTAACTCGGTCCAGTTCAGCTAAAACAGCTCTTCTGTGCACTGAGTTTTCTATGTTGTAAGGCTTTTTCATCAACTCTTCATCCCCCAGCATCAGCAGCAGCCTGAAGCATCAAAACAGACATACAGGTTTGAATGCAGGTATAACATCCTGTCATTAAATGACTAAACCTGCTTTAGATCAGACTTTATTCATTAATAACATTTGTGTTTAAATGGTAGTTTCTGCATGTCCACCTTCCATTGACGTTCTCCTGCTGAAAGGCTCCTCTGTAAGGCTCGGTCCATGGACCCAGGTTTTCCAGCCAATACACAACGTCCTCTGATGTCCAGTGAGACACAGGTTTGCTGATCAACAGGTCATGTTGTTCCATCACACCACTGCCCCAGTGAAACACCAGCACCACCACCTGGAGACACACAAAGTACAGTACCTCCATAAACATCCCTTTGGTTTGGTAAAACTGTTATTCGTAATTTTGCTGCTGTTTCTTACTTAAAAAAACCCACTCTGATGAAAATCCTGTTTTTGTGTTTTTAATGACGATGGAGACCATATATTGGGGGGGGGGTTGCTCTGCACCAGCAGTCTCGCTCATAACTTAGAGGTGAATTTCTAAATTTCTAAATTTATTTCATTTAAACTTTTGATAGAAAATATGACAGATGGAACTCATTATTTGTTACCCATATTATTATTATTTTCCCAGCGGCTGGAGAAAAATAACATTTCTAATGAAACATTTGGGAAGGCATCTGCTTTAAAAAAGACAGACTTTGTAAAAATATTTAAAAAGCAGGAGTAGTTCTTGTTTCTTTAAAATGCTTCAGTCTGAGTGTCAAAGAAAAGAGTTTCACTGCTCTGATTGAATTAACCACGTCTCCTCTGTGCACATTATTCACAGAAAAAGGAGGGTTTCCACAGACGGAAAGAGACTTTTGGAGAAAGCTCCCTTTCAAAACATGTGTGCAGACATCCCCATGTGTTTTGTTCCATCACACCATCTTCATTCCGTGTGGTGAAAACTTAGTTTTAAAAATAATCCAAGAAAGCAATTTAAAAAGTAGTTTTAATAACTGAAATTATTTTATCTCCCTGTTAGGTATAGGTAAAAGTAGCTGCTCTGACCTAATTATTATTGTCACATTATACTAGTCAGAATGAATGAAAAAAGCTTTAAATATAAGAAACCTGTGTGAGCTCCAAGGCTATGCTGTAATCTCTTTAAATGTCATGAGAAGCAAAACAACCATTGGTACAAATGAAGCTCCACGTGGCGTGGTACCCTTTGATGGTGCTCTCCTCTGCCACATGGACAAAGTAAACATGTTGTATTGACAGGACCAATGTCTCTGACCCTTTTAGTTGCTACTGTAGTTGTCAGGAGTTGACTGGGAAAGAGTCTAAGAAGGTGGCTTGTTTTGCCTTTCAGTCAGCTGGAATTCCCTGCAGAGACATTCCTGTGCTGCTCTGTACTTACAGCCACACATGTGAGGGCAGTCAGTACTCCAGAAAAGAAGAAGCCTGCTCCCCTGTTGTGGGTCGTCCTGGCTCTGCCCAGGTTGTCTCCATGTCTAAAATGAAGAAGAAGAGAGAGTGAAACATGCACCCTTTGTTGGGATAAGCACATAGCAAAATGAAGTGCTAACCAGGTTTTGCTCAGAGGAAAAAAGCTTGAATCAAGACAGAATTTTACACAAGTTAAGTTTACTGGATTTAGACTAAAGGTTACAGTAACAATAATATAAAAAAACAAAATGTTTGTTCACAGGCAAATGTGTCCTTAAGGTTTGATGAAAAAAAGAAAGGTAATGTGAAAAACAAAAGCAAACGTGAAAAAACAAAATTGTGTTTGTAATGTTTCGTTTTCCTATTTTTATAAATTTCCTCATGAATTGAAAATAGTTTCTTTTAAAGTGATTTCCAAATTCACAATGGAACTAAGTTTTCCTGCAGACCAGAATACCTTTGGAAGGCTAGCAGGCTCCGAGAGATTTTGGGATTTGCCTGGATCTCCATCCTCCTCCTCTGTACAACCTCACTGAAAAGCTTGTCAGTTGCATCCCTTAAAAAAGAATGAATGAATGAAAGTCATAAAGACACTCATTTGCAGTTTTCACATTGGCTGATTTTCTTGTCGGTGTGAAGCTTTAGATTTGATCTTTGTCTCGTCTTGAGGTGTATGAGATGCAGAGGATGTTTGCTTTGTGCTGATTTTGGCATCATTTCTCAAAATCCCCAACCTTTTCAAATAAATATAAATGACAACTACAGATAGTTGTTATGACAACAGCACAGTCATGTTTTTCCGTAAGGACTGAACTTGTTTAACAAAAACAGCCTTACTGTTTTGTCAATTAAAGGTAAAAACTAGAAGCAAAACAGTTTCATTGAATTTGTAGGAAAGTCTTTCAAACCATTGGCAAACATTTGGGGTTTTAAGGCATCTTTCTCTTCTCACCTTCATCCTGACAACATTTGTACTAAATATGACTGTAAAATCCCAACATTTCAGTTGATTGTGACTTATGAGCACACAACATTTGGTGAAACGATCTCAACGCAAAAAATAAAAATGCCGATTTTAAAAATGTGAACTTTTTCATATGATAAATTAAGTAATACTGACTGAACATTTGCTGAAATTAAAGGATCACTGGAATCTGAAAGTTGAACCAAATATTAACCACATCCATGTTTACTCGTGTCTATTTCTTTAAGCAGAGCCCAAAACAACAAACTTTCCTGGGTTAGTAATGAAACTAGAAAATCCACATTGTATTAATACATCAGTACCCAGCTAATTATGAAAAGAATTGGTGACTTACGTCCAATATAATACATACACTGCTGAACAGGTGGAGATGTGGACAGGTGGACCTTTCAGCACATCCCGTCACGGGTCGACACCACAAAATCACAGTGTGAATCAGCTTTCACCGATTCACACGGTGGTTCAGCAGAGGGTTTTTACGCCTGATGCCCTTCCTGACACAGGGAGACCCAGACAGGCAGCCCTGCAAAGGGTCTTGACCCACACTTTAGTTTTGGTTTTAGCTAATTGCATGCCCTGGAGAGCAAACCCAGGTTATCTGCGCGCCGTACACGGGCACCCAGATTGAAATTTCTTTACAGATTGACGTGTGCAAAATAGCGCTCTGAAAGACCGGTTCCAGTTTCAGCGGCCATCCAAGAATAGTTTTTTTTCTCCCTAAGCATTTCAACATTCCCCATCAGAGGGATGAATATTTAACAAAACTTCTGGAGTTTTTATATACAGAGAAAGCAAATTCTGGTTCTGACTTAGAGTGCAGACATCACTGTGGGCAGGTGTGTATAGTTTGGGCAGGTTTTTAATTTTTTTTATCTCTGTATTTTGCGTATTTTCTGCTCTATTGCCGTGTGGGCTGCGAGGTATAGCAGCGCATGGAGCGCAACCTCACAGCTGTTTGCCCAATCGAATTAAAAGTGGGTTGATTTTGTACTTTTAGTTTACTCAGAGTATGTTAATAATGTAACGCTTTAATCATTTTTTTATATATTGTTGAGATTTATTACATGTCCTTACTTTCTATTATATAGGTAAAGTATTTCATGTTTTTCTATCATTTATTTAGTGTTTTATCTGACATAAAGTTGCACAAAAAAGACAGAAGGTGAGAAGATAACTGTGATGTTCGTGATATCAATAATGAAACAAAAGATCTTTTTTTATGAATACAAATTAGTCTTTGGAGGGTTTTTAATGCTGGTGTTGCACAAAATTAGGAAAACACCAAATAGTTTTTGGAATGATCTCAGATGATATTTGATTTAGTTTTTTAACGTTTTATCAATAGGCTACTTAAAAAATTCACAAGAACAAATTTTTTAAAATCATCCCATTCTTTAATACGTTTCACAAGGACGTGTGTTTATATTATACTTCACTTAAATTCATTAAAAGAGAAAAAAAAATGCAAAAAACTTTCCACTTTGAAAATGTCTTCATTTCCTTTGGGCTTTTCAAAGCGGATCAGCTTCCTCCATGGAATGCGAAAACAAATTACTAAAGTGTTTGTGAGGAAAACCTTCACAGAGTGGAGAAAACAACCTTTTTTTGGATTGTTCTAAATGTTTGAGAAAAAGGGGGTGATCAAACGTGAGCTCAAGTCTGATTCCCTCTGGCTGTTTATTATGTTGAATGTTTTGCCCTGACTCACTGCAAAAATGCCAGATGTAATATCACTAAGAAATGTCTCATTTAAAACGATAAGTAATAAAAAGTGGATGATTAATTACTGCTAATTACAGCTAATAATGAAAGATTCACATTTTGGGTGGGTTTTTTGTGGGAACTGGTGGTTTTTAAATCACCAAATTGCTTAACTTGCTTTTGAGCCAGCTCCTTTGTCTTTTCCATGCAGATTACTTTCTTTATTTACATCAGTACATGAGTCCACAAATGTCACACAACACAAAATGTTTTTTTATGGGTAATATTGAGGAAGAGAAACAAGCCTAAAATGTGTTGCTGGGTGGCAATGCTTTTGTTTTTCAAAATCATTTCCTCATACTTAAAGGCTGAGGAAGACTTTTTTGAGACATATTGACCCCTCAGAAAACTTCTCAAATGTAAATGAAGAGTTAAAATAAATAACTCATGTTTTGTTTGATTTAACAATAATGTAACTTCAAAGATTGTTTGGAATCAGGAAAACACAATTTTGCTGTACAGACGCAGTTATCTTTGTCCTTATTTCTACAACTTCAAAGAGTAAATTCTTAACATTTTGTCCATTCAGCCAAACGTTGAGAACAATCTTATCTTGACAGTATTATCAGAAAACATTCAGTTCCAGTGACCTGGGAGTAGAGCTGTACATTATGAGGAAACTTACGATTTGCGATATTAATCATCATTATTGTGATGACGATTTAACTTGCAATACATGAACAAATAGCAAAACAACATCATTTCCATTTTACTGCAACAATGTTATTTAAATGAGAGTCATCATAACTTAAATTAAACTCCAAATGACCCTCGTCTACATAAGACGCGAGCAGCAAACAAAAGGGCTCCATCTCATTGGTCAACAACATAAAGGGCTCCACCTTATTGGCCAAATGCATAAAGGGATTTATTTGATTCGTTAAATACTTCAAGCTGCCATAAGATTGTTTTGGCACATTTATCGCAATTTTTACAATATGCTTATTTTGAGCTGTGACAGTGTGGGATTTTTGATCACCGCGGTGATGAACCAGCAGGGGGTGCGGTGTCGCGGTTAACAGTTCATTAGTTAGAACTGTTATTTGTTAATAAAGAATTCTCTTTCTCTTTCGGCTTTTCCCATCAGGTGTAGCCACAGCGAAACAACCTCTCCTTCGAGGATTAGTCGCAAGGTTAACTTGGCAATGTTTTACGCCGGATGCCCTTCCTGACACAACCCTCTCAATTTATCCAGGCTTGGGACCGGTACAGAAGCAGAGAAGGGAATAGGGAGCAGCCCGGAGTCGAACCCTGGTTTCACGGACAGAAGGCGCGGCAAACCAGCACGAGCTAAACTGGCTCCCTGACATTTGTTAATAAAGAATACTGTGTTGTAATTAGCACCTGTAATCATTTGCAACGCTGGGGGGGGGGTTAACCACGACTCCTGCTGCTTCATCAGCGCGGTGATAAAATATCCCACACCGTCACAGCTCTAGTTTATATCTTGTGGGACACATTTGCATAGAGTCAAAGTCATGGCACCCATATATACCGTGGAGAGGGCGGGGTTTATTAATTGAATTAGAACCTTAGACCCCAGATATGAACTTTATTGTTAAACCTTTAAAAAAAAGGTGCTAATCTCAAGGTGAATGTTTCTCTCCATTTAGTCTAGACTACAAATTGTGACTTAAAACACAGCTGGGACTTTGATTCCAAGAGTGTGTTCATTTATTTATTATTCATCCCAGAAATGGGGGTTACATTTTTCTTGTGTTTGATTAAATAAAAGCAAAATCTGCTTTAAGTTTTCTGCCATTTGTACTTATTGCTTTCCTTAAGTGGGGGGGGGGGGGGGGGGGGTCAGGAAAAAAGCGGAAATCGAATAAAAAAATTTAAATCTGAGATTTTATTTTCAGGCCATATCGCCCAGCCCTACTGCCAATTTTACTCTGACGTCCCTGTCAAAAACAGTCACTTTGCAAAAGCATACCTCATCAGTATGTTGATTTTGGGAAACCCTTCCCACTTCTCCCGGCACTCCGGGCATTCGTTCTTGTGTGAGGACTCCCACCACAGAGCCAGACAATGGCGGCAGAAGTTGTGTCCACAGGTCAGCGTGGTGGGGTTGACCAGGATGTCATAGCAACAATGGCAGGAGAATTCATTTTCGGATATGTTGCTCATCGCGGGCTCGGGCCGAGGAGACACAGCTACATAGTGGGACTCATCCAATAATTCCGTTTCTCCATCGCCTGCTGAGTCCCCCTCCATTTGTTGCAGCATACCGAAGTCTGAAGACATAAGAACAAAGGGTTGTTGTGACATTACAATAGCTAACTATCTAAAAAAATATCCATATGTTATTTAAATAAAACTTTATTTATTTAAAAAAAGCACTTCTCATGCCTTGCGCAACATTTAAAGACATACACAATATTAAAATAAAAACCAAACCCACCCTTCCCACTCCCCTCCATTAACACACACGATCTATGACCCCACACACAATGAACACTTATAAAAGTTACTTCTAAAAGAAACTTAAATAATACAATATTTAATATAATGAGTATAAAAATATAAAAGTCGGAAAAACTGGTTTAACACCTTTTTTGGGGTGAAACAAGTCAATAATGTCACACGATCAGCCTTTCAAAGTAAAGGCAGGTTAACACATCGTGAATCCAACTTTTCAATAAGTTAATTCACTAGTTTTCACATCACCAATGATGATCTATGTGATTAAGAAAAGTTGAACAAATCAACTTTCCTTCCAAGTAATTTATTGTACATTTTCTGATACCCCAAAAAAAAGCTTTTCTGAGTCTTTTTTTAATGTCAGAAATATTATTAATTTTTTTATATAAGTTTCACCTAATAGATAAGTTTCATGAGATAAAATTGGTTTTGGATTAGAAATTCGAATAATTAATCCAAAGTTTAACTGATTGGGCCAGACTGCAAACGGAATAGTTACTAATGAAAGAAAAACTGAAATCATTGAGTAATTTAGCATCAATATCCTGATATACTCACGTAAAATAGACAAAATATAAAACACTAGGATTAATTGGTTTAAAATCATTTGGTCTCTCAAACAACAAAAATACATTACTTTAATTTGTCTAGAACAAATGATGCAACATAAATCGAAACCACACAGACAGTGCAGTTTCAACGTGTCACTAGATTGTGATAAACTCTTAGCCTGTGACAAAAAAAGGGCGTGTGCAGATTTGAAACTTTAATCTTTCTATTGTAAGTTTTATGTTTTAAACAATATAGTTCAACCAAGGGAATGGTAAACTGAACTGTAGTCTGTGGTCATCAGTGTCGTGAACCTAAAGTCAGACAGTAAATTCACACATCCTCTCATAAACGTTATTAGCTACACAAAATTAAAAAGAAGTCTCTCTGAACTTAATATTATACTCACAAATCGAAAGCAGCTCGGCTATCGTGTAGTTTGAAGACGTTAACCTACCAATTAGTTAGCTAGCAAATTAGCACAAACTTAAGGTGGATTTTATGCGCCCGTGTTAGCTTTCGAGCTAATGTGCCAGTTGTCTTTAAGCTAGCGAACAGTTACCGAAAACCGGTAGGTAATTTAAATTACGATTCGCAAATGTCAGTAAATAAGCCAGCCCTACCGTTCGTCGCCTGAGGTTTAGCCTTTGACTGGTGGCCTGCTGGAGATGGGCTTAATTATCCAGCTAATCATTCTGTTAGCTCGTGCCGTCATTTAACTCGAATTAAAGCAGAATCTCACAGATGCGTTTCAGCTTCGGTCGGCATGGAGTGAAGGGATATTTATTTTATGCCAACCCACAAATATAAACTACTTAATTCCTGTACTACTTAGAAAGTTTTGTTTGCAATGTGGTGGCATAAATAAATATTTCTTCATACCACGATGGTGTGGAAAAAAAATAACTTCTAACGCCCCCCTCCGACCCAAATCATCCACAGTGATGTGGAGGCAGTTACCGTGGTCCGTGTAGGATGTCCTCCCCTGGGTAACAACTTCTGTCAGAGGAGGTTCGAGGTTTGAAAACGACATACATAGATAGATCAAAGTTCAGCGATGATCATGCAGTCAGAGAAACATCCAACCTGAGGTAAACTGTCGAGCCGAGGTACGTGTACCGGTCCAACACTACTAATAACTTTCAGACAGGAGAGTCCCTCCCGGGTTTTTCGGTTCACCCGTGGTCCATCACTTTTTCTTTCGGTTTTTGGAGGAGTGGCGGCTGGACAGCTGATTTGACCGATCTTTACACGTTTGTGTGTTTGGATGCTTGCAGCGCTCCTTCGCAGAGGAATGCTGAAGCCAGGAGGCAGTAATGCCGCCTCCGAGAAGAAAACAGACAAGCAGGTCGAGCTGAAGAGGCGAAGAAGAAGACTTTGAATTGGTGGCAGCGCTGCTAGCAACACAACTCAACGAGCAAGACAGATGCAGCCATGTGGACATCACTAACATCTGGGCTTTCACTCATCCAACCTGGCAACCCCTCGCTTTATGGTTGAGGTAAAGTAGATGACTGACTGCTGTTGTCTATTTTTATTTTGGACTTAGCAAGGCTAACCTGCAGAAATTCTTTTATAAGCACTTGAGCTTGTTTTTTGGAGATTATTCCATAAAAATGTTCACATTTATTTCAGAATGTTGCCACTCAGCTTAATGTCATCCGTCATTTATTTATTATTCAAGCGCCACAGGAGGAAACCTGCAATGCAGAGTCATAAGGCCTGTTTATTATGTTTATATAGATTCAAAGATTTTTAAAGATTGTTATTGTCATTGTATCCCCACAACGAAATATTACTGGCACTCTCCAATAAAAGTAATAAATAAAAAATCAGACAATACAGTAAATAATCAAATCACTTTTTTTTTTTAAATCATTTAAGTGCGATGTTATTATGTATTGATATTGATATATATATATTGATATATGTATTGATATTCACACACACACATTTATATACGTATATGTATAAATATATATATATATATATATATATATATATATATATATATATCCTCCTGAGACCCGGCCCATTCACTTATGTCCTCTATAATGGACATTTTGTTTACCTGTATATTTCTAAGGAATTAAGAGATACCTTTCCAAATCCTATTCTTCTCTGTAGAGGACATCCTGGGCTTTCCATTGATGTGTCATGTGATGAGTTTGCATGCTGGTAACTTTAAGTTTTACCTCTACAAAGATGGCTTCCATGCCATTTACCAAATTTTATGGAAAGGTGAAAGGCAAGTCAAATATTATGTATCTATTCCTTTTTTACCATGATGATTATATATATTCTTGGTCATAAACATGTTAGGAACAATATTTTTAGATCTGAAAAAAGTTTCATGTTTTCAGTTTTAAAACAGAAGGCATTTAATGAATGTCCACTGTAGAGGACACCGGGACCATTTTAATGTATTTAATGACTGCACATAATGTATGGAGAAAAAAGTGAAGCAGAGAGGATTCTATACCAGATAGTTGAGAGAGATTCAGATTTGGAGCTTTCAGATGATAAAAAGGATGAGATTCAGGAAGAAATAACTGTTATTTTTTTAAATAACTTGATTTTTTTGTGTTTTTTAAACGTCCATCATAAGAGGTTTACACCTGTGCTACCAGGGCGCCCTGCCTATCAAGATGACGCCAAAGTTTGTGAATACCGGAGTTCAATCTCTTACTTTTCACAGTACATTGATAACATTTTTGAGTATCTGTTTTTGATCTAGTTTTGTTCCAACTACCGGGGAATCACACTCCTCAGCCTCTCTAGGAAAGTCTATAGGCCACAGTAATGGAGAAGACAGTCGGTCCGATGGTCGAACCTCAGATCCAGGAACAACAGTTAGGTTTCCGTCCTGGTCGTGGAACAGTATAACAGCTCTACACCCTCTCTAGGGTGCTGGAGGGAATGCGGGAGTTCGCTTATTCACTCCAGATGTGTTATGGGGTGAGGTGCTATGGGAGTATGGGGTCCGGGGAGCCTTGCTGAGGGCTGCTCGGTCTCTGCATGACCGGAGCAGGAGCTTGGTTCGCATAGCCGGCAGTCAAACCTGTTCCCGGTGCACGTTGGAGTCCAGCAGGTCTGCCCTTCATCACTGGTTCTGTTCATAGTTTTTATGAACAGAATTTCTAGGGCACAGGCAGGGGCCGGAGAAGGTCTGGTTTGGGGACCACAGTTTCATCTCTGCTCTTTACCAGATGATGTTGTCCTGTTGGCTTCATTAAGCCGGGACCTCCAGCGTGCATTGGATTGGTTTGTGGTAGAGTGTGAAGTGGCCGGGATGAGGGTCAGCACTGCTAAATCTGAGGCCATGGTTCTCAACCAAAGAAAGGTAGTTTGCCATCTCTCAGTGGGTAGAGTGTCCCTGCCCCAGGTGGAGAAGTTTAAATATCTTGGAGTCTTGTCCATGAGTATGGGAAGACAGGAGCATGAGATTGACAGGCGGATCGGAGGAGCGTCCGTAGTTATGCGGTTGCTGTTCCGGTCCGTTGTTGTGAGAGAGCTGAGCCGAAAAACAAAGCTCTCAATTTACCAGTCGATCTTCCTCTGAGGTAGATGGTCCAACAAGTAACAAAAGAGTGATGCAGAATTTTATTGTTTTAGAACAAAATTTAATGTTTTTTGGGTAAATATCACTCTAAAGATTTAATCTGCTCCTTTTTTCTGATTTTTCAAATTGACTTCTATTTTCACAGAAATATCGTCCTGTTGTCCTCAACAGTGGACGTGTTGGGAAATTAAAATAAAAAACATTTTTAAAAAAATTAAAATTGTAAGGTGTTTATTTAGGCCCAAATGGATAGGAAATCACAAAAAAACAGAAATTGTAAAACACTTTTTTTCCTCGGTTCTCAGGAGGATATATGTATACATATATGTGTATGTATGTATAAAGGGGACTGTTATGTGTTGTTATACAAGTATGCTTAAGTCCACTTGCAGATTTTTCTAAATAAAATGTTTGTATGAAAATATTTGTGTTTATTTTATTTATTTATTTTTGCCGATTGTCTTTTTCCATGTTTTTTTTTTATTTATAGTTTGTGTGTACTGCTTGTTTGTTTTATTATTACTATTCCTGCTCTTCTATGCTGAAAACTTTCCCTGCTGTGAGACAAATATAGACATTATTTGAAACACGTGTCAAATCTAGATCAGTTTAAGACCTACCCCATTCATCTTTTGAGCTACTTCAAAAGCATTCCCAGTGGTCTTTTAATTAGGTCGTGTTTAACCAAAATTTAAATTAAAAAACATGTCGTTTTCTAGGACAGTTTTTGCAGACGGCAGTGGTATATTTGCAATTATATTCTGAGTTGCTACCATTGCCTCAAAGTCCCCCCCCCCCCCCCATTGCTGAGACCTCTCTGTTTACATGCTCTCCTGCTAGCTTATTGCCCCTCACACCCCCAATTTAACATTACCAGTGCAACAAAAATGGCAAGCAAAATTGGAGCTATCCAACCCACATGGATGTAGATGTCTACATGCAGATGCATCAGAATGGAATGGAGTACGGAGGTTGTTGCCTGCCAACTGTAGTACCTACATAACGTTGAAGGACTTTTTTAAATGTCAATTTTTCTTCTGCCCTTGATTCTCAACAATTTGAATAAAGAAATACTCGGAAATGCAATCTAAAGCTTGATTTTCTTTATTTATGTGCTCCGTCATGAGAAAAAGGCCACAAAAACATGGTAAAAACAGTTTTAATCAGAGTGGGTCTTCAAGGGGAAACTTTACCCTAGTTGTTGGAAAATTCAAAGCAGTGATTAAAATCCTGATTCCCATAGTTTGTAGTCTGACTCAAATCACTAATCTTTGAAATGCTAGACCAGGGCTGGCCAACCCTGGTCCTCAAGAGCCACAATCCTGCCCAGTTTCCAGCTCTTCTTGATTGTCATTCTAGTGATTGACTGGCTCAAGTGATTCCACATCCTGATTGACTGAACACACCTGGTTTAGGTGGTCAGCATCAAGCAGTCCAAAGAAAGCTGGAAATTAGGCTGGGTTGAGGCTCATGTGGATCAGGGTTGGCCGCCCCTGTGCTAGACAATAATTAACTTTTTTTTTTAATTTTCATTTCTATCGCTTTCACATCCATCCTTTGAACATTTAATGCAAGTATCTGTCTTCACATCCATTAATGAAATGTCATGTTACTGCAGTGATTTTCTGCGCTTTGACATGGGCATACTATCTACTACAGGTTTTCTCTGTTGTTCATTTAATGAGAGTAATTGTTAAGCTTCACACACTGCATTAACATTAAAAGTAAAAACAAATCCTATCAATATAAATGGCAGGCCACTAAACAAAAGAAATTAAAATACACAGACAATGACCAAAAATTGTAACAATGCATAAAAAGAAAACTTTTTTAAAAATTGTCATCTGAAACTCAAAATCCTTTATGTACATAAAGCCTTCATCTAAATGCACTTCTGAGTTTGTCTTCATAAGTTAGGGATTTGGTTGATGCCAAGTCAGAGATAAGTCAGATTTATTTGGTTTCTTTAGGGTTTGGTTCTTCTTATTTAAACTTGAATAATGAAATCACCCTGCATACTTAAAGAAAAAAACGTTTTGCTGTTCTTATGTTTGGACTGATCCTCCATCTGTGTTCATAGGATCATGGACTCTTTAGTCCAGATGAAAACAAAAGAACTGGGCTTTACCACCGAGGTCAGACACCTGAGATCCAATAAATCAAAAAAGAAGACACTTTAATAAAGAATCAGTATAGTGAGTATAAAATGGCCCTCTTACTATTAGTTTGTTCTTATGTCTGGTGTTTTTATGACTTTCATATTTTGCTTGGCTCTTATTTTTTACACACAGAGTTTCAGTCCTGGAGGTTAAAAGGATGAAACTACTTCAAACGCTTGCGTCCTTCCCTTCAAGGCATGCTAGAAAAAGAGCTCAGCAGTAGGTGAAGAATGGATAAAGAGTAAATCCTGTGGAGAAAAGGTTAGAGTTGAATGCCTGTAGGCAGAGCTCCACTCTCAGGTTGTTTGCTGCAAAGACACGTCCTTGTGATCTCTAGCTTTCCTGTGTGCATTGAACGGAGCTGGGAAAATCAAACCAATTCATAGGAAACAGAGAAAATACCCCCCACAGCCTGGTTTGTGACACCACCTCAGGCTATCAAGGGAACATGCAATCCCATCTGGGAACACATGAAGAGGAGAAGTGCAATGCCCAAGAGCAAAGCAAACACAGAAGAACACCAGATGGAAGTGACACTTTCCAGATAAATACATTAAACTGCCGTTTTTACAAGATTTGCACAGTTAACATATATGTCATTGATTATTATATCCTGTTTTTAATTTGTTATTTGTGTTCAAAAAGTTAACAGATTTTTTTTTACTGTTTATTTTATTGTATTATTCTCACATTAGATCTTATATAGTGTTAAATTCAAAATATCACAATTTAGCTCTTATAATATTTGCTATTTGTGGAAACAGCAGGGTTAAATAATAAATACCATTCAAACATTATAAAAGTAAAGACAACATCTCATAAAATCCCATTTATTTTGAAAACAAGGTCTGTGCTACTTTTCTTTGCATTGTTCAGCTAGCTCTTATTATACCTGCTATTTAGACGCATTTAGGCCAATATTTCTGTCTTCGGGAAAAGCGTCAAAGAAGTAGTGATGGCAGAAGACATTTGAGCAATACAGATGTTAATGGTAACTTTCTTAGAACCATGTCTCTAAAATTAAACAATAAAACACAAATCTGTAAATGTAACTTCTGCAAAAATTCAAAGCTTGGGAAAAACCATCAGCAGAAAAACATTGAACAGATATCGGCCATTGTTTATTGGATTCTGATGGTCAATAAGCTTATTGACCAAACAATGTAAGGTTGTAAAAATGGAGATTTGGCCAAACCAAGTAAATCCCTACCTACCAACGACAAGGACATAGATGTGTTCATAAATACCAACATCTTAGCTAAATAAAAGTGAAATAACTGCTTCGAACCCCCTCCTTCCAGATGGTCATGAATGAGAACTAAATAAATAAACTTTGAATAGTACTAGTAGTACTATTAGTACTAGTAGGAGTAATAGTTTCTTTTTGGTGTACAATTGGACTTTTTAACACAAGAGTCGAAGTTTTGCTCTTTTAACGATCTGCAACATTTGGTAATTCTGTTTGATTGTTCGCTTTCCTTTTGGATTGCAACAGCAAATTGCACAGGTGGTTTGGCAGAATTATCTATGTCAAATGCCCTTCCTGAAACAACTTAGTATTTTATCCGGGCTGCGAACCAGAAAAGGGGGACCCAGACTCGGGCCTCCTTGTGACTACAGATAGGCAGTAGTACGAAGGATTTTGCCCGAAGACCTACACTGGATGAAATTTATCGGGCCCCCTAAGAATTGAACCCTGATTTCCCATGTTCCAACTGAGCTATCCAGGTAATCCAGCAACCACATTAGCCAAATCCAGGAGGTGTGCCTTCTTCAAATGTCAGTAAATTTGGGAATCATTTATGAAATGAATGCTCTGAATGTTGCTTGTTTGTCAGCTATTCTTGTTCTTTTCACCTTAAAGAATCAAGGTGGAGCCAAAGACGGAGAAATGTATACGCCAAAGCAAAACTAGATGGATCGAACTCAAATAAGAGAGGAGAAAGAAAGTGATTTCATTTCTGCTCAGTGATTCCTTAGTAATACGAGAAAATCAATCGGAAACTTTGGTTTATTTGTTTAGCATAAATCAACTCTTTTGCCCTCAGCCAAATGTATTGATTCAGCTTATGCAGCGAGCTAAACACAAAGGGCTTCACAAAACTCCACAGACTTGCTTTTCTTTGGCCACTTTTTAATTTTTGTAAAAAGATCATCGTTTCTCACAGGGTTCTGAATACATCAAAAAAACTTTACTTTTCATGCATGTGCACCACTCCCCAACACGCAGCACGTGCCTCTCTTTCCCAAACCAAGCTTCCCACTTTACGTACCGCATGTGGCCACTAGATGGCAGCGTAAGACATAAACCTTTGACTTTACAATGAACTTTTAAATCTTACTGTCCCAAATAAGATAAAATAACAATTAAACCCATTTAACAAACATATAACAAAACATAAAACAGTGAGGGAGACAGAACATCAACCAATTACAAATATTATATGCTATTTTTGCTTCAAGGGCCTTAACCTTAAAATAATCTTCGTCTTTTCTCATCTTCCAAAGTTTAGTTGTATATATCAGGGGGAGCGATCGCAGTTTGAGGCACAGCTGTGGAAGGAGGGGTCATTTTAATGTTGCTTTTGGGGAGGGGGGCTGACATGGCTGAGCATTTCTGCTGGGTTCAATTTGTCCACCATTTTGTCTGCTGTCTTAGTCATTTCGGCTTTAACCTGTATTGAAATCTGATAACAACTGGGATTCTTGTTGTAACACTTAGAGCAATCATTGGAACGTACACCAACTGAACATTCAAATTGCTCTGTAAGCTGAGGTTTTTAAGTGACAATCATTTCTGTTTTTCATTCTTTTTCTTATGCAGCAAAATGATTACAGACAAAGAACAGGTACTAAACTTTCTTTTAAAGGTGTAGAGCAAAACACAGAAGTTACAACTGGTAAGGAATTTTGTATAAATATAATTTATACACTCTATTTTGTATTTCAGTACTGTCAAAAATATTTGCACAAAAACCTATACATTCATTGCACATTAGTTTTAGATAAATTCAGTCAAAACAATTGCTATTTTAAATGACTCAACATTTTTACAACAACATCCGATGTTTGTAAAATCAGTGTCTCCCATTATAATTATTTAAAAAAAGGTTGACTAAAAGGGATTTTGTCAGTAATTAGATTAACTTTGCACGCCCCAAAATTAATCTTATAAATGTTCAAATTTGCATTTTGCATTCAGACTAAAAATACAGGCAAAGAGAACTGTGACTTTTTTTCCTGTGACTCAGACCCTAGACTAGCCACCTTTCATTCAGTTTGTTGCAAGTTCAATTCCCAGCCTTCACATTCAAAAGCCTCTTTCAAACGGCCCTTTTTAGCATGGGCTAGTTTTGTTTGAAGAAAAGAAAACTGTTGCTGATTGGCTTTCCATTATTCTTCTGTCTCTGTATCATCTCTGTATGAACTAAAAACTCTAACTTTTATCTTTAAGTGTGGGATTATTACAGAAATCAACATCTAATCAACATCCCAAGAAATCCACATCCAAAAATTTCTAAACTTAAAGTTAATATTCTTTTCCCCATACAGGTAGGAAGCGTCCTGGAAGAAAGACAGTTCCCGTGCCTTTAGAAATCCCACCTGAGCTGTTAAAACATCCCAAGGAGAAGATTGAGTACCACTGTTCAGTTTGTGGAAAAGAATTCCCTCATGCTTATAAACTAGAGCGGCACCAGCTGATCCATACAGGAGAAAAACCATACTGCTGCTGCATCTGTGGTCGGGGTTTTAACCAGAAAGGAAATCTCAAAACTCACTATAAAGTCCACCTTGGTGAGAGCTGAGAAATGTATCAAAAAAGTTACAAAACTGCATTAAAAGGAAGCAAAAGATTCACTGTCTTTTTATTTGTTTAGGGGGAAAAAGTTCTGTGGATGTAGTCGATGAGGTGAATCCTGCCACAGAACTATCTGAATACTTGAAGTCTTTGCCAGGAGAGTCCAGGATCCGATCGTCGTTCCGTTTCCTGGAGTGCAGAAAGGACTGCGAGAGCCAGTCAGCATTGCAAACACACCACGTTACCACACACAGCGACACAGTTGTTGACTCAGATCCCGACATGGACAGTTCTTTACAGTATCTCTTCTGCCGTCGTTGTGGCGTTCAGTTCCAGGAGAAGGAAAAATTGGAAGAACACATGAAAACCCACTTCAAAGAGAGGCCCTATTCCTGCCCTGACTGCGGCAAAAGGTTCATCAATGAGAGCTACATACAAATCCACCAGCGCATCCACACAGGCCAGAAGCCTTTCCTGTGCTCCCAGTGTGGCAGAGGTTTCCACACGGCGTCCTCTCTCAAACTGCATGAGATGCGGCATTCTGGCGAAAGGCTGTTCGCGTGTTCCCTCTGCAGGAAGACATTTAGGATTCACTCTTACCTCACAGCGCATTATCAAACCCACATTAAAGACAGACCTTTTACCTGTAGTGTCTGTGGAAAAGGCTACTCCAGAGCAGAGGAACTAAAGGTCCACCACAGGCTTCACACCGGCGGGGGACCCTATCAGTGCGGGGAATGCGGAAAGAGCTTCATGTACCGACAGGGTCTGCGGCAGCATCAGTGGAAGACAAATCGGGCCAACCCGACAACTTGGCCGACCAAAACTGCAGGCCAGTTTGCACATCTAACTCCCTAGCCATACTCTTCAGGCTTTTTTCCTCCTTTTCAGCAAAGCAGCAAAGAAAATCCTGTGTATAAAAAATGTTTTTCTATAAAGTCAGTGCTGGTTGCCAACAATATTTGGAGGTCTATTCTTTTCATCCCGTTTTGTGTCTGTTTACTCTTCCCTAGTGGCTTGTTTTTAGAATTTGAGTGCCTTTATATCCTGCATGCCAAATAATATTTAAACAATACAGTATCCATGTTTTCTGGAGATCTATGTTGATGGAATACAAACTTTTGTCTCCAATGCTCATACTTTTATCTCTATTTGAAATGACAAGACAGCCTTTTACTGGTGTCTTTTTTTGGAATTTTTCTAGTGCAGCTCCTTTATGATAAAGCTGACCCTCCCCTTTTTACTGATCATAGTAAAAACCAAAGAAAATAAAAGAATCGCAGACTTGAGACCTACTTTATATGGGTTTTAAATTGAGCCAAGGACAGATCAAGAGGCAATAATGGAATGGCTTTTGTGAGAGCTACAGAAGAAAATCTGAGGCTTTTCACCACATTCATGCTGTACAGGGAGCCCCTCTTCTCCTAATAAAAAACCTGAGGAAGGTAGCAGTAACACAACTAATAAGTGGAAAAAAAACACTTCAACTTTATGCCATTAACTGTGTTTTTACTTTGTGTAGTAACTGAATTTACAACCCCTCTCATGCAGTTTAATGTTTCTCTGGATCACTTTATCATCTGTTTATAAATGTACGCACAAAAATGGGCCACGTCAGCTTTTATTTTTTTGTAAACTGCCCCAAATCGTTGACTTAAAAGACCAGATGTCACATCCTTACATGGCTGCTGCTGCTTTTGCTTGACATCTGGAACTGCATGCCTCGTCATGTTACTGCCAACACAGCACCACACTCAATTTGTTTTGAATCTTCAGTAAATGAAAAGAACAAAAAACAATCATCATGCTTAATTTGACATGCCCAGCAGGTGCTGCTTGAGCCTCTCCTTTACCTGTAAGTAAGAGATGCTGCCAAAGCATGTGAGACTTTTAATACAGTCATCATTTAGTTTTCATTCAATTGGCTTTGTCATGACTAGAACGCGGAGGAAGACCCAGATGCTGAAAACCCAGAAGGCAGAGGCAGGTGAGTGAAGAAGTTTTTATTTTCTTAATGTTTCTTGCGGTTGTTGATGGTGTAGTGGGTAATCGTGGCTGTGGCTCTCGAGTGTAGATCCAGAATTTCCAGAGCGGGAGCGAGACAATGTTCGTGGGCAGGATCTTGAACCCTGGTGTGGCGTGGTGATCTTGATAAGCGTGGACGCTCGGTGGCGTGGCCGTGGTCTAGATGAGGACAGCGGCTGTGGCTCTCAGTGGCAGGAAACGTCAGTGGAGGAAGGCTGAGGCTGTAGCTGCTCCAGATGGTGAACTCAGAGGCTGTGGCTCTCAGTGGCAGGAAACGTCAGCGGTGGAAGGCTGAGGCTGTAGCTGCTCCGGATGGTGAACTCAGGTGACTCTCGTGGCGTGATAAGGTAACCGTCAGGGTTAACGGACTGGCGATGATTGCTGGAGCTGGGTCTCCTTAAGAAGAGCAGAGGCTTGATGAGGTGAGTAGTCACAGCTGAGGGAGATGAGCAGCAGCTGCTGGAGGGGGAGGAGTCTGACAGGCCACCATGACAGTACCCCCCCCTCAACGACCGCCTCCAGGCGGTCCAGGGCGGCGATCCGGATGATCATGGAAGAAGTCGCGGATGAGGGAAGGGTCGAGGATGAGGGAACGGGAGACCCATGAACGTTCCTCAGGACCGTACCCTTCCCAATCCACCAGGTACTGGTGACCACGGCCACGGCGACGGATATCCAGGATACGAGAAGCAGTGAACGCCGGAGCCCCATCAATGATACGGGCGGGCGGTGGGGAAGCGGAAGGCGGGCACAAAGGGCTGTCCAGAACAGGTTTAATGTGAGAGATGTGGAATGTGGGGTGCACCTTGAGTGCGGCAGGCAGACGTAGGCGGACACAGGAGGGGTTGAGAATGCGGTCAATGACGTAGGGGCCGATGAATCTAGGTGCCAGTTTACGAGATGAGACCTGCAACGGGATGTTTTTAGACGAGAGCCACACCTTTTGACCGACCTGGTACGAGGGACCCGCCACCCTGTGACTCTGATTCTGCAGTTGTCCTCCTTAGTGCGAAGCAGGGCCTCTCTAGTCTGGTTCCAGACACGCTGGCAGCGCTGGAGATGGTGCTGAACAGACGGAACGGCGAGGTCTAGCTCCTGAGCGGGGAACAGAGGAGGAGAAAAACCCAACGAAGCTTCAAAGGGGGAGATCCCAGTAGCAGAGGACACGTGGGAATTGTGGGCATATTCTATCCAGACCAAGAAGTCAGCCCAATCGGATGGGTTCTGGGCTGCCAGGCAACGAAGAGCAGCCTCTAGCTCTTGATTCGCCCGCTCAGCTTGGCCATTGGTCTGGGGATGGTAACCGGAGGATAAACTGGCCGTGGCCCCCAGAGCAGAGCAAAAGGCCTTCCAGACGTGGGAAACAAATTGAGGGCCCCTGTCAGAAACGATATCTGTGGGGATGCCATGATGACGGAAAACATGGTGAACCAGAAGATCGGCAGTTTCAGTGGCAGAAGGTAACTGAGGTAATGGAATAAATTGGGCCGATTTGGAAAAACGATCAATGACCGTAAAAATAACAGTGTTACCCTTGGACGCGGGTAATCCAGTCACAAAATCCACTGCAATATGTGACCAGGGTCTATGAGGCGTGGGCAAAGGATGTAGGAGGCCAGCGGGAGGGGAGCTGGAGGCCTTGGACCGAGCGCAAGTAGTACAGGCGGCGACGTACTCACGAACATCCTTGTCCATTCTAGGCCAGAAGAATCTTTTACGTAGGAGGTTAAGAGTCCGGAAAACTCCGCCGTGACAAGCGACCCGTGAGCAGTGTCCCCAGGCGAGAACGTCAGACCTAAGTGAGGAGGGAACGAAGAGGACACCATCAGGACAGGAGTCGGGTTTAGGTTCCTCACCTTGGGCATTGATAACCCGGTTTTCGACATCCCAGGTAAGGTTTCCAACAATACAGGTGGATGGAAGGATGGTGGTAGGAGCCGAGGAGTCGTCAGGACTGAATTGGCGTGAGAGGGCATCAGGTTTGGTGTTCCGACTGCCAGGTCTGTAAGTAATGGTAAACTTGAATCTATCAAAAAATAAACACCACCGAGCTTGACGTGAGTTAAGACGTTTGGCAGAGCGTAAGTAGGCCAGGTTTTTATGATCCGTCCAGACTATGAACGGTAGATCAGCTCCTTCTAGCCAATGCCGCCACTCCTCCAGCGCAAGCTTGATGGCCAGCAGCTCACGATTACCCACATCGTAGTTTCTTTCCGCAGGTGACATTTTCCGTGAATAAAATGCACAGGGTTTGAGTTTTCCAGAGGAAACTTCCTTTTGAGAGAGGACAGCGCCGACCCCGGTATCCGAGGCGTCGACCTCCACAATGAACTGCCGGGTAGTGTCGGGTTGAGTGAGGATGGGCGCAGAACTAAACAAGGACTTGAGGGGTGTCAAAGGCGGCCTGGGCGTCAGGGTTCCACCGGAAAGGTTTGGTGGTGGAGGTCAGCTGAGTTAAAGGAGCGGCGATGCTACTGTAGTTCCTAATAAACCTTCTATAAAAATTTGCGAAGCCAAGGAACTGCTGTAACTTTTTGCGGGAGGCCGGTGGGTTCCACTGGGTAACGGCTTCGATTTTAGCCGGGTCGGGACGAATGCTCCCCGCCTCGAGGATGTACCCGAGAAACTGGACGGAGGAAGCGTGAAATCGGCACTTTTCGGCCTTCACAAATAATTGGTTCTCGAGCAGACGGGCTAGGACTTGACGTACGTGGTTTTCGTGTTGGACGGGATCACTAGAAAAAATCAGAATATCATCGAGATATACAAAAACGAAACGATTAATGAAATCTCTAAGGACGTCGTTCACCAGCCTCTGAAAGACGGCTGGTGCGTTGGTTAAGCCAAAAGGCATGACCAGGTACTCATAGTGGCCCAGCGGGGTATTAAATGCGGTCTTCCATTCATCCCCTTCTTTAATGCGAACTAGATGGTAAGCATTGCGTAGATCGAGTTTGGAAAAGATCTGAGCGCCCTGGACGGAATCAAAAACCGAGCTGATGAGAGGGAGAGCGTATTTATCTTTGATGGTGATGGCGTTTAGTTCACGGTAATCAATACAAGGTCGCAGGGTTTTATCCTTTTTCTCTACAAAGAAAAACCCCACCCACAGGTGAAGAGGAAGGACGGATGTGACCGGAAGAGAGGGCCTCATGGATATAAGTTTCCATGGCGGACTTTTCGGGACCTGATAAGTTATAAAGATGACCTTTAGGCAAAGTGGACCCCTGAAGGAGCTCGATAGCGCAATCATAGGGCCGGTGGTACGGAAAAGCATTAGCTTTACATTTGCTAAAAACAGCTTTGAGATCATGATAACATGAAGGAATAGTGGAGAGATCTTTGGGTTCTGTGAGAGTGAAGGTTGTGGAAGGAACCGCAGGAATAGCAGACTGAAGACAATTAGCTAGACAGTGCTTACTCCAAGAGTTAATACGCTGGTGAACAGCCTAGAACGACCGGATTGCGAGGAGAGTGAGTAATGAAAAACTTAATGGACTCATGGTGATTACCGGACGAGATCAGTAGAATGGGACCGGTGCGATGAGTGATGACTGAGAGGTGTTGATCCCCTAGCCCGGCAGTCTTAATAGGGTTTTCTAAAGGTTCGGTAGGTAACGAGAGTGATTTTAAAAGATTTTTGTCAATAAGGCTCTGCTCGGCCCCAGAATCTATTAAAGCTAGAATCTCGGAAATGCCGGTCTTAAAACATAGCTTGACAGGAATGTAGCAAAACTCCTTAGATGTGTGTGCGACAGACTTACCCACCCGCGGCCTGTCGTCTAGCGGGGGGTTCTGGAGTTTAAACGTAGTGAACATTGGGAAACCTGATGACCGGGTTTACCGCAGTAGAAGCATAGTCCCTCCTCTCTACGTTTCTGCCGCTCTTCTTCAGACAGCTTGGCATGACCAACCTGCATAGGTTCCACTGGTGGCTCTCGCGATCTGAAAGGGGAAGATTCAACAGGATAGGCAGGAAAAGCAACCGGATTAGTAGATGGTGTCTTTCGGGTTACAGGATAACGTTCACGATTACGTTCTCTGAGGCGGGTGTCAGAACGTAACGCGGCGGACACTTATTCTTCGAACGAGGAAGCCTCAGGCTGTGAACATAAGTGATCCTTGATATTTTCATTTAAGGACTGATAAAAGACCCCTTTTAGAGCTGGGTCAGTCCATCCGGCCTCCACTGCTAAGATCCTAAAGTCTATCACGTGGTCGCTGACAGATCGATTGCGTTGCTTGAGGCTCAGCAAACGTCTGGTGGCTTCTTCCTGTTTCCTAGGTTGATCAAAAACTAACCGAAATTCGTCGATGAAGCGATTAAACGGGAGATGAGATATGGGATTAGCCGCCAGAAAAGCCTGAGCCCATTGTAGCGCTTTACTCCTGAGGGAATTGACAATGAGAGTGATCTTGCTATGATCAGATTGATAGAACCGGGGGGCCTGTTGGAAAAGGAGCTGACATTGTAGCAAAAACCCTCCGCAAGTCTCAACGTCACCATGGAACGGTTCGGGGTGTAGTCGGTAATTCTCCGGGGCGGAGGAGGAAGCGGAAGCGGTCTGGTTGTCGGAGAGCGGAGGTGAGCCAGGAGCCGTGGAACCGGGTCGTTGCCGGGTTAATTCCAACAAAGTCTGTGTCTTGCTGTCCAGACGTCGAAATAAATCCTGCTGGGCGGAGGCCATCTGTCCCAAAGCGTCAGCTTGACGTCCGAGCATGATGCCCTGCTGTTGGACTGCCACACGGAGTCCTTCCGGGTCAGCTGGGTCGGGGTTCTGGCCAGTCCGTTCTGTCATGACTAGAACGCGGAGGAAGACCCAGATGCTGAAAACCCAGAAGGCAGAGGCAGGTGAGTGAAGAAGATTTTATTTTCTTAATGTTTCTTGCGGTTGTTGATGGTGTAGTGGGTAATCGTGGCTGTGGCTCTCGAGTGTAGATCCAGAATTTCCAGAGCGGGAGCGAGACAATGTTCGTGGGCAGGATCTTGAACCCTGGTGTGGCGTGGTGATCTTGATAAGCGTGGACGCTCAGTGGCGTGGCCGTGGTCTAGATGAGGACAGCGGCTGTGGCTCTCAGTGGCAGGAAACGTCAGTGGAGGAAGGCTGAGGCTGTAGCTGCTCCAGATGGTGAACTCAGAGGCTGTGGCTCTCAGTGGCAGGAAACGTCAGCGGTGGAAGGCTGAGGCTGTGGCTGTAGCTGTAGCTGCTCCGGATGGTGAACTCAGGTGACTCTCGTGGCGTGATAAGGTAACCGTCAGGGTTAACGGACTGGCGATGATTGCTGGAGCTGGGTCTCCTTAAGAAGAGCAGAGGCTTGATGAGGTGAGTAGTCACAGCTGAGGGAGATGAGCAGCAGCTGCTGGAGGGGGAGGAGTCTGACAGGCCACCATGACAGGCTTTTTGGATTTCATTAAGAGGAAATAGAAAGACAGCTACAATATTACTAGAATAATACTACAAGTACAACTGATACAACACAACTACAAACAAATGCAAAACAAACTAACACAATCAAAGACAAGTAAAAAATAAAAGAATACAGTGGATTTCAGGTGTGCCAGTCTTGCAGTTGGTCCATGGATGGCAAAACTAATTTTCCTAGTTGTTACAAACTCCTTTTATTAGACCTATTCCTGTAACTTTGAGGTGTGTTCATCAAGGGGTAGACAGTACATTACCTGAGCTGCTACAACGCTGCTTTTTCACATTAACAGCCTTACATAGTGTTACATAGTGTGACAGCCTTACTGTCAGATACGGTATTATTTAGCCTATCCTAGAGCACTCCACCTGCATTTTGGAGCTTCATAGAATGAGAAAGCCTGAGTTGTGTTTTCGTTTACTGGAGAAATCAAAACCAGGATTGTTGCAGCTCTGCCCGCTTCGACCATTGTTTCTTAAATGATGCTACTTTTCAGATCCATCTGAAGAGCTTATTAAGCAAGGTTTATCTGATTACATATTATAAGTTGTTGCAGGTTTAGTCCCGCACTGGTCACAAAAAAAGCAAGAAAGGAGTGGGAGAGAAAGTTCACATATGAAGCTAAACTATATGATATGGTATGCCAAAAAGGATTGGAAAGGAGTGGGAGAATCAACCCTTGTATCTGCTTTTTTAACTGCTTAATATATCAAAGCACATTTTCTTAAACAAAAAACTGAGAAAACATAAAAACAGATATTTTAAACCGTCACTGGAATAAGCCATTGTTTTTTGAAGTGCCCCTGTGAGTATCTGAATGAGCATGTATAAGTGAAGAGGAGTTTAAATTTAGTCCCTTTTTACATTGAATTGGTCCCTTCCATGAGAAGCTAAACGTCTTTAATGATGGAAAGATTGCAACTTGTTTTTGCTCACAAAGCAACAAGGTTTTTGTCATGGTGCAGGGTGGCTCGAGAGCCGGTTGGACCCAGACGCAGAGGTGGAGGCATGAGGATCAGAGTCTAGAGGGTTTAATGAACAAACAAAAGGCGCTGCAGAGCAGGATGACAAAACTAAACAAAACTCACTGTGGCGTGGAACAAGAAACGAGGAACATGGCATGACAAGGACAACCAGGACAGGAATAACTAATGGACCAACACAGGAGGAAGGCAGAGACAAGACTTAAATACAGACAGGGCAGACAAGACACAGGTGGACACGATCAGGGCTGATGGGGACCAAAGGAAGTAAAACTCAAGAAAACAGACAAGACAGGAGACTTTCAAAATAAAACAGGAAACAGAAACAAGACAGAACAAGGACCAAAAACAAGACAAGTTCAAATCATGACAGTACCCCCCCCCTCAAGGAACCGCTCCGAGGTTCCAAAAGTCACATGAGGGGGGGGCCCCGGAGGATAAACCTCGACGGGCACAAGAGTCCAGAGGACGGCCGGGGGGCCCAGAGGTCCGTCGAGGCAGGTCCGGAGGGCGGACGGGGGGCCGAGCGGTCCGGCGAGGCAGGTCCGGAGGACGGCCGGGGGGCCGAGCGGTCCGGCGAGGCAGGTCCGGAGGACGGCCGGGGGGCCGAGCGGTCCGGCGAGGCAGGTCCGGAGGACGGCCGGGGGGCCGAGCGGTCCGGCGAGGCAGGTCCGGAGGACGGCCGGGGGGCCGAGCGGTCCGGCGAGGCAGGTCCGGAGGACGGCCGGGGGGCCGAGCGGTCCGGCGAGGCAGGTCCGGAGGACGGCCGGGGGGCCGAGCGGTCCGGCGAGGCAGGTCCGGCATGAGATGCGTGGAGTCGTCTGGCGTGGAGTCGTCTGGCGTGGAGTCGTCTGGCGTGGAGTCGTCTGGCGTGGAGTCGTCTGGCGTGGAGTCGTCTGGCGTGGAGTCGTCTGGCGTGGAGTCGTCTGGCGTGGAGTCGTCTGGCGTGGAGTCGTCTGGCGTGGAGTCGTCTGGCGTGGAGTCGTCTGGCGTGGAGTCGTCAGGCATGGAGTCAGGCATGGAGTCAGGCATGGAGTCAGGCTCTGGCGGGTCGGGCCAGCAGTCAGGCTCTGGCGGGTCGGGCCAGCAGTCAGGCTCTGGCGGGTCGGGCCAGCAGTCAGGCTCTGGCGGGTCGGGCCAGCAGTCAGGCTCTGGCGGGTCGGGCCAGCAGTCAGGCTCTGGCGGGTCGGGCCAGCAGTCAGGCTCTGGCGGGTCGGGCCAGCAGTCAGGCTCTGGCGGGTCGGGCCAGCAGTCAGGCTCTGGCGGGTCGGGCCAGCAGTCAGGCTCTGGCGGGTCGGGCCAGCAGTCAGGCTCTGGCGGGTCGGGCCAGCAGTCAGGCTCTGGCGGGTCGGGCCAGCAGTCAGGCTCTGGCGGGTCGGGCCAGCAGTCAGGCTCTGGCGGGTCGGGCCAGCAGTCAGGCTCTGGCGGGTCGGGCCAGCAGTCAGGCTCTGGCGGGTCAGGCGTGGAGCCGAGCTCAGGCGGGTCAGGCGTGGAGCCGGAAGTGGGGACCGGTCGGGGTTCCGGCGGAACCCCCCTGGAAGCCGGGACGGGTCGGGGCGCAGGCGGCAACCCCCTGGAAGCCGGGACGGGTCGGGGTGCAGGCGGCAACCCCCTGGGAGCCGGGACGGGTCGGGGCGCAGGCGGCACCCCCCTGGGAGCAGGAACGGGTCGGGGTGCGTCCGGGACCACCACTGGACATGGCTGTGGTGCGTCCGGGACCACCACTGGGGGAGGTTGTGGTGCATCCGGGACCACCACTGAACGTGGCTGTGGTGCATCCCGGACCACCACTGAACGTGACTGTGGGGGACGGCGGGGACGACGGCGACCCCCCCTCATGGCGAGACGGCTCCCAGTGTAGTCCTGCTCTGCTGGGTCCAGTAAATTTGGTTGGTCCATTCTGTCACGGGATGGAGGCTCGAGAGCCGGTAGGACCCAGGCGCAGAGACGGGAGGCAAACGGGTTCAATGGCAAGGGGTTTAATTATAACAAACAAAAGGCGCTGCAGAGCAGGATGACAACAACAAAACAAAAACTTACTTGGCGTGGCATGAAACATGGACGAGGAACATGGCATGAACACCATAACAGGGGTAACTAATGGACCAACACAGGAGGAAGGCAGAGACAAGACTTAAATACAGACAGGGCAGACAAGACACAGGTGGACACGATCAGGGCTGATGGGGACCAAAGGAAGTAAAACTCAAGAAAACAGACAAGACAGGAGACTTTCAAAATAAAACAGGAAACAGAAACAAGACAGAACAAGGACCAAAAACAAGACAAGTTCAAATCATGACAGTTTTTGTTCTTTTTCTGTAAGAGCGCTTTCGGCAGATTTTCATCAAATTTGGAGTCTAAATGGTCTATTGTTATGTGTTGTTATTTTGACCTTGGATAGATTTGATTACCTCCAAGAAACGTTTTTTTTTTTATCTTAACTTTCCCTTTTTATTTTATATTGTAACAAATCTTTTTATTGAAAGTCTTTATTTGAAGACATATTTCAAGAAAAGTACAAAAAAGAGTACACTTTTAAAATAAAAATGACAGGTTTTTTACAGTCATCATCCATTGATCACTATTTGGTTAAAGTGTTATTATACAGTACATACAGTAGAGTAGCAAGAAAAAAAGCATGTGAACCCTTTGAACGACTAGGATTTCAGCATGAATTGAACAGAGAAACTGTTCCGATGTCCATGTAGAACACAGCATTAGAAATACAGTCTGCTTAAACTAACATCACACAAATATTATGTTTTTGTGTGTTTAATGAACAAAACGTGTGAAAATTCACACTGCAGGGTGGAAAAAGTAAGTGAACTTTTAGGCTAATGATCCTTGTGTTAGCTAATTTGAGTCAGGTGTTAGCTAAGCTGGGGTTCAATCCATATCTTATGATATGATGCATTAATTTTAGCTGCCCTTCTTTGCTCTGTCCCATAAACAACACTACATCCGTTTGGATTTTGCTGTCCTAAGGAAGCATGTGAACCATGCCTTGTTAAGAAAAGCTCTCAGAAGCCAGGAACAAAAACTGTAGACTTGCATGAAGTTGGAAAAGGTTACTAAAGTATCTATAGATGGTCATTTAAAGACAAAAATACAAGTTTATCTTTAAATGGAGAAAGTTTAACATTGTCACTTCTCTCCCTAAATTTGGTCACCCTTTGCTCCTAGAGATAAAGAAGACTCCTACAGTCAGCTAAAGGTGACAGAAATCTGTGACATACTTTTGAAGACCAATATACACTAAGAAAAATAATTAACAAGAATGGGGTTCATGGGATGACACCACAGAGAAAACCACTGTTGTCCAAAAAAACATTGTAACACAATGGAAATTTGCAAAATAGCTCAGCAGCACTACTGGTCTAATCTGTGGACAAGTGAAACCAAAATTGAGTTGTTTGGAACACAATGCTACGAATGGAAAAAAACGCACAGGACACCAACATCCAAGCCTCATTCCTAGTGGGAAATGTGGTGGATGGAGCATTCTGGTTTGTGGCTGATGTGCTGCATGAGGGCCCTGATGGATTGCTGTCATCAAAGGACAAATGAATTCCAAAGTTAATCAGAACATTTTACAGGAAAATTTCAGACCATCTCTCTGCCAACTAAAGCTAAACAGAGGATGGGTGATGTAACAGGACAATGCCACAGAGCATAAAGTAAGTCAGCAGCAAAGAAAACGTGTCTTCTAGAGTGGAAACTGTTGAGCTAGAGTCCTGATCTCAACCTAACTGTGATGCTGAGACATGACCCCAAGAAAGCAATTCACACCAGACATCCCATGAATATTGCTAAGTAGAAAACATTAGATAACAAAGATACTTTTTTTGTCTCTACAAAAGAAAAAAGTCAGTTTTTTTGACAGTGACTGGAATGTGTAGTTTTTGTAACAGCTATTGCTGCAACAGGTTTTTATCTGAAGGCAACATTATAGTTTGGGCATTGACTGTACCGTTGTATCCTGCTATCTTACATTACCTTTCCTTTTTATATCCATGAATGTTCTGAGGATTATGACATATTAACACACTGACATGTGACTGTTTTTTACTGTAAAAGATGCTGTTTAATTACAGTCATGATGCTGCTTGGAGTGCAAAAGATAAACACATCCCCACTCATCATTAAACTTGTATTAAAACAACAGTATTCGTCTTATAGCTATTATTGCAACATCACCCCCCTCCCCACACACACAAACAACTACATTTCTAGAAAACTGAAAAAAAAGCAAGAAAGTCTTTACAAATACATTTTTTTCCTCAATAAACTTTATTGCTCATTTTTCAATTTACAGAAATTCACATTCAGTTGCACAATAAAGACACAATTGATAATATCAAACACACATAAGAACAAACAATAATAATGTCTGACTGATGCTTTTATTTTGACTCAAACGCCAACCGGAAGTACCGACAGTGCTGTGAGCTTCCTGCTGTTAGCTAAAGCTAGAAAGAGTGTTACTAAATTCAGACATTCTTTAAACACAATGCAGTAGTTTCTTGATATAAATCTGACCTGCTCCTTGCACACAATAAGAATGAACCTCATATTGAAATAGAGGTATTGTCACATCGCGCCACTGCTTTTAGTCGAAGGAAAAGTCTATGCAGAGGTTTGTCAACATGTCTATTGTCTGTTGTTGGTACAGGCTAGCTAGCCGAGTTAGCCTGCTCTACTAAGTCCAAAGAGGTTTTTTTTATTCATACTTGTAGTTTTTGAATTTAGTTATTCATCTGAGCGGCTGTTGTTAACTAGCCTTATATGAACTGTAGCTGTGATATGGAGGTAAATAGTAGTTAATTGTGAAGATAGTTTCAGGTGAAAATCTAGCTTGCTATCAGTCCTCCCAAAGGTGGAGGTGGTCGATGACCATCTCTGTGGTCATCGCTGCTGCGCTGCAACACATAAATGATCGCATCCAGATATAACATTCTGGGTTTTTTTCTTCCAGATTTGCTGGTGTCCGTTATTGTTCTGTGTTGTCATTTGTCAGTATTCTGTCACATTTTTGAAAGTGGAGTTAAATATGAGAGTCTGCAAATCGAGATCCCTTAGTTTGGCTAATGCTAATATGCTAGCTGGTCTTCTTATTTCACATATATGATCATTATACGAGGTGCACGCAGGTGTTCTATTTTCTAAAAGGAAGCACTTCAAAATGATTATGTTGACATAAATGCACGAGGCACTACTAAAGTTAAGACTGAGCATCATCAATCCTGCTGGTTTATCTGTTGAGTCCTGCCCGAAGCTCCCAGCAGCTTCTCTGCTGAAGTGTCCTTGGGCTGGACAGAGATGTCCTCCAGTGAGGAGGTGTTGAATCACAATCAAGTGTGGTTTAGGAATAGCTTCTGTCTTGATTCAATCTAGAAAACATCAACAAAATTACCTAATTATAGTTGGTTTCCAATTAAGAGTATTAGCCACTAATTTAAATGTAATGAACAGTTATAACAGAATCAAAGAGATGATTTTAGTCCCATTGAAAATGTAAAAGTTAATGTATAATTTCCAGAAAGGACACATATGCAGATCATTTAAGCAAGTGCCATGACAATATATCTAATTGATACCACTAAAAAAGCTTGATTGACTTTTATCACTAGAGTAAAATGTTGTACATTTTTATTTTGTTTTACAGCTTCGATTGTTTTAGTTAATCAATTTAAAACCTTTTCATTATTAATTTAAAGCTAAATTGTATCACTGAGCCATTTGTTTATACCAAAAAAGCAAACATTTATTGTTCACCTTTATATCTCTCAAAATATAAAGTTAACAGTAATATGACATTTCCATAACACCATGTGACCGGAAGATACCTGCTTTACTTCAATGTTTTAACTTCATAGCCATAATGTATTCATAATCAAAACTATATTGACACAATCTTCAGCACTTATCAGGAAATGCACAAAAAAAAAAACAATATTTTTAAACTCAAGACAGTGTGTCAAACTTTTTTTTTTTTTAAGGTTAACACATCCAACCCCATTTTTTTCCCCTCTTTTACCAGGTTGGCTCTCTGAGAAATGGGCTCTGAAAACCCGGATGACTTTGAACCAGCTGTGGTTCTTGTTGATGATGATCAACAAGAAATAGGCGGCCTGATAAACTCTGATGGAGAAGAAGTAGAGTTTGCAGATCTCAGTAAGTACTAAGCAATCAGCTGTCCTGTAACTGAAGTTGATGAGGAAAAAAATGTATCTATGGAAAATCAACGAATAAAAAGAGACCCATCGATGAGACTTCTGCATTTGGATTTTAAAATTAGGCTCATTAGATATGGGTTTTAAAAATCTATTTTTTTTTAGAAGTCAAATCGATCCCAACCTAAAAGATTTGTACCATTTCATCAAATCCACAAATCATTTTACAAGCAACTTCTTTTGTTTGATGAATAAAAAGCTTTTCTGTTGTTTTTAATGTACAATTAAACTAAACTAAAAACAGTTTTGTAAAAAGGTTTTTCAAATTTCTTTTGTTCTTTTAACCAAACAGAATTCGCTTTGGGATTAGGAATTACAATTTTATATGTTGATTTTAAGCCGAATTGTGTAAAATCAGAATAAGCCTTCGATTTGTGAACCGAAACAGTTGTGCAAAGAAAAAAACTTGATCACAGCAAGAAAAAGCATATTTATATAAAAAAAGAAGAAGACAACAAAAAGAAAAAGGGAAGAAAACCACAAGCATTCAAATTTAATCAATAGTCTGTCCAGCTCTAAATTTTAAAAAAGCTCATTTGAAACTGTCCAGTATTTTTACTGGCAGCTGTTCTTGTTTGTGTTGAGATGTTTTAGTTTTAGGTCATTATGCCCAGTAGTGTAGACAGAGGAACGACCTGATAGTGTTGGAAAGTCATTGTACCTGCACAGACTAAAACACTGGCAGATTAAGCAAAGAAATTCACAAATTTACAAATGTAAGTTTACACTAAATCTTCCTAAACATACTTCAATCAGTTTAGATTGAAATTCTGAGTTATTACAACTGTAACATCTTAACTGTCAGTGTTTTGTGCTTTAACTCAAGTATTTGGTCGTAACAAATGACTGACTTTTACAAGATGAACAGAACTTTTTGTGCACATGTATTTTAAATCTGTGTGACTTAATTGTCCTGCCCTTATAGACAGATAGGTGTTTCAGAAAGCTGTCGTTGTCGTTGGTTTCCATAACCCATTGTTGTTCTTTGTGTTTACGCAGGATTAAATGCTCTCTCCGGTGTTGTACATTCAGATGTTTCCTCCAAGAAATCTGACCCAATAGATAATGATAAACCTCTTCATAGCTGCTTGGTTTGTGGGAAAGATTTTCCTTACGCCTCCAAGCTACAGCGCCACCTACGCACGCACTCAGGCGAAAGGCCCTTCCCTTGCTCCATGTGTGAGAAGAGATTTCCAGAAAAGGGGCTTCTGATGATCCACGAAAGAGTCCACACTGGGGAAAAGCCATTCCCTTGCACTTTCTGTGAAAAACGCTTTGCAAGTCAAGGCGAGCTCCGGCTCCATCGGCGGACCCATACTGGCGAGAGGCCCTACCACTGCTCCATCTGCCTGAAGAGCTTTTCCCGCCATTGGCACCTGAAAACCCACTTGGAGGCAATGCACTCTGAGATCGTGGAGGGCTTCACCAGGAAGAAGTTTCCTTGTTCTGAATGCGAGAAGAGCTGCAACTCCGCGGCCGAGCTGAGGGATCATCAGAGGACTCACACCGGGGAGAGACCCTTCCAGTGCTCTTTCTGTGACAAACGCTTCGCTTTGTCGGGCACCCTTGTGAGGCACGAGCGCCTGCACACCGGCATCACGCCATACCACTGCTCAGACTGCGGCAAGACCTTTGCACAGCAGTGGACGCTGACCACACACATGCGGACGCACACCGGAGAGAAGCCCTACAGCTGCACGCAGTGCGATAAATCTTTTGTTGCACCTGGGGAGCTTCGAAGGCACGTCAGGATTCACACCGGAGAAAAGCCATACACCTGCGCCGACTGTGGGAGGCACTTTTCCCTGGCTGGAACTCTGAGAAACCACAAACGCTCATGCACTCATAGCAAGAGCGATCCAGTTGAAGCTTCTGTTAAGGAATCCACCCAGCAGGACCTCGAAAGCAACATCAGCTGTAAGGTAGTGGCAGCACAGATATTTAGATAAAACTGCTTTTTTGTTCTGCTTCATTTACTTAACAAAGTATTGTTTTTGTGTTTTCTTAGGTTCCTGATGACCAGCATTTGCCTCGCATTGATGAGCCGCCTTCAATAGAAAGTTTGAACAGCAGCAAAGACGCTGAGTCGGAAGTTCAACACGGAGAAGAAGCAGAAAAAGCAGCAAACAGTCCTTCTACTCCTCAGATGAATGTAATAGTGAAGGAGGAAGAAGAGGATGAACTTTTATGTGGTAGTTAAGCAACATTTTTGTGTTATTTTGTAATCATGCAATCACAGTGGAACACAAATTTGATTGTGGTGTTTTTTTTCCAGCAGAGGAAAGTCCACAGCAAGTGTCCGATGATCAGAATGACAGCATTTCAGAGGAAACCGAGGAGCAGCATGAAAGCAGCACAGAAATTAGGATTGCCGTGAAGGAGGAAGAAGAAGAGCATGACAAAGGTGAGAAAAAGGCTCCTTGATCAAAAGAATGAGTCATTTATTTATTAGATTATGGAAGTTTCCTCACATCTGTAATTGAAAAAATCCGGGTTTCTTAGTTTCTCTTTCTCATTTACTGGCGGGACGTTTGGCGGAATTTTTGAAGTGAAATGTATGGAACCCGTATACCTTCATAGCCAACATATATAATGAGTGTTTTTACACACAAACGCATTAGAATCCTAAATGTTTTTTTTGTTGTGGTTGTTTTTTAACTGATTAGATTCTACAACGGACAGGAAGTATATATAAGTGATCCAAATGTTAGTGAGCTGTTTATTTGGATTGTGTATAATCTAAAGAATGACCATAAATTGTTATGATGTACAGGGCAATACATAAAAGTCCTGCTTTTTGACTTTTGTCACCTCTTGGGATTATATGACTACTTTAATACAATCTGCTTTTCAAAAAACTTTTTAAAAATGTGTAATTATAGAGGTTGTGTTGAGTTCAGTGATTTCTCACATCTTATTGGATCAATGGTCGTCTTTGAACATTGCTGAAAAGAGTTGATGGGGAGCTCTTGGCCCCTTTTGGATGTCTTCAGCTGATCTCCATCTGTTCTCTTATTTTCACGCCCAAAGCAAAGGGACTTGAACTCCACATCCATCTTTAGCTCTGCCTGTTCAATGTCTCACACATGGAGAGGTTTGTGTCTGATGTGACCACATTTTTTTTCACGTGTAACAAACTGTTGAATATCGGATGTTGTATTTGCTCGATTTTAATACATGTAACTGCATTCTACATGGGTAAAGCAGAATCTTTTTTCATCCTACGACTGTTCATACTTTTCTTCTTTGTTTTATTTTTTAGGATTTTTATCTGTGCTGATGTCCACACTGTGAATGGTGTGTTGCTTGGTTTCATAAAAGCTTTTGGTTTAGTCAGCCAAACAGTTTTTTGTCATGTACTTGCTCATGTGCAACAGGCGATTTTACACTATCCAACAGAAACCTGGAGCGGTTCCTTTTGGAAAATATGTCTGAGTGGTTTTCAGCATCAAAGAACCCGCTGAGCGCAGCATGAATCGGGGACTGAGAACTAGAATCAATAAGGCAGAATTACTCAGGATGACTTACACAGAACTTTCACTCATGTGTTTAGAGCTATGATCTTAACTTATTCCTAGGCCTGCACAATATACCGCAAATTTATCGTTATCGCAATATCCAGCTCTGCAATATGCATATCGCAAAAGACGGCGAATATCGCAATAAATCGCAAACCCAAAATGTGTTAAAACAATCTTCTAGCAGCTTGAAGCATTTAACGAATCAAATAAATCCCTTTATGCTTTGACCAATCAGATGGACGCCTTCCCATTGTTGACCAATCAGATGGAGGCCTATTATGTTAACCCTGGTCCTGAAGAGCCTCAACCCTGCCTGTTTTCCAGCTCTCCTTAACCAGCTTGCTGTTGATTGGCTGACTCAAGTGATTTCACATCCTGATTGACTGAACACACCTGATTTTGGTTATCATTATCGAGCAGTCTAGGGAGAATTGGAAAACAGACAGGGTTGAGGCTCTTGAGGACCAGGGTTAGCCACCCTGACGTTTGTCCCCCATGTCGATGAGGGTCATTTGGAGTATAATTTTTAAACTGTTGCAATGAAATGGGAATGATGTTTTTGTTTATTTTTCTATTTGTTTATTTACCGCAAATTTATCGTTATCGCAATATTGATCACTAATATCGCATATCGCAAGTTTTCCTCATATCGTGCAGCCCTACTTATTCCCAATTCAGATTTTTGAACCCGCTTTCACGCAGCTGTTGCTGTATAAGTTGACATTTGAGCCCTCAGTTTATTTAGCCTTTGCTCTCATAATGGCAGAATATCCACCTTCCCTGAAGGCAGATTATTCATATCTGTTTTGCTCTTTTGCATAGCTATCCGGCTCTGCAGAGTCGACAAAAGTGTCCAGAGTGTTCACACATAAAATTTGCAGCAAAGTTGCAGCCCTCACAAAGAGGCTTTGCGTTTTCTGAAGTTTGCTGTACAGATAGATGTAAAGCTTCAACGGAGGCAAAGAATTAGCGTGTTTTGGAGGGCGCAATCCAGATGAGAACAGTGAAGCTGACAAGGTGACGGACTTCAGAGGTCAGAGAAATGAATGTTTCTTGAGTGTCAACTGACAGTCATTCCTGCTGCATCTTTAACCCTTGTGCTATCTTAGATGACCCCACGCTTACATTGACGTGTTCTCCCTACCATGACAAAGGTGGATAAAGGTGGAAAGATTTCATGGAATCCATGGACACCAGTGAGGTTCACAAATCATTGAAGAAAAAAGGTTCAGAGCACTGTCTAGTGGGTCTAGATGACCCAACTCCCAACGTTAAAGTGCCTAGGATAGCACAAGGGTTAAGACCAACTCCAATGATCTTTTGATCAGTTTTTTAATGATGAGTATGTCGTTTTTAGCCAAAATCAATAAACCTGTGTCGATTTCAATGATTTATTTTCTGCAGAGCGACAGTAGTTCATTTGAAATTTGCCTCTGGGTTGTGGGCGGAGCCGTTGGCACAGAGCAAGTCCAAAGTTTAACTCTAACCCTTAAAAGAAGAGATACTTTTGACGCAACACAAATATGTTAAAAGAAAAAGAGAAACTGACAAACCTCATCACCTTCTACCTCTCAACAGTACACTCATACTTCTTCTCACACTTTTGTTTTTATCATAATTCAGCCAATGGAGAAGCTCAGAGAGTGGAGCGGGTTAAACAGGATTTAATATGGAGCCGTTAACAACACACATGTTAAAAACCTCTTCCCTCTGCGTGTTCTTCCCCAGTGTCTGGAGAAGATCCTGACTGCCAGAAAGATCGTCTTCCAGACTCGCCAGTTCAGAAACAGAGTCACAGCCATCCAAAGAAGACTTACTGCTGTGGGCTCTGTGGGAGGGACTGCCACAAGATGTCCGCCCTCCAGATCCACATGCGAATTCATTCAGGAGAAAAGCCCTATCAATGCACCGTGTGTGGAAAACAGTTCACGCAGAAGGGCCAACTTAAAGGTCACTTTAAAGTCCACACAGGTGAAAAGCCATTCTCCTGCCCCGAATGCGGCAAGAGCTTCGCTCACTCGGGCGCCATGAACCGGCACCGGCTCACACACACCGGGGAGCGGCCTTTCCACTGCTCTGTCTGCGACAGGCGCTTCAACCAGTCCGGGCGCCTGAGGGAGCACGAGAAAATCCACTTCGGGGAGAAGTTTGACTGTCCCGAGTGCGAGAAAAGTTTCACTCGCTCTTCCAGCCTCAAGAATCACTTTCGGTTGCACACCGGCGAGAGGCCGTACCACTGCGACCTCTGCGGACGAGGCTTCAGCCGCTCACAGAGCCTGAGGCTCCACAGACGCAAACATCAGCAGGTCCAGAGTGACATGGACTCCTCTGCTAATGTGACCAACGATGACTTCTCACACAGCGACAATAACTCTCCTGTTAATATGTGCACAACAGACAGAAGAGATTGATTCCCATCCATCCACAGATCACCATGAGGTAAAGCCTAATAAGACTGAGGGAGAGACATAACAAAGTAATGCTAGTAATAACCATATTCACTTTTTAGCCACATTTGGAAAGTGACACTACTCGTCCGTTAGAGGAACTTGCCATCTTCATAAATGTTTCCAGTTATGACATCTTCCTCTGCAGTACAATCCTCACTTTCTAATTCACTAAACCAGAGTCTGCAGCCCTAACCCACGAGGACAAGCCACTGAATTTCTCCGTTTCAAAATGATGTTGTGGCTATTTGCTGTATGTTGTCTTTCACACTTATTTAAGCTAAAAATATTTAATTTCCATCACAGTGAAGCCAAGCTAATTGTTAGAGACATACTAGAGAACGTGCAGTATAACTTGAATTGTCCTAATTGATATTTTCTGCTAAACATGTTTTTATAAAGATCTTAAAGTAGGTGGACAAACCGTAGAGGTCATATTTATTCTGATGAATATTCAACATTTGTTTTTGACTTTTGCACTCACATTTAGAATATTATGGTAGTGTAAATCACTTAAAAAAATCTGTAATATGACATGGTTCATGGTGTATTTTTTTATTAAATGAACTGTATGTAGTCAGTGGACCCATAACTAAAAGCAGTTCTTTCTTTTTTTTAGCTTTACAGTGACCAGGAACTCTTTTTGATCGAATCTAAATTTTTATTCCTTCAAAAACGTAAACCAATTCAAAGGAAGGTCAGATCAGTATGCAGTTTTATTTACTTGAAGACGTGGACAGCGTGGAAAAAGTTGGCAGGTCTTTATACTTATAAGTGGACTGATGTGAAGTCGAGGGACCAGAAAGATGCATGGTGCCTCCTTGGCCTCTTAACAGGATGGTGAGGGTTCAAACCTTCTATGTAAGGCTCTTTGACTCGCCCCATAACTTTACATTATGTTGACCATCAAAAAGTCATTTTTCTGGGTCATGCCAGAGAACGTGGAGTGGTGGCATCATTTCATCATTTTAGAGGGGACATTGTCTAAATTAGTTACATTGCCTGAGAAAAAAAACAATTATGTATTTACTTTAAAGAAAGTAACACGGCTGAAATAAGTCATTTAAGCCAAAAATGGTGCAACAAAGTTAAGAAAAAAGATTTTCTTTGTTATTTTATATATTTGTCTTTAGTTTTAAATTAAACTAACAACCAGAAACTTTAGTTGAATACATGTATTGTCTTTACAACAGATTTACGGCACCTGTTAGTATGAATATTGGAAGGACAGCAATTTTCTTTTCTTTTTACCTCTGGATGGTAAATAATTGAGTCTCTAACTTTTTGTGTGATATTTAAAAAAGAAACTAGTCCCCCATAAAAGATGAATCTGAATAAAAGAACAATGTCTTCAAAATATTAATAAAAAAGCTAAAGTTGGTCTAAATGGTTATTAAGAGTTCAAGAATCACCTTTGTTGAAAATTTAGCAATAAAAATGTGTTTATTTTTCACCCGAAACTGTCACACCTCAGCAAAAGAAAATCCTTATTTCTTTGTTCAATGAAGGAGTGTTAAGAAGTGCAGTGAGAAAACAAACTGACCTGGTTTTATTAGCTCACAAGTGTTTTTCTTTTTTATAAAACGATTTTAATGGCAAATTTTGCTCCGTCTGCCTCTGTTAAATTGTAATAAATGTGTTATACTGAATAATAAAAGTTTTAAACATTATTTGGTTGTGACTGCCCGGGTTTAAGAAATACAGTTCTGTTGTTTTTTCAAATGGGAAAAAAAGGTAATAAGATTCTTTTAAAGTGTTCAGTAAAGATGTATGTAAAAAAAAAAAAAAAAAAGTTCTTTAACAAGAAAAATACTTCCAGCACTTTACAAACAAAACACTTGTCTAAAGGTTATGAATGATAAGTCATTTTAATGACAGGAAGAGTGCAAAGGTGAACATTTATTTCACTTTTCTGTCAATATGGCCACATGGAATTAGGACATGATAGAAATCTTCTGGCCCTTGCTATTGGTAAATACCTTTCAGCAGTAGTTACATTGCTGATCGTTATAATGCTTTTAAGTATTTTCTGAATAAACATTACCAGCTTCCCACTATTGGCATTACAGGGCATACAAAATATTTAGTGTAAACAAGTCAATGCAAGGGTTCCTTATTTATTATACATAAAACATTCATTCATTCATACATTCAAACTTCAGTTGAAAGAGAAAAAAAGGTATTAATAAAATATAAATTAAACCAAAATCCTCTGACTTAACAGTAACTCAAAGTTTTAACAAAATAAGTAAAAATAAACGTATATATTATATTGTAGTGTAAATTCGTTTTACTAAAACGAAATACATTTTTACTAAAATGTGTTTGGTGCTTAGTAAGAATATATTTAATTGCTACTTAATATCTTTACTTCACACTGTTCACAGGCTCCATTTTATTGATAAAATAATATGTATATACCTTTTACCTCTCATATCACAGTCGAGTCCTCAAATCTACAGATAGATTACCGTAATTCAGACAATTGGGATTCAGATTTACGAGCTGTTATGAAGGCAACGTTGCTGACAAAAACAAAAAATAAAAAACACAATTGTTCAGTTTAAAGTTACATATACTTAAATATAATCATAAAATAATATTTATTTATAAACCTCAAATATCGTCATGTCTTTTATCCTTAAAATTCACGAAGTAATATTATTTTCTCCAAAACGGAAGTTTTATAAATTACGAGACACCACGAACGTCACATACAGATAAACAGACGCAGACAACGTGCGGACTGTGAAGGCGGTCCTAACGATAGGGAGCCAAAGGCTAGAACAGTTTCTTTTTGTGTGTCTGTTGTTGTGTCCATGAAGGTCACGAGGCATACAGGTAAGAAGTTTAGCTTAACGTGCATTTCAGCGAGCGAAGCGGTTTATTTGTTAAGGCACAGAACTTCATAAACTTTAGCTAATTCTACCTTCATGCTAACTTACCCCTATGCTAAACTCTGCGCATGCATCACTGTCTTCTCTCTATATCATCGAGTTTTAAAAATCATCCTCTTTATTTTGCTGCTTGTTCCCATGAGTTATTTTTCAGTATTGATCAAGTTTGAAGACAGTTTATTTGCAGATTGCGCTGTCAAGAGAGAAACATGTACTGGAACGGTTTACTTAAAATTGCCCCAAAACTCCAGCCGCAGCTCAGCTGTGTTAATAATACGTATCCATGTTGTTTCCTCATGGGAATGCCAGTAATTTATTAATATATCCTTAACAGACTCTAATCCTATTGGGGGGATGATTTAACGTGTTTTTATTTATTTATTTTTATTGCAGAAGCCTAAGTTCAAGCTCTTTGGAAACAAGTTGCATTTTTCAGCGTTCGCTCTGCAGTCTGCGTCCCCCCTTCACTATAATGGTGTCATACAAACGGCTGAACCCAGAAGATGTCCAGTTTTCCTCTGAACTTCTGTCTGAAGAACCTCGTGGAACTCAAGAAAATGCAGCAGTGAGTGATTCTGATTATTGCACTTCCTTCATGTTTTCTTGGTGTTCCTTTCATTCAGACTGAAATTTTAAAAATCGGATTCACTGCAGGAGCTGGAAAATCCCCAAAGAAAGACCTCCTGAATGGGATGTTGCACAATACTTTAAAGAGATCAGCAAAAACATGTTTCTAAATTAACAGACACAGTCCAGTAATAGTCTGATCCTGTGAAGGTTGCATGTCGCTGGGCATGCTATTGCAATAATTTAGCACTAAAATAAGCTTTAAGACAGCTTTCTGCTGAACGCTGCAAACGTAGACCTGGAACTAGAAGGCCATTTGTTGTTGAAGTTGCTTTCCCCTTTGATTAGTTTAATATATGTTGAGTTTTATTTGACTATACCAGGCAACTTTTTGTTGAATGTTCATTTTTGATTTCTTTGTTGTGTTCTTAGGTAGCAGAGCCAGAGGGGACATTCTTGCTCCCACACAGACCATCGTGCTCGATCACCAAGGCTCTTCTGGTTGTTGGTTGCCTCCTGTTGCTTCTCGTTGGAGGCTGGCTGATTGTGACTATGTTCTGGCTTCACAGTCCTTCCAACCAGCAGCCGCACAAACCACCATCCCCAGCTCCACAGCCAACATCAAGCTCCCAAACTGAACTAAATGACACTTCAAGTGCCGCCCGGATTGAAGCTTGCAGTGCGATCTCAGAGCCGTGGAGGTTTGACTGTTACCCTGAAAGAGGCGTGGTTGTAACTAAAGATATGTGTGAGGCGAGAAACTGCTGTTTCATCCCTGCATCATCATCATCTAATGCTGGACAGTCGAGGAAAAATGGTGTCCCTTGGTGTTTCTACCCTCCGGATTTCCCATCGTACTCACTGGTATCAACAGATGACACACTGATGGGGCAGAAAGGTACTCTTGTAAAAGAGGTGAAGACTTACTACCCAGGAGACATCCTTACTGTGGAGGTAGAAACACGGCAGGAGACAGACACTCGGTTGCATGTCAGGGTAAGTAAACGGCATTCATCAGGGATAACATGAAACCACCCACACAGTGTAATGTAGTCTGCCTAAATGGATCTGTCCTGTGTAAGATGATTAGAAATGAGTCTTTGGGAATTTTTATATCGGAAGATCAACTTGGTCTGTAACAAAGTTTATAAAGAATGAACTAATCACTTAAAAGTATCTGCAAATTTCAAACTGAGGTTAAAAAAAGACAAGTTAAAATTTTCTGCCTTTGTGAGACTGAAACATCCTTTTTCAAAACTCTGAGAACTCGGCTACATCATAGTTGCTCATGCGTTTAGTTTTCTTCTCATAAAAAGTCTGTAGTCATGTTTCGATACGCGACGTTGCAAAACGATTTTACACTTTAACAGTGGTGAGTTGACAAGATGTGTCAGGAGACCCGAGTGGACATAAGCTGTACATTTTTCTGTTCTCAACATAGATGACCGACCCTTCAAATCCACGTTTTGAAGTTCCTATCTCGGTTCCAAACCCCACCAAGAAGGCGGAGAATCCTGCATACATCGTGGAGCTCTCCAAGCAGCCGTTTGGCATCACCGTGAAAAGGAGATCTACTGGAGTTCTGCTGTGAGTCGGACCTGGACATCCAAGAATTCATGAGTTGATGTTGTGCTGCTGGAGTCCCTTTGCCTCTCGACGTGAAAGTATAACTTGAAGGAAGACTATGATCCCATCTGTTCATATTTACAGGTTGAAGACACTTTCACATTTAAATCAGCCAGATGATTCTAACTGTTGCCACTTTTCCAACTTTTATTTTTGAAATCTCAGTCTGAATACCACTGTGGCTCCTCTCTTCTATGCGGACCAGTTCCTTCAGTTCTCCACCGTTCTCCCTACTCAGTTCATTTATGGTCTGGGGGAACACCGCTCCACCTTCCTGCATGACATGAACTGGAACACTCTCACCATGTGGGCCAGAGATGTGCCCCCCATGGTAACCAGCACTGCCCTTTTTTCATTTTGAAATTTCTATTCCTTTAAAAGTAACAGCCTGAGACATTTTTAATGACATTCAGTGTTAGTGGCTGATTCTTAATTAGTCTTTTAAGAACAAACCCAGACAGACAAAGAAGAAATGTTTCTTTTGTGTGTGCAGGAAAAAACAAATCTTTATGGAGTCCATCCTTTTTATCTTGCGATGGAGGAAGACGGGAACGCTCATGGTTTCTTCCTGCTGAACAGTAATGCAATGGGTCAGTTTGTTTTCATTCATTCATTCATTCATTTCAAATGTCACTTTGTACAAACTTTTAGAAGTACTTAGAAGACCTTTGCTGCATTGAAAAGAGGAAGCTACATTTGAACTTTTCCTTGATCAGTTTTGGTCACATGAGTCCACCTCAGCTTCCCAGTTTTTAGTGAAGTCATTTACCAACAGTCCAAACAGAAACAATTTCATTCAAAAATGAGATTTATTGAAAACCTTTTTTTCCATGTTTTTTTGTGTTTTTTCAGATGTGGTCCTCCAGCCTACTCCCGCTCTCACCTGGCGCACCATCGGTGGAATCCTGGACTTCTATGTTTTCCTCGGTCCTGATCCTGGATCGGTGGTTTCGCAGTATTTGGAAGTGATCGGTCAGTAAAAGAGTGAATGTGTTGGCGCTGCAGCTACACAACTCACAATCACATGACACTTCATGTGTCTGTGTAAGCTCCTTGAGTGGAAGTAGCAGATAAAAGGTCAACAATCATTTCAGTAACAGCGGATATCAAGATAGTTTGATTAACAGGAAGTTGATCTTATTTTTCAGAGCTTGAAATGTTTTTCCTTTTTTGGGCTCATCACAGGAAATCCAGCAATGCCTATCTACTGGGCGTTAGGATATCATCTGTGTCGCTGGGGCTACAACAGCAGTAACTCTACCTGGGAGGTTGTGAAGAGCCTGAGGAACTATGGAATACCTCAGGTCATCTTCCTTATCTGTCTATTAGTGATATTATTATTTAGCTGCCATCAGTGTGTAAATGGTTCTGTGACTGTAAAGCGCTTTGGGCCTTCTAAGAAGGTAGTAAAGCATTATACAAGTATACGCCAGATTTTGCTGCTTCTACTTCATCTGAATATGTTCTTGTCCTAGAATGTGCAGCAAACACAAAGACTGAGTGCATTTCTTTCATTATAAACCTTTATTCTCTCAGCTCACTTTTTTAAGACCAAACAAAAATGTATCTGTTGCAGTTTTAGTCAGAATCTGCTTCTTAAAAATTGGACTGTCATATTTGATTCTGAATGTAAAGTTTTTTTTTTCTTTTCCCTTTTACCTCATTGAAGATTCATCATTGACTTCTACTGTATGTGTGTTTGATTGCAGGACACCCAGTGGAACGACATCGACTACATGGACCAGTCCATGGACTTCACTTATGACTCTAAAAAGTTTGAGACACTCCCGGACCTCGTCAGGGACCTTCATGCTCATAATCAGACCTATGTCATAATGCTGGTAATGTCCATTTTTGCTGGGTGTCCGTCCACTCTGTTTCTGGTTTTGGGTGTGTTTTGAGACGTTTGGTCTTGTTTCTTCGACTGCAGGACCCGGGCATCAGCAGCACACAGCCTGAGGGCTCATACTGGCCGTTTGATGAGGGGCTGAAAAGGGGAGTTTTTATCAAGGATGCTGAAGGAAAAACACTTATAGGAAAGGTGAAATTAGCTGCTGATTTTCCTCCTTTACCCTTATATTGTGTTTGGCTCAAAATTGACCCATTTTCAAGTGTGAAAATGGTCAATTTTAACCCGAACACAGTAATAGGGTTAAAACAAGATATACCTTTATGAAACAGAATAGACCAATTGGTTCTTTGACTAAACCTAAATCATATAAGAATTACAGGAGATGCTTGGTACTAATTGAATTTGACATAAGATTAGCAGTGCCAGATTCATTTTTTTTTATTATTTAGAATTTTTTACATTATTGCTACTTTTAAACAGAAGTAAATGTTAAAACATAACATTTCTTTTCTTTATTAAATGTATTTTCTGTTTGAAAATGTTTAACACTTTCAGAGCAGATGAATGCCATAAAGTGAAGGGCGTGTTGTTTTTTTTATATGATTGTTCGTATCATCCGAGTGTTATCCAACAATGATATTACAAATCACTTTCAACCTCAACATGGTGCAGCCCTTGTAAATATCTGTGTAAGACGATAACGCTCTTTGGCAGCAGTTCACAGAGGATGTTTAGGAAAATCTTAGTCATAATAAGACTTTCAGGCTCACTATGATAGGTACGCGGTGTGATAAGTGGTACAACTCAAAAAAAAAAGTACAATAACTGTAGTGACGTTCTTGAAAAACAGATTGTTGTTGACTCAACATGCAGTTGAGATAAGATATGATTTTTGCTGTTGTCAAAATGAGTGTATTAATTTACTGACGTGTGAAAAATTGTATTTTCTGCTTCAGTGGGGTTCAGTGTTCCAAACTGCTGGTAAGAAATTGTGTTTGACAGACACCTCATTGAACTTTCTCTTCCCTTTTATACCAGGTGTGGCCCGGTCTGACGGCGTACCCTGACTTCTCTGATGAAGTGACACACGACTGGTGGTTCGACAACTTGCAGAAGTTCCACAATAAAGTGCCGTTTGATGGATTATGGATCGTAAGTATGTAAATGAAAGATAAAGAAAAAAGTCGCCTTAAACCTGTGGGATGTTGTCTATACTTTTTCATTTAGGACATGAATGAGCCGTCTAACTTTCTGGATGGGTCGACCAATGGCTGTCCGTCAAACAGTTTGGAAAACCCTCCCTATACTCCAGGTTGGAGACCCTCTTGCAGTGAAAAAAAGCCCACACTCACACATATGATCTGCATGAACACAGCTGCTGCCTGTGATTATCTGCTTCAGCCGTGTTTCTTTCTTGTAGGCGTGCTGGGAGGTTTACTGCGGGCCAAAACAGTGTGTGCCACTGCTCAGCAGAAACTGTCCATGCATTATAATCTACACAGTCTCTATGGCCTTATGGAAGCTAAAGCCTCTGCAAGGTAACACACAAAGTCACACAAAAGGACCAGAAAACTTCCACAGCTGAGGTTTGTTCTACATTTTTTGTGTTCTACTCTTGCTTTCCAGCGCTCTAAAGAAACTTTTGACGAAGAGACCGTTCGTGATCTCTCGCTCCACCTTCCCCAGTCAGGGTTTGTATTCTGGGCACTGGCTGGGAGACAACAGGAGCCAGTGGAAAGACCTTTACACTTCGATTGCAGGTTAGGGGCTCTTTGTTATTCTATTTTTAAATGTATTTATTAAAAAAAAATGGGGAAAGGGAAAAAGGAAGAAGAAAAAAAAAGAAGAAACATGTTTATATGTGTTCACACATGTTGTTGGTGATCGGAGTATTTGGGCGTGTTTGTCTTTGTCATGTGTTTCTCGTATGTTAGAGCTATAATGTCAAATTGTTTCATTTTGTTGTTTTGTTGTTACGAGTGTTGTTGAGTGGGGGATTGGATTTTTTTAAGCACAAGCTTCTTCCATTTCCCTTTAAAATCCTATTTTCAAAGTTGTGTGTAGACTTATTTTTCATTTAATGTAAATTTTGATTTGATTTGAAATAAATCTTGCACTACTACTACTATCATTTTAATTTAATAAGTAATAAATCTAAATATTTTGGTATTGCAACCCCTATCTAAAGATTTTTCAAGGTGTAACCAAGAACAGAAACTTTTATTTTTTTTTTACAATTTAAAAGAATTTTGGATTTCTAAAATTTAAAATGTTAGAAAAATTAAATCATGTGAACCGCTCTGGCATCCATTCCTTACAAAACCCCTATTCACATATATTGCACTGCCATGTTCTCTCTGTGCTGTACAGCATAGAACCCAAAAAATTGTGGGGTTGTGTTTAACTGGGCCCACTGAAGATTTTAGTCCAATAGTCATAGATGTTTTAAAAATGATTTTCATTTGCCTGTCGTCAACAGCCTCAGCAAATACATATCAGTAAAGATGAATCACTTTGCCTTTTTTGTGTGTAAATGTTGATATTTTCTCCTCCCCTCAGGTATCCTGACCTTTAACCTTCTAGGTATTCCCCTGGTGGGGGCAGACATCTGTGGTTTTAGTGAGGAACCACAAGAAGAGCTGTGTGTCAGGTGGACACAGCTGGGGGCCTTCTATCCCTTCACCCGAAACCACAATTCCATTGACATGAAGGTAAGACGGGCTTCCCGAGATGAAACATGTCTGTGTGAAAGAGGGAAATTCAAAACTGTCGTAGATTCCTCTGAAATTGTAAACATACCCAGTGATTTATCTGGTCTGGCTGGATGGTGGTCCTGCATTACACCTGTAACAACCTGTGTTACACCTGTAACAGCCTGCGTTACACTTAGAATTCCGCTTAAAATAACCAGAAAGCTGAAGTCATCTCTTTCCCCTCAAGTATCATCTTATATTTCATATTTTTAATTATAATTTCTGATGGGGACAAAATCTAAAGGTTTTTTCACAGCCTTGAGTTTGTTTTGGACTTTCCTCAGGTTTGATCTGAGCGCTCTTCTGCTGTTGACCAAACGCTGTTTATTGCTGCAGTTCACTCTACTGGAAATGCAGGCAGACTTTTTAACAACATAAAAAATAAAGTAAAGCAAAACAAATGTATGGTTATTCTGTTGGACTAAGGAGGTGAAAAGGATTTTTTTTAATATAATCACATGATTAGCAAGACTGTGGGTTTGGCTAAATTCCCTATTGTGATAAAAGAAGCTATTTTTACTGAAAAAAAAATCCTAAACTGATGAATCATTTCCTTTGTAAAGCACATTCCAATTTAGCTACTTTTTGTTCTTTCTTTAATATCTCTTAGAAATGAAAACGCCACTCCTTGTCTAGTCCCACAAGTCTTTGTGGTCAAAACATTCAAATGGAAGCAAAAATCAGCAAAAGCTTCATAGATGCATAGACCTACTTGTATATTACTTTAAGGTTGGAAATTCATGTTTTAAATACGTTGGTTATCTACAGGTGAGCTTGATAGCTTATGATGGTTACCGTATTTTCCGGACTATAAGTCACTGCGGAGTATAAGTCGCACCAGCCCAAAAATGCATTATAAAGTAGAAAAAACAAAGATAAGTCTCACTGGACTATAAGTCGCATTTTGACGGGAAATTTATTTGACAAAATCTGAGACCAAGAACTAATAACTTGCACAACCTCATATGACACAATCATAGCAGACTGTTTATCTCATAATTTCACAGTGATTCTTTCTCATACTTATTTATTTATTCCTTTCATGAAGCATCATTAGCCAACTAAAACTCTGTTTTCATCCTGTATTTGTAGAAACAGTTGTCATTTTTATTGCATTTCTGAATCTATGAAATCATTGGAAAATAGAATATTATGTTGTTAGCCTTCAAGATCTTACTGTAAAAAAAGGTTTGCTGATTCTCTGAGTCACTTAACATACTCTTAACACTTAACATACCTCATACATCAAATTGACCCAGGAACATCATCTCTGTTCCTCACAAATGAACATAACAGGAGGGTTAACAATGTATTTATTTCAATTTATTTCTAATATAAGTCGCTGCGGAGTATAAGTCGCACCCCTTGCCAAACTATGAAAAAAAGGGAGACTTATGGTCCGGAAAATACGGGTAGCTATGATAAAACTTCTTCTAGCTGAACTAAATTTACTCAACTGATCTTACTCAAAACTTTAGTCTTTGTATGTTGCTATAGGCAATACTTGATTTGACTTGTACAAGATTATTTGATTTTATGAGTTGTATGATGGAGCTGTAGGTAAAACGAGTAGTTATGATTACCGTATGCCCTTTTAATCCAAAATTTAAAAAAACTGTCATTTTCTAGGACTTTGTTTCTGCAGAGCGTCTGCAGTTCATCAGAAATTTGCCCTTTGAGTTGTTGGTGGAGTAAGTTTCCCTAACTTCCCAATATCGCTTTGTTTATACGCTCTCCCATTAGCTTATAGCCCCTCACAACCCAAACCTAACATAATTGTTCCCACAAAAATGGCAAGCAGTATTGGAGCTTTCCAGCCGTGCAGTTTTAATCCAGATGCATCAGCTTGGACATGCAAAACAAAGATGTACGTAGATCAGTTTGGATCAGCTTTTGGCCCGCAGATTGCAGCATCTAAGTCACAGCTACAGCTTTTTCACACGACATTTCACACAGCTCCTGATTCATCACAATTTGAATTTTACAAACACAATTTTTAGCTAAATTCTCTTAATATACATGTCCTCCCTCATGAGAGAAATGCCACAAGAACATGTTCTAAACACCAAAAACACAATTTTCATTTGAATGGGTCTTTAAATTGAAATTTGTTAGATTGTTAAGTTCTGAACTTTTTCGGCAATGACTTTCAGCTTTAATGCTCAAGGAAAAAAATGGAGTTGGTTGAACTGTCTTGGTCTCAAAGTGCCTTAAGTTCAAATGATTTAGCTGATCTGCTTCTGGTTTGTGTGGTTAAATGTCCTAACAGCCTCAAGACCCGACAGCTTTCAGCCCGCTGGCACGGACAGCCATGAAAGAGGCTCTGCTGCTGCGCTACTCTCTCTTCCCCTTCCTCTACACACTCTTTCATCACGCACACGCACATGGACACTCTGTTGCCCGGCCCGTAATGTTTGAGTACGTACTCATGATCGTTTTTTTGCTTTGATTGAATGGGGGGACGTCAGATGACTGTGCCTTAATCGCTGATGTGACTCTTAGGTTCCCAAAAGATGTCAAAACATATGGGATCGATAAACAGTTCCTGTGGGGAAGGAGTCTGTTAGTGACACCAGTTCTGGATCCTGGAGTCGACTATGTGGTTGGTTACTTTCCAGCAGGTCTGTGGTACGACTTCTACACGGTAAGACTCATAAGCATGTGGAGGAGCTTCAGTGTGAAGAGTCGGACACCAGTGTGCCTCTTTCTTCCAGGGGGACTCCCTGCACAGCAAAGGAGAAGAAGTACGTCTCCAAGCCCCACTGGATAAAATCAACCTCCATTTGCGTGAAGGCTCTGTGATCCCAACACAGGTGACCTCGGCTTTAAGTTGGTGGCGTTTACAGATGGTTTATAGGCACATGTTAAAGCTCTGTATGATTGCTGGTGTTTCATGTACGGTATTCCCTCGCTACATCACAGTTCACTTTTTTCACTGAATTGTTCTGTGCAAGTTTGCACGCCTTTCTTTTTTTTTTATAACACAGCAAACTACGTCCTGCGTCCTGATTGGCTGTAGACCCTGTCGATTAATTTCTGTGGCATTTTTTTTTTCTGTGCAGAATTACATACATTTTTGTTCGCAGCAGATCATCGTTTTCATTCTAAGATACTAGACTTATTTTTCTATGAAGGTTTGAACTTTGAGAGTTTAGACAAGAGTGAAAATGTTAAGTGTCTGAAGTGTGTTGTCAGGGGTTTTACAGTCTTAAAATATCTGTAGTCCTACTTTGCAAATTTCCCCTTTGCCTTGTTATTCATGAACCCCATCCCTCACGATAAAGGGGGTGTAATACTGTATCTATCATGTTGTTATGGAGTCAACATTTCACATCTGCAAATCCCTGTTTCTCCATTTTTTTGTGTGTGTTAAGGTTGTTGATATCAGTTCAGGGTATAACCTTCTTTGTTTTTTTAAAAACAGACCCCAAACCTTACCTTGTGGATCAGCACCGGCCAGCCTCTCCATCTAATCTCTGCTCTGTCTGACGAGGGTTCAGCCCACGGGGATCTGTTCTGGGATGACGGGGAAAGCATTGATACCTTTGAGACCAATCAATACTCCTACATTGTCTTCAGCGTTGCTCAGGTATTGTGTGGCGTCTCTTCAGCCTCCAGCTGATATTTTTTATTTTAGCCTACATTTTGATTTAGCCTACATTTTTTAGAAATGCAATCTTTTGGGCTTATTTAAACTTCTTAAAGTGGTGCAAAAACATTTTTGGCAGACAAGACTTTGGCCCTTTGTCCCACTTAAAAAGTTAATGAAGGTAACGCTCATCATAGATGAGCTTCAACTGTGCGAGACAATCTAAAGCAAGAATTGGAAAATCCCATTGTTTCATATTTTTTAAGGATTTTTTTTTGTACAATGGGGCAGTTAGTAACAATTTAGCTCCTACAAACAAGCAAGAATTCTGTCCCTCGCAGACCTGTTACTACTTCTTTGAGAAGCTCTACTGTCTTCCCTTGTTACATGAATGTATGTCACCTGTTTGATGCGATTATCTGTATAAAAGACACCTGTCCACACCCTTAAACAATCAGACTGGATCCTCTCCACCATGACCAAGACCAAGGAGCTGTCTAAAGGGTGATTTACACTGGTCCATCTGCGGTGTGTCTCCGTTGTGGTAACATAAAAAATGAAACTCATGAATTAATCAGAATGTTTACATTGCCTCTTTCATGTCTGCGTCTGACATCCGTCGCTCAGCAACGCAACGCAATGCAACACAAACTTTATGCAGGAGTTCTATTTCCAGTCTGTCGATGCGTCAATTTCACTGCAAAAAGCCGGAGAAACGGGAAACCAGTCCTTGTTTCAAAATAAAAACTTCTGTTATTATTAAATCTTTAAGGTGACGTGCCCACAAGCTAACGCACGTTAACACAACGGATTACATTATCATCCATTTTTGCCATGGACGACCAAAGTTTAAATTTGGAAGTACAAAACCATTTATGACACAAAACATGCATTTTACAAGAGCTCAGTGAGGAAGAAGAGGGCATGGGGAGTCTTGGATGAACTACTTGACACGGGGGTGACAGACAAATCACTCCTCCGGGAGCCAGGTGGGAGGGGTATGGATCAGTATTGCATTGCAATGTATTGTATTGCATGGGACTCCCATGCAATACAAGTAAGACGCACCTGTAGACAGACCTGGTGTAATTCCAGGACAACAGCAAAAATATTGTGCATCTGAACAAGACTGGGATGAAGCTATCTACAATAAACCAGCAGTTTCGTGCGAAGAAATCAACTGTTGAAGCAATTATTTTAAAATGGGTGAAACACAAGATCACTGACAATCTTCCTCCACCTGGGGCCCCATGAAAGATCTCACCTGGTGGGGTACAAATGATCTAGAAAACAGTGAGGAAACAACCCAGAAGTACAAGGGGGAACTTGTCAATGACCTGAAGAGAGCTGGGATACTATACTAACACGTTATGTCGTCAAGGATTCAAATTCTGCAGTCCTCCTGCTTCAGCTATCACATATCCAGGCTTGTCTAATAGTCTCCAGAGACTATTTGGATGATCCAGAGGAGGACTATGAGAATGTCATGTGGTCAGATGAGCCCAAAATGCAACTCTTTGGTATAAATGCCTCTCACCGTGTTTGGAGTGGGAAGAATGCTTAATTGCATTCCCAGGAACACTGTACCCACTGTGAAGCATGGGGGTGGAAACATCATGCTGTGGGGCTGCTTTTCTTCCAATGGTAACAGGATGACTGATCCATATTTAGGAAATATGTTTTTTTAGAGCTATAAATATAATATGTTAAAAGAGTAATTTAGGTTCTATATATATGATATATGAACCAGAACTTATGATTACGTCATCTTTACTTATCAAAAGCTATTTTTTTGTATTGACGTTTCATCTCTAGAACACGATGACGTCCCAAGTTCTCAAGAGCCACCAAGAAGCCTCATTTATAACTGTGGGATCCGCCTCCTTCTATGGTGTCAGTGCAAAGCCCAGCAAAGTTCTGGTGAACTCCAAAGATCATCCGTTCACCTACAGAGACAGACAGGTGAGGTTGATGGTCTGTGTGCACTTACAGTTGATGTAGCCTCAGGAAGATGCAAACATGCATTCAAATAAAACCAATTCCTCTTTGTTTGTCCTAACCCTCTTTCTGTAGGTGTTGACGGTCTCTGATCTGAATCTCAACCTTGTTCAGAACTTCACCATCAGCTGGACCTAAAAACGGATCATTTACATCGATTACATCTTACAACAGCTGTCTTTGGATTTACCTCTGTTCAAGTGCACTAGATCAAACAGATGAGGTCCGGAAACCTGATGCACCTTTTAGAAGCTGAACAACATTTGAGCATCATCGGGTTTTTCAAAGCCTAAAATGTCTATTTTAGAATAAATTTCTGTTTGAGATAAGAGCACATATTCCACCCATGTCAACACTGTCCTCCCAAAAGAAATTCTACATTTGCGAGCTACCATCCTGAGAAGTCAAGGTGTCATTTGTTCTTAAATGTAAGGAGGTAATTGTTTAATCTATTTTGTGTTTATTGTAATCTTCAATTAAAAATCAAGCTTTGCATGCTTCAAAAAGATGAGAGCTTTGCAAAAACATCAAATTTTAGATTTTATCAAGTGTTTTCCATTATTTGATGAGAACGACTGTGTGCAATAAATGATGGGGTTGTGCTCCATCCTGAAAATGTGACAATTCCAGGTGTAGCTGCTGCTAGCGCAGCTTGGTAAACAACGGTAGGAGTGCTTCAAGTTTGTTCTTAGTTCATGCTTGGGTTTAATGTGTTCTTCTTTTCACTGTAGGCCTGTTTTTAACACTGAAGACTGCACTGTGATGAATGAAAGTTGGTTAATGTAACCAATTTTTGTTTGTTTTGTGAATAAGCCATGCTTCTTGGTGTAGACAATTTTTCAAAGTAGGAAGCTTCATTCAAATGTATTCTTGACAAACTCCATCTGAAAGTCATTTGCAGCTTTATGCAAAATAATTCTGTCTTACATTGACAGCTGGCTACAAATTAGCTGAAAATGTTCTTGCTTTTATTTTGTTGGGAAACAGGAAGTCCAGAGGATTGAAAGACAATAATAATCGTGTTTTTTTGTTGTTGTTGCTGTTTTTATTTTCAAAAAAATGTTAAAGCTTTGTGTGATTGAGGAATGTTTAAATAAAGTATTTTGCTGTGATGTACTTGTGATGTTCTGCCGCTAGAGGGCAGAGTTTTTTCAAAACTCTTTCCCTGCTTGCATCATAGGAGGGTTTTAAGTGGACCTCCGTACAGAGTTACAGATATCGGTGCATGATGTTGCTCTTCTTTGGCCCAATGACGTCTGAAACCATCTGGAATCCCTTTGACCCTGCACACGTTGGGTGGCTGTTCATTGTTCAGGTGGTCATGTCTTTTATTTTGGAGAGTCTACTGGTACTTGTGATTACAACTTTATATATTTTCTCATTTGTTTTACTTTAATGTACATGTAGCTCTTTCCAATACTGTAATTAGATTACTTCTAGAAACCAAAACTATGTTTTAACTAACTATCCAAGTATTGAGTGGCTGCATCTTGGTTTGGATCCTCTTTACTGGTGTTTTTTAGGTTAGTTGTGTTCTGTTAAAAAGCTTTAGAATTTTTTTTTTCCTTTTAATGAGTATGTAAGCAGTTTGTGTCTAAAAGAAAAAGAAAAAAAAGTTTGTAAAAAGAAAAAAAACAAAGCCTAATGGATTCTGGTGCTTTATTTTTTGAGATATCAGAACCATAACAGAAAAAGAGGAAGGAAAATCCCTATCAGCTGATTTCATTAGTTAGTCAGCTCACCATCTTTTTTTCTGGGACAAAATGTGATTAAGGAAGCCCAGATCATGACACTTCCTCTTCAAGCTGCACATGAGGCATCTGGTCATCGGTTACTGTCTTTGCTCTGATTCATACGTGACTAGAGCAGAAAAATGAAAAAAGTGACCATTGCTCACTGATCCAGCTTTCTGCTGAAAGATTGCACTGCAAATTTGATGTTTGTTGAAGGACGTATTTCATCATAGAGCTGAAGGTTGCCTATCAGTTTTGTCCCAGTTCTCTTACTGTAAATAGCTGTGAACTGCATTTACAAATCATCTGGCTTTCAACATCAAACTATGATTCGAGTTATCATGATGATAATTATTTTACCAAAACTTAAAGTGAGCTTAGATCAAAATCATTTAGAATTTTATACCAAATGCAGATATTTTACTGTAGTCCTTTGAGGCTTTTGCTGAAACATTTTTTTTTTTCTGTTACCATTTTCTTTTTTTTCTTTTTTGCTTGATGCATTCCAACCACTTGACTCCACTTGAACACAATTTTCCCACCATCTTCTCCATGACAACGAAACACATCATCAGACTCTTTGGTAATGTGATCATTTCAGGCTGTTTTTTTTTCCTGTATTACCAATAAAACTTACCATGCTTACTTTAAATATTAATTCAACCAAATTAATCAGTCATGCCTGTGAAAACAAGCATAAAGAAACATAATTTCCTCTGTATTTTTATTCCGACATTTTATTTTAAGAACATCGCTCCGTTCAGTGAGTCAATGTTCCCAAGAACTAAAAGAGATTAGCATAATTAGTTGCTCAACAAGGTCCCAAGGTGTTCTCGAGTCTTTTTGGGGAACCCACATTGTGTCTGAGGGGCCATCCTGTGAGTTAAACTAACAGAATGCTCTGCCCTGCATCCTTCTCTATCTCTGTGCTCTGTTTTCTTTCCAAATAAAAGCCTGCATGCTCTTCCTGTGCTCACCCAGAGAAAGAAGCTTCAGAGCTGTCTGTTTAAACACGCATCAGCAGAGGGTTCTGATCAATCGCTCCTTTACTGAAAACATGCAGGACATTTTTAACTTAATTCACAAAATCTGTATTGGCCCAACGTGAGACTTTACGCTGGATGAGTCATGATGCACACACATAATATTTGCTGGCGCCAGAAAGTGAAGGCAAACATGCTTTGGCGTCTTCCCTCTCTGATAGCAGGCTTGTTAAAGTATGCTCCACTGCTGATAAACTCGACGTGCAATAGATGTTTTCTCTTCTTTTCTTTTTTTCCAGCGGAGTGTGAACTCTTTCAGGCTAAATGCTTCCAGATGGGAGTTTGAAAGGGGCACATGGAGCGGAGGGGGAGGACAGAGTACAGAGAAAGGGAGCAGTGGGGGTCTGTCAAAAGCATTCTGCTTTACTGACGAGGGCATTTCCTGTCTGGATTTTGGGGGATTAAGTGTGTGTGCCTGTGCATGTGTGTGCATGCATGCGGTGTTTATGTTGTCAGTGCATGCAGAGAGCAACAAAACAGAAGACATGGTGTACTTGCCTGTTGTTTGAATTTGTGCTGCACACTAAGAGCACACTCTTTTTTTAAAAAAGTTAAATGTTTATTACCAGAGTTTGCACATTTCTGAGCTTTCTTTAGACTCTGTCCACCGAAAGCTTCACAGTGGATTTCAGGAACCAAACACATGGTTGTGTTCTGCAATGTGGAGTGAAATATGCTCCTTTTCTTGGCAGATTGATTGTATGAGAGCGTCCCGGGACTCACAGAGCCTAAAAGCAGCCTCATTGTTCTGTTCATTCATTTCTGACTGGAGGTGTTATTTGAGCATTCTAGTTGGTGGCATGGGACTGTCTACAGACCCAACACAATGCTTCCTTACAACAGCCCTTGTTGTTTTCTTCTCTGTGATGCTTATAACTATTTATTTCCCTGTCCAGTTTTGTGAAGTTATTTGTTTCCATCCTCTCATTTTGGGTTGTTGGAATGTTTAAGGTTGATTTTTTGAGGGGGTTGCTTATTGGTTATCCAGGATGAGTTCCAGCAGATTAAAAACATCTTTGCAAATTGTTGCTTTCAGACAAGTTTTATGCATTTGTAAAAACTTAAGTGATTTGAGACAAACATTCAAGTCTGACTCTAAATATTGACCACTTTATTGTCTAGTAACTGCCCCCTGTCCCATCTCACTATTTTGATGAACTTTTTGGTGATGTGCAAATTTTGCTCTTGAGGACGCGACTGTCATGTTGGCTCTTGAAATGAATTAAAGAATTTTTGGCTAAGTATCAAAACAGAATTCAATGGCTGGATGGATTCCAGGACATTCTGCTGCTGGTTCAGCGTTTCTAAACACAAGTAAAACTCGAAAACCCACTGATTTCTTAAGTGTGGCCTTCCTGATCAAGGTCAAAGGTGTTTTTCCATGAAATTATTATCTTCACGGTTAGTCTAGGTAGGACTTTCCCAGTGCAATCCCCTGCATTTCCTTTTGTTTTTAATCAGTTTTTTCTTCTTTTCCTGTTAAATGTATGAACACTTAGCCCCATTATACCCATATATAATCTTTGCAGACTGTCTAAACTGAAAAGTTTTATTTGGAGCTTTTTGAGTTATATCTGTGTCGATAAATCAAACTTACCGTCCTTACTTTAGACATTATTTAAACCAAATAAACCAGTCATGCCTGTGAAAACTATTTCTGTTTTCCAACTCACTTTTTTGTATGTTGCAAGAATGACTCATTAACATGAGTGCTGAACATGTAGAAATAACCAGTTTGACATGACTTTACGCAAGAATATGATTCAGAACATGTGACATCAGCCTTTCTATTTGTGGATTTTATGTTTACAAAAATCTTTCCAGATAACAAATTCCAACACCATGATTATAAACCAAAAGGACCAAATGACAACACAAATTCAAATGTATCACTTGTTTACTTGAGATTTTCTATAAATATTTTGAGCCTAAGTTATAACGCAAATAAAAACCGAGAACTTAAACTGTCTACAATCCTCTCAGGAAATGATTTTGATAATCATGACAACATAAATAAAAGTAGGATAGACTGAAATTTTAATCTAAACCTTAACCTTTTGTGTTGGATAGAAATCCAATCATAGAAATTTTTAAATCTAATGAGAGAAGAAAATTAACTTTAACTTTGAGATTGATCTGTTCCAGCAGCACAGATTTTAAAGTTGTGTCTAGATTATAGAGAAAAATCTTTATAAAAATGTAGGGACACTTTTTCTGATTTACTGTGAAAAGTACATTAGGCGTGCACATGTTTAATGTACTTTCATTTATGGTCATATAATTTAAACAAGGGAAACCCTCAAAGAATGAAGTTAGTGTTTTTCATATACCATGTTGCTACACCAGTTATAAAACTGAACTGTCTTGTAAGAAATAAATAATGTGTCACCACAAGTGTTTTTTTTATAGTATGGAGAACTGCTTCAACAAGAAAAGATGATGTGCTTTTCGTGTCAAACTGTTCCAGTATTTGTCATTCTATGATGATACATAGAAAGACAAAAGGGACCGCAACAAAGACGAAAATCAGCAGAGAATAGAGTTCAACTCTGTTTTCTGTGCAGGTAATTAAACTTTGGAAGCTCTTTTGGCCCACTGCTGCAGTTAGAAGCAGGGCAGGTGTCAGGTGAATTAGCCACACCCACTTTCCTTCCACACACCTCACAAAGCAAGACCAGACAAGCAAATTCAAACAAAACCACACCTGATTAACTGTTCAACTTAAAAGAGTTAAATGTTGGCATTACTGTGGGAAAAAAACGGCCATGATTCCAACACAAAGTATCAGAATATCCAGAAGTAAGATACCTTTACTTAAAGATAACTTTTGTAAAAAGGCCTGGAAAAATCCAGTTTCCAGATATTGAAATACAATATAAAAGAACAAATAAATTCCTCTTAATCCCAGTCTTTATCAAGGCTTTCTCTGATTTTGGTGACAAGACATCGTCTAATAACCAATATTTGAACGTCATTTACAAGTAAAAGCCCTAAAAACGTCTACTATTAGGTCAAGCTCTACGAACATGGACCTGGGGTGCGCGCGCGGGGGTCTGCGTGACAATTGGGCGGGGCAGAAAAAGTTGAAGAGGCGCGAGGACGAGCAAAACTCCGCTTACGTCACCTAACGTCACCTGGACTTTCCGCAGGTGTCACGGTTTCTGTTCAGACAGAGCGCGGAGACCGGGAGCAGCGGTGGGACTCCCGCGAACACGCTCCTGTTTCCGGGATTTGCCTTTGGGAAGTTTTCTGAAGTTCGGAAGAGAAGAGAACGCGGAGCTCCGTCCGTGAACGCCTCACTCACGCAGCGGGAGTCAGCGCCGGTCATGTCGGCCGTCAAGGCCCTGCAGCAGTGGTGCCGGGTCCAGTGCGAGGGATACCGGGATGTGTCCATCACAAACATGACCACGTCCTTCAGGGACGGCCTGGCCTTCTGCGCCCTCATCCACAAACACAGACCCGAGCTCATGTGAGTATATCTGTCTGTCTGTCTGTCTGCGTGTCTGTCTGTCTGTCTGTCTGTCTGCGCAGGAACCGGACCTGACTCTACATGTCTGTTGAGATGAGGACTTTGACCTAAAGAAGCCAACATAAAACCACACTGTCACCGACTGGGTGGCATTTTTTTGGGCTAAAGGAAATATGGGCTGAATTATTTTAAATGAATTCCTCCTTGTGAGATAATAAAACAACAACAACAACAACAACAACATTATATCGACAACAGCTGATAGTCAATTATTTCAGATGCTTCCAAAAAAGCAGTTTATACAAGTGATTTTTTTATTTCAACTTGTGGATTAGCATGAATGTCTCCTGTGGAATTTCATGTTCAGTTTGGAAGTATTTGGGAGACACTGCACATGCTCAGTCAGAGGGCTCTGCTGGAAAAGCCCAGAGCAGGTTTTGGTTTTCAGTCAGACCCTTTGCAAAGGTTTGTGTAAATGGGCGACACGGGCATCTGGCTAAGCGGATTTTTCCATGAACTTTTCATTAGTTCACAACCTGAAGGAGAAGTCGACAGAAACCTGTTCCTATAGCATTTCCTCAGTGCATGACCCTCAGGCTCAGCTGATCAAGGGAAACGCTGGATTTCTTGTAAACTCAGGTGTCTCTAAAACAGGAGATTCTGACGTGTCTCTGATCTAAGCTGGTCTTTTTAGAGGTCAGTCTACTTGGTTTTCTGTATTTTCTGCTGCTATGTCATAGTTAACAGGAGTTGCTGTACGTCCTGATTGTTTCTTCCTATTATTCACATCATGAGGACACTTTGGACATTTGTCTGTTAACTGTTCAAAACCCCAGTGTGAGATAAATGTTGCATGATGGATGGAGGAACCTTTTAGCTCGAAAAGCAGAAGTTTGAACTTTTTTTGGTCTGGAGCTGAGCATTTGTCCTGCCTCTGCAGCAGGAAGTACTTGTTTTATCTCTTCCCTCAAACTGTCACTTCAGCGATGGGGTTATGGAACTGACCATAATGCCTCCAGAGCCACAGCTGCACATGCTCCGTTTTGCCACCAGCAGACCGTGGAGAATCACCTGAAAGTGTTTGTCAGTTACAGCGGATCTATGAGTCAGGGTGTCAGCTGTGACTCCGCCCATTTATCCTCTGTGGGTCATTAAGGCCAATGTCTAGTTGAGAAGTTGGCTGTTTGAGTTGCAGGATGTCTCACATGACTTGTTATGAAACTTCCTGGGAAGGAGAGGGAGGACAGAGTCAGGATCCAGATGATCCAGATGTCAGGTCAGACGAGGAAAACGAGGACGCACACAGATCTAGTCGTATACAAGTACAGTAGATGCATCAGAATGGAGAGGATGCTGGAGGTTGCAGCTCGCCATTGTAGCTTCCATGTCACTGCTTCAATCTTTTTCAAACGGCATTCTTTTTTGACTGCTCCTGAAAAAATGAAAAAAAGCCACATGAACATGCTAAAAACACCATTTTTTTATCGGGGTGGGTCTTTAAACCATCTTCAGATGTTTCGTTTCGACTCAGAGCAGTTCTTTATTTGTTGAAGATGATTTTTTTTTTTTTTCATTTTCCTTCCAGGTAGCTGCACAGAATAATGTTTAACCTGGAACTGGCTCAAAAATTGGTGAAGAAACTGACAATGTACAAAGAAAAACGAAATTTTTAACCAAAAAAAAGTTGCAAGATTACAGGACAGCCTGTGTCTTCGGATGGACATGTCCGGATAGGTCTTTGCATGTTTGTGGATTTCCTAATAATCATTCACACGCCTGGCATCCTTCACAGGGCAGAGCTGAAGGAAAGTGTCTGCAGCTTATCTTTGTTGAGTCTTACAGGAAACAAAAACAATAAAATCAGCTCCTCCAGTCCTAGAGCTTATTTGCTAACAAAGGGACTTTTTCTTTCCTTGTTCATAGAAAGTAAAAAGTTAATTATTAGTACTTGGAAGCTATGGAATGTTAGCCGTTTCTGTACAGTGTTGAGGTTTTGTCAATTGAAATCATGTTCAAAACTGATTCACCATCACCACCAATCAAGCGTGATGTTGGGGTGTTTAAACTAAAGGACATAAAAGATCTCTAAGGTCTTTTTGTTCATATCCTATTATCTAAGCATGTGCTGAAAGCTCTTCTTGAAATGCTTAACTTACTGCAGGGATAAATGTTCTTGATGAGAGGAAATGATGCATGACTCAGCAACACGTCTTTCTTGTAATGCGGACGGCTCATTTTTCTCCTGTATCTGTTGCAGTAACTTCAACTCTCTGTCAAAGGAAGATGTCTATGAGAACAACAAGCTGGTAAGAAACGTTTCCATTTGATCCGAGTCCCAAAAATGTCCAGCCTGGCTAGACTGGAGCATTTTTCCCGTTTCCCAATAGTTGGGGAGAATTTGTTTTACGATAATTTATAACTTCTTTCAAAGTTTACAAACACTGGGTTGGGTGGAATTGCTCTTCGGCATAAATCTATCGCAGGAGTTTCCTTCCATTTGAAGGAGTGCAGTGGATGAGGCATTTCTGTCCACACGTCCTTCCAGTCCACGAGTTTTTATCTGGGACAGTAATGAGGTCCTCCTAGTAAACTCCAATAACTGTCATTCAGCCACTTTAAAGATCGTTTGTGGTCATTCATTTGGAAAAGATTTGTCTTGTGACCTACGTCTTAATATGTTCCTGAATTAGATTAGCCACAGAGCCACCCCACATCATGATGCTGCTACCTCCATACATCTCAATTGGAATGTTTTTTTTTTTAATTGCTTGATTCTTTAAAAAAAAACAACAAACATTTTAGATAAATGGAAACTGTACTCTAGAATGTAAGCAAGAGCTCTCATTGTTGATTGTGGAGGATTCATTTTCTCTTTACTGGATGAGTTTGCTGCATTTGCAGCTATAGAAGTCTTGTCATTGTGGATGATGACACTCCTTATGGTTTCTGCCAGCATCTTTATGATGTTTCTTTTACAGCAAAGCATCAGCAGTTCTGTAATTTATGCACATTTGTTTAAAATGCAAAAAGTTTGTTTTTGAAGGTAGGACATAAAAAAATAGTTTGATTAACTCTGTGAACATCTGGTTGAAAAATGCCTTTGTATATTTTTATTTAAGAATTGGCTTTTACAATGTAACACGACACACATGTTTTCTTAATTTAATAATAAGCTTTGAAGGCTAAGCTTCTTTTCTTTCTTTTTTTTTGTTATTAGGTTTTCTCTTTGTCTCAGTAAAACACTTACCGGTAGTTGAGTTTTCCCCCTGTTTCAGTCTTCATAACACATTTACTCAATAGTACCCAGGGCTGCACTATATGAGGAAAAACTCGCGATTTGCGATATTAATGATCAATATTGTGATGACGATATAACCTGCGATACCCGAACAAATAGCAAAAGAACAAAATTCATAATTTCTATTTCACTGCAACGGTATAACTTAAAAAAGAGTCAACATAACTTTAATTATACTCCAAATGACCCTCGTCTACATTGGAGGCGAGCATCTAACATAAAAGACTCCAGCCGATTGGTCAAATTGGCCTAAATTGATTTATTTGGTTTGTTAAGGATTTCAAGCTGCCAGAACATTGTTTTGGCACATTTATCAAAAGTTTCGCCTTCTTTTGCAGTATGCATATTGCACATCTTGATAGCTCAATAAATTTGTGATTTATTGTGAAGGCCTAGTACTCACTAATATAAAACATAGCAACACGGTTCTCTTTTGAAGCATAAAAACGGTTTCTGATGCATCGTCACACAATTAAAAACATGATTACTTTGCATAATAATTTTACCCAAACTTTGTGTCCAATCTAAATTGACATTTTAACAACAAACTGCATCCTCTGAAATTTATTTGTATGGAATACATTAAAAAAAAAAATACATTTTTATGTTAATGCTGATAGATGGATCCAGGGTAATTCAATTTCTACACGTTTTCATCCACATTTATTACACACCAGTTGTAAGATGGTCATGAATGTTGGATCGAATGTCTGGTCGTTTAATTGTTTTGCTCTTTTGCAAGAAACACAAAGTGGACTTAACTGAAGGGGTTTCCTTGCATAATGAGAGGAAATACTTAGTGTATTATGTGTTCTTAACTTTAACTTTTAACAGCTTTGTCGATATTTAGACTGTTTTACTTTCAAACTTATGACTAAAAGCAAAAAAATCTTCGTGATTACATAACTCCTTGAGTTGTAAAAGAAAGTACCGGAAAGTATTGCCAAAGGCTTGGTAAGGTGCACTGTAGTGCAGTTTATTGCCGTCCTAAAACCCTCTGCTGTTTATCTGCGGTGATCGTCAGATTGGAACTCTGTGCTGGCTCCTCCTCCTTTTTCTTCTGTGTCTTAGAGTCTCATTGATGAGTGAGTGACACAGACATGCAAACCTGGTAAAGTTGAAGGAGAATATTATCCAAATAACAGAAGAGCTGATCTGCGGTCCAACACTCACATGTGGCCGTGAGCTCTGCATTAGTGCTCATTATTTCTAATAATTGTAAGCTCAATCATTTGTTTGATTTCTAAAGTAGCTGTGGTCACATTTAGAGATGGATTGAGGATTTAAGGTCATGTTGGAATGTTTTTAGCTTTGGCCTTTGATAAGGACGCCCCATCAACGCATCCAACTTTAGGCGTTTTGGATCCTGGGCTTGCCGCTGAGAAGATTATCTCTTAGTTTTCTCCTGGATAAGATAGAGCTGGTTGGTGCTTGAGGTGTTTAGATAACTGCTAGATCTCTTGTGCTGCATCCCATTTGTTTATTTAAATGCAGAGTTTTATTTGCAGGCCTTCAAGGTTGCAGAGGAGAAACTGGGAATTCCTGCACTGTTGGATGCAGAAGACATGGTCGCTCTCAAGGTTCCTGACCGCCTCAGCATCCTGACATATGTCTCACAGTACTACAACTACTTCCATGGTCGTAACCCTAGTGAGTACCTTCTGACTGTGTCCTGCCTGTGTGAGCCTGTGCAGCTCTCTCACCTCTCTGTATCCTTGTCTGTTGGTGAACAGTCGGTGGTATGGGGGCTATCAAACGCCCGGCGGACGGCCCCATGGGGGAGACGCCTGGGAAAAAGAACTCGGCAGTGGCGTCTAAAGTCTTTCCTGGATCTAAAGATGCAAGAGAAAACAGTCCTCCTCCCTTTCTAAACAGGACAAGACCTTCTCCTTCACCCAAACAAAGCCGAAATGCACTGCAGGTAAGCTTTTTGCGTTCTCTGTCAGTGCTCCCAAACCTCCGGGCCGCATAACATAAACATGAACATGACTTAGAGTTTTTCAGTTTTTAATAATCTGATTCTGAAAGGAAGTTTTATTTTGGAAAAAATATCTGATTCTCCCCGATTCATTCGACTCATTCTTGACGCGTGTCATGTTGCTCGGTCATCTGTCCAAAATCCATCCACTACTTTCTTAGAGCGGCTGCACTGACCACTAAAATGAAAAACCCCAAGCTAGCAAAGTTAAGAAAAATAAACCTTATTGAAAAGTTTCTTTCGGCAGAAATGTCACAGAGGAAACTGGAAAAAAAAGGATGTAACTTCAAAATAAAGGGAAGCTGCTTTTAACAGACAAAAACCAGGAGTCTGTACTCCACAAATGGATTTATTGTGACAGTTGACCATAATACCAAAAGAATACAGACCATAATAATAATGCTAAATATTACTGTTACAAGGAAGCCCCTAATAAAGTTGTTCAAATGGTGGGTTCATGTTTAATATTTTATTTAGAAAATTACAGTTTTGAGACAGTTTATTTATTTATTTTACGGTAATTTATTCGTCCCAACTTAAAAGTTAGATGAGGCTGAAGTTGGCGTCTGATTTTTTTTTTTTAGCTTCCACTTTGAAAATTATGGGTCTAGTGAAAATCGATATCATATTTTAATGGTTCCTACACAAAATCTAGTGTACAATAAAGTTTAAACCAGTTGCAAATATTTTAGAGGATGAAGATAAACTTCACCCTCAAAAGTGAGGGGGAACTGGAAGCTAAAACAAAAAAAAAAAACAACTGCCTTCCAGTTCAGCCTCATACAGGCCAGTCTGTGAAAATATTGTCTGACATTAAACGGGTCCGTGGTCTTAAAAAGGTTGGGGACCACTCCTCTCTAGATCACATTTATAGGTTAAAAAGTGAGGTAGAGTCATGCCAGTTCACCATTAACAAAATGCTGCAGATGAAAATGCATGTCCATGCTTTAGGATTTAAAAAAGTGTTTTGTTTTCAGGATGTTAATGCTGAGAAACCATCTCAGACTGGTACACTGAGTAACAAATGTGCGTCCTGTAATACACACGTACACTTGGTGCAGCGACATCTACTGGACGGGAAGCTTTACCACAGGAACTGTGCAAGGTGAGAACACTACGGAGTGGATTTTGTGGAAAAATGTCTTTTCTCCACCACACAAAAAATGTTTATAAATGAAAGGAGAATTCATAACAAACGTTTATAGCAAACGTCAAAAGAGAATGAAAGGAGAATTTATAGCAAAGGTTTTTCCATAACACGTCACTTGTTAAACTTGCTGCTTTTAGTTTACTCATCTTAGCGGTTACATTTTTTAATCAATCAAGAATTTTAAAATGGGTTTTACCTAGAATTTGATGTAGGTAAATAATTTATTAGATTTGTGGCAAGCACAGGGTTATGAACTGTATGATTCCATTTTCTGTTGAAGGAGCTGAAAGGCTTTAACTATTGGAATGAAAATGGTCAAATATGTTGCTAGGATGAAATTTGAAATATTTTTTTAAACTTGTTTATTACTCCTACTTCTGAATCTAGGTTCAACAGGAGTAAAAGGACAAGTTTGTGTTAAAACGTAACCTAAATGATTTTCTCAAAACATCTTTAAGACACTATGTAAAAGAAGGAAAATTAACTTTACATGACATGGATAACAAAACTGAGTTTTGCATTTACACATGGCTCAGTGCAGAGAAATTGTTCATGTTTTCATTCACCTAAAAGAAAAAATTTCAGGAATTGTAATTTGAATATTTAAGTCTTAAATAACTCATTCATTCATTCATTCATTCATTCATTCATTCATTCATTCATTCATCTTCTTCCGTTCATTCCCTTTCGGGGTCACTGGTCTTAAATAACTAAATATGTAAATATTTTGGCAAAAATTTTTAATAGACTATGGTAAAAATGTTCTGTCTCTTCATTGCATTTATCTATAATTTTGCTGCAAAAGGATTTTAAAGTAACTGGGGAAAAAAGGTTGTTTTCCAAATGCTCAATAGGGTTTTTATTAGCTTAAATGTTCACTCAGTAATAATGCTAACACAAATACATATATTTACTTTAAAAAATGAGTTAGGTGAATGCATGATGTCAGGTAGCTGATGGAGGCATGGCTGATTTGAATGGTGGAAGTAGCAGGTAGCTTCTCTAAGTGGATTAGCTTGGTGTCATATTGTTCTTTGTCAGGCGCCACATTCTTACTCATGAAATGACTTAACCACATTTGGGGCAATTTAACTTCCAAGTAAACAAAGCAAAAACACATTTTTGACTCTTTTTTTTTCCAGATAATTGTCTTCCAGATGTAGTCTACATGGGAAGAAAAGCCCCAACATAATCCAAAATTTCTGTCTTAATTCCTTCACGACTCACTACTTGGTGCTATAGATCGTGTTTGCCATTTCGTTTGGTTGTCCGAATCTACAATTCCAAAATCCAGTGCCCTAGAAATTTCCCAAAAGTCTCAACGAAAAGCCAGTGTGCATCGATGCTCACTAGATTGGCGAATAGAGAGCATTGTGAAATAAATGTATTACTTGTTTTTTTGTCTTTTCATAAATCATTCAAGTTTTCATCATCAGAACACAGCAGATTGATGCATTTTCTTTGTAAAATGTTCATAGTTTTTAGTTTTATTTGTTTTGTTTTTTCAGAAAATCTGTGAAGTCATCTGGTTTAAAAAAACAACGTAATGAGCGTGGTGTATGAATTGCTTTTAATGTCCAGGCCACTAGATTGTCCTGCACTTTAGGTTTTCAGTAGTTAGGAAGTAGGGAGGGAATTCAAGCACAGCCTAAGTCAATTCACAAGCTAGCAGCTGGAAAGCAGAAGGAATTCTTTTGTATTTTAACAATAAATATCATCGGAGGATTTCAGTTTTCCTTCTTTTTTAGACTAAATCTTTAAAGGCCTTGTTAAGACTTTGGACAGATTTTAAGTTAAATGGAGCCCAACAGAGGTTCAGAATTGGTCATTGCTGTTCTTGAATGTTTTTCCTCATTGTACATTTTGGTTTCATTTTTGTTTCTCAGGCAGTTATCACCAAACACAAGCTCACCTCTTCGGGATTTACCCACCAACAACTATGTTTTAAAGCCTCAACCAGATGCCAGTAAAACCAGAACAACGAGTCCTGCTCAAACACCGATCAAAGCGGGACCATCGTGGCTGACCAAACAACCTGCCACGCCTTCCAGTATTTCTTCTACTTCACCTCCTTCATCAACTGTTGCTTCTGCTGCTAAGGAAAGAATGCCACTAGTTGTGTCCAAACCCACAGTTTCACATGTCACTAGGAACACCTCCTCAATCACCACACCTGTTCCCGCTCCTCGCTCTTCAATGACTGCGGCCAAGACAAAGGAGACCAAGCTAAAGTTCCTCCAAGCTGAGAAGCCGTCTAACCCACAGGAGAAAGCAACAACAACTATCAAGTTGGACATAAATAAAGGTCACAGTGTGACGGCTAAGAAGCCAGAGTCCACGGTGGGTCAGGCTGTGACCTTATTCGTTAGTGTGAAGGATCAAAATAAGGGTGCTACTGTTGCTAAAACAACTGGTGTGGGAGAGACTGTGAGCAGCAAACAGACAGACAGCGACAGTAATAAGAAAAAAGCTTCAGCAGCAGCTTTTCTCTCAAAGAAAATAACAGAAGAAAACAACAATGACACTAAACCCCAGTGGATGAATGTAGCTCTCAGGAAAACTGACAAGTAAGTGAACAACCGCAGTCACTGCAAGAGAGGATCAATCCTTACATCCTACTCAAGCCTGACCTCTGCTGGTGAAAATGGTCTTCAGTGGATTTATCCGATTTTTTTTTTTCCAGACCTCAGCCACAAACGGAAACAACTAAAGCAGAAACTGAGGCTCCTAGAGGGCGGATCAGGCTGAAAGCAAACCCATCACTGCTCGCTGACCTGCAGCCTTTAGACAACCCAAGTTCTGCTCCCAGTGGTAGATCTCCAGAACAGCCTTCAGACAAAGGAGGCCTGAAGTCTGGCAAAGCTTCAACTAACACTTTAGGTAAAAGACTTGTATTTTACAAAATTTCATCAACAATAATCAGAAAATGTGTGTAATAGAGTCTATTGGAAGAAAGTCACTCTATTTAATCTGTATTTGCCACAAAAAAAGTAAACTGTAGTTTATTTTATGCCCATAAAATATTTTTTTCTGAGCAACTGAGCAGTTCCTGCTATAGAAGACAGTCCACAATATTGATTGATAGTTGTGCAAATCTATACATCTTACAGATATAGCCAAAAACCAGCAGTCTGACATGGTGTTACTGCACTCTCTGTGTCCAGTCTGTGTTTGAGGAGTAAAACAAAAACAATCTACAACTAAATACTGCTTTTGCTTTAGGCCAATCAATCATGTCATTTAATATTTTAGTGGCATAATGAACTGTCTGAACTTCCGTGTGAAGCTAAATGAATTATAGGCTTAGAATATTTTTCATATTTTAGTTTTCAAATTGGACAGCTTTCCCCAACCTTTGAATAAGTTCTTAATTAAAAAGTAACATCTACTCGGATCAGTGCTACTGCAGTTTAACCGGCTGAGAAATGCAACAGAATCACATGACCCGCTTGTTGAGTTGAGTTCTGTATTTTTTTTCTGGTTAAATTGTGCAGCCTGCTAAAGTTGAAATGTATTAATGTGGTGAATTAGAAATGGTTCTAATTTTCTTTCTTTGTAGTTTCAAACAATGAGTCTCCTGTAGATTGGAGGTCAAAGCTGAAGCCTGTTTCCAAAGAAATTAAAGAAGCAAAGTAAGTCTTTTTTGTTTTTGTTGTGTTTTGTTGCTATTTTGTTTGTGTTATGTTTAATTCTGCTCCGAAATGCCTCTCCTTTTTCTGGCTTCCATCCTGTGGAACAGTGGCTCTTAGCAGACAGACAATGTCAGGCATTAACTGGCAGAGCGGAAATTTTCTTTTTAAATTCTGATCATCCATCCATCCATCCATCCATCCATCCATCCATCCATCCATCCATCCATCCATCCATCCATCCATCCATCCATCCATCCATCCATCCATCCATCCATCCATCCATCCATCCATCCATCCATCCATCCATCCATCCATCCATCCATCCATCCATCCATCCATCCATCGTTCCGGTTTTTCCTCAAATGCTGTTAGGACTGATTCAGGTTCTCCACGGTGCAACACATGCTCAATGCTCAGAGTTCCTCTCCCTATGTGACCTCTGCTCTTGTTCTTGTCAAATAAAACTAAGCTGGGAAGGGGTTGTTCATGAAAACTGGGAGATGTCTCCTAATAGTTTCTTTGTTTTCCCCCTTGTCTCCTACTACTTCATTCATTTTTAGACCTGCCAGTATTCCAGTGTCTCCTGCTAAACCGTGGTCCAATGGAGCTGGAAAGACTACAGAACTTCCTGTTGGACCGTCTCCAACTCCTCATTCAGCCAGCTCTTCTGCAAATTCACATTCACCAAAGGGTATTTACATTTGATCATTTCAACATTCTTTGAAGAACCAAAAATCCTTCCCCTCTGTGTTCTCAGCTCTCACACTTGTGTATGCTGCCGTTTAAAAAAAAAAATCTCTCTTTCAGTACTCGAGAAAAGCCTCAAACCGCAAAGTATAAACGGCACCAAGCCAGAGTCAAAGGGCACTAAGGTACAAATACTCAGTCTCTGCTATTCTGTGTCAATATTTAGATTGAGGCCAGTCACCAAACTTCTTATTTTTAATGTTTTTCTTTTATTAATTCTGACTTTACATTTTAAAGTTTTGATCTCCAATTCTCTGTTTATTAGCTTTTTTAATGAGCTGTATAAACTTGAGGAACTTTGTTTATCTTCTAATTCTGACTTGATTCCCAAGTTGAACCAAAATCACTTAAATTAGAAGCAATAACCGGTAGTCGACTCACAGCCTGCCTGTCTGGCGAGTTGTGAGCGTCTTCAGCAGAACTCTCAGCTCTAAACAGGAAGCAGCAGCAGCAGTGGAGGATGACTCCATCAGTAGACGGGTTCAAATATTTCAAAGCAAACCTTTGGAATTTACAGTTCACCCAAACAAATGTACAGAGGCAGCTGCAGATTAGTCTCAGGGTTCATCTCTGTCCGTTGGTGTGGTAGCTCGAGCTGCACTGGCCTCCTCGTGGCTTTACACTACAGCAGGTCTGTAACAGACTGCATCTTCCTCATGTGGAAGACACAGGAACACGGTGGAATTTAGTCTCTGTTAGTCATCCTGAAGACCTGGTCCTACAAAACCAACAGAGGGCTTTCGGAAATGGATTTGGCATCATATAATGGTTATTTTTGGTGTCGGATCATGTTGGAAAAAGCAGATGGAGACTAATTATTTCATGAGAAGGGGCAGACAGACTTCTAAAAAGATACAAAAAACAGTAGTGGATGGACAAATGGACCCACATAAAAGGAGGCCCTGTGTGTCTGATATTCTACACCACATGCATAGTTGATATAATTCACTTACAGTATAAGTAAATTAGACTGTATTTAGATTTTTTAAACTTGTTTGTGTTCTTTGTAAAGTTCCTAATTTAATAAACTCAGTTTAAAAAGTCAAGAAGTTGTGAGTTATTCTCAGGCCAGAAGTGTTTTTAGAAAAGGGTTTTGTGTGTAATTGCTATCATTATTTGTCTGTTTTGCTTGCACGCTAAGCAGGGTTTAGGTATGTCATTTCTGTTTGTGCTTCACACTTTTGTGTGATCGCCCATGTAGACAAAGCCGAACTACATTCCCAGAGAGGAGATCATCAAGGAGCTCCAGGCGATTGAAGAAAACGTGAATGAGCTGGAGAGGCGAGGAGTGGAGCTGGAGATGAAGCTGCGCAGCGAGGAGGGTGAGATGATCGTGCTCGTTACGCACGAAGGGGTGGAAACAAAGGTGTGTGGTAAACTGGGAGTGCGTTTGTGTGTCAGAGGGTGCCGACGACTCGGTCATGGATGAGCTGATGGAGGAGTGGTTCAGCTTGATCAGGAACAAGCAGGTGGCCATGCGTCGGGAGTCTGAGCTCGTCTACATGTGAGTGCACACACACCCATCCGGAGGAAGGGTTGCTACTATTTAGCAATTAGGGAAACAGACCTGCAGCCAGAAGGTTGACAGTTTGAGTTCCCAGTATCCCCCCCCCCAACCTGCTACACCACACAGCAAGGAAGAAGACAGCCTTCATCACCCCACCTGACCAACACCACCAACCAAAGCAAAGTCTGCTGAGGGTTTTTCATTTGAAGAGAACAGATTTGATCTATACATGATGAAGATGCACTAGATGTGAGGAGAACTTGTGAATAACTTTTGACTCCTTTGATGCAATTTTTTAAATCATATTTGGTGTAACATCATTGCAGAGGTATCCTAATGCACCACAGCATTTCTACTATTATTTTATTTATTTTCAACGAAGGATAAAAAGTTGAAAACCTTGTCTAAAGTGGGAATAATATGATTTAATAAATGGAGTCCATAAGTTGCCATCAAGAAAATATAAGTGATCTTATTAACGCCCTTATTTGGACTGAAACCTGGACTGAAATTCTCTTATGATGGTTTTTTGGGGTCCAGTGGTAAAACTCAGGATCTGGAGGAGCAGCAGCCCAGTGTGGAGCAGCAGCTCAGGAGGCTGATGGATAAACCTGGTGAGGTCTTTAGAGGAGAAACCCCCCCCCCCCAAGAGGAAATGGGGCAAGACTGAAGGCTTCTGTTTGTGCGCAGAGCATTTGAAAACCGAGTGGGACAGGAAGAAAGAAGCAGAGCTGATGGAGAAACTGTTGGAGATCATCAATGACAGAAACGCCATAGTGGAAGGTCTGGACGAGGACCGACTCAGGTGGGCTGTCAGAATGAGAAAGTCTGGAGCAGTTTGCAGACTTTTGTTTTTAGATCCAGTGCTGTCTTTTTAACCTGTTATACACCAAGAAATATCATGGTAGTACAACCAAAAATCAGCTTAAGACAAAAACACACAAAAGAGAATAACACTCCTGTGTACTGGCTAAAGTTCATAAGCTGAAGCCTTCCTCACAGGTCAACCCCTGTGCGGGTGCTGCGTGTTTTTGGGTTGTCCTAGCCCGTCCAGGGTTGTAGAGTGGAAGGTCTGTATCTTAGAGAGAACAGGTGTGTCTTCCTGTCCTCTTGAGGTTTGTGCGGCCACCTCATGACACTGGAACGTACCATTGTTGGGCATCGTGAACACTTGTAAGGATAATTGAAGTCACACGCACTTATGACGTACGGGGGATACTGTTCCACGGCGCAGCATGCCTGTAGAAAAAACATTTTTTTGTCCCTGATCTTAAAATTTCCTGTGGGCCTCGTACAGATTTACCCCCCCCCCCCCCTGCAGACAGTCCGTAAGGGCAGCTGTGACAGTATAACGGTTGTTTTTTCGCTCATAGAAAAATGCACTTTTATTAATCCTTTTACTATTTGTGCTTCATTTTCTCAGAGAGGAAGAGGAGGACGAGAAACTCAACAAGATGATGATGGATTTCAGTAAGTCTCCATTGGCGCCCGCCTCAGCTTTGTTCATTAGTTATCACAACTTGGTGTGACCAGCAGTTAGCTAGCCTTTAAATGGTCGCATTTAGGACTTCTGTGTGTGTGTGTGTGTGTGTGTGTGTGTGTTTCTCACTGAAGTTGGAGGAACTCTCATTGTGGCATACAGAAGTGTGTGTGTGTGATAACCCTACTAGGAAATGTTTTCATCTCATTCAATCTAAACTTTGTTAATGGAAAAAAAGCATCAAACAAAATGCCCCCCCCCACCATTTTTCTTTCTTTCTGTCAGCAGCTTTGCTGTTAGACAAATGGATAATGTGGCCGGGTAATTTGACCCTCTGATAGAACACAGTTAAAGCTGACTTCATTTGCAATTCATGATTGGAATTGAGGAGATTCATTCAACTTCAGAGAAAGGTTATTATGTTTCAAGCCAGCGAATGGCTGCAGTGGGCTAAAGATTAGCTATTTCACTTTAATGTATTCATCCAGTCAATGCCAACGTTTCTCCGTTCATTCATGGGAACAGGCCTGTGTTAGATGGTACGTTTATGTGTGCTCTACCTTCTGTTGCAGACGTTAAGAAGGAGAAAGCAAAGAAGAAGTCCTCCAGGTCCAGACTGTTCAGCTGGGGAAACAAGAAGGAGGGATGATGCTCCGCAAAACTCACCGACATGTCTGTGTTTGACGCTTTTGCTGCGTACTGTCAGTTAATCTCATGAGTCATTGGATGCATGATGACAGTGTGTGTGGCGTTTGTTATAAAAATGTCCACCCCTCCATCGACGGTGTCACTGACGCCCCCCCCCCCCCCCCCCCCCGACACACACGGGTTAATGACTCAGAGCCGTGATGTGATTAGGCTCAGTGCTCCACTTGTTCAGTTAAAATCTTCTCCTAATCTCCGGGTTTCATGCCCATACATACACACTCCTGCACTCTCTGAGCATCGCCTGTGCCGCTGTTTGAAATCATATTTGTTTACTGCAACGCTGCTGCTAATAGGAGCTAAAGACGAAGGCTTAATACAAAGGTCTGACAGCTGTCTACCGGCTTCAAGCCACAAACCACTTGTGACCAACATTAAACTCCTTGTTTCTGTGTTGCACATTGTATCCACTTTCTGTACATTTTTGTTAAGAAAAAGACTTTGTTTTGAGGTTTGAAAATAAACTTTTATTTATTAGTATATTTGTTTTTAAGTCTCTCTTTTTTTTTTGTTTTAGCCCAGGTTTTGTGACTTCTTTTCCTGTTATATTTATCTGTTCTATTTGTAAGGAACTAGAACCAACTGTTGACATCCAGCTTTCACCTTTAGATCTCTGACATCTTTAATGCAGTTCTTGTCATTAAAGGGTTTTGCTGGCTGAATATGAGTCGATGGGGAGGCTGCCAGATGTGATCCACATTGGACCTGAATTGACCTGTTTAGTCTTTGAATTGGCAACTTTTTATCTTATGCTTGTGATGCATGTAAATACAGCATGCTTGCCTGGGTTCAGAAAACAGTCTTGATCATGCATAAAATGTTCTGAACCTTTAGTTTTGCATTCCTCAAAAAAAAAAAATCTTGCTCATGGTGTTCATGTGTTTACCAAACGGATTTTTGTTTTCAAGTTAATGGCATGTGACAAATTCCTGAGCAGTGGTTGGTATTACAAATTTTACCTTTATATATTTTTCTCTTCTAAGAATTGAAATTCTTATTTCAAGTTAAAGTGATATTTTGGCTCATAAATTATTAATTAAAAGTACATTTTCAAGTGCAGTGAAGATGCAGTGACCTTTGCAACCACTGGGAGGCAGCATGATACCTCATGTCATCCACACTGCTGAGCAAAAAAACCTCAGGCTTGTCAGAGTAACATCTTGGATTTGGAAATATCTTCAATATTTAGTTAATATGATAAAACAGTTAGAAAAATTCCAGATTGGACAGTATTAATACTTCCATTGATGTTCACCTGAGTCATTGTTTTGATCTGCTTGACAAATCAATGCATATTCATTGTTAAGAAGACTCCTACTTCTAACAGATACACTCATCTTGCCTTTTATCAGCCACTTTGATTTAATGTGAAGAAAGACAGAAAAATAATACATCTTTCAAACAAATTCAAATACTTTTTCTTTTGGAGTTTCTTTATGCTTTTATGAAGAAAAGCAATGTTACAATCATCAAGATTAAAAAGAGCAAGAAAATTAGCTTTAATGATTTGCTTCTTCCTTTTTCCTGTCATTTAGCGTAAACATATAAAAACGATATAATCTTCCTTTCTAAATGCTCCTGTCGTGAAGTGTGAAAATGTTTGTTGTTTCTTCCCTCCAGCAGTGATAAAGTGTTCCATCCATTCACCTCTCTGTGTCTGAATCAATCATGGCTTTTCTTAACCTGGGAACATATTTATCTTTGAGAACAAAGAAAGTCCTCTTCAATTCAACACAATACGATTCTGTTAAACATGGAGGGGGAAAAAAGCAGCTTTAAACTTTGAGGTGGTTCATTTCCATAACACAGTCACTCCTCACACATTCTTCACACAGACCTGCAAACAGTTTGGTGAGTTTTGTTCTGACACAATTGTGATTGAAGCCTTCTTGGCTCATATCTGTCTGATTCCCATTAAGGCTCCATCAGTGTTGGCCCGCTTGCAGCTGCTGTAGTTTCACACTCTTTTATGTCCTTATCACTTTTTAAGGTTAAAAGAAAGTTGTTTTCGCAATTTGGCATGTTACATACATATTTTGAGTATTTTGGTGAAGCTTTGATGTTGCTGATGTTTTTTGCACTGAGGAGACTATTCTATTTCATTCTCAAGGCAAACTAATGCAAACTAAAACTTGTCTTTCTCAGAGTTTGGTAACATTATTGTGATTGTAGATTTTATTTTGTATAAATCAAATTTATGTCTTAGATTTAAAATATCTTCACTAGGGGCTCAATCTGCTGGCTGCAGCATTCAAACTGATCTGTTGGCAGAGAGAGAAAACCATTTAAAGTGTTTTTTGATCTGTAGTGAGTAAACATGAGATATAGTAAAATCTATAACAGAACTTGTGGAATTGAGCAGTAAAATGAGGGCCAGTTGGCAATTTTTTTTCAGGAAATCCCATCCTAATCAATTATTCAAAGCTTTGTCTGTGCTGTTGTGCAAAAATAAAAGGGCACATTTACTCTTGTAGTTTAGTTTATTATTGACTCATCTTTAAAGAAGTTTTTTTTTTTTTTTTTTTTATAAAACATTGTGATTATATACATCCATCCTTACTGTCCTTTTAGATAGAAACAAAATTAAAATGGATACTTTTGATTTTACATTGAACTTATCAATCATAGATCAGTTTTTTAATGGTACTTTAGGTAGTTAAAGGGAACTGGTCCAAATTTTACTCATGTAAGAATATGTAAACAAAAATCCAAAGCTAAATTCAGTTAATCATGACAAAAAGAGTAATAAAAAGTACTATAAGGGAGTCCAAAGCTTTGAAATTTTATCCTCATTTTATCCTTTAACTTACTTTTTCATGGAAAACATCATTTGTAGATATTCTGAAACCATTTTTGTGTATTTGAGACCAGTATCTTAGTGTGTTCGTCTTCAGTAAAACTGAAAATAATGACTTAAAAGGAAGATTTAGTTTGGCATGAAGGATGGGAAGGGAGCTTGATGTGTTGGAATCCGTGGCAATGTGATTTTTGATGTTTTCCTGCCAAGCAACACGCAGTGGAACGAAGCGGTTGCGACTCCACTCCTGTTTTTTGATTTGTTTTTGTCGTTTTTGTGTATGAGCGTGTCCTTGTGACAGGGCATGGAAAAGCGATCACAGCCCTTCTCTCCTCCTGCAAGAGCCTTTGGATGTCGCCTGAGAAACCCTTTGCATGTGGCCTTTAGCATCGTAAACACACACTCACACACTGGTGGTGGTGACATGAGGGAAAACCATTGCAGGGCCTTTGGTTTACATCTCCCTCTTTGTGTTTCTTTAAGTGTCTGTGACAAGGTGATCAGCACACAGCATGTGTGTGTATGTGTGTGTGTGAGAGCACGGCATCCACTCATCAGCTCCTCCACGGTTGGATACTGATGCTTTCTTTTTTTTTTTTGCAAATGAGTAATGTAAAAGACAGAGAGGATATATGCTCAACGAGCCTGAAACACCATCAAGGGAAACATTTCTCCTTATGTCTTTAAGCTTTCTGAGAGTTCAAGCATGGGGCACGAGAGAACCTCGTCAAAAAAAGAGGGTAAAATTGGGATATGAAAAATGTGTGATTCTCAAATCAGTTTTCATTGAGACGACATGAGCTTAACTGAAACCTGCTGAGTGGACAAAACCATGTGTGGAGTTGCATGTTCTCCCTATGCCTTCATCTTCTTTCACCACCCCAACACCGTCATTTTAAACGGATACGCCTGTCAGCAAGAAGCCCGTCTCTGACCCAATAAACTGGAAACTTCACAGGTCCTGATGTTAAATCCACCTCCACCCATCCAAAAAAGAGAACAAATCAGCTAACAGATTCATTTATTTCTACAGTTTAACGTTTGTATTTGTCCCATTTTTGCTGAATTTGTATTAAGGAAAAAAACTTTTCTGCAAAGTTAGATTTATACATTTATTTATTCATTTTAGCATCATGCTTTTATTGACATTGATCATAAAAGTACATAAAAACATGAGCTGCATCATCTCACAGCAGCATCACGACATGATTACAGCCAAAATACAACAACGAAAAACACATAAATAAAACTAACAAGTCATAAAAATCATCCTGTCAGAAAAAAATCCTAACCTGCTTTTTACAAATAATAAAATATATATGAAGACAAATATTCCAGTCAATAATTTTTTTATGTTTCCAAATGGTTCAACATCTGCTTTTTGTATGCTCAGAAAATAGGTTTTTACTTTAAACAGTTATTGTTTCATTTTTGTCTGAATTTTAGTTAGCACATAAAAAAATAACTTTAGTTTTTAGGTTGACATGACCCCACTTTAGTACATCTAAATGTGCTTTTCTACAGATTCTTAAATATCGTCCCAAAGATAATTGACTTTTTTGAAAGACTCATGAAATGAGTGCACCTTTAACCTCTCTGCACTTTAATATGTGGAATATTTCTGTGGGACACTTTACCAAGAAGCCTTCATGCAAACATCTGACATTTCTTTTTTACAGAGGAGCCTTTGTGTTTGTTTTATGCAGATGATTTATGACCTTACAACAAACAATTAACTTTCAGAATTCTGGTTATTGTTTCTTTGGTGACCTGTCCAGGGTGTACCCCACCTTTGTCCAACATTAGCCGGGACAGCCTCTGGCAACCCCGTGATCCCGAAAGGGATTTAGCGGGTTCGGAAAATGGATGGATGGGTTTCATTACTGGTCACTCAGTGTCAGCGACATATCAAACTGCCAAAAAGGTCAAAATTGATCCTGGTTAGTCCTCTTTGCATCTAAAACAACTCTGTTAATCTTATGTCCACCATTTTTCTGTGGAGCTTTGCTCTGTTGTGTCTTTGCTGGTTCATGTTACACAGCTTTAAGTTTATTTGCTGATTTGCTGTTGAAATGAATGCCTTCTGTCAAAACAACATTTCTCCCTCTTGTCATGTGAAATATCCTGTTTCAGAGTTGGGATTGGGTAAAATTCATTCACAGATCTATTCCCATACCTGCTTCTCCCTGCTGTGACGAAGCACACAGCATATATCAACATGTTTCCGTTTTAAAGCTTTTATCCTAACCTTTCTGCAGAAAACCCCAGCTTGAGACTCATTTGAGCTCAGTTCAGATATACTGCTAGAGTCAATGTGTTGTTAGAGAAGGTTTTGTTTTCTGTTTTGGTTTCATAGATAAAATTCTGGCTTGTATTTTGTCTTTTTTAGCTGTCATGGGTGATATTTCTTATTTTGACATTTTGAGGGTTAGATTTGGAAGCTGGATCAAGCCCTTGGCCTCATGTGGTTTTGGTTTAAGTCATGTGTTGACCTGAGCTGTCAGGATGCACATGGTAGCTCATTTGGAGCCCAGTTGGCAGCTGTTGAGGATCCATTAGCGTTATTTGTGACATTGTCACACAGCAGTGTGTTAAAATATTGCTAAAATGGAACTTGAAACTATTTTGTTTTAAGAAAAATCCTCACGTAACCCTTGTGGTATCCTAGGCACTTTAACATTGTGAGTTGGGTCATCTAGACCCACTAAAACCCACACAAATCATTGAAGAAAAAAGGTTTTTTCTTCAATTATTTGTGATGGTGTCCATGTCCATGTCCACTGGTGTCCATGGATCACATGAAATCTTTCCACCTTTATCCACCTTTGTCATGGTAGGAATAACACATCAAAGTAAGGGTGGGGTCATCTAAGATAGCACAATTAATAACGTTCTACTTTGTTTTCTGTTAGAATTGTGACACCAAACAGTCAAGTCTGGGCTATAGATGCATGCTGTAGTTTAACCCTTGTGCTATCTTAGATGACCCCACCCTTACATTGACATGTTCTCCCTACCATGACAAAGGTGGATAAAGGTGGAAAGATTTCATGTAATCCATGGACACCAGTGAAGATCACAAATCATTGAAGAAAAAAGGTTCAGAGCACTGTCTAGTGGGTCTAAATGACCCAACTCCCAATGTTAAAGTGCCTAGGATAGCACAAGGGTTAAAAATGCTGAAATCTAGAGACGGTTGGAGTTCATCATCCAGCCGTTTGGATTTTATAATTCAAGCAAAATGGATCCCAATGAGAATATCCAAAAACATGTATTGATATAACTAAGAATCAAGTTACTTATTATGTTCAGAAAAACGTCATTGGTGATTACCGCACATTCACACACTAATTTCAAAAGAGGGGAAAAAAGACAATAAAACATGAATATATAACTAAACTATTAGAGATATTCATTCGTCTTCTAACCTGTTTGGTCCCATTCGGGGTCACGGGCTGCTGGAGCCTATCCCGTCCACTGGTGGGGGAGGGAAGGGGGGCCCTTGGACAGGTTGCCAGTCTGTTGCAGGGCCACAATCACACACCCATGAACTCTCACATTCACACCTATAGGGACAATTTAGAGTAACCAAGAGAAAACCCACACATGCACGGAGAGAACATGCAAACCCCACACAGAAAGGTCCCCCATTGATGTTCTGGTTCAGGTCCCCCAGCCGGGATCTGAACCGAAGGCTTCCTTGTTGTGAAGCAAGAGCGCTGACCACTGGGCTATTGTGCTGCCCTATTAGAGATATTAAATCATAAATTGATTAAAAGAAAGATAAATACAAGAAAATTATCCCATCTTGGTGTGTAATTGCTCGTAATCACAAATAGACATAATTGCACTTAGATACAGGATAAACATATATCACATTGAAACCATAAAACTGTAAAGACTGTCAACTGTCTCATTTTTCTTCAATGCACTTCACCTGACCTGAACCTCTGGATAGACACCCTAGAACTCTTGCATAGGTTCCAAAAGAAAAGAAAGCATCATTTATGGTCCCTTTGAATGATGCTTTTGGGAACACACCGTTACATTCAATAAGTGGCATGTATTAACAGGTGATCAAACCTCCCACTGATTTGCATCAAAGTCAGGATAGAAAGTTTAAAACACCGTGTCTATCTGAAATATTATTGATAAAGAGTTTTTCCATAACTTTTTAAATGGTGACGTCTGACTCCCTGTTGAAAAATGTATGTCCTGAACTTCTGATTCTGGCTAAACAGAAAGACAAAGACTTTTAAGTTGTCTAAAAGCTGTTATCCTTTGTTTTATTTTTTCTTTTCTTCATCTGACACATGAGGAAAACATAAAACTGTGTTTGTGCGTGAGATAATGGATCTGAGATTGGGTTTTTGGACCCTCAAAAAGCCTGGTCGGGTTTGAAGATTGAGAGGCACGCATGTTAAGCTTTGATTTATCAACTGTGCTGAATTAAGATCAGCAGCAGCAAAAGCTTCTAACAGAATGTGAGGGAAGCACTCAAGTGGCTATCAGTATTTTAAAAGAACTAAAGTAAAGGCGAGGAGGCAAGAGGAGAGAAAAGTGATTTGCAGTGTTAATCCAAATTAAATTACAGTGATAAGATCTGATTTTCTGCCATTATTTTAAATGACAATCCTCTTTTATTTATTTCCTTTAACATCCACTTTGCACTTTTGCTTGCATGTCTGAGTTTCATGTTGACCAATCAAAGCAAAACACTCACACATTGAGATACAGATGTTGGCTGGTCAAACTAAAGCTGCTGATGAACAAACAGCTATCAGTGGGTATTTATTAGACTCTCATTGTCTCCCTAGCTCTGCTAATAGTGTAAATTAGCATATAAATGAGAGCTGGTGTGATAGAATCCACCCTGCTCACGCGCTCTATTGGGAGTTATGATTAACTCCCCTCGTATTTTTTCCTATTTCTGACCCTTTTTTCCTACATTTGTTCATTGTATTCTTACTGCTTTTTGGAGATAAAAGTCTGCTTTGCAGATTTTTTTTCTTTGTATATTCTGAGCTGTTAGAGGAAGTTATTTGAGCAGGTTTTGATTATTTGCATACCTGAATTTGAGTGTCTTTAAGCACTCGTAATTGCCTCTGGCTAATTAACAGATGAGTCGAGACATTTGGGAATCAGCGAGTGAATACAGTACACACACATGCACACACACACACACGTGCACACATGGATGCATGAACACCCACATTTATTGCACCTCTTCATTTGTGTCCTAAGTGTTTGTCTCCTGGTTGTTCTCCATCTCGGCTCTGCGTCTCCAGACAGTGAAAGCCCAGTAATACACAGCGGGAGGTGTTAATGATGTGAGGGCTGTGCGTTGTCTGCTGGGAGGGATCTGTTGTGTGTTTGCTGCTGTCTGTCACCACAGGAGCGGAAAAACATCTTCATAGTTAATGTGCTAGTGTGAGTCAGGTTTTCCACTTTTGTTTGGTTTGCATATTGAAGATCAGGAATTTTAAATCCAGCTGAGAATTAACAGACAGTCCTCTAATGCCTCTCCTGCCGTTCCCATTTGGTGGTTGGATTTACAGTATGCAGCATATGTTCAGGTTTTGTTTACTTCGTTTTTCCAAGGTTTGTATGAGGTCACCTGTGTATCTTTGGGACAGAGGCTGTTCTCACCTGATGTCTTGCACTGATGTCACATGCACCTGTTTGGTGGTTGATCTGTACCGGCGCTGCAGGTTTCTGGGTTGGGGAGGTTGTGGAAAAATGGAAAGCAGGTGTTTCCTCGTGGCTCGTATGGTGGCCTTAAGGGGTGTCATGAAAATGAAACAAACCATTGCATCAGTCTGATAATCATATTGTAAAATATTTGTAAGCATAATTTGAGTTAAACCTACTTATGACGTATGAGTGATGATGTCCTACTGTGCCCCTACGCCGCACTCTAGTAATTTCTATGGTGTTGGTACTGCTGCACACACAGGCTGTGCATGTGATACATAAGGTTTATGCCCATCTATGCCAAATCTGATCAGACTGAGTATAACATTTTTTATGTTGGATAGTTGGAAAGGAATTCTTGATTTAATCAAGCTCAAAGGTGCTTTCATGAATGATCCTTTTTAACATTCTTGTTATTAAATGAAGAACTCAGAATAATTTTTGTTAAATTGTTTGAGTTCTAGTCTTAATAACAATATTGATTATTATCATAAAATCAACTTCAGTCAATTAATTTAAGATATGTAGATCAGAAAAGACAATTAACTTACTAACATGATAAACTAATGTTAATACCAATAAGGAACTTTGAAGATGAAATATTCTATACTTCCCCAAGACGCGAGATTCAGCCCATGTCGCTTTCTTTCACATAAACTCATTTTATATTGAGGCAGAACTTTATTTGTATTTAGATTTGTGTATGTTTCTAGGGTATCCTTCATCTTCATTTTGGTCTATTGGAAGCTTTGGCTTTCCCAATCATGTAAAAAATATATATTTATATACAGGCCGAGATATTTAAACTCTACTTGGGAGAATGACTCATACAAAGCCAAAAGGGGGTATTTTACTTTTTTCTGCCTAAGAACTATGGCCTCATTCTTCCCACTTGACAGCCTTACTGAATGATTTGTAGAACATTATAAAGGCAGCAGCAGTCAACAAAGTCACACATGAACTTCACGTGTCCATCACCAGAACAGTTCATCTCCACTGGTGTCGGGAACCGTGGTGAGCTGAATCATAATTTTCCCTGCATAAATATTCGGAACCTGGCAACCGTTGACTCACTTGCACTTAGGCAAATGGAGCAGATATTAAAGTAAACATTTAACCGCCTTAATTACTGTTTTGTCAGGGAGTTTTTCCAGAAACTAAGAAAAACACATTTTTGCCAACTAACACACTATCTTTGGCACTTAATGTACAAAATCAGCAGAATGAAGAACACTGGTACTTCTGTTCCTGTTAGTGTAGACACGTCTTCATGGTTTTTACTTCTGCGTCTGCTGACCACCATCTTTTTCTGGTAGATACAACACAGCCAGACACACACAGATAAGATAAGATAAGATAAGATGATAAGACAAATGATGCTTTCTTAAATGATTTTTACAGTGCGTTATGCTGCTGTCTGTTGGATTTTCTTGAACGGAAGGAGAATTTCTAGGAACCGGCACTGAAATGTACACACAAACAGGCACACACTAAACTCTTAAGATCTGACACCCTTTCAGATATCCGTATTAGACCCTATAATCTCATTCCTGGCTATCGTCTTACAAATCTAATCATGGAACACGACTCATATTCAATATCACCAAACCTCCAGTCTTTTAGTTTGGCCTCTCAAACCACCGTGTAAAAGCTTCATCATGGGCCACGCTGATGAAATTAGCCTCTATTATCCCCAATTTCTCTTTCTTTTTCCTCTGCAGTTCTCACTTCTTCCATCCTGTCTTACTTGAAGGAGTGTGCAGATTTAATTTACAGCAGGACTCATGAGCCACTTAAGCACAGTCTTTCTCCGTGTGCACAGATTGATTGATTAGGTCTTATCTTGTTATCTGGGTCTGTGGTCGTTTGATAGGCCTGTTTGTTCTCTCAATAGTCTCTCAGCTTTTCTATCTGTATCCCTTTCCTCTATGCAATTTCATGCCTCTGTCTGCTGCTCAGTATGTGTGTGTGTAATTGCCTCCAGCTTCTCCGTCTACTTTTCCTCCAATGTGGAGATCAGTCACTGATAAGGACGGATTGTCTTGCAGAACCAGCATTAGGAAATTACACTTTTCTCTGCCACACCCACATCCAACAGATCTGTCTGTTGGCGGACTGGGAACTGAAATTGTTTCTCAGAATTTACTCAGGTTTCTTGGCTGTAGCTAATTTCAGGCTAAGTAAATACTCTGCTGATGGAGTTTCAGCCTAAAAGCATAAGCTTGTTCTCTGTGAGCTGTTTGTTTGGTCATTGGAGGACTTTTTTTCCTTATTGAATTTCTAATACAAATTGTGAAGTCGTTTCGTAGAATTCACGAAACGTAAATAACTAAAGTGCAAAGAAACGTCTTCAGTAAACTTTGTATATTGTTATTATTATTAGCACATATGTCATAGTGCAAGCCACTCACTGTTTACATGTTTGAATTAAATTTAACACGAATAACAATTAGTTGCTTGTAGCCTGCTAGACGTTAGAAGCTGAGGAAAGCATAATACATTGGGGTTCTGTCCTCTATTCCCACCTACTTCTCCTCTCATCTATTCTTGATCATTTATTAATCATTTAGTTCTCCGTGCCTCTGTTTGATGCAATGCGATTCATGTGTTGTCCCTCTTTTCCACTCCCCTCCAGGGGGTGGGGGGAGTTATTTGAAATTCCAGCTGTCTTGTCTGTGCTCCTGTACCTGGCCGTGGACCTCGTCTTTGTCTTGTTTCACACCCCCAACTGACCACCCACTCCATCTGGATGAAGCCCATTGGCTTACATTATTTGAAGATGTAGTTGTAGAGTAAAAAAATCGAATTCTTCTCCAACAGTTTTGATACATTGCCTGTCCGTCCAGGGAGAGGATCCTTCCTTCATGTGGACGTCCCTGAGGTTTCTTGTTTTTTTTTCTGAGAAGGCGGGTCTGAGGGCAGGGCTGCCCAGTTTAGCTTAGTCTGTTTAGTTTGCATTAGCCACTACAGACTGTATTTTTATGACTGATTTCATGTTCTTATACAATTAATGAAGCCCATTGAGACAACTATTGTTGTAATATCGGGCTATATAAATAAAAGAACTAAACAGAAAAAAAGAGCTGTAAATAAATTTCTTAATTATGTAATTCTGGTTTTAGTCACTTTCATTTTTAATAACTCCACAGAGTAATATTTGAGGCACACTGCGATAGATTTTTTGTGACTACGGGTAGGTATAAATTAACATCAACTGAGAATTTGGGGAAAAACATGACAAACAATTTAAGACAAACTCTTTTTAACTGAATACTGTTTTACTGTTGAACAGAAATAATTTAATTGAAATAATTTTAAATGGGGTAATTCAAAACAGACTCTTGTTGAATTTGGGTTGAACTTCATGATATTTCTGTTCTTACTATCCCTTTTTTTTCTCATCATGAACATGTGTTAATGTGCTGTTTTGGTCCTGGTCTTCCCAGGTTTAGTAAACCTATAACTGTGATCAGATCACACATCAACCCACAGTTTCAAGAGTCCTGACGAGCCACCAGCTGCTGCCGGATTGTCTCAGCAGCTTGGAAACAGTCAGGCAGCCAGGTCTGTGTGTTTCTTTTCACGTTTCCAGTCGAGCAATCCTGTCTCCCTTCTGTGTTCAGGAACCCTTTCTGTGTTTGTGACCATGTGGACATCAGTGCTCTTGAAGGATTTGGGCGTGTGTGGCTGTGGCAGCTCGAACCGTCAGCTTTACTCTGACATTGCTGATTTTTCAAACGAGCAATCATTTTAATAACGCATTATTTTTCTATATCATGTGTGTTTTCTACATGATTTTCGACTCAGGAAACCTAAAACTGTGCAGACTTTGTTTTTGGACTGTTCATTTATGTATCTGTCACATTTAATCTTCAAATTTGTGCGTGGATTCTGACTTTAAGTCCCTTAGAAATTAATAGATAAAGTGTTAACTTTACATAGACTCCCTTTTGTAAGCAAACTTACCTCATTCTCATTTTTTAGATCTCTGTTCTGGTAAAGTTATGACAGAAATACCAAATACTGAATTTTTCTATTATAATCTTTAAATTTATCATTTTTGTCCATAGGTCGGACTCGTACTTTTTAGTGATGCTGACTTGTGTTTTTTTCATGGCATGAAAATGAATAGCTCATATAATAAAGACTTTTTTGCACCTTGTTGTCACAAAATCCTTGTAAAGTTTGAAACAGTTTTTTTTAACTGTTTAGTCAGGTTCAAACATAATGGCTGCATCCTTCGTCCACAATTTATTGCCGATTGCCTCTACTTTTCTTGAGGCAGTTAAAAACTTGAAGCATTTAAAAAGAGAATTCTGCCACCAACAGATCTGAACTTGCATGGGAAGGGCATAGGAAGGTGAAGTTAAAAGTAGGCCATTACAGCACACATATTTTCCGATGAACTCCCCAGAGAGACGGTAAAGATGATGCATTGGGTCATGTGCAAAGTAAGTGTCAAAAACTGCTGAGCTGAAATTGAAAGATTTAAAAGAGAGTAACACTTGGCACCAGTTGCACTTTTGCGCAGCTCTAAATTGCCACAAATTTCCCACTGTAAATATGGAGAAGAAACTTGGATATATAGGAAGCTCTGGACAGGTTATGAATCATGCTTCCCACCTGTTTTATGCAATAAAATATATTTATGAATACACATGCATGCATAACTTCTAAAGCAAAGCTCAGCAGAAGTCCAATTCACCTGAGCCTTCTGACCTTCTCTGTTGCTGACATGAGTGAAGCCATCAGAGTGAAGTGTCTTAGCGCTCCATGGTTTAGGTATCAGAGCTCATCCCTAATGAGACAAATTCTAATGATTAATGAATTTTTACCCACAAAGCAAAAAAAATGATTGCACAAAAAAAGAAGAGAAAGAATAAGTTGGGCTCATAAAATAGAATAACCAAACAAAGCTCAAAGAAAGAAAACCAAAAAGAAAAAATAGCTAATTTCATGCAATACCAACCTGACCAAAAAAGAAAATGTATTGTCTGAAGGGAACAATATAACCATTCTTTTAATTTGTGCAATTTATTTGTAGTTCGAACCCAAAGGCATGAAAATCTGTTGAATCTTCTGAATGTCACTGAACACATCAGTGGCTTACAGCGGCTGCAACAAATGCAGAAAAAAGTCTGTAGATTTAGTGAGAAACTACACTTACTAAACAAGATTAATAAATGAACAGATATAAATAATGTAATGTAAAAAATGTAAAGACAAATATCAATCATCGGGGGGGGGGGGGGGGGGGGGGGTTATTTAACACACAACGGGGGGGGGGGGGGGGCGTGGTGGCAGGGTCACGTTGTTCCCTGTCTCCCGCCCTCCAGACTGGGTGGGATGGGTTGGCGTCTGCTGCCGGGGTGTTGGCCCCCTTTTTTCGGGCATACCGTGGCACCCCAATTTTTCCAGAGTCTAGAGCCTGGTCCTCAGGCTCACCATCCACTGGCCCTGTCTGGGGCCTCTGCTGGTTGCCTGTCTCCGCCTACCCAGTTGGGCGGTGGGTTTCTTTCTGTCGCTTCCCCCCCACTTTTTCCTTGGTAGGGCTGGCGGGCTGGTTGCACGTGTGTGCAGTGCGAGCTGACAATAGGTTGTCTCGGCCTGCCTCTGATAGATGTGCATGTTATGCACATAAAATGAAAGCACATTTGCTGATCACCGCCAGCTCAGTGGAGAAAGTTGGTGTATGTGTTAGCCTGGGGGCGAAAACTCTTCCTGGAAGTGGCTGTTCCTCACTTCTCTATGTCACAATAGGAGAACCCGCTCGTTTTCATAGATTGGCAGGGGCTTGTGTTTGCACCGCAGGTTTTTAAAGGAATGCTCAGAAATGCGTAATTGTCACAAAGATAGGTTTGGGAAGTACCCAGGCGCAGAGAGGAGGAGGCAGGGTTCCAGGTGAACAAGATTTTAATTATAAACTCAAAAACTAAAAACCACTCGAAAAGGGGAAACATCAAAGCTATGGAACAGCACAGGAGGAAGGGAAAGACGGGACTTAAATAGACACAGAACAGACGAGACACAGGTGGAAACAATCAGGACAGATGGGGACCAAGAGTAAAACTCGAAACCATTATACAAAACAGGAAACCTTTCAAAATAAAACAAGACACAGAACTTAAATAGAACCAAAAACAAAAGCAAAGAACTCAAACAGTAACAGTAAAGGGATCAAAATACAGCTTAGGGTTGTTAGTGAGGAATGAACATTATAATACACTTAAAAGCTAAAAAAAGTTGATTTTGCCTGATATATGCCCTTTAACTTATCCCATCTGGACTTGATTGGTTTGAAATCTCAGTCAGTAATAATGATGAGTAGAATACATTATGCTTGTGTGAAGATATGACTCATAACAAGCCTATTATTTCAAGATCAATATTAAAACAGGTACTGTTACTCGTTTCAACAGGTACCTTTACTCTTTAAATCTCAATGAATCAATTACCTGTGATGCAGATGGATAAAAGTTTCAATTTGACCTGCGTAGCATTAACTAGACTAGGGGTCGGCAACCCAAAATGTTATAAAAAGCTATATTGGACCAAAAAAAACAAAAAACAAATGTGTCTGGAGCCGCAAAATGTTAAAAGCCTTATATAAGCCTTAAAATGAAGGCAACGCATGCGATATGTATCTATACTAGCTATATTAGCCTACTACCAAAATGACTAAGTTGGCTACAAATACATAATGAGCATTCATGATTAAATGTTTATTTGCCCTGCAGTGCATTCTGCGGAGAACGACAGGCTACGTGGCTGCTCTGTTGTACAAGTTTACCTTCATTACAATATTAATGAATTATGTTTCATTGCTTTGATTGAATTAAAGAAATGCAATAAAGAAATCCAATTTTTGATGTCATTTTTAGTTTGAGGATTCGAAAAAACAAACACAAAATGGAACGTGCATAATGTGGCTCTTCTCTGGGAACTAAACAGAGTGCAATAAAACGCAGCCTGCGTTTATAAAAATAAAACAGCACCCTTTTGAAAAGGTAAAGTATATAAAATCTAATTAATACAGTTTAAGTTAGATTTCAGTGCAAATGCCAATCAGGTCAGTGCAAGGGTAAGAGGCAGCAGCATCCTCTTCACTTTTGACACGCAACCAACGCAGCTATCCTCAGACCTGAGCAACAAAACCCAATAATATCCCTAAGTGTCATTCCAATATATAGTGACAAAAATCAGAAATCACTCTATGAAAGCAGTTACTTTGTTACTGAATGTGTGCCTATGACAGGATTGTGTTCTTAACCAATTAATGTGACTTCTGTTTTCGGACATCACTGGTCAGCTTCTCAACATCGATCGATATCTGCTTGTTGAATCCTCTGTTCTCCTCAGTAATTTTTCTTTTTTCCTCTTGGGATCCATGGCCCATTTTTTTTACAACAGCCACCTGCCTAGCATCCCGCCCTGCTGATAGAAACGTGTGTCGCAGGCTATAATGCAAGTCTTCGCTAACAGAAATGTTGAAATGTAATATTTATTCTACACAATTTTACAGCCTTTGTAAACGTTAAGAATGTTTGTGTCATGTTTGTCCTCCTACAGATATTAAAACAAAAAAGATTTTTCTCTCCCCCACATTTTTTCATTTTCAAACTTTTTTGAAATTGCTCCAGGCAGCCACTAGGGCAGCGCTAAAGAGCCACATGTGGCTCTAGAACTAGACTATCCATCCATTCATCCATCTTCCTCTGCAGCAGTCTAAGCAAGGATGCCCATAATTCCCTCACCCAGGCCACTTCCTCCAGCTCCTCTGGGGGGAACCCGGGATGTTCCTGGGCCAGCCGAGAGACGTAATCTCTCCAACGTGACCTGAGTCTTCCCCGGGGCCTCCGCCCAGTGGGACATGCCCGGACCATCTCCACAGGAAGGCGTCCGGACTAGATGCCAGAGCCACTTCAACTGGCTCCTCTCGATGTCAAGGATAAGGGGTTCTACTCCGAGCTCTATGCGGGTGACCGAGCTTCTCACCCTATCTCTAAGGGAGCGCCCAGCCCCCCTACAGAGAAAGCTCATTTCAGCTGCTTGTAAATGGGACCACTAACTAGACCTTTTTGCCAAAACCCAGTCTTTAACCCTGACTTTACTTTAAAAAAAGGAAACAAACAAACTGTGCCTGATGCCTTTAATTTTTCAAGTAACCTGCCTGCCCTTTGCATCAGTTTTGGCATAAAGATAAAAACTTACTGGTACTTCCCCTGGCAGTGCCTGAACTGTACCGCCTCCCCTCTCACGTCCACATTCATCATCAGCCCCAGCCACCTGCGCTGCTCCCTGTTCTGCTGTACCCCACCTGTACCCAACACACCTCCTGTTTCCTCCCATCTCTTGCACTTTTCCCATCGTCTGCCCCTACCTGACTTGTAAACACACTCGTTGACACAAACACACTTATCCAACAAACGCACACACAGAGTGAAGCGGCAGGTTCTCCCTAATGACGTCCTCTGAGTATAATTAGTCTGGCCAATTAACAGCAGTAACGAGGCTTGCATTCATTATGTCAAATTACACTGTGCTGACAAAGTGTCAGCTCAGCTACACTCACCTGCTGAGGGTGTCTGTGTGTGTGTGTGTTTGTTCTTGTGTGCTAGTTTATTAAATCCTACTTCATCATCTTGGAGAAGAATATCGCCCTCTCTACCCGTTTAACACACACACACTCATACACACACGCACGCACGCATGCACGCGCACACACACACAAATGCATTCAATTACTACACTTGCAGAAGATCTATTATTCTGCTGCTTGTTGTCGTGGTGATGCTCTGGTGGCCAGGAATAAGACCTTTGGAGCCACTGGATCAGTACATAGCATTATTAAATCATGGATATTGACTTTCTGTGCACTTGTGTGTATGTGCATGTGGTCTTATTAAAAGCTATATATTATGCTGAGTTGGAAGGGATGAAATCTGTGCAGCCAGAGATTTTGCATGCACTTATTTGCATAATACTGGTGAATGTAAGAGAAGGGCACACACAGGAGAAACTGGAGCTGGTTTCATCTTAATTAACATCTCAGGCTTCTTGAGTTAAAACGTCTCTACAGGCGACAACAACAGCACACAAAGACAGACTCTGGTGCAAAGCGCTCTGTACAAAAATGCACCAAAGCCCCTTCACTACCAGGAAAACACTTTTGTTCAGTTAACATCTGATTATTCATCTATAAACATGCAATCCAGAAGTGACCTAAAATGCAGTCAGGGCCTTGTGTGGTCAGAGATTTCATTTATTTGCTTTTACTTTCAAATGTTGTTCTTTATAAAAGTATAATTAAATAAATCTCAAGATGACGTAATGGACAAAAACAACTCATCTGTTCTAAAAGAATGGCTTTTTGTCTAAACACGTTTATTTACCAAATAGATGCTGTCAGTTTTGGCTCCAATATTTCAGAGACTCAAGGCACAAACAAGGAAAAAAAAACTTGCATGAACCCAAATGAACCCAAATAATATTTTAACCAACATGCTGGATTTAATATAGCGGCTGGACAGCTCAGTTGGTTAAGTGCAGAACTGGCACATGGGAAATCAAGGTTCCCAGTGGGTGGATGAGCCTCATCCATTGTGGGTCCTTGGGAAAGACCCTTCATGCTACTGCCTAACTATGTAGCCACGAGGGGCCCCAAGGCTGGGTCTTCCTGTGCCAAGCTTAGATAAAACACAGGGTTGTGTCAGGAAGGACATCCGGCATAGAAATCTCTGTCAAACTGCCTGTGCAAATCAGTGAAAGCTGTTTCATTGAGGCAACCCCTGAAGGGATGTGCCGAAAGGTGAAGAATATGTTGGATTAGAATGCTGCAGAAAAATGCTTTTTTTGTTTACCTTAAAGGGGAGTAATGATTCATTTTGAACGATGCGATCCGATCTGATTCACTGACGTCAAATCAATCTAGGACATCTTAAGCCAAAAATTAAACCAGTGTGGCTCAGAGAGAAATACCTGCGGAACAGTACAGATGAAGTTTTCCAGATTCCTTGTATTTCTTAGAAGACAATCATGTGAATTGCCAAAATCCAGTCTTTAGCCCTGACTTTACTTTAAAAAAGGAAACAAACAAACTGTGCCTGATGCCTTGAATTTTTTAAGTAACCTGCCCGCCATTTGCATCAGTTTTGGCATAAAGATACAAACTTACCGGTACTTCCCCTGGCAGTACCTGAACTGATTCAATATGTGTAGATACAAAAAATGTAAACAAGAATTATTGGCCAATCCATTCACATTTTAGTTTCATAAAGTACAACCCACTGTTGTTTTTCCACAACAAAGGGAACATTATTAGAACATTCTACCACACTGTATGGTCACATGTCTTTGCAAAATTCAAGGTATTCCCTCACATTGGACTGGAATGATGGACTGATTATTTTTGGCATCATCACAAGTATGTTGTTGCTGTGATGCAACAACATACTTGATACATTATAGCAAAATAAGCCTACAGTGCCACAATCTAAATGGTATTTTCCATGATCGATCGGATTATTGATTATCATCTCATTTGAAATGATATCTTTAATGGTATAGGCTGATCGATTCGATTCTGCCTCAGACAGATCAAGCTGGTTGGATTGTAGCAATAGAAATTGATTATTCAATTGTGTGTTACTCCCCTATTACTTTTTGATTACCTTCAGTTAAGTAAAACCTTTGTTTATTGTTCAGATTAAAGGGAAACTGTCCTTAGCTCAGTTTCTTGTGCACAATAATCAAAAAAGTGTTTGTTGTTTTTTGTGATTTATACTGAAATTTTTTACCAAAAAACTCATTATTTCTAAGTAAAGCACATTTACTAAGTAAATAATAAAGATGTAAAAATGGTTATTTAGCCATTTGTGAGAACAGATGAACATAATGTAACACTCAAAAATAATTTTATTTAGAAATTTGTGGACTAGGCTGTAGTAATCCACAACGATTCCACAGTAAGGAAACAGTCAGTGTAAGCAGATTCAAACAAAGCTTTTTAAGTTTATATATTTATATATATACATGTATGTATATATATATATATATGTTTTTTTCTTTGTGTTTGTTATTTTTTTTAATAGTAGTCTAGATCAAAAAGACAACCAACACTGCAAAAACTGAATCATAAGACAGTAAAAAGACCCTTGTTGTTGTAGAAACAAAATTTGATCAAGAAAGATCAATTTTTGGCAAGGGGTTTGTTTTGCAGTGTATAATATGCTTTTGTGTTTATATTATTTTTATGAAATGCTGTTAACCCTGCAAGGAAATCTTTAAAAAAAAATCCACTGTTGACCTTTACATTTTGGCACTTTAAAAAATTATTTTATTTTCCTGCAGATGAAGGTCAATAAAGTTATAATAAACAAGTCTTTGTCCAATGATAGGTAAAACAAATGCTATTTCACTGCAACAGATCTGCTCTCTTCTCTGATTCAAGTTTGAGTTCTCAGCGGACTTCTGCTTCCTTTTTCTCTAAGTCCTTAAGAATTCATCCTATATCATATTTTAATCTTGGTGTTTTGCAATGAGGAAAGAGTCTCTATAGGACTCAACTATATGACTTTATTCTCACTGACTGTTCTTCTTTAACTGTGCAGCATTTCTGTGTTTGCCCAGAAACTGCTCATGTTTTATGCTTAGAAGCAGAAGAACACACTTTTTAAATAAGAACCATCGAAAAGAACTTAAAAAATCCATTGGGTGATAAGGGTTGCCTGTAGGGAAATTACACTTTAATCTCAAATGTCATTTGGAGAAAAAAGGATCCTGCAAAACCTGTTAATATCATTCTTCTTCATATCCTTCATATTAGTACATTTTTAACCAGTGTTACATAATAGCAAACAGAGATGCTTGTTTTCCTTCTTGCTTTTTTACATAAATATATATATAGATTTATGTAAAATATATTTGTGTGAGTGTTTAATACTCTGAGCAGATATACTCAGTTGTGATCCTGACACATTAAAATATAGAGCCTTGCATGTGGCAGCAAATACATTTAAACACAGAGCTGATTCACAGGAAGGACAAGGACGTAAGAAGTCCTCTGAAAGGCAATTAGCATGTGAAGGGACGCAGGCGTGCACACAGAGGCCCTGACAAATGCACGCACACACATGTATGCACACCCAAACACTCAAGAGGCAGAGTTGGCCTGCTCTCTTGATGTGCAATTAACTAACTTAAGACACCTCATCAGCATGTGAACAAAAAGGAAAAAAAAAATCCACTCCACTTGGACATCCACACACAAGCACACACACATCCTCACAGCTTTGCATATGCAGCGTTCATCGCAGCATTGACATGCAGCGTGAGAGGGAGAATCTGTTCCCACTGCAAGGCTCTCAGCATTGCTGGCTTTCAAATACACACACGATAAACTCATATGAGGTATCAAAGAGCAGATGATTTGCCAGGAGCCTGGCTAAGTTAAGTAATCAGGCTCGGGTGTTTAATCACTAACGAGAACCTGATGATCCTCTTAATTAACACATCACTAATTGGAGATGGTTGGCAAATCTCAGCACTCAGGCCTGTCAGCTATTTGAAAAATCACACAGCCAAAGACTGCGGGCAGAGATCATCTGGCGCTGGAGCATATTTATTTATCTGTTTATTTATGTATTTAAACCTGGAAATAATTTGAATTCGATTAGGGCCTAAAGTATACCTGAGCCATATAAGTATGAATTATAACCTTCTCATTTAGGGTACAGTGGACTCTAATCTTCTGATAATTAATATTGGAAATAAAATGTAACACTGCAGCTGCCTCCTAAATGAGCCACGCATCCTTTCTCTTTTGTCCCATTTATTTTTCTGGTTTGCGTATCAGTGGCATCTGAATTCTGCTGTCTTTTATGTCTTTGGAGGCCATATTTTACAAACAGATTTAATACAACAAATATGAAAATGACACTGGATCACAGCTGCAACACCACAAAAAAACACTTTCATTTATTGTAACTACTGGAATTTAAATTGTTAAACATTTAATAAAGAAAGACACAAATGTGTTATAGCACAAAGGTTGAGCCTCCAAAATGTGGTTGCTGGTTTGAGTCTTGCCTTCTTGCTTTTTCTGTCTTTCTCTTGAGAATGCATACCTGGAAACTTTACTGCCAAGGCGACCCAACGCGTGATGAAATTTGGATGCATTATGTAAAAAGAGACCACAACAAAACACAAACAACAGACTTTTTAGATTATGTGTAATCTTGAAAGATGTTTGGGGTTTTTGTAAACTCCAGAGTTGTAATCGCAAATATTCTTCAAGTCCCACTGCAATCATCTTTTGATTTATTGGTCTTTTAATTCTGATTATGGTGTTTTTAGCCAAACTAAATAAAATCCTTTGTTGTTTTCTAGTACATTGTTTCTGCAGACTAGTCACTTATTGGGAATTCACTTCTGAGTTGGGGGCGGAACTGTTGGCACACCCCTCACACCCCCAAGCTAACATTAGCAGTGTAACAAAAATGGCGAGCAATGTTGGAGCTTTCCAGCAGTTAGACTGATGTCAGTGTTAACAAAGAAAAAAAAGACATACATGGATGTGAAAGTGGATGCACCAGAATGGAGAGGAGCAGGGGGCTTGTGGCCTGCCCAGCGTATTTTTCACATCACAGCTACAAACTTTTTCCAATGGCAGTTTTTTTGTCTGCTCTTGATTCCCAACAATTTAAAAAAAGAATTACTCAAAAATGCCATTTTAAGCTTAGTTTTCTTTATGTATGTCCTCTATCAACAGAGAAATTCCACAAAAACATAAAAATAAACCAAAACCACAAATTTCATTGGAGAGCCTCAGTACTTATCTTCACAAACACTGTTGCTTATTTCTATTTCCAAAGCATGACTGATTTAGGTTATGCGGAAAAAAAAGCTTTCGAGTTTAATCATATCCAAAAGCAAGATTGATATTTTCTTTTAAAATAAAGCTTTACTCGTGTATTTCACTGAAGTAGGAACTACGCTGATATCAGACTCGGATGTAATGCAGAAACTATTCGGACTCAGCGGGCTCCTCTGCCAAGTGACAAGCAGAGAGAGCTTTCAATCTTTTGTTCAACACGGGCTCTCATGTTTGGTAGACACCATAAAGGAACACAGTAGTCATAATTCACGAGTTACAATGAAAGCATAAACATTTGCAGAACAGACTGCGTGAGGAGCTCATAGGATTCTGACATCTGTGAGCTGGTTGTGTAAAACAAAACAAGGATGAAGTAATTCATTTCAGCTGATCAGCGTGTTCCTGGTAAAGCAGAAGTTTGGAGAAGTTTTATAAGGCAGAAAAGCAGATAGGATAGAGGATTGGATGTTTGTTTTTTAATGAAGATTACTGTTCAAACCAGTGAAAGGCAACTAAGCTGAGCACCACTGCAACCAAACCGATTAAGTTCTTGGCATCTATTTAGAAGGATTAGGAGACAATGTTATTGTATTTATAATTGTTCTACAACGAGCATCTTAAGATAAATTAGAATTATTTTATGCAAAGCATTATTTAAAAGCTGTATGAGTGTTTGTAAGCGTAAGATCATATCGAGGGGACACATTTTAATAGATTTTTTTAATGTAAACATCAACAATTCAGTTCCAGAATGAGTTTCTGCTTATAGACTGCAAATGAGAGAAAGACAAAGGTTTAAAAAAGCGGAGGGATTTCGCAGGATAATTAGAGAGAAAATGAACACACCTCCTGTTGGTGAAAGCATGAAGAAAAGATTGAGAACTGAGAGGATAAACGGGAAACAGATGCTACCTTTTTAGCCTCCCGAACAAGTGGATCAACTCTACTGCTTCTCAATTGCCATGAATATGTATTATATGTGGTTATTCATTCCCTGCCATTGTTTTACTTCAAACGATGTCCCGGCAGAAGTATACCGAGAGCAGACAAAGGAAAAAAAGGAGCAAATAAAAACGTAATGAAACACAAAAAAGGAAAGAGCTGTTCTTTTCTGTGCAGCCTCTTTTGTGGCATTAGAGGAATCTTCACAGATGACTCGCTTTCATGCCATCCAATAATGCCATCTTTCGGTGAAACGGCTGTCATTAACATTCATTTGAATAATCTAATTATTCCACAGCCTTAAAATGTGCTGCAGAGAAAGCAGGAACATATGTCTGGAATGTTTTTGTCATCACTCTCTTAATACAGTGCTGTGTGAGGAGAAATGTGGAACCAAAATCTCCTGTGAACAGAAGGCTTTTTCCAAGTTAAATAGGAGGTTTGTTTTAGTTTCTTACTCTGTCATTTCGCATTTCGACTTTGGCTGAAGTTCACATGGGGTGTGGTGGTAAGCACTGTCACAAAAAACGTATAGTCTGGCTCAGGCTTTTCTGTCTGTTTGAGTTTTATTTAAGTAAACTTCGAACAAAAAAAAAATCTTTCTTTGTTGTAACAATGCTCCTTGGCAACAAATCTCATTTTCTTGGAAAACTTGTTTATTTGGGAGGAACACATGTTTGTGGAATGAGAAGCAGAGCTAAATTTGTAAGTTGCGCCTACAGAAATTTGCCAAACCTTCTTAGCCAATGCTAAACAGCTGATGTTAGTGTCGCTACTAAGTTGTGTAGAGTGTCTGATGACCACAATTGGCAGTATTTGTAATCATGGGCCCTGCTTTAGTGGTTAGTAAGTTACAAGAGCTGGTACAACAGCCTTGACAGAGCCAAAAAAGCTTGTTTTACATAATCCAAATTGCAGTATTGCATGGAGGGAACACTAGTACAATACTAGTTTAAACTAAAGGCTAATTGGCATATGATGGAGATGCCAGAGATAAGCTGCAAAGTGGAGATCTGAAAAAAGTTTTCAACAACTGTGTATCTATGTAACCCATAACAGACTGCATTCAGCTAATCTCTGGTCTTAAATGGCTTCCAGGATGATTGCCTTAACTACCCTTTACTATCAGGCCTCTCTGTGTTGATGTTTGCAACACCGACATGTGAGGTAATTCTATGTTCAGTTATGGGTTCAGCTTCTGCCAGCTGGACATGGATCATGTCATAGTTTAATCTGGTCATTGCTGGACTCACAGATCAATATTCTCTGGTGGAGGTGTTATCATGGTATGGCATCTCCCTTTTTCAAAAATAAAAATTGTCATTGTTGGAGATCTCTATGCAGGGAGTCACTGGGATAACGTTCAATCCCAAATCTCTAGATTGTGACCAAACTTTATTCTTCAAAGACGACAACTCTCACCTTCAAAGGGTGGGGTTTGTCAGAAACTACCTCCAGAATTTGAGATTAGAGTGGATGGACTGTCCTGGCATCACTTTTAACCTCAATCCCATTCATGGTTGGATCAGCTTGGGTCTGCTATTATTTCCACAATGACCACACAGACATCAAGGCTGGCTTGTGACAATTTGTTGCTGTTTCACAGCACTGTGAGACCAGGTGTGTTAGCTGCATTTAGGGAGGTGTACCACACGTTACTGTCGCTGTTGTGTTGCGTATGGTTTGTGTTCAAGTTATAATTGGTAGTTATAACATTTTGATTTTATTGGAGCTCCATTTTGTGCATATAGGGGCGTGCTTTTTGTCAGCTGAGCGGTGTAAACTCCAGTCAGTGGCCCAATTCAATTCAGGCAAAATCTTTTACATCAGGGGGAAAAAAAATCCACTAAGGAGTATCTGCCACATTGCTTAACCAGCTGTCTTACTTCCCAAACAGAGCTAAGCTGCTAAAACTTCCACAAGAAATTGTGTTTTATATCTAACTTTTTTTTGTTTGTTTTTTTGGCTGCATGGTGGCGCAGTGGTTAGCGCTCTTGCCGCTCTTGCCTCACAGCAAGAAGACCTCCAGTTCAAGTCCTGGCTGGGGGACGTGAAAAACTACATCAATGGGGGATCTTTCTGTGTGGAGTTTGCAAGTTCTCCCGTGCATGTGTGGGTTCTCTCCTGGGTCTCTGGCTTCCTCCCACCGTCCAAAAACGTGCTTCATAGGTAAATTGGCAACTCTAAATTGTCCGTGAGTGTGAGAGTGAATGGGTGTGTGGACACTCTACCCTGTGACAGACTGGCGACCTGTCCAGGGTGTCCCCTCCCCACAAGTGGCCGGGATAGGCTCCGGCAGCCCCGTGACCCCGACAGGGAAAAAACGGTTAAGAAAATGAATGAATGAATCTAACTTTTTTCTGTTTTATATTTATTTTCCATTATTGTTCTTCTTAAAGTACTCTAATGAGATTTAATGTCTGAAAATATAAAATATCTTTTGAATTGTGATTTAAAAGCTGACAAAATTCATATTTAAGCCTCATTGAGTGTGAAGGAAAAGTAATTTTGTAGCAGGTGATTTTTGTCCAAGAAGGGACTTCTATTCCCATCGTGAACAAAAGAAACAGACACACAGTGCAGATATTCACAGACATTATATTACAGGGAGCTATCACCAGGGGGAATGCAGAACAAGGGGCTAATTAGTGATGATGATAAGTTAATGTAGTCGGGGACCCAAGGTAATAGTCCACACTTTTTTCACTACATTCCATGTAGTTTTTTTTTCTTTTTTATATGTCTAATGCCCCTCATTTTCATGTTAAAACTGGGTGTCAAATGTTCAGTTTTTAGAGCATTTATCCTGTTTTTTCTTTTCTCCACTGAAACACTTGCATAGACACATTTTGGAAGTGTTTTTAGTTTCTGGAGTGTTTTTTAAACAGGTGAGAGTTTAAAGCCACAGAAGTGGGAAATCACATTATTTTCTGCTTTGACAATGCTAAAGCATACTGACATATGTGTGTGTATCAGTGACGTGCGGTGAGGTTAATGGCTGGTGAGGCACTGACGTCATCAGTCAGATTTACAAACATAGGAACCATACTGAGTAACTTATTCACCATTTGATTGACAACAGTTAACGTGTTTTGTTTAAAATATCATTTCAACATGTGTTTTTTTCATATACAAACTGCAGCATAGAAAAAAGCACAAGCGTCATTATCGTCTTACCTTTACTTGTAAATAAAGTCCATATGCCGCTCCTTCTGAAGAAAATGACTTGCCGCTTGCTATCACTTGTTCCATTATTTTTTTTTCTTCATAATCTCAGGGCTCACCGGCGCCCCCTAACATGAGGCACGATAATGTCGGGCCTCACCCAGCGGCTTTTTTGCCGGCGTTTAGCGCTCAGCACAAGAAACACGTCCCTCACATACAGTTATTTATAAAAACACTGTACATCATATACAGCTGTTAAATTATGTAAACTCAGCTGATATAGTACAAGTGATTGAACCGACATACAGAGAGACAGCAGTACCGTCTGACTGCATAGGTATTGCGCAATCCAAGCTGAGGCTCAGCGGGCTGGTGCCTCATCGCACGTCACTTAGTATCTGAACGGCAGATGCGGAAATTCAGCAATTTTGAAATGGAAAAACACCAAAAAATGGTACATTTAAATGGAAAATGACTGCAAAGCACAAATTACTGATTAAATATAATAATTGAATTTATTTTTTCTCTTTTCTTCCCATAATGACAGGTGAGGCACAGCCTCACCTGCCTCTCCTGACTGCACGTCACTGGTGTGTATGTGTGTGTGTGTTTAGGTGTGTGTTTGCAAGAGAAACCTAGTGAGATTTTCCTAAGCTAAATGATTGCTAGCAGGTGAACCTGTTGCTGACAGATGGTGTTTGTGTGAGAAGCTTGTTGCCTGCAGAGTCTCACACCAGGAAAACACTCATGCTAACACAGACATGAACACAAACACACAGGTACAGTGCTTCTACATACATGGAGCGGTGAACAGACTCACAAATCTTCAAAACAGATTTTTTTATACTGTTTTCATGTCACAATGAGGGGCATTGAGAAAGGGTAGGTTTTTTGTGAGTCAGTATCTGCCAATGCAAATTTCCTAAATTATTTCCATTAAATTATGTAAGAAGTGATGCTGCGTTGATTTTATTTGGACTGTAAACAAAAAAAAGTCAAATGCTAACACAATTCAAGATGCTAACTCACAGTTAAAACACATTTGACATGTTTGTTGACAAACAATCACTTGACATTTTTCATTATAAATTATTCTTTTAATGTAGATACTTGGAATTCAATTTAAACAACTTGCTTAATTTGATTTAAAGCCTTAACTTCCAATTCAATTACTACTTTGCTGCCACAAACTGTAAAACATAAGAAAAAAATAAATTTAGAGCATAGATTACACAATATTCTTGGACACATATTTTAGCTTTTCTGCTAAACACAAGATTTTTTTTTTAGTTTTTTATTTAGGGTTTTGAAATTTGAGCAGCTTAAATGTGTCTTGTTACTCAGTTCTCTGTCTTTCTTTGCAGACAATCCTTGTGTCATGTTTTCTTTAAAAGTTAATTATGTTTCATTGTTGCTAAAGCTAACAGATAAAGCTACAGATTTCCTGTGTTGATTTTACTTATAATCAGGAAAGACACCTTCACAGAGTAACATATCTCACTAAAGAAAAAAATCTAAGTCTGAGGCAAAAAGGCATTGTATGAAATAAATAAATAATTTTTAGGCAAAATTATAAATTACTTCAGTAAACTTTTAAATACACATCTAAAGACCCACTCCAATGAAAACTGTGGTGTTGTTTGTGGTTTTAACTTGTTCTTGAGCATTTTTCTGATAATGGAGAATATACTGTATATATAAATAAAATTCACATTAAATTTGAATTTCTTAGTATTTCTTTATTCAAATTATTGGGATTTAGGAGCAGACAAAAATGTAATTGGAAAAGCTTGTATCAGTGATGTAGGTGCTACAGTCAGCGGGCTACCAGCTCTCTGCTCCGCTCCATCGTGATACATCCACTTGCAGACAACTAGATCCATTTATGTCTTTATTTTCCTCATCTAAGCTAGCATCTGGCTCAAAGCTGGATGGCTGCGTTGCTCCAGTACTGCTCTGAATTTTTGTTGCACCAATAATAGGTAAGGGTAAGGGTGTGAGGAGCTGTTCGCTACCAGGAGAGTCTAAAGAGATGGATGATGGGAAGTGGAGGTGGGCTCACTCTGCACCAACAGTCCCACCCACAACTCAGAGGTGTATTCATAACAAACTCAGAATCATTATTAAAAGACGACTGGAAACACTTAAAATAGCTCAAAAGACGATTGGAGCGGGACTTTAAAAGAGATGTAAAAAACGAAATCATTGAAAGAAGACTGAAACTTTCATTGATAGTTTTTGGTGGGATCCATTTTCTCCTTCAACGGGCCGACCGCTTACGGAAAAGACAGCAGCCATTTTGTGCCACCGAGATCAGATTAGTAGTCTGATGGGGGCCCCTCCCATGAGCAGGACTGCTGGAGCGTGGCGACTGTGAAGGAGTTGCTATTAGAGCTAATGACAAACTAAACAGCCTTAAAATCAGGCCTGTTGTGTGTAATGAGACTTTAAGTGTGGTGACAAGAGGAAGGAAGAGCACAACACAGACAAGTAGACAATGAGCAACAGCTATGATGCCTCTTTGGAAACATCAGAGGGAAATACACACACAAAACAAATATAAGGAACAAAAACGTCAGGAGGTGTCTCTGAGGGGTCAGACAGCAACAGACAGAAGACAGAGGAGAGAGATGCAGTGAGGGGAGCTGGAGAGCTTCTGTAATTAGTCAGTTAATTACATCTGGATGGTGATCTGCTCGGGGGGGATGGATGTTGTTTGAGCTTTCTGTGTGAGTCACCGTGTGTGAGTGTGTGTCTATCCTCGACAGTTGTGTACACTCCAGAAAGCGTTTACTGAAATGGGAGCTAATTCTCGCTGTCTGAGGCCATTACGGTATTAATTTAATTTGGGTTAGCTGTCGCTAGCTCATTAACACATCTAATTAATTCATTGACATCAGAATTAAGTTGTTTCACTGAAAGTGACACCTCTCTCTCCCTCAAAGAGAGAGTGGGAGGAGAGGCAACGACAGATTGAATGAGAAGCAGCAGCAGCAAGGAGACTGAGAAGAGTGATGATAGATTGATTCTCTTATCTTGCAAGAAAATTGCTATTAATACATTTTGTCAGCTGTGGCGGGGAGTACCAATCTGTTTTGTAGGGAATGTGGAGGAGGAATGGCAGGTAAGGGGGCAGATAAGGGTTGTTCAGGAAAACAAGATAACTGACTCTTTAATGTTTTATCACAGTCATGCAAGGAGTACAGAAATTTGGAAGATACCAGAGACGCCACAGAGCAACAGGATGACAACATCGTGATCACATATGATGGTTATAAAGAAACAGAATTAGCCCTAGTCTGGGAAACGCATCCTACACATTGTTTTACTTAAATGAAACAGTTTATATTCTATCAGTCCTGACTGGCTAAGTGTGTATCAGACTTGAGCGCAGCATTTATATGGCCCCACTGACCCAGAGTTTCTTGTGACAATTGAGCCTCCATACTCATGTCTTATTTTGAATATTAGGAAAATTGATGAGTGTCATTGTTATGCTATGTACACTGGGCGCGCAGGGTCATACAGTTCAAACATCCTGACTTTAGAAACTCAGAATACTTATTCTTGCTTTTGAGACCACTTTTGCACTGACAAGAAAAAAGAGCACAACAAATAAAACCTTTTGTATTGACAGTGTTGATAAAAGTTAAAAATATCAAGTATTTTTCATCTTGTTTGCAATACTTTGGACCGAGAGTTTGTCTTGAAAATGTTCCAGCGATGTTTGCGTGACAGATTTGTTCACTTCTGAAGGGTTAAAGGACAGATACCATGCAAAATCATTTTTTGAGCTTTTGATTGCATCATAATGTTCACTCCTCACTATAAAGAAACCTCAAAGAGGTATCTTGATCCGTTCACGTTTTTCTGAGTATCCCTCCAAAAACCTGCGCTCTGAGCACCAGCCCCTCCCAACCTATGAAAATGAGCGGGTTCACCCGAGCTGACGTAGATAAGTGGGAAAAAGGCCCTTCCAGGAGGAGCTCTGCAGACCTAGTGGTGTTTGTCAAAAACTCTTTCCTTTGCACAATATGCACATCCATCTTAGGAAAATTTTAGATATTGTTCGTTTTCATGGGCGAGACGCAGACATGCTGCTGAGGCCGATTCCAGGTTAATGTTATGAAATGGGCGCCACCCACACGGCGCGAGAACCGGTACCTCAGAGATCCTGGGTTTAGTATGTGATTTCTTGAGGTGATAAAACAACTATAACTGCAGCAATGGACAAATTAAACAAACAAACAAAAAAAACATGGTTGCTTCTCAGTACCAAAATCCTTTCCACACAGTTTTTCTGCTTAGAGAAACTAAATTGTCAGATCTGTTGCACAGCTTCTACTCCCATCATGCTTTATCTTGATCGGCTCTAAAGCACTCACCGTAGTACTGTCTAATAATTGCTGTACAAAACTTTACTGTTGGAAATTTGTACAGGTACAGGCATAATTAGGTAGAAGCAAGGACAATATGGCACAGGCCTACCTCATGACACCGGCCAAGTTAATTAGAACTGAGACAGGATTATTGTGCTAAAAACAACAGGGGGGGTGTTGTTAGAGGTGGGACACCTTTAGAAGTGGTACACAGTGAGAACCTGGCTAGATTTTAGGATTATTTGGATGTAACTCGCAGCAGGTTTCTTGTTAGAGGGGGGTGAATCACAGTCTGTCTCTGTGGTAAATTTGATTAAGGCTGGCGAAAGGAGGTGGTCCAACAGTGAGCAGGTGCCCCTCACAGCTGAGTCAGGTTCAACCTGTGGTCTCTCTCTCTTTCTCTCATTCATTTCTTTTGGACATTTGACTTTCTGCTCTTTGTTCCTCTACACCTTTCTGTGTGATTTCTGACTTTTTTTTCAACATTTGCCACTTCATTTACATTTTTTTAACTTTTAATCAATCTTAGGCCTTAAAGATTTGTGCTAGTGAGAACACATCGTCCTGTGCTCCGTGACTTTCAACCAACCTTTACAAACATCTCCTGCTTCCTTCAATCCACTGTTGGGAGGCAGTTTGGTCTGGTTTCTATGTGTTTCAATTCACCCCTTAACTTTTTTCCTTTTACAACCCCCCTGTTTTAATCTAAATAAACTCAATTTCAAGTCTCACTTGTGCTTATCCTGATTTGACCAAACCTACCAATTTCATAGTGCCTGCTTGGAAATTATTGCATCATAATGTAAAATATAATGATAGGAATGTTGAGCTATGACAATTGTGATGCTTAATTTTTTAACTGTGACAGTTTGTCTTTTAATCTATCATTTATGAACTCTAACCAAATAAAAAAGGGGAAAAAAAAAATAAGGAAAAAATCTGGAAAACTCTAAAGTAGAGTTTAGGGTAGACAACAAAGAACTGAGTGTTTGGGCTGAACTGTGACAAACATTGGTGTGGAACCTTAAATGTTCTTACATTTACAAAATTCCCTTTAAAGCTTGTACAAATGAGAAAATATGTTCAAGTGTGCTAACATTGCTTATCCAGTCATGTCTGCAAGCTGTTTGAGGAGCCCCAAAACTTGTACCTGCATTGTAGGGAAGAAAGCATGGTTGTTTGCCTTTAGCATCAATGTTCTAGATGTCACACACCCTAAACTTTACAAAAAAGCTTAGTTTAAACTGCTGTTTTCTTTTTTTTTTTTAATCATTTAGAGTTTTTTGTAAAAATTAAGTGAGCCAAATATGATTCGTCTTCTTTTAAAGGAGAAAGTGCATATCAAGTGTTTGTTCTCATAGATTCTAACATATTGTTTGTGTTATACATGTAAAATGTGTTTTTTCACGCAAACTCTTTGTCAATCAAAAAAACTGATAAGCTGATTAATGAATTTTTCCTAATGAAACATGATTTTGTACATATAATTAACTTTTGATACTTGACCAAATTTTTCTATGAAAACTCCTGAAAGTATTTTGTCTATTTTACTGATACAGTATTATTTTTTTAATCATATAAATGACTTTTATAAGTAACATAATCTGAATATATTTTGGATACTTTATTGCCATGTTGATTTCTAAAAGTTGTTTTTTACAAAATAATTTAAGTAATTCATCTTTGTCATGTGCTTTCTAGGAACCGGATATTGATAAATCATGTAATAAAATGGTTACAGTAGAACAGGGTTGGGATTATATAAGTTCGCTTCCTTCCACTCCCTTTCAAGCAATAATTAATTTTATGTCTAATCATGCTAAGTTTGATCAGTTATTCTACGAATGTATAACTGATGATTGTATTGCTGTTGTGTATTATTCCCATTTGATTGCTTGAAATAAACCATTTCAAATCAAATCAAATCAATTATTGTGCTTCTCATACAAAAAGATGCGTGACAGGCATGTTTAGCATCAAAGCTAACACCCCACCTTCACTCAGAGCCACCAAATGTTATTTCAGCCTGATTTAAATCTGTAACAAAAATGTAAATATAAATGTTATTCATTAACACTCAACACATGTAAATCCTGAAACATCATTGTTACATTCAAAATCAAAGTGGAGAATCTAATGTAAACATGAATATTGAATCTAAATGAATATTTAAATGATAAACCTAGATCAGTCGTCTGCAACCTCTGATGCTAAAAGTCATTTGGGTTTCTTACTGACCAAAACACAGTGAGAGCTGTTCACTATTTAGAGAATCACACTGTGTTTTTGTGGCCATTAGGCCATTCATTTATAAAATGTAGCCTTTAAATATTTGCAATACATTGTGGTTGAATCAGAAGTGTTATATTTTTCAGTATACAGTATGATAATTTAGATTTATTTTATTCTGACAGGAGCACATACAAGTTCCATTCAAAATAAAAAAGACTGTGTCAAAAAGATCCTCCAGATGCAGCAGATTTACTTGCAGTTATCATAATAATGCAACTTGAGAACTTTGCTTCTAAACAAAAACCTACTGTTGTGCAGCAGAAGATAAGAGCGTGTGCTTTAAACTGATTCTAACAATAAACAGTTCTGACATTTTGATATGTTTGCTTTTAGAGATTGATAAAGCACACACTTTAGTGCAATGTCTGGGGTGGTTAAAAAAAGAGGTTATACTTTTACAGCATGACTTATCCCAAAAACAAAAAAAAAAAAAAAAAATTAAACTTAAATGACAAAATATAAGTAACAAAGCCTAGCATTTTTTTCAAACCCAAAGAGCCACGTGTGGCTACAGAGCCTCAGGTTGCCGACCCCTGATCTAAATACTAAATGTAATTGTAATAGTGAAATATTATGTCTAAATGTATATCATGTTCATCATCTAAATCTGCATTTTAAATGTGAATTTTCTTCACATTTAAATGTTAAATCTTAATGTTAAACATAATGATTAATGTACAGTATGTTTATCTGTGTGCAAAAGTCAAATCTTAAATGTAAATACAGTTACAAATCATCAATGTAATATCCATGTATATGTTTATATGTAAATATAAATGTTAACTGTAGTTTTTAAATGCCGATAAACTTTAAAACTGAAGCTCAAAGTTACAGTTTGTGATATGACAGATCAGATGAGTTTTTTTACTCCCAGCACTGCAGCTCAAGTGGTTGATATCCTTTCAATAGACCACAACACTTATCTTGTCAAACTACTCTGATTGCTTTGAGATTGAACTTGAGTTACTGATTACATTTCAATTAGATCCATTTATAAGTAAAGAAAAATTGAAATCCTTCTTTAGGTTGCAGAGTAACTGTAAGTAACAGAGATGCGAAAATGTCCAATTTCCCCACAAAGCCTTGACACCTTAAAAGAAGGCTTGAAAACATTCCTTTTTAATAATGCTTTTTAGCACTTTTGTTGTTGTTGATTGTTTTTGTTTGTTCTTAGTTGTACACTATTGTTATTCCTGTTTTACATTGTAGCGCTTCTAGATTTTTCCTAAAAATGTAAAGCGCATTCTAAATAAATTGCATTATTATTAATTTCAGATGTAGTCTGTTTTGTTCAAAGTGCTTGGAATTTCTTTTTCAGAAGACAATGCCAAACGGCCTTGCTAGCAATACTTTGCTTAATAAAAGAGTTAGCAATGCTTACCATGCAGACAAAATAAGTGGACACGTCACAAGAGGAGGATGCGAACCTGAAACCTTTGCATGATCTTTTTTTTAATCACAAAATAAATGACAGTAACTAAAAATGCAAATTTTCAGTTAAATCAATCATTTTCACACCCACTTCTTGGCCTTAAAGTGTCGCGGTTGTTTGAAGACTACAATTTGGAGAAAAAAAAAGCTACCTTTGTCCTATTGACCTTTTAACATGGAGCTTAAGTTGATATTCTTTTAACTACCGTAACTCTGAAACCCTTCATGCAATTCATGTAACTCCAGTGGATTCTGGAGCAGAAAAAAGCAGTTTTCCGCGGATGTGCAGCACTGTACAGTAGTGAAGTACTTAAATGCTAAAAAACCCAGCAGATTCTGTTGAGGAGAAAGTGCCTATGCATCACATAACCCGCTTTCCTCTGTTTCAGAATTAGCTGTTGATTGCGTGAATGGTCAAAAATCGACGGTATGTCACCTAGCGTGTGTTTGATAGGTGTTGCCGGCAACATGTCCGGTGTTGCTGGGTTAACGGAGCCGGCGGCAGTAACCCTCCAGCACTGCTCTAAACAAATAGTAAAATCGTTACATTTGAATTTAAAACGCAATGAAATTTGAGCTTGTTAAAGTGGAATTCATGGCATAGCAGCTGTAAAATGTAAAATTGTTTGAAATAGAGATGTGAATGTGGTTCAGTATTCTCCCCAATCTTTCTCAGGTTTTTGTGGGTGTCATGGGCTTGTTAGGCCTATCTGCAGCATGTTCAGTTTTCGGTTGAGTCTATTTTCTTCATGTCTTTCTTTCCCAACATCTGGAACAGCTGTGGAGTCTGCAGCATACTGTGAAGCAGGTGGGGTGTGATGTTTGTCAGAACTGCAGATTGAAAGCTCGGTATAATGCGAAGACGTTTCTCAATGGGGATGAGGCTCACTCCACACACTGATGGTAGCATATTGGTTGAAATGACAAAGCAATCTGTTTCTGTGAGAAAACAAAGAGTGTTTGAAGTTGCAATACACCATTAGGATCCACTGTGTGGGTCTCTCAGCTTTTCCCAGGTGACCGAGGAAGAGAAAAGTGATGGACGGGAAGAGAAACCTCACTTTATCGGGGCTGAAGAGTTTCATCACCAGCTGCAGCAATTAACCCCACGTTCCTTCTGGGAACCATTACAGGTTAGAATAGCCTTTAAAATTGCATATGGCTGCAATTAAAGCAGCGAAAGTGATGAAATGATTTTACTCTGATTTTTACTGTATAGATTTTTGGGGAAATAGCTTTTTTTATTGCACCATAAATTGGAATTAGATGAATAAAGGTTTTTTTTCTCCCTTTGTTGGACACGGCTCCTCATTTTTCCTCCATCACTCACTTTATTTCTTTCCCCTGTCCCTCTTTTTTCTTTCATCACTCCTGCGTTCTTTGCTCTTTTGGGGAATGATTTAGTTTTTTCCCCCAGCAGCTTTGAGTCTCCCTTGTAATTTTTTAAGTATTATTTTTTGATTTGTCTTTAGCCATCCTCCTCAATTTCTGTTTGTTTGTCCTTTCATTTTCCTTCCTTTTTTTACTTCTTCTTTTGGCAGATCTTCCTTTACTCACCTTGTTTACTTTTCTCCATGCTTTTCCCTTTTCTCCTGTTTCTTTCACTCCGTCCTGCCTCCCCCCCCCCCCTCCGATTCAAACTCGTCATCCCCCCGTCATCTCCCGGCCCCTGAACAGAAGTAGACGGCATAAGCCTCTGTGTCATCATTGCAGATTAATGTTGTAATAATATTCACAGATGTCATTTCCGAACCCACCATTTGTTTGTTTTTGCTTTCTACCAGCTCTTGGTCTTCCAGCCTCCTTTTCTTTCTTCTGTCAGTAAATCACAGGGCTAATCATGAGCTCGTCACAGACTTCAAAGAGGCCACTTAAGACTTCCTGTCTCATTTCGGTGTTACTCGTTCACACTCACACTTCTTAATCAGGACAATTACTCATGAGAGGAGCTAAATGAGCGAAGGATTTAGTAAAAAGGGGGCAGAACTGTGAGTGCTGATAGAGGAAACAGCAAAAGGGAGGGGAAAGAGCTTCTTGACACATTTATTCATTTGCTTATTATTTTGCTGCTGTACTTGTTTGTTTACTTATGAAGGATAATCCAATTAAAGCACTTAAGAGCAGCTTAACGAGGAGGAGACACAAAAAACACACATCTCTGCAAGGCTTGGGTCTTGGAGAGAGGACAGGTTGTGGTGCGCTCTGTAAAGCCTGCAGCTTCCACCCCTCCCTTGTCTCTACAAGCGGGGCTTCAGGACAGCGTGCCAGGGGCTTGAGGCGCTGAGACCATAACATGCCTCCATGGCTGCCTTATATTGGCTCTGGAACGGGTCAGTCGCCTGCCTTCCTGCATCCCCCTGCAGTGCTTTCCTGTCGTGTGTTGGCTGACTGCATCCCCAGCGCACATATGCCCACTTACACTGTGTTCTCCTCTAATTAGCTTCTCTTGTCTTCACAGACGCACAGGCTTTGTTGAAACATCTTTGCGCCTTCGCTGGCATCTAACGTCGTATTAAAATGGATCCTCCACACATTGTCAAGACGATGCAGGGGGACAGTAATCCTAGATTCGTTTGCTGCATACCGGACTAATAAAGGAAAGAAAAACTCGTGGCTCGTTTTATACCAGACAAGCAGTAATAATCTGGAGGGCAGGGAGTGCAGGTTGCCTTGGCAACCTGAGGGAGGAGAAATGCCTTTTAGCTCATTGCTGGTGCTTTTCACAGAGTCATTTATTAAATCTACATGATCCCTTGTTGTGTTACAGTGAAACTAACACTTCTCTTTGTGTAGTCAGATTTCATTAACTTATCTTTGTGAGCTCTTATTCTGCTGACATGGAAGCAGGGGGAGACGGGAGGAGGGGCGGGGCGGCGAGAGTGACTCTGCTTTAGAGTTTGATCGTTAATTATTAGTGTCGGGTTCCTCTGAGGAGAGAAACTGATGACAGCTAATTAAGGATGAAGTGATGTATATGCTCCCTCTTTCTCTCTCTCTGCATGCCCCCCACACATGTACCAAACCCCTCCCTTTCAGTGTGCCACCCTCCCCACCACCACACCCACCTGCCAAATCATAAGCTGCAGCTAAGGACACTTTCCAAAACAAATGTGCAGACAAATACAGAGAAGTTGTGTTTACTTCAGACCTCACTAAGCATTTTGGCGATAAATCAATTTTATAGATTAATTTGAATTTACTGTTTAAGAAGACTTTAAAAAACATTTTATTTTGGAAAAATCTGGATTATTAATATTCCTAGCACCCTCCCCTCCTGGGCTTCCACTGGTCGGACTAAGGTCAACCCATCCGTCTCTCACAACGTGCAAAGGTCCAAATGGCAACTATAAAGAGGAGCTCATTCCTATTGATTAAACAGTTTTTTTTTCCAAATACATAGAAGTGTTTCTGTTTTGTGACTTCAGACCTGGAGCAACAAACCGCACACCGCAAAATCAGTTTGAAGGCTGTTGCTACCAAAAGTTGGAGTACAACAGATTTGTGGAACAGGAGTAGCAAGTCTCTTGAGTGGGAGAAGTGCTGCTTTCATTGGATGCTCAAGTTAGTTCACAAAACATTGTTTTATCATTATTTATGCAGATTTCATTTAGTTGCACTTTTGATGCAGGTCAACTCCCAAAGAGATGTTTTAAAAAATGAGTTTTAGTTAAATATATTCTGTCATTTTTAATTTTTGTTTGAGAATGTAGAGGGAGGGAAACCTCCATCCCCCAATTAAAATCAGAAATTGAATTTGGTGTGAAAATCTTTGGTCATATTGGGAGGCCCTACGAGATTAGTCTGAGACTGTGAAATTATCAACACTTATTATTTACTGTATTTTGTCTCTTTCAAGTTGTTAGAGGGATTTTTTCTGAAAATGAAGGACTTTTCTGGACTATTTTATTAAAAAGTTATATTTCCTCAACTCAAATCTCACTAAATAACTCACTAAATAATAATAAAATGTTTTTCAATGCCTGGGAGCGAATAAACAGGGATCGTTCAAAACGTGCTTTTCTAGATAAACTCCTTTGATTCTTGACTCCCCTTCCTTACAACAGTTTTTCAAAGTTTCTACTGGAGACATTCAAACTCCTCTAATACACGGGAAACGCTCACTACAACTTTTACCAAATTACAAGATTAAAAACCCGAAATGTTTCCCAACAGCAAATAAATATATGGACAAAACACAAGTGTTGAGTTTTTGACTGGAGTTTCTCAAAGTTGTACTCAGGCTGTTTGAAGAAACAAGCGAAAACAGGCAGACTTTTGTTTGTGACTTCGGCTCTGCTGGCAGGATTAGACAATTTTAACAAGATGTATTTGTCAGCAGAAAAAAAAATACATTCTGATTAGGATGATGAGTGTGCCCCTTCTTGGTTTGTTCTTCTCACAGTACGAGTGTTGATTCACTTCTTTGAGAAAGTTATTGTACAAAGCTATCTGTGCTTTTCCCCCTTCTTGCTCCAGCAGTGATGTCCCTGAGCACAAAGACCAGAATGGGGTTGAAAGCAAAGGTAGTGGGGGAAGAGGAATGGTGGAGTCAGGTGCTATTTTTAAGGCTAGTGGATGGAAAATTGTGGCACATGACTGCAGTTAGACAGAGCTGTCCCAGTGGGGCAAACGACCTGAAAACTAAATTCTAATGGAGCAGAGCTGCAAGAAGACAGATCTGTCATCAAATCATGCAAAAGAGAAAAGATTTCTTTAGCAAAATTTGTCAGATTACATCTTATTCCTTCTATTTCTTATTTTTCAACCTCTGTCCCACCATCCCGGCCTCTTTGAAACCTGTCTCTGGAATTGTCGGTGACTCCAGCACTGTAACACTGGTGGAGGAAATCATTTGTGCCTCCAGGCAAGTCATTACAGAGCAAGTGTGTGAGACTGCAGCGACAAAACTCTGTCTCTAGCCTCATGACCAGCAGAGACCAGGATGCTTCTCCACACTCATTACTCCATCCCTCTTCTCCTCCTCTCCCAGCACCTCCTTGATTCTTTACATTTCTCCACGGTTTGCAGCTATAATAACCCATTTTGTTCATATCAAAGGTTACAATCGAATACATCAGCTAAATTCAGCAGTGAAAATCACATTTTTGAGAAATCTTTTGGACTAATTCTTTGTGTTTGTCTGTGAATCAGCTGTGGCAGGTTCTTCAAGACTTTTGCAACTTTCAGGTAGGTTAGACTTCAAGGCAGTTACATTAAGCTTTCTAGTAACTGTCTGTTACCAGGAAGTGATGCCTTAATCACAAACTGCTCTTGGATCAAATTTAATTTGTACTCTGCTTAATTTTTGAAAAAATATATTTTAATGAAATGTCTTAAGGGTGCTCAGAGATTTGGTTTGTCCTACAAGCCAAAAAAAGGAAATATATTGTTGTTTTTAGGACTTTTGAGGGGAATAGTGTTTTGAACTTTTTTAAAATAAACAGCACGCTAAAACCTCCTAACTGCTGGCTGTTGATGCTCTTCCTGACCAGAAGGTGTCAGCTCTGTGTTGGATAGTGCAGTGCAGACATGCACACACACATGTATGGATGCACGTGTGCATGCACAGAGCTGAGCCCACTGATGTCCAGCTGCTCCTGTCAACACTGTGCTACAGCATGTAATTCACCCTCACACACAATGGCAGCTGAGACCTGACAGGAGGCCCACCCCGGTCCACAACACACATATTTGCACAAATCAACACACACTCACACACAAATCTAAAAGGATGAGAGCAAGTTAAGAGGTGGAAAATGGAGAAACTGCAAAAGGGATGATCGTGGACGGAGAGGAAGTCAGAAGAGGGTGAGTTGTGGGTGACAGATGCACGGAGGCAGACAGACAAAAAGAGGGGGTGAGTGCTCTGTTTAAGTGGCCTAATCAAGGGACCTCCCCTTCAAAGGGAGAGCTGGTGTGTTTCTGTGTGTGTGTTGCATTTGGGCAGGGTGAGGGGGTTTCACATTGACAGACTGAGTCCAAGTTCCCCTGCAATTATCAACTTACCCATATTGCCTCCTCCTCCTCCTCTTCTCGCCCTTCATCCCCTGAGAGACCCAAGCTGCTGTACCCATCAACAACTCATTCAGGCCTTAACAAAGCAGCACCGCGCCTACTTACGCACACACAGACACACATGCATTTTGTGCAGCTGGACTTAATTTGCACTCTTCGTTAAAAAAACATTAGAACATTTTTGGTTTCCATGTGTGTTTGTAATGATTTACAGTCTGGAGATCAGAAAATCACATTGTTAGTCTTCGCTAATATTTCAATCAGATTTACCTTCAAATATCTAAAACCATAATTTTGTTTTTACACCTGTGACCTTAAAAAATGGGACTGAATAGGGTAAATATGTAAAACATAAAAAGGATTATCTCAGCATTTGACCTTTAAAACACCATAGGAGCTTTGCTTTTATTCCAACTTCAGGTTTCATTTTTTTGTTTTTTTCTCCCCCTAAAACATTGATGTTTTTCAAGAAATTAATAGATGAATGCCAATTTTAGCATTGTTTCTTATTTTGGTTGTAAAGGTCATGTCGGAGCTCTGCTAAAGGCACAAACTGCTGTAATAGAGCGCCTGGAACTGCAGATTTTCATGATGTGGAGCAGGAAGTAGCCGCCTTCCTTACTGTGTTAACATAGCCAAAAGGAAAGAATAGGCTGTTGGTGTGTGCTTTTAATGTGTGTGGCTGGCGTGTGCTGCTCCACACGCTGAACATGCCCTCAGGCAAACATCCCACCTCCCGTGTTTTTTTGTGTGTTGCACTAAAAATATATGCATTCATGCCTGCATCTGCGTGTGTGCACTTGTATTTAGTCTCTAAGCCCTGAGTAATAAGGTTGGCCGTGGTGCATCAGAGATAAGGCATTAAGTTGTTGACCTCTGACCTTTGCCTCTGTTTAATACGGAAAATCGTTCACTAACACCCAGGAGAGGTTGCGTTAAGAGGCGCAAACTGCTTAATGAAATCGGCACGCGTGTCTCTGTGCGTGCCGAGCTTCAATTGTGTGAAGCAAAAATGTTTAAAGTGGAGTCTTGTAAAAGACATTCACAGGAGAGGCCTGCCTATGATTAATCATTTAAAAACAGAAAAACAGATTTTCTTATTCATACGTTCATTTGTTTTACTTTTTCTCAAATTAGTCATCCAAAAAATCTAGGAGATGCAGCCTCCTTTCGCTCTTCATATTAATCACCTGAACAAAGGATTCAGTATTTGGGTCACTATTATATGTTTGTCTCTGGACATTTATGAAACCTTTCCAAATGTTTGCCGTTTTCTCTAATTTTTAATCATGATGTGATGATATCTGATGAATTCATAAATCAAAAAGTTTGTGGCAAAATTTTGAAGTAAACTATATTTCAAGTTCGAGAATGTTTGCATGGACAAAATCTTTCTCTAATAACTATCACTGAAAAAAGCAAGTTCAATGATTAAGAGACTCCACAGTTCTGAATTTGCAGTTGTTTGTGGTTTGCTCACATTTATCAGATGTTTAAAGTGTAGATGTTTCAGAGCAAAATGGTGTTTTGGGTGTTTTTAGCATGTTCTTGTAGCATTTTTCTGATTATGGAGGACACATATGAAGTAAATTAGGCTCAAAATTGCATTTCTGAGTTTTTCTTAAATCAAATCATGATGAATCCAGAGTAGCCAAAAAAGGTAGTTTGAAAAAGAGTATATTTATAATGTAGAAAATGCGCTGGGTGGGCACAAGCTCCTAGCTCCGAGCTCTCAGCAATGGGGAGGGGAAGGTGGGACGGGGTTGCTCCACAACACTGGCCCCGGCCACAACTCAGAAGCATTTCTAATGAACTAATGGTGCTCTGCAGGAACTATGTCCTTGAAAACAACACCACTTTTTAGATTTTGGTTAAAAATGGCATAATCCCAATTAAAAGGCCACTGGGAACACTTTGACAATATATCAAAAGATGATTGGAGTGCGACTTTAAGAACTGTAGGAAAAGGCAGTTGCGTCTTATTTAGTGCAACCGGTAAAGCACACATTGAGTACACTTTGACAAATCACGATAACTTTTATTTACATGTAAGTAATTAGGGTTTAAAAAGAAAGCATTTCCCTAAAAAAGTAAAATCTTAATTGCTTTTCTGACCACAGGTAACCTGTAATTGTAATAAACCCAATTCTCATTATGTGAACAACAAAGTTTGCATTTGGTTAAAAATCTCAAATACATTGTAAAGAGCTCCAAGTTGGCTTTTTGTTTAGTTCAGGCATCAAACCTCTCACACATCAGGTTACCTTATTTCATTTAAATTACTATTTGGAAGTTTAAGTTAAGATTTTTTTCACTGGACAAAACAGAACTTTTTGGGTATAGGAAAATTTCTGGACACACAGGAAGGCTTTGCTTTAAGTGTTTTTTGCAGCTTTAAGGCCCGTACACACCGGGACGAATATTTGCCAGGCGTTATTCGCCAGCGTTTTTCGCCACGTTTTTTGTGTTCACACCCAGGCGATTTTCGCTGACGATGAGCCGAGCGAACATGCAATTTCATTCCCTGACATTAGATGGCGCTTAATGTAAACAGAAATACTCCTGTACACAAGGTGGCGCTGCGCAACTTCACGCTTCTTAAAGTCGCTTTTCACTCAGAAGAAGAGAGCAAGTATTTACGCGCTTGTCAGAATAATACAAAGAAAACATGAATATTTCAAGCATCAGTTGCTCCAATAATGTCCGTCATTATTTCTTCGCGGCAGTGTAGACGCTACTTGGCGTCTATCTTCTTCGCTGGTATGTGTGCTCAGCAAGGCAGTTTTGTGTTTGAGCGCCCCCAAGTTGTGTTTTACTGTAACTTCAGAAGCTCCAGACACGTGTGCAAAAGCACCATTCTCATTGGTCGAATAGATTTCGAAGCGAGGCGTCAAAAAAAAAAACGAACCCGAGGCGGGGTTTTTTTTTTGACGCTTTGACGCGTGGCGTTTTTTTCGCGTCGGTGTGCACACTCACATTGGTGCCCTTTGTTTAGTCACGAGGCGTTAAACGTCGGCAAAAATCGCCGGCGAAATTCGTCCCGGTGTGAACAGGCCTTTAGTTGCAACTATTTCCTCTTTGAGAACACTGCATGCATGCTTAGAGGGAAACAGTTGCTGTGCTGCATTTCAGTAGTTTTACAAAATAAAACTGAATGAGTTGTTGAAGTTTCTCTTTTGCAGAAAGGTGCTCTAAAAATAACACGTAAAACATGGATGTGTCCCTCAGACGAAAGAAGAACGGGTCCTGTAACACATGGCTGCAAAGTATATAGGTTTGTCTTTTGCTTAAAGTGAATGTAACACTAAACAACAAAGCCACTTATTCCCACATCATACTTTTGTTACATATGGAAGTAAGCTGACAGTGTTTGTTGCAAGCAAAGAAAACCTCTAAACCTCTAAATTATCCATAATGACTTATGAAAAATTGTATTTCTGTGTCTGTCACAAAGAGTTTTGTGTCTCAGGCAGTTTTTCTGGGTTTGTCTGGGACTCTGACAACATCCTCCAGCCTCTCCACCACTCCATTAGGCTGTAAGTGGAGGCGGAAGTGTATCAGAAGTGTGTCCATTTTGTTGCAGTGTGTATGCGTTTGTGTGTGTGGGTGTTTCTGGTTGGTGGGGTGTCACTTCAGCTGTATTGGGGTCAGGTTGAGAAATATAGAAGCTTCCAGGCACTCAGCACGTAATTGAAAATCTATTTCGCTCAAAGTGAGGAGAGGGAATGAAAGAGCGGAGAACAAATGAAAGAAGGAAGTAAGACAGAGGATGAAGAGGAGGCAGGGAGGAGGGAATACAGGAGACCAAAAGATAATAGTTTGGTGTGGGGGGGGGGGGGTATGGAGGAAGGCTGGAAATGGAGAATGAAGGAGATATTATTTTAAAAGGTGGAGCGTAAGACAGTGGAGGAGGTGGTGGAGGTGAGGGGAGGACAAAGCCACTGTTTCATTGCCACCCTAAGTGGATAAAAAGTGAAAGAGATGTCTGGGAACAGTTCATTTTTCCATTCTGGTGAAGTCATCCTCCATGTATTATCCAGTCCTTTCTGATCTGTCACTCTGTGTGATCTCTGCGTGTAACTTAGACTCCCACTATAAAGACCACATTACTGTTTGGAATGAACCTGTCACATTTATGCAGAAGAAAATAAAAGTATTGTGAGGCTACAAGCTAAGAACCTATGAATTAACATTTTTTTCTGTAATTATAGGATGGCAGAATTAAAGGACAGGATTATTTGAATGTTTACCCACAAGAGAAATATGCTTTTTCAAAAAAAAATGATTGGAGTCCTTTTTCTTGTAGATGGGTCAAACTAAGAAAATCCTTGTAAGCGGGCATTTTTAACACGTTTTGAAACCGTTAATTGGTTTGATTTGCTTTCACACACAAAACTCTGTAGATAACCAAAGAAGGAAGTAAACAAAATGGCCTGAAAAACCTGCAGTGTTGCCCGCTGTCCACTCCGGGGCAGTAAATGAGCTCTGACCAAAAAATAAACAGAAGCACAAAGAAGAAAAGCGACTGTCTCTCACTAAATCCACTAGATATTTACAAAGTTTTTTGTGATTCTCATTTGATAGGATTTGAGCAACAGGCTGTTATTTGCTCACCCAGATTTTACTTTTTTTTTACTCCTCTTGGTTCATTTTTGTTTTGTAGTCTATGAAATGTCTGTTTGCATTCTCACTTAAAGCCTTAGCTGGATGGCTAAATACAGGCTGTCTGGGGTCAAAAATGGGCAAACCTGTACCAGGTGGCCCCCAAGAAATACCATGGTCATGGGCCGTGGAACGACAATGTTCATTTAATGGCATGCTGCAAGCGACAGGTCGTAACAAAAAGCTGCGGCACCTGTTCGGGTCAACCCACGTAAAGGTGCATGAGACTAAAGCTCGAGTTAACCAGAACAGTCTGTTTTTGAAAAACGAATCAACTTTGAGAGTATATACAATACTATGCCCACAACAGAGATCAGGGGAGCTTTCAAACTTGCCAAACAAATGAAAGCGACTCTGAATAAATGAACTTTGAGTCAAACTTGCCAGAGTGAATGTGTCCTCGACAGAGGCAAACAGAAAAACCTTGACCAAAACACAGTTTTGGTTTCAGACGTTTTATTGTAAACAACTAATAAAATCTTTAATATAATTAATTTGAGTTAATTTGACTCGTTTCTTGAACCACTTTTTTTTTCAGTAAACATTACTAACAAAATGAATTCTGTTAGGAAGTTCTCTGTAAATATATCTTCAGATTAAGATATCCATTGAAGTTATACATTTTTAGAACACTTTTCTCTGGTTTGGAACATTTTCTTTCTTCCTGCAAGACATGTTTATGCATAAGAACCATGATTGCATTTGACACAGAAATGTTTTAGCAGTAAAAAAAAAAGAAGAATTTCCCAAATCAAGTAGAGGAACACGGCACACAGGTCTTTGTTCATTTGGCAACATGGCTGTATGAGTGCAAAAGATGATGAGGTAAAGTATGAATAAGTGTGTGTGTGTGTGTGTCTGTGTAAGTGTGTGTGCCGGAGGCCTCTTCATCTCATCAGTTGAAATCTATTCTGCTCAGGCTCATCCAATAAGGTGGGTAATGATACTCCACTCTAATATTGGGACTGCCCAAATTGAACACATTTAAACTTTAATGTCCGTCAAGTCCTAGGGAGAATGTAATCTGCCCCACTTAGTGGATGCTTGGGCCTGTGTGCATGTGTGTGTTTCAAGAGTTTGTGCCTATAAACCTGTCCTTTTCAGAGCAACACAAGGCTCTTATTTTTTTACAATAAATGCTAGTATTACATTTCTTTAAAGCAGATGAAGAAAGATGAGATACAAATGGTGCAAAGGTTTGCACCATTTGAGCGGCGAATTCGCTGCTTATCCAAAAGTGTGTTCGTAAGCTTGACGCCCCAGACGCGTGTAGGAGGAGCTACAGTCAAATGTTTGTAGCCTCTTCACTACATGGAATGGTGTCTGTGTATATCCCATTTACATTTGTTTATTTTGAAGAACTCTATAAAAGCATTGGTAAACACGTCTCCATGTCTGGGTTCTGGAGATCATTCAGAGACTCTCCCAGTACGGAGAGGTTCACCATCTACAGCAGGAGCTGCATCTGAATGACAGCCAATTTCAACTGTACTTCTGTATCTCTGTGGTCCACTTTGAGGACTTGCTGTCCGGCATTAAACAATAAAAAGAAGAATAAAATTAGAGGAACCTTCAATTATTGTCTTGTTAAAAATAAAAATATCATAAGGTTCAGGACAAGAATGATCAGTGTTCTCGTCGTTCAATCAAATCAGGATTTGATCAACGATCAAATCGTCATGTTGGATTTGAAGACCTGCTGTTTGCCACTTTGAACACATCACACGCCCGAAGTTAAATCTCTGATTGGTTGACGTGACATGTCGTGCTTGCAAAAATTCAGATTTTTTAACTCAGGCTGTGTCACGAATGCCAACTTGCGCTGCTGCCAGACCGATGCTCCTTGCCTGATGCTCAAATCACACCGAAGGACCTCAGATCGCTTCTGTACATTGACTCAACATCAAATCGAATGCCTCCACTGCATAAATCGCGTTTGGTGTCAACGCAGCTTTAGTCTCACTTTTGCACAGAAATGGCTGCAGACATTTTCCAGCCCTAGCTTCAGTTACTTAAGATCTCTTAGCCTATTCTTGTGGAAACTCCACAATTTGACTTGGTTGAAATCTCATGTCAAAAGCATTTCTTTCTCCAGCTGAGTTAAGTTGTTGCTGTACTTCAGGTCACTGTTCTTTTGCATGAGAAACATTTGCTTGCAGAAGTCTCAGAGGTACAGAGGAGTTCATGGTCCACTCAATGATTCTTTCCACTGCTGTGTTTGATAAAGAGCATGAAAAACAAAAATAGGAAATGTGGATGTGAACTTCTAACCCTTGAGACATCTTTGACACCTCTTACTCAAGCAGTTCTTGATTCAGTACAAATAAACAAGTTAGATGGTTATGATGTAATTGATTCTTCCGCAGTGATACTAATCTCAATAATTATGTGTATGGTTTTAAATTTAGGCTAATGTGTGTGTGGGTGAGTGTGTGTGTTTGTGCTACAGCTTACCCATGAAGAATCTTCTTCCTCCTCTGTTTCCTCTTCCTCCCAGGATGTCAGAGTCACATCAAAGGGAAGGCAGTGACTTATGGCTGAATGACCCCCTTTTAGCAGCTTTACGAGTGAGCAGGGTGAGAATCCATTAGCTGCACCAACATTAGCAAAAACAACAGTGAACAAGAAGTCAGATCCAGAGGTGAAAGGGACACAAAAATATGGCCTGATGAGGGATGATTTACAGAAATTATTCTGTCAAAGTTATTAAACAAAACTCAATCTGATTTAAACGTTTTTTTTTTCTGGTATGAACTTACTTTTTTCTTTTTTTATTGAATTGGTCACTTTGTCCCCCTATAAAAGATTTAAAGCTCATGAGCACAGTCATGGCACAGAAATGTTAAGTTGCATTTTGCAATCTTTGGTTTCATGAATGAAAAAAGTATTACAGCAAATAGGACGAAGATATCTACATCATTAAAAAGCGAATGTTCTGAAATAAAAAATAAAAAAAAGTTTCACATTTCATAAATAGCCTTAGACATGACAAAACCCATGGAGAAACAAAAAGGTGAGGAAGCAGCAGATGACCTGCCAACAAAAAACTGAAAACCAGACACTTACATTCACTGAGGTTAATTATCAAAAATGAAAATAGCTGTGGCTGATTGACCAAACCGTCTGTAACACCAGGTTAAAGATTTGAAAAATGGAAAAAAGGAACAAGACAAGAACTAAGAAAAATTTCACAAAAATTCAAATTAAAGTGCACAATCCTCAGACAGGACAGGAAAAAGGGAAACTTCTTGTTTCAGCCCCAGTTTCATGATGACTTGATTGTTAAAAAAGAGAACTGTGATCAAAAAGTAATTGAGTGAGTAATTGAATCATGCTTCATTATGAGTAACCAGTTCATATGGAAAAGCAACTGTTTATGTTAATGTAGAAAAAAAGTTGCTGTTTGCCATAATTTAGATTTTTCTTATCAGCTTTACTCATCAATAAAAATATGCCTTTTTTATGTCATCCAAATCAGGTAACACAAAAAATGTTTATTCTTCTAGTCTTTGTTTTTTGCAAAAGCAAATAGTTAAAAATGATAAAGTGTGTTTAATTCTATAAAATAAAGCAAGCTCTAACCTAATCTGTAATCTGGGTCGTGGGTGCAGCAGTCTAAGCAAGGATGCACAGACACAGACTTCCCTCTCCCCAGCCACTTCCTCCTGCTCCAATGGGGGGGGGGGGGGGGGGGGTCCCCATGGCGTTCCCAGGCACACACAAAAGCAGATGAAAAGGAAAAGTAGTTTTTTAAAACTTACACTAGCCTGTAACATAGTACCTTCAATGATAGAGTGCCTGAGGTCAACCCCTGAATAGTTCATACCAGCAGCAAATAAGGATTTACATAAATCTCAGTTTTTTATACATTTAGACCAAAACTGACATTTAAAAAAATGAATCTGGTTTTTGAAAAATTGTTAAAATATCCTCAAAACCTTGTGAAACTTTCATAAACAATAAAACGACTTTCTGCTCTGTGATGAACCATAATTCAATGACACTCGTTTCTGTCATTGAATTTGTGTGTTTGGCATTAATTTTTCAGCAGCTCACTTTTGACCTCAGATCCTTTTTTTCATACCTAATGAAAAATTATCCTGCAAACTGCATGGGACTTGAAAAAGGGACTGAAGGGTGATTGCACATGTGGGTGCATTTGTGCTTGTAAATGGGGCTAACCTGCATTTAAAGCATGCTCTTGTTTTTGTCTTTTTCACAATGAGTAACTTATCTAAACCATCTCCTCTTCAGCACTCAGCTCCAACTACCTATTTATCCATTTTGGGTTGCGTGCAGCTGGTTGTTAGTATGCTGGTACAGACCTCAACAACGCCATTATCACAAAAAGACACACATTCACATGCAGATTTATTGCTCTTAGCCTCTTAGCTCTGCAGCTAATGGTGCTAGCCACTTAATTAAGGTCACTTATGGACAAACTCTGTTATAGCATGGGCACTAATAAGTACTGCCCAGAAAGTGTGTATGTGTCCATGTGTGTGCGGTAATGATGTTGTTGTAAAGCCTGACCCACAATCTCCATTACCTCCAGATTATTGAGTGGTTTGTTTTGCAGAGTGCCTCTTAGAGGTGGGTATCATTGAAACTTCACCAGATGGACAATGGGGCACTTCAGAAGATGCATCACAATACATTTTCAACTGAAGTGTGAGTGTGTGTGGCCTTTTCCAAGAGGCACAAGTAGACAGGAAAAAAAAGTGATGCAGTGTCTGTGGATTTGTCATCAAAAAACCCATGTGGAAACCAAATATCCTGGACAAGCTTAATTTATGGCCATCCCTCATTTTCTCACACAGTTCTTTGCTCTGGTCCTCCCTTCCGGAGACGCTCCTCAAGTTGCCTCATCTAGAAACAATTAGTTCCCCCAAGCAGACTGACCAGCTTGTCAGGTCAGAGATTGTGTGTCCTGCCTGTTTGTGTGCCTCACCCAATGTGTGTTTTTCACTGTCCCACCGGGAAAGCAAAACATTACCCCTTACATCACCACACAAGATGCTTCCGAAGTCTTCGTGACCTATGACCTTTGGCAGCGAGGATGACAGGAAGCAGAGGAGTAGGGGAAGAGGGGAGGCAGAGCTACCCTGGCAGAGCAGTTTAGTGGAGGTCACAGAGAATTGTTTTGTTCTCAGTTTAGAACAATAGTTCCACCCCAAAGCCCAAACTGTAAGCGTGTATGACGATTGATTTTTTTATTCATCTTTCTGCTCTGGCATAACTAGTAATAAGGCTGTAAACATGTACATTAAAGATCGGATTATTATGATATTTCTTCAGTTTTCAGATTTTCGAAGTGGTCATATAGACCAAATAATCCAAAGTCCCTTTTCCAGTAATGGCCGTTAAAAATTGTAGACTTCTGACGTTTCTTGGCATATATCTCTGTGCATTTGATAAAACTCATAGACTTACATTTACCCAAACTGGTACAAATAGCAGGAAACAGAAGTCATGTAACAAGTTTCTTCAATATCTTAACCTGGGTTGAACAAATGGCTCACCTACGGCAGCCCTGAAGTGCAACAATTCAATAAATCATTCAAGGCTAAAAAATATTAGAAAATACCAACAGGAACTAAAAAGCAAAACAAATACTGAAAAAAAAGTACTACGTTTTAGAAATTTTCTTTTCTTTTCAGAAACCATAGTTAAATTTAAAAAAAAGTTCTGAAAACAAATGTAATCAAAACTCAAAATTAAAAAATAAAACTTAGTTTTGGAACCGGGAAAGGTAGGTATTATGGGACATCATTGATTGGATGATAATGTTTTAAAGTTTTAAAGAAAAAGGAAAGCAGAACGGCCCAAACTGTGGTAAGGAGTTGATTAAGCAGTCATCAAATTTGTGTCATGGCTGTGGTCAGAAACCTAAAGAAATATCGTCTGTTGAAAGATATTGCCGTGCCAAAAGACTTTAGGTAAAAATGATAAACAAATGTTATCATCCAATCGGTCAATCAGTGATGTCCATTGACGTCCCACAACATTGACCTTTTTTGGGTTCTTGTTTTGCGTCATTTTTTAACATTTCATTTTGATTTCTAGAAATTACTTTGGTTTCCTGAAATTTCTCTCTTTAATTTTGTTTTGTGTTTTTTGGAATTGTGTTTTGTACTTTTGGTATAACATTTGGGTTTCTAGAATTTAGTTTTCTTTTCTAAAATATAATGTTGCTTTTTTAATCGTCATTTTGATCTGTAATATTTTTTCGCATTGTTGATGGGATTTGAACCTCAAGGCCACTGTACTCACAAGCTCAAAATTTCTCTTTAAGAATTTCTTTTCCCTCGTATTTTTGTCAAAAAAGGCCAAAAAATGTCCCTCTTAGTATAAAATAATCTCATATGTAGGTATTTGGAAATCTTATTGCTGTAAGTTGTCATGTTTTTCCATCCATCTGAAATATTGCATCATGTCATCACTTAAAACCTTTCATGAGGAAATCCAGCTTCATATGTTTACACAGCAACCAGGAAGAAGTAATCTATCGGTCCCCAGGTAAAAACTGCTTGTTTCCTCACAGGGATTAGGCAGCAAATCCATCTCAGCCACCACCCGCTGGATTCCTGTTTCTGTCTCCTGACACTTCCTCTCTTTTAATGCCATGCACGCCAAAATTTACTTTTTTTAAAAACTGAATTTTCTCTGGATTTATGCCAGTTTGTGTCTGTGCTCCACATGCATCTTCTGCACAGCCATAAATTATATCATAACCAGAAAGCCAAAGTTCAAAGGTGAAATAAATTGTTGTCAGCAATTCCCTTTCCAGGAGATATATGTTTGTTTATGAATGAGAAACCTGAAACCAAGCTGAATGAGAAGTTTAAAGTGAAGGATTGCTTTTTGTTGCATGTCTGCACATCAGTCTGAAATCTACATTTCCAAATGAAGTATGTACTATTAAGATATTGTATTTGACCCTGTCACATTTTCATCTATTATGAAATTGGTAAAAAGTTTACTGATGGCACTTTGACTGTTTGTCAGAGATATTATTTAAAATATAAATATATAAAATACCTTATGCCTCTAAAGATTAACCTAACGACCATGTGTGATAAAAAATGCGTGATTATGCAAAAGTTTTGCTTCCTGGATTCTTTCTCCTCGCAAGTCTCTAAATAAAAAAAAGAGTGTTTGCCAAAAACTGCTGCATTTGAATGTAAGTTAATAGAGTAAGCTAAAGAAGCATTCCTATTAGCTGTCAAAAAAGTCTAGAGACAAAAGTATACGTTCAAGTTTTAATTTGTGCAGTTACACTTAAAATGCAATCTATAACATATTAACTATGATATATTTTGCCTGTCTTATGTGAACTTGTGGCTTTTGAGTTTTCTCAGACAACAAATTAATTTTATTTTATTTAATGTCTTTGCAGAAGGAGTTAACCAACAAGATACAACTCCGAAAACGAAAAAGAAAAACTAATCAGTTGCTGTTAATCTCAGATTTTTACCAACTCATGGTTTTTTGTCAGCTGTGGTGGTTTTGTGTCCCAAAAACAGCGTAGCTGTCACTTATCCTCTTCCAATTTGTTTGAAGTGCTGCATGTCTGCAGTCCATCCTGCTTTAAATGCTTAAAACAGTCTTGACAACTTTAATTCTATTTCCTCAGACCCGCCGATTAGAGAAAAAGGTTGAGTGCTGCAGTAATGCACAGACATTACTGTGCGGCTCACTAAACTTTATTTAAATCTGCTTTGTTTAAAACGATGTTCATTTTACCGCAGAACATAAAAATGCTGTGCTGATCTTCCCTCAAAGCCTCAGCAAACATAGTTGTCTAGGATATAGATGTAGTTTAATTATATTAGTGAGCACTGTGATGTTTTTTCCTTTAGTTTTTCTCTTACTTTGTTCTCTCAGTAAGGATAGTTGGTCAGTCTGATTTCTTTGGGCAGTCATTTAGGACCCACTCTGATTAAAACCATGTTTTTGGTGTTTTTAACATAGTCTTGTTGTATTTTTATGATGATGGAGGTCATATATAAAGAAAGTCAAGCTGAAAAATTGCATTTCTGAGTATTTCTTTATTCAAGTCGTTATAAATCTAGAGCAGATAAAAAATGTCATTAGAAGAAGAACTTATATGTGATGTAGAAGATAGGCTGGGCGGCCACAAGCTCCCTGCTCAGCTCAGTTCTGACATTTGGCTCAAAACTGGGTAGCTTCAATGTTGCTCGCCATTTTTGTTCCTCCAGTATGGTTATGTTGTATGTCTAAGGCAGTGTTTTTCAACCTTTTTTGAGCCAAGGCTCACTTTTCCTTGACAAAAATCCTGCGACACACAGGCACCCAAACAAAAAAAAGAGAGAAACTCTGTAGTCTGTATTGATCTACAGTTTCTCCACGATTTCGTGTGCATTTTTGGAAACAATTAAGGCAAAAAAAAGTGGAAGTTGCAGCTGTTTTTCCTAAAATTTGCAATAGTTTTCAATAATAATTTTCTACTAAATTAGTTGAAAATTTGCCCAGGTAGTTTTTTTCCCCTCCAGTTTATTGAAATGCAATTTTATGTAAAAATCAAATAAAATGACATTCCTTCTAAATTGTAATATCTTTTTGGATATTTTTTCATGTTTTTGCAAGAGCAATTTTTGAGCAAATAGATAATCACAGCATGTTTGATACCTTTTAGAGAAAAAAGACCAACATTACATTCATGTTTATAAGTTTAATTGCAATCCTGCATTCCTGCAGCACACCTGACCATCTGCCCACTGGTTGAAAAACACTGTTGTGAGGGGCTGTAAGCTAGCAAGAGAGCGTGGTAAAAGGATGAGTGACGGGAAGTGGGGCAGGCTTACTCTGGGCCAACAGTTGTGCCAACAACTCAGAGCGGAATTTCTAATAAACTCCTGCCACTCTGCAGAAACAATGTCCTAGAAAATAACACAGTTGGTTAAAAACAGATACATAATTAAAAGACCACTGGGAACACTTTGAAAATTGCTTAAAAAAAAAGATTGGAGTGGGACTTTAAGTTGTTGATTTTGTTGCTGCTTTTGGGAAGGCTGAATGTGTATGTACTATTAAATATAAGCCCAAAAATTGGGCTTTTTTCTTTAAGTGTCTTTCCATTGCAGCTTTCCTTTTGTCAAAAAGAGATAAGAATTTATCTCAGCCTGCATGTTTGTGCAATTGCAATCCTATTTGCATGTAATGATGACAGTTATAACGTCCCTCTGACATATACTCCACCCTGGGACTTTGTAATGGTTTGTGTGTGATTGAGAGTGTTTGTTGTATATGTTGATCACATCGTGGAACAGGCAAGAGACATCTTTACAAGGTCTTTGTGAACACAGGAACAAATTTCATGGATAATCTGAAAGTAAGATGTGTGTGCACATGTGTGTCTGTGTGTGTGGGGGTGGGTGTGTGTGCGTGTGTGTGTCTGTGTGTGCACAGCAGGTCTGCAGGATAGATGATATATGACAGGTGTTCGGGATCTTCAATTACCACGCTTTAATAGCTTTTTTCCTTTTTCCTTTTAAACACACACCTCCAAATAGCGTGACCTCAACATTGTGAAAAAATACTGTGTGTGAGTGTAAAAAAACAAACAAACAAAACCTTTGTCCTTTTTTAAAAAGCTTAATAATTTGAGTTTTTTTTTAAAGGGCATAGGTTTAAAATAAAAAGAAACAAATAAAGCTTTGACCTAAAATATATTTAGATTTTCTCTCTTCATTTATAAATTGGTAATTTGTCCAGAAGCAGTGTAGTGTTTGTGATCAGCAGCTATAAGGTTTAATATCACAGAGGGGTTTCATTTAGAGTCGTATTGACTGGTATGAACAGACTTGTGTCCATTAAAAAATAACAGGGGTTTCTGTAGCAGTACAAGTTGCAGTAGCCAAAAATTGCAAAATAATGTAGAAAAACCAAAAATAAGTTGCTTCAGAGTATAAATCGCACTTTTGGGAGAACAGTGGAATGCTTTTGCCAAGCTTAGCAAACCGCTGCATTCACGCCGAACACGATTCAAGTGACAAATTTCTGTTAAAGTGTGTCTAATTTGATGCTCAATGCTTGCCCAATAGAAAACGCTCGCATGGCCCTTCGGAGAAGACACCGTCAAGTTTTTAGCGTCATTGCTACAAGGCTATCTCTCATAGCACCTTGTAGTGTGCCACGGCACAGTGGCACACTACACTGCTTTAATACGTGTGCATTAACACATTTAAACTGTCATCATACAAGGGTGATTTTTTGTTTTTTGTAGTGAAAACGTTTATTCACACAAGGTTTATAACAAGAGTAAGATTACGTAGACTAGATTGTGTCAAAAATAATGAAAAATGTACTAAAATAGTGCTTATGCTTTGGGTTATAACAACTAATGTTGAACTCTAGGACCCATAGTTTTTTTTACCATTATTTTGAAACTGAGAGATGAAGTCACTCTAAGTCTTAACAATTTGAAACATTTGATTATTTTTATAACCAAAATTCACAGGTAAGTCTGACTCAATGAAACCTTTGTGTGTTCAAAGTTTTATAGTCTTTGTACAGTTTTTTATGGAAACCATGTGCCACATATAGATGTGTGTGTCTGTGTTTGTGCATGTGTGCATTTGGGTTATGGTTGGACTGTCACAGACTCGTGACCTCTATGTGATCCGTGCTGGTGTGTACAGTATGTTTACATATGGTACATTGCAGCATACATTGAGTGTGTGTATACATGCTTTGACCCATGCAAGTTTTTTTGTTGTTGTTGTTTTTACAGAATAACGAAGGAGGCTGGCAGTGAATTGAGCTCCTGCAGCGGGGTGGCCTGGTGTCCCACAGGGCCTGTGGCTCTGAGTCTGACCTGCAGAATGTTCCAGGTCTGTGAAAATGCACAAGAGAAGGTTTGAATCTTTCTGTGTGGGGGACCGTATGTGCACATCAGTGATTACAGAAACCACCAGAAAGCAAGAGAGAGGAGTCAAGATTAAATAAACTAAAGATCGTTTTTAGGGTTTAACCTACAGTAAAAAATGTTCCTGCTGTGGCAATGTGCTAAAGTGGTTGATGGATGTGATTCAATGTGAGGTCATTACACTTTTTTTGCGTTATTTTTTTTATATCAAATGCTATTGCATTTTGTTTTGTAATTTTGTTAGAGTAATTAATGCAGCTTCGTTTTTTTAGACATGGATTATGTAGCTTATTAATACTCTGTCAAAAGCTACAGCAAACCCTTGTCTCGTCAATTCCCTTTTTTTAAGCAGTCATCTATCAATTTCCTGTATCAGTGGAATATTAACAAATGTTGCAATCCAGACCTTCAAGATCTGGAAGGAACTGGTTTTGTTGTGAATGACCAAGATTCTACAGTCTGAACGAGATGAACAAAAATCCACCATTTGAAGTGTTACCTGCCCAATTTTGAAAGATTTTGTGTTCGTCAAACTCAGATTGGTATAGGGTGTCAATTTCCGGAAAACTGGAGTACAGACACCTTGACTAATATTTTGGAAACAAAACTCTGAACCTCCAAAATAAGTCCTCCTTGTTGAAATGGAAAATTGCTGTTCATTTCAGAATTCCAAGAAATCACTTAGTAAATTCCCACATTTTATTGGTGTTAATTTAGAGGGCAGACTGTTTGTAGGATAACATTGCATATGGTTGATAGGACTGGAATTGTCTAGGTTTTTCTTTCACCAAACTACGGTGAAAATCACATTAACAAATCACTCAATGCAAAAACGTAACAAAGATCTAAATGAATATTGAAAAGCAAAACTATTTTGAAAAAAAAAATACCATTTTAGTAATCAGAACTTGGATGACATTTGTTAACCTTTTCAACCAGACGTTATAGAACATAGCAGTATTTTCTAATAGAAGATATTTCTTTCAGCTTCTGGCCATAGCCACTGCAAAAATTTGGTAGTTTCTCAATCAACTACTTAACTGGCAAAACATCCTTCTCCTTTCCCTCTTCTTCAAAACTCAAACATCATCATCCAATCAACGATGTCCCATAGAACCGACCTCTCCCAGTTTCTAATTTTGTTTCATTATTTAACATTTCATTTTGAGTTCTGGAAATTACTTTTGTTTTTTATTTTTTTTTACAATTCGGTTTCTGTATATTTTTTGCTTTGTTTTTGAATGCAATGTTTTTGATTGTAATGCTTTTTTTTTTAAACATAGTTATGTGTTTTGCTTTGTTTGTTGTTGTTGTGATCTTTAATATTTTTTTGTTTTGGGTGATTTGCTTGATATGATTCACACTTCAGGGCCGCCGTCCCAAACTGTCCTGTCCGGATTTTAGAATCTATGTATTTTCCCACTTAACATAAAACCAAAAATATATATTTTTTCACTTTAACCCAAGTGCAGAAAAAAAATTATTTTACTCCCATAGTAAAACTTGACTATTAAGATAAGTTTTTGTTGTACACGCTTTATAGTTAACTTGAGGCATGTTCAGGTAAACAAATTTTTTAACAGACAAAAATGTCAACTATGACAATGATGGACTTCTATAGTAAAGGTTTTTATTTTTTTATATGTCCACATTCTAGAGTTTTTAAAAATTCCTTTCTCTTAACAAAGACATACTTTTATCTTTTACAGTCACACTGCTTTGCAATATTAATTGTTAATTCAAATAAAGATATTTGTTTTTAACTGAACGCAGGATTGTTGGGCCACCAAATCAACACAAGGTTAAGAAAGCAGTCCGTGGATGGAGTTGTTTTTCTCTGAAAGGGGGCAATTTGCCAATTCTGTTTTATACGGTTTTAAAAACAGAGACTTTAGATGTTGAAGCTTCAAACAAAGAGCATTTTTAATCCCAAAAGTACTAGTAAAATGGTTTGACATATAGGTTTGCTGTGTTTACATCACAGTCTATACTCTGCTGTCTTTTGGTTGTTATATTACCTTGTTGTTCAAATCCTCCTGGGTGCTATAATCCACAGTTTTGTGTGTTTACATGTTTGTCTGCTGGTGAGGGTCGGTATCACTGTGGTAATGTGTGTGTGTTCACGGATGCTTGCAGGAGTGTGTGTGTTGGTGTATATAGTCCCTTGGTAGCTGTTCCCCTGCTGTACGGACGCCTGTTCTGGCGATAGCATTGTTTCCATGTCCAAAGACCTGCCGGCTGCCCTATTTCAGCGTGTCTTTATCATGCTAATACAGCGAAAAGAAGGAACGAGGGGAGGAGGGATGGAGGAGGCAACAGAAGGGACCGGGAAGGATAACTCAACACGCAGAAAAGAGGGAATCTTTCCCTCCTGTCTTCATTTTCATCTCTGTGTTCTCCCCATCTCATTTGTGCTCGCTCTTCCTCTCTACTTCCCTTTCTTCTTGTCCATGCACCCTCTTCATCTGCCGCTTTCTTATCTTCAGCCGTACTTCTTTGATAATCCCTCCAAACATTGTCTTCATAATTACACACAACAATGATTCCCATCCTCACAGGAGAAATGTGTGCGCTGCTTGGAGAATATTTTATAGATGAAGACCAGTGTGTGAACTAATAACTTGAGTTTATAATATAGGCTTGTCACTAAGTCTGAGTGTGTGTGTGTGTGTGTTTTTGTGTGTGTGTGCTAGAAGGGGGAGGACACAGTGCTCAGTGTTGTTTTAACACGACTCTCACATTATGCATGCTGACAGTCCTGCCTGTCCCTATTATAGGCCCATCTTGTTTCCCCATTATATCTGCTTTCTCAGTTAATAGAGCTCTTTGTGTGGCACTTCCTTTTATACTGGGGGGTGTTACAACAGAAAGGTCAGTGGCGGTACAACCTGCCACACTGCTTGCAGCTCACACAAGCCCCACAATGGCGGCGACCGCACACTCTCTTTATTACAACACTTCTTTCTGTGAAAAAAAAATCCCCACACGAATGTCTTTACTGGTTCTCTGATTTCCTATTAAGTCAAATTAAACAAGAATTACACATATGTTTTTAAATGCATTGCTGGAGCTTATCCTTGCCACTTTTGGGCATAGGCCGGGGACACCCTGGACAGGTCGCCAGTCTGTCATGGGGCAACAATCACACAACCATGCATACTCACATTCACACCTACAGGGGCAATTTAGAGTAACCAATTGAAGCATGTTTTCGAGCGGTGGGGAGAAGCCGGAGTCCCCGGAGAAAACACACGCATGCACCGGAAGAACATGCAAACTCCACACAGAATGGTTCACCACTGGTGTTCTGTTTTAGGTCCCCCACCTGGTACTTGAAGCAGGGACCTTCTTGCTGTGAGGCAAGAATGCTAACCACTGCACCACCATTGCAAAACATATTGACTTTAATGTTATTGCTCAGAATAGATGAAGTAGTTCTTAGCATTAGCCAAGTTGTTAGCTGTGTTTATCTCATTACAATGCATGGAAGACACGGAGGATGTTTAGATATAGGATTTATTTATGTTAAAAAGCTCTACAAAAGCATTGGTAATCACGTCTTCCTGTCTGGGTTCATGGAGCCTCACTCCAGATGTAAAGGCCGCTTTCCATCGCTACTGCTTTGTCTCTGTGACCCACAATAGTTCGAGAAGGGAAAAATAAAAGCAAGAATCAAACTAGGGGATCTTTTTATCATTGTCTTGATGAAAATAAGAAAAACATCATTATATTTAGGAGGAATATTCCGAGCTGGCTGCCTGCCCATCCTGTAGCGGCTCTGTCTGCCGGCTAGCCAGCCGCCAGTCGTAGCAATCACCTCTACAGTCAATGGAAACATCAATGATGCAGCGGCTGGGGGACCTTTCTGTGTGGAGTTTACATGTTCTCCCCATGAATGCATGGGACTCCTTCTTCCTCCTATCATCTAAAAAAATTCTCCACAGGTCTATTGGTTACTCAAATTGTCCCTATAGGTGTGAATGTGAGTGTGTGATTTGCTGCCCTGTGACAGACTGGTGACCTGTCCAGGATGTCCCCTGCCTTTGCCCACGAGTGGCCAGGATAGGCTCCGGCTGCCCCGTGACCCCGAAAGGGACAAAACGAGTTTAGAAGAGGAATAAATGAACGAATTTATATTATTGCTTTAAACCACTTATGTTATTTACAGTAAATATGTAACTGGAAGCATTTAAGTTTATTTCAGTCAGACAACTGTTGCAGTAGGAAATATTTATTTGACATACTTAATTTTCCCACATTCTTTAAGTTGGCATTCACATCTTTTCGTTTGGCATAAGGCTCCGTTCAATTCCATGAGAAATTTCCATAAAACTTTCGGGTAACAAAACCCCCCCTTACGGAGCCCACAGGTGGAAGCCGGGGAGGAGGGAGGGGCGAAGAATGAGCGCTGAAGGTAAGAAAGAGAATGAACAACTGCGCACCTGGGCTTAAATAGGATGAGCAGGTGAGTTAATTGACTGAACCGCCCTAGCGAGTGTCTGCCTGAAATACGACAAGTCGTCATTTTCAGTTGAAAATACTGGTTGTGTAAAAGTCACAATTATTTTGATGGAACGAATAAGTACTTTTTAGGAACTAATTTGTTTTTTTTATCCATGGTGCGGGCTACATACTATCAAGATAAAGCAGACGTGATGAATCACCTTCAAAGTAAAGGCTTTTGTATTAAACACAACCTAAATAACATGTACACTATTTTTAAAAAGTTTAATGAGATTTTAAGTATGATATACATGCAAGAGTAACAGACAAATATTAAATAATTTTTAGACTCCAGCCTTACCTGACAATAATTCAAAAGATTGACTAATTTCGTAGAAGCCTATAAAACAAAATTCACATTTTTTAAATTTTAGTTTCACTTAGAGACACAGCTTGAAGGGGTTGAGAGTGTTACTCGTTTCTCTTTTTCTGTAAATATTTAATGTGTCCTGCTCCTACTTTTTTTGCTCTGGCTCTTGCTGCCCCCATTGATCCAGGAACTTTTTTTGACCTCTTCCACGCTTCTTTCCTCTGCCTCTCTCATGTGTGTCCACTGTGTGCACGTCTTTTCCAGTGATCCATGGATGGTAATGGCCATTCCTGCTGCTCCCACAGCACAGCCCATTACTACTGGAACACCCATAGAGAAAACTGAGCAAAGATGCAGAAAAATAGGGGGAAAAAAGCAGCAGAAAAAACTAAATGTTGGTTAAAGAATTTAAAAATAGACTGAAAGCATACTAACATTTAAGTTTGGTGCTGTGGTTGTGCGTGTCAGTGCAGGAGATCAGATGATTTCATGGTGATGATCAGCGAGGGCCAGGTAAGATATCCCGTTTCCTGTGACCTGCTCATATCCAAGTTTCCCACACCCATTTCTTCTCTCCATCACATCTCTCCTGCTAAGACACAAACATATAGAAATTGCTCCTGACCAACCCCAAACACTCCTTCCTAAATCACACATTTCTGAGCTGTAAATTTCAATGATCTCCCAAAGCTTTGTGCGTTTTTCTCACTTTTGATCTACGTTCTGTGTTTGTGTGAAACTCTATCTTTACGCTGGAGCAAAAATATTGAAGGATGTGTGTGTTTCCCATAACTCACTGTGGGTTATGATAACAACCGTTTCTCTTGTCAACAGCCCATAATGTCAGATTTACAAGGTTGCCCCCGGTAACCAGCCAAGGCTAGCGTGGCTGAATGATTCCACAGCATCTGTCAGAGCTAGAGAAGCAATCTATCACGCACAGTCGTACACAAAGACACCCATCTGACGTCCCTCTCACAGTTTTTAAATAAAATATGTTTTATATGCAAACTGTCTAACATTTTGTCTTATTTAGTCCTTCTCTTACTGTATTTTTTGCACTATAAGGCACACTAAAAAAACGTTCTTTTTTTTTTTCCAAAAAATCTGGAGCGTCTTCTATGTGAACTAATTCTGGCTGTGCTTACTGATGTTGAAGTGATTTTGAGAAGGGTACAGGCGCTCTGGCAAAATGTTTGCTGGGTGTTTTTGTGAATACACTAATGCGGATAATGTGTAGCTGTGTCAGATTCAGTTCTTTCTTTTTTTTTTTTTACTTGTTAGTAAAAAATTGGGAGTTAGCCTAGTCACAGTGATGTTTGTTTTAGTGGTACCATCTGTTATTTTATGTGTTGCAAACAGGGATGTGAGTTACAGATATTGTGAATATGCTAACATGTTGCATGTTACAAAGAAGAATTAGAATGACTGTGAATGCAGTTAATAAAGTTTGACTGACTGTTTTTTTAAGCAAGTGATAACAAAATTGACATTAAAAAGAACATCAAAATGCTGTTTTGTCTTTTTTACTGATGGAAACTATGGCGCAAATGAAGAAAATGTAAATTAATTTCAATTCAAACTAAACACAAATCACAGAGTTATAGAAATATCTATAACAGGCAAGTCTAAAGTTCAGACCGTTGAAAATTTGCCGAGTTTGGCCCATATCACAAAATCAAAAATCTGCAGCCCAAGCACTTTCTAAGAACTGTGTGTATGAATACTTGATAGTGATTGGCTGAAAACGAGGGTTGCTGCTTCTAGGACAAGTGGACATTGCCATATGTTTTTATTGAAACATGAAACAACTCCGTCTGCAAAATACGTCGAGACCAAAGCTTTTTTGTGGAGTTTAATATCATATTACCAGATGAAACATGCTATAACTTTGACAAAGTAACTGGGAATGAACGTTGCGAAAAATTGAAGTTACTTAATGTGTTTTATGGCACAGCAGAAGAAGAACCTTTGAGTCAAATGAAAACACCACAAAAGTGAGTTCCGAGCTAGAACACTAATTGCAAAGCACTGCAAACCTTTTCCCAATGGGCAATTTATTAAAGATGCGTGATGAAAATGGTGAACAACACTTGTCCTAAGAAGAGGCAGGAGTTTGCTAATGTTTGCCTGGCTCGGAACACTGCGATCTGGAGAACTTAAGACATTTCATCCAACATTACGAGATAGTTGAAGACAAAAAGGAGCAGAGTTTGAGTTTTTTCACGTCCGACAGCGCTCATTTTTATAGAGGAGTGGATAATTGGAGCCCTGATGATGCCTCAGAGCACCTGCAGAGGGAGCTCATTGAGCTGCAGTGTGACGTTGAATGTCACAGTCAACACCGACAGCTCGCTCTGGTCAACGTTTACCTCCAGCTGGATAAAGGCACCTTTCAACAGATGTGAACATTTGCTATTTTTTTTAAAATGGTTTATTTCAAGCAATCAAATAGAAATAATACACAAAAGCAATACAATCATCAGTTATACATTCATACAATAACTAATCAAACTTAGGATAATTAGACATAAATATTGCTTGAAAGGGAGTGGAAGGAAGCGAACTTATATAATCCCACCCCGTTCTACCGTAACCATTTTATTACATGATTTATCATTATCCGGTTCCTAGCTTTTATCAGACAGAATTAAGAATCATAAAGTATCAATAAAGCACACGACAAAGATGAATTACTTAATTATTATGTGCGTCCGCGCCGTAACCCGGAACCGGAAAAAAAAACCTATGAAAATGCTAAGCTTGTTTGGTTCAACATGGTTGAGTGATAAGACATTCTTTCTAATGAACTTTAAAAGGAACCCAGTGAGGACAAGACTAAAGAACTCTCACTACCGTGACATCTTGCACGTCAAAACTGCAACCTTTCAGCCAGACATGGCCTTTTTTGCGGCAATCGAGATCTCACCTTAGTGCAGGGAAGTCTTCTGTGGTGAAGAAATCACAGTACTGTTTACTGAACTAACTAACTAACTGCGTTAGGTTTTCATCTTCAAACTGTTTAAATTTAGAAGTTCACAGTGAGCATCTAATAGTGAATTAGTCTAAACATTTCATATAAACCCAGAATTCATAATATTCCATTTTTAATTTTAAGACAGACTTTTTCTGAATTTTGGATTTCCCAGTCATTTTGGTTAAAATATATGTAGATGTGTTTGTGTTCTATGTGAAGAAATGAAGCTACGACTGCAATATGAAATGTCCAATCAATTTTTCGTTTGTATTTAAACTTGTTAAAATAGTTCAAGAATACAGGCTGAATATTTGGCCCTCACACAGTTTCACTTCACCAAATCTGGCCCACTTTGCAAAAAGTTTGGACACCCCTGATCTGTAAAGTTCATTTTGTGTCCTTTGGAGCAGTTGCAAGGTTTGTAAATTTGAGTCTTTTCTACTCTTTGTCTTTTCTTTTTTTTCGATCAAAGAACGTTGGAAAAACTTAATAATCAACATAGTTGCAGAAAAGGCAAAGGTAATTATCAAAAGTCCAACAAGTACCAGAAAAAGCTGTTTTTCTTCTTCATGTCCTCTTGGTCTGTGTGTGTTTTTTACAATACCGCCCCCTAATGAGCAGCTGTTCATGACGTTCCAGGTCTGTAAAGTCATGCTCTTCCGTTTAATGGTCACATGAATTAAGTGCTGGTTTGGTGGTTGCTTAGTAACTTTGTGACATGGTGTTTATTTTTAGGTGCTGCAAAAGACAGACTTCTGCACTTAAGCACAAAGAGAAACTTTAAAGAAACAGTGAAGGAAAAACCTTTCACTTTGACATTAAGGGCCATCCATGCAGTCATGGTTGGAGGAATTTGGTCTGGAAAAACCCATGACTCTGGATTCAAACCTCAGCTGCTTGAAAGCACATCACATGTGTGTCCGTGGCTTTTGGTGTTTAATGGAACGAGGTAAGAATATTTATGAAAATAGAGTAAAGAAATGGGAATTTGAATATATTAACAATAAACTTAGGCAAAACAAGTGTTCTAGTGCATTTGTCCATGTTTTGGGATAGTAAAAAAAAAAGTTGTTTTCATTACTCTAAAGATTTGGTCATGCATGTAGCTTATTTTGGTGCGTGGATGACCAAAAAATTAAATTGACATTACATGTTTCTCAAAAAAGAATACCCTGAGTTTTATAAATGTAGAATTAAATATCCAGAAATAAGTTATCCCTGCTTAAACCTCTCCAGATGAAGTCAGAGACACATTTTGTAAAGTAGAGGATACGCCTTTTTCCTTAAGTTAAGTGATCAAAGCTGCATGTAAAATGTTTTAAATGTTGCTGGCAGGCATTTCCACTGATGTCAAATGAATCAAAGGATGCAACTTTGCAGTGTGTTCACATTTTGACTGTTTCGTTCTTATCATGCCACTCTATTCCAGATCTGATTGTGATAGACTATTTTAATTCTTATCTTAATAGACCATTTCATGCACTGATGCATTCTCACTCCCATGCAGCAGTAATGAGGCATAATTGGTTTGTTCTGCGCATATTGTCAGTCTGCATATCTGTGGAGCAGACCGATTTTTTTTGCATTCTTCTTTGTTGCCTTTTTCTTCTCTTTTGTGTTTCTTTTCAGTTGAAACAAAAGTGCAGGCTAACACAGAGAATGGTGTATCATCAAATGCTCGTGCAGACGGGGAGAGGCAGATGTATAGCAAAGGTTAACAGCAGCTGTAATAGTGACAATCCCTGATAATTGTTCACTGAAGCTCAGCTCCTGTCTCCTCTAATCTTAAGCAGCATGAACAGATGCAGAAAGATTTTTTCTTCATGGTTTTTGCTGGTGAGTGTGTCAGAATGTAATTGCATACGTTGAAAAGTTTCACAGATGACATCAAAATTAATGAAAGTACACACTAATGGTTAAAGGTTGTAATGAAGACCCCTAAACATCCTGTGAGTTTGTGAGTGGCTCTCGGTTCGAACAAAATCAGATTGTTTATAAGTGTAAGATGAGGAAAAGTTGTGAAATTCATTGAGATGAATTGGAGGTTTGAGACGGAGAAAGAACCAAAAGTTTTGTTCACGAGGTTAAGAGAATGGACTAAGATAAAAGAAGTATTAAAAACTACACAAAGTTCAGTACACATAATACCAGAATCTTTTTTCCTTCTACCATTTTGCTGTGGGTGTCTTTGCTTTTCATAAGTAGAATTCAATCTGAGTTTTAGTTCTTCTTTTGGGCACTACCGAACAGCAGCTTATAACAGCAGCTGTTTTTTTTTTTCAAGCACCAGTTGCTCCAACTGGTGCTTGGTTCGGGGATATTTTAGAATGTTCGTCATTATTTCTTCGCGGCTGTGTAGATGCAACTCGGCGTCTTTCTTCTTCGCTGGTATGTGTGCTGAGCAAGGCAGTTTTGTGTTTGAGCGCCCCCAAGTTGTGTTTTACTGTAACTTCAGAGGCTCCAGACACGTGTGCAAAAGCGCCGTTCTCATTGGTCGAATAGATTTCGACGCGACGCTTCAAACCAAAAAAATGAACCCGAGGCGTTTTTTAAAAAGTGACGCTTTGACGCGTGGCGTTTTTTCGCGTCGGTGTGCACACTCACATTGGTGCCCTTTGTTTAGTCACGAGGCGTTAAACGTCGGCGAAAATCGCCGGCGAAATTCGTCCCGGTGTGAACAGGCCTTTACTCTCACTCAGTCCCTGAATGCAGTCACGAAGTTAGGATTGCAGCCATGCAGTTGTAAAATGCGGGAGCGCTCAGTCAGCATGGCACTGGCACAGTTGTAAGGTCTGCTCACTAAATTCCTGAATGCACTCGCTCAGTTATCTTTGCGCTCGTTCAATTAATGGCAGTCAAGACACGCCATATACATCCATGTTGTGTGAGAATGACATGCCACAAACATATAATTCTTATTTTTGTGTCTGTTCAGTCACAATTTAGTTTTTAATTCATAACTTCCTTACAAAACTGTCATAATTTCTTGACACTCACGCCCTAATCTGAACTAAATCAATGCTTACATGCCACCTATGGGCCCATTTATGTATATCTATATATATCTATATATAGATATATATATAGATATATGTATACAGATATATAGATATAAACATATAAATATATTTATATAAATGCCCCTCCCACCCTCCGCGGGTCCAAGCTCAGGTCCTCTACCAGAGGTTGAGGGTCCTGTGCAGTATCTCAGCTGTTCCTAGTGCTACACTTTTCTGGACTGACATGTCTAAGATTATATACAACTTGCCTTAGACAGATTTATGTGGTTCTATAATAGAAATAGAAATCAATGAATTGATTAATTGTTACACCATTATTATACAGACATGATTTTATTGCAACTGACCCAAAAAGTTATGTGTCAAATATGCAACCAGAGTTCCTGATAAGCAGGAAAGCAAGAATTGTTACCGGATAATCCCTACTCTACTCGAGGACTCGACCGGAATGAAAGCAGTCACTCAGCCAGTACACATCAGGCCCCAGCTATAGTGAGATTAGACCATAGTGGCGAACAGTTTTGACCTATAACCATGTTTGAGTACTGTAGCCACCCCTGGGTTTGTGGGATGTGTCATTCTGAGTTATGTTAGTCACTACCCTTTTGACAGCTCATGTCAATAGGCGGCTGATACAGCTGTCATCATATTGTGGTGTGAATGAGTCTGGCTCCTCTGTGAGTCTGTGTATGTGCACTGTATTAATGCAGGCCTGTGTGCGCGTCTGCAGTTCCAGACGGAAGCCCAGAGGACAGATGGTGAGTTCAGACGCAGATTGACACACCGTAACCAAATGATTACACACTCAATGGCTCCTCCTGACAGGATAGAGAGGACGGGAGGGGGAGACAGAAGTGAGGAAGAGAAATAAAAGTAGAGAGGATGATCAAGGCATTGAAAATGTGTGACATCGATCAAAAAAAAGAGAAAGATATGCTTCATTGCGAGAAATGAAAGCGGAGAAGGGTTTGAAGAGAGTGAATGAAGCAAAGGAAGAGACGAGAAAGATGGAGTGTGTGACGAGTGGAAAGACAGAGTGGTCTTCAGGGACACAGGATTACATGAAAGCCAATTAAAGAGAGGGACATTGGAAACACCCCAGATGAAAGTGATACGTGATTGGTTCAGCATTTTCTATGCTCACTCAGCTATCATTTCCATGCGAACATGCTGAGAATCATACTCTTGAACAAAAATATAAAAATGCTGAACTTCATGTGTCTAATCGGCTTCTGCTTTATCATTTGGCTGATCACATTCATCTTCATAATGGGGTGCAGCACAGCGATCAAGACGTTTCTGACCTCAGCTGACTAGGTACACTGTCTACCAGTGAAGACAGTAGTAGTCAACCATATGAAAAAGCCAACAGCCCCCTTCAAACACCATCACACCACCCTAATCTAGCCCGACCCAGGTCAGGTCAAGAGGGATCATGGGAAACCATTCACGTGGCCCCTCTCACCTTTTTCATCTGAGTGTCTCAAAAACATCCCTGACACAGTGATCTGTGATCTCCTCCTCTTTCCCGCTGTCAACACACCCTAACATGCACACTTTACTCCTAAAAGACTCTGTCTGCTGGAAGCCTCCAAGGACAATCTGATAGTTATGGATGGGATTTCATGGCAGATTCCAAGTTAGACTTGATCAGATTAGATTACAACTGAAATAAAAGTTTCAGCGCAATGACTGTTTTAATTCAGGAAGAAAAACAAAAATGTCCTTTTTTAAATGAAGCTAGTGTGAGATGGGAAGCAAAAGTGAGAAGTGTGACTAATATCTGACAACAAAGCGCAGCTAAACAGACTGTTTTCCAAAGCTAATGATGCACAGCAGATATGTTAAAGATGCTCACTCATCTGAACCATGTGTGTAGGTCTACCCACACAAAAACTGGTGTTTATGATGGAGAGATGAAAGCTGGGGAGGTGCACACTCCGCATGCTTCAGAGTTATTTAAAGAGAATGTTGGTGGAAAAATAGGAAACAGACATGATATTATAACAAAAGACTATAAGTAAATTAAATTTAGTTCAATTCAATTTTATTTTTATAGCCCAACATATCATAATACAGTTGTCTTAACAGGCTTCTCAGCTGTATTTACAAAAAAAAAAAAAAAAAAAATCATAAAACAAGTTATAAAAATACAATAGCCAATTGCTAAACCCAACTAAACAGACTAATCTAAACTGGGCGTCCCTCCCCCTAGACCCCCCTTCTTGTAAAACACAATAAAGCAAAAGTAAAAGCAAGGAGAATTTTAATGGTTAGTAGTTTCCATTTCTTTAAAAAAAATGTGTTTTTAATACGTTCTTGTGGCATTCTTCTGATGATGGAGAAAAAATATAATGAAAATTAAGCTCAAAATCTGAGTAGAATAGAATCTTTATGAATCTTGAAGCAATGCAAGTATGTTATCAGGCACTTTTGTGTGTGAAATCTGTTCTCTGAATTTGACCCATCCCCTGGGTCAAATTTGGGTCTGCACACAGCAACGTTCAGGAAACCATTTGGTGGTTTAACCCCCCAATCCAACCCTGTTACTGCTGAGTGTCAAGCAGGGAGGCACTGGGTCCCCATTCTTTAGTATGACTTGGCCTGGATTTGAAATCACAACTTTCCATCTAAGGGTGTACACTCTTCCACAAGCACACTGCTGGTATTTCTTTATCTAAATCATTATGGATCTACAGCAGGCCAAAACATTTGAAAAAGAGCTGGTTTGTGATGTAGAAAATATAGTCCTATAAGAGATTCCATAATACTTTAGCATCAAACTGGTTTTACTGCTGTAATGAGTTAGGTCACCGGAATAGGAAAGGCATAAAAGATTGATGTCAACTCTTATGGATAGACAATGAATTAAGCTTTGATCGATCAAGCATTTTTTGAAGACTATTTATGAATCCACTGTGTTGTGATTATGAAAATGTGGATTGTTTAGTAAAAATTGTATTAAGTAACATTTTTACAACAAAATTGTGGTCTATATTCGCCAATTAGTGAGCATTGATGCATGCTACTTTTTCGCAGAGACTTCTGGGAAATTTCTAGGGCACATGATTTTGGAATTGAAGATTCAGACAGCTCTACAAAATGGAGAATGCACTACTTAGTGCACTGTATAGTGAGTGGTAAAAAAATTTGAACACAACTACTAACTTGGCTTGGATTAGCAGAAGTGTTGAGATTTTATCGTATAATGTTTTCACACATAAATAATGTCTGTTACTCAACAACTGCTTATTAAAATATTCTTATTTACAGCACAAGAATGACTCATGAAGAGAAAATCATTTTCAAGCTTGGAAAAATTTGAATGCAAACTAAAATCCACAGCAGAAGAAATTTACACTTCAGAAAGATTAGAAAAAAACCTTATTTAAAATTAGTTCTCTTTCTGTTTAATTATTATTGAAATAATGTAATAAACCCACTCTTTAAAAAGTTTTAAAAGTCATTGCTTTGATTATGCAGCACAGAAGCTCTCATTCTCCAATATAGACCCACTGCAGAGACCCAGTCTGTGGAGAATCCTTGTTATCAATTAGAATTCATCAACTTTCTAATGCTGCCAGGATTTGGGGTGCAGTTAATTTCCAAGGCGGATTATTTTGGAGTGTCTCTCCACATTATTCGACACTCTTATGTGCTGCTGTTGAATGTTCTGTGGTGATCAAGCCATTTTTTCTTTAATTATTATGATTTTTCTATATATGTTGTCTACCTGTTGCAGTCAACTGGATCAAGATTTTCTTATACACTGAATGTAACAAGACATCTATCCATCCATATTTAAAACCTGCTTAGGCTCTGGGGGTCACAGGGTTGCTGGAGCCTATCCCAGCGTTTGTTGGTTAAAGAAAAGGTACACCCTAAACAGGTTGCCAGGGCCACACAATCAGGCCCATTCACATCGACACCTAGAGACAGTTGGGAATCACCAGTTAACCTATGAAGCATGCTTTTGAACTATGGGAGAAAACTCATGTTTGCACAAGGAAAACATCCAAACTCCACACAGAAAGGAACCAGCTGGGAGTTGAACTAGGGCTGTAAAGTATGATAGTATTTTAGTCATTTTGTCACCAAGCAACCCAAGACATTTAACAAACCGTCATCATTTTTTAAACAGTTTTACACAGAAACAAACACTTTTTATCCAGATTAGTCTTTTTTTAACCCTTGTGCTATCTTAGGTGACCCCACCCTTACATTGACGTGTTCTCCCTAACATGAAAAAAGTGGATAAAGGTGGAAAGATTTCATGTAATCCAGTGAAGATCACAAATCATTGAAGAAAAAAGGTTCAGCAAACTGTCTAGTGGGTCTAGATGACCCAAATACCAATGTTAAAGTGCCTAGGATAGCACAAGGGTTAAAGGGTATTTTAAGGGTATTAAATGTTTACATTGTCTGGCAGACTTTTACTGCTTTTTAATGCTTTTTTTCCAGGTAAAAATGTACTCTTTAGGAAACAAAAATCCTTCCGCAGTTCTCGAAAGCCTCGGGATCACTGTCACGTCTTCATGTTTTCTTTAACATCTGCTGAGCTTTTCTTTTATAAATGTGTTTTAGAATTGTTACTGATTGATTGATTAAAAGTTAACGTGATTCGTTTCCTTTTTTCTTTTTTAGTTTTTCTGATCACATACAAGTCCATAATTGGAATTCCTAAAAGACTGTTATGTAATAAAGATATGGTTTTAAGTAGGATTTAACCTGAAGAAATGAGTATGCGTAATGCAGAAAGCATTGCAGTAGCACAGTGGCATATTATTTTCTCCTGCTTCCGTTTCCTTCAAGTAATTGTAATTTGTTTAAAGCTTTCTCCTCCATCATCTGCTGCTCTGCCCACCCTCTTTGGCTACATCTTCTTTCTATCAGAGCCAAAATGGGTTGTTGATGGTTAATAGATTTAGCCTCTTAAGCAGTTGGAGAGACAATGAGGGAACCATCAGTTTACCTGCCATTTAACTGTCCCAATCTAACCTCTGTAAACTCATTCGCTGAAACTCATTTCTGTGTTACCTCTGAAGTCTGAAAAGCTATCATCTCGCTAATCTCGGGCTTTCAATTCGCCTGGGGGATGCTGGGGAGGGGAGTGAGACCAATCCTGGATCTCGGAGATGATCTGTTAGCCCGGCGTAAATGTTTATAACACAGGGCAATCTCTTGGGGTTTTATACGCTGAAGCACATGCACGTTCACACACAAACGCGCACACACACATGCACAGACTTTCTTGTGTCTTTCTCTCTTGCTCTCTCAGGGGCATTTATAGGGATGTGAAAGCTGTTATTGGGCAGGTCAGTGGAGTGGAACTGTCAGATAATAGGCTAGTTACCGTGGCAGCACATGAATGAGGGATGGAACGGAGGAGAGAGACAGAGGGAATAGAAACGCTCAACTCACTCCTTAATCAGAAGGTAAACTGGAAATCTGGGAGTTTAGACTCCCTGCTGAAACAGATAGAAATGAGGAGGGAGGAGGGGGGGGGCAGGGGCAAATGTAAGTGGAGAGAGTGAGACAGAGGATGACAAAGGGAGGAGGACAGAGGAAATGTCAATGGGCAGAGAGCAGAGACGGAGCCTATTACCATTCCCAGGGAGCCAGGTGTTTATTTTCTCAATTTGTAAACGCGGGCTTCATTACCCAGAGTTCAACAGGAGCAGGCAGAGCTGCGGCTGCATCAAGGTCAGACTAATCAGACAGAGAATAGGAGAAAGAGGAGAAGTGGGTGCACAAATTATGTAATGTGCCTGCTATATTCTTGCCCCTTCATCCTTGCCATCTTCTATCTGTGTCTTCGTCACTTCGTCTCCTTGACTCCCCACTTTTCTGACCCACAAAGAGCAAACTCCCTGTCCCATGAGGAGACAGGGACGTTATGATTTAAAGGAGGAAGCTTGTTTTTCTGTTTCAGCATGTTGGTCTTCACTTCCAATGATCGAATAATTCATGACCGGGGTCAAAATGAGGAAGGTGCTAAAAAAGTCTCTTTTATGAACCATCTGCACAGAAAGAAATGCAAAGACTTGTCTGAGAGCAGCAGAAACTTATGAGATAAATGTACAGACATATCTTATTTAGGTAAATGATTTGCATTTCTGCAGCCGTCTTCTGTCAGAGTACATTCTACTCACCTCAACAGCATTCCAAAAAAGGACAATTGGAAAGGGCAATGTCGAAAATCCCTGTTTCACCCAGCTAGTGAAACAAAAAATAAATACATAAATAAAGATGTCCCAACTAATATACAAATCTTAGCTCTAATAAACTCAAACTGACTGATTTAAACAAGTTTATCACCTTAAATGTATAATGAATATGTAATAAATCAATAAACATTTGATAGATTTAGAAAAATTGCATTAAATTGGTTTCTTTTTTGTGTCAAATCTGACTTTTGACCTTAGAAGTTAATGGAAATTTCCCCCTTATGGAACTTGCCTCCAGTGGTCTTTAAGGAACTACAACAGGAGGTATTTCCTGATTGGGTAACAGAAGATGGGAGCCTGATTGGTAAACCAAAGTGTTTTTACACTGCTTCTGATCCAGTTATTTCCTCACTCAAACCCATTCACTCAACAAAGATTCAGTGTCTTGCCTAAGCCACGGCCACTGATAAAGAAAAGCTTTAGGGAGGAACCACATCCACGTGTGATGAGCTATGTTGAAAGAATCAAAGACAATTCTGAAACTACATCTACAAAAACAATTCAAACTGAACATAGAGAAAACGTTAAAACACACGTTACACACAGCAAAGTTAGGCTTACATCACATTTTAAATTCATTTCCAATCTGGCTTCTTACATGTTTTTTTATGTTGTCTACATAGGGAAACTGGTTTAAAGAATCTGTTAACAGATAAAGCAGATCAGAGTTCTGCCAGAGAAAACAGTTTATTCAAGCAGATAAACATCTAACCAAGGCTCCCTGTTGGTGTTCATTCGGAACACACACAGGCAAAGGCTGCAGACACCCACCAGCAGAAGATCAGCTGGACAAAAGCCAAAAGATTTACACAATGGAGCAGTTCTGAGGATTTCCAGTTACCAAGTGGATGTAAAAGTAACCATTTAACCCTTGTGCTATCCTAGGCACTTTAACATCGGGAGTTGGGTCATCTAGACCCACTAAACAGTGTGTTGAACCTTCTTTCTTCAATGATTTGTGATCTTCACTGGTGTCCATGGATTACATGAAATCTTTCCACCTTTATCCACCTTTGTCATGGTAGGGGGAACACGTCAATGTAAGGGTGGGGTCATTTAAGATAGCACAAGGGTTACAGTTGGTCTCAAATTTGTACAATATCATGAAAATTAAGTCACATCATGTACTTACTCTAAAAATCAAGTTGGTATAAAAACAAACCCTAAAACATTTGATCAATTTGCAGTTCAAGCTTGGATTTTCTAAAAAATTAAGGTTACGGACACACCAGGCAAGTGATGCATACATAAAAGCTATGGCCCATGGTGTTCACATTGGATGAACAACAAGGGGGATCTTCTTCTACTTTTTCTACTGTTTACCAGCACGTCGGCCACTTATAGTTGGAAGAGGCTCGGTGCAAAATGTCAAAAGTACTCCAAACTTTGTGAATTTGCTCCAGGCTTTCCTTTTCAGCTCAATTACGATTTCTGAAAGACTTGGTGTCATATAATTCTGGCCGAGCACAAAATGCAATTATTCAGTTCTTCTTAATGAAACATTTTTAGAAAGTTGGCACTTCCATGAATTAAAAGGAATGCCATCCATACATCACAACCAAATCCAAGACCCCTGAGTGGTCAAAGTTGAACCTGGTTTAACTTTACATGCCTGTTAAATGTGTTTGTACATAGAGCTTAAAAATGGTCGTAGAAACTTGCGTAGCCACACATTAACATGGGAGTTTTGAACGCAAAAGCCTTAAATGCACACGTTTACATAGACTTTTCATTGGAAGTAGCCAATTAAACTTGTGTTGCCAAGGGCGACGAAAACGTAGACTAACACAAAAAGTATGAGGTTCCATTTGTGCCAAAAATTTGTTTTTGTGTCCACTGTCTATGTCTTTGGTCGTCTCACTTTGTCGTCAGGACTTAGCAACCGTTGCTACTGTCGATAGCTCCGGTCGTTAGCTACTGTCGATAGCTACGGTGTTTGCTACTGTCGTTAGCTACTGTCGATAGCTACTGTCTTTAGCTACGGTGTTTGCTACTGTCGTTAGCTACGACGTTTCCCCGTGTTTTGTCGTTAGATGTTCTCGTTTTTCAAATTTTGCCAAAGTCGTCAGAAAAGTCCTTTGTACGGCCGGTAAATTTTTTCCTGTACTACCACGGAACGAAAAAGAAATGTTTATCAATGCAGACGTCAAGGTTAACCATGACAATACGTTTTTAAGATGAACTTTATTTTGATATTCCCTCAAACGCGTATTGCCAGAAAGGGTGGGGGGGTGGGGGGCATGCATACAACGCTTGACACGAAAACAAAGTGGCGCATTACCGCCACCACCTGATCTGGAGGCGAACTACTTCTATTTAACGCGGAGAATGACACATAATAAATATGAACATTTTACGAAGACTATTTATGAATGTGCTGTGTTCTGATCATGAAAAACGTGGCTGATTTATTAATAATAAAATTACAAACACATTGGTGTTGATTTAATGTATTTGTTCAGAAATAAACCCTCAAGTCATTAGTACATGGCAAGATTTATTTTTTTGCCGTTGAACAATTTACGGGGGCCTTGCAAGGAGGCCTTTAAAATATCTTCGATGAGTTACCTTCTCAAATTTTAGTGGGTCCAGTCACTAATTATGAATATAACAGTCGAAAACTGACTTTTTTGAGCATTTCTTTTTAATCTATTTATGTGACCATGAGATGGCGCACTCGGGACCAGTATAAGGCTCTTATTAGCCCGTCTGATCCTCGTTTATCCATCAGATTTGTAACAACATATTTTATAAAGATCAGTCATTTTTCAAAATAATTTGAAATAATAGTTTCATCACAAGATTAAATTAAAGCCATACTCTAAATAACTTTAAACGGGAACGTGAAACCGTTGTACGCATGCACCCCCCCCCCCCCCCCCTTTCTGGGAGTGCGCGTTTGCAGGATTGTCAATAAAGGTTTTTTTTTAAGTGTTTTGTTCCGTGAAAATACGGGAAACAATTTATCGACCGTACAAAAGACTTCTCTGACGACCTTTGCAAAATTTGAAATACAACAAGATCTAAGGACACGACATGGTGAGAGAACGTAGCAAACGACACTAGCAACGGTTGCTAAGGATCTTCCTGACGACACGTGAAACGACGTAGCAAACGACACTAGCAACGGTTGCTAAGGATCTTCTTGACGACACGTGAAACGACGTAGCAAACGACACTAGCAACGGTTGCTAAGGATCTTCCTGACGACATGGTGAGACGACGTAGCAAACGACACTAGCAACGGTTGCTAAGGATCTTCCTGACGACACGTGAAACGACATAGCAAACGACACTAGCAACGGTTGCTAAGGATCTTCCTGACGCCGTAGTTAGACGACATGGGATAAGGACAATGACAAAGATAACGTTTAAGGATAAAGCAAGCATATACATCACAAAGTTAATACAAAGTAATAATAAAAGAATCATGGGCATGCAGAAGATATTGCTTAGTAATACATAGACATGAACCAATGTAAAATGAACTCGTTCAATAGACATAGACAATGAGCCCAAAGCATAGACAGTGGACGCAAAAACACGATCAGTAGACATAGACAATGGACCAAAGACATAACAGTAGACGCAAAAACACATTTTGATATTTTTGGCACAAATGGAACCTCATAAAAAAGTGTTTATTTACGAGCTGAACAAATATTTAAAGTAAGAGCAGTTTGTCAGTATTCTGTGGATATTAGCTTTATATTCATTCTTGTTACATATGACCTCAAATGCTTTTCTTCGTTTGTCCATTTTTGCCAAATTAGGTGCAGGAGCTTCAATGAAACACCTAAAACAGGCGGCCCTCTCAAGTGTAAATGACTGATTGTTATGTGGGGCTGTTGTGAGGCTGATTGTGCTTGTGGGTGTGCATTAAGATAAGGAAAGTATGTTTTTTCTTCCTTGACACACACGACTCTTTTTTGCTATTGTAATTATCACAGATTCTTTTGATGTCCTGGACTTTAAAAAAGGTTCTCAACAAGGCTGTTCTTCAACCTGCTAATCTCTCAAAGGCAGTGAAGAGGAGGAGGGGAAGAAAAATCAACGAGCAGACGCAAAGAAGGGGAAATGAAGGAAAAATGGAGAGGTGGCAGACGAGGAGATCGGCACGAACAGGACTTGAGGAGAAGATGGAAGGAGAGGAGGGCAGAAATGTGAAAATGAACGAGAGGAAAAGTGATAAGAACTCCAGCTTTTGAACCTGAAGAGCTTAATTTGAAATGTCAGGGCTACCCCCCACATCCTTGAACCCCCCCCCCCCCCTTCTTTCCAACACACTCCCTCTTCTCAGGAGTCCCTGTTGTGCAGTAGTGTGGATTAAAATAATTAAACAGGCTCTGTTTTAATTAAGACAATAAAGCCCAAAGTCTCTAGGTAAGACCTGAAAAAGATTGCCGGAGAAAGCAAGAGGCAGAGGAGGGTGATAAAAAAATAAAGATCTAAGGAGAGAGGTGGGATGATAGGAGGTGCAGAGGGAGATACCTTATCTGTGCTGCTAATCTGTCTTGTCCATTTCAAGCAAAATGCTGCATTATTACAGTTTACCTGAGTGTGTTTTCAGCAGCTCAGCGCTGTTTGGTGTGTTGCATGAAGCCTGCGTGCAAGCGTTGATGTGTTAATACGTTTTCCGTTTCTTCTCTTTGCAGCAGAAATGTTTGTGTTGGATTGTGTGAGTGTGCATTTGTTTGTGCCTCTGAGTCAACTAATGAAATATTTATTTATTTCTTGGACTTTGGGGTGTGTGGGTGGGGTACTTTAATGAAATGTCATATCTCATTGTGTCTCCAAATAAGGAGGGAAGACAGAGGTAATACAAGAACCGAATTACTACTGAATTATATAACGGCAGGTTCAGAGAGCGCAGGAAGATGGGGATCTAAGAAGAAAAGACAAAAAGGAGCGGTGAAGAGAAACAACACATTCTTGTCATTTTTTTATATGTGTGCTTTGTTTCCCCTTTGACCCTGGGTTAACCCACGATTCTGGACACAGAACGTCTCATTTGAGCATGCACAAACAGGGAAGTGAAACACAACGTGGCAAATACACGGTTTGTCGCAAAACTTCAAAAAGATGCCTTTGTGAGCGGAGCAATACTGCTCCACATGTGAAAAAAAGTTTGCACTTCAAACATTCTTTGCTGCCGAGGGTGAGAGGGAAAGTAACACACCTCTAACTTTAAAGTCCAACTCCGATCATGTTTTGATCTTTTACAAAAGCGTTCCTAGTAGTCTTTTAATTATAATTATGCAGTTTTTAGCGTGCACACCCTGGTGGAAGGAACAGTTGTCAGAATTTCTTATCTGGAACAGCAAAAGTTCATATGTTCTCAATCACTGAAAAGTGAAAAACAAAGACATATAGAGTTTTTGAGTTTACAATTCACGGATTTTACCCAGAGCTCGACTTTGATGATAGTTACATCTTCCTTATAAAAAAGGCAGCAAAGAATTCAAAGTGCAAAGTCCCAGAGACGTGTGTGTCTTTTAGAGTAAGATGGGAGCTAAATTCTAACACAGGCTCCACTACTTTAGGATGTGAACTATACAGACACATTGAAAAACGGCTCTGGTACAACCACAGAAATCAACAAGATAATATTGGTAAAAAGGTATAGAATCAATCTGGGAGTAAATAATAATTTTCGTTCAAACTTTGTCCGTTTCTCTTCCTGCTGTGTCTCTACTGCATTAGCCAAGTCAAGTCAATTCCAATCGGCTAAGAGTGAACCACAGTGAGGGATGTGTGTTGTGTGCACTAAACATATGATAACCCCTATTCTCATTGCACTTTAAACAACTCCTGAATAAATTAAAATGATACACTTTTATTTAACAACAAAGAACAAAACAATCTAAAAGAGCCTAAATAGAAGGTTTTAATGTTTGAAGGTGTCATGACAAAGACATTTTGTTTTTGTTGCTTTAAATAAAAAGTGTCGGGAAGTAAAAAGATTTTCTCTGTTAAAAAGCATTTTCATTTGAACTTTTAAATGCTAAATGTATTAGATAAAATAGTTGGACTGTATTGTTTCACCACAGAGTTAGATGATTTTTTTATTCCGATTTTCGGACAGTGATGCGTATTGAATTTTGTAAGAGGGAAAGTTACAGACCTCTAACATTTACCTCTAACCACTTCGATCACTTTTTGGTCTTTTGTAAAAGCGTTCCCAGTGGTCTTTTAATTATAATTTTGCCGTTTTTAGTTCCGTTTGTAGGACATACTTTCTGCAGAGTGGCATGAAATTCATTAGAAATTCACCTCTAAGTTGTGGGTGGGTCTGTCGGTGTGGAGTGACTCCACCCCCAATTCCCCACACATGAGCGTACAACCCCTCACAACCTATTTGTCTGCATTTTAATGGAGCAGGGAGCTTGTGGCGCACCGACTGTAGCATCTACGTCTCAGCTACAAGATTTTCAAACGCCAAGTTTTCATCTGGTCTTGATTCACGACGTTTTGAATAAAGAAAGACTCAGAAACACAATTTTAAGCTTTATTTTTTTTATGTATATCATGACAAAAATGCAACAAAAACATGTTAAAAACACCAGAAATTCAGTTTTCCTTGGTGTGGGTCCTTAAGAGACATTGTGGAGGCTCAAATATTTGTTCATCTAATAAACACAAAAAATGCTATAAATGTCAGATAAACCGCTGATTTAAATGAAGCCTATTTACCGGTACATGCTTGTTAGGATGCCATTCTTAAAAATGACACTCTTGTAATATTACGGTCAGGTAAAAAATGAATTAATATGTTTTATTTGCATGCATTCACGTGATTTAGACTTTGGTAATACACTGACTCACTTGTGTGCAGGGACCTGAGCTTTGCGGCTCTTCTGACACTTTGAACTTTTCTCACGACCTCTAATCTCTGCACTGCAGGTGCAAAAATACGGCAATAAACAAACAAACAAGCTGTGAAAACAAATACAGACTAATTAAGGGACAGCTGCACTCTTCTCACCGGGGTTCTCTCCATTAGGAGCTAAATGTCTCGTCGTGGCTTTCCCCGGGGAAGTTCACGTGTCAGCAGAAGATAGCGGAGGTGTGGCTCTGACACCGCAGTCAGACTCCTTCCATCTTCCATCTGCTTTCAAGATACCTATAAATTTGCACACTTAACCTTTCAGAAAGAAAGGTTTAAAAAAAAAAAAAACTAAGTGCAAAGCAATCCAACATTTCCACAACTCTAAAATGATGTAAACTGATAATAAAATCCTTTTTTATGTTGAATTTTTTATGTTTCATTCTTTACTGCCTCTGTGAAACAGAAATGTACACAGAAACTTTTATAAAGCTTAGGCGAATAAAAATGTACATTTGAGTTATTTGGTTAACTAAAACAAAAGAAAGTATAAATATAGAGCATGTTCTCAAAATCAAAAAAACCCTTGAAAAAAGCTGATTTACCTGACTAACTTTTTCTCTATTAATACGTGACGATAACAATATGCCCCTTAAGGAAATGAATGTCTGTCTAGAATTACTAATAAAAAATGGGAGGTAGATTTAAGTCTAAAACCTCACACTAAAATGAAATTTCAAGGACGGAATATTGCAGGGTGGCACTCAGGCCACAGGCAAGAAATGAAACTGTCATACCTATTCAATAAGAAAATCCCATCATCCTCAGCTGTAGGTCAGTCCTGAAACAGTGTGATTCAGCTCCTGACACTTTCTGAATAAAGAGAAATGATTTGCTTGAGTGAAGTCTTTCCTTTTTATTTTCTGGATCAAATTTGTATCATGGAAGAGCTTTTCTTTTTATCGCCAAGTTATGAAGATCTGCAAGTTCTGCGAGTTTTTATTTAGTATCGATTTTTTTTAATGATGTTTCAAATAGTCATCAATAAGCTGCTTGTAGATGAGACAGGTTTTTAACCATTTAACATCAGAGATGTCATCGGCAATGCTTGAATAACACACACACACGCTCTTTGACAAACCGCAACTTTGACCATTGACAACGTGAATCAGCGGATTCTGATGTTGTAAAAAGCACCAAGTGTTGACAGGGCTTTCTCACAGTGAGGAAGAGCGCTAACCAATACTCCGCCGTGCAGCCCCCCAGGGGCTGGAGCGAGCGTGCCTGCTGGCCTCCCGGTTCCTTATTGGTCTGAAAAGTTTCTTTGACAACATCCATAGCTTAGCTAGAACCTACGATTCATACTTTTAAAGGACTTGAAGGAGCAAAATCAGCAAGAACTACTCTCTGTTTTTTATTTTTTTAAATACTGACTTGAGCTCCAGTAAATCACACACCTCCATATGATTTGAAATATTTAAGTGTTTTATTTTAAAACAACAAAAAAATAGAAGCTTATTTCAGAAGCCAAATCTCTGCTCTACATTTAGTCTAAAGCATATCAGATCAAAATCTCTATTGTCACTTTACAGTGTAAAGACCCACTCCAATGTAAAATGTTGTTTTTAACATGTTCTTATGGTATTTTTCTGATGATGGAGGACATATATAAAGAAAATTAAGCTTAAACTTGCATTTTTGTGCATTTCTGTCAGACGACTCATGCATTGGAAAACCTTTATTTTCCATATTTTCTTTTTTTTAGTTTGGCATAATTTTGTAGTTTGGCATGAGGCTCTTTTCAGATACAATAAAACAAGATCTCCATTGAAAACTTCAGGTATAAAACTAACCTAAACCCTTGTGCTATCTTAGATGACCCCACCCTTACATTGACGTTCTCCCTACCATGACAAAGGTGGATAAAGGTGGAAAGATTTCATGTAATACATGGACACCAGTGAAGATCTCAAATCGTTGAAGAAAAAAGGTTCAGCGCACTGTCTAGTGGGTCTAGATGACCCAACTCCCAATGTTGAAGTGCCTATAGCACAAGGGTTAATGGAGCTCACAGATGGAAGCTGGGGAGGGGGGTGGGGCGACAAACGTTGCGCTCTTGGAAGTGGATGACCGAAGGCGTAGAGCACGCACCTGGTTCTTTAAGTCGGTCATGGAACAGGTGAGTTAATTGGGCTGAACCGCCCACGGGGAGGTGTAAACAGGTAAATGCACTGCTGAGCTGCCTGACGGAAACTCTTCCTAGTCGTTCATTTCTTTGATCAAGTCGTTTTGGACCAGGAGCAGACGAAACAATGCCATTTGAAAGAGGGCTTCATTGTGACGTAGTAATACTGCTTCACTCCATTCTGATGCGTCCAATTGTAGACGACCAGATCCATGTACGTCTTTGTTTTCCTCATCTGAGCTGGAATCTTGCTCGAAACTGTACGGCTAGATAGCTTCAATGTTGCTTGCTGTTTTTGTTGCACCTGTAACGTTAGGTTGGGGGATGTGAGTGGCTGTGAGGGGCTGTAAGCTAGCGGGAGAGCATGTAAACAGATGTGTGACAGGAAGTGGGGGTAGGCTTACTTCCCGCCCACAACTCAGAGGGGAATTTCTAAAGGACTACTGCTGCACTGCAGAAACTATGTCCTAGAAAACGAAACAGGTATTTATTTATTTATTTTCAAATTTTGGCTAAAAACTGCAGTAATCCTGTTAAAAACCACTGAGAACAGTTAAATTAGATCAAAAGATCATCAAACTGGGACTTTAAGTAGTTCCAGTGTTTACGGTTTGTTGACATATGCTAGTTGATGTGCTTATCTCCTAAATAAAGGAAGGTTACAATAAAGACACGTGGAGGTTTGCAGGTCAGCCTGGCATGTATGGAAGAGGCTCCAAAGCTAATAGCAGCAGGCGTGTGGGAGTGTTTAATGGAGAGTGGAGTCATTTGCGCTTTTTAATGACGATCAGAGGAGGAAATTGGCTCAGATTTACAGAGTCACTCACCACCAAGAAAGAGGAGGGAGAAAATAGAATAAAGGCCTCTGGATTGTGTGTGTCTGAGCACAGGTGTGAGACAAAGAAAGGGAGCCGTAACACACTCCTGACCCTCCACACACACACACACACTCTCTCACACACACACCCATCCACCCACTCACTTCCACACCTCCACTTCCAGAGGAAATGTATCACTTAAACCAACTGCAGCTCAGCTCACAGAACCTAATGAATCTGGACTCAATTTTACGCTCAGCTGCCCTTCATTTTGACACACACTGACGTGCACACACAGACACAGGCACTCTTAAATACTGAGGCAGTCTTACCTATAGCTGGATGGTAGTCTTCATAACGTAAAGAGGAAATTGGAAAAGAGTGATTATAACACTGATTGGCAGAAAGTCATGTCTTTTCAGCTCTTCTCATCAACACTTAATTCCTCTTTGGGTTTTTCGTTTATCCAACCAAAACGTCCTGACATATAATTCTGGCTTTTCATGCGTATTTTTTTTTCTGCAGCTCTTGGGCCCTCATTTTATCCTTTCCGATTGTGTTTTTTGTCTAAATTAATAGAGTGAAGTGTGTAGGCTGAGTAAAAAGAATTTACCAAAGCTACCCCAAACATACAATAATAAAATATACAGCCTCTCCTCAAACAAATATTTCACGGGGAAAAACACAAATGTGCTAACTAAACAGCATTTTTGGTACATCTTGCCATTTTTATAGACATTTGGGTGAAAAACCTATACTTTCAAAATGCACTTAACATTTTTCTGGGGATAAACATCGATTATAATTACTTTCTGAATAAAAAGCTTCTTGAAATATGCCTTTGTGTTTATATAAAATACAAAATAAACGTTTGATTTTACAGAAGGAAGATGTTAGAATAGTGTATGAAGCTAATTAAAAGTTAGTACAGTTGGTTCAGTTGCAGTAATGAGCAAATATATGAGAGACAATTATTACATTTTCAACACAAAAATATACTAAGTGCCTGGTGTTTTCATACAGTGTGTTCTAAATCTGCGAAATGCTCATTTGTGCTCCCTGTTCAGCTCTCAGACAAACACAGAAGTCTTCTTCTGCCTTCAAGAATATCTGAAAATCTCATTTAATCTTATAAAACTTTTAACATTCTACATGCAGCAAATCATACATTTCTAGTTCTCCACCTGTTGAACCCTGACCCTTCAGATACAGGTTCAAATAACAAGATGTCAAAACCAAACTAATGTCTACAGTATTTATTGGTGTTTCAAATAGACAATAGGACTAAGTGAAGTGACTTAAGCCTGACTCACAACTGCCCTTCAACCCACCTGGGATGATGGTGAATACGTTCGGTCTGTGGGTGAAATATGGGCAAACCTGTGTCAAAGGTGGAGACCGTTCAGTGAGCTTGTTGAGCGAAAATGTTCATGCACAATTTTTCTACGGGCATTGTGAAGGCGACAGGTCGTAGCGTGCACTTCAACAGCAAAGGGGTGAAGTAGGTGAGACGCAGGCGTGTTACACAGACTTTTCATTTGTGGACTTTTCATTTCATCCTTGCCTGAAGCCTGACTGTTGTAAATGAGAAAACTGCACTTACCACATGCAAGACGTTCCATTTTCATGACATGACCTTAAGGTGGCCGTATGAGACACAAGGCAGCTGCAAGACACACCTGCGCTCCTCTTAAGATGGGTCTACTCCTGTCAACAAACCTCCACGGGCCCAGACCAAATACCCGCAGGACCCATATGGGTCAACCCTTCCCATAGGGGTGCACATGCCTAAGGCTTTATTTGTGTAAGCACAGAAAACAATGGTTATGTCTTGTCGCATTTGAACCGCGAAACAGCATAGAGCAAACCTTTTAAATTAATATCCCAAATATGCAAGTCTTGGGCCAGCCATAAATTAAACTTGGGAACCCACTGTCATCTTTTAACAATAAAAGGTACAGATAAATGTTTTTAAGGTTCCCTTTCATTGAATCTCTCTTACTCTACTTCTGTTTTTAAATGTAAACTTCTGTAATGTATTTCAAAAAGGGACTTTGAATTTTATTTTAAAGATCCTGTTTTTAAGCTGAAAGGAAAAAACAACGTCTAAAACAGAGAGTTACAATGAGCTGTGCTGCAGATAAATTTTCCTTTTAACCCTGGACAATAAGCAATGTCATCTACACACTTTAGTTTGGAACCTACAGCAGTCCAGCCTTTTTTTCGTCCTGAAGAGCCAACGCATGCGTTTCTCTATTAAGATATGTAAATTCTTAATCTCTCAGAAGCCTATTTTACATCCGTTTCTGTCATTCTGTCGCTACTCTCCCTCTCTGCCAAAATTTCTTTTCCTGCCCCTGTTTCGTGGCTTGTACAATAATGTTGCTCCCTGTGTTTTGTCAGTCTCTCTTCTGCCTCATGCAACTCAGAAATGGCTCTAGAGGAGACAGTTTGAGTCTCTACAGGCCAATTGTCAGGCATAATTACCATCAGAGAATTAAAAGTTTCAAAGGCAGACTAGATGGGGGCTCATTTACTCCCACTTTTCTGTGCCATTCGCCTTTATGTTTGTCATTGTTGCAGATTGTTAAGAAGTGTAGTGTTTTATATATATATATATATATGTGTGTTTCTGTGTGTGTAAGTGCGTGTGTGTGTGTGTGTGTGCATACGTGTGTCTGTCTGTCAAAGCTAGGCAGGCATGAGGAAGACGCGATAAACGCAAAGGGGAAGAAAACAACTACCATGGATCTAATACGTTCAATTAAAGTGCAGTTATAATCTTTTTTCATTGCTTATGTTGTTCTTTCATAAAACAAACATACATTTACAGCAACTGATTGGAAAAATGTTCAATACAGCTCCTTCTCCTGCATCTAAAACACAGGAATGCAATCAGCAAAAACCTTCACAGACTCTGACTTTGCTCAAAGGTTCTGGAAAACACACACTAGCATCATGCAGTCGTGTTTAACAGAGTGAGGGGTAAAGCTTGATTTGCTCCTTTGGCTCCCTGCAGTTTGGATCCTGTCCCTTCTCTTTGGCTATCCTCTGTCATTTTTCCCGTGCCAACTTTTGTATTTCTCATGCATGCACACACATACACACTCCTAGTAGTGTGCCTACTGTTACACTATTCAAGCCAAAACGGACATGTGTTGTTGCATTCTCCTCATGTCTGCATCACATCGTTTAATAACACTTCTGTGGCACACGCGGCCTCCTTTCTTTGCTAATATCCTCCTTAGTCATTCAGATCAATGGGGGCTGACGTCACTGCCACACAGCACACACACATACACACACAGAATCAACAAAATAATTGAAATATTTTCAACCTGATTAGGTCTGGCCTGCTGGATGGGTGGGTTGCTAGGGCTGTGCTCCCTGGTTGCTAGGGGGAGTAAATCATCTGGTATTATTTGATTTCTGTTCCAGATATGAAACCGTTACCGCAGCGATTAAATGTCTCACGGCTTAGACACCTAGAGGGGTGAGTGAGGGGGGTTGGCGGGGGGCAGAGGGAGGAAGGGAGCCCCACATGAGAAAGACATATGAGAGAAGGTGAGAATGATAATGCTTTAATACAGAAATGAGGATGGTGTTTGTGCCAGGCAGAGAATAACAGGGTAATAAGGATGAAATGTTTTCCTACACTTGCATGTCTCAGTTGGCTGTTCTTTCCTCCAGACAACTCACAGGTTACTGTGTGTGTGTGTTTGTGTGCACAATATGTTTATGCCAGAATGCACGCTCAGCTCCCAGTGGGGCACGGCGTGCATGGATCCCAGTGCGTGTGCTCCAGAGTTGTTTGTTCTGTGTTGATATAGAGATGTCCACAGATTCCTGGCGAGGGTGAAAGGATCCACACACACATGGGAGCTATGGGTGCTTTGAGATGTTTAGAAAACACAAAGTGAACCAAGTGCTCCCACCAGAACACGCTCACAGAGACAAAACAGGCGAGAACAGACAAAAATAAAGAGAAACCAGAGAAAGAAGCTTTTACGAGAAATGTTTTTGGTTGTTTTAAATTAGCAGAAGAGAGATTAAAGATACAACTCCACACAGAATGTGTCACATCATTAACAGTTTATGGGGCTGTGATGCAGGAGAATATCAGAGGATGAACTCATGACCAACACAATGAATTATGTAATAACATATGACAATATCGGAATGTGACCAAGCTTTGTTTTATGGTTCAATGGAAATGCATGAGATATGACAAAAAAAATCAAAGAATTTAAAAAGAACTTGTACCATGATGTAAACATTTATGAGTCCTCTAAGGGCATTTTCACACTAGGATAGCTTGATGAACTTTTCAGAATGGGCAGATATGTTTGGACATTTTCACACTTTCATTTGCTTGTGTTTGCTTTAATACTGCACTCTTAAAGACCCAATCTGATGAAAATTGGGTTTTTGGCGTTTTTGCCATATTCCGGTGGCATTTTTCTGATGATGGCAGACATGTTTAAAGAAAATTCTGATCTAAACAATTCTGAGTAGTCCTTTAATTTAAATTGATGTGAGTCAGGAGAAGACAAAAAATGCAGTTTGAAAAAGAGCGTATTTGAGCTGGCATCTGGCTGGATATCTACAATGTTATTGTTGGGTTGGGGGTGTGAGGGGCTGTGAGGGGCTGTCACGCAAACAGAGAGCTCTCAGCAATGGGAAGGGTAAGTTGCTTTACAACTTAGAAAATATCTTTCAAACTTAAAAACTCAAACACTCAAGTCATGTTAGCATAAAGAGCTGCTCTGACAGACAGTGGTGGTAAACTCTCATCCATCCATCCATCCATCCATCCATCCATCCTCTAAACCCTCTAAATCCTTTTTTGGCTTAACCTAGCCACTGCTGGACAAATATAACCTGGACGGTTCGCCAGTCCATATCACAGTGGTGCTAAACTACTGTCTTGCAAGTCTTGACTCTTGCAGTAAAAGTAGACAAAATGAGTAAACAAACTTTCACAGTGACTTGTGATTTAAAGGTAAAGAACTTTTTATTTTGTAACTTATAATTAATTAAAACCACAGTGCGAAAATGTGTACACACCGGTATGTTTCATTGCAATTTAGCAAAATCTGAGATATTACTATTCAGTTAAAGTTCTGTTTTTGATTAATTTTCTGTTTGTAAAAATAAACCAGTTACAATGTTGGTGCGAATTCTAATTTAATAAGGTAATGTTGTCCTAAAGGTGAGACGTGTCATATGGACTCAAGAAGATTTTCAGTCCAGTTAAGGCAATCAATTTCAAGTTCCTTTTTTCATACTCCTTTATTAAAATTTTTTAAACTTTAAATAAAATATATTTGTCCTGTGATGGACTGCCGATGTAGGTTGCAAAAGTATTTGGCCTGCAATAACTGTTTGGGGTCCTTCGGGGTCCTGCGACTAATGATTACGTCACATCATGTGATTGGCTGTACGTTGGTCTGATGACGTTTAAGATAGTGTTGGTCCGCAAGTTTACACGCTAACACCATTATTCGTGAGAAAATTTATACAGTTCTTCGTGAGAAATATGGATGACTTGCACATTGAAATTTCCCATTATATATCACAAGGGACTTATTTTAACTCCGCTTTCAGCATATCATCTGTGGCCAGCTGTGGAGACGAGCAGAAAATTGGATTCAAGACATTTAGCATTTGTTTTAGTGCTACTTCTTTGGTTTTGGTTGGTTGTTTGTTTCAATAACTTGAACAATACATAAAAATTGAACAAAAAAACAATTGTTCAAAGTAAACGCCAGGGGGGATATAAACACAAATAAACTTGTATTAAATTATAAAGCTGAGCAAAAATGACACGTTTTAATTACTTTTTTGTTTGTTCTGGGGGAAGGCATTATTAGTTATTAGGGAAAAGAACAGCTTGATGCTACCTAGCTATGTAGTTTGTCCAAGCGGTGTTACCGTAGTGTGATGTCATCATTAGTCGCAGGATCCCGAACAGTTATATCAGGCCAAATACTTTTGGTACCTACACCGACTTGTATGAGTATCTCCGGCCTAGCCCAACAGTTGCACACAATGCAACAATGCTTTCACAATGCTTTTTCTGTATTAACAATGGAAATTAAAAAAAAAAAATCATGAAAATATCCTACAAATATTGTTGATTTTGCCCCACTTTAGAATAGATGCAGCCTGAGTTGACCTGTATGATGGGATTACAGTGGTAATCACATGTTTTTCCATGTGTGCCTTCTCTGTGTTTGTGTGTCCGTGTGTTTGCACTTACACGTGTAGACTGTTGAACATTTTATTGCTACTTGAATCTGCTGACAGATTGAGATGAACGTTAAATGGAAACACAGGACAATTGTGTTCATTTCACATGCTCTCCACATGAAAAGCTCCGAAACTTTTTCATGTCAAGCACCCTACACAGTTTTGTATTTGATCATCAAGCACCGTTTGATAAGTTTGTGTCCTTACCTCACATTTAGAATGTTAGCACTCCATCTGCTCTTTTGTGATGATGTGTAGCTGCAATGAGAGGATCAGAACTGTGGTCCAGTGTTGTTCTGCTCTTTTTTAAACAATAAACAATACCAATCATTGCAGTTATTGAACCACCTACAAATGATGTTAAGTCCTTTGGTCTGATGTTGGTGTAGTCTGTTCATGGTATTTCCAGACGTGAACATCCTAACTCTTGGCATAAGCACAAACCATGTCATGTTCAAAAATACCAAAAACAGAGTAGCTACATCTTAAATATTAATCACTGAGTATGTTAAATGTAAAGGTTTTTTAACAAAATGAAAAGAAGGATAAAGAAAGATTTTTTTCCTCAACATTGGTCGGGCAGAACTTTTTTTGTTCTTATCTTATTTGTATGTGAATGCGCATACATTTAAAATGGGTATGGTTGATGGATGATGTGAAAAAGCAAAACCAAATGTGTGCACTTTGATTGACAGACATCTGCATCAAAGGAACTGGCTAACTTCCTGAAATTAAAGAGCCTCTTGTCATCTACTGTATCTTCCACATCTGTTGAAGCAGAATTCTATACCTGCCCTGCTCCACTCGTCATCTGTTCTGCAGTCACATAGTAACAACAAATCTTCCCTGTTATCCTTTTTCAACAATCCTGTGTTGTCGTTTTGTTGGTTCAATGTTTAGCCCATTTGACAAACAGCTGTGTAAGGGCTCATAAGCAACTGAAATTGGAACTGAAATTGGATTTTCATAAAGTTGGGTTTCTTCACTTAATAAAGTAGATGTCCTGACCACAGGACATTTAGGCCCTGATTTACTTGTACAAAGTTGACATTGGCCTCGACAATGTGCATTCAAGCGACCACTTCCAATGAAATGAATAAACTACCTTGTAGTTAGAATTCTCTTAAAAACGATGCCATAACACCAAAACCATAAGACACAGAAACTCATTGAAGATCGGATGAATTCAGACTCATCAAAACAATTCTTAGTGTGATACAGAGTGCTTCTCACTGTTTTCCCAACAATCCAGTGTTTCTCCATTTATTCGCATTTCAATTTTCGAGTTTCACGTATTCACGGATTTTTAACTGTGTTTATAGTATCTCTAGAACTTGTTTGTAACACGCTACACGTAACGCATGTTAGCATATTCACAATACCTGTAATTTCCAACCTACTTCCAGTACTGTTGTATTTTGACATAAATTAAGGATTTTAAGTGTTCAAGTCAAATCTTATCAACTTGTATTTGTATACCACTGAAAATAAGACCCTGGCACTTCCTTTGTTTGGTTCTAAGTAATATAAAATAAAACAACACTTACTGATCTCCATTTCTCAGTTTTTGACTGATATACTCTACAATTTTCAAAATAGGCTACACCTCTGTCTATTCTAGAAAAATAAAAAACAATAACTGTTAATGTTTGTCGCACATTGGCTCATTTCGGGCTAATGGTGACTTTTAGAACGAAACCTTGTAGACCTTCAATGTCCCTCAGTGTCTAATTTGTCATTACAACACAACAAAGTGGTGTTTTTCCACAAACAGTCATGTTTGACTTTCTCCAATTGATGTTACATTAGTCACATTTTATGGGTAGTCAGTTAATTGCTGTGAAAAGGATCATAGTAGGTTTCTGACAGAAAGTACACTACTCTAATTGCCTTAAACCTGTTTCTCACACCTACCAGTCAATATGCTTGCGGTAAGTGTGTAAATGTGTGTGGGTGTCCGTGTTCCACTGGTCAATAAAGTGTGTGCTAAGAGGCAAATGGTTGTTTTTCCTCAACTTGACATGTTAAATGCAGTCACACTTCAGAGAAACACACATTCAGGCTCTCAAATGCAGTTGCAGCACATTGACACACATGCTACCAGTCTAATAGCTAAACCGCATTGATTCTCTCCGTTTTTCAGTCTATTTTCCCTCATAACCCCTCAGAGCTCAATCACTTTCACTCATTGACGAGTCTGGACAGTCTCTTAAATCACACCCACAGGCAAACAGACATTTATTCATAAGTGCAAACACAGCAGCAGAGGAACAAAGTACTGTTGTAAATGCCACAGTTTGACCCAGAATAAGAATGAATAATGGAAAATTTACATGAACTGTTTTAATTATTCAACTTCTGAAGCCACTTTTCCCACAGGACAATTTTTGTCTTTGCCTCAAAGTGATGTGAACCACTGTCGATCAGACTGAGTTGGTCAAGCTCCAATTCCCTCCCAGATAAACATGCTTTTAACTCCATGAGATAATCCTACAAGTCCTGGTGATGAGCACACTCTCTTAAAAAATGTATTTTGTGTTTGTGTTAACATAGTGCAAAACTTCATTCGTATGAGCTGAAACAGAGAGTCTGTCCTTTACTGGAAAGAAGGGCCAGTGAACTTTTCCTCAGAAAAATGTAAAGTTTAAAAAATAATAAATACAAGTTATATACAAAATCACTGAAATATGTTGGGTTTAGGTCTTTTGGTCACAAAGTCGTAGTGGGTTTAAACATTTACTATATAAATGTTTTACATGTATTGTCATGATTCGAACGAGAGTTCAGGAATGACCCAGATGCTGGAACCCGGAATGAGACTTGACACAACGGTAAGTATTAAGTGGTTTAATCTGAACGTGAGATTGACAGGGCTTCCTTCCTCAGGCAGAGAGGGCGAGAGCAGGCTGGTGGAAATCTTGAGCGGGAATCTCCTCGAAGGTGAACTGCGGCGAGAGCGAGGCTTGAATCCAGACGAGACGAGGCGCAGGCTGGAGGTTACTTGGGATGGCGTGGGCGAAGCTTGAAGCAAGGCGAGGCGAGGCGGCTGGCTGGAGGTTTCAGGGTCGGCGTGACTGCAACGTGGAAGGACTGCGACCAGGTGAGGATCCGGAAGGTTAAAGTCCTGAAGCAGAGCGAAGACAAAAACATGAGCTTGGTTCTTTGAAACTGAGACAACAAACATGAGCTGACCAGACTATGCACCATAGGAGGAACAACGAACTGGCACCGGCTGATGATCCAGGAGGGGCTTATGAAGGAAGGTGTAGATGAGGTGAGTGGATCCAGCTGGTCGCGTGCACACAGGAAGGAGGGGGGAGGAGGGAGTAGCTGCCAGGCCATGACAGTACCCCCCCCTCAACGACCGCCACCAGGCGGTCCAGGGCGACGATCAGGATGGGCAGCATAGAAGTCGTCGATGAGGGTATGGTCCAGGATGAGCGAACGCGAGATCCACGAGCGTTCCTCCGGACCATACCCTTCCCAATCCACCAAGAACTGGACCCCGCGACCCCGACGCCGAACGTCCAAGATCTTGGAGACAGTGAAGGCGGGGGCCCCATCGATGGTACGGGCGGGCGGCGGGGAAGTGGACGGCGGGCACAAAGGGCTCTCGGAAACAGGCTTGATCTGTGACACATGGAATGTGGGGTGTATTTGCAGAGCCGCCGGCAGACGAAGTCGAACACAGGTCGGATTGATGACCCGGTCGATAGTATATGGTCCAATGAACTTGGGCGACAGCTTGCGAGAGGACGCCTGGAGAGGGACATTGCGGGAGGACAGCCACACCTTTTGACCCGGTTGGTATTCGGGACTCACCCCCCTGTGACGGTTGGCAATCTGGCGGTTGTTCTCAGCGGTGCGGACGAGAGCGGCCTTGGTCTGCAGCCAGATCTCCTGACAGCGCTGTAGGTGGAGCTGGACAGAGGGAACCGCCAGATCCAATTCCTGGGAAGGAAACAAGGGGGGTGAGTAGCCCAGCGAGGCTTCAAAAGGTGACCGTCCCGTGGCTGTAGAGGTGTGGGAATTATGGGCATATTCCGCCCAAATCAGATACTTGGACCAGTCAGCATGGTTCTGAGCTGCCAAGCATCTGAGGGCGGCCTCTAGCTCTTGGTTTGCCCGCTCCGCTTGGCCGTTAGCCTGAGGATGGTAACCTGAAGTCAAACTGACCGTGGCCCCCAGGGCGGAGCAGAATGCTTTCCAAACTTGGGAAGTAAACTGGGGGCCACGATCTGACACGATGTCACAAGGGATCCCATGATGTCGGAAGACGTGGTTGACGAGGGTGTCGGCGGTCTCCGTGGCTGTGGGAAGTTGAGGGAGAGGAATAAACTGGGCAGCTTTGGAGAATCTGTCTATGACGGTTAGTATGACAGTATGGCCCTGTGAAGGTGGAAGTCCCGTGATAAAGTCCACCGCTATGTGGGACCAGGGACGGCTAGGGACTGGCAGGGGATGCAGAAGTCCCGAGGGAGGTCTGTTGGAGGTCTTGGAACGGGCACACGTGCTGCAGGCCGCAATGTACTCTTTAACATCGCGTTCCAAGGTAGGCCAGAAAAAACGTCGCTTGAGCAGACGACTGGTGCGATAAACCCCTCCGTGGCAGGCGATACGTGAGGTATGACCCCAGGCGAGGACGTCGGACCTGAGGGAGTCTGGAACATAGAGAGTGCCCGGAGGGCTGGTGACACCGGCGGGGATCTCACTCTGAGCCTGCTGCACTTTGTTTTCGATCTCCCAAGTGAGATTTCCTATGAAACATGACGTTGGCAGAATGGTAGAGTCAGTGCGGGTTTCAGTGGTGGAGTATTTGCGAGACAAGGCATCCGGCTTGACATTACGGCTGCCCGGACGGTAAGAGATGACAAAGTTGAAACGGTCGAAAAATAAACACCATCTGGCCTGGCGAGAGTTAAGCCGTTTAGCACTGCGTAGGTAAGCCAAGTTCTTGTGGTCGGTCCAGATGATGAATTGTTGTTCCGCCCCCTCCAGCCAGTGGCGCCATTCTTCCAGCGCGAGCTTGATTGCTAGCAATTCGCGATTGCCCACATCGTAATTTTGCTCGGTTGGGCTCAATTTGCGTGAAAAGAAAGCACATGGTTTGAGCTTTCCCGAACTGTCCTCGCGCTGGGATAACACAGCCCCCACTCCAGAGTCTGAGGCATCGACTTCCACTATGAATTGTTTGGACACATCGGGTTGAATGAGAATGGGGGCGGACACGAACAGGGTCTTGAGCCGCTTGAAAGCGGCATCAGCGGCAGAGTCCCAGATGAAGGGGCGATTGGTGGAGGTAAGCTGCGTGAGGGGAGCAGCAATAGAACTATAGTCCCGAATGAAGCGGCGGTAGAAATTAGAGAACCCTAGGAACTGTTGAAGTTTTTTACGTGATTGGGGTGTTTCCCACTGCACGACGGCCTCGATTTTGGCGGGGTCGGGGCGAATATTCCCAGCCTCAATGATATAACCCAAGAAGGGGACAGAGGAAACATGAAAGGCACACTTCTCAGCCTTGACGAACAACTGGTTAGCGAGAAGACGTTCTAGGACAAGACGGACGTGGTGTTCGTGTTGAGACTCGTCGGCTGAAAAAACCAGAATATCGTCGAGATACACGAATACAAATCGGTTCAGAAAATCCCTAAGAACGTCATTCACCAAACGCTGGAACACAGCAGGAGCGTTGGTGAGGCCAAAAGGCATGACGAGATACTCAAAGTGGCCCAGCGGGGTGTTAAACGCTGTTTTCCACTCATCACCTTCGCGCATGCGTACCAGGTGATAAGCATTCCTGAGATCAAGCTTGGTGAAAAACTTAGCTTGCTGAACCGAATTGAAAACCGACTCTAGTAACGGTAGTGAGTACTTATCTTTAACTGTGATCTGGTTCAATTCTCTAAAGTCAATACAAGGACGCAACGTTTTATCCTTCTTCTCCACAAAGAAGAAACCAGCAGCGACCGGTGAAGAAGAAGGACGGATGTGACCAAGGGATAGCGCCTCCTGAATGTAAGCCTCCATGGAGCTCTTCTCCGGACCAGAAAGGTTGTACAATTTGCTCTTAGGGAGAGGAGCCCCATTGAGCAATTCGATGGTGCAATCGTAAGGACGATGTGGAGGTAAGGCACTAGCCCTGGATTTGCAGAAAACGGAACGAAGGTCATGGTAACAGGTGGGTACGTTCGAAAGATCGATTTCCTTACTAGACCCTGGGTCAGGTAACTTGGTGTGGGGTACGGCAGACTGCAGGCAATTAGCCATACAGAAGGTGCTCCAGTTGGTGACGCGGGAGGATCCCCAATCTAAGCTAGGGTTGTGCTTTTGGAGCCAAGAAAACCCGAGAATTAAAGGTGTCTGAGGACATTGGGTGATGAAAAAGTGATGGTACTCCCGATGGTTACCGGAGGTGATAACGAGAACCGGACCGGTGCGTCTGGTGATGCGTGACAGTTGTTTACCCCCCAACCCGGCTGCATTAACAGCGTTATCGAGAACCTCGACAGGGAGAGAGAGTTCTTGAACGAGACTTAGATCCATTAAACTGTGTTCCGCCCCTGAGTCAATAAGTGCTTTAGTTTCCAGAATTTTGCTTTGGTTGCAGATTTTGACAGGAACATAAAGAAACTTGGGAACATGAGAAGTTTCTGGCATACCCCCCCGTGACCTGTCATTTAACGGGGGGTTCGGGGGTTTAAACGAACCGCGCACTGTGAGACCTGATGACCCGCCTGCCCACAGTAAAAACATAATCCCTCGTCCCGACGTTTCTTTCTCTCTTCGAAAGAGAGCTTGGAGTGACCAATTTGCATGGGTTCATCGAGTCTAACCGAAGGTGAAGCAGGGTTAGCAGGAGCTACCAGAGGTAAGGGGCGAACAGGATTGACATGAGTCGACGGCTGCTTACTTTTCTGCTCCGTTTGGCGTTCCCGGAGGCGGAGGTCTGACCTTAGAGCGGCCGTGACGAGCTCCTCAAAAGTGTCCGTTTCAGGCTGGGTACAAAGGTGATCTTTAATGCGTTCACTCAAAGACTGGTAAAAAATTCCCTTGAGCGCGGGATCCGGCCATCCGGCCTCGACAGCAAGAATTCGAAAGTCTATGAGGTGTTCGCTTACCGGGCGGTTGCCTTGTTTGAGACTTAGCAACCGCCGGGTGGCTTCTTCTTGCTTTCGGGGTTGGTCGAAGACGAGGCGGAATTCTCCCAGGAAGCGATCGAAGGGAAGATGCGTGATAGGATGAGCGGCTAGGAATGCTTGAGCCCATTGTAGCGCCTTACTGCGGAGAGAATTTACAATGAGAGAAATGCGAGCGTGGTCGGCTTGATAATACCTGGGGGCTTGTTGGAAAATCAGGTCACACTGTAGTAGGAACCCTCCACAGGCAGAAACATCCCCGAAAAAGGGTTCCGGCTGTAGACGAACGTTTTCCGGGGAAAACTGGGAAGCGGAAGTGGCACTGTTGCCGGAAGAAGTGGAAGCGGCACCGGAGGCGAGGTTAGAGGTTTGCCCGGTCAGTTCCATTAGCGATTGCGTTATGCCGTCGAGACGGCGAAATAGTTCCTGCTGGGCGGAGGACATTTGCGTCAAAGCGTCAGCTTGGCGATTCAACAAGTTACCTTGGAAGGCAATGGCGTGACGAAGTCCCTCCGGGTCAGCTGGGTCAGGTGTTTGGCCAGTTCGTTCTGTCATGATTCGAACGAGAGTTCAGGAATGACCCAGATGCTGGAACCCGGAATGAGACTTGACACAACGGTAAGTATTAAGTGGTTTAATCTGAACGTGAGATTGACAGGGCTTCCTTCCTCAGGCAGAGAGGGCGAGAGCAGGCTGGTGGAAATCTTGAGCGGGAATCTCCTCGAAGGTGAACTGCGGCGAGAGCGAGGCTTGAATCCAGACGAGACGAGGCGCAGGCTGGAGGTTACTTGGGATGGCGTGGGCGAAGCTTGAAGCAAGGCGAGGCGAGGCGGCTGGCTGGAGGTTTCAGGGTCGGCGTGACTGCAACGTGGAAGGACTGCGACCAGGTGAGGATCCGGAAGGTTAAAGTCCTGAAGCAGAGCGAAGACAAAAACATGAGCTTGGTTCTTTGAAACTGAGACAACAAACATGAGCTGACCAGACTATGCACCATAGGAGGAACAACGAACTGGCACCGGCTGATGATCCAGGAGGGGCTTATGAAGGAAGGTGTAGATGAGGTGAGTGGATCCAGCTGGTCGCGTGCACACAGGAAGGAGGGGGGAGGAGGGAGTAGCTGCCAGGCCATGACATGTATAACTATAAAATGTGGAAAATTAACCCCTTCAAGCTTGAATTTATTTCTCACCAGATATTTTTTTATTCACTTTTGTTTTTGCTTTTTTTAAACGCATTCCTAGTGGTCTTTAAATTCAGATTATGATGTTTCTAAAATTTAAAAAAAAAACGTCGTTTTCCAGGACGTACGGTAGTTTCTGCAGAGCAGCACAGATTCAAGGAAATTTGCCTCTGAGTTGTGGTCGAGAGCTCTTTGTTTACATGCCTTCCTGCTAGCTTAATAATAATAATAATGGATTGGATTTATCTGCGCTTTTCAAGTCACTAAAAACGCTTACATTGTGTCCATTATTCATTCACTCCTCATTCATACTTTGAGATGGTAAGCTACGGTTGTAGCCACAGCTGCCCTGGGGCAGACTGACAGAGGCGTGGCTGCCAGTTCGCACCTACGGCCCTTATGACCATCACCGGGACATTCATGCACATCCACACACCAGTGGAGCCACACTGGAGGCAAGGAGGGTGAAGTGTCTTGCCCAAGGACACAACAGCAGTTGGCTGGGGGGAGCTGGGATCGAACCGCCGACCTTTCGATCATTGGACGACCCGCTCAACCGCCTGAGCCACAGCCCCTCATACCCCCAACATAACATTAGCAGTACAGCACAAATGGAGAGCAATATTGGAGCTATCCAACGGTATGTTTTTGACCCAGCTTCCACCTCAGACAAGGAAATCAAAGACATACATGGATCTATTTCAGAAAGGAGAAAACCAGGGAGCTTGAGGCCAGCGCATTATGTTTTCTAACAATAATTTTCAAATAAGCTTAAGGTTGTGTCTGAACTTACACTACTCCCAAACCCCCAAAGCGCTATATAGTTTGGGATTGGGATTGTCTTGACAGTATGACGGAATGGCTTTACCCATTAGTCGATGTAAAAATCTGTTTTAAACATTTTAGGAAGACTATTTATGAATCCACTGTAATAACTCAATTAGATGAACATTTGACTGTTTTGAATTTACATCTTTTCAAATGACAAATCGTTCAAACCCAATGCATTGTTGTTAATATTCACCAATCAAGTGAGCATCGATGCACACTAGTTTTTTGCAGAGACTTCTGGAAAATTTTCTGGGCACTGGATTTTGGAATTAAATTTTAACACCCTGACAAAAAGGAAAAAACCATAGATAGTACAGTAAGTAGTGAGAGAAACTGGACAAATCTTAAGTGTCAGGCAACACTTTGACTTTCTGTTTGAGACACGTTTAAAAATCAAGGTGACTGGAGTTGGGTCAGTTGGTACAAATGCAGGCAAGTTTTCATTCACTTAAATATAACAGGGCCTAGCTCCACAGCAGAAATACACATTTTTTTCCAATTTGAGATAGAAATGGTGTTCAGGTGGAGGTATGTTCCATTGATTGACGTGACTTTTTATTGTGTGGTGACGTTTGGCTGAGGATGACAACCAGGGAAATAGTGACTGCAAATCAGGAAAAAAGACAGCAACAAGTTTGTTTTCTTCTTTCTACTTTCTTTCTACCAATCAGAAAACAGATTTTGTTCTTAAATGACATGCGTTCATTTAATGAGCTTTTTGAAATGTCTGCATGATGAGGATGACTTTATACAAGCAGTGCTCTTCACTGCAGTGCACCGGCAGGGGGAACCAAGAAGGGCAGCACTGTTTCTGAGATGCAGACGGATGAGCTTTGACACCCTCGCTGTGTCCAAGAATAAATAATTAGTAAAGCTGGAGGAGAAGCAGGCAGGGGACAGACATGTCATTAATTACTCTTGATTATGGGCACATACACTAACACACATGTTTGCAGATGGATCACAATTAGGAGAATCAAGTTCACTCAACAGCACGCTGAAACTCCTTGAAAGGAAATCTTGCCATTATTGTGAGGTTCTAAGCTTTTTTGGCTTTATCAGTCTAGTCTTTGGGACAGCTGGTACGGGTATACAGAGAAAGAAAAAACAACATTTTTTCTGTTTTATTAATAATCTAATTCTGAAAAAGCTTTCTTTTGAGGAACTACTGGATTCTCCCTACCATATCCAACTCATTCTTGAAGCACGTCAAGTCGCTCGGTCACATGTCAAAAATCCATACGCTATTTTTTTAAAGTGGCTGCGTCGACTGCTAAATTGAAACCACCAAGCTAGCAAAGCTAGCACAAAACAAACGTATTTAACTGCACCCCCTTAGTACACACACCCTTTACCCCTCAAAATATACACTCCAACACACACACATACATGCACACACACACCCTCACAAACACACACACGTGCATTTCACAAGGAAGGTGGGACCTCGGACCATCTGTCCCCTACCCCATCCCTGATAGGGGGTTTGGGCCCTCGGTGACGGCGGCCGTGTTCCCTGGGTGCTGGCTTCCTGGGCCCGGCAGCCCTCTCTCCACGCAAGGAGAGGGATCCCTGAGTTCTCTGGCAAGACCAAGAGCCGGGGATCACATCATATCTGAGCCGAGGGGTGTCCGAGTCCCTGTGGTGTGGGTTCTGGTCCCTGCCCCTGAGCGCTGGGCCTCTCCAAATTTCCAACTGTGGGTGAGCCTGGTCAGGCCATGTTTACAACACTTCCTGTGGACCACCTCTTTCCCTAGATGTCCTCCTCCTGGGCGAGAATGGCTGGCCCCTGCCTTGCTCTCTGGGGGAATGCCCAGAACTCTTAGGTGGTGATAAGGTGTTTGTCTGGGGCTGTGGGCTCTCTTCTATGGTGGGGTCCTGCATTGGGGGAGCTGCTCTCCTGGTTGGGCTGGAGCTTGCACTCTCTGTCCCCCCATGCCTCCCTGCTCTCTGGCTTCGTGGGCCCCCGTGGTGGTCCTGTTGGCCCTGGCCTGGGTGGCGGATGTGATCGCCCGGGGGGGGTGGTTGTTCTCTATCCGCTGCCGTGCAGGTGTTGGGGGGTTCTGGCTGCCGCTGCTGCTGCGGCGGTGGTCTTGGTGTGGGGATGGCTGGGCACTCTCCCTCCTTCTTTTCACATTCCATCATCCATTTTAGAAGGACATAAACACTCACTTGAGCACAGGTGTTAGCTTACCTTTACATAAATAGTTTGCATGATTGAATGAAATTTTTCACACTAGTTGTATTAAATGCATAAGTATGCATGTGTGAACATTATTTGTATTGTGTACATGTTGACAGGTGAACATTTTTGGAGCCAACAGGTATGTTTGTGGCATTTGGGTGTGTGTGTGGACAGGCACCGCCTTTATAGACTTGTAGTACATCTGAACCTCACTGTAATGATTATAACCATCCAGAAACTTGTTGCTTTATGCTGCTTCATGCCCCCCCCCCCTTATTCTATAATCACCCTCCTATCCCCCCCTCTCTAACATCCCTCTCTCTTCTTCCCTTCTTTCCTTTTCCGTCCGGTCCAACACAAAAGATTTTCAAATATGATTAAAATGAATAAAGTTTGGCCTCGATTACAAAAGGGGTTTATTCAGACATACCTCTGGTTATGCAGAATATTCAGAACCCCTGCTGTTAAAGTAAAATATGTCCAACACAAGAGGCCTTCAGCTCTCATCTGTTTGCTCAGCTGTTGGACAGGACAAGTTAAAAAAATAATAAAGAAAATAAAAAGAAAACAAATGTATTTGGAAAGATTCTTTTCACAGAAAAGAGCCAGTGAGGAAACAGAGAAAGTGCTTAGAATTAAATTAAAAACAAGGCTGCTTTTAACAGATAGAAACCAGAAGTCTATACTGGAAATATGTATTTATTGCGACAGTTGTTCCCTCACACAATAAAAGTAATGCATACGATTCCACAGTCAGCTAATAGTGTTGCTCAAACCGTGGATTCACATTTATGATTCTATTTAGAAAATGATAGTTTCACTGACCTTTTTTTTAAACTGTCGGATGAGGCTGAAGTTAGTATCCACTTTGACAGTCATGGGTTGAGGAAAAATCTACATTTTAATGGTTCCATTCGAAATCAGTGTACAATTAAAGTCTAAATCAGCTGCAGATATTTTACAGAGGATGAAGATAAACTATATATTTAAAGCTATATATAGAGAGATATTTATAAAGATTTTTAAATAATTGAATTCCCACTTTACCCTGATCCATGAAAATATTGCCTGACATTAAACAGGTCATTGGTTTAAAAAAGGTTGGGTAATACTGGTCTAGAGTGCCTGAAAAGCATTCTCATCTTTGCATTGGAATGAATAATCTAAAAAACCCTGAAGGACTTCCCAGCCCTCTATGTCTTCCTAATGCTTCCTCTCATGCTTGTCTGTTTTTAAAATGCTTCTCATGTTGTGCTTCTCTCAATGTCCTCCTGTTCATCCCTTCCTCCACCAGCCATCTCCTGCCCCACCCTCTTTCCCTTCAAGTGGACATCCAGACATTTGTTGGTGCACATCTGGAAACTGCATTTCGCTCCGCTTCACTCTCAGGAAGTTTTCACACTTCACGATTCATTAACCTGTAGGCCTCCCTAGTTACAGAGAGGGTCGTGGAGGAAGTGAATGCAAGAGTAGGAGGAAGAACACATGACGGCAGGAGAGCTCATGATGAATGATTAAGATGTGTTTGATGCGCCAGACCGGTGGGACAAAAAAAAGAAAAAAAAAAGAAATGCTATTTTGATTGAATTGGAAGCTGCCAAAAAGTCAGATGTATCAGGAAAAGAACTTAACATCAGAAATGAGAAGGAAGATGATGAAGAGGGGGCCTGAAGATGCTCAAAGGAACAGCTCGAAACGGAAATGATGGATGTTAAATTATAGACCCACTTGTGTTTGCGTGCTTGTTGTCCGGGGTTCTGTGGCCAGCCTTGTGTGAGTAATGTGTCTAAGAAAGCAGCTTTCTAATGAAACACTTCTCTTGGAGTGATAATTACACCAATGCAGAATAAGGACACCTCTAGTATGTGTGAAACTAAGCTCACTAAAACAGAAAGTTTCTTCCCGCTTGATTTGGGTGGTTTTTTTCGGCAGACATGCTTTGACTGTGCGGACAAGAAAGGCTGTCATTACAGGTTTTGCTCAATAATCAGCTCAATGAGTGAAAGTACACCTTTTTCAAATGTGTTTCCTCTTTCCAGCTGACATTTGCATGAGCTGAAGGACTTCAAATAAGCTTACTGTATGTCAAGGCTGCTTCCTGTCACATGGGCTCAAAAGTGAAACGATATTAACTTTTTCTTTTACCCCCCCCCCCCCCCCCCCTTTACCTGTGGTTCATTCTTCTCCCTTTCCTCCCTGATTTCTATCTTTCCCTTTATCTCCACAGCTGACTGACAGCCTCTGCTTTCACTGCTTGTCACGCTGGTTGAAATCTCACTGAGGGGCTGATGCAGATAAGCAGTTAAGATGTGGGTGAGCAGTGACAGAGCTGCCGCTTAGATGAGGGGAAAAGGTGGAGAATAAATGTGTTCTTTTTCACAGTGGAAAATACACAAATAAAACAGGAGATACCTGTGTCTTTAATGGATTCTGTTGGAAATCTTGTATCACACTTCAACAGCCAAAGAATTTAGTTAAACAAATCAGACCAGCAGAACAATTCAATTATTCTGCGTGGCTTTAATAAATGTTTGATATGCATTACATGGGAACTTTCTAATTTAAATTTTACGATTTAACAGTTAGGTTGCTTTTCCCATTAATTCTCAACACACAAAGTTACAATTTGAATTCAGAGCGTTTATTAAATAAATATGAAAAATTCTAACAGAATTATTGGAGGAGCAGGGTAGGATGGAGATTAGTGCACGCAAGTAAAACAAAAGTTTCAGCTAACGGTGCGTTTATAATACAAAACTCCTGGCATGTGCCCGCTGGGATCTGGGAGAAGAGGTACTTAATTTTTGACTTTAATAGATTTTCACAACTTTTTGGTAATATGAATAAAACCCTCGCTCCTTTAGCAGGTGTAGTCTTTGGAGGCACATCTCTTTCTTTACGGCTTCAGTTGTTCTTATTGTAACCCTTGTGCTATCCTAGGCACTTTAACATTGGGAGTTGGGTCATCTAGACCCACTAGACAGTCCGCTGAACCTTTTTTCTTCAATAATTTGTGATCTTCACTGGTGTCCAGGGATTACATGAAATCTTTCCTACTTTATCCACCTTTGTTATAGCACAAGGGATAACCCTTGTGCTATCTTATGACCCCACCTTGGTCTTCAATCAACCAGCCCTTATGCCAATATTATGCCTTTTTTAGTCTTCAACAACACACAAAAACAAAAATGCAAATGCACATTGTGCCATCTTTAGCTGTTTCCTGGAGTTTTTTGTGATAAAAACCTTTTTTTCAAACTGCTTAAATCTTTAATGTGAATTTGCTTGAACAACACCCACCTGTTTTTATTTTTCATAAGGCTTCATCCTTATTTGGATTGCATACGTGTTTTTCACCTTGCAGCTGCACTTAAGGATTTGACCTACATTAAATCTGCAAACACGCAAATATGCAAATGATATCACTTAAAGCTTATCAAATTTAACCTCAATGGCAAAACAGGCCTTTCTTACCTTGATATTTAAAGAAATAAAACCAATCTAAGACCCAGAAGGCAAAGGCACTTTGGTGTGTCTTATATTGGACACAGAAAATAATAAGACTAATATATCTGAATGGATTGTCTGGTAAGCTGCCCAGAGGATTCCAAACAAAAAAAATGAAGTCTGAAGTGGGACTATACTTTAACCAAAATTTACTGTCCAAAACTGGCAAATGGGTGGCACAAAGTAAGCTTTGAACCTCTGTTGGGTCCATCAATGTCTCCACCCACCTGTCAATCAAAAACCTATCACCTAAAAATGCACAAATTTGTGCTCTAAAATGATCAGAATGGCTAATTAGGATAACAAATACTCCTCTAAATGTTTTTAGGAAAAAATGGACCTGTATTTTTGTTTGATGTTTGACGCAAATCTGTGTGGTCGTTAGTGTGAAAGATGGCTTTTAAACATTGCAGTCAAAGGGAAATTGCTCCCTTTTGACATCTGCCTGCAGTGGTCTTTTGGGGAACTGCATAATTTGAGACTTCCAGGTTTGTGCGAAATTCTGAAACAGGTTTATTGAATTATGCTTCTGTTGAGATTTAGCAATATCTTTTTTATGCCTGAATCCATTAAACGTGTTTGTGTATCTATTCAAATATAGAAACAAAAGAAAGTAAACAATGCTTTGATTGTTTTTACATCCTACCTCCTCACAATACCTTGTTGAAACATTTTAATTCTTATTTTGCCTTAAGGTCGACCAATGAAAATGACACATGGAAATAAACCACTATGAAAACTATATCTGAGGGGGCGTTGCAATAGCAGCATTTCACTGGCGTAACTTTAAATGTTTTAGTGCAATTGTAAAAGACTAACTTTACCTACATTTTGGTTTAAATCTGGTTCCAGTGGTGAGCATGTATCCTCATAAAGGTGTAAAATTAAAAAAATAGAATAATTACAATCTTGTTACTGTAAAAATGATTGACGCTGTCTTGTGTGGTTTTTTTTTTTTTGCATAATTATTGTCGCCACATTGACTGTTTATGATGTCGCCATAACCCCACCCTATGCTAAAAGCAGGATCATGATTCCAAACCTTGTTCTTCAGGGTACACTTGCATGCTATCCATGCTGTTCCACTCAAACAAACACCATTCAGCTCGTCAAAAAAACTATGCAGGGAAATTTAACAGCATAGAAAACATACATGGATTAGTACAGGGATTCTAAGCACAAGGGTTTTGTAGCTGAACTGTAAATATGTTTATTTTTATTGTGAAGTTGAGTAATTCACATTGGACTCAATAAAAGCTGCCCTAGATCTTGCTGTTATCATTTTTGTTCTGCTTCAAACCAGCATGTGGTTGTTTCTTGGATATAATTGCGTTTGGAGTATTTCATAAACTAAAAGAAAATGTGTGCAAAAAGTTAGAACACACTGATTTTCTGGTTGAGAGAGAATGTTCTGAATTATCTGTTTTATCAAAATTCATCTAACTACACATTTTGAAAGGCAGTTATACTTAGAGACATTTATGTTGTAATTTGTAAGCCTCCAGAAGTGCCAAATGTTGCAGGTCCTCAAACATTCATTGTTGTTGTTTTTTTTTTTTTTACTTTTTGACAAGTGTAGGGGCTGAATGTTTTAAAAGTAGTGTTTGATTTTAATAAAGCTTTAACTGGATGTGGTTTGGGAGGGGGCATTGACAAAGTTATCCATCCAGCAATTTTCTTAGCCTGCTGTATTCCTTTCGGGGTCACAGGGTTGTTAGGGCCAAACCTGACGACAGTTGTTACACTTGTTACACCTTCTTCTGAGTCTCTTCTCTCAAGTTATTGTAATATATATTTGACTTATTTGGCACCCCAATGAAGCCATGAGGTCTGTTCAGTCCTAGTTTGGATTTAGCCAGCCCCTATTAGGTGTGCTAATTTTGTGGTATCCCTCCAAATATAGAGATATATCTATCTTCTCTTTTATTTTTGATAATATGTCTTTTAGGTTTTACATGTTTAATCCTCTTCCTGTCACTACCCTTTGCATTTACCGGGCTTGGGACTGGCACAAGCAGGACACTGTTTTGTGCCCTGTTGAGTCGATTCATCTTTATTTTTATGTCTTTGCATTTGTACATCTGTCTGTCCAACCATGTTTTTGTCTTTTAATTTTGCTTTATTTATGTATTTTTGTTTGTTTTTGTTTTTTGTAATTTTTAAATCTTTCATCAATTGTGGATTTTTCGCCATCTTTTAACTTTTTTTGTGTGTGTTTTTTCTCTCAAATGTTACTCAGCTGTGGAAAAGCTGAAAACTATAACAGTGATGATGTGGAAAAATGTGTTGTTTGACTCTTTTGTCTGAACACCTTTCTGTCACTTCTGTGCTTCGGTTAACCCCAATCAGCTGCTGCCAGACCCTTATTGAACAATTTGTCTCATAGATAGCCTACTGTAGATAAATCACACAGCACCTTTCCAGGAGGGAGCGCGCGCTTGTGCGCGTGCGTCTGTTGACTCACTGATGCTGAATCAATGCGACACCTCAGGGATGGCACAGAGGTGATGGGGAGGGGGTGGGGGGGGGTTCTCGTGCCAGACTCCTTCTTCACACTTTTCCCCCCTCTTCTTCTTCAAAGCGGGGCTGCGTGTGAAATAATACCCGCTCATTAAGGAGCGCGCTGGCTGCTGCTTAATTCATCCTGGACTGTCACGGACTTGTGTACGAGCCCCTGGTAACGCATAAATCACGCGCAGAACCAAGCGGTCCAACGACAAGCTCCATGGCCCTAACGCAGCTGCTTTATCAACCAAATTACTGCGAGTCCTGCTCGGCCCCAACACTTTGCAGAGGAAATCAGCGAGTAACCCCTGAGCGAACCGATTTATTGAAAAGCTGTCCCCCTCCACTTCCATCTCTGCGCCCTGCCCCGCTTTCTGTGTCACTCCACTCATCTCTCACCGACTTAATTAAAATCTATCCCGTTGGCTCGCTGGCATTTGTTACAAGCAGTGGGCTAATGAAACAAAGAACAGGAGCGCAGCAAAGCTTTGTGCGCACGAACGCTCATTACAACGCAGCGCTGCTGACCGGACGCCTGCGCGCCCACTGCCACCAAAACAAACCGGACCTTCATTAGAGGACTCACATCCAACATCTGGAGCAGGAAAAATCTCAAATGTGCTGTTTTGTATAAATTTACCCCTTACAAACGTTTTTTAAGTAAAAATCCAAGAATACGCAATATCTAAACATCTTAAAATTAAACGCATTTTAATGTTTCATTTGGATTTAAAATATCTCAAATTTGACTTTTCAAAATTTAAGAAGGCAGTACACCTTTTTTTTCTTGGATAGATAAAATAAATTAACGATGAACTACTGGTTGAAGCTTTTGCCCTGAACCTGGTCTGTTTTTCATTTCAAAAATTGAACAAACTTTTAAAGAGGATAGAACTCTGACAGAGCTTGGTGGGACGCATGACAACGTTTTTGCTGAATCCAATATTCTTCAACAAATTCTTGGGTTTTTCATGTTGGGATACCCTATGTTTTTGGGTTACTTTTTGAAGCAATACTATTTTTTGGGTCATTTAAACCCAATATTTTCCTGGTGGTTTTTATGAGTTAAAATAACCCATGAAAAAGTTTGTTTACCGTTTTTGGTGCGTAAAAACAGCACTCCATCATCCAAATCATGCTTTCAAAGACATGTAAGCTATTTTGTGAGGGTCCATCATGCATGGCAACATTGTCTGATATTGGCTTTGGGACATTTCTAAAGATGCAAACCTGCTGTTGAAAAGCAAAGTGACTTTAGAACCCAATGGAATAAAGCTGCATGGCTTTTGAAATGACTCCTATAATTAATAGAGCAAATTTGTGTCTATTAAATAAAAATAACATCCAGGGAAGAACTCAATTATCGTTAATTAATTCTACTTCTATAAAAAAAAAATGCGCTTTGATGAGGACTTTGACATTATTTCTCAGGTTCCTCCTAACCTCCGGGTTTCTCCTCTTTGGTGGAGGTTATGCGGCGGATGGACGCTCCCCACTCCGCGCTTTTTTTTCTTTCTTTGCCTCCTCTTGAGAATTGGAAATGGGGGATGGAGACGGGGAATGTGGAAGGTGCTAAATTAGCTGGCTGATCCGTGCTCATTGCCGCATACACATCCCCCTATTATTGCGCCCCAGCGCCGCTTAATATTCCGGGCATGGCGGGCGCGTCTAGATAGCAGATTTATCAAATGGGAAAATGAATGTATGATGATCAGTTAAATTGAAAATCAGCGCCCGGGTGACAGGCCGCGCTGACACCTCGGTAATTAGAAAGAAAAATGATGGCGTCCGAATGCATAATAGAGCAAAAACAATTTACGCGATCCCCCCACGCCGTAATGATCGCGCGCTCAAATTGAAAATTTCTCCCGGTTGAAATTGAATTCATAAAGTGTGATGCATGAGCTGCACGGGCGCAGCGGGAGGCCCGGTCCGGACCGGCACGGCCTTGATCGATGGGCTGCGCGTGCGTGCGCAAAAACGCATGCGCGCCAAGTCACCTTTTCTCAGATAGATAGATAGATAGATAGATAGATAGATAGATAGATAGATAGATAGATAGATAGATAGATAGATAGATAGATAGATAGATAGATAGATAGATAGATAGATAGATAGATAGATAGATAGATAGATAGATAGATAGATAGATTTTCCTCTAATTGCGATCGTCTTGACATAAAATGCCTTTATAAACTTTATCATTAAACAGTTTAAAGTTACTTTAGTTTTTGCCAAAGGTCATGTGCTCCATATTTGCCAGTATAACCCAAAAATACCAGTATAAATTTCAAAATAAAGGCACAGTGGAGGGTTGGCCAAAAGACGAACGTCTAAGGAATATCAATCTGAGTATCAAAAAGGGTTCCACAACAACAAGTTCCAAAACAATACTCAATATTCATATATTTGTGGTTTCTGATACGATTCATAGTATAGCAATATTGGTTCATTTTGAGCGATCTGATTTACTGACCTAAAATCGAACCAGGGCATCTTTGCCCATAAATGTGTGTATCAGAGATAAATACCTGGTTACTGAACAGGGAAAGTTTTCCAGATTCCTTGTAGTCCTTGTTCCTCTTATAATCAAGTGTAATTTAAATACCCGTACGAACAAGTAAACAAGAATTAATGGCAAATCCATTCACATTTTAGTTTGATAAAGTTCAGCCCACTGTTGTTTTTCCACGTCAAAATAATCCAAACGGAACATTATGAGAACATTCTACCACACTGTATGGTCACATGTCTTTGCAATATTCAAAGTGTTTCCACACATTGGACTGGAATGAAGGACTGATCTTTATTTTTGCTGCCATCACATGTGTTGTCCGCTGATGCACTCATTTTTACCTTGTAGTAAAATAAATCTACCATATCTCCACCCAAATGACATTTTCGACTTTTATTTACAACTTGCCTCAGACAAATCGATCTGAGTGGATAAATCTATTTATTGATTATCGTTACACCCCTATTCCAAAACCTGTTTCTTTGGTTAAATGAAATATGTTCAAATAACAGAGCAGAAGTCTAACAAGTGCAATTTTGGTTGATTAAATTATGAGTTCTTACAAATGAAACAACATAAAATTGTTTTTTGCCTAGAAAAAAAAAATCAAGAAATGGCTTACAAATAAAATAGTTGCATTGAATTGATGAATGAATGTTGAATTTCTAAATGAAGAGCAAATTGATTTAATTCAAGGATTGTTTGTTACCCACTCAGTTGTTGTGGAAACAAGAAAATCTCTGTTTTCAATTTTTTTTTGCTTTTACAAAGTTCAAAATCAAATGGTCTGTTTTGAAGATTTTACTGTGTGTCACCTGGCAACAAACCAACCAATGATCCAGCAAAACTTTAAATAGTTAACACTATTTTTTCATTCTTTAATGAGGTGGCTTCAAATGTGGCTTACAAGTTAACCCTGGTCATATTGCACTTCAGACCAAAACGTAATGTTACACAGCATTAGGCAAATCCAAACGATCACTTATGTTGGGAGGAGTGTGGAGATCTGTGTCTTGCAAGGACACATGTTGTGATTGCACCAGCCTGGGGGACCCACTGGTCCACAGCCACCTGAAACAAGTAAATGTCGTTTTACAAATTCATGCCCTCACCACAAACAGGTTTGATCCCTGCAGTTTGTTCTTGAAGTATCTGAGTTTCAACTGTTTTGATTTCATTTTGCTGAGAGTCCCTTTTGATTCTACTTTGCCACCAGCAACACAATTGCGCATGCGCACACACATGAAGGCCTTTCTGAAGGGAGATCAAACCCGTCATATATATTTTCTAATTAATCGCACTCTTGAAACTAACTGATATAATAAAGCCTTTCCTTTAAAAAAGAGAAAGTAAAGAGAAAGAGGGGAGGAATTTCACACATAGCAGGCGGAATGAACGATTTAATGTGATTGTTTCGGTCGAAGGGGACGTTTCCCGGGGCCTTATGGGGAAATAATGTCCTTATGAATTAAATAATAGGGTTATTACTTTCATTGATTTTAGCTGTCTGGGAATTTAGTGCTCAGCTTTGGTCTTAACCCGTCTTCCCCCTGCTGTTTTTCACCGCGGCTCCCTCCTCGTCCTCTTGTCTAATTATTTTTCCTGTAAGACCCCCGCTTCCTGCAGCGCAAACAGTGGAGTCACTGAGCGAAAATTATGTAAATATTATTAAAGGGACTCAGGCACGAAAATTCATTTTGGGTCGCCAAACTAAAGCTCTGTCCCTCGGATCTCCCTCAATTTATTTGCGACTTAAGAAAAGGGCGAGGTGACCGGGAGGGATGAGGGATATTTAGCCGGGCTGTCAACGGCGCTCCTGCGCGCACCGGGCGCGCCAGAATTAATGGTTTTAATAATTGGGATTTCAGTTTCTGGGGGAATCGATGACAAACACGCTCTTTTCTGGACAGGTGCGCGCGCAGACACACAATTCTGCATCCAAACTCCCTCGATATGTTAACAAAAAGAAGAAAAAAAAGTAAAAATAACACAAAATCATAACAACGCACGCCCAGCACATCACTCTCCTCCTTTTTTCTCATCCTATATCCTTATCTGTTACCCCCCCCCCCCCTCCCCCAGGGGACTCACAGTCCTATTAGAACAAATGACGAGGGGCCCAGGCGCTTTTGTAGAAAGGCGCAGGCAGGCAGGCGGGTGCGCGCCTGTCCTATTATGTGCGACACATGATCAATAGGGCGATAACACAGCAACATCAATATAAGCGACAGAACAATGAGGGATATCATCGAACATCTATCTTAATATAGCCGACTACAAGGGCCGTCTGACAGCCGCGGCAGCTCATGAAAATTCCGCCCCACGAATCTTCCTCCATCTCTTCTTCCTCCTCCCCAAATAGATGTCTGCGCGCGCTTACGCACACGCGCACACACCAACGCTGCAGCTGGTGCGGCTATTATTTTCCCATTTCAATTTGACATCCCTGCCTTTCATGCTAATTCTATTATTGTAGGAAGTTTATGTGATTCCGTATCACCAGAAATCGGTAATGTCTAATAACCCTTTGGGCTGAAAGGAGGGGAGAAGGGGGGAGGAAAAACTGCCTCCAGACCCGTGGCAGCCAGTGGGAAAATAATTACTTTCATATCAAAACTCAGCAGGAGACGCAGGGCCCTACAGCCCGCGGCCACTAACCTCATTCCAGCTCGGCCCTTCAAATGAATAAATTTGTTAAAGCAATAAATACAAACAGCCAGGCGGACTTGAGCCGGGCTCTGGCTCACTACACAGAGGGAAAAGGGGAATTTATCTCCGGTAATGTGACGAAACAACTCCCTTTTCTCCTATACTCCCTCAGAAAAAAACAGGGATTCAATTTAAACAATAACTTTATTTATCAAAAGGTTTTACATATAAATATCATTTTCTAATCTTTACAATATCTGAGGATCTTTGTTGTGTGTTTTTATTGAAGCCTATTTGTTACAAGCTGTTCACCAACAAAAAAAGAAGAGGTTGTGGAAACCTGTGTGAAAAAAACTGTTCACAGGTTCACAGTAAGCCTGCAGAGGCCATGAAGCTTGATCACACCTTATGATTAAAAAATAGATGAGGATTAAGTCTCCTGATTCCTGATATGTTTCAGAGGGTTTCGGCAGAGCTTTGGGAATGTTTGAATAGTCTTTATAGTCCTGCTCCTTTGTTTATGTTTGCTCCCTGCAAGTGTTAGTCCATATCGACATCCTCTCCATCTGTGCCGGGCTTTTCTTGACAGTCTGTGTTTGGCTTCAGACACTCAGAGAGGTCTGGAGAGGCTTGCACCTCCCTGTCGCTCTCTGCAGACTGGCAGTCGTTGGTTCTTGCCTCCGTTTGAACTTCCAAACTCTTCTTCTCCTCGCTGGTGCAGCTGGACTGCGTGCAGCTCAGCCTGGCTGAGGCCGCTGGAGCCCCGCTGCTTTGTGAAGGAGACGCGGGGACGCTGCTGCTGCTGCTGCAGTCACCACCACACTCCTCTCTGTCCCTCTCCTCCACTCTTTTGCGACTGTGGTGATGCTGTGTGTTACGTTCCATACTGTCCAAGTCTAAAGGGTTGGGGACGCTGCCAAAGGTGGACAGGTCACAGGGTGTGGGACTCCCTCCGTTTGGAGCACACCGTTGTCCTAGTCTGTGTATGCTGTCCTGACAGGACGGGACTCTCAGCGCTGTTTGGGGCACTAGAAAACCCAAAGGCTGATGGGTAATTGGGTAAAGCAAAAAGTGGCCTTTACCCACCAGTGCTCTCTGATTAGGCAGCGAAGGGAAGTCCAGCTGAGATTTCCGTCGAGGCATGGTGTCTGCTAGGAGGCTTTCCACGCTGAAAGGGTTTCGTTTCTGCAGAGCAGAGGACCTCGGACCTTCAGGACTGGAGCTGTGCGTGCTGCCTGGAGAAACCTGTTCCCCCTCTCCCGCGGTTCTTTGGTGGCTTTGTATTTGACTGAAGTCATGTTGTGTTTGGTCACAGCTGGTTTCGGTTTGGTGTCCTCCTGCACCGTTTGTTGCTGGCAGTTCGATGTGAATGGTCCCGTTCACGTTTGACGGCTGTTGCTCGCTGTCGGTGAACTGGGAGACGCCGCTGTCGCTCTCTGAACCTCCAGGTGTGTGGAAGCTTTCACCCGACAGAAGTTTATTCTGCGACTTCAGCAGCTTTCTCTCCTGTTTCCGTTTCTTCTTCTCGGCCCTCTCCCGCTCCCTTTGTGCGATCTCCTCGGGGTCCATGGGCTCGCCACTGCACGTGGTCGGATGGGAGTTGTGAGCGGGCCGGCCTGGCCCTTTCTTCGTGTTTTCCTTTTTCCTCCATTTAGCTCGTCTGTTTTGGAACCACACCTGTGCACAAGTACACAAAAATAGACATGAACAGGTTTCCATGAGCAGTGAAAACTGTAATCAGCTGAGAGGCCGCTGCAGATCACGTTGTTGAAGAGCTGATAAAGTGATTTGACTGCGTTGACTTTAAGAGTTCCAGAAACACTTAAGTCTAAACAAAGCTGTATCTCAGAAAAAAACAAACAAAAAAAAAACCAAATCAAGATTCAATCATAGTTTCACTAACTTTTTAAGCTTACTATGTACTCCATACTCCTTTATCAGGGAGAAGACACATTGTAGTTTTAATTAATCATTTACTCCTTTAACACTTTAACACAATTCTTGAGTTATTCATGTTGGTGTATATTTTTGCCTTACTTTTTTAAGCAATTTTCTTTTTTGGGGTTATTGTGGTTTCATTTAACCAATTTTGTGCTTGTTTAAAATAACCCAGGACAAGGTTTGTCCCTTTTAAACATGAGAGTTGGGTTAAAAATAACCGATTTTTAACTATGGAGTTTTTGTGTGCTGAAGTAAATTTATTATGAGATTCACATTTATACAATCTTTCCATTCTAAATCCGTGTTGTGAACTATGGGTTAATGACTGCAAAGATAATAATAATAATAATAATAATAATAATAATAATAATAATAATAATAAGTTATTTAATAGCAAAGCTGGTTGTGTAAAATATTAATTTTCATATCCTCAAACACAGAAATATTTGTACTAAAATCTAAAGCTGACATTAAAGATCAATTTAATAAATTTCCTCAAGTTTACAAGGAAGCTTCTGTAGCTTTAAGCACCAATAGCCCATATCAGGTTAAGAGGTCACAGCCGCGGAGCAGCTGATGCGCATGTGCGCCGGTGTTAATCACCTGTGAGTCTGCGTAATGACCACCTATGCCAATTACATTTAACGGTACCAAGGCTAAATCAGGCATATCCTTTCTGTGAATATTCTTTCACCAGCAGACCCCCCCCCCCCCCCCCCCTCCAAAAAAAGACAGGGATCTTCCCCCACCTTCCAGCCCTCACTCCCCGGCCTCTGGGCGCGCGCACGGCCGCATGTTCGGCGCTGATAACACCAGGAGTTTAGCATGCGCAAGTAGGATTCGCAAACATGGCATAATGAGTGCGGGAGACCAACATCATGAGCGACAATAGCGCTTCTTAGGAATGGTTAGCGTCGCCTCTATATCTTCACCCGGCAAACCTCTCCATAAAGGAGCGTTAAGCAGCTTGGAGGAACAATAATCTGAGGTTTATAGAAACGGAATCCCCAAACAACACAGCAATTCTGAGGGCTCTGTTTCTGTCCAGCTTTGAACCATTCAGCACGTGGATTGTGTGTGGTGTCAATCCAAATTCATGCCCACAACCCATGTAAAATCACCCAATTGGATCACATTCTAGGCATCTTGCAGCTAACTTGAGATGAATCATGGTCAGTAAATATGTTATTATTTTATAATGCTATTTATATTTTGTAAGAAAAAAATATTATTTTATTTTTTTCAAAATAACCCATTAATAACTTTTGAGAATTATTAATAAATGTATCCCTTTTTAATAGTTGTTTAAAAAGTTATTTTATAGGTTAAAATTAGATCTGTTCATGGATTTCCCACCCAGTTTATTTAAAATACAAAAATGAAAATTGCTTGACAGTTGATTTAAGATGGCATTAAAATATTAAAAACAAAAATATTTTGGGATACACAAAAACTCATATAGAATTCAAGTATTGGGTTATTTTTGAACTTATGTATTTTTGCTTCCCTTTTTTCAGAACACTCTTTTAATTAAATGACAAATTAATAGATTATCAAAATGCTTAAAAAGCTTGTCTTTTCATTGATCACTGTCAGGTATTTTAGCATGGGGATGTCTTCAATACATTGTTCTGCACAATATATATTTTGTATAAATTCTAATAAATAAATAAATAAACAGTTTTAACAAAATAAATGAGTTCTTGTGAAATTCAACCTTGAAGAAAATAAATAAGATAAATTAAGAAGGTGTTTTTGTTTTTACCTGAACCCTGGACTCCACCAGGTCCAGCCTGAGAGCCAGCGCCTCCCGCATGAACACATCTGGATAGTGGCTCTCGTTGAAAGCCTTCTCGAGCTCCTCCAGCTGCCACCCCGTGAAATTCGTCCTCGTGCGTCTCCGCTTGCATCCGGGATTGTCTTTATCGGGGTCCCCGGAGTCTGCAGGCGCGCGCACGTGTTTGCACAGGCGAGCGCGTGTTAATAAGCGCGCGCGACAGACATACACACAAAGAAAAGATCCATTGCTGTAGTTTAGCTTTTCCTAATTTATTTTCTTTTATTTTCAAACATACTTTTGAGGTGATTAGTTTAATTTTAAATCATTTGATAGTTTAATAAACGAAAGTATTTTTATTTTCATCCCAGAAATATGTTCTTTATTCCGACTTATTAAATCAAAACAATATTTTTTAATATAACACTGGAACATTTCAAATGAATATGAAAACTAAGCTTAAGTCATTTGTTTGACCTTAAGTATTTCTTCATTTTTAAAATATTTGTTCTCATTTCTTCCTCAAAAGCTTCAAACATTACTGAGGTGTTTCTGTGGATTGATTTTCACCTCTAAAGAATTGGTCCATTAAAGCTAAACCAAAAAGCCGAACTTGGATGCTGTACAGTCAGAGTGGTCCAGGCCTACCTGAGAGTTTGAACTGCTGGCTGTCGGAGGAGAGCAGCGGGTTGGAGCTGACCACAGACGCCGAGCAGGAGCCGTTTAGTAATCCGTCAATAGAGAAAGGGACGGCGGACTGCAGCTGGTGTCCGCCCGCCAGCTCATAAACGTGCTGGTGGTGATGGCGGTGGTGATGAGCACCGAGCGGGTACGGGAAGCCCACCAGCCCGCCCAAGGAGCCTCCGAACTGGGCGTGAGGATGCTCGAGGACGCGGCTGTCCATGCTCGCCGGGGATGCGGCGGGGACCGAGTGAAGATGCAGAGGGCGACAGTGTGGCTGAACATGCAGTCAAGAAAAGTCAGGGAGTCGACAGAGAAGCAGCGGGAGGAGGAAGGGGAGCGAAGGCGAAGCGGCAGGGGCGCGCGCGCACTAACCCTCGCGGCCACCGTGCTGTCTGTACCGGTGCTGCGGAGCGAAGGAGCCCGGCTCTGAATAGGAGCTGCTCAGCGTTTACGATCCAGCCGAGATGTTAACCCAGCGCTTTGGGGCGAGCTCATTAGGACTCCCCCATCTGCCCGCTCGGCCAATCAGAGGCGTTAATCGCACTGTGACGTCAGAGACGCGGTTAATGGAGTAAAAGCAAAGCGAGTTTGTCCTCTTTTTTTCAGTTTTTTTTCCCTCTTCTGGATCAATCACTAATTACCTGGCACACTCTTTAATTCGGAGCTGTCCAAACAACGACATCCAACTGAACGTATCAGGAAAGTACCTTTAATTCCAGCCTACAATAAAACTGAGAGCCCCTTCCTCCTTTTCGGTTCCCGTCATTGAGGTAATTGCTCAAGCTAACGCCTACAGACCCTGTAAGTGTTTTTGCAGGGGCATTCAGGGCCAGATTGATCCAATAACAGTACTTTTATTTACCCCCTCCCCCACCCCACCCCGAGCTTGTCACATCATATTCTCAAGTACAAGCCTCTCTCCTCACACACAAACAGCAGCCCTCTGCATCCACTGCCTGACTTTTCATGACTTCGATTTTTCACCTGAACAGTTTACACTAATGTTCACTTGTAAAGTGGACTGTGGTTCACAGCATGCAGCGTTTCCAGTGAGAGAAACAGACTTGATCAGTCCTAAATTAATCCTGGGAGGAGAGGATCAATGGCTGGCTGCTCTAGCTGGAACTATAAAACCACAAGTTTCCTCAAATAAAGATTAGAACTGACCAAGTCAGTATAAGTAAGGGCAGTTTTGTTATCTTTCACATATTTATAATCACAAACTGATTTACAGGAAAATATAAGTATAAAAGAAACAAAACAGAAGCACAAATCAAATTAATAAACTAAATTAAGCAAAAAGTTGAGTAATACCAGAACACTAGGAACAGTATAAGGAAGCATGAAAAGTAATAAAAAGAACAGCAAAAAGAGTCTGTTCTCAGTAAAGCAACTTTCTTGGTAGGCTGTGTTGGACATGTCTGTATATGTGTGTATATATATATATATATATATATATATATATATATATATATATATATATATATATATATATATATATATATATATATATATATATATTCATCCATTTTCTTAACCTATTTTATCCCTTTTACAGACACAGGGTTGCCAGAGCCTAACCAGGGGGTGAAGGCAGGGAACACTTTCTCACCTTGAGGCAAAGGTGTTAATCACAGCTCAACTGTGCAACATTCTATTTCTATTCTATTTTATTCTATTCTATTCTATTCTATTCTATTCTATTCTATTCTATTCTATTCTATTCTATTCTATTCTAAAGGATCTATTCTCTTTTTTGTGTGTTTTCTCATTGCTCTACAAAAATTCAGACTCAAACCTTTCCACAACATGTGTTAAAACCTTTTATTGCATTAAAAACAATGTCTATTTTCATAAAAATGCAGAAACTTTCAAAGAAAAACACAAAGTTGAGATACATTTCCAAAAAAGTAACTGTAAAACAATTTTGGCCTATATTGGCTTTCTACAAAACTGATGTGAACAGAGTTTTCTTTCATTTTCATGTTTATTTTTGGCCTAGCCCTAATCTATCAGTTATTTATGCCTAAACTGACCCTGTTGAGCAGCATGTCCCAATTTTAAAGATTGTTGGCATGCATGAACATGAGAAAAACCCTAGTAGTATTACTTAACAACCATTTAACATGTGATGATCTTAAATTGGAGGATTCCATCTTTGTTGTCTTTCCATTGTTTCCCAGTTCATTTAATCTATTAACATATTTTGTTATGCATTCAATTTATCCTGTTTTCCCTTTACATAGGCCATTTTAAGATTATAGGTAAAACATTTTATTACGAATTAGAACAACTTTATTTTTTCTTTATGCTCTGTCGTTCTAATTTCCGATGTAGAACATTCATATTCCTTTCTGAATTACAAAAAAATGAACTGATCACACAAAATAAAGATATTCTATAAAATTCGATTGCTCCAAAATCATAGAGTTAATTTTTTTTGCCATTTTATTTGTCCTTTTAACAACCAGATAACCTCATTTTCTCTGCCGCTTCCTGACTCTGGAGAGTGACACCAACGCTGGGATATAACCAAACAGTCACTTATTATAACAAGCACTTGTTCATGGAAATAGGGGTGAAACGGGAATATTTTAGCAATGAGACAAAAAAAAAAAAAAAACAGGCAATGTGCTTGAAAGTTGTCCCCTTCAAAATAAAATATTGAAAGAGACCCGCAACCTCTTAAAAGCCCCTGATGAATTCTTTCACAGGTCAAGGTCATTCAGGTGGAAGCACAAATAGCAAGTTGGTATTCATGGTAAATGAATGACACATCCTATATAACATTTGTGCTCTTGAAACATTTTTTTCTGAAATAAAAATACATGAACTATAGTTGTAATAATGGGTAAAAGGGAGTAATGTGTTTCTTGTTCGCAGTGGGGAAAAAAATGCAAAAAAATAACTGATGAAAGTAGCTTAAAAATGTTGTTAAGTAATACTCAAACGGGGCAGAAAAAAACCCTCCTCTGTGTGGTTTAAATAGATATACATTTGTTTCATTCCAAAGCTAATTAAATAAGTGAGTTATAGAATCATCAACATACAAAATCTCCATAGGTTAAGATATTTAGGGAATACAGTAAAGATGAATCACAAAAATATAGATATACAACTTTAGTAAACTTCATAAAGAACCATTCCAGTTCAATAAAGCTGAGCTGAATGTGTTGGAGTTTAGAGGAGTCCTACGATATAAAAATGCGGAAGATTCTAAAAAAAGAAAATGTTTGCAATTAATATTTCAAGTTATCCCTTTTCATGTAGAGCCTGGCCTATTGTGTGGGAAATGGTGCTCGAATTGAAGTGTGCATTAGAAAATGGAAAATGAAAGGTTTGGAGATTTGCAATCATGGCATAGGCCAGGAGCAACCGGGTGTCCAGGTGGACACCTTTGGAGAGGCGATGGAGGGAGGAAGAGGCAGAAAGATTATACATATAAATTGTAAACGGTGTCGCAGGGGCCAAATCTTGCCTGAAGCGGTGACTGCTTCATTTTGTGTTAAATTTCTTGACAGAGAGCCACCCTCGTGCTGGTGAATACTGAATGGTAATCAGAGCTGCTTGAATAAGTGCCCCCCCCCACCCCCCTCTTCCATTACTGTGAATTAATTCAACGTTATTTATCCAATTTCTAGAGCTGACAGAATGTTAATTTGAGTTGAGATTTCCCTCTGCTGTTCTGCCTATGACCCATAGCCCTGGGATTGGCATGTTGTAATAACCTGAATCTTTCACCAGAAGCTCCGATAATTGTTACCTTATTAGCATGTAAATTGTTTAATTAATATTATTATGAAGAACCGTATAATCCCTTCGTTACTTGACCCTGAGTCCACACACGAGCAGGCTTTCTGCATTTCAATGTCTTGTTTTAAAATGAGGTCTTTAATGTTGGCTGGTTGTCAGGCTTTAACACCCCCCCCCCCTCCTATTTCTGAAGCCACTTTGAACAGTTTGAGAGGTGCTTTTTTATGTCCGTCTCCCTTTTTTATTCCCTCTGTTTCCTCTTTCTTTGCTGCTCTTTTTGACGTGTATTTGTTTTCATGCTGCCATTTCTGAAATCAAACTCTGATGCTGTCTTGTCGTTTGCTTAGAAACACTTTTTTTTTTCCAATCCAAGGACCCCTGCTTTCACTTTCCCAGTGGCTGTGTGAGCCAAACACATGCGGCGCTGAATGAAAAGCAGCCCTTGACATGAGGTCCTAAGAGACTGCAGCATTTAAATTCGCTTTTCTTCCTTCCTCCTCCTTTTTTGCCGGGCACAAGTGACATTGTCAGATGCTAGCTTTAATTAACTTGATAATAAGATGGGCGACTCACACACAGGGCAGGGTTCGGCTTGCTTTGCCTCCAGCCCTCCTCCCCCTCTCCCTTCTTTTGCTGTGTGCAGGCAACGCCACTCAAGGAGAAAAAGATAAAACCAAAGCAAAACACTGGTCCCCACTGCGCTGACACCATTCAAAGCAGTGGTCATCTAAGATCTGAGGGAGTCCACTGAGATGAACAAGAGCAAAAAATATTTTTTTAATTTAGTCAAAACAGACATTAAAGGTCCTGGCCAAGGATTGGTGGGGGCTCAGATAAATAACAGTTTGTCAAAGAAATGCAGTTTAAACGTTGCTGTGCTGGTGCTCTTGCAATCATATATTTCCATACAACTTTCTTAATATAATGAAACACAACAGTTTTTACCCCTCAAGACTAGAAGCAATTTGATTTTTTTAAGATGGGAAACTCTTCCTCTTCCCTTTCTGCTAAGATAAAATGAAGATGCTTCTGCTTCTTATCTGCTTCTCATCCATTCCTTTTATGGGTCCCTGCCTTGGTCCCCAAAACTCTTTACATCTAACATGATCTATTTATTTATGACACTCTTTCTTGCCCACTAACTGAATTTGAAAACTGATCTGAGTTAGTGTGACATCACCAAAAGAAAATGGCTTACTTCCGGCTCCAACGAAATGGAGGCAATTTAAGTCACCATTTTTTTTTGGTGATACGGACGCTCCTATGTTGGAGCCAGATGTCATCAGAAAACAGTGATTGGTCCAAACCGGTCTGAGTCAACATTTCTGTGGCAACCACTTTCACCAGTCAGGAGTAAGCTTGTTGGAAGTCCACACCCCTTTCAGATATTAAAAGAAAAAAAAAAAGATTGTCAAGACCATGTTAGAAAAAGGTAACAGAGCAACAATGTTTTTTTCTGAGAAATATACAGGGCTAACAAGGTCATGAAAACCTGGAAAAGTTTTGGATATTGAAAATGCAATTTTCTATGTCCTAGAAAAGTTTGTGAAAAGTGGCATCTTCTGAAAATGTTTTGGAAAAGTCATAAAATTGTATGTGGATAATGTTTTGGATGTGCGAAACATTGAAAATAGAATAGTTTAACGTGAGATTAGAATTGAAATTGTGGCAGAAGTTTATTCTTCGTTGAGATATAGCAAGTCGAGTTGTCATCTGTTCAGCGGCATGGCACTGCTATCGGACATGGATTGTAAAATGCTACAAAATGCCGGGAAATATTGCTTTAACAACAGTGGCTTTTCAAGGAGAAGTATCAACTGTGGCTACTGAAAGCCCCTGACCAGAAATGCAAAATGCAGTTCTATTGACCAGTTTGAACTGTTTGTCCACTTATTTTGTTTGTGGGTCAATTCCGACGACTATATTGGGCACAAAGCAGCAAAGTCCATGGCTGACCTACTGGATGCTCACATTGTGGCTGTGGTCAACTTTGTCCACCTCGCTATAATTTTATTTTTATTTTCGCTATATTTTCTGACTTCCCTATAATCTTTTCCAAATAACAGTTGTAGTAAAAAAAATGTGTTATGGTAATTACACATTTTTAGATTGCTCAGAAAAATGTTCCTACTTTTTTCTGATGTGTTAAATTTGAGCACTGTGGCCCTGATGACTTTTTTTCTTCTTCCTCAAGATTGAAAAAATACTCCTTGTTGATGTAAAAATAAAGGTTGAAACTCTGTCATGACAAGAACTTCATTGATCCACTTTTCTGTTGTATTTGAATCTTTTACTGTGAAGCCATATTTTCATTTAAAATCACAATTTTAAATGAAAATATATTAAAATGCTGCTTTTTATAGAAAATTTTAGGTTTGATTAAAATATATGAATTAGATTAATTGATTACATGTCATAATAAATTAATCACACAAAACAATGTGTCTTGGTTTGATTAAGCAGCATCAACTACAATCATCTAAATGAAATGTGTTCATTTTTAGATTTGGAAATTCAGTGAAATGCTTTGGAAAAGTTATGGAAAACCACTGCTAACAAAAGTGTATGAAGCCTGAATAGAATAACTGAGTATTAGCTGTGTATTTCTTCATAGAAGTCTATGAATTTTAGCTTCTTACCAGCGGGTACCTCCTATTTAGGGGGGGGGGTCCACTCAGACCAGCTTTCGTAAACAGTTAATGGTCTTGCCACGGCTGACCTTCATTGTTCTTCCAGAGCAAACCTCCTCTCTAAATGATTCTCCACCTGCCCCCTTGCTCTCACTTCAGATCACACTGTCATCTGCAAACATCATGGTCCACAGAGATTCTTGTCTAACCTCATCTATCAATCTGTCTATCATCACAGCAAACAAGAAGGGGTACAAAGCTGATCCTTGTTGCAGTTCTTTGTCACACCTACAGAACATCTCACCGCTGTCTTACAGAACTTAAACATGCCACGCACAATTCCAATGCACTTCTCTGAAAGTGCAGATTTCCTCATCCAAACCATAGCTCATGTCTCTGTACCCTGTCATCTGCTTTCTCCATAGATCTACAAAAAAAGGAAGAAGCTTCTTCTGACCTTTTCTGTTCTGCTCCAGAAATATCTCCTCGAAGCAAACATTGCATCTTTGGTTCTCTTAAGTTGGCATGAAACCATACTGTTGCTCACAAATGCTCACTTCTGAGCTCTGTCTGCATTCCAATGGTCTTTGCCATAAATTCTTTCTGTGAGTTATCTATCAGCTTTGTTCCTCTGCAGACATCCATTGTTCTGAAAAGTAAGTACCAATACACTTCTCTGTTTCTTAGACATCCTCTGACTCTCCAAAATCTTGTTTAACAGCCAAGTCCAAATGCCTTTTCAGTCTTCATTCTTTGCAAGTCCAACCATCATTTTATCCTAATCTTTGCTGCTTCCTGCTCCCCAACATCCACCTTTTTACTCTGTGGTCTCTAACATTTTCCTCATTCATCAACTCTTCAATGTTTTTTTCCATCTTTTTGTCACACTTGTGGAACCTGTCAACAGATTTCTTTGTCTTCTTAAAGGTCTGGTCTCAACTTAATCATTTGATTAGTGTGTCAAATTTGTCCCACAGAGCTCATCAGCCTGTAAAATGGGCCACTTACTGTAATTAATATTCCCCAAAAATAATTTTATTGTATTAAACTTAAATTTTAATTACCTCTGGCTGTGTGGCAAAAAACAGACTCCAATCTTGGAGTCACAGTCTTGCTGTGGTAAAAAATATTTTCTTTATCAAATCAGTTTTATTGTTACAAATATTCACTATCCGATGAGAATTTTCACAACTGAGGAACAACAGTTTCATCATAAAGAAAAAGTCATGAGCTTTATTAGAAAACAAAATTTACCCAGGTGTCAGTCACAAGTTCTGAAGCTGCAAAGAACCAACGCAGTAGCTGTTTTAGGTACGGGCATGTTTGATAATTTGATGGTCTTTTATGTTAGCATTTAAACCAAGTGGAATGCTTTTGAGCAAAAAAACTATTTCTATAGTCCACAGAATTTTTTTCTGTTGTTTTGGGGGTTACCTGGTTTATTAGTGTTTCTGAAAAATGAGAGCTAAGTCTTTTAGTTCCTATTATAGTCACAAAGCTTTTTTCTTGGAATTTTGTTACAGATGCCATGATGTCCAGTCATAATTAATGTCATTATAGCTTTACAAGCTCTGACCTTGATTATAGCAAGCAAGTCAGTTCTTTACATGGTACTCTGGATTTTTTCTTCATGCTTTAATGTTTAAATAAATGCACTTGGAGTTATTGGGACCCTGTCACTTCTGCAAACGTTCAGTGTTGTTCCAGCATTTGGGGAGAATTGTTCTGGCTCTGTGACAGTGGGCTTTTCTAGAGTTCTACAGATTTACAAAAGTTTTATTTTTATTTTTTACTTTTCCTGACTGCTATTTGTCAGAGACTTTTTTATGTGATCTTCAGTTTATTTGGATTATTTTGTGATATTTTCTTTTTTGGGACTTTTTAATAACAACTTTATTAGCCAATTTTTGTTCAACCGATTGCATTTTTCACCAATTTTGGCAGTACTCAGGCCTACATGTGGTTAATGCATCAAAATTGACCAAGCCAAAAATTATGATTGTTAGACAATTGATCCACAATTTAGTAATTGTAATTAGAGTAATGCTCATTTTCATATGTACCTAGTAAAATGTGTAACCCCTTCCTAACAAATAAATGCCTATAAGTCATATGTGAAATGTTAGTTTTATTTAGTAATTCATTATAAAAAGGCATATTCATGCTTAATATACAGTGATGTTTTCAACCATTAAAAACTGGTATTCTGGAAACAGACAAGCATGACAGGCAGCTTTTTTTCTGGACTGATTGGTGTATTTTGGTTAAATTAAATAAAGACAATATCTCAATTTTTAAATAGAAATGATGTAGTTTCCAAGCTTAAGTGTTTAATCAATTTTTCACAGAGTTTTTTTTCCCCTTGAAATGGACTGGTGAACTGTCTACTCTATAGTATATGCTGCTCTCTCTCTTCAGTTGCCAGGTATAGGCTCCAGCAACACTTTGACCCCCAAACAGGTATCAAGCAAAACAAAAGAAAAAGAAATAAGTGACGGAATTTTTTTAATATAAAAGTTTCCCCTTATTTTAAAAGTTTTTACAGGTGATGTCAAATGTTTAAATTCAATCACCGCAATCTTAAATATTAACTGTTAAGTCTTATTTTTCTGCTGGGGTTTTATTTTATTTATTCTTTTAACACGGCATATTTAATCTTAAATGTAGTGGAGACTTGCAACTATGTGGTCAGCCATGCACATAAACAAAGATCAGTTTTGCACCACCAGACCCTCAATCTTGCCTCCTGAGAGGAGAACTCAGTTGATGTTTATTTTTTAATTAACAAAGAAAGGTGAAGCAGTGCAGAATTAATTACTCAATTACTGCCGGTGAGTTAATTTTTAACCAGCTGAAATGAAGTCAGTCATTATTTAGTCCATTGGTTGATAATTAATAGTCTAATCTAAATTAATCGCTGGGAGACTTTTCCATGTGTGCAGATGTAAACCTGAAATACATGATTCCAATGAAAAATGATGAGTGAATGATTTTTATGTGTTTGCCCTCAAAACTTTTCCATGATGGGAGCCTAAAAAATGGGAAAAGAAAAAGCATGTTTGCGTGGTTAAATGCCAATACCAATTTTAAACAATTCTAAAAAATGAACTTAGATGTGCTTCTAACTGAGAAGAAATGTAAAAATGAATTGGCTTAATTAGTGTCAAAATAAAGCTGGTTAGGTTTGGCAAGACCAATAAAGTGTTTGTGTCCTGGTATTTTATACCCAAAATACTAATATGATTGTTCTGAGGAAGGGAGATCCTTCCTTTTTTCCTGCCTGCTTCTACCCACCGTCCTTTTTCCTTGGCTGTCTTGGCACAAGCAGCTCGGAAATAGACCTAATTAACCCCCTTCCCCGCAGGGAAATCTGCTATGCAAATGAACAGTTTGGAAATAAAGTCATTTGAATAGTCTGGGACGCTGATTTTTCATGCAGTGACTCCAAACACTAACATGCACATTCAGCAACCCAAAAAAGAAGAAAGCCTCCTTCATCATAATCTCTTCATCATCTGTGGCGAGGTGTACTGTAAAGAAGCAAATTCCCTCTAACAGAGAATGAAGCCGCCTGTCCGAGCGGCGGCGGGCTGCTGGAGTCCGTCTGAACCATCTGCTGAGACTGAGGCTGCAGAGGAGGGGAAGGAGTGCGGGGCTGCTGGTGGGTGGGGGCTCCACCCCATCTCCAAAGATCTCAGTTTAAACCACTTGAGAGAAGATGATTTATCAATAAGCCAGTTCATTGTAATGTTGCATTTCAGTTAAATCCCTTTGGAGAGCACAGTCATGTTTGAAAGGACTTTAAATTCCACATTTGTTTGGTAACGTATTTTTTCACTTTTTTGGGGGATGATCTGTATAAGTGATTAAAATTCACATGATGTGATCATTAAAGATGAAAAAAAACCTAATCCACAAGCTTTCCTAAAAAAACAGTTTTCTAAAAATGTAAAATGTAGCTAAGCATTCAAGTGGAAAACACTAATTCTTCACAATTCTTTACAACATTTTATAATCAGCTGTTTTCAGGAGTAAAAAAGACAGAATTGCCCTACCTAGATTAATGATGCAATGAGTAATGTCATAAATGTTTACAGTTTTTAACTAAATCTATCTTTCTAACAGCTTGCAGATGAATGAGTTTGGTCTCAATTGTCTTATAAAGCTTCTGGATATAAAGTCATCCATCGTAAAGTGTCATTTGGTTTTAATGTTTATTTTTGCTCAAATCAGCACAATACAAAAATCAATTATTAATATATATATATATATATATATATATATATATATATATATATATATATATATATATATATATATATATATAACAACAATCACTACATTCCACGTTTAAAAAAATCGAACAGCGAGGACCTCCCACTGTCATGTGTTCACTGGTTTGTCAATCAAACTACCTGCCAGTCAAATCTCATTTAGAAAGCACTTTTCATCCAACTTGTGACAGTCTTTAATTGAAAGGAAAAAGGAAAAACAATAAAAACAATGAAAAGAAAAGGTTTTCCCTCAACACCAGGAGTAGAGACAGACAGCCGTTTTCCCTCGACCCTAAATCAGTTCTCCAGTTCTTTTTATACTTAAAACAGACACTTTAGTCACTCTCTTTTGTCAGGTCTATTTATTAAAAAAAAGAATGTTTTAAAACATGTTCAGTTCAAGAATGTCACTGAGGGCAAATAGTTTCACTTAAACCGCCACTCCACCAAGCACAGCCTGATGATCCCCGCCGGAAAATCCTTTTCTAACATATGCCTAATTGTTTATCTCTGCTTGTTTACATAAACAGAAAATGCTGCAAGGAAAGGAGGGGGAGAATAGGAGCATAGGGGGAGGGTTGGGGGGAGGTTTAGCGTTGGTACATCACTCCGACAGAGCCGGAGAATTAATAACAATTTGTGGCAAATAATTACTTATCAATTAAAGCTGTTATCCTGCTTAATTACGCAGCGTTCATTAAATTCAGCCAATTTAAACCTTAATCAAAGTTAGCAGGGCCTGACAGCAGTCAGGGTCAGTGGAGGAGCGCCACCCAGTGGAGGAGAGGGGAGGTCTGACAGGAAACATCTTTTATTTAACTTCATCTTCTTTTCATTTGGTCTTAAAAGATTTGATTCATTCATTTCAATAACTCTTGATGACTAATATACGTATTGTTTGACTATCACGTTTGTTTAGTGAAATTCTGAGATGTTCAAGGTCAATCATTCATCAGCTGCAAACCTTACAATATTAAATGTTTTGCATGTCTTATATCGATAACTAAATGCAGCTGATAAATACCTGTAATGCACATATTTCCTTCTCCCAGAATTTCTCTGAATCACATGCAGCACCCAAACAGTTCAGTGACTTTCCTCTGCGAATTGTGTGAATCCAGGCAACAAAAATTGAATAATGAAACCTTTTTATAATTTGCACTTTGCTGCACTGCCACAGAGTCAAAAAAAAAATTAAATAAAGCCAAAACCTCCAGGAAGGTATGCAGCGGCATTAATTTCCAATCTTCCAATGCAGGACTGATGAGGACAGGGAAGCAGACAAAGTGTCATGTATGTAAAGTTGAATAGCAAAATCCAGCAACATAATCCTCTGCCCTCGGAGGAGCAGAGGGCTGCAGCTTTAGTCCTTTCCACAATGCTACGGTACCTGCTCGCTCTCAATTAGGAGTTTAGAGTCAAACTAACCTGCTTGCTTTCAAGATGTGAGAGCACGTGGTGCTTTTTTGATCTTTGTGTTATCAGCAAAAACTTAAGGAGTGTTTAAAAGTACAGATTCTTGCAGGTTTGTTGCCCTTTTTTAAAAAAAATATTCAGAGATATTTTTAGGATGAAATTGCCTTTTCAGACTTTGCTGCCAAATATTCTCCTGACTGACAGGGAAAAAATGTCAAATCAAAATTGTTTTTTATTGTTTTTTTACTGTAAGGTAACCAGAGGACTGAAGAATTTTGTTCAGAAAAAGCTGTTTTTGTTTTTGAGATATCAAAACATGAAACTGAACTTATAGCAAACATTTATGTCCCCCAAAAAAGAGGTGATTCCAAGTATAACATCCACAGACCAACATTACTTTAAATTAATTCTGTTGTGCTTATTTGGATTAATACTTCAAAATTCTCCCTCTTGGAAACACGGGGAACTTTGCACTTTATTGCACATCTCAGCCCTTCGCAATGCATCATTGGAAAGTCCTAAATGTCCTTTATATGTACTAGAAGACCTTAGTTTAGCAGTATGCAAGGGTTTGAAGATATCCAGGTTTAGAAATGTCCTCTACAGAGGGGAAATTTGTGTTACTGGTAGTCAAGAAGCTGTGATTTTATTTATAACAACATTTAAAATGGAAAAATAAACTTTATGTCACCAAATACTGTACAAAATGGACATTAGAGTGAATGACAAAATAACACAAACTTTTTTTAATAATGGTTTCAGACACATTATGGCAACTAGTCAATATCTAAATCACTTTCATCTGTCAAAACTAATTTTAAAACCTGTGCTTTCAAAAAATTGGTTGCCAATTGAGAACAGAACAAGCAATTTGTGAGGCACGAGGCTCAAGGATCAAGTTAATTAATTTTGTCTACTGCTTGGTCTAGCTAATGAATGAGTAAATTATTCACCTCTGGGACACTGCCTCCCCAACTGCTTGAAATGACCCCCCACCCCCCACCCCTCTTCCTGCATTGTCCTCCAATTTCCTCCCTCTGATCCTGCTTGGATGGAGTCCGTGTCACTGACCAGACCATCAAACACACAAGCAGAGCCGGGCTTCCCTGCTGTCTCCATCTGTCTGTCTTTGTCCTCCCCGGTGTGTTAAGATCATTGTGTCCCTGCACATTTAATGACGCCTCTCTTTTGCCTTAAATTCGACACTTCTGTTGAGACTCGTATCTTGAGCTTGGGGAGGCAAATAACTTCCATCCCATTAACTTGTTTCAGAGCGAAAGCTCGTCAAACAAAGCTTGTTCGCAATCTGATCCTCCACACACACACACACACACACACAGACGTGCAACATTCTGCTGGTGAAGGGGGGGAAAAGATCCATAGTATTTGCATTAAAAGCCTCACACCATGAAATTCATTTATAATTACAAAGTGGTGTATGCTGTGTGTTATGCAGATCAGGCACGTGTGTGGAAGGAATCTGTTTTGGATTGGTTATTTTGTGATAGGCTAACACTGACTGTCTGCTGACAGATAGCAATTATCCCGTTATTGTAATTGTCCAAGTCAATTCACTGCAGGCGGTCTGGAAGCAATGAGAAAAAGTCTAGGATTTGCTTTTTTTTCTGAAGTGTCTTTAAGAAACTTAATGCAGTCATAGTTAAAGCTTAGATTTATTTTCAAATATGGACTTTTGGTTGCTTAATATTTTTTTTTTCTATTCCCCAATCATTAGGAATATTTACTCAGCATTTTGACAACAACACTTAGATAATTTGATGTTGAAATAAAAGTGGATTCTGTCAAAACACATATTTTGACAGTAATTTCCCACTACTAGCTGGGTGAGCAGGTTTTACATGGGAAATTGAGTAAAATGCAAACTACAGTTTTCATTTTACCTGTGATGTATGTCTCTGTAAACAAAATAAATATAAAAAATGTTTACAAAAAATATGTATACAAATATGGATGATTCACTCATTTTATTGTCCGTTTTTCTTATAATACTTTAGCGAACTCTTGTGGTAAGAAACGCACATTGCAGGTGTCCATGCAACAAGTGCAATTTCATTTGACATCTTGCAGTGCTTTGTGGGTAAATTCCATTTTATTTTTGAAAAAAAAAAATTAAGAGAAGTGCAAGAACAAGGACAACAATGATGTCTTCAACAGCTCTGAATGCAGCATATTATCAGATTATCTCTGTGACACATTAACACAACATTGGTGAAATATTGGTGAATAAAAGAAAAAAATACGTTTTTTTATCTCAAAGTCAATACAGGAAAAGAAAAATAACTTCTGCCATTTATTCATTGTTCCTAAAAATTGCAAGACATGCAACATCTTTTAAGAAAATGTTAGCAAACACATTTTAGAAATGCAAAACAAAAAACATCTTGCATGTATTTGGAAAAAGAAAATATCACAGAAAAACATCTGTAACAGACTGTTAATGAGAGAAAAGAAACTTCTCATTTGTGGTGTTGTCTTTAGAATAATTTATTTGGTAAGGTTCCACAGCTTTCGCAGAATACTAGTTTTGTACCCCCATCCCCCCCACCCCCCCCACCCCCCCCCCCACACACACACACCAAAATTAGAATGTCATGGAAAAGTGTTTTCATTTCCATAATGCTATTCAAAAAAACTTAAACGTCCATAGAATATAGGTTGTGATCCCACTGTTTAATTTAAAGAACGTGTTCATATTTATGCATAAATTGCTTATAAAACCCACAAGAAAAAGATTTCAGAAAATTGGAATACTGTGGAAAATTCACCATTTACAGCTCAATTTTTGCAAAATAAATACATAAAGATATTATGATCACATCAAATCAAAATAAATGATATGTCCATCTTCAATAGTATGGGCAGGAGCTCTAGGTCCTGCTGGAAGATGAAATCTGCATCTCCATCCATCTTCAGCAGAAGGAATCATGAAGTTCTCTAGAACATTCTGCTAGACTCTTCTAGACAACAGCATTAACATTCTGCTGGACATTGCAGCCCACATCATGAGTGTCTGTGGAGATTTTACACTGGACCTTGATTCCCAAATAAAAGACACACTTTACTTTCATCAGAAAACAGTCCAGGCCTTCTCCTTTGAGACATTTCCTCTGTTGGTCCTCGGCTCAGAGGTGGTTTGACCTGAGGAACCCGACAGCTGTAGCACATGTCCTGAATGGGTCTGAACATGGTGGTTTTTGAAGCTGTCCCTCCACCTCATTCCACTATTTCTGGATGTCTGCAGGCTGCAGCTTCTTGAATCTTGGCCTCTTGATAATTCACTGGTCATCTCTTTGGCAGATGCATCTTCTCCTGCCACCTTTTTCCCTTCCATTGGACTTTCCGTTGATCTGGTTGGACACAGAGCTCTGTCAACAGCCTGCCTCTTTTTTGTGTCTTATCAATAATTATGGAGGGGATCAATGATTGGCTCCAGGATAGTTGTCAAGTCTGGAGTCTTCCCATTAAACCGAACTGAGACAATTGAACCAAATTGAACTGATTTAATGACATCTGGGAAACCTGTGGAGGTGCTTTGAGTTTTAGTAGATGGTGAAACTTTAAACGTTCATCAACATTTGTGCAGATTTCTCTTTTTTTTTAAGAATGTATATTTTATGAATGTTTAATTTCTATGAAAGAAATAGTAAATGACACATTTCCATGTTTGGAAAGGCTCTGAAGAGCGAACAGTCGCCATACCTGTTACAAACCCTTCATGATTGGCTGGGATTTTCGTGCACGTGCCACCGGTGAGGCGCTCGCTCGCTCGCGCACCTGCGTTGATTTCTGCGGGAATGCTGAGCTTAAACCCAGCCTGACTTTCTTCTCTGCGCTCTCCCAAACGATGGCTGAATCGCGGAGGGTTCAGCTGACCACACTGAGCTGTGGTCGGCCCTCGTTCTCCGATGTTCTGGTTCCGTCTGGTGGTGTGATGATGAAGGAGAACCTCTGTGACCGGCCTATTGATTCCAGGTCGGTTCGGCTCGTTGTCACACTTTTCGAACCGGACGAGCAGAAGTTTCCAGAGTTCAGCTACCGTCAGCTGCTTGACAAGGTGGGGCAGTTTCTGTAAAGCCTACCGAAAAACAGCGGAAAGGGGGGGGGGGGCATCCCCTTATTGGGCCGCTTTTTTGTGTTTTTATTTTGTATTTTTAAACGACCAAGTATCGCTTGGTTTTAATCTGATTGAAAACATTCCAATCAACTTACAAACGCAACAAATGAACATTATTATTGACCATTACGATTTTAAGAAATAAAAATTGTTTCATTAAAAAAACAACTTTTTTCAGATAAAACAAACAGAAGATCATCAACTGGACGTGTTTGAGCAGGAAAATGGAGAGAAAGATGAAGCAGCTGCCATTGCAAGAAAGTTTGAGGAAAAATATGTGAGTTTATCTTAAATCAACACAAGTCAATCACATTTTTCTTTATGCATACAAGTATTTCCAGAAAATGGAATACAGTATAATGGAAAAGTGTAAGCTATTCGTTTATTTTTAGTTTATTTTAAAGTAATAAAATTAATTTAATTTAAAATTTGAATACAATATATAATTTTAAATATACTTTTAAAAGAAATGCTTAATTAAACTAATCTAGTCTGAAAGGTTTTTTTAAATGGAATTATGGGAATTAATACAATTTTCCATAATATTCTCATTGTTTGGGAAGGGTCTGTATATCTGAAATGAATATAAGTGATTATCGCCTAAAATCTTTACATCTTCTTTCAGGGTGGCGTGTATAAAAAGGACCGCATTCAAGACTTAATTGATATTGGATATGGCTATGATGACGAGGATTCCTTCATTGACAACTCTGAGGCTGTGAGTCCTCGTGAACATGCACGTTCGAGCATTTTAAAGGCGTTTTATGGTTTTTGGCCCCACTGATCAAATGCTTAAAGTCCCACTTCAATCCTCTTTTGATCTATTTTAACAGCGTCCCCAGTGGTCTTTATGATTATGCAATTTTTGGCCTTATTTATTTATTTTAAATGTTGCTTTTTAGGACATAGTTTCTCCAGAGCGGCAGTAGTTCTTTAGAAATTTGCCTCTGAGTTGTGGGTGAGACCACTGGAGCAGAACAAGCCTTTCCCTGCTTCCTGACTTCCATCTGATTAGACTTTCTCCCCCTATCTTACAGTCCCTCACACCCCTAACGTAATATTAGCTGGGCAACAAAAATGGCGAGCAATATTGAAGCCATCCAGCCGTACAGTTTTGAGCCAGATGCCAGCTCAAGACAGGAAAGCGATCTAGTCATCTACAAGTGGATGCATCAGAATCCTTTTCAAACGGCATTTTTTTGTCTTCTCCTGATTTACAAATTGAATAGAGAAATTCTCAGAAATGCAATTTTAAGCTTACGTTTCTTCACATGTCCTCCATCATGATAAATTCTACAAGAACATGTTATAATCACACAAAAAGACAGGATTTTCATCAGAGTGGATCTTTAAGATTTATTATTTTTCATTTGTCTGGTTTGTTTTCTCTCTGTCACTTCCGGCTTCTCCAAAAGTACGATGAGTTTGTCCCGTCCTCCATCACGACCAAATTTGGGGGCTTTTACGTAAACTCAGGAATTCTACAGTTCCGAAAAGCTTCAGACTCTGAGACCGACGACCTTCCAGCTGATGAGGTGACATTTGATTTTGCAAAAGTAAGCTAAATTAGATTAAATGCTCATCAGCAATTTTTATTTTTTTTTTGTTTAAATTGCATGCATACCATCTTAACACATCTAGAAATACAAGCCGGATTGTGAACAGAGTAAGCCAAAGAAGTGGTGCAAAGCCAGTGAAGAAATGAAAAGCAATGCAGATCTAAAGCTAAGGTAGGATTTATTTCAAGTTTACTTTCTGGTTTATTTAAATTTCTGTCTAAGACTTTTGTTCCATTTGCAGAGGTGTGTCTAAAGCTGTCCCCGATGACTCAAAGGTCAGAAAGAAGAAAAAGGCTGTCAGAGCGCTGAGTGTCACCAGCATGCTGAGAAAGTTTCAAAGAGAAAAAGAACGGCAGACTATGGAAGAGGCTAAACGTGTGGCTGCTGTGATGACAAATGCCTCCAAAGCCTCACTGCTCCCCGCAGACTCAGCTGGGAGTGGAGGGCCGGCGCTAACAGACCCCCTGCTCAGTTTGATTGGCTCCACCAATGACCACGCTCTTATCCAAGCGGCCAACACGGTGGATTTTGACATCGATTTGGACTCTTTGTTAGATGCCAGTGAGGTAACGTTGTCGCCAGAATTACCTTTTCAAACAGAGGCTAGCCAGACCAGAACAGATGATCAGATGCAGTCAAAGGTCACATGTGACCATGAAGTCCACCATCAAGAAACAAAGATCCCCTCTCAGTTGAAGCCTCCTCTAGAACCAGTCCAGCTCCTGCCAGATCAAAGTTCCGTTTCGGCTCCGTGTGCACCGCTGCCTGAGGGGCTTCCTCCAGCTCTGGAGGAAAACATTGGGAAACTCATAGAAGTAAGGCCTCAACAGTGGTTCGGTCTGATCAGATGGGCTGAAGTTCTTCATGTATGTGTGTTTCAACACATGTGACACTTCTCTAACAGGCTGCTAAGACATCAGAAGGAGAGTCAAAACTCAAGTTTTTCAGCCCAGACATCAATTCAGTCCTCCTCGAGTAAGTATCCCACAACACACAAAACGTCAGTCAGAGACAGTTGATTACAAAACTCGTCAAAGGCTGAACTTGAAATCACAACTGAACCTCCAGATCTAGGATTTAAAAATGTATATATGTGGAGTTGCAATGTTTCCGCTGTAGTTTATATTCTGTGATTGGTGAGATGAACAAAGGCAAGTGTTGATGTTTACAACGCAAACTGAACTCAAGAAATGTCCCGACTAGCTGCCATTACTCCCAAAGGGCGAGTTTTAGTAAGATTAAGTACAGATCCTGCTGTGTTTGGAAAGTTTAAAGCAAATTTAGACAATAACTTAATTAAATGTAACAGTTTTTTCAATGACAGTGAATTGTAACATTTTTATTTAGTCATTTTTAGTATTCTGGAGTCTTACAGTGACTTTCCATTTCCAGTGAGGGGTGCTAGAAGCCCTGTTACTGGTGTTCAACAGCATTTTCAGTGAAAATACTGTTAACATTCTTGTGACATTTTTCTCATGATGGAGGACTTAAAATGACATTTCTGACTCTTTCTTTATTCAAATTGTTGAGTCGGAAGCAAATGAAAAAAAAGTTGTTTTGAAAAAGAGCTTATTAGTTGCGTATATAATATGCTAAGCTCTCTGCAACAGAGACAAAGGAGACACGCCAACGGTCCTGCCTATGACTGAGGAAATGTTTCTAATGAAGACCTGCCGCTCTGCAGAAACTGTCCTAGAAAACACTGGGGTTCTTTGTATTTTTTGGCAAAAAAAACCCTGCATTATCAAACCACTGGGAACACTTTGAAATGGATGAAAAGATTAGTGTGACTTTTAAAAAATAATTAAAAGGTTTTTTAAGTCGACTTTTGTTTTTGAACTGCTTTTGTTTGCTTATCCCCAGTATTGAGCTGCAGTGTCAGGGGCAGAGCGGCCAGCTGCGCTCCAAGGTGTACAGACACCTGTCGTCCTTCCTGCCCTGCAGCAGAGACACACTTCTCAAACGAGCAAAGAAACTCCTCACAAAACAGCTGGTAAATGTGGCCTCTTCTATTTATTTATTTTCCTCGCAGTATGTCCACAAAAGTTCTCTACGGTACTAGTTTGGAAAAGTTACTTGTTTCTGGAACGTTAAAGGAAGAACCCTACGATGCAGAAGAACCGATGCAGAAACTTAAGGAAACCATTGCCAGATCCATGCCAGAGCAGATTGCAGGTTTCCATGAAAGCTGTCGCGCATATGAAGAAACCAAAACATTAAAGTAGGTGTTAGGGCATTTCGTACTGGGTAGCATGTTTGAAATGCTCAAACACGCCACATCAGGAACTTTAAACCTTCTAGGACAGCAGAGGACAGTGTGGAGGAGAGGGCTGGCAGAAAAGGAGGCCCAAAGAAGTTGTTCAAATGGAATGAGGAGATCAGGTTAAAGCCTCTTTTTTCTCTGGTTCATATTTCACCCTTAAAGTGTTTAGTATTATAAACCTAATTTAAACCAATCTGTGCTGTATTCTGATCTACAGGGAGTGTTTAAGTCATGTGCTAAAGGAAAAAACAGACAAATATAAAAAAGAAGGCAAGGGGGACCAGGAAATTGAAGAGTTTCTGAAAACCTTCTTAGAAAATGAGGTTAAAGCACTTTGGCCAAAAGGATGGATGCAGTCAAGGTAAGGATCTGAGAACCAGTCCCTAAACCTGCCTTTGAATAATTGTGTAGACACCTTCTCTTGTTTCAGAGTGCTGCTAAGGGAAAGCAAGAAGCTTTTGGGGCTCTTTCACTCACTACTGTGGGTTAAGTTTTAGCTCAAATTTACAGTCTGTAAAAATTGTAATGGTTTGATATAAAAAAAATTACTAAAATAGAAATCATTGTTACTCTCATACAGGGGAAACAAAGCAAGGTGTTTGAAAAAACAGTCCACTGGTGGAGCCTCCAAGATGTCCGATGTCTGTAGCAGCTTTTATGGAGTTCCACCAAGGTGTGAACTTAACCAAAGGCCGGATTCTGGCCTGAATGACTCCCTGCAGCGGTCCAGCTGTCGTTCTGTGTGTCAGAGGGAAGGCGCTGCTTCAGAAATGGGTATAGATGAAGTGTTGAATGTTCCACCTTTGGTTCCAAAGGCAGACGGACCTCCAGACCAAGCTGCTTCTGAGCCTTTAGTTTCATGTCTCGGTAATCTGACTGGACAAGAAGTGACCAGTGATCAGCCTCTGGCGCTTTCCCAGGAGCTCCTGGCAGAAGCTTTTGCAAAGCACTGGAGCACAGAAAAGGATGTGAATAGTCCTCTTCTGCCTCCAGCCCCTCAGCCCAGCCCAATCAGTTTCCCTGGAAACAAGGAGTGCCAGATCGTTTTTCCTCACCTGCTGAAGATTGGAGATGCCAGTCAGCTGGATGCTGCTTAGATGCTAGTCATCTCTGATTCTGATGCTGTGTGCAGTAAGTTTTCTTGTTTTTTAAACTCTGACATTCAGACTTGATGACAATGTCATGTGCATGGCATATTGCTGTAGTTATTTTAGGGTTGAGTGAGAGTTGTTTCATTGTTGGTTAAGTTGTTTTATCTGAATTTGTGACTCTCTTTGGTCAGCAGGCATTAATTGTTTTTTAACATGTTTATAAATCATCTTTTCATAGATCTGAACAGAGTCCAGATTGAAATCCTGAGCACTTGATGGAAAACCCAACACTGGAGATGGAAGCTAGAGCCGCAATTACTAATTAGTAACAAATATACTTGTTAGAAGTCTTTCTGTTGTTTTTTTTTTTTCTCTTTTTATTTTTTGGTAAGAAGACATTCGCCTACCAAAGATGAACCAGATTGAATATCTTGATCTCCAGACTAAAGAAGGAAAAAAAAAACGGATTCTGACTGATATATGAAAATTTTGTAATGCTGACTTGTACTTTCAGTTAATAAAAATATATTGCACACTACGTTTTCCTCTTGGGAACATCTGTGGGAAAAGCTTTAGCCTTTCTAGACTAAATAAAATCTTCAAATAAAGTGTTTGTTCCTTAATTTTTCTTTGCACGTTTAAAGTCAATGATGAATATCAACGCACATTTCTGTTTTTGTTGGTTTGCTTTTTAAGGAAAAGAAAAACAAACTTATTGCTTCTTAAACCTTGCAGGTTTGATCCAATGTTGGGTCATTTTCGTGTTTTATCATACATAAATTTAGATTTTTTTTTTTTTTTTTTTTTTTGCTCTTAAATTAGTTCAAGGTGACATTCTGGTGTTTGAGTGGAGAATATTTGAGACAGTGATAATGCACACATTAAAATATGTACAACATTTAGCTGTATTTGTGTTTTAAAGACATGGGTGTGGGCAAAACCTTTTCTCGTGACTTTATTTAGCTGCTGTTGCTTCCGTCTTGCAAACATTTACTAACATTTAAGAATCTGTCACTTAAAATCTAGATGAAAATTGTGTTTTTGGTGTTTGTCACATGTTCTTGTGGATTTTTTCTGATGGAGGGCATATAGAAAATTAAGCCTAAAATAGTACAAGCTCCCTGCTCGGCTACACCATGGGGAGGGGAAGAGGGGTGGGGTTGCCCTGTGCCAATGGTCCCACCCACAATTTAGGTGAATTTCATATGAACTAAAGCTGCTCTGCAGAAACTATATCCTAGAAAAGTTTTTTGATTTGGCTATAAATGGTATAATCATTATTAAAAGACAACTGGGAACGCTTAAAATAAATCAAACGATCGGATTAATCTAAAGGACTTTACTGTTTTATTTTGATTAAATTCAGTTGCATGTATTTTTTACACAATTACATTCATCTGTGCTGTACTGCTTTTTTTAAGAGTTCTTAAATTTGGTTCCTTGACCTCGGGGGCAATTCTGTTGTATAGAACAGAAAAATTACATATTTGGAGAGTCTTGAGGAGAATCTGAAATCTTGATTGTTGAGAGTATAACATCAATACCCAGTACTGTCTTGATTAAGGTTCCCCTGCTTTACAAATGTAAATATATTTGGCAACCTGGGTATCTTATGCAAAGCAGAAAAAAAACATATTGCACCACCTGTACTTTTTAAATTAAAACCTAAATTTTAGATCAGCTACTTGGATATTTGCTGGTTATTTTACAGAGGATTATTTCAAAGCACAAAGTAGAATCTGGATGAAACCTTGATTTCAAAATGTACAGTTAGGCGAAACGCATTTAATCAGCCACCAATTGTGTTCTCCCACTTAAAAAGATTTTCATCATAGGTATACCTCAACAATCAGAGACAAAATGAGAAAAAAAAACATCAAAAAATCCCATTGTCTGATTTTTAAAGAATTATCTTGTAAATTATGGTGGAAAATAAGTATTTAGTCACCTACAAACAAGCTGGCTCTCACAGACCAGTTGCGTCTGTAACAGGATCCTCTGTCCTCCATTTTACCTGTATTAATAGAACCTGTTTGAAGTGGTTATCTATATAAAAGACACCTGTCCACAACTTCAAACAGTCACACAAAAAACTCCACCATGGCCAAGAACACACAGCTGTCTAAGGACACCAGAAAAACAAAATGATTGACCTGCACCAGGCTGGAAATGGACGACATACAAGACCATTGATTATCTCCCTCCATCTGGGATTCCCTGTAAGATCTCACCTCATGGAATCAAAATGATCACAAGAACAGTGAGAAAAAATCCCAGAGGCAGACGGTGGGCCTAGTGAATGACATGCAGAGAGCTGGAACCAAAGTAACAAAGGCTGCCATCAATAAGACACTACACCGCCAGGGACTCAAATCCTGCAGTGCCAAATGTGTCTCCGTGCTACAGCCAGTACATGTGCAGCCCCGTCTAAAGTTTGCCACAGAGCATTTGATGATCCAGAAGAGAAGAATTCTACTCGCTGTATTTGGAGGAGAACGAATGCTTAGTTGCATCCAAAGAACACATACCTACTGTGAAGCATGGGGGTAAAAACATCATGCTTTGGGGCGGTTTTTTGCCCCAAAGCATGAATGGGGCCATGTATTGTCAGATTTTGGGTGAAAACCTCCTGTCAGCAAGGGCATTGAAGATGAAATGTGTCTGGGTCTTTCGGCACGACAACTATCCCAAACACACTCCCCCAGGTAACGAAGGAGTGGTTTGGTAAGAAGCATCTTAAGGTCCTGGAGTGGCCTATCCAGTCTCCAGATCTCAACCCCATAGAAAATCTTTGGAGGGATTTGAAAGTCTGCGTTGCCCAGCAACAGCCCCAAAACATCACTGCTCTAGAGAAGATCTGCATGGAGGAATGGGCCAAAAAAACAGCAGCAGTTTGTGAAAAACATTGTGAAGATTTACAACAAATTACAACTTACAAATGTCTGACTGCTGTCATTGTCAAAGGAAGGGTATATTACAAAATATTGAGTTGAACTTCTGTTATTGACCAAATACTTATTTTTCAAATAAATTCTTCAAAAATCAGAAAAGGTAATTTTCTGGATTTATTTTCTCATTTTTTTCTCTCATAGTTAGGGTATACCATGATGAAAATTACAAGACTCTCTTTTAAGTGGTAGAACCTCCACAATTGGTGGCTGACTAAATACTTGTTGTACTGCATTAACATAGATTAAAAAAATCTGCATGGTTCATGTTGATCCCTTGTTTCTCTATAAAAATGCATGAAAACTGTACCAAGACAAGAAGGGGAAATTGTACTTCAGATATTTGAAAAGTATGTAAAAATCAATATGTACAAAACACAGTTTTCTGTACAGCAACAAGGAATTCTTTCGTTAACAAAAATGTCTGCTTTGCGGGCACATGTACCTGTGAGGATTTGTGTAGAGTAAAAGATCTGCCACTCCTTGGAACACTACAAAATAAAATAAAATACCCAATCATTCTTTAATGAGTTTCTCAAAGGAGCAGATCATCGAACTGTGTAGAGATGGGAGTCAGATTGGTCCTGTTTGTGGGCTTTACTGTTGGATAATCATCTGAACCAGTAAGGCAGCCAGCAGGAAGCGTGTTTGATAGCTGTTTGTAGTTCCTAGGAAGAGGAAATGGTTTCATCAATACAGGACCACATTCCATTCATGTTCCCTTTTCAATCATAAAATCAACATTTCTGTGTTTCAAAAATTTTAATTTGGTCAAATATTTTGAAGATCCAAATGTAAACTCACCACTGCCCTCAGATTGAGGGTTTTTCACTCTACATTTGCCACAGGTTTTGTGCAGTTTTGTGGAATTCACGAGCTGTGGATGTGCTGAAGGATCAAAATGACAAACAATGACAAATGAAAGCAGACAGCAAAATATTAGGGGTGTAACGATTCATTTTAACATTTTTAAATTAATATCATTATCTGTGGTTGCTGATACGATTAATGATATACGATATATGATATGATATTTTTCAGTCAATATTGGTTCATTTTTAAACGATTTGATCTGATTCACTCCATAAAGTTCAGCTCACTGTTGTTTTTCCACATAAAAATAATTGTAATGACACGTTATTAGAACGTTCTACCACACTGTATAGTCACATGTTTTTGCTAAATTCAAAGTGTTTCCACACACTGAACAGGAATGATGGACTGATCATTTTTGCTGTCATCTCGTGTGTGTTGGCCCCTGTTGGTCTTGTTTTTGTTGTAGTAAAACCCGTGTCTCAATGGAAATGGTATTTTCCAATATCAAATGTATTAGATTTATTTCATTTTGAAACGATTTCAGAACGATATTCTTTGATTAAAGACTAGCCTAAAAACAAATTGATCTAGTTGGATTATGGGAATATAAATCAATTCTTCGATTAGGTCGATTAATCGTTACACCCCTATAACACATTGAGGAATAGTGTAGACAAGTTACTTACAGAGCACTAGCAAAGGGAGTTTTTGCGATGTCACCACTAGCGGTTGTTGTGGTCCCTCCGGTCCCAGTTCCAGCTTAGCTTCACACCAGTACTGGGTTCCATTGTCCTCTTTACGGGGAACGATGCTCTGAGTGATGCTCTCGTTCACTGGAGTCTTCTGTCTCGTGTGGTTGAATTTGATTTGACTCAGCATTGTCAGCCCTTTATAAAAAGTCACAATAACTTTTTCCAAAGGTGCAACATCCTGAACCGTGCACTGCAGAGAATAATGGCGTCCCTCAAACAGCGGTCCAGTGTGATTGACATACGTGATGGAGACTGCTGTTGGGGGTTCTATGGAAAAACAGAGTGAGAGAAATTAGAAGCTGGATACATAATGCAAAGAGAAAAAGAAGTGAGTTTACTGACGGTAGACTGTCAGGGAGAGAGCCTTGTCACACTTCCCAGCCACATCAAACACAGCATAACACATGGCCTTGATGCTCCACTCAGTCAGTCTGTCCACACGCCAGACCAAAAACTCATCCAAAGTGGATTCAGGAGTACCCTGCAAGATGTAAGGACCACAATTACTAATGTATTCCTCACTTGTTAAATAACGGATGATATACCAGAAGGAAGTGAAACTAAAAAACAAAAGAAATTGCAAATGTTCTTTTTAAGCATTTGAATGTGATTTCTTGCTATGGACAAAAGCTAGAAGCATTTTTGTAATAACAGGCATAATGATATATCCTTCTTTACATGATATTTTTTTTCTCTCTAAACACTTCTTCCACTGTGGAACTTTTTGGGGAAATATTGCATTGTTTAGGTACTCTTTGAAAGGACATTTAACTTTGTAAAGCTCACTACATCAAAATATTGACAGAAAATTAAATGTAGTTGAAAATAAGATTTTTTTTAAACCCTTTGAAATCCCAAAAATAATTTATTTTTATTTTTATGGGATAGTATTAATTATGATACTTTGTGTGATTTGGTATGTTTTTGCTCACAGCGATGTTAGTTTAAGATGCAAAAAATATTGAGTGTTCAGGAAATTAAGCGCCTTAATTACCATTTGCATCAAATTAAATACAAACGTTTTTAAAATTGTGTAACTTTATTATTATGAATTGATTCATAATACATTTTGCATTCTTTCAATACAACACATAGTAATTAAAAAAAATTAACATCAATATAATTTGGGCTATTCTCACCACAAAGTTTTGAAAATTAGCTAAACCTTTCCCACCCAAAGTGTTTTTGAAATACCAGAGAAGCTGCCATTTTGAAATTGCCAGGAAAAGCCTTCTACTGCCCCCAGTGGAAGGATGATTAACTGCAGGGCAGAAAATATGGACCAAGTCCTGTACAACTACAGTATAAGATGTGATTATATAAATGGTTACATAGGGTTAAAAAACGTGTTTTTGGGGTTTAAGGTGACCTGGCAAACTAAATTGCAGTAATAAAAGCCAAAATAGAACCAACACAAAAGCAAAAGTAAAAAATAAAATAAAAAAGACATTGGGAAGCTCAGACTGAAGCCTGTTGCTCTGTGACTTTTAACATTTTATGACCTTGTTGATTTTTACACCGCGCATCTTCTATACAGAGACAGTGGGAAATTGTTACCACTCAAAATCCAAAAATGTTGTGATTTAAGTGTCTTTTTTGTTTGTTTTATTTGTTTGTATGGTGATGAAATCCAATGTGTCCCATTATCCTTTTCAGTTATGGTTGAAGTAACTCAAAATTTTAATACCAGTACTTTAATATTCTTTTAGTTGAATGACTAGATTCTTATATTTTACACACACTTGGATTTAATAAGAATCGTCTTTCCTTTTTAATGGAAAAAAACATGGTCTCTAATGTAGTCATTAAAACATTCACTTACCACTGAGACTTCCCAACCCAGGACAGGAAACCCCGCCTTCTGCTTGGAGCAGTTAGCTTTGACCGGATCTCCAAACCTGTAAAAGGAGTTTTCAATTAGACATGCACCTCCTTTAAATGACAGCTGGCTGTTATATTATTTAAACAAGGAGATTATCTATTGTAGGAAAGTTCTAAAAAAAAAAAAATCCCAAAACATTAAAATCTGTGCTGCTTGTTTTCCCACTAACCCAGTTCCTGTAGCTGCCTATTGGCAAGTCCTACCTAGTCCAGGTGATCAGATGCAGGTAGGGTTGTGAAGCACCAGAGGAATGCTGGTCTTCGAGAACCCGTATGAGTTTCAAATGCCGAAAAAGTAACCTTTACATCTCGACTGCACTTTCATCTTCACATTTTTCAAATAAACGTAGCTGCTTAAGAAATCAAGACAGGTTTTCTAAGTGTGTGGCAGGTAAATTGGAGCTCTGCTTTTGTTTTCATTTCAAATGTCCCCCCAATACATTCTAAACATGAAGAAGTGTGTTTTTTAAAACCTTTAAAAATTGTATATATATTTATGAATGAAAAAACTGAGCTTCAGGAGCTTTAGGATCCAAACATACCTGACCACTAAGGAGGAAGGTGAGATGCTGATGTCACAGCTGGCTATCTTTGAGGATTCCCCAGAGCTGGAGGTGAGGTGGGGGTTAGTGGATGGTAAGCTGAGAGAAGGAGAAAGCAAAGATGGGGAGTTTGTTAAAAATGGAGGAGGGGACATTTGTGATGGCACAGAGGGAGAAAATATGTATGGAAACAGGGCAGCTAAAGGGCAAAAAATGGTCAGAGTGTGGGAAAGAAGACAAAATAAAACAGAGTGGGTTATAATCAAGTGTGGGTGTGACTTACGCTTCTGCAACCAAACCCCCACTGATTACATCAAACCTTCAACAGCAAAAGTACTATTAATAATGCACTACTTGATTTCTATTTTGGATTTTTGTGAACTTGCCGCTGTCAGTCATGAACTTGTGAGTCACGTTCTCCTCTCTTTGCACAATACAGGCAAAGGGTCAACTGAAATTTGCCATCTCGCAAAATAATACCTTTTTCAATGATCTATTGTGCACCATTGTTTTAAAGCGCAATGAATACACCCAGTGTGTTCCTCTGAGGAAGGAAGGACACCCTGCCCAGTCAGAAGAACTCTCTCCTCCTTTGAATGAGCATTGTTCCACAAAATACTGAGCTGTTCTCTTGCTTATCACACTGATCTCGCTCATGGGAGGCTGTCAGAATTTACATCTTCATGTTTCTAACTTATCTTGCTGCCAACTGCTGCTGCTCTGTTTTTGCAGTTATGATGCCAGAGATGTAACATTACACTATCTGCCAATTTACAGATGAAGAAGACATAAGATATGGATATAAAAGATGATATGAAAAAACCCTTCAATTATGCATGATTATTTATTACAGTAGTTTGAAAGTTAACAAAATTTTGCTGACTAAACATCTTCAAATGTGTGTAGTAGGATGTGATGTATCAATATTTTAGGATTATTGAGTTGTTCTGTCTGTATATATATATATATATATATATATATATATATATATATATATATATTCAAAAAAAATCACGTTTTTAAAGAAAAACACTTGCAAAAATGTAAGTATTTATAATTCAATCTGAGTACACCAGTTGAGAACATGTGCTACAATTTTCTTTGTGCATTTGATCATTTTTCTGTGCATTTTATGCATGTTTATAAGTTAAATTATTTTGTTTAGAAGTTGGTGAAAAATTACAGTATTTAGAAAAATACAGCTCTAAATAAATGCAAAGAAAGTTGTAAGTTTTTCCTTTTTAGAGCTAAAATATTTCTGCTTTCTCATCTTCAGTTTTTGACAAATGATGTGTTTTTCAGATGAGCAGTTTTGGCCTGTTTGGCCCCAACTGTCACATTATTATTCCACGTGTTGTTTTACTCACCTGAGCCAAAGAGGCGGAACAGCACCAGCGTGACTTGCCCTCCACGAGCCCACATCTTTAATCAGTACAGTCTCTCACTCGGTGCACCTCTTTCAGATGAGATGAGCAGCTGCTGCTGGATGCTGGGGCTCTAAAGTGTGGGTGCCTGCCAGGGGCAGCAGGTTTTTATAGGACATGTGGGTGTATGCGCTTATCCAGCTTCAAGTGTGTCTGAAGCTGATGATCAGGCAGTTCCTTTGCTCTGAGCTGTGAAAGCCACCCTGGGCGTTCTCCGTTGGTATATCAGGAGAGGAAGGAAGGGAGGGTCAAGAATAATTCAGTGTAGTGCTGCAGATAGCGGGCAAGAAAAGAGTCCTCACACAGCTGATGTTGGGCTTATGGAGAAAACATGCCCATGTAAATTTAGATTCTGTGTCCAAGAACAGAAAGCTAAAACGCTTTTTTATACTCAGATTTATGGAGTGGTTTCACATGAAAAACATGTGGCATGTTTTTTGCTTTATTTCATCTGCATTTTTGTTCAAATTCATAAAATGAAAACATGTTTAAAAGAAAGAATATTTATTCTGCTATTTTTCTTTATAGTTCTTCATAGTTTTCCTTTTCTGAAAATTACCCCCCCATGGCATCACATGTAGTTCATTAAAAAAAAAAAAACATTTTGGAAAAATTCTGTAATGTTGGAAATAGAGTAATGGATCGAGGTCAGATGTGAAAGAATTTTACTTCCCTACACAGTTCTGACTTCCACCCCACTGATCGATGAGAACATTTCCTCATTAAAAACTTGAATTTTTTAACTTTGCACGCGATCAGTTAACGTTGAGTTTTGGGGTTTCTGCTGCTCTTCTGCCTCATGTTTTATTGGACCTCTAAACACCAGTAACATGAAATAAACACAACATGTATCCGGCATTGCCCTCTAGTGGACATTTTGCAAGATTGCTCTGTGTTCACTTCAAATTACTTTGATATGTACAGGCCATTACAACACAGTTGTCTCAACGGGCTTCACAATTGTACAAAAGATAAAATCAGTTATAAAATACAATCTGTAATTGCTAAACTAAACTAAACAGACTAAGATAAACTGGGTATCCCTGCCCTTAGACCCTGCTTCTGGGTAAGGGAAAATTCCTATAAAACATATTCCAGGAAAAAAAAAAAGAAACCTCCGGAGGGGAGTGGGAAAGAGGGACAACACAGTGTAACGCTTCTCAGATTATGTGACTAGGCGCATTAATCAGAGTTCGTCTCAGGGAGCCCAAGGTGTGTAAATGAAAACAAGACAGCGATGAAAGTAAAATGCAATCGATTGTATCTACAAAAAATAGACATTTAAACAATACAAAAAAAAACAACAACAACAAAAGGAACCGGGATATGGGTCTGAGTCCTATTGAGTGGTTTCCAAAAGTCTATTGGTTGGGATGTAGTTGAGGTTTGCTGCAGCTGAGGAGTTATTGAGGGTGGAAGTATCAGGATCTCAGATTTGGGTAGCTCGCCATCAAGTTGTAGATCAAAGCATACATAACAAAAAACCTGACCTAGAAAGGGTCAGAAAAAACAGAAGTCAAAAATTGGACAAAAACAAACCAGTCATTTTACTGGGTATACTGAAATAGATCAGATAAATCATCATTGTAGAAAGTAAACAAGAGAAAAAAAAATTCTTATCAAAAATCAAATAGCTGTTTCAAATAGAATTCAAAGTGTGTACACAAGTCAAACAATTCCATATCAAGGTTCAAGGTAAGTGGATAAAAGTTTTAAATCAAAAATGTACTCTGAAGTTACAAATTAATTTTATCCCATTATCAAAGTAGAACAATTTTAAACAAATTAAACTTTCAAATTTCAAATGTTGCGCAACATGGTTTTTCATTCCATTATCTAATTCAAAGACAGTGGCCATTTTGGCATCATGGAAATAAAAGTAACTAAAACAGTTCAAAGTGTTCAATTAACACAAAAGGAGGAAAGCGACTTAACAATGCTTCGGCTTGAATTCAGCCGACTAAATTAAAACAACCAAACAAGAACCATTAAATAAAACAAAGTCTCAAAGGTGAGGCAGCATTAGCTTAGCTCTGTGATTATGATAAAGCTTTTTTCTGTTTTCGGTGTCGCGACCGCAAAAACTCACCGATGAGCAGGTCTCTTTGGGTTTAATGAAATGGAAATTTTGAGGTTTCCAAATATGTCTCAAGAAGGTGTTTTAGGGGTCCTGGTGTGGCCACAGCAGCAGCAACAGCTGAGAGCAGGAAGTAGGAAGAAGCATGCAGGAAGTGCACCCACTGACCTGGAGCTTATATACACAATTACCCTTTCAAAATAAAGGCGGGGCCAGGTGTCCCCACTTAGTCTGATGGCTAGGGGTTACAACAGGAATCGCACTGCATCAAACAGAGGCATGGAGAAGTAAATGATGAATAAAGGAGAGGAGAAGTAGAAGAGAATAGAGGACAGAACCCCAGTGAATCATCATTTCTCCAGCTTCTGACTTCTAGCAGCCAACTAGCAACTGGTTGTTATTTAAGCTCAATTCAAACATGTTAATATTAAGTTGCATGCACTATGGTACTTTGAGCAGATGGTAATAACAATAACAATGATATACAATCTACATTTTTAGAATATCAATTCAGATACAATATTGTATTACTCTAATCAGTCTTCAGCTCCACATTTGAAGGTACCCTTTTTATCTCATACTGATGTCTTAAGACCCACTTCGATCATCTTGTGATTTGTTATAAAAGTATTCCCAGCAGTCTTTTAATTATGATTATGCTGTTTTTAGCCAAAATCAAAAAACCTGTGTCATTTTCTAGGACATAGTTTTGCAGAGCTGCAGTAAGTCATTACAAATTTGCCTCTGAGTTGTGGGCAGGACCACTGACACAGAGCAACCCAGCTTCCCTTCCCTTCCCCGTCGTGGGGTGGAACGGACGGGGGAGCTTGTGGCCCGCCCATCATAGTTTCGAAGTCACAAATAAGCTCTTTTTTAAACTGTTTTTTTGTCTGTTCCTAAATCAGAAACAATAAAATATATGTTCTCCATCATGAGGAAAATGTCACAAAAATCCGATTTTCATCATAGTGAGTCTTAAAACCAACACAACAGGTTTCAATTTCACTTTTGACTTTGCACTTATGTGAAAAGTGAAAATTGGGTTCATCCTTATTTAAAAAAGGAATTAGAGAGAATGCCTGTCTTTAACCAAAAGCATACATTTTAATTTTTGAGTAGATTCAAACAGTAGGCTATTATGTTTGTTCTCGTATCTGATAAGCCAGGTAAGTGATGGCAGATGTGATGTGATTTATTTTGTTTAAATATCATTTTTTTTCTTGCTTGGTCCAATAAAGTTCATAGTGTCTGTATTATAAACTGACTTTGTAGGTTCTTCTGTTATCAGACACGGTTGTGTTTTTTCACATACCTGACTGATCCTCTAATGATGTTAGATTTGTACTTGACTGTCAGTCCAGACTACTATTGGATACTTAAGAAATCCCAGTGGTGTATACGGGATTTCTTGTGCCATATCAGCTGTGGTGCAGAGGTGAAGCGGTCCTTTTATGATTGGGAGATCACAAGTTCGGTTCCAGCCCTGCCTGCACATGTCTGGAAGTGTCCTTGGGCAAGGCACTGAAGCCAAAATTGCCCCTGGTGGTTATAGATAGGATGGCGCTGGTGTTAGACAACAGAGCTGCCTCCAGTGTGTGAATGTGTGTGTGCATGAGTGAAAGGGATTGAGACTGTAAAGCGCTTTGGACCTTCTAAAAAGGTAGTAAAGCGCTGTTTAGGTATACAGCATTTTCCATGTTTATAAAAGAAAACACACTGTATAACCTTGAATTTTTTTTAGCTTTCTTGGAGTAAAACAATATCTTATTCCAGTTTGTGTAATAGTTTGCACTTATAGAATGATTCTATCAGTCATTTATTCAGAGGAAATGGAACAGGTTTGACTGATGTCCTCTCATTTGCATACTCGAGTGTGGAGACAGAGCTGTAGGAAGGTGTGAGGGTTTTGTATTATGCGAAAAGTCTAGAAGAAAGAACAAGTCCTTCAGGGTGAGATGCTGTCTATCCTGATATCTTAACTCTGACAGGAAACTTATCTTTTTTACTCAAGCTTTTAACTCCAATGAGCAGATTTAGTGGGCCAGCTTGTTCAATTTGACTGTTAATTGCTATTTTTGTTTATTGTTTCTATTTTGTTGCTTAGTGATTTTATTTATATTTGACTTCATGCTCAGCACTTTGGTTGCTCCTGGTTTTATGAGTGCTTTATAAATCAATTGATTGATTAATACTCTGATCCAAAGGGTTTGGTTCCAATTTTATCAAAGAGTTTGGCAGGAATGATTGAGTTAAACAAAAGACTAAAAGAAATACTGATGCTTTAGAGTTCTAATAGAAAATGTCAATCAAATAAATGGCGTCCTCCACAGATGTGTTGGTCTTGTAAACAAAATGCTTGCTGTGCAGGAAAAGTGAGGTTTTTTTTGTTGCTTTATTTTATGTCCAGATGAAAGAGACTGATGATCTCCTGAATGCTTTGTTTTTAGAACAAATTATTTTCTGGACTTTTCAGAGTCCAAAAAAGAATATGGTCAACTTTTGATTTAATCCTATTTATTTTTTACCTGGGCTTGTGTGAGTACTTTCATTTTCAGCTCCTGTAGAGGTCCAGCTTCACCTTTTGTTGCTGACTCTGCCTCTTGCAGAGCTGATGGTGGCCTCTCCCTATACCAATCACCAGGCTGGGAGAGAAAAAAGCTCCCAGAAACCCTTGCTTCAGTTGCAGTTGAATTCCTTGGGTGGAATTGATTGGTATTCAACCCTTGGGTGGAATTGAAGCCTGATTTCTGACCTAGCTGATTTCCATCCCTGTCGTTTTTCCCTTTGTCCCTAAGCTTTTAAGTTTGGTCATGTGGTTCAGTTCCTGTTTGTTTTTCTCTTTAACAGCTGTTATGCAACAGCTTTCAGTTTGATTAGTTGTTAATTATTGTTAAGTATTTCTGTTAATATATTACTTCTTTAAACCTAAGAAGTATGTTCATTATTTATAGCTAATTTATAGCTCAGTTTTGTACCAGTTTTTTTCAGCTGAATCATTTTCCATTTGTTTTGTTTCGTTCCCTGCTTCAATCACCCAAATAAAAAACATTTTATCCCTCCTGGTTTTAATATTTTCCTTATGTTACCCATTTCTCCATTTTCTTCACGTAAGTACGGTGGCTCTGAGGTGAAAATCCCATCAACAAGGATGACAAAAACAACAAAAAAAGAAAAACAAATAATAATAAAAAACAACATTAAATTGTAGACACCAAAATAAAATTCTGAAAATCAAAATGGAAAAAAAATTAATTTAAATTGTCAAAATTACTTTTGAAAATTCTTTGTAATAATTTTTTTCATTTGTAAGAAGCCCTGCAACAATGTATTTTTCATTAAAGTTTGAGCTTTTAAAGCTGACTGTCTGTATTATATATATATATATATATATATATATATATATATATATATATATATATATATATATATATATATATATATATATATAAATTATATACATATATATTATAAATTTATATATATATGTATAAATATATAGATATATGAATTAATATATCTTATATAAAAGCTACCACCATGCCACCATGCCACCAGGGCTATAGGAAGCATTGTCATGTGGGTGCCGAAGACCCCACATGACAATGTGGGGTCTTCGCACTCCGCCACCGTCGGCCAGGCTTCTCAAGCAGGTGTGTCTCCTATATAACTCATTGGTAAGTCCCTTTGCAAATAAGGAAAATATTTAGCTCCAAACTGAATACTAAGCTAAAAACTTAAACATTTAGCTCCAAACTCAATATTTTCTTAAAAAGCTACACATTTAGGTCCAAACTAAATAATTAGTCAAAAAGCAAAATATTCCATTTGTGCTTGTATATTTAATTAACAAATAAATATTAAGCTTAAATGTTTACTTTGGAAAATATGTAGGTCAGATCTAAATATTAATTTGCAAACTAACTAGATATTTAGTTTACAAACTAAATGTCTAGTTTGTAAACTAAATATATTATTCTTTAAAAATATTTATCTTTAAAATAAATATTTAGCTTGCTAAATATTTTCTAACTAAATATTTACTTAGCAAGTGTAACATTAAAAGGTTAAAATATGCTAAACTTTAGGCTAAACATTTTTTGTTGGACAGGAAAGAAAAAAAAATCAGGCAAGAAGAGAGAGGGATGTTAGAGAGGAGTGGTAGGAGAGTGATTAAAGAAGGGGGTGGGGAGGTGGGGGGGGGGTAAAACCATGTAGCAGCATAAAGCAAAAAGTTGCTGGATTTTTATAATCATTACAGTGAGGTTCAGATGTAATACAAATCTAGAAGGGGCGGGGCCTGTCCACACACACCCAAATGTTGTCAACATACCTGTTGGCTCCAAAAATATTCACATACAGACATGTCATCATCTACACAATACAACTAACGTTCACACCCATTCTTATGGATTCAGACTAACACGTGTGAAATATTACATTCAGTCAAGCAAACTATTTGTGCAAAGTTGAGCTAACACCTGTGCTCGAGTGAGTATTTATGTTCTTCTAAGGGGGATGATGGAATGTAAAAAGAAGGAGGGAGAGTGCCCAGCCATCCCCACACCAGGGCCCCCACCGCAGCAGTGGCAGCCAGAACCCCCCAACACCCGAGCGGTAGCAGATAGAGAACAACCGCCCACTGGGCAATCACATCCGCCACCCAGGCCAGGGCCAGCAGGACTGCCACAGGGGCCCCCAATGCCAGAGAGCAGGGAGGCAAGGAGACAGAGAGTGCAAGCTCCAGCCCAACCAGAAGAGCAGCCCCCCACCGTGCCAGGAGGGCCCAACGTGGGGCCTCGCACCAGGAGAGCATCCCCAGATGAGCACCCCACCACCACCCAGGGGTTCTGAGCATCCCCCCACCCCAGGCACGAATGAGGGCCCCCCAAGGGAGATCCAGGCAGCTACCCACCCAGCCCACGGTTGGTCCAGGAGAAAGCAAGGCAGGGGCCAGCCACCCCCGGCCGGGAGGAGGACACCCAAGAAAAGTGGGGGTCCACAAGGACTGTTGTAAACATGGCTCACCCACAGTTGGAATTTTGGAGAAGGCGGGCGCCCGAGGGCAAGAACCAGAACCCCCACCACTGGAACACGGACACCCCCAGTCTCAGATGTGATGTGATCCGCGGCTCACGTGCTTGCCAGAGAACTCAGGGACCCTTCTCCCTGTGTGGAGAGATGGCCGTCGGACCAAGGAAGCCCCCCCACACACACACACACACACCCTACCAAGGGTCCTACATGACTGAGGGGCAATTAAAACCGAGAGGAGAGGGGCCAGTTTCCATATGGCAACCACTGCCAAGGAGCCACCCCCACCCCCCCCCCCCAGGTGCATTGCAGGCTGATCCCTACCCCCCCATCACTCTAATAAGTGATTCTATGAGGAAGAGGGTAAGTTGGGGTAATTGCTGTTAAGATTCGACTGAGTCACTTTACAAACAGCGCCCCATTCATGACCATTTTTTTTTTCATTTAGGACAGGGGTTTCAAACTCATTTTGGTTCGGGGGCCACATTCAGCCCATCTGATCTCAAGTGGACTGGACCAGTAATGTAAAGGCAAAATAACTGCTATGTTTTAGTTTTTTTACTCAGTTGGAAAAAATGCCTCAACGAACATAGTTGCCTGATCACTTGCAGCCAATGGATCTTAAATAAAATTAATTTCACTTCAAAAAAAGTTGGTCTATTCAATTTTATACAGACTGAAAATTTGACATCTGACACTGAAGCAATCCCGATAATAAACTCAAAAGGGGCTGGAGAAAAAAACGAAACACTGGGCATTAAATGTAAATGTCCAAACCATTAAAAATTAATTTAAATTAAACCTGCTAACATTTGTGAACATGAGAATTTAACCTCCCTTTCTCTCCTTAAACTTCACCCAAACATCAATTTCAGGATTAAAATCCTGTGCAGAAACACATTTACTGTCATTAAAGTCTGCAAAACACAAGGAAATGTCCAAGAATCTTTTCTTGGTTTCTGCCTGAATTTTGTGGCAACACCTACTTTCTTCCTGACTTTTGATGGGGCGCCATCAGTGACCAGACTGACATCACATGACAAGTTCACTCCAAAATCGTCTGGCGTTGTAACTAGAGAGCTGACTATTTCATCAGCTGTTGCTGTGTCCATCAACTCAAGAAACTCTGCTGTGACGTCTCTTTAACATCTCTGATAAATATACACAGCTGTATATATCTGTGATGTTGGTGTTTTCATTAATAGCAACCGAAAATGCAACAAATGACTGGATTCCTTCATTTGGCATCCAAGTCTCCTAAGAGATGCAGAGATGTTGGATCTGTAAACATAATCCTTGACAGACTCATGTTGGCAAAAGTCGACTGCTTATAGGGGCACAAGTTCACCTCTGAAAAGGTTTTGGATGTTTGCACCAACGTGTTTACAATAAGGTAGCTGTCACTGCTCCATCACTGATGTCAATGCTGCAGTGAATGCAAACATTTGTTTTTTTAGTCCAGCTAATAGTTGGTAAATCTTCTCTTTTCTTAACAGCAAATGGTAAAACTTTTCTTTATGGTGAGTCTCATAGTGGTGCTAAATGTTGTATTCTTTGAACACTGTCACCTGTTGATGACATATCAAGAATGGGGGTTTTGCATTCAGCTTTGTTGGAAAAAAACCTCTGTCCATTTTCCTGGAAAGCTCTTCACTCCACTTCACTTTTTGACAACATTTTGGTCATTAGGGTGTCACTACTGATCATCCCTACAGCAAGATAACAATGGTGAGGCTCATAGGGAACCAAAGTGCATCTTACCCAGACGCAGAGCTGTTAGGTTTCGCTTTTGGCACATGCAGAGATATGATGTTTCAGCTGTTTTGCTTTTCCTTTGCTCCCCCTAGTGGAGGAATAGCGCATTTCGGTTATTTCTTTAAAAAAATCATAACTCGCCACAGGAATGGACTAGAAACTTGCTTTCTTTTTTTAAGCATCCTTTTGGTTTTTACTCTTTATGTGTGGACTTAACCACCTGGCGGGCCGGATACAGTATGTTTGAAACCCCTGATTTAGGATGTTAAAATTATAGTTTTCAACTATGACTGAAAATAGCAAAAATATTTACTGTTGGGGTCTTGTCCGGCTTTCGCAGATTCGGATGGTTCTGGACGCCAAAAAATGACGTGCAGTTGGGAAATGAAAAGACACACAAGAGTTTATGAGGGGCCGTAAGAGAATATATGTATGCGAAAGAGAGTATATATGACTGTGAGAGCAAGAATGTATGAATGTGAATGGTTCAGAATAAATAATGTCTTATACGGCCCCTCATAAGAGTTTGCATGAATTTTCAAACCTTTTGCAAAAGGGGAGAGGTGGAAAACACGACCTGTTAGGCTTTGTGGCTGTCCAGTCTCTGTCCTCAAGGCAAAAGGCTTTTTTTTTCCCATTATTCAGTAAGGGAAGATGAAAACATACAAAATACGTCATTAGAATGGTGTATTTTTGTCTAGTCTGCATTGCAGGTGTCGTGGCTCCATAAACACTCCAGTACAGAAAGAAAACAGTGACCAAAAGTCAAAAACAGGCTACTGGTGACCTTGGTACCTAATATCTGTTACTGTTACTTGTGGCTACATAGATACGCAGTAGCGCCCCTGGGCGGTAGTTAACCCGCCTCCTTACGCATGGGTACTTCTGGTGGTAGTTTTAGTACTGGTGTCAAGCCAGCCCTCTCTCGTCGAACGGCTGTAAATTGAGCACTCTCTCAAATACGGTGTGCCGCTTTTTTACATACATTGCGGTAAAAGCAAGAATGCCTTCATTTGGGTAAATGCAAAGTGTAAGAACTGTCATTATACTCATATGTATATACTATTTACACATACGCCCCCTCCCCGTATAAATCTGTTATTACAGCGTTATTGTCATATGTTGACAGAGCTGTAAAATGAAAACTCCTAGATCCACAGAGTCATTTCACTTCTCACTAATAGATACCAACCTGGTGATGTCTTAAAATAAGTTTCAGATGGATCTGATGTGGAATTTCAAAATAAAACCCCAGTGAAATCTGTTATTACAGCATCATTGTCACATGTTGACAGAGCTGTAAAATGAAAACTCCTTGTTTCCACAGAGTCATTTCACTTCTCACTTATAGATACCAGCCTGGTGATGTCACAAAATAAGTTTCAAATGGATCTGATGTGGAATTTCAAAATAAAACCCATTAGAAATCTGGTAGAAATGTGTTATCGCCATATGATGACAAGGCTGTAAAATGAAAACTCGTAGTTTCCACAGAGGCATTTCACTTCTCACTTATAATATCCTACCTGGTGAGGTCACAAAATAAGTTTCACATAGATCTGATGTGGAATTTCAAACTAAAACCCAGCTTTTTACAGCTTTGTCAACTTATGACAATAACACATGTATAGCAGATTTCTAATGGGTTTTATTTTGAAATTCCACATCAGATCCTTCTGAAACCTATTTTGTTACATCACCTGGTGGGGCACTATCAGTGAGAAGTGAAGGGACTCTGTGGAAACTAGGAGTTTTCATTTTACAGCTCTGTCCACATATGACAATAACCCTGTAATGACAGATTTCAATTGGGTTTTATTTTGAAATTCCACATCAGATCCGTCTGAAACTTATGTTGTGACATCACCAGGTTGGTCACTATCAGTGAGAAGTGAAATGACTCAATGGAAACTAGGAGTTTTTTTCCTAAACATAAGTGAACATTATAGTAAATCCTCTTCAATATATGATTTCAATTTTGTCTTTAATTGAAAATTCACCTGAAACATATAATTAAATATACACATATAAATATATAGTTATATACGGGGGAGGGGGGCGTATGTGTAAATAGTATATGAGTATAATGACAGTTCTTACACTTTGCTTCTACCTGAATGAAGGCATTCTTGCTTTTACCGCAATGTATGTAAAAAAGCGGCACACCGTTTTTGAGAGAGGGCTCACTTGACAGCCGTTCGACGAGAGAGGGTTGGCTTGACACCAGTGTTTTACTGGTGGTTAGTGTACAGTCTTCCTGTTAGAACTTCTTGAAAAACGAAACAAACGAAAGTAAACCCGTTTCCTTTCCTTTAGTTTAGAGCTGCATCTTCGGCTGCAGAGCGGTGAGTGACTCGCTTTGGCTTTAGTCAAACAAAGTCTCAGCTTTGTGCCGCTGCTTTTGCTTCTTAGAAAAGGAGTAATAAACTAGACTGCAGCTCATCCTGTAGCGACGCGGTCGGTAGATCAACGGAGCTGAACCGAGCCGGAACGGTTCCGTTGATCTGTAGCGCGCTCCTCGGGAGCCGGTCATTCACCCGTGAATACATGGACTGTAGGAACTGAAATATTATTTACATCAAAGAGCAGTTAAGATACAGTAAATTGTTGCTCCATAATTATTATACGCGTCACTGACCACGAAGTAGTAACGTAGTTTACCACTTGGCTATAGAATGTATTTTCATAATACTGACAGAACGAATTTTCTTATCTAAAACAGTTATAATTAAATAAATAAAATAAATAAATACAAAAAACATTGCTGTTTCCTGTAACCGTGGGAACATTTGTTTTAATAAACACATTTTTTACAATAATAACTATCCATAGAGTGTGTGTCCCACAGCATGCATGCAACCCTTTGACTGTATAGAGAAAACTGGAATGAGCGAGACTGACGTCAGCCATAGAAAATACCTTTCTTCCAGCTCCAGCAAAATGAAGTCACTTCAGTCCTCATTTTTCCAAGATGCGGGCATGGGTTGTTCTGAGGCAACGTTTTTATGGCAACTAGTGTCACCAACCAGGAGTAAGCTTGTTGGACATCCACACCCCTTCCACTGCGAGGAAGGGGTGTGGACGTTGGGAGAATCTGTCAAATGTTCACGGTGGGGGCCAGCGGGCACCACATGCTTTTACTGAGGCATCTGATTTGTCAGTTTAATGTAAAGAAAAACAAAAAGGATTAGCAAGAAAAAAAAGTGTTTATAGCAAGACTGGTAATTCTGACAAATATGTCTATTTGTCAATAGAAGTCTGGCTGTGTCAGATTCCTGCACTACTCACCACATAGTGCACTATAAAGTGCGTTCGCCATTTTTTAGTACGGTCCAAATCTACAATTCCCAAATCGAGTGCCCTAGAAATTTCCCAGACGTCTTTGCAAAAAACCAGTGTGCATCGATGCTGACAAGATTGGCGAATTTAGACCAGAATGCATTGCGTTTGAACAATTTTTGCATCCTTTGCAAAAATGTATTTAAATGTATTTTTTGAATAAAATATCAGCGTTATCACAACACAGTGGATTCATAAATAGTTGTTGCAAAACGATCATTACAATTAGATATTCACGTCGTGAAATCGATGACGTCATATTCGCCGTTTAAAAAAAAAATAGTTGTGGGAACTTTGTCCAAATTTCTTTTAAAATCCAGGGCACCACATAGTCACGCACTATATAGCTTTCTTAGTAGTTAGGGGTTAGGGTGGGAATTCGGACATAGCCTATGGGATTTTGGTCTCTTGGAGCCAGCAGGTACTTCCTGTTTGGAACGCAAGGGGGGAGGAGTCACTCAGTTCAGTTCCTTTATGCAGTCAATGATGCAACCCTGTTACCATAACCTTTTTATAATGCTAAAGAAGATTATGAGTGAGAATCACATGATATGCTGGACTTGACATCATCAAACGGTTTACCAAAGGTTACGTTTTCCCCTCTGTTCTATTTGTCTTAACATAGTTAGCCTAGATTAAATGTCTCGCTCTACCCCATGCATCACATATGATCAGAGTAAGAGAATCCTTTTTATTTTTTTTTAACTTCTTAATATAAGGGAGTTTGTCGTCTTGGTCATCAGCAACTCCCAGCTAAACAACTAGCTTCTTCTCCTAAGAGAAAGCTAATATTAGTACAGACTTGCAACCCTGTTAACAGCAAAAGTTTTTAATTTTTTGCAGGTTTCAAGTTTTGTAATCATCATATAATGTAAAAAGAAATGTACAGTTGATCTGTAAGCTAAGCTAACCAAGCCTTTGATATTTGACCACCTATAATTAATCAATATGTAGCAGGAAATCAGAAAAATTCTTCCAATTCTGGAATGACCCTATACTTTGAATGAACGAGGATTGACCTTTTGACCCCTCCCCTAAATGTTTTTCTGCATCCAGCTGCAGACACAACACTGCAGCTCACATTACACATCTGATAAACCTATGAGAATCAAACCCAGCATTTGCAGCAGGGTTTGAACACATTCACCACTGATCCACACAGGCGATCCTAGGGACAAAAGCCATATGGAGGAACACACAGGAGAAATTTGTATAGCTCTGGGCCCTTCTGGCTCAAAAATGTTGTATTTCAAACTTTATTAAATATTTTTAGTCTTACAAATTTTTTCTTAACTTTTTGAGCTCAATCTTTTCCCGAATAAAGGACAGGGGCACAATGTTGGTTATAAACATTGATTATATTTTTAAAAGTTTATAAATCTCCAAACATTGTCATAGTTTTTACACAAAGTTGTAGTTTTTGTGGGTTAAACAATTGCTGCTGCAAAATAACAGAAACAAAATCAACAAAAGAAGGTTAAAAAAATAGTAAAAACATCAGCCACTGATGAAACGTTTCTTTAAATTTCTTTTATGTGGAATAAATCTGTTACAAAACTAAAATAATTTCTTTATTATTTTTTTAATCAACAGACTCAACTTTGTTTTTTAATGTGTGGCAAAAAATATGGATGGAGAATTTTGTAGTAATGCCAAATTTAGACACAACCAGATTATTATTATTTTGATCTGTAGAATTTAAACCCATTCAGAGCAGAAACTGTATGATAAATACTTCTATTTATAGGTGTGTCTAAGGTTCTCTTTTAAAGTACATCCTAATGTGAGGTATCCTAGCTACAGTCTCAACACATGCGGCTTCAGGTGGAAGAGAAGTTATTCTATAGAAAATGTCTGATATACGTTTTCAGACTGTAATGTTGTGAAAGCAATATCTATAATACAGCTGTTACACTGAATTTGCTTTGTGTGGGTTCCAACTTAGGCTTTTTATGTTGTGAAGAAAATTGCAAAGAAAATTGAACTTTAATAATAATTCAGTCACATGTGTGTGTAACTGCAGACATGTGACTTTGGCCTACCTTTCTTAAAAGAGAACTTGAATAAACTGTATTAGAACCATGAAAACCCTGAGAAGTAAGGAGTGGTTTGTTTTTCCTACTCCATCAGGAGTCGCCACAGTGAGTCATCCCTCTATTTGACCACGTGATTTGGCCTCAGTTTTGTGGCAGATGCCCTTCCTGACCCAACCCTTACAATTTACCCAGTATCAGTGTATGGAAACACTGGAAAGCTGCTATAACTCACAGCAACTGATGGTCCCAGTTGGTCTCCCAGATGTGTCCAGGGTGGCTGCTTTGAAAAGATTGCGTTATACTCAAACTGCACATATACATGCTGTTAATCTTCATCAAGCTTTCAGAGAAACTTACATGTTTTCCTTCTTTCTGTTTAGCTAAGGAACCATGGCGGTTCAAAAGCTGCTCCTTGAATCTCTGGAGCAGTTGCGCACGGTTGACTTCCAAAAGTTTCAGTGGTACCTCACAGAATGGGTCCTTCAAAGCTTTAAATCAATCCCTCGGTCCCACCTGGAGCATGCATCCAGGCCAGAAACAGTGACTAGGATCGTTGAGAGATACGGAGAGGATAAAGCAGTGGAAATCACTATTCAGATCTTAAGGGAGATTGGAAACAACAATGAAGCAGAGAAGTTGATGAAGGCCCACTCAGGTGATAAAGAGCTTGTAATTGAACTTACTTTACCACCTATTTGCAGCTTTTGATAATTTGTCTGTACTAACTCTCATAATCGATCTCCTTTAAAGCACAGGTGTATTGATGGCTTCATCTTCCACCACCCCCTCCTCTGTGACGGCCCCTGCAGCTCCAGCTACAATGCTGGCTAAGGACAAAAGCGCGATTGTTGCCCCTACCATCAGCAACAGCACCATCGGAGAAATAAATATAACCTTTAGAAAACATAGCTGAACAACAAATCCTGATAAATTCCTGACTTAATGCATTATTTAGGTTGAAATAGAAACCAAATAGTTTAATTTTGAGATTTACCTTTAAAAAAAAAGACAAATCAATCATTGACCATTGTTCGTTGAGATGAAACTGAGTGCTTGACTTACTCAAGGACAATATAATAGGAATGCCGAAAAATTAATAAAGCTGAACGTGACTTGTAACTTAAACTTACCTGTGACCTATTATTGTCATTACCGGTACTTAAACTGTACAATTCAAATAATTAAAATAAGAAACAAAGGGTCCATACTCCTCACAAATTATTTCTAAAAATATTCATTTTTAATCTCCAAACTGCTGAGTAAAACACAGTGAGGCATGTTTTGTAGAAATATGTTTTTTTGAAGAGGAATCGCTATTTTTTATTCTGAATATTTACATCCCTGAATCTGCAGGCGCATTTATTTCTAGCAGGTGTGCCTGGACTATTCCAATGTGTTGGGGTTTTATTTTTTGGGCAAAAAAGCTTCTAATGCAGACATAAGTGTGAGTCAAAAATTGTATTTCTTGATCATGTGTATTATATAACATTAACACCAGAGGTTTACATCCGCTGCAGAAAAAGACAGGTAACTCAGTCTATTTTTTTCGCATTTAATAAGTCCTCACTCATCCAGTTGAAGTTATTGTAAAAATAATTTGTTGTAAAAGATCGAGTTTTAGAAATGTTTTTTTTTTTTAAGGTCAAAACTGTTAAACAAATACACATTTACTGGACATGTGTAGCTTTCCAGATCAACTTTAACTTGAATGAAAATAGTTGGTATTCATCAAAATTCTTCTAGTTATATTTTACTGGGAATATGCTCTGAAGAGATTAATGAGAGCGAATGCAAACAACAACAAAAAACAACATTGTTTTAGTTTGTAAGCAACTTTGAAACTGTATCGGAACCATGATTAAGTGATGAGTTTTGTTGGCCCATTTGCAGCCCAGCTTTTCCTTCCTGTCTTATGTTTATATTATATTTCTAAAGAATAGATTTTATTTTGTGGGCCGATATTATTAGTACAGTCACCAAAGACTGTGCCACCACCCGAATCTCACACTTTTTACGTTATCAGACTAAAGGTGTTTATTCTGTTTGCATGTGCACTCTGTAACCTGACTTGTTAAACTGATTTGGAGGATCAAGCTTCTCTATTAGAAGGCCCGCCTTGCATGTGTTGGTTTTCTCAGGGAACTCCAGCCTCCTCCCACCGTCCACAAACATGCTTTACAGGTTAATTTGGTTGTCCTTTTGTGTGAATGTGAGTGTGCATAGGTATGTGATCTGTGGCCCTGCAACAGACTGGCGACCTGTCCAGGATGTCCCCTGCCTTCACCCACAAGTTGCCGGGAGAGGCTCCAGCTGCCCTGTGACCCCAAAAGGGAAAAACTGGTTTAGAAGATAAATAAACCTTCTCTATCATTAAAGAAAATATCCTTTCATTAAAAGTACTGCAAACTCTCTGTATAATTGCACTTTTTGTTGAGAACTCTCTTTGGAGGTCTGAAGTCATAGGAGGATCTGGCTTTACTTTGGATGGTAAAATGTCCCTATATGACTAAAAGCCCCCAAATGGTCCATTACTTCCCACACTGTATTTCTTGATAAGGAAAACACTGGACAACTCTTATGAAAGATTTACAGAAACAGGACTTTCACTAAAAGCTCTTCAAAGAAGATTCCCTTTTACTCTCCCTGAAGGACTTACTCCAGACTCCTTGGGAATGTAAGGTTTATGACTTCATCCACGGAAGGACACACAAACTCCACTCAGGACAAGCAGAGATGAACATTTTATTTGAATTACCTGTTTCCACGAATAAAAATTTCAAATATCTATTAATTTATTTTGTTGTGTTGAATGTAAATAACCTGACATGAAATTGACTAAACTTTCTTCACAGATCTAAACTGGAAGGATACAAAACTTTCATCATAATCTTTGTGATGACATGAATATTTTATCTGCATATTTGAAGATGAGTTTTCACATTTAATCATATATTGATAAACTGAATGTTAGGAGTGGATTGTGTTGAATTCAATTCAAGTTTTGACTTAATCCTTGTTATGTGAAACATGATGCTCAATGAAGTTAGAGCCACTGGAGGCGTGTGCTTATAGCTATTAGCTGATAGGAAGGCCTCTTCTGAGGTCAATGGGTGATGGACAGCCTCACCTCAGATTTTAATTTCAGAAAAATTCTGAGAGAGACAAGAATGAGAAAACCTTAGGAGGGAGGAGAACCACCGTTGTTTGCCTGGTGAGCCACCCTGGTGAGGAGACCCTCTCAGCCAAACTGTTGCAGCTTCATGTGTCTTTACAAATACCGACTTCATTCATCCAAATTTCAGTCTTGAATAGCCTAACTTTATTGATCTCTTTAGATCACAATATATCTCTTAAACTGTTCTGAGGCATTACTTTGCTCATCCACTAACTTTCACAAAGCTTCACACGCAGACACACACAATATTGAATTTTTAAGGAGCCCCTAAAGGGCCATTACAGAAAAAAAATGAAGTAAAAAAAAAAATAACAGCACCCGTTAGTTTTTTATTTTTTTTGCTTTATTTTTTTTTTTCAATGCCCCTTTAGGGGCTCTGTAAATTTTACCTGTTTGTCATTGTTTATATTTTCATGCTCATCTCATAATAAATATCAGAACATAAACATTCTGTTAAAATTGGTATTGAAGATTGCTCTCTTGACCACATTTTAAGATAACATTGATGAATTTACATAATTGAGTACGTTTTCCTTCCAATAAAGAAGGTGGTGTCCCTTAACGAGACAAATACATGGACGTTAAAACTCTCATTTCAAAGAAAACTAATGATGAGAAGCATTTGTGTTATAGTCTCAGTTATTTCGTTTAATTATAAACGATGCAATTTGCCATTTACAGCGTTTTTGAATCTGAGAGATTGTCTTAAAAAGTAGACGAGATGGGAAATAATGATAAAAATATAAGAATTAAAAAACATTTTTTAAGCTTTATCACGAATACAAGAGAATCAAAGTTAAACTTCAATTCACACATCCGCTTTCTGCCGGAAGAGCACCCCGACTCTTAATCACGTGACCTCTTTTTAGAAGAAAAAAAGATACGGTTAAACAATAAAGCTAAACACGTTGTTTAAATTACTCAACGCTTGTATTTTGGAAATTTTGCATTTGGAACCGTATCAATATTTTGTAGTTTAAAGTCGTATATTTACAGTAAGTTGAGGAAAATTGCTCGTCAGCGAACGTTGGCCGCTGATTCGCAGCTGATTTCAGACCAGGAAGTGAGATGTGTCCATCGCTCACTACTAGCTTGTTTTTAACCTTATGCGATGAAAGCGCTAAATGATATATAAATTATTGTATATTTGTGACAATTTAGGATTACGGTTACAATCGGTTTTTTTTTCTTATATATTAGCGCTGGTGCAATTTGACTTGGACACGGTGAAGACTCCTAATCGACCCCTTTTTTAACCATCTGGGAGGATCGTTGTTGGTCGAAGTATCCGTTAGCAAAGTCGGTGTGATGGCCGAAGCACACAGGTATTGTGTGGTCGGATTTCTACTCCTGTCACTGCTATCTGGATGCACGGCACGGATACATAATCTTACCCTGGAGGTTAGTAGCCAGCAAATTGAACTGTGGAGCTACGGTTAGCTAAGCAGCCTCCGGCATGAAGTCTAACGCCTGTTAGCTAGCTAGTTTGTGAAAATGAGCTTCAAAACATTGTGTCAATTTGTTAAAAATCTTTGAAATTTCTCCCCAAGATAATTTAAAATGTCTTTTTAATAATTAAAATAAAAAAGTAGATTAGAACCACAGTTGTTCGTTAACTTAATGGCTGAGAGTAATGTCTCATTTGTTCGTCAGAATGAAACGCGCTTTGTTGTGGATCTCAACAACTTTGGTTTCTACGCCAATGGGACTTTGAACGTGAACCTGTCTTCTCTGCGGATGAATGAAGGGATTGTGAACTACACCAAGTATCCAGTAAGAATCCTGTTTATAACCATACCCAAAAGGTGCTGAAGTCACTCAGAATTCTGACGGTCTATCTGTTCGGGGACAGTCTGCAGCGATAAAGGAGAAATGCAAATGTTCTTGCAGGCAGATTTAATCTATTTATTTACATGTTGCTGTTCTCTTTGTCAGTGTGGTGGAAAAATAAAATCACACTCCATAAAGAGTAATTTGTGCTATCCTAGGCACTTTAACATTGGGAGTGGGGTCATCTAGACCCACTAGACAGTGCTATGAACCTTTTTTCTTCAATGATTTGTGATCTTCACTGGTTTCCATGGATTACATCAAATCTTTCCACCTTTCTCCACCTTGCTCATGGTAGGGAGAACACGTCAATGTTAGGGTGGGGTCATCTAAGATAGCACAAGGGTTAAGGGCGCTGCTGCCAACAACCAAAGAATCTATCTAATTTAGAACCATATGTTTAGGTATTAAATTATAGTCATTCATTGTTTCAAGTTTTTATTCCAAATCCACTTTTATCTATAGAAACCTTTGTTTTTTTTACTTAAATTGGACAAAGGTAGGGTGCTCTTAAAGAGCCTTTCAGATAAAAATTGTGTTTTTGGTGTTTATAACATGTTCTTGTGGCATTTGTCTGATGATTGAGGACATATGTAAAGAAAACTAAACTTAAAATTGTATGAGTTGGATTTTAAAGGGCTTATATCATGCTTTCTTAAACCTTTCAGAGTAAACTATATCCATAGAAATGATAATATATCACCTCTGGCACACTAAAGAACGATTATTTCTAAATGAATAATGAGTTGGTTTCACAGCTCATTTTCCTACCTAGAAGTAAGATGACTCAATCTCTGAGGCACGACTTTCGATCCGTGTGGGTGGCGCCCATTTCATGACGTCAACCTCGGCAGCGTGTCTGCGTTTCGCCCACGAAAACAAACAACATCCAAACTTTTGCAAAGATGGATGTGCATGTTGTGCATAAAAAATGATACTGTTTTTGCCGATCAGCGCTAGCTGCGTGGAGAAAGTGTGTGTCTTAGCCTGGGGGCGGTGCTTGCAGCACAGAATCTACCTGGAAGGGGCTGTTCTCACCGACTGTAAAAACAGTGGACAGTTCAACCCCTCCCTTCTCGTGTTCCCAAATAGGAAGTACCATTGCTTCCTGTTACGGGCGCCGCCATGTTAAAACTAGTCGACAGTGACTGGTCCGAGTCGCTCTGAGTCATCGTTTCTATGTTTCTTATGTCGTGCCACAAGCACGATGACTCAGAGCAACTCTGACCAATCACTGTCGACTGGTTTCAAAATGGCGGTGCCCATATCAGGAAGTAATAGTGAGGAATTTGGCCTCATTTCGCGAGGGCTGGAGGTAAGGCATTTTCTATGGGTAAAGTCTCACCTCGATTCGTCCAATGTTTTTACAGTCTGTGGGCTGTCCTCACTGGTCTACGTCACAATATAAAAAAACGCTCCATTTCGTGGATTGGGAGGGGCGGGTGCTCAGAGCGGAGGGTTTTAGAGGAATACTCAAAAAACTGATGAATGGATCAAAATACTGCTGTGGGGTTGTTTTTTGTGAGGAATTAACATTATAATACACTTGAAAGTGCAAATAGTTGATTTTGCATTATATAGACCCTTTAAGAAGATCTATGAATTAATGCCAAAAAACAAATGAAAAAAGATGTCTGTTTGTTTTTTGGCTGCTAAAAGTACATGATATTGTTCTAATGGTAAATTATTTCCTGGATTTTATGAATTGCTCATGTACTTTAATATGTAAAACTCAATTTGATTGTTCATTCTTTAGTTGTTTTTTTTTTACCAATTTCTATAAGTGTCTGAAAATGCTGGTGTCATCAGATCATGCAGTTCTGCCAAATTGTGCATTTTCTTATCCACACTGCAAATCTGCCATACCATCACTTCCAACCTGCAGTGGAGGCCATTTTGTCATTAGAAAAGGAACTAAAGAAAACGTTAGACCTTTTTTTTTTCTTCTTTTTTTTTTACATGACAATTGGGCTTGATTATGTTTCCCTCCTTCCTGAATCAATTCAATTTATTATTACAAGGTCAACATCCACATTTCTTTTACATCTCAAAAGAAAAGGTTTTTGGCAAAAACAATCGACTCAAAAAAATAAAGGTCATTCTTGATTTTCTAAAATTGGTATTGCATACAGTAAGATAATAACAATAGCATAAAAAATAATCTATGGATTTAAATAATTATTCTAAATCCTGTAAATTAAGATCTTTTGTTTTTAAACCCAACTCCATGAATTGTCTTCCTAGGGGGTGCTCATTATCAGATGTGTGGACTGGATGAGACGGCCAGAAGCTTTGCTCCCATTGACTGTAGTGTTTAAGCATTTCTCTGTTCAAGTCTGCCAAAAATGATCCTGTCATCACGACGCAGCCACCTCCGTCCAGTATTCCAGGATTTACTCGAGCTCTAGTGTTGGTCTCTGTTTGCAGTAACACTAAGATAGACTTAGACATAAGTCATCAACGAGAGTGAAACCGGATGCATGCTGAGAATATAATCTACCATCTAAAGGATCTCAGCTGGATCTGCGTTTGCAAGGATGCATAAGAATTCAGATGCAAGGCTCCAAGACAAAAAAAGTCACTAAAAACAACAAACGAAGTAAAAACTGTCATCATGTCCGTTTCCTCTGCCTCTTCCTCACATGGTCTACTCAAAACTCACAACTACACAATTTTCTTTCGAGTTTAATGTTATGTACAGTAGATGATTATAACTGAGATACGGTTAACCTTTCATGGTTTTCATGTCATAAGTGTATAGGTTTTATAACCATTTTTCAAAAATATTCAAAGCGAGTTCATCTCTGTTCTTTTCAGAGCAGGTGGAAAGTTCAGAGAATTTTCTAATTGTCCTGCTGTAATATTTACTCTATATAAAGCACACACCCTCCTGACAAAACACTGGAGGAGCAGAGTGGACCAGAGAAACAGTCCTTCATCTGTTATCTGTGTTCTTCTAGTTAAGATTTAGACACAAAGGGCATTCAATAATCCCACCTTTATGTTTCAAAATATTATGGATTTCTCACAATCAAATCTCAGTTGACCTGTAAGATTGATTTCTAGCATTTAAAACTTTTTAAAAATGTTACTTGTTCCTGTTTTTAGTTGCTTTTAAATATTCAATAAATCTTATTTGCTATAGAATTGTTTATTGCGTGGGTTATGTTCTAAAAATAACCCGCGACATGTAAAATCTGCAAAGTAGAATTACAGATGTTTGAAGGTTGTAAAACCCCTCACTACACACTTTGAACATTTGTCTCTCCTGTTTAAACACTCAAAGTTCAAGTCTTAATAATTCAAAGCAAATCAACTTTTATTTATCTAGCACTTTTCATATATAACGTAACACAAAGTGCTTGACACCAGAACAAAACGAATACAGTGATCCCTCGCTATAACGCGGTTTACTTTTCACGGTTTCGCTACTTCACGGATTTGCATCGTGCATTGTGTTCTGCATTCTGATTGGCTAAAATGTCACTCCGCTTTTTCTCTACCTGTGCGTCAATAACGTTGCAGTTTAATATGTACATGTACATTAAACAGCTTACCAAATTTACAACACGTACGTGCAAATTCTCTTGCAATTTTGAGTTTCTCTAAAACCCATAGAAAAAGAGCGACAACAACTGCCTATCACTATGTTCTTCTCCCGAACAAACACAGCTGCACCGAGGGCTTCAAAAGGAGAAAACGCTGCTTAGCGGAGTCAGGATGCAGCGTCTAAGTCTGAAGAGCAGTGAAATTCACCTGAGTCACTATTTGTCCCATTGTATTTTTTCATAATCATTTTAAATTTTCTCCCGTTTAATCCAATTACTCTCGGGTCACGGTGGGCGGGGCTAATCTCCGCGATTTGAAGCTTTCTGTTCACGTTGATGATGAAAATTATTATTTGACAGTACAGTACAGAAGTTATTTGTTGAAAAAACCTTTCTTAAGTACTTTTATTTGTGAAACAAATGCTTGAGCCTGTAAAATGGTCTGTTCTTTCTTTTCAATGTATAATAGAGTTTTTAATTGTATAATACTTGTTAAAAAAATAAAGGTTTCTACTTCACGGATTTTGCCTATCACGGGTTCATTTTGGAACGTAACCCCTGCGAAAAACAAGGGTTTACTGTAATATAAATACGAGCACAACAGTACAAAAAAAAACACCCCCACCCTGAACCACAAAGAACCCTAAAAAGAAAAAATTCACAGAAAATAGTTTGCAAAACAAGATCGCTAAAGGTGAACTGTGATAAAGCGAGGAACCACTATATATGAAAAAATACAGTTTATCTAAGTTAATAAACTTAATGTCTACACTTTTTTTTAGGTTGGATTCAGCCTTTCCAGGTCTCGTGTTAATGGAGTCTTGTCCTACACAGTAAGTAGATCCAACTGTGCTCCAGAATATTTAAGCTGTTCCAATCCATTGTGGATCAGCTGCTGTAACGCATAAATGTAAGGATTGATGGTTAGTGTTTGTTTTGTTTTTTCCAGGCAGATGAAGCGGACACCTGTACACTCGATTTGACCAAATCACCCAATGATGAGCCACTCATTCTTTTTCTTATTGACATCAGCAGCCTCAGGTGTGTGCCGTACACCTTCTGCAAGTGTTTAGGAAAGCACCCCACTGCTTCCTGTAAAAGTTGACTAAACAGCTTGTATTTGTGCAGCGTCAAAGTGATGGCTATGGGCGACCAGGACAATGTGTTGACAGCAAAGCCGAAGGCTGAAACAAACACAGGTCAGTGGCTTTTACTCATGAACCTGCTGCATTCTGACGTGTATAACTTTTATCAAAGAAAAAAAAACCTGCGTCTGTGTGTTGTAGGAAAAAGAAAAACCACAGTGGCTTCTGCTACAGAGAAACACCCTGTCAGTATGAAGTCAGCACAGCCTGATAAGTCTAAAGAAATCGTGGAGCAGACGAAAGAAGTTAAGGATGAGGAAAAAGACTTTATTGTACGCTGCGTTTAAGCTCTATCAGTTCTTTATGTGACTTTCACAGGAAACTGAATGTAAAAGTGTGTGTTTTCTAGCTGGACAAGCCAACCAATTTCAGCTTAGCTCTGGTCAAAATTAACAACTCCTACAACTTCATGGTAAGTCGGCTGACCTCGGTTGACCCAGTATTCGATGGGGTTGTGAATAAGATTGAGGGTGCAGTTTGTCCTCCACAGTTCACCGTTTTGGTTGGCATGAAGGCCCAGGGCATATACAGCCTCAAGTTCCACTACTGTTATAACAGGTTACCTGGGATCCAGATTCCTTACTCCTTCACGGTGAGTTGACGGCTCTTTTGCACGCCTCCGCTCAGCTCAGAGCTCACATGCAACTAAGCGTGTCAAACCACAGGTGGCTGTGACTGAGAAGAATCCAGGAAGCTTCCTGTCTGCAGCAGAAATCCCTTTGTCCCGCCTCTACCTGTACATGGCTGGAGTCTTCCTCGTTGCTGCCATAGTCTGGGTCCACATCCTCATGAAGCACAGGTGCGTGAGAACACAAACCTGCCATGTTAAATTAGCAGGATGACTTCTTTTTTTCTAGATGTTGAAGTGAGATCGTTTGCAGCTCTCTATTTTCTATCATCCGAAATTCCTGGATCTGCCACATTTGATTTAAAGAAATGGTAATTGGCTCTAGGAGCAGGCTTGTTCTTATTGGAGCATATACAGTGGTGGACAAAATTGTCGGTACCCCTCAGTTAAAGAAAGAAAGTCCACAATGCTGACTGAAATTACTTGAAACATTCAAAGGTAACAGTAAATTAAAATTTATTGAAAATTAAATAATCAAAATCAGCCATTACTTTTGAGTTGTTGATTAACAGAATGATTTAAAAAAACAAACGAGTCAAATAGGGTTGGTCAAAAATGATGGTACCTCCATTAAATACTGAGAACCACCATATTTTCCGGACTATAAGTCGCTGCGGAGTATAAGTCGCACCAGCCCAAAAATGCATTATAAAGTATAAAAAACACAGATAAGTCGCATTTTGACGGGAAATTTATTTGACAAAATCTGAGACCAAGAACTAATAAGTTCCACAACCTCATATGACACAATCATAGCAGAATGTTTATCTCATAATTTCACAGTAATTCTTTCTCATACTTATTTATTTATTCCTTTCATGAAGCATCATTGGCCAACTAATACTCTGTTTTCATCCTGTATTTGTAGAAACAGTTGTCATTTTTATTGCATTTCTGAATCTATGAAATCATTGGAAAATAGAATATTATGTTTTTAGCCTTCAAGATCTTACTGTAAAAAAGGTTTGCTGATTCTCTGAGTCACTTAACATACTCTTAACACTTAACATACCTCATACATCAGATTGACCCAGGAACATCATCTCTGTTCCTCACAAATGAACATAACAGGAGGGTTAACAATGTATTTATTTCAATTTATTTCTAATATAAGTCGCTGCAGAGTAGGGCTGCACGATATGAGGAAAACTCGTGATATGCGATATTGGTAATTAATATTGCGATAACGATATAAATTGCGGTATATAAACAAATAGCAAAAAAAACCAAAAACATCATTTCCATTTCACTGCAACAGTTTAAAAATTATACTCCAAATGACCCTTGTCGACGTATGAGGCAAACATCAAACATAAAAGGGCTCATCTGGTTGATCAAAAACGTAAACGGGTCCTTCTGATTGGTTAAATGCATAAAGGGATTTATTTCATTTGTTCAATATTTCAAGCTGCCATGAGTTTGTTTTAGCACATTTAAGGTAATCATTTATTGCGATTTTTGCCGTCTTTTGCGGTATGCATATTGCACAGCTTGATTTCGCGATAACGATAAATTTGCGGTATATTGTGCAGGCCTACTGCAGAATATAAGTCGCACCCTTTGCCAAACTATGAAAAAAAGGGCGACTTATGGTCTGGAAAATACGGTAATTGCCCAGGGGGTCATGATGAACTCAGGTATGTCCTTTAATTGACATCACAGCTGTTTTCAAACCCATAATCAGTCAGTCTGCATACTTAAAGGGAGACAAATAGTCATGTTGCTGTTTGGTGAAAAGGTGTGTACCACACTGAACATGGACAACAGAAAGCGAAGGAGAGAATTGTCCCAGGACATTAGAAACAAAATTATAGACAAACATGGTAAAGGTAAAGGCTATAAAACCATCTCTAAGCGGCTTGAAGTTCCTGTGACGACAGTGGCACATATTATTCAGAAATTTAAGACCCATGGGACAGTAGCCAACCTCCCTGGACGTGGCCGGAAGAGGAAAATTGATGACCAATTGAGGAGACGGATAGTTGGAACTGTATCCAAAGAGCCCAGAACAACCTCCAAAGACATTAAAGGTGAACTCCTAGATCAGGGGTCGGGAACCTATGGCTCGCGAGCCATATATGGCTCTTTTGATGGTCACATGTGGCTCGCAGACAAATCTTTAATTATACTTTTTTTTTTTTTTTCATTAGACCAGTCATTCTCGTGCGCGATGCGATGCCAGAGGCGCGCAGTAGTATCGGTGCTTGGGGAGAAAAATCTGCACCGCATATCAGTTTACTATTATCTAATTTTTCTCAGAGTTTGTACCAGCTGGAAACCTGTGAATTGCCGTGCCTAATACTAATACTGCGCGCTCTTTCAGTTGCGGGGACGGGAGGTGTGAAGAAGAAAGCAGAGGGTGGGGGTGAGGGGTTGTGGGGACCGGCAGCAGGTGAATCGCGCAGGGATTATAAAAACGTAAAACCCGCTACCCGTCACTCACTGCAGCGTGTGAGTGTGTGTTTGGCTCCACGTCTGCATGTGAGCAGTCTGTCTCACATCTAAAGTACATTCATACTAACCTAAGATCACGTTTAAAGTCTCAACGCCTGCATGAAGCAGAAACTCACCTCGTATCAACCAGACTAAACCATCAGCAAAACTACCACGAGAAATACTCATCATTTATTAGCAACAGCATAACGATGTTATTAAAAATAATCCACAGACTTATTGTACTTTAAAAATGTTGAAATTACATCAAATTCACACATTCATTTGTATATTTAGTTTTAAACATATTGCACATTTAGTTTTAAACACATCGCGGACTGAGTTGGGCTGGGTGGGTGTTGGACCGCTTTATAAGTTCTGGAGTTCAATGAACGCATCATGCAGCGATCTGATTGGCTCTCAGTTCTGTCGCTCAGCCTGTTGTTAGGTAGTTTGGACCAATGGGGTTCAGCTATGGGCCGAATAAGGGAAATGGGAGGGCTGACGCGGCAGTGAGGGAATATAAAGTTGGGAGAAGTGCTTTCGTCTCAGCGGGATAGATTCAGGAGTTGCTGAATTAATTTTACGGCGTTTGTTGCGGTCTTCAGTAACCAGAATAAAGAACCTTAAAAGAGGTTAAGTCTCCGTGCATCAGTGTGGGAAAGAGACACTACATTATTGTATGGCTCTTTCAAAATTACAATTAAAGTATGTGGCGTTTATGGCTCTCTTGGCCAAAAAGGTTCCCGACCCCTGTCCTAGATCAAGGTACATCACTGTCAGAACGCACCATTCGTCGTCGTTTGAGCCAGAGTGGACTTCATGGGAGACGACCAAGGAGGACACCACTGTTGAAAGGAAATCATAAAAAAGCCAGACTGGAATTTGCAAAAATGCATGTTGACAAGCCACAAAGCTTCTGGGAAAATGTCCTTTGGACAGATGAGACAAAACTGGAGCTTTTTGGTAACGAACATCAGCTCTATGTTGGTAGACTCAAAAATGAAGCATACAACCAAAAGAACACTGTCCCTACTGTGAAACATGGAGGAGGCTCAGTTCTGTTTTGGGGCTGCTTTGCTGCGTCTGGCACAGGGTGTCTTGAAGTTGTGCAAGGTAAAATGAAATCTCACGATTATCAAGGCATTCTGGATAGAAATGTGCTGCCTAGTGTCAGAAAGCTTGGTCTCAGGTCATGGGTCATGGGTCTTCCAACAGGACAACGATCCAAAACACACAGCCAAAAAACCCCCAAGAATGGCTAAGAGAAAAGCGTTGGACTATTCTGAAGTGGCCCTCTATGAGCCCAGATCTGAATCCCATTGAACATCTATGGAAGGAGCTGAAACATGCCATTTGGAGAAGACACCCGTCAAACCTGAGACAACTGGAGCAGTTTGCTCATGAGGAGTGGGCCAAAATACTTGTCGACAGGTGCAGAAGGCTCATTGACAAATACAGAAACCGTTTAATTGCAGTGAATGCCTCAAAAGGTTGTGCAACAAAATATTACGTTATGGGTACCATCATTTTTGTCCAGCCCTATTTCATTAGTTTTTTTAATAATAATTTCTGGTTCCAATATTTTGGCATCTGTACTATGAAAAAAATGGCGACTGAAATGACTTCATTTTGTTGGAATTGGAAGTAAGCTATTTTCTATGGGTGGTGTCACACTCACTCGGTCCAGTCCTCATATACAGTCAATTGTTAGAAAACGGAAATCTGTAGAAAAAGAAAAAATATAGTTACAAACTTAACTAGAGTTAACAAAAAATACAGTGTTTTATTTAAATACTTGCTATTTTGAAGATGGGGAAATGTTGGGGGTCAGTATTTAATTTACCGAGTTTTTAATTAGCTGCAGTAAAAAAGAACCCCACTACTTTTGAGTCCAGTAAATGATGCAGATGAACCCATCAAGCTTTCTTTTTGTGCTTGTTTTGTAGGTACAGCGTCTTTAAGATCCACTGGCTGATGGCGGCTCTGGCTTTCACCAAGGTTATATCCTTAGTTTTCCACAGTGTAAGGACTCTGCACTATTCCACGGCCTGATCATTTTCAGTTGGTTCTGGTTTACTCTAATGCGTTGCACACTGATCTACTTCTTTTTCAGATCAACTATCACTTCATCAACACTGAGGGCCATCCGATTGAAGCCTGGGCTGTCATGTACTATATAACTCACCTGTGAGTGTCACACGGTAGCAGCAGGGAATGTTGTGTAGTGACATTTGTGAAGCATTTTTACGTGTTTGTGCTCATGTGGCCCTCAGGCTGAAGGGCGCTCTCCTCTTCATCACTCTGGCTCTGATCGGCACGGGCTGGGCTTTTGTCAAATACATCCTCTCTGACAAGGAAAAGAAGATATTTATGATAGTCATTCCTCTGCAGGTACTGTCTATATGTGTGTGTGGTGGGGTGGGGGCCTTTTACTCATTTTGTCTCAATAACTTCCTCATTTGACACCCTCCAGGTCCTGGCTAATGTTGCTTACATCATCATTGAGTCGACAGAGGAAGGCTCCAGCGAGTATAATCTCTGGAAGGAGATCCTCTTCCTCGTTGACCTCATCTGTTGCGGAGCCATCCTTTTTCCCGTCGTCTGGTCAGTGTCTGCCTTAGTTTGTGCCTTAAAAATGAGTTCAGACTAGGACGCCTCTGAAGTTGAGATGATCTGTTCTGCTGCTTGGAAAGAGGTGAACTATAGTTTGTTTTCCTAGCCTATGTTGGAGTGCTGTATTTTCTGCACTATTATTCGCCCTGGAGAAGATGCGGCAGCCAAAAAATACATAATAAAGAAGAAAAAAACTCCTACACACTGGAGTATAAGTCACACTTTTGAGAGAAAAGTGCAACGCTTCTAAACAACCCTGCCAAACCTCAATGCTGTGTTCACACCGAACGCGATTCCCACGCCAAATTCCCGTCCCCCACCTCTGTGTTGACACCTGTCAAATTTGACGCTTGTCCAGAAATGTGTTCATAAACCTGATGCTCACGCAGCTTGTGGGAGGAGCTACTGTCTAAAGTTTTCAGCCTCATCGTGGAAGCTTTGTCTGTAGATCTCATCTCTAGATCAGCTGATTTGGTTTGCTACCTTCATCACTTAATTTGTCCATCTCACAGCATGAAAGTTGAATTCATTACCACCTATACTTTACACAGTTAGAGGTAACTGGGTGTATGACTGGATGGGTGTGTGTGTGTGGGGGGGGGGGGGGGTGACATGGAAACATAAGCAGTACTTCACCGTTTTACTATTATAGCTCAATAATTCACATTTCTATTGAGATGGAAAAGAGAAAAAATCCTTTGAGTCTTCTCCCACACAACTTTCCCTCAGACGTGGGCGCTAGAACATGTTAGCTGTCATCAGTGAAATTTGAGCAAAGAGGAACTGGAGTCGAGGTGGAAAATGCAGACGTCCAGGGAGGCTCCTGGTAGGTTTAGGATTTCAGCAGCTTGGTAAAGAATGATTTAGGCGAGAAGATTTTCATCACCAAGTCCAGGTTAATTAAACTTTTTGATGTAATGACTCCTGAGTTTGCTTTCCTTTTTAAGTGGGCTGCTTTTTGAGGAAAGGTTGGATCTCCTTCATTTCATAATGATTTTATGCAATGCGGATAAAGCGCACAACTACCCAGCACTGTGGTGCAGCAAATGGTCATGGGATTACATCACTGCATACCCTTCAATCCTGTCTTACTTTCTCAATTAGATACAGTCGAAGCCCAAAGTTTATGCAAGATTACGTCCTTCAACTACTATTAGGAAATGGAAGCTTTGACATAAGATCTTCAAACACAAATTCTGAGAGTTCAAGTGTTAAACTGTCCGAGTAAAATGCCCTTTAACTGTATCTAACCCGTGTTCACAGGTCCATCCGTCACCTACAGGAGGCTTCCAGCACAGATGGCAAAGGTGAGTCTTCATCCATCGGAGTTGGATCACTAAATGCAGAGCAGCATCTCACTTCATTAAACCGGCCGCAGAAATTTGAGCCATTAAAAAACATGAGCTAGCTGCCCCCCACCCCCCTTATTTTTAGTGAATCATACTTGTTTTAAATTTAAGATAACCTTCATGAGGTTCAATATTCACAGCGGAATAATATCTCTCTTTTACAAAGGCTGATAGTTGAAAAAGCCTGTTGTGACGTCCAAGTATTCATATGTCTCTAAAAACATCTTTGAAAAGTTTGAGTCTCGTCTGTAGCTGCGGTTTTGAAAAAAGTCTGAGTCAGAAAGCTTCCTACATATAGTTCTTCAACTCATCAGTGTGAAAATCTTTGACATGCAAACTGAAGTCAGGTTTTCTGGGGGGGAAGGAAGTGTCGATGTGTTTCTTTATAGGGAATGATGTAAAAGTGTGTACTGATGTGTGTGGACCTGAAGACTGCAGAAGCTGCTGTTGCTCATTTTTAAACCTCATTTTCTCTTCTTTTTTATTTCTTAGCTGCCATGAATTTGGAGAAACTCAAGCTCTTCCGACATTACTATGTTATGGTGAGTGGAAACGTCCCTTTGGGATCCAAATTTCTGCACTAGTTTTACAGTTTCACATTCAATGCTAACAATAGCGAGAGCCTATTGGTTAACATATACTTTCAAGAAACATCCACTTTCATTTTGGTTTGTTTGCAAATGTTTGCTCTTTGCTGATAATTTCTCATTTCTGTTCTTGGATGTGCAGATTGTGTGTTATATCTACTTCACAAGGATCATAGCCATTCTGCTCAAAATCACCATGCCTTTCCAGTGGCAGTGGTGTTATGAGGTAAGGCTGCAAGGATATTTAATAACTGACTGTGTTTGTCAAATATGGAGAAAAAACAGTGGCTTACTCTAAATCTTGCATGACTTTTCTTCTTTTCCTGCTGATTTTATGCCTTAGTCATAACATTCAGCCATAGTTCATAAGTAGCAGAGATTTCTTTTAGTAATTTAGTAGTAAAATGATATTTTCTTTATGGCTTTTAAAAGTGTTGAACTATCACTTCCCTGTGACTGCACAGTGTCAGTCACTTGTCTCACGCTGTCTCTTTTTTAGTTTCTTGTGGAGGTTTCCACTTTGATCTTTTTCGTGCTGACGGGTTACAAGTTCCGACCGGCGTCCAATAACCCCTACTTGCAGCTTCCCCAGGACGAGGAGGACGTGGAGATGGATGAAGTGTAAGAAACTCACCCTTAAATGAATAATGCCTTTAGCTTTTTTACTTTGATTGGTTGATTCTGGAAAACTATCAGTAATCAGTCGGAAGCATATGTATCTTTAGGAAGGACCCTCTGGTTCCAATGAGCCAAACTCCCAGAGACTTTTACAGAGAGTTAAAGCCCATTATATGTAAAAAGAAAGCCCCAGTCCAATGTTCAAAATGTTTTATTGACAGATTCTCTCGAGCCTGCTTTCAAGTGGTAGGGCTATGGACTTCAAACGAGCTTATTCCTGATTGGTCAAAGTGGTAGAACCGATTACTTACTGACGTTGTCTGGCTTTAACGTGGCGGCAGCCGTATGATGAAAAAAATGCCGTCTGAATTGACATTTTCTATAGATGATACCACAGTCACTCAGTCCAGCCTTCATATACAGTCAACGGGAAAAGCTGGATATTTAGACTAATTAAAGGTTTACCTACAGCTCACTTTAAATCAAATTGAATTTGTTTTCAATTTGGATTTGTGGGTGTTTGTTTTGTCAGAGAAGGTTCTGGGCCTCTGACCCCCTATCAGATACCATAGAAGAAGATGATTGACACCCTCCTGGCTAAATAAAGACTTAATTTTAAAACTTTTTTTTTTTTTTTGACAGGCACTTCCTCTTTTCAGACTGTAACAAGTCTTTCTTTTGGACCCTAACCCATACAAACCAATGTTTAGTCCAAAACAGGGGTGCTCATTACATCGATGTGATGGTAAATCGCGGGCCATCAAGGACAAATAAACAAAAAATGAAAAAATGCTTCCGGTTCCACGGTTCCCCACAAGGGATCCGAGTCCACTCGGGGCAGCAGGCATGCGCTTTCCGAGCGCTGTCCACGGGTCAGGGGCACCCTGGGCACCCTGGTCTAAAAAATGCTGTTGCAAGGATTTACTAAGGCCTGTTGTTGAAGGAGCTTCAACAACTCAGAAGATAGTTTTGCTTCTAAATTAGTCTTTTTTGTGCAAATTTAGTATAATAAACTCATTTGTTACTTTATGTAATTAATTCACATTAAAATCTCCACATATTTCTGTTTTTTTTTTCTTCAGGGTGACGGAGTCAGGCGCTCTGGAAGGAATTTCGAAGGTCAAGAAGACATCTAATGGACGTGAGCGCCAGAAGGAACCCGATGCCATCTGAGCCAAGGGCTTCAACTTCCAGAAAGAGCAACTAACCCCCCCCCTCACATCAGCGAATGGAAAAGGGGGAAACAGATGGACCAAGACTCCCCACTTTCGTTTAAGTTTTTCCTCTTGAAACTGAGTGGTTCCAGTGGTCATGTCCACTGTCTGGCTATGCAAAAAAACAAAAGAAAAAGGAAAAAAAAAAGGCCTAACCTGTGGGACTCCTCATTTTCTCACGTTTCTCCACACAGAAGCTTAGAAGATTCAGGAGGTTTCTGTCAACACGGACATGTGGAGATGCTGAGACCAGCTCTTTTTGGTCCCTGTTGTTTTCTTCTTCGTCTTTCTCCAAAGATAATTATTTTAGAACAGAAATTTGCTCTCGAGTGTGTTTATAAACTATTTAAAAACGGTACTTCTGCAAGCCTTCTTACCTTCTGTTGTGTGAAGCTAGAACATTGCGCGTATGTGAACGTGAGAACCTGCAGGGGTTCAGTTCAGCTTTTTGGAGACGATGGCCCAAACTCAGGTAAAAGGCTCATTCAGTCAATTTCAATATAGGCCCTGTATCCCACCATTCAGGGGGCAGGGAGTTTTCATTTCCCATCACTCATTGTACAACTTCCTGTTCACGCAGCACATGTTTTGCTTTTCTTTTGACAGTTTATTGCAATGTCTGGATGTTTGACGTAGTGTATTTCAATATATTGATTTCCCACATAACCCCATGTTTGGCTGTGTTCCTGTCTGTGTTTGGGAGGGAAATGCTCTTCCTCGTTTGGACCTTTGCTGTAATTTAGTGCTTTGAGGACAGCTCCTCCACCTCATTCAGATCCTGGCCTATCAGAGCGGTGGTCTTGCTTTGAGGACCGCCTTAATCTGTTTGTTTTTTTTCCTTTATTGGGCTTGTGTCGCCCTGGCAGAAGCATCTTTGCAGCTCTTTAAACACTCTGTTTCATCATTTGCTCTTGATGATGTGAAGCTTTTCCCGAGGAATTATTGACTACTTCTCTGAGCAGCCAGGCTCAGTACATGGCCGTGTGTAAATAAGACTGTTAATACAGAGAATTTCTTCGTGTTTCAGATGATATCGAAAGACCAGATTTTTTTTAATTTTTTTGGCTACAAGTTGAGTAAGTTAACAGTAAACCGTTAACTGGAGGCTCCTGATGTTTAACCAGTCCTGTTCACAGAAGACAGAGCTGCAGTGTTTACACTTTGTGTCTTCAGGCTCTCAGTATTGGAGCTAAAGAAACAGATTTATTTGAAAGTGGTGAACGAAGGTTAATTTCTTTTGTTGCTTTTGCTCATTGAAGGAGTCTAATTGATGTTTATATTATTGTCACAATAAACTGGATTTCAGGAAAGACCTGTTCACACTCTTCTTTCAAACTCTACACAAATCTTTTTCAGGGTGGGTATTGATGCATAAAATGTTTTGGTGCAAAATCAAATCTGTAAATTTAACATTAAAATACAAGGGAGAAGGCATCCATTTAAACTCCCATTAGCAGGCAAAAAACTTTCTGCTTAGTATTTTTCTTTTAGTTTCTTCTTGAACAAATAAAGTATAAGAATGATGTTCATCATCTGAGAAGTTACATATTTCCTTTAAAAAAATTGTTTTTCAGCATTCCTGACGCTGAAGACTAGATATGAGAAAGAACAACTGAAAAATAAGTTAAACATTTTTTGAAGAGGAGAGAAAAAGGTGGATGAGTCATCCATCTGTCTTCTGAACCTGCTGAAACCCCGTCTGGGTCATGGGGCCGCTAGAGCCAACCGAGCCACTGTTAGGTGAAAGTCGGGTACACAAAACAGTACCTATGGGCGATGTAGGATCATCAATTCACTAATGAAATTTGTTTTTGAACTGTGGGAGGAAGCTGGAGAAAACCCACACATGCATGGGGAGAACACACAAAGGTTCCAGCCGGGATTCAAGCGGAACCGTCTGGTGAGGCGAGAGGACTAACGTGTGACACTGAGCAGCCCTGATCAATGCAAAAAGGTAAAGGTTTGTGGGATAAAAGAGTTCTGAAGGGATTACTATAAGTAAAGGGGTTTGATTGTTGACTAAAGCAACATAAAGATAAACAGCCACATTTACTGAGTTAAGTCATGAATTTGTTTCATTGAAACATACTGACACCTGCAGCAGCAACATGACTAGTTGTTTTTTTTAATCTTTTTGGATTTTGAATTTTAACATGTTCTTGTGGCAGTACTCTGATGATGGAGAATATATATAAACTAACTAATTTAAATCGTTGTGAATCAAGAGCAGATGAAAAAATGGTGTTGGAAAAATATTGTATTTATGATGTAGAAAATATGCTGGGTTGGCCACAAGCTTCCTGCTCCAAGCTCTCAGCTATGGTGAGGGGAAGGGGGGATGGGGTTGCTCCAAGCACTCATGGTCCCACCCACAACTCAGATGTGAATTCCGAGGAACAACTGCCTCTCTGCAGAAGCTATGTTCAAGAAAATGATTGTTTTTTTTTATTTTAATCTTATATTGTTTGATAACAGCATAATCATAATTCAAGGACCACTGGGATGCCTTGACAACAGATGATCAGATTCTGAGCCCAATATTCCTGCGATGAGCAGAAATTGCCTCTGGATCACAGTCCTGCACTAAACCAAGCAGACTCCAGGTTCATCTCTTCGGCTGCTGCCCCCCACCCCCCCGCCCCTCCTCGTGGGCGGGACCGGTCCCAGTCTTCTCTGCAGTGAATCCTGCGCCCCCCTACAGCTGCAGTCTGCAGTCCCATCACTGCTGCGGAGAGCGCGCGCACCACAGGCGGAGATGTGAGTCTGCGCTTTCATTATTAGGGCTTTAATCTGTCCCCGCCAGAAATAGTTCTGACGTTTTTAAATGTGATGTAAAGTCAAATTAGATTTTTTTTCTGATATTGATTCTGTTACAGACTGCGTTAGTGAGTGATGATGATCTGGATCAGGTTTAGTCCTTTGGCGCTTAACTAAAATCACCGGTAGATAATTTAGGGATGATTTTCTGCAATCATCTGTAAAATTGGCTCTGACCCTGATCGATGACCTCAAAACGTCTTTGCATGAGACAGCGATGAGACAGCAAACGCCCCCCACCCCCCACCCCCTCACCTCTTTGTGGGCAGGAACCGTGTCCCGTTTCAGCTCTGCAGAGCCGGGATGCTGACGCACATGCGTCACCTCAAACCTCTTCGGTTTTTCATGACTTTTTGTGACCATTTGTGGCTCTTTTTGCCCTTTCATGGCTATTTTTCCCCCTTTGTACTTTCACAGATGACTTTGCATGATCAAACTCCTTTGTTGTTGTGAGTCTGTGATGTGCAAATCTGTCATCTGTGTGTTCTCCTCCAGGGCTTTCACCTACCTTCTTGTCATTTGGGTCCTGGCGATTTCAGCTCAAGGTAGTGTTGGGTAAGTAAAATATTTTTAAAGTCCCACTGTAATCATCTTTTGATCGATTTTCGTTGTGTTGTTTTTAGGACATAGTTTCTGCAGAGAGGCAGGAGTTCATTAGAATTTGTTTGAGTTGCGGGACTGTTTGCGTGGAACAAGCTGGCCCCACTTCCTGTCACCCATAACTGAGAGTTCTCTGTTTACAGGCTCTCCTCTCCTCCTCTCACAGCCCCTCAAACCTAACATTACCAGTTTTGAGCCAGATTCCAGCTCTGACGTCAAACATCATTTTAGTAATCTGCTCCTGATTCACAACAGTTTGAATAAAAAAATAGTCAGAAACATAATTTTAAGCTTAATTTTCTTTATTCATGTCCTCAATTACAGAGAAATGCTATAAGAACACATTAAAAACGCCATTTTGGTCAGAGTGGGTCTTGGGGTTTTCGTGGCCTTGTCTTCATCATCAGGCTTTTGTAATGATACAAGTCAAACATGAAGTTGTGCGCTGTCTGTTCAGCAGTACAAAAACACTGATCCATTATTAAAAAATTGAATACAACCAGAAGAAGTTTCTTTCAGTAAACAAGGCCTACACTCATGACTACAGTCATTTGAACCATAAGAAGCCCCGGTGACATGGTTGTTACAGAAAAACATCAGCAATGTGTTCTGTGGACCACTTGGTCCATGGTATATCCCACTTAATTTTCAATTTTAGAAAAAATGGTCTGGGTTATTTCGGGTTAAATTAAAGTCAGAGCATATTTAAGTCCAGTTGATATGATTCAACGAAAAGACGCCACCTGGATGAATGAGAACCTTTGCCAACTTAATTCCTAAAAGTTTTTTCGTCTTATCATAACTTGAGACAAAAAATTCCCCAAATTTAGAAGTTTAAACGTGAAACATATAAAACATGAGTTAATGGGTCTTGAGAGGTTAAAAACCTAGTCCAATGAAAATTGAGTTTTTGGTGTTTTTAACATGTTCCTGTGGCATTTTTCTGATGATGGAGGACAAATATAAAGAAAATGGGCTCAAAATATAATTTCTGAGAATTTCTTTATTCATGTACATCTTCGTTTTCCTCGTCTGAGCTGGTATCTGGCTCAAAACTGTTGAGCTGGATAGCTCCAATATTGCTCGGCATTTTTGTTGCACCACTAGTGTTAGGTTGGGGGTGTGAGAAGCTGTAAGTTAGTGGGAGAGCGTGAAAACGGTGAGCTCTCAGCAACTGGGAGGGGAAAGGAAAGGGATTACAGTTGCTCTGTGCCACAACTCAGAGATCAGTTTTTAATTAACCACTACCGCTCTGCAGAAACTAGGTCCTATGTCCTTTTTTTATGTTGACCAAAAACTGCTTAATTAAAATTAGAAGACAACTGGGAACAATTTGAAAATAGATTATAAGGTGATCAGAGTGGGAAATAAACAAAATTAAATTGAATAAACAGAAACAAATAATCTATTGCTTATAGTCAGCATAAAGTAAGCGCCCACATACCTGTTTTTCTAAAGAGTTGCCAAAAAGGGAGGCATCACGAGTTTTGTTACTTTGTGCTTTCAGACCAAGTACCAGCACCAGCTTCTGCACCGAGTCCAAAGAGTGTTTGGAGTATGAACTGATCTGCAAAACAGACGAGTATGAAGTGAGTGTTAACAGACACACACACATGCACACACACAACGTAGCTTTTTACATGTGTGCGTTTGTGTCCAGGTTCGACACTACAGCCCCACCCGCTGGATTTCAACTGACGCCGAGGCCTATTTCATGGGAGTGGGTGCAGCCATGGCTTTCAGGAGACTCTTCCAGTACATCACCGGGGCAAATGAAGGAGGTGAGGGATTGGAGTGAACATCTGAGTGCTGCAAGCTGCTTACATCACATTTGGACATTTTGGACAGGTGTTCAGATGGAAATGACTGCTCCCGTCCTGGTGAAGATCCCAGAGGACAGCAAGATGTGGGGGCCGGCTATCTACACGCTCAACTTCCTGCTGCCTGCTGCCTATCAGGAAAACCCACCAGCCCCCACTAATGATAAGGTGAGGGTACAGGTGATTGTGGAAGATGCAGAACTGAACATGGTTTTAAGGAAGGAGCAAATGTAATTCAGGCTCTGTTCATTGATATTGTTATTTTTTGTTCAAAATAAAGAACAGTCTCTAATGATCATAACCAAACATCAAACTGAAGAAAGGATCTTTTTCAGTGAAACACAAATCTTCAACCTTTAAGCATAAACATTTGTTAAAAAGAAATGGGACTGTGATGGTTTGTCCTCCTCACAGCTGTATTTCACTGAGATGCCGCACATGGACGTGTATGTGAGGACCTACGGAGGGTGGATGCTGTCCATTGACTCCCGGAGTCACACTTACCTGCTGACTGCAGAGCTGGAACGAGTGAGAGCCACCTACAACCACAGCTATCACTATGGCGTTGGCTATGACAGGTGTGTTTTTTTTTTTTTATTGTTTCTTAGACTTCTGACCTTTAAACCCAGCAATCCTAAATCTACTTATGCTCCAAAACCTTTGTGCAAACTAGGATTATGTAGACTTTTATGCACAGTCTCTAGAAATCACAGGGATTTTTTGCATGTGTTCCACTGATGACTGTTCTCTCTTTTGTTTGTTTGTTGGATGAATTCAGCCCCTTGAAGCTGTTGAACAGGCACAATGAGGTTTGGTACGTGGCAGAGGGCCAGCCTGTTTGCGCTGACCCACAGGAGCCCAGTCCTGCTCACACAACCCGGCCAACTCCGACCCACCTGCCTTCAGCCTCCCCGTCTGACCTCCTCCTACGCATGCTCTCTGACTCACCCTCGATGTCGTCCTCCAACGTGTCCTCCAACGCAACGTTTAACACCTCCTCGCTGCTGCCTTCTGACACCTCCCCTCTCCTGCCATCTGAAGCACCAAGCAGTCGTCCCTCTGACCAAACCCTGGACTCCAGCCAGCCTACCCCCTCTGCTCAGATGCCCCTCAACCCGGCCACCAACTCCTCAGATCCTGTGTCCGAGAGCCCGTTGTCAGAGTTGCAGCCCGATGCAGAGCTGTGGAACAGCACAGCACACAACCCAATGGACTCTGAAGACGAGCAGAACACTGTGTCTGAGCCTGTCGATGCAGTTTAGGAACGTCTTTTGCTGTTGACCCCACATGGAATCTCAGTGAGAATCAACCACTCGACCGCCCGTTCTCTGTGTCCATGTCCCCTTTATAGCACCTCCTGTTACACATTATACCACAGCCTCCTGTATCACCAACGTACGCTCTTCCACTTCTTCTTTAACATTATCACACATCTATATCCTAAAATGAGGTCACCTGTATGCATTCATTTATCTATGTGAGTTTCCAAAGCCATCTGTAGCTGCAGATTAACGTAGAATGTGCTTTCAGGGTTCTCTATATGTTATTTTCTCTGCATTACTGTGCTTTCAGCAGCACATAGGTGTGCTCCATTAGTGTCCAGCACACATGTCCAACGTGATCTCTGCTGCAGTATTAACTCTACAAATTGAAAACAAATAATTCGGAAACATTTTTTTGTTGTAAGTAAGCGCTTCAAATACCTGCTGAGCTGTAGATTTTGTGAAATGTTTGTGGAATTTAGGCCAGCTTCATGACTATTAACTCCTGTGAAACAAAATAATAGTAATAATAGAGTGAATTATTTGAAGAAATTACATGTGTAATATTCATCTAAAAAAATCAGCAATATTAAAGAAAGGAAAAAATACATTTCAAAATGCAGTTCAAATGCATCCTCTTCACACCGGGTCCAGCATTTCTGCTGAATGATCACCGCCTCACCAGTTCAAAAGATGCAACATTCTTCACCTTTTTCACCCAGCTTCTCTATGTGTCTCTAGGTTTTAATCTCCTGAGATGCAGCAGGAAACCAACAATTAGGAGGGTTTGCTTCTCCACATCACTTAAACTATAAGCTGTGATCCTATGTGTACACAAAATGTTACCAAGGATTCAAATTTAGTTTCTCTAAGGTTTTCTGAGAGACAAAAGAAAAATGCCACAAGTCAAGTACAAAGTGTAAATATTTGTCATTGGTTTGATAAAGGTTTTTTCTTTAGGCTTTAAGAACTTTCAGTGATTAGTTCTTTGCAGAAAACGGCTTAGTCACAAAACCTTTCCCTAACTACTGTGTCCATGTGAAATCTTTATGAAGCTTTCCTGTATGTATTTTTCTGGAATTATTGGGTGTAAGCTTGCTCTGGCATCGCTCCGAAAACTTAACAGCCTGCGTGAAATGTATGTATGGAGTCTAACTGTTGTGGGATAACACCAAAGATCTGAGTCCAGTGCACGATGCTTCAAAAGGAAAAAGTTCTGAGGAAGCTGCAATAAAAACTGAACTTATTCCATTCATTCTTGGATTGGTGGTGATTTTTTCTAAATAAGGAGTTTTCACTGTTTGTTACACATCATTAAATTAACCTTTGTGCTATCTTAGATGACCCCACCCTTACATTGACGTGTTCTCCCTACCATGACAAAGGTGGATAAAGGTGGAAAGATTTCATGTAATCCATGGACACCAGTGAAGATCACAAATCATTGAAGAAAAAAGGTTCAGCGCACTGCCTTGTGGATCTAGATCATAGACCCAACTCCCACAAGTGTTAGAGACTAAACTAGGTTAAATTAAACTAAATTTTGTGTTACTTGTAAAAGAAACAAATTAGCATCACAACTTGTTAGATTGAGGATTTAGTCTATCCTTCAAACAGCAGGTTTATTCTTTACTGGGAGTAATCTAAAAGAAGGAACTTTACATTTTTAGTACAAATTGACACAATAAAAAAAAAAAAAAAAGTGGTGTCTAACTGTTTTCTTACCTTTTACTTTACCTTTTTTGTCCGAAAAAGGTGTCCATGTATTTTGAGAACCCACGTAACCCTTGTGCTATCCTATCCACTTTAACATTGGGAGTTGGGTCATCTAGACCCACTAGACAGTGCTCTGAACCTTTTTTCTTCAATGATTTGTGATCTTCACTGGTGTCCATGGATTCTATGAAATCTTTCCACCTTTATCTACCTTTGTCATGGTAGGAATAAAATGTCAAAGTAAAGGTGAGGTCATCTAAGATAGCACATTAATCCGTTTTCTAGATGCTGGAGCCAATCCGGCTACTGTTGGGTGAAGGTGGGGTACACCTACCTGAACAGGTTGTCAAAGAGCTTGATGAGGATCATTTCAAACTATTTGCTGTTAAAACAATGGCCAATTAGAACTGTAGGATGCAATGGAAAATTCCTTAATTATCATTTAATTCATCATTTCAATTTCTTTCTTGAAGTAAAAAAAGACATTTGACGGTTTAACCCTTGTGCTATCCTAGGCACTTTAACATTGGGAATGGAGTCATCTGGACCTCACACGACAGTGCGCTGATCCTTTGTCTTCAATGATTTGTGAACCTCACTGGTGTCCATGGATTACATGAAATCTTTCCAGCTTTATCCGCCTTTGTCATGGTAGGGAGAACACGTCAATGGTCATCTTGACCACATGGGATAGCACAAGGGTTAAACATTTAGCCACACAATGTCTACGAAAGTAATTTGACCATTCTTGGCACGTTAACTGTTTCCTCACTGTTCAAGTAGTTTGAACAGCAAGCAGCAAACAAATATTTGTTTCAGATGCTGTAAAGACTATTTTTTGCAGTAGCTGAAGATGCAGAAGCACAGTGGAAAACATATTCATAAAACATATATCACTTAGACCTTAACCCTTGTGCTATCCTAGGTGAAGAGAATTTCATGTAATCCATGGACACCAGTAAAGATCACAAATCATTGAAGAAAAAAGGTTCAGTGCACTGTCTTGTTGGGTCCAGATGACCCCACTCCCAATGTTAAAGCGCCTAGGACACCACAAGGGTTAAGGTCAAAGTGATATATGTACGTCTTTATTTCTTTCAACAGAGCTGGCATTTGGCTCTCAACTGTACGGCTGGAAAGCTCCATTTTTGCTCGCCATTTTGTTTCACAGGTATTAGGTTGGGGTAGTGAGACTTTGTAAGCTAACAGGACTGTGTGTAAACAAAGGGATCATGGGAAATGAGGGCAGCCTCATTGTAAAATGACAATGACAAAGGTTTTTTTCATTTTGGCTCAAAGTAGCATCATCATCACTTAAAAACCTCTAGGAACACTTTAACAATAGATCAAAAGATGATCAGAGTGGGACTTTAACCCTTGCACTTTTATTGGTGCTTGTTTTCTCAAAGGTTTTCATCGTTGTGGAATAAAACCCAATCTGAATTGCACCAGATTTCAACCTGAATGAAAGTTGAAGTTGCTATGGTTACCCATCCCTGCATAAGAGTGCCACAGTACAGCAGAAAAAAAGAAGTTTTCTACTAAACGTGATTTAGCCTTTTCTATAAGTTTAATGTACAAAAGAGATTTTCATTGGCCTCCATTGCTTACATATCACCAGTTTCAGCAAACCACATCATTTTAGTTTGAAATTAGCTTATACCACACACAGCAAATAGGCATTCATGCTGTAGAAATCTCAGAAAACCACTGACAACTTTAGTGAACGACAGATACCATTGATATCTCTTCATAAATATCTTTCACTCATGAAGAAACTTGGCTTCAACCCACTTTCAAGTTGGTTCGTACAAAATAATAGTCCAGTCAGTCGCTCAGGTTTGTTTGGCTGTTGCTATAAAACTGCTTATGATGTAAAGAATCCAAGTGGGGCAGCAAAGGTGCTTCTATGAAAGTTTTCTAGTGCACAACTAAAAAAAGACACACTTTTAGTCTTGAAAAAAAATCTGTACTTTAAATAATTAAAGTATATTGTTTTATAAGACACAGATAAGTGACTCTTCTGAATGAAGTCAATTAACGGGACGTTTCTGTGTCTTCTGCTCTCTGATAGTTGTGCGATCAACATTTTCATGGACACAAAGGAGAATAAATGTACCTAAGGAGAGAAAACACACAGACTCATTTGTGTGCACGTGTTACTAGTTTTCTGTTTGATAAGTTTTCCTTGTCCTATGAAGATTTTTTATTTTTATTTTCTGCTCCTCATTTTACAATGGCCACCTTCTTGTTAATACTGGCTCTCCTGCTTCCTCCTCCGCCGGTGCCTCCTCCTCCTTGCCATAGATGGCTGGGGATGGTAAAGGCGTCCACACTCATCCCCACTGTTTTTGAAGGAATGGCACTAAACTGCTTCCTGTCCGAGCTGTATTTGTAGATGGACTCCACTTGGTTGGAGGAGAGCGTCCGTGGACCCACCCCGGTTAACCTGACGAGGTCCTGGGAGTCAGCGTTCATAGTGTACACACCTCGGAACTGACAGCTGGAATCACGAAAGAGGATCAGGAAGTGGTTGGCCGAGCTCTTCTCCATCTCCTGAAGTAGAAACAAAGAGAAGATCAGAAAAGTTATTTTGATTCAAGAACATCATGTTTGTAACATTTCAGAGACATCAAAAACCCCATACCTCAAAGATCTTATTCTTTTGCGTTTCATTGACCTTTCCAGCCAGGCAGCAACGGGACAGAGCGTTATGAATGATGAATTTATTTGACCTAAAACTTGGCTCTTTAAAGAGCTTTGGGCCTAAAACAAAGCAAGAGCATAAAAAACAGAAAGGGTAAGTACTTCATATCATTCTTCAAATTCGGATGGACTCGGCGCTGTTAATCTGTGTACCTGTGTATTCTGGGGCCGGCGAGGTCCCATTGGACTCACATTCCTCATCTTCATTGGAGTTTGATGGTTTGTTTTGTGATGTGCTTTGAGCGGGAGAATCAATGGAGCTGCTGCAGAAGAGTCAAACAGCAAGGCGATGAGTTCCCACCTGATCTCCCTTATGTGCAGACACTGTTCTTAGGTAGTACTCCTGTTGTTCTTTTAAAAAGATAGAGCTGAGATAGAGCCATAGATATTTTTCATTACCACTGTCAGAGAAACTTCTCTTCGATGTTTTCACTCTGACATGTGTGAATAGATCAAGATCAAAAACTTTTGTTGTCAAGTTTACCTACTTTTTATTTTTTGACCAAACTGCGCATGCTCTCGTATGAAAATGAAAATGGTGGATTTAAAAGGAGACCTACAGGTGACACGGTGACATCGGTGTAAAAGAACAATGTCAGAAATGTGTTATGAGGGGAAGGGGAAGGGGGACTGGGGTCGCTCTGTGACAACATTCCTGCCCACAAGGCACATTTTTATTGAACTGCCACTCTGCAGAAACTGTCCCAAAACAGTTTTTTTATTTTGGCCAAAAATGGCAAAAGACCACTGTGAATGCTTTTGGAACAGATCGAAAGATAGGTGTTGGTCTTAAAGAAACAGCGTTGGACACAGAGGCAGTCATGGAAAAAAGGCTAGAAAAGAAACAGGAATAGAGAGAGCAAAAAGAACATAGTCTACCTCTGTGGTTTCTTTGTGGGTTCACCTTTGTCGTTTCCTGGCTCTTCCGTGGCTGCAAGGTTAAGTGAGGAGTGGGAGTAAACTTTTGTCAACTTACATCCTGGGAAAAGACGTTAAAAATGAACATCTTGGTCATCAGATTGTGTGCAGATACATTCTGGTGGATTTTTCTTTCTTTGGTTATGACTGTTACCAGTTGCTCCTTTGGCTGGACTCAGAGACAGCTGTGTTTCCTCTCTGGTCATGCTGCGAGGGCGTGAGCGGGCCTTTTTAGCTGACGAGCGGCCATGAGTCGTTGACTTTTGCTTTAGAACTTTGCCCAGATCTTCCATTATTTTGAGCTGTTGGCGGCGTGCATACTCCCCTCTAGTGAAGTCCCCTCGGCGGGCTGGTGTAGCTGGAGGGGTTGGGGAGGGCGATGATGTGCCCCTGGGAGGCGTGCAGGAGGGAGATGCAATATTTCTGTCTGCAGATGCCGATCTGAAAACAAACCGGGGCGATGTCACTTTCACGTGTCATTATTCAGTCTTCAAGCAGCAAAAAGTTCAAACGTTAAAGTTGACCTTATTTCCCTCTCTTGCTCGTTCCACTGTCTCCTCTTCTTCAGCTCCTCAGTCCTCTTCTGCTGCCGCTCCAGCAGCAATGCTCTGCGATGGGCCATTTCTCCTTCACCGAGAGTCTCCTCCTACAAGCACACATGCACATGACTACAAAAAAGTGCACAAAACCCAAGGAGAAGGCCTGTATGTACATTTAGAAGCGGTGTAGAACCCTTCCACATGTGTACCTCGCTTAGGACAGATGTCAGAGCTCTCACCTTAAAGAAGAAGCCAATCCCTCCTCTGGTTTCCACTTCAGCCTGATCTCCACTTGGCTCAAGGGTTCCTGGGAGGACCTCGTGTTGTTCTTTGCACTCGATTTGCGGATCGCTAACATCTGTAACAAGACTGATTTGTTCAACTGGATCCAAGCTTTCTACAACAGGGGGCCTTGCAGATTCTGTGTGGTCGCTCATAGAGTCAGAGGAAAACTCTTGACCCTCGTCCGTTGGTTCATCACTGGTTCCCTCTGGACCTCCAGCAGTTGAAAAGGATGCCTCATTCAGACTGAATGGCTGCCCTGCAGCCATTCCAGGTCTTCCTGCTTCTGCACTGAACGCAGCAGAAATGGACAGAGTTTCACTCTCAAACGAACACTCAGACGGAGCTCCGGAGCTGCTGCCTCCGGCAGGCCTCCGTCGCTCCGGCCTGGACTGAAGGAAGGTGGGTAGCCCTGCTACTGCCTCTGCATCATCCTGCTCCAACTCCAGGCTGAACTGGGTGGGTGTCTCACTTGAAGCCGTGTCTGAGGTGTTCTCCTCAGGCTGCTGTGGGAGCTGAGGAGACTCCTGAGGAGTCTGGGCAGCGCCAATACGGAAGGAAGAGGAAGTCTGGACTTGACACTTGCTGGGGGACACGCGCCTCAGGTGAGGGAGTGTGTCCACATTGTGGGTCGGTGTCAAGACACGGTTAAGTGTTGGGAACTTGAGTTCAGAGGGCCTGGTCTGGGGATGAAGCTGAGCACGGGGGGCGTGTTTGGTACTGCGGGAGGAGAAGGAGTTCATTTTTGTGACAGGAGCTGGACAGGAGGAAGAGATGACTGTTTTAGGTGAGCCGGATGAAGAGAGAACTTGAGCACGGCGAGACGGCGAAGAAGCTGAAGGAGATTTGGACACAGTTGGAATAACCCAGGCCTTGCTGGTGCTCCTTGTAGGAGTCCTTGTCGGGGTTCTTGGTGGTGTCTTTGTTGGTGTGTGAGGTGGGGTTCTGGGTGGAGTTTTTGTGATGTTTCGCGTAGTGGATTTTGAAGTGGATTTGGGCATGTTTCTAGGTCTTTGGTTGCTCATGAGCTGCTGCTGCTGTTCTGTGAGTTTCTGCATGTCTTTCTGGAGGGACTGCAGAGCTTCACTCAGTTTCTGCACCACTTCATTGTACTCTACTATGACGGCCTCTCCGGGTTTCTCGCCTCCTTTTTCAGTCTCAGCTCCTTTCTTGCTTTCAATTGAGAATGTTACTTGTTTCTCTAAGCGGGGAGGATTTGAAACAGATGGTTTTTCTTTTTCCTTCTCTACACCCTCTTTCTCCTCCTCCTTTTTCAATTGTTCCTCCATATGAGTGAGACGCTCGTCCAGCGTTAGACTGTCCACCTCCGCCGTCTGCCCTTCTCCTTCTCCTTGCTCTCTTTTCAGCTGAAGGAAAGCAGTCTTTCCGAGCCTCTGTCTGTGTCTGGCAAAAATGGCTTCAATGCGTCTTTTTTGTGCTTCAATGCTTTTGCGTTTGTCCTCAAGGCGGGCTGCCAGCTCCCAGGCTTCAGAGCCTGGTTCTGGCGCATTGGGACCCTGGCTGCCCTGATGGCAGGACGCAGAAGCTGGTGTGGAAGGAGTGAGCGGAGTTCCAGGGGTTGTTGGGTTTGGAGCAGATGCGTGGTCTTCCCCAGCAGGAGGATTTTTTCTTTGATGGTCTCGTTGTTCTGCGAAGCTGGTCATCCGTGGACTGTTGTTGGCATTGGAGTTTCCATGACGACCACTGGCAGGTCGAATGTTACCAGGTGTGTTTCTGGGAATATCATCAGATGCTTCTGAGGAATCAATACTACCATCTCGCAGAACAGAGTCATCGTCACGCGACGTGTCACCGCTTTGTCCTGATCTGCTCCGCCTATTTTGCTTTTCAGCATCAGCTGACCAATCAGGGATTCCTGAGCGAGAGGGAGCAGAGCTACTTAGCTGAGGATTTTCTTTTTCAGGGGAGTGCAGAAAAAACCCAGCAGGGGCTCCTTCAGGGCGCAACCTGGCCTCCTGCCGGCTCCCTATCCTCCCTTTTTTCTCAGGTGTTCGCCCCTTCCTCCTGTCTTTGCTGCTGAGGGTGTGAACAACCTGCAGAGCTTCCTCGATGGTGGGCAGCTCCCCCAGGGGCGCAGTGTATGCATGAGGGCCCCAGGCAGACCGCTGTGGGGGTGCAGAAGCACTGACCAGGTGGCTGATGTCTTCAGGTGGACTGTAGGGGACATGAGCCAACCCTTTCATTGCCGCCGGTGAGGTCATTGCAGGGACACCGGCGGTGAGGTCTTCGGTGCTGACAGAGCGAAACACAGAATCTATTGGGTTTCCCATGACAATGTCAACATCACTGTCCAGGCCAAATGGGATGCTGAAAGTCACTGCAGACAGAGGACGACTGGAGAAAAGTGGATGGTGACAGAAAGATGGAGAAAAGGATGCAAACGATTTTTGAAAAGCAGGAAAACACCGAAGCCAAAGAAAGAGGAAATTAAAATATGAATGCCAAGCAACACCCATGATTTCCATTTGCATACCTGATTTGTTTCTTTGTCCAACCTTTATTTTCTGCAAATAATATTTTAAAAATCAAATTCTGTTTAATTCAACTGGTTATGAAAAACAGATGCTTTTCAATGAAGCAGTTATCCTACCTGGTGACATAGAGGAAGGAAGGGGGACAAAAGGCTGTTTGAGGATGAAAGCAGGAGAACCACTGAAAAAAAGAAGGTAGGTATGAGTATTGAGAGTTGATGTTGCAGTTTAGGTAAAATAGTTAAAATATTCATCAGTCTAAGTTTTCCTATAACACATGTATACCATAACTGAGTTTTAGCAGGGGATCTGAATCTGCTCATTTAAAAAAAACAGAAGTTATGTTCAAAAAACTTAAACAAAAAGATTAGCAATGACAATTGGGGATCATGAGCAAGTTATCTGCAAGGAAACTCTATAAAATATAAAAAGATGCTTGTGCTAAGCATCCCATAAATTGCTTTTATCAGTACTAACGCTTTTGCCGGTTAATAAAATAATCAGGCATTTTGTGGTCCAAGCACCAAATTTGGCAATGCTGTAACTTATGATCCCCTCTTTCAGCAAAGCATGTTAGCCACGAGGGAATTCAAGATTTTAGTATATATGTAATATACCGATATATAATCCATATTTATAACAGTATTCTGTAGGTACTCCTCAAGTTTAAAGACTGCATTTTGTGAAGGAGGAGCCCATATTGTTGACACTGGGGCAAAGAGACGCTGAACATTTTTGTTTAATAATTGAGTGTGTCGCGGGCATCTTTTCAAAAGGCTGCCAATTTGGAATTTTTCTCTTGGTCTAAGGTACATCCATCAGTGTTTGCCCGGGCAGTATACAGGGTCAGGGTTAAGATTTGGGCGTACTTTCCTGATTATTTTTACATTTTAAAGAGGTTTCTCACCTACAAAATTAAACAAAAACTGGCAAGTTTTTAAAGTGATGCTTATGGGATTGGCAGAACGCTACTGCACAAGTGCAAAATTATATATCTGCAAATAGAAGCAAACAGCACAGCAGCTGCAGTCAAAGCAAGAAATAAAAGATTAAATGAGCTTGTCGATTTCTCAGGCATCATTGAAACCTGAGATCTGAAGATGTAGGATTGTGCATCCTCAGGAATGAATGTGCTGCTGGTGTCGCTTGTCAAAGCAATAAAGGTGGCCTGCATGACGTAACAGTTACTTTTGAGGCCATGTGTTTTAAATACCAGAATGATTTGAATGAAAAAAGACTCAGAAATGCAATTTTAATCCTAATTTTCTTTATATATGTTCTCCATCATAAGAAAAATGCTACAATTACATTTTAAAAACACCATTTTTTAAGTGGGTCTTTCCACTCAAGCACCTTTTTAAAAACTCCTTCTCATTCTTAATAATTGTCGAAATAAAGACATGTACCTGTAATTTCAGCCTGCCCTAATTTGATGTCATTTTTTTTCATTTAATGAACTAAAAAACAGTGAAAGATATTGGCAGAGAAGAAAGCTTGGTTTATGAGAAGCAGGCAGCTGCAGCTTCTTCTCCCTTCCCTCCTTTCAATTGAATCGGTTAGTTCAAAAGGGGCCCAAGTCCACAATTTTTTCAAAATAGAGATATTATATGTTCTATGGTCTTCAAAGGAAAAGCTATCTGTTTATGTGCAAAAAAGTCCCAAGTCCGTTGTAATGAATTGACTATGCTTGACAGTTAAAATGCATTAAGTGCAAAATTCCTGGACTTGGGGCTCTCTTGCATGGGTTTTGCTTCATCCCATAGATGGCAGCACTACTTGTCCAGTATGGCAGCGCCCCTGTTTAATTCAAGAAGGGCCCAAGTCCAGAGACTTTAGTTTGCTAGTCCTCTGAAATTATAAAAGTGAGGTGCTTCATATTATAGCATTTGAAAGCTATGAACTGGTGCTAAATCTGGGTTAATTATTAATCATTTAGTGTAGCTTCCCTTTAAGCCATGCAATTAAAATCATTTCCTGGAAAAACAAACCTCTTGGACTTGGGCCCCTTTTGAACTAACCGATTCAATTGTTTTTGTCAAGTACAAAAAATTGTGTCAAAATTTGCACATCCATATTGTAAACCTTGTGTCTGTGACTTTAGTTCCTTTTATAAATTAGGGTCAGGTCAGGTTCAGTGAGGCTTGCTGTGTGAGTACCGTTGCATTGTTCTCAGATCTCGGAGCGCTCTTCACTTCTTGTATATCTGACTTGTGTTCTTTGTTTGCATATTCAGTATATACCGGTAGGTGTGTGTTGGTTCTTACAGAAAGCCAGTACCTGTTGCTGTTCCCATTTACAGGACTTGTACACTCCAACACTCCGGACACATCTGAAAACCACAGAAGCCCTTCATCACTGAGGCATTCATTTGGAAAAAGGAACCCAAACAAGAAAAACATTCATTTTTTGTGATGTGCTGAAAAAAACTACTAGCAAACCTGTGAGGTCAACTGGTTGAATTGGCTGAACAAAATCCGGTTTCTTCATTTCAAACCACTCCAGCAGCTCAGCTACGAGGCTGAGGATGTTCAGCTAACAAAAGACAGTGTTGTGTTAACAAAGACTTGACACGTGTAGTATCACACAATTTAATACATGCGGAAAAAGCTGAAGCCTGGGGAAGGAAATCCCAAGAAGCACAAAACAAAAAGGAACACAATGAATTACAGTTCAAATCTCTGTAATTAATTACAATTACTGGACAAAAGAAACTCCTGTTGCTTAATTGGTTAGGTTTTGTAGGCTCTGACATTTTCTATCGGTTAAATGAAACGAAAAAGAAGTTAATTTTAAAAAGAACGGAGTTACTAGTGAAAATGCAAACGAATGGATTGGTTAAAGTATAGAGATGCCCTCAATGCCGCAGCCACATTTCTTTCCAAACTAGCTCAAAGATGAGACGAAAACAGATGCTGCAAGGAGTCTTCTCGACCCAGAGGAGCAGCAGGTGAGCAGCAGAGTAAAGACCCGCTGTGAGTACTGATGTGTCGTTTGTGATACAAACAACTCTAAAGTCGGCTCTTTGGTGAGAAGGACAAGAGCCGTTTTTTTTCTTTCCTGGGAGCCATTTTTTCTATAATATTACACCCTTTCTTACTTTATTTTTCTCTCTAAGCTGCACGTGACTGCATCTCTGCACGTGACTGCACGTCTCAATGCCCTCCGCAGACAAGGGGGGTAATTTGGTAGACTCACAGCAGTGCAGAATTGTGCACAAAAGGCAGATGCAGAGAGAGAAAGGTGCAACTCATTGTAACGGGGCATGAAATATTTCTTTGTGTTTTCAAAAAGAGTGGCTTAATTTCACATTTGATAGATATGAATATCGGCGTAACAGGTTTTTTTTCCACATCTGACTTTGAGCAGTGGCATCGACCACATGTGTTGTAACTTATTTCTGTGTCATTTTTCACACATAAAGCCAGGTTTATACTTTGCAAAAGGTTAATGCTTTAAAAAAATAAAGTTAAATGAAAGACAAGAGGATCTTGTTTGTGTTGTTTTTCCGTTGAGAATTTTGGAAAAAAGTAAAGTAAGGAGTAGTAAATTACTCTTTCAAATAGGTATTGAGGAAAGTACGGTAATTTAATTAAAAATTTGATCCAGTAACTAAGTAAAGTAATCAATTACTTTTTAGAAGTACTTTACCCAACACTGATTATTGTAGACCCGGAGAAAACTGACGCATGTCGAAAAGGAAAAATATTGTTATTAATTCAGACAATTGTAGCTGAATAACAGTACTGGTTTAGAAACTCAAGTAAAGGTAGACTAGTTGGTGCAGTAAAACTACTCTTAGAGATATAGTTTTTAAAAAATGTTTAACGATGGATACGGCTGAGATTCATATTATTCCCTATTCCCTATTATTATATTCCTGAAACAGTGTGTTTTGGATTTCATGTATCTATACAATTGTTAAGTACCCAGTACCCAACGAAAATTTGCTGCGTGTAAGTGAAGTAGTTGCCAGGCACTTCTTTATAACAGACAAAACCTTCATTCAGCATCTTACAGCAAATTATCAATGCTTGATGTAATAATGTAATAATGAATTTATTTTCACTTTGAGATGTTTTGCGTTCTTGTTTACCTCATGGGCGCGGCCATTTTTATGTTAGTGGACACCGAACAGCCTTTGTAAGCGTATCTGCTATTGGTCGATACGTAGGTGAAGCTGCAGGCATCCTTGACATCAGCTGTCAGCCTCACAGAGGAAGATTGTCATCATGTCACTAGATTCATGGCTAAAAGACCTTAAGTACGGCCTCGGCTACACTGTATTGACGGTAAGGAAAATTTTAAAATTCTACAGTCGATAGTGCTTTCTTCTTTCTAGTTATTGATGTGGTGACTGTAGAAATCTTAGTAAGGTTTTCTGCAGCTTTTGATTAAATTCTGCATTAATTACAATACATCATTGGACCACAGAGAATTGGAAGAAGACCTCTCAAATGAAGCTGGGTCTGTAAGTTGTAGTGTACTACGTAAACTTATTTGAATGTTACCAGTAAGTTTACTTTACAAACAATAGTCATTCAGGGGCTCCTCCTCATACGTTTTGGAAGTTGTGTAGTAGATAAGCAGTCATGGGAAAACATGTTGGGTTAAATCCTAGTTGTCAACAGCAATAGAATAAAAGTAAATTACTAATTCCTCCTTCTTTACTGCTTTCAAATAGGCTGAAATAATGCCCCAGTTGTCTGGAAGATGCAGATAAAGGGCCCTAATTTTCTGTGCCCAGTAGTGGATGCCTCCTACTTTTTCCTCAGTAGCCTCGCACTTTGTAAACCTTTGAGGCCCCTGAATGGTGAAGTACTTTTTCCTCTATAGTATTTTCTTTTAGATATTGGTACAAACTTTTTTTGAATGCACATTTTAGATTGAATATCTGGTTTTAGAAGATATTTAGAAGAACAACATGATACCAGAATGGACTCACATGCAGGGGTGGGGGGGCGTAGAGCAGGTCCTCCACAGCCAGCTGGCAGCAGCTCAGCAAGTTGCTGTCACAAAACTCCTTGATGAGCTGCAGGTTGTAAATGCTGTCAGCCACAGACATGGTGTCCTTCAGACACACATCTGGAAAAAACACATACAAAACAAAAGATCCAGTATTAATATGCAGTGCATGATACGTTTTGGCAAAAATGGACTGAAAGTTCTTCAAATTTCTGTGGTGAAATAATCCTGGAAAACATCTTTTTTTAATTCAACATGAGAGAAAACTGCAAATTTGCAATAAATGACAAGGAGCAAAATATTAAACGTATATTTTTTTGTCTGTTTCACTATCACATTAACTGTAATATGATTTAAACTTAATCTGCTTTTTTTCCCAACGGTTTATCATGAATGGCTCATTTGTGTACCCTCTAGAAGTAGCAGGCTAGGGCAGTAGTAGTACAACACAGCAGCAATTGCACAGCCGTTAGAGAGGTCTTTGACGGCAGAAACCAGAGGAAAAGTGGGCGTAAGCTTGGACAGCACTTTGTCCTTCTTATAGCGGATCTGTAGGAGAAAAGACAAGGCAAAAGAAGGTTGAAGCAACCAGGAAACCTATCGGCAAAGAAAAAGCATAAAACGAAAAAAGCCAAGTGGAAAACAGACAGAGAAATCGAGGTGAAACGTTAAAATAAGAGCTTATATCATTTCTCTAATAGTTCAGACTTAACGCTCGCAAAGAAAATGTGAAGGCAGCCTGTCTGACTTGTGTGGAACAAGTACTTTCATTCAAAACTAGTGCGTCACTCAAATGCCAGTAAGAAAACCCAAAAAAGAAGAAGCACAGAACCACTAAAGTAAATTCAAGCACATACTGTACATCAAACACCTGCTGCAGCACAAAGCTTTAAACAAGGCAAAGAAGAAAGCAATATTTAAAAAAAAAAAGCTGTGGTTAGACAAATGCAAATGAAAATGTGGACATTCTTTCCTCAGGTAACATGCAGCAAAATCAGGCACTACTGGGTTTTAAATCCATTTTAATAAACAGTGACTCCTAACCCTCAGATGATTTATTTGCATGGATGGTATAAATCAAAGCAAATGCTTCAATCTTCACAGTCTTGAGGCTGTGATTTGATCCTCAGAGGGTTCAGTTATCAGTGGACTTTATAGGTGAGGTGCTGCTGACTGAGCGGTGTGTCAGTGCGTTGCTACGGGAGACGGAGAGGATGGGGGTGAGAAAAGAGCGAGGTGTTATACGTTACCACTGGCGGCTTATTCCCCGACTCCTTCAAACAAAAAGCGATAGCATGCTGGATGGGGATGGCAGAAAGAGGGAAACAGGCATAAATGACAAGGAGGCCGCTCATCAGGGGGACCGCCACACCACAAAATCACATGGCTCTGCTTAAGGAGGAAGAGGAGCAATAGACGAGAAGGAGGAAGAGGAGAGGAAGGAGAGATTAAAAATAAAATAAAGGAGGCATATACTGTATGTCTTTTGGATTGTTGTTTATCACCTCCCTCTGTTCCTCTCCAAGACCCCATTGACCCCATCAATCCCATCAACTGTCTGTGCACTTCCAGATGAGACAGATGACTGATGCAACAGTCAGAGACATCAACAAAGAAATCCAAAACATCATCAGACAAAAATATATAGCTACGGGACACACAGGACATCTTACTGCTCTGTTTACAAGCTCAGCAGATTTAAAAAAAAAAAAAAAAAAAGGTACTTTATGCAATTCCAGTTTCCACAGAAAGATAGGGTTGTGCAGCTTTTTCAGCACAGAAATGTCAGCCAGAGCAGTGGGATGGACAAACACAGATGAGGAGTGCACTTACTGGGACTAGTTTCCAGTACCAACGGGTGGACTGACACTGCCAGAGCGAGGAGTGATAGAGGCAAGCAGAAAAAAAGACCAAAGACGGTGTTACAAGCCTCAACATCACTGCAGCAGCCCACACAGAGCTTTTAAACCAAAAATGACCATTTGGACAAATTTGTCTGATTTTTTATCAGTCTGCAAACACCTACTTTTTCCTTGAGCTTAGGTGAGAATTTTTGACAAAAAGCATTGCATGAAAAAATTAAACAGGAATGTTACTCTGGAAAAAGTCCTTCTCAAAATAAGTTAGAAATAAAAAAAACAGGATGTTTGCCCTTGTTATACGGGAAAAAACTGCCAATAGAAGCAGTAGAATTAGTCATGGTGAGAATTCTTAAAATAAGTTTTAATGTCTGCACCTTTCAAGACCAAATTATAGCTTGTAATGAACTATAAACACTTGCATTATGTTCAGGTATATTGTTCTGATCACTGGAAAAAATATGTCACAAAATAAGCATGTTTGATGCATATTTGCATCAATAGACATCAATGGGTTATATTTAAACTCTTCTTCCCAAATATATACTATTTTATGTGCAACAACAGTCCAGCTATCCTTATTTCTAGAACATAATGAAAAATCTAAAGTGAAACCAAAATTACACAATTTGAGAAAAATTAATAAAAACGTATATGTATGTGATATGAGTCAACTCAAACTCTTCAGTTTGTTTAAATCAAGCAAGCCTCTCTCTGGAAATAAGACCACTCACAAATAAAACTTCTGCTTAAAATAACTGTATAAAGTAAAAAATAATAGCTTCTTTAGAGATATTATTTAAAAGAAGATGTTTTTTAAGATCAAATGACTTAACAAAATGTTTAAGATTTACTGTCTTAAAATAATATCAAATAAAACTAAGTTAATAGGAAGTTTATCATGTATCAAGCGTAATGAGATATTTAAACTAGAAACTAAAGAAAAGGTGTCTGGTATTTAGTGTTTTTGCAGTGTACGTTGTGAAAGTAAAAACTTGTGTGTGTGCAGCTTTTTTACCCTGTCATGAATGGGCTGCAAGTCTGTGCAGTTCTGTGATTTGGGCGGCCCGTCTTCTTCTTCTGTGATTTCTCTCAACTTCTGTGTGAGCTGAAACAAAACATTTTTCGAAAAAAAGGATGAAGGATTATTTCCAATACTGTTTATCTCTAAAATATGAAATTATGCTTTTCCAGTAAAACATAGGATGGAAAGTTGAAAGAACTGATGGCTGACATAATTTCAATCACTGGATTTTGTAACTCTCTAATAAATCTTTTAAAAACCCAGTTTTAGTTAAGTAAGTTTTCATATGACACCAAGACACCCTTTCATTGGGCCTTGTGTGTTGGACACTCAGGTAAAGAGAGGGGCAGAGCTGTCCACTGAGCACTAGCTAATAGTGAGTTGGATTTGCTGGTGCAGGTCCCCGCAGACGAGCTGGAGGAAGTGCTCGGGAATAAGAAAGACTGGGCATCTTTGATTAGACTGCTACGACCCTACAACCCAGTCCCGAATGAGCAGAAGAAGATGGATGGATAACTAAGACAAGTGTCCTTTGGTTTCAGAAAGGGTATTGTGATAAACCTACTAATGCAGTTTCTAAATGTTAAAAATGTTTAGCCTCACCCTGTTGACCCAGAAGAGCAGAGCATTCTCCCATGGAGCTCCGACGCCTATTTGCTCCGCCTCCGGTGCCATCTTTACCTTGTCCACTGTTTGTCTGGCAGCCAGTGACATGAGTGAGTCGATGAGGGCAAGATGGGCTTTCTAAACCAACCCCAAAAGGACAGCGACAGTTCAAAACCTGGGCTGCTTTTACTTCAAAAAAGATGGAAATATTGCAGTTTTAATCACAGAATTTCCATTGAAATTTTCTCTCATGTTAACACGGTTTCTTTATTCTCCCAAATTCTTGCTTTTCTTTTTCCTTATCTCTTCACATATATGTGGACTTCTGTGACAAACTGTGCAGTTGGTAGTCACTCACCACGTTAACGGGACTTTTGCTGAGGTCTCCCTCTGTGACAACTGCATCCTGGACATTTGGGGCGAGACCTTTCTTAACCAAGTACTGCAGCAGAGCCGAGTTGTCGGCTGGAGACCCCTGAGATGCTGGCGCCTGAGCCAGCAGGGCCTGAGCTCGGCAGTACGTGTCAGGGGACAAGAGCAGCTTAGAGATGGAGGGCTTGAGGTGCTCCTGGTCATACTGGTCCTTGTAAAGTGGATCTCGAAGCTCAACTGGAACATTTTCTAGAAAAAAAAAAGAGAGTCACCTTGAAATAGACACTCCATTCATCTCACCATCTGCAGTAACCACTGTAAACATAGCTGATTATAACTAACTGTAGTGTCTTTAAATAAAAACTGAACCTTTTATATTTTTAATGGAAACAAAAGCCAAATAAAGGACTGAAAGAGTCACCAAGTCACCATCTTCAGCCTGGAAGATGAGGACACGCTGAGATCATCAGAGAAGACCTGGGGAGCAGTTTATATTGATGATGTAAGACCTTTTTATACAGACATGCTCAAGTAAAAAAAAAGCCAAGTTTGCTGCATTGTTCTTGTAGCAGAGAGTCCCATGTGTAAGTCTACTGCAGATAAATGCTTCATTGATGAATTGCCTGATGTAAAGAAGTTGCTGCACAGAGACTGCAGACTTCCTGTGTTGTTTGGTGGAGAGTAACTTCTGGGCCTCTTCTTGTGACAGTAATAAAATGTGATTGCTAGACAGGATAACCTCATCATCTACATGAACAGCTCAGTTGGGTTACTGTGACATGAGAGTCATCTAAAATCGCAGCGACTGGGTCATTTATACACACAGAAAACCCAGACATCCACAGCCGACCCAAATTCTTCTTCTACATTGTTCTAAAAATTAAGGACTTTTTCCTTTCCTTCTATAGTCAGACCTTATTATGTTTTCTTTTCTTGTTTTTTGTCTCAATCTAACCCTGACACTCGATGAGCAGCTGAATCTTTGTGGTAAACCTCTTGAGTAAGGGCTTCCTTATATAATGAACTCCTTCCTCGCATCCCGTGTCCCATTTCTGCATTCTGCTGAGTGGAGGAGGCGGAAGAAAACCCAGCCATGTCTCTGCATCAACGGGGGAGGAAGCACGCACTCTGCTGCAGTGTGACACAAATTGTTTGGGGTTGAATTCTTGCTTTATGAGGACAGAAAGGAAAGAGGACTGTTGTCGCTATGGGAATGGCGGACATGGGAAGTCGTTGCTTGGCTTCCTAACACAGCAATGATGCAAGAAGACAAGACCGAAGAGCAGGAGACCAGGCAAACACTTCAAGAATGTGCTGAGTTAGAAAAAGCCCAGACCGCCTTGTGAGGCTGAAGCGGCACAGAAACAACATGAACGTTTACATCATGTTTACAATACCGGTACTTGTTTTGATCCCATCCTATAAAAATGATATTTGAGGTTCTGTTTGTGGGAGTGGATGTCAAGAATACCTTTTCAACTATGATCAGTTTGGACTCTTGACAACATTTGTTCACATATCAGAAATATCATAACTGAGTTTTATTCAAATAACAATTGAAAGGTTTTCTTACTTTCAGGTTTAATTTGTATCTCAAGAAAGCTTGAGACAATTTTGAGTGGATGCAGTTGTAAAACATTAATAACATGCATAGGACAGAAAAAAAAAGAAAACAGAAAATAAAGCGATCAGAGCTAAGACAAAAATAAAAGTAAAATAAAATAAGATCATCTATAGGCGAACACATTTCACACAACAAATCAAAGGTCTATGTATTCAGAGTCTCCTTATATGTTTACACAACCTGAACATCAAATACAGTCTAACTGTTGCTCAGTATAGTATATTTTGTCATATTAACTTTTGGTCTTATGCGAATAAATAATGAATTAATGACAATTTATGTTTACTTGAGAAATAATCCAAACAGTTTTGGTTACTTTTGTCTTTTTGGCAAAATTTTGTCTTTACTGTAATCCATATGAAGTTTTCTGCAGAATGTCATCGTCAAACATGACTTCACTTAACCCTTGTGCTATCTTAGATGACCCCACCCTTACATTGACGTGTTCTCCCTACCATGACAAAGGTGTATAAAGGTGGAAAGATTTCATGTAATCCATGGACACCAGTGAAGATCACAAATCATTGAAGAAAAAAGGTTCAGCGCACTGTCTAGTGGGTCTAGATGACCCAACTCCTAATGTTAAGGTGCCTAGGATAGCACAAGGGTTACAAGTGCTGACTCCCCCTCTTTTAACCTTTCTCCTTTTTAACTTTTTATCAACAGAAAAGTTACCAAAAAGGTCACATAGGGAGTTTTCTCTGTTTACGGTGGGAGTGAAACATTAGTGTGGTAAATCAATCCCTCAGCAGCTTCATTCGTGCTTCCATCAGTTTTCTCCAAAGCACCCAGTGGACGTTCCAAGTTCTCCATCTGTCTCAGGCAGGCTGGGTGGATCCTCTGGAGCTGTGTCCATGCAAAATGCATGGGATGTTGCATAAAGCCTGACTGTGAGGCCTTTTAGACGCAAGCTGACAGAAAAGTGTCAGCAGATCTTTGACCTGCCCCCCCCCCCACACACACACACACTCACACACTCATGCGGGCGGCTCGACGCCTAAAACAAATAAAGCTGTGGGCAGCTTAATAAAAAGACCTGCCATGATGGTTTAGCCCATTGAAGTATGATGTCACCACATACAGCACATCCTTAACCCTCTTAAGCCAATTACATAAAAAATGTACTGAAAATAAAACATTTTTAGAATGAAGATCTTTTTAAAAACCCTTTGATGAAATCCACAAGAAATGTCTTTTGATGAGATAAAGATACTATCAGCTAAACAATGTGTGATTTGGTAAGGTTTTGCTCAAAACAATGTTAGTTTAGAATAGAATAGAATAGAATAGAATAGAATAGAATAGAATAGAATAGAATAAAAAATAAGTCAAAAATATTGACATGAGTGTTGAGTGTTTACCCACTGTCTCCAATTTGATTCACACATTTTTGACTGTTTTATGAAGAATTAATTATAAACAAATTTTATCTTCTTTCAAAACAGCAAAGAGTCAATTAATAAAGAATGACAGTAAATGAGTTATTCTAACCATACAGTTGTGGAAAAACAGCAAATATTTGCAGTGATTTTGAGATTCCATGTAAGAAGCCATTTTCAGATGAGCAGGAAAGGGCCTTCTTCTGCCCCTAGTGGAAAGATGAGGAACTACAGGGCAGAAAACATGGACCAAGTTCTATACTAAAGGTTGTCAAGGCAAGTTTGGATCATGTTAAGGGGTCTCCTAAATGTGTGCATCAAATATGATACCAATGGTTGTATAGGGTTAAACAGCAACACTCCAGATATCATTTGACGTTTTTTCACAAGGTCTTAAATTTTAAAATATTTCTTTTGTGTGCAGTGAGATTAAACAGCAGGCAGCAATTAGTGCCCTTTGATAATCTGCCTGGCTAAACGCGTGTGCACATGCAGACAGGGAGGCACGGTGAGGCACCAAATGTTATAAAAGAAAGAACTAACAATAAGAATAAAAAACGCCCCCTTTCTTGATAGCACCTACAGTGTGTCACCTTCACCACACCAGCGCGCACTAATGCAGGGCGTGCGTGCGTAACACTGACACAGATATGATGTGGCCTGGACCATTCACAGCCTGCTCACGCACACAGCACAAAGACACGCTCACTTCTGAGCCACGCATCCGTGTCTGTGGCGAGAAAACACAGGGAGGCCCGTGGTCGACTCCAGATCTGTCAAAAGGCTTTGCTGGACCATGACAGCCTCACGCGCTCCTGAGGACATTATTCCTTCTGAAGAGCTCGTGTTCCGATTGTTGGCCCTCAACCATCATTTGAAAATGAAGCAGAGAGGAGTCAAACTGACAAAGGTGGATGCTGAAAATATCAGGTTCTGCATAGGACTCTAAAACTCAGAGATGCACATGCAGCAGCAGCAGCAGCAGCAGTAGCAGGATGATGATGCTCGTGCGCCCCACCCAACGCAGCTGATGGAAGGGGGGACTGTACCTGCACAGCCGTACAATTTGGACAGTAGCCAGCGGATGTTGGCGCAGATCTTGGCCCGGTTTTGGTTGTACTGGTCCAGTGGCTTGATCTCCGGCACCGAAAACGTCTTCTTCATGGCGCTAGGAGAGTCCACCATGGCCGCGCAGAACCTCACGGAAGACACGGCAGCGGGAGCGCGCCGGGGAGAAGTGAGGAGGAGGAGGAGGAGGATCCAGTGATGCACGCGCAGACAAAAAAGGTGAACGAATATAAGTCAGTTTTCATTGTGTGAGCGAAAAAAATGAAAACATTTGCAAATCAGCAGTTGATGATAAAATACTAATGCTTTGTGCTTCCACGAGCCCCTTCATCTCCCACAGCCAACCCCCAAAAAACACATCTTTATGTCCCTTATCAGAATAACACACTGGCTAAACTCAAGCCATTTTTGAGTGCACCTTATTTGAGTTTTATCATGAGATCTACTGCTCTGTTTCCTAAAATTACTTTCAGACAAACCAAATAACATTTGGAATGACATATTGTTAACAGAAAATATTGAAATTACTTTTGTAAATTGAAATTGAAGTCTACCTGGTTCTTCTTATACACACAAACATATATACACTCATTCATTTAAATTGACAAATTATTTAACATTTCAAATGTTTCAATTTCAATTTCAATTTCAATTTGACACAGTTTTTTATTTTTTATTTTTAGTTTTTTTAGTGTTACATAATTTAAGATCTTTATCCAAACAAATAGAAATTTTTGCTCCTTCATTAGCTCTTGCTCTGCTTGACTAAACATTTTGGAAGCTTCCATCGAACATAATACGTTTAAACCTGGAATCTGTCAGGACTTAAGCTTCTGTCTCCCTTTCCGACCACCAGAGGGAGCCATCTCCTGGGTGTTGACTTGGTTCTCAATTTTACTGCGTGCCCCATCACCCACTGCTCACTGTCCCCGGGCCTTTCAATGGCTATTCTGCATTCAGTAATCACCACCAGTGTACACAGGCACCGGGCTTTGCTTGGTGTGAAGTCTTGCTTTGCGTTTGCTGACAGGCTAAGCCTTACTTCTCTGTTTATCCCCTTCGTGTATTTTGACCTTTGGCTGTTTTGACTTCACTCTGCCTCGTCCGTGCCCAGTTTGTTTGCTGATTCTCTTATCAGCTTCTTCTTCTTCTTGACTATCCTGAGCCTTGTATGTGTTTGTCAATAAAAACAGTTGCACATGGATCCAAATGCCTCAGCTTCATCACAGAATGTCATGTTCTTTTTAAAAAGGACAGGACTTTTGAGGGAAAACTACTTTTTATTTCCCCAAATGTTACAGTAGTGGAAGTATGGTAGAATAAAAGTTGAATATACTACCATTTTGACTCTGTTTTTTGTTGTTTGTTTTACAGATTATACCCATATATTAAGTTATTAGTATATTTGTCTAAACTAGCATGATGGTCAATAATAGTCCCAAGAAACTACTTTTCTTACAAACACATTTCTATTTCTATCCAATCCAAACAAATGTTCATATTACCGGTATTAGCTTCATTTGTAATCTGTACAATTTGTTAAATCATTTCACTAAATGTCTTTCTACTTCTATGATTATTGATTCTTATTTTTACCTGGTTAACTTTTTGCAAATTACTATTGATCATTTGCAGATATGAAAAGCCTATATTGTTTTTCTTCTTTTTTTTGACAAATTAGCAACATCATTTAGTGTTGCTCTTGAAAGAGAACCTTGGGTAATTGTACAAGTTATCGTATTTTGTTGTGTCATCAAGTTGCAACATATTCAAGTCTGTCAGTTAAGTGCCTTGTAACCACTTTTTAACCAAGTTTCTTGTCTTGTAATGCCCACATTTCTGTCAAACAAGTTAATAAATAATTGTATCCAATACTTTGCTTAAATAAACTATAACCACTTTGTTTTTATCAACAGTTATTGTAAAATTTACTGTGAAATCTGCTATTACTAAAAATGCGGAACTGTTCAAATATGTCAATGTTGTTAAAATCTCTAGATTGTTTATTCTTACATTCTTACTTGTCTGTTGGAGTTAAATTCTTATTTTCTGCATCATTATATAAATAAAAGTCACATGATATGACTTCCTGTGATTTCTCTCGTCAGGTACGTTTCATGAACATTGCATTGCATTCTGGTTTTATTAATAGGGATAACTTTTCATAATCTGAACTACTGTACATAATATTTCTACACACCGTCAGCATAAAGTGCAGTTTTGTTTTGAGTGAAATTCAGTTCAAGGCTTTTTTTCTAGATGTTTTTTTTACTGATCGATTGATCAGTCGGAATGTCACACGGTCTGTTTCTCTGTCTATTTATTTATTTATTAATTAAAAAGGTTTACAACATAACCTTTCAGGTTTTGGGCAAAAGACAGCAATTCTGTAGTGAAAAGCATCCCCCCCGTGAGCAATAAATACTTTTTATTTTAAAGAAAAACAATGAAAATATAACATTTTTTATTAATAATCTATTTTCAACTTCATGACTCACAAAAGACTTGCTGCACTTAAAACATTTGCTGGGCCACTAGGTAACCATTCCTGTTTTTTACAATTACTTCTTAAAATACCTACAACCAATGCAATAAAAAAATCTCAGCTGTGGTGATGGGAAACACAGACCTGATGTAATAAAAACAGGAGGAAAGCAGAAACAGAATTTTAGCAATTGAAAATGCAAAAACGCGACTACAACAATACAAGCGCCACAACTAAAACACATCCAGTCCAGATACAAGAAACATGGACTGGGAAGCTGAATAGGAGTCTTGAAAATAATTACAATGGATCCTTAACAACTTCTACAACTGCATCTGTTCTGCTTTCAAAAACAAGACCTACAACCACAAAAAGAAAACTGTAAAACACGGCTAATATTTGAGAGTTTAAGTTCAACACAAAAGCATTGCAGGGTCTTCTCTCCCAGTAACAGGGACGGTATAATGTGAATTTTGGAGCTAAAACTCCACTCATCTATTTAACCATGAAAAGCTTTATTTGCCATATATTGTACTTTTCTTACTTTGTGTATTTTTCTTAATCTAATTTTATTTTGGAACCCATAAAAATGTGAACATATTCCAATGAGTTTTTTTGTCCTAAAATTGGCGAGATGCATCTTTGTAAAAATGACTCACATTCTAATGATAAAGAAAAAGACGTGACGTCATGGAGCCACTGGACACCAGATGGAGCACTACTTTCAGGAGAAACAGTTTTCTTGCTATGATTGGAAATACACTGGAAGAACTTCAGCTGTTTTCTGTTAAGTTCTCATTAATATGTTATCTATGTTTCCCATAGGGGTGGGAGGGCTAAGGGTATTGTGTGTGTATATATAAAAATGAAATTTAGATGAAGGATTTTGGACATTATATTACAATAACTGTCAAAAACTGTCAACTAATGAAAACAGATTGCACACTTTGAGAAAGATTCCAATCAGAAAAAGCATATTTTCTAAATAAAGCATTTATTAAGGTAAGGCTTGTGTAGTCACTATAAAGGCCTGTTCAAATCCCAGCTGGGAGCTTTCTGTGTGGAGTTTGCATGCTCTCCCGCTGCAAGTGTGCGTTTAAGCATGGCACTCCGGCTTCCTCCCACAGTCTAAAAACTTCTTCATGGGTTGATTGATGATTCCTGGTGACCTTTTCCAGGTTGTACACAGCAAATTCCCCAGTGTCAAATCTTTTCCTAGTCAAACTGTCATAGCTCTGTCTGAGTTGTGACAACAACAGCAAGTGTAAGGCCCAACCCACATTTTCCTAGTGTTGGTGTTAATGCTCGGAATTAAAAGGCGCTGAGTAAAAATGACTCTGCGGGGTGTTAGTCAGCATTTTTAGAGTTAAAGTTGTACAGATAGTGTCAACAATTAACACCCAAAAGAGTTATGTTAACTCTGAAAATTCAAAACTATATTCAGTGTCAATTTAACACTGTGTAGATAAAGACCATATGTTATCTGTCTCAGAGTTAAAATCCACTCTTTAAGTGTTGCATTAACACTTCTGTTTACTACAACCCGTCTTCACAAAGGGTAGCTGGGATAGGCTCCAGCATCCCCAAGACACTGACAGGGTTTGGAAATTAGGTGGTTGGACTCGTACCACCTTAAAATATTAGGTGTTGTAACAACATTTAATGAACACAACACTAAACTTCTGTTGGTATTTTGTACTTTTCAAAACATTTTTTGGCCATGACCCATTTTGCTATTCAGACCCCAGAAACATAAAGTAATATTTGTCATTTTTGTCTTGTTTCTGTAACTTCTCTTAAATAATTTGTGTTTTTTTTATGGTTCATTTTTCTAAATAGTCCTCTGGTTTATCTGTCTTATTCTCTGTAAGTAAACAAGGGTTAAATTTGACCAGTTTGTCTGATTCCCTGAACTGTGCTAAAAGATTCAGATGAAGGACTTTAAACTCATCACCCTTGTGACATTCTGCCCTTGTCATCCGGAAGTTCCCTTCTTATCTCCTCTCAGTTAAGTAATACCACATTTTTTTAAAATTCTGTTGATTATGCGTGGTGTCTAAGTTCTTCTTGCTGGCCTGTTCTTTTGTCAGCAAACAACAGATGACACAATTTTGTGTTCTTTTATTCCTTGGTTTCTCATTGTTTAAATATGAGAACAAACATTGAGCAACAAGCTGGTTTAGTGTCCTACCAGGAAAATGTAAACTTTGAGGAGTTTAAGGGAAAATTTGAAGTTTTTTGTTCCGTTTCTTCTGTAAAGACCTTTCTTTATTTAGAGAAAACAGATGTCAAGGAACTTGATTGGTGACTTTTTAAAAACAGGATAAAGAGCGACTCAGCATTTAGGAATGCCACAAGACTGGCTTGATTTTCCAGGACATTCTTTTTTTTTTTAGCTTCATTACCACAACAGAACAAGTTTGTTGTAGGAGGAACATCAGTGTTATCTGATTGTGTTATTGTAATACTTAAAGAAGCACCTGACTGTTCTCCAACCAGAGTTTAAGTGTAACAGAGACGACACGGAGCTGCACAGAAGACCAGAGGTGAGTGGGAAACAGCCCTATGTTTTTAGGTGTTGCGCTCAACAGTAACATGGAAAATAGATGGATTTTGTTGTGTTATAACCCTTGTGCTATCCTAGACACTTTAACATTGGGAGTTGGGTCATCTGGACCCACTAGACAGTGCGCTGAACCTTTTTTCTTCAATGATTTGTGATCTTCACTGGTGTCCATGGATTACATGAAATCTTTCCACCTTTATCCACCTTTGTCATGGTAGGAAGAACACAATGGAAGGGTGGAGTCATCTAAGATAGCACAAGGGTTAAAGAGACTGCTTTGTTTCAGCTCAACACATTAATTTATTAATATTGCGAGAAATCTAAAGTGGCAAAATATTTTAAAGTTATAACTTTCCCTTTAACATTTTTCCGGTTACTAACAGCTGATAAACCTCAGTTCTGCTTTGAGTTTATTATGACGTTAAAACGTCTGATTTTAGTTTATCTTGATTTTTCTATCTGCTTTATACATTATATAAAAATTCTGTTTAAGTGAAGGACACCTGTTCACAGAGCAAGAGGACATTTTCGATGTTTTGCATTTATGACATTAAAGTTTGTAGAATGATCATCTTTTATCTTGTTTTTTCTTTTAGGTATTCTTGCTCCTCTCATCAAACCATGGGTGGCTCCTCTTTAAAAAAGGCAATGTTCTGGAAGAAGAAGAAGAAGTCACCTCTGAACAAAGCCTTCAGTGAAATCAAAAAGGCGCTACCTAAAAAGAAAAAGAAGAGGAAGAGCATCTTTCAGAAGCTGAAGAAAGACAAACAGTCCAAGAAGAAATTTTCCCTGACCAAAGACAAAAAATCCACATCGCCGCTGCTGAAGAAGCTGTCTCTGGGTCACAAAAGGAAGGAGTCGCTTGATAGTGCTTCAGGAGATAGGAAGGAAAAGGACAAAGGAGGGCTGGGTCGGGTGGGAGAGCAGATTAAAAAGAAATTTTCTCCAGAGAACCAGAAAGAGACCAAAACTCAAGAACAGGTTTCTCCAATTGAGAATTCAAAGGAGGACACTGACAAAACATTTAAGATGAAGAAGCTGAAGGATGTCATGAGTTTCAGTCGAACAACAGGAGCCAAAGAGAACAGAAAATTATCCTGACGGCCTCTGAAGGATGAAAGACTCTGGAAGAAACAGAAAACTTGAAAAATAAATACAAAGATATGTGAACTCAAAGTTTTTATTTATGTCAATGTAAACTACAGAGAATAAAATAAAATGTGACCAACAGATAATGTCATCACCATTATATATTACATTCCCTCTTTTCATGACAGCTTTACCTGATATTCATATTATAAATAATCATCATGGTAAAATGGTCTGTAATTTAAAACTCAATAAACGCTTCATATTTGCCCTGAATATTGAACATCAAAGTTTAGAGTCACAAACAGTGAGTTAAAATATTTTGTGTCGCTCCTGCACAGTTTATATGATGCAAGGCACAAACGAGGTAAAAACAGTAAATCAGGTTTTAAAATAGTTCTAACATGCCTGATTAAAGAAAAATTGAAAAACATTGGCAATCTGCATTTTATACACAAAGTAAAATGAAAGTCATAAATCTTGCACTCATTAAAGAGAAAAAAAAAACACTAAAGTAGGCAAAAAACACACACACAATGGCCAAAATTAAAATATAAATATGGGCTAAAAATGTAAAGAAACTAGTCAGTTACACATTTTGTTCAAAATACATTTTTTTTTAAAAGGTCTCTCGTGCACAAAAATATGGGTTTTGCATTTAATTTGTCATGAAGATAGAATCCAATAAATTACAGAAGGGAATAAAGCTCAGACAGATGTTTCTAAGCAGAACTAGGAGTGACCAAGTATGGATGGAGCCGAACAATGAAACGAATCCTTTTCACAGCACTCAATAAAAAAAATTAAAAAAAGGAGAAGCAGCTAATGGGAACATTTTAAGAACATGAGCTTCAAGTTTTATGGACACATCTGTCCATAAAAAGGGTTGCAGAGGCCTTCACACAACTGCAATCTGAACAGGTCAGAAACAATAAGATAGGGCGGAATAAAGCCTTCTAAGACGAGTCAAACGTCTACAGCTCAGCTGGTCTTATAAGAGACTTTGTGAGTTCAGTCGATCAACGATCCCCGTTAGCTTCAACAAAAGGCAGTGTAATTCAATGGAAAGTTTGTGTCAGTTGGGTTCAGAGTCAGCCGTCTCTCGCCGTGGTTGCTTCTGTGTTGCACATCTCTCAGTCTGCACCTTCAGCTGTGTTTGAAGCTCGCTGCAACCACAGTTGAGCTGACGCACCATCAAAGTTGTTTTGATCCACGTAGTCTCCAGGAAGCCAGAGGCGCATGCTGCTTCACATGGAGCGTCGGGGCTCTTCTGCACTCTCTAGTCGCTTGTTATATAGAATAAAAGTCGTTCCAGGTGTTTTCTTGTTTACATCTCTGCCAGGAATCGCCAGTTAGTCATTGTCCTAGTGGGGAAATGTGATTCTCCCCCATGTTGAATAAATAAGCCAACATAGGCAGGAGGTTGAAGGTTTACTCTCCTAAAAACTGCCACCCTTCTGTGTAAGAAACTGTAAAACCAGTCCACCATTAACAGAAGTCCTTCTCTTCCTGCCAAACATACTAAACATCATTGTTTTTCACCTGCCAGATGTCTATGTAAGTCTGCAGACTGTGGAGCACTTGTCCTTTGTCTTATTTTCAGCTTCCTTCACAGGCGGAGATGCTTTCCTTGGTGTCATGCAAGAGAGGAGTCCCGTTGAGCTGTTGTCTCCTCCGGGCAATGTGAAGCTTAGATTTCTACAGACAGTGGTGAAGAGACAGAAAGTTGAAATCAAGTACAGAATTGGGAGAGTAAAAGGTGAAAAAAAAAAGAATAAAGTGCAGAGAAAATAAAAAAGAAATGGGAAACAGACCAGGTTATTCATGCATTATATAGCAAAAAAAAGACAAGAGAAAAGGACAGGAAACAACGTTCATCATCTCGGCACTTTGCGATGTTTCTAGTTTGCACCGGTTTCACATTTGACTGCTGTCAAAATGTGAAACCATTTTTCTATGTACTGCAGAAGAAGCACAGAAAGCCCACCAGCACACAAGCACTTACACAACATCTGTAGTCATATTGTGCTTTTATTATTTATTTTTTTGGAAGAAAACAGGTTATGTACAAAAATGCACCACAGATCATTCTAATTTCCCTAAAACACAAAATATAAAAAAATAAAACATTCTCAATTTTTAAAATTCAAGCACATACGATTAGACTGAAATGTACATTTATCTTCCTAAATTTTTGATTTGAATTTACTTTTACAATCGATTTTGTGTCTTCTTTCTTGAAAACTTTGACTCCAAACCACAGTAAAGCACACAAGCCTGCATTCCTGCCCTCTCCAAGCCTCATTCTCAAAGCCAAAACATTCAATTCATAGAAAAACATGTTTTCTATGCATCACAGCTGTGATTCAGAAATGCTCCCCCAAACACACACACATGTAGCTTGTGACTGCACTTCCGGCGAGTGTTTGTGATTTTCGGCACATGCTTGTGCTAGAGCAGCAAATTAGAGGAAATGTGGTAAAAGCTCCGCCTGATTAAAGCGCCAGCACACATCTGGACTGATTTAACACTGTTCAGCAAAGACGGGGACAAATCCAACACACACAGACTGCACTGAGGATGCAGAAATGTATCAAAACGCATCAGGCAACCAAATGATTTCAGGAATTTGGGTAATTCCAATTTTTTTTTTTTTCTTTTCTAAATAAAGTGGCTTGTTTACAGCGCGAGGGTCATTGAAGGCTTGTTTTTATGAGCCCAGTGGAGTTTGATCAAGGTCACCCAATGATGTTGAGAAAAAATATGCAGCATGAGAAGTTTGTCATCTTGGCTTTATTAGCATACACATGTATGAGTTTATGTGAGCACGCGAGTGTGAGAGCAGCGAGCTGCTGTCAGCACGCATGCAAGCTCAACAAAATGCTCAGGAAGTAGAGCTGTCAGAATAAAGTCCATTTTGAATGACAACGGTGGGATGAGAGCTTTCGGATAAGTTTAGAGTTGGATGGTTGCAAAGTTTTGGAAGAACCAGTCACAACCTTTTGTAGCTGCTCACACACAGTCTTCATGATCGCACACTTGTTTGGGATGTTCACTTCATGACGTGTGTACGCTTTGTTGGGCGGCAAAATCTTGAAATGAAAGAATCTAAATTCTGTGCTTACAGAGGCAAAAAAGGCTGGCTGCACTGTACGAAAGCTTCGAACATTGAAATGGTAAAAGAGCCACTGAACGGACTTTTTTGCAAAAATACAGGTCTCAGAATTTTTACAGTAAAGGAAATGCTGGGACTGAAAGTGAACAGTTGGTTTTGATTGACAGATTCTCAAACCACAGTGTGCTGTGCTAGGTATACACACGTCTGTACATTTACAACCACATCATTTACCCCCCCCCCCCCACCACCTCCTCAGTGCAGTCTTAAAACCAGACAGCAAAAGCACAACAAAAAGACAGTAAAGAGCAGACATCCAATAAGGCTAGTGCTAAAGCACAGTTTGCACCGTTAAAATGGAGTGGTGCTGATCTCATACCGAGCTCAGTCATGTCTTAATTTCAATGGAGCAAAGCTTATGATATCTGCTTTTCCTAAGATGAACAAATGTTTAAAAAACACCAACAGGTGCAAAGAATGCATTCCAAAAAACAATAAATGCAGAAGGTGGCAAATGTACAACTAAAGTAGAAGAATGGATTTATGCACACATGTCACCTTTTTTTTTAAATGAAAATACCAACTTCCACTGTGAAACTATCATCTGTCATGTAGGGAGTTTTTTTTTTTTTTTTTTCTATAAGCAATAACTAACAGAAAGGAAGCGATTGAGTAGGTACGCTAATAAAAACCTCTGCTGACACAAACTCATTGATGCTTCCAGTATTTTTTGGCAATTTAACTGTGAAAGATACTTGGAACGATGAAGGAACTGTTCACTAAAACTTATGGCAGTAAATATTCAGCTTTGCAAATTCTACAAAATGTACTCACAGGTCAAACCGTTTTATAGTGTCAATTAAAGGCGCTTTGACACTGCTGTTGGTTTGTATTTGCATCTGAACTCTGGTCAAATCTGAACAAATAAAATGTGGGGCATCTGAAGGGTCATGTACAGACTATGGTGTCGTTCAAGCAACAGCGTGAATAGAAACGGACTAGTTAACAGACTTAAGAGCAGAAGATAACCAGAGGTTAATTTAAGTGCCCTGCATTTTAATCTGAAATAGAACAAAAAAAGCTGCTTAGCACAAGTAAAAACAAAGATTGATAAAATGATACCCAACTGTCTTAATGGTAAAAGTTCTACATAGACTAAAATAAAACGGACTTCCTTCTTTAATGTTTTCCTGTCAGAGCTTTTCAATGCATTAATGCTGCAAAATGAGCAGCTAAATATAAAAATGTTTCAAGACAGTTAGGTCCACTCTCACTAGTGTGCTGTAAAAGCAGACCAGAGCAAATTAGAGTCGAATTTTGGGGCATCACAAAGCCATTCAAAGAGCCATTGAGTGAAAGCACGCTTAATTTTAAGTTATTTGGTAAAATAGCCATCAACTAATTCTGTGGTGTTTTTTTTAATGATTTAAGACACAAAAATGTGGCTTTTATACCTAATGTATTTTCCGCACTACAAGGTGAGAAAACAAAACAAAAACGACAGTGCGCTTTATAATCCAGAGCCTCATATAAATGGATTAGTTCTGGTTGGGTTTACTGATGAGATACAAGACACTCTGTCAAAATGTCAGTTTGTATTTTTTACAAGTTCAAAACAAGTTAGGGCGTTTTTGTGAATACGCCAACACGGCTAACGTGTAGCAGTGTAAGATAGGATAGTGTGTTTTTTTATGTGTTGCTAACAGAGTTAGGAGTTACAAGTATTGGGAAAATGCTAACGAGGATAATGTCTGTAACGTAGCAAACATGTAGCGTATTACAAACAAGTTTTAGTTACTGTGATCGCAATTTATAAAGTCTGACCGACTGACAAACTTACCTCTGACCTATCTCATTAAATGAGCCTTTTTAGTTTGGTGCGCCTTAAGTATGTATGTATATATATGTATATATGTATGGGTGTGTGTGTGTGTGTGTGTGTGTGTGTGTGTATATATACATTTATACATATATATGCGTGTGTGTGTTTATGTTTATATGTATGCATGTATGTATATATACCATTCATTAACGGTGCAATTTATAATCCGGTGAGCCCTATGGAGCGGAAAATACAGTAACTCATTTGATTTTTGAACTCTGCAGATCTAGATACTTTGATGCTCTAAAGCATTTAGACCAATGACCCTTTATAAGGTTTATAATTCAAATATTAACACACACCAAGCTTTAAAATACATTGATTACATTCTATAAATCGTATCATTAATATTCTATTCATATAACTTGTTTGAAAGATTTTCTGTTCCAATAAATGTTCACACATCTGACACTGTGGTGGGAAAGCAATGAGAAAAGTCGAGCTGCCTTTCCAGAAGTTGTGAAACCACCTCATTAGTTTTCAGATCCTGTCCCATCAATGTGATTTCAGTGAACTGATACTTAGTGGAAGTGGTTGTTTAGCTTCCGCCTGCTCCCAACTACGCCATTGCTCTCAGACAGTACCTCATGCTCTGTGTTGTTAAAGTAAACCTCGGAGGTGCCGCCTTGATTGCCGCTTCGATTGGACATGCAGCACAGGATCTCCTTGAAGGTTTTCCTCATGTCTTTGTCCCTGAAGGAGTAGATGATGGCGTTGACGAAGGAGTTGCACTCAGCTAGAACCAGGCAGTATTTCTCGTAGCGGAGCACGTTGCACTTCTCGCAGTCCAGGCCATCCAGCAGCAGCACCACGAGCCCGGGTGTCCAGCAGATCACAAAAAAGCCTGAGGAGGGAAACAGCAGAAAGGTTGTTTTTTTTTTTTTTTTTGGGGGGGGGGGGTTCTTAAACAACACAAGAACTCGACAAGTTAAAGATGATAAGCCAGAGACAAACTGAGGAAAGATAAAGAACAGCATTGCATAAAAATGTTAGGAAGTGGGGGGGGGGGGGGGTCATGCCATAAATTCCTTTGTAGACAGATACAGTGGATAGACACTGAGATGCACGGCGTGCGTATGTGTGTGGGGGTGAATAGTCAGGTTTCGTTGTCACAATACACGATTACGCAGCTCAGGAATGTGTGCACATGCTTGCAGGACCTTAAGTGTGCACCACAAACTGCAAACAGGAATAGTTAAACACATGATATTTGAGGGCAATTCTAATGTATGCTTCACCTCAAAGTTAAGTCTTCATCTACCAAATATTGCTTTTGGGGAGAAAAGAGCCTCACTTCAGGCTAGAGAAGATTGGGTTGCATCCCCTCACAGCCTCTACGGTCTCATAAAGGTGTCTGAGTAACAGATCAGATATGCAGCCGCTTGTCAGGACGCGCTCGGGTTTTTTCATCGCCTCCCTCACAAGCCAAGCAGCTGGATCCTGGCTGCTGAGCGACGGGACAAAGCTGAGTAACCTTTTTAGAAATGAGCTGAAACCTATTCAAAAAGTGCATGATCTAGAGCTGGCAAACAGAGCAGAGTAAAGCCATGAGGGGGGTAAGAAGAAAAGGCTGTGCCTTCCCATCATGGAGATGTTTGATTGCACAAATATGCACCTCTTCAGTCTTCCTTCACAATCACATGTTTAAGGATTCAGTTACAATCCGCCCTTTCTTGTTTTTGAACACCAGAACATGATTGTGCTTGTTGGCTTTCTGCAGACAAACTGCTGGTAGCAAAGGCAACATTGTCAGTACATTGACTATCTTAGGGGGGGTCGTTTCCATCAAAGCACACTAAGGGAGTTTAGGACATGTCTAGCTAGAAAACATGGACAGAACATAGAAGTTCATAGGTTTAGTGTTGGTGTCATCCTGTGCAGAGACTGAAATCTGCTCCAGACATTGTCTTCTTTGTGTTTTTTCCTTTTGCTGTCTGTGGGTGATGTTTGGGACTAACAACAGTTAAAAAAAGAAAAAGAAAAAAGCACTCAGTAAAGTGCTTTGCACAAATGCAGCAATAATAGTGTGGTCTGATAACACTCAAATTAATATTCAGATCAATAGTGTATTGATAAAACTAATACACCATTTATTATTATTTTTTAATCAGTTCCCAGTTGGAAGATTCTTTTACAAAAAAACTTGTTAAAAAAGATCCAACAAATGGCAAATCTTTTCCCGTACAAGTAAATGCAACAAGAAAAATGTCTGAAAGCTTTTTCTTTTAACTTACAAGCCTTTATGCAGAATGTCAGTTGTTCAAGTCCACACATGTTCATGCTATGTGAGTAAACAACAATACTTGGAGGAGGAGAAAACTTCTCTAAAACTTATCACAGTAAGATTAGCAAATTCAGAGCAAAACAAACAGCAGAATCATCAACACATCCATACAAGGCTAACGTGGACGCCAACAAAAAAGCAACCAGGCAAAAATTTCAGTTACAAAAGCAAATCTGAGATGAAATGAAGGAAAAACAGACAAGGTCAGTCACAAAGTCAAGACCACAACATGGTAGCACTGCGCCTGCAATTGTTCAAAGAGAGGGTCTGTGTGCTTTCACTGGTTTAAGACAGACCATGAGCAGTTTAGATTTGTGAATTACGCCATCTATTTATTTATACCAGAACAAAAAAGAAACAAATAAAGAAAACTGTCTCAGTCTGTCAAATACTAAGATTCATTAATCATTTCATTTAGCTAAATTTTAGAGAAAAACAAAAATGGGTCCAAGTTAAACAGACAAGTTTCTCCATATTTAATATTCATTCATATAAACTTTTCTTTGACACATTCCAATTTCTACAGAGCTTGCAGAGGTAGGACTTTCAGACCTTCTGAATCTGGGTCACTTCAGGATCTTTCAGTTCTTTGACAGCTCGCTCTCAGCCTAAAACCAACATTTTGGGGATGTTTCATTTTTCAATATACACAGTGCACTGTGTTCTGCATCCTGATTGGTTGTAGACCTCGTCAATCAATCAATCTCTGCACTCTTGTACAGAATGCATTCAGCTGGCCAGAGTGACATAAATCTTACATCGTGAACAGATTTTTGGGTTTATTCTACAAAACTGGACTTATTTTTCAACAAAGAGTTGAACTTTGAGAGTTTAAACGAGAGAAAAGTGTGAAAATGTTCATCTCTGTTTAATAAAAGTGCACACTGTCTGCTGTGAGGGGGTTTACAGCTTTAAACATCTACTTTACATACTTAATCTATCATTTAATACATTTCGGTCTACATTGTTAACATTTTTCCCCCTCCCACCACTCAACAACCGTGCCATTTTTGCTTAAATGATGTGGGAACTATTTAATGCTTTTGCTCTAATCCAGAACACGACCTGAAGCAAAATAAAAAGGATGACGTTTTTGTTAACTAAACTGGTAATATTTTATTTTAGCGCGCCAAATGGATTGGCAGATGTTCATTTGGAGCTGGTAACCTAGTGGTCATTTGGAAATTGGCCTGCCTCCCTTTTCTATTTCCAAGAAGCTTCAAACTAGTAAAAATCATTTTTGCTCGACATCAGGAGATCTGTATATAGAAGGTTTCCCTATAGCTACAGGCTTTGCAAGTCTGGGATGGAGTTCAAACAAGATAGGGGTTTGTGTGCCACTAAAAAACTGAATCTTTTCTCTCAGATCTTAGACTTTTAATTAGTGCATGAGTAAAACTACAACCTTTGTTTGTTTTTGTCCGCTGTAAAGCAAGAGCTGTTGACGAATTGGAACTGAAGGAATGTCCTGAGATAAGAGGATCTGCAAGCCGCAGCTGCACAGCCAGAGATCAAGTTGACCATTTTGACTTTTGGCCAGCACAAACTTTTCCTGCGTGTCATTCCTTGTTCCTCATTCTGTCCGCCACAGGAAAGCGTTGTGCAGATATAGCGTCAGAACGTTTGTGAAAACATGCAAAGTGAAACTTAATTAACCTCAGCTACACATGCCTTCCCTGCATGGCTGCCCATCCCCACTTCTTTGTAATAGCATTTGTTTTCATTATGTTGGAGGTGTTCACTGAAAGCGTTGGTGGACCAACAAACTCAACCCTCACCAAAACATTATGTAAAAATTGGTCATGACTGGTGCTGTGTGTGCTTCCTTACCTAAGATCATGGAGACGGTCTTCATCAGACTAACCACAGTCTCTTTGTGACGGACTTCCCTTGTGTGCTGTGACATCTGCTTGCTCTTGTGCCTCACATAGAGAAAGATCCGGATGTAGACCACCACCATTATGGTGAAGGTCAGCAAGTTGAGAATGGCCCAGAACACTAGGTATCTGCGGCTGTACATCGGCGCCATGGTAGAGCACTGTTCTAAGTCGCACAGGCAGTGCCAGCCCATTGAAGGAATCAGGCCCAGGATGATGGCCACTAACCAGATGAACACGATGATGACAAAAATCCGACGGGTGCTCATCTCACTGTGCAGCTGCATTTTAAAGATGGTTTGGTGGCGCTCCACAGCCACCGCCAGAAGGTTGAGGACCGAGGCTGTGAGGCTGGTGTCAATCAACCCCTGCCGCACAAACCACTGCTGAACGGACAGCTTAATGGTCCAGGGCCCGGTGTGAAACATCAAGTGGAGGTATGAGATACCTGAGGAGAATTTCAATACAAAATGTTTACCTCATGTATGGGTATGAACATACTGTAGTTTTTGTTTTCTTAAATTAATATTTGGTCATATCAGGCCTAGAGCAAAAAAAAGCATAAATCAAAAAAATATTTTAAAACAGTGAAAAGACAACCAATGAAAGAAATCTAACTTGTATTTTGATTGTCAAAACTTTACAAGCAGGAAGTGTGAACTAAGAAATTAAAAACATTATTTTCCTTACAGAGAGCCGCAAAAAGGAAACATCTGACTTCTTTAAATGTCTACTATCTTTAACATGAACATTTGTGTGTTTGGTTCTGACAAGGCTGAACCAAACACTGAGTTTGACCTTTCAATTCAGTCTCGTAAAAACTGACCCGTTGTAAAGGTTTTAAAGATCAGAATAACTGAAGAGAAAAAAATTGATATGCAGGGTTGCCGAAAAAAGCAAAAATCTAGTCTAGCATTTTGATATGAAGCTGAAGTGTTTGACCTCAGTCTTGGTTTAAATCAAATATTTATGCAATGCCTTACCTCATCAGCAACATAAGGAGCTGGATAAATGTATCAATTAGAATGAGTTGAATAAGATTCTAATGCATAGGTTGCAATGGTTCTTTGACATGATAATAGATTTGTTTACATAATTGACTGTATAAGAGAACTGGATATGAGTGACCCCTCCTCTCTTGCATTCTAAACAGGAAGTACCTGCTGGTCCCTAAATATGGAGTCCTATACTGTTCATAATTAAATAAATAAATATTTAATTAAATAAATAAATATGAACTCATGAAAATACACAATCAACCAATACATCTCTATAAAAAAAGATCATGAAATTGTTAAAAACCTGCACACTGATTTTAAATTAGCCATTATATTATTCAATATATTTCATTTTTCTTTAAAAACCTGTTCATTATTTTAAAACAGCAATTTAAAATATTCATTTTATTCATGTGGAATATTATTATAATTCTACGTCTTTTTTCAGAACCTTGGATTTCAAAATCAATATTTTCCAAAGTAGCTTTGTTTTTATTTCATGTTGCTGTTTTTCACAATGGCGTATTTATTTCATGAAGAGCTTTTTCAGGAGAATGTCTCTGTCTGTCAATCAAACTAGACAAGGCGGAGACACTTTTGTGATTGGCTTTTCCTTTACCCAGACATGAGCAGCAGCACCCCGACTATCGATCGAAGATGCTTCCCCAAACGTGACGGCGCAATGCACACTCCTCAACACTAGGGGGAGTATGCACCTCAACACACCCACAGTGTTACAAGAAATTGGACAGTTTTTGTTCTAAATTTGCGGATAAAAGTGGCTTTGGGAGAGTGTGCATAATTCAGGTGGTTTTGTGGTCGGTTTGGCAATTTTCATCTTCTCATGAACATCTAGTAGTGGTCTAAGTTAGGCTGGGTGGCTGTTGGAGTTCCACAAAACGTCTATGAACTGGAGTTCCATGAACGCAACATGCCGCGTGTGGGATGGGCTACCAGCTAATGTTTTTAGCCTTATAGCCACATGGAGCGGTTGCCTGTGCTTATCTCAGTAAAAATGCACGGATGCACAATGTACATGGAGTGTTAAAAGATCAGGTTTATTTATTTTGAATAGTTTCACATGATAACAATGTTTCCATGTTTGAGTTCATGAGATCATCCCAGTGAGTCTCTGCTTCAGCTCCTGCAGTCAAACGTCTTAATGACGTGTAAATCAGAGCGCCCAGGCAGCACGAGTGTATGTGTGAGCGCAAGTTAAGGGTCTGTTGCCCTGTCCCCCTGAAAAGTAATAATAAAAAAAAGGTTTCCTCCAAAGTACAGAGCCTGATTCTTGGAGTAAACCCTGGCTGCAGAATTGCTCAATCAATCCCGGATCTCCGCTGCGTTTTCTGACCACGGTCAGAAACGTCATCGCAGGAAAGGTTCAACATATTCCCGGGAGGGAAAAATAAAATCAGAGGACCCGACTATAATCATTGTCTCATTGAAAAAAGAAAAATTTAAGGTTCAGGACGCCTGAGCAGGCTTCTTCCGCTTTGCGTAGTTGCCTGGTCTGAGTCTGTTGGTCCGCCAGCTCACCTCCTGCCAGCCGACACAGTGTGAGGCACGATGTGAGCTCTGAGAGAATGGCGGAATGAGGAGTGTTTCAACGGGGGACTTATAGACGTGGACGACCGGAGCTCCTCTGTGGTTTGGTCCACACAAACCCTCAAACTACAAAACAGAGTTGTCAATGTTTGGTGCAGCAGACAGATTGTTTGTCTCTATTTGATCTATAATGTCAGCAAAGCCGTGCAGATATCACTGAAATATGTCATCTCTCTGACTGGCACACCGCTGAGCGAGTATCCAGGAATAAGAGTCAATTTCCATGGATAAGCCAATGAGCGTTAAGACCCCGCCCACTTTCACTGATTGACAGATAGACTCATTTTCCTGAAAAAGCTCTTCATGAAATAAATACGCCATTGTGAAAAACAGCAACATGAAATAAAAACAAAGCTACTTTGGAAAATATTGATTTTGAAATACAAAATACGAGCTTCTGAAAAAAGACAGAATTATAATAATATTCCACATGATTAAAAATGAATATTTTAAAATGCTGTTTTAAAATAATGAACAGGTTTTTAAAGCAAAATGAAATATTTAACAATATAATGGCTTATATAAAATCAGTATGCAGGTTTTTCACAATTTCATGATCTTTTTATATATTTATGAGAGATTTATTGGTTGATTGTGTATTTGCATGAGGCCATGAGCCAAAATTCCACGGATTTTTATTGAGAAATAAATGGCTAGTACTCATTTATGTCAGGATAACCATTTTTGCTCTAATATCTTTAGCGTGTTCTTGATCATCCTAATTATTTTTTTCACAATATATTTTCTGTAGTGCAAGTTTTTCAAGTTTTACCTTAAATAAAGGTAGGCGATCTTATTCAAAGTGTTTGACAGATGCTCCCGAGCCTGCTTTCTTTGAAGGGGTGTGGCCTTCTAACATGCTCACTACTGATTGGTGAGAGTGGTTGCCATAGAAATGTAGAGTCAGACCAATCATTGCTTACTGACAATTTCTGGCTCCAACATGGCAACAGATGTATTGCGAAAAAAACGCAACTGAATTGACTTCATTTTGTTGGAATTGGAGCAGGTGAATTTCTATGGGTGATTACACACTCACTCAGTCCAGTTCTCATATACAGTTGATGCTTTACGTGCGTTGACGTAGCCTTAATCAATATGATTCTGGTTACCGTAGTAATCAGATTACAGCTTTTCAAACACTACAAAAACTGGCTTTAAACAAATGTCTTTCTTCGCGAGGACATTAACCCCTTCATCAAACCGCTTCTCCTTTTAAATGTTTTGCAGAATTTATCGTGTAATGAACTTTTTAGAAAAGTCAATTGCAAATTAGTCAGTTTAATGTTAGCCAACACATTCCTCTGTTTCACAGGAACAGATATCATAAGAAAAGCAAATAAAGTGCATAGTTACCTGAAAAAAAGTCAGCCAAAGCCAGATTTGCCAGCAGGTAGTAGATGGGAAAATGAAAACGGCGGTTTTTAAAGATGGCTCCCATAACCAGTAGGTTGGAAAGGATAACAATGATGCAAACCGTCAAGCCCAGGGTAACAACCACATAGTCACGTTTGCGCCAGTGGTCACTAATGTTCTTGCCACTATGTTCATAGTAAAATTTGACGGTGCGGTTTGCGGCGCACACCTCCATTGTTTGGTTCATCAAGCTAACGTCTCTGGTGGCTGCTGGATCAAGGAGGAGCAGAAGAGGACAGAGAAGATGGAGGCTTTGGGGCAGCAGGGCAAGATTAGGGTGGTACGGAGACTGGCCCTCTTTGACGGAGCAGAAACATGCACCTCATCACGTCAACAGATCAGGACTGTAGGATGTTCTGCATTAGCCATCTGCTGCTGCGCATCCACGTTTTCAGTCTGCAGAAGAAATGATAAAGTGTTAAAAAAAAAAAGATTTTCCAGTATTTTCAGTCAAACCAATGGATAAAAGGCACAATAAGACATGAATCAACTTAGGTGTAACATTAAGTATTGGCTGAAAGAAGTCGTTACCCTCCCGCAAGTCTGTGCTAAAGAAAAAAAAAGTGGACTCCAATTGAAGATGTAACCAAGTGATTACCAGAGCAAGAGACACGAAAACTTGAGCTGATAAAGAAAGATAAAGAGCTCAAGGCTGGTACTCTTATGCAATATAGTCCGCCAATAAAAGGAACACTGAAAATCAAGCTGCAACAAGTGGATTTTCCATCGTCATTACAAATAGGAGATATACAGAAAACTATGGCTTTAGATTTGAATTCAACTTTTTTTTCTGGCTTCCTCTCACAGTCCAAAACTATTCTTTCCAGGTTAATTGGTGACTCTAAATTTTCCCTAGGTGTGAGTGCCCTCTAGTAGAGCGGCTGGAAACGGATAGTGGTTGGGATAGGCTCCAGCAACCCACTACTTGTGGGCCACTTCAGGATCACTGAATTTATTGTGATCCAATAAATGGCATGAGTTAAAAAGGAAGGATGGAAATGATGGACAATTTTACACCTTTGGGTGGTTTGATTTGATTTTACACAACAAACTTGCCTATTCAAGGCATGCTGTTCCAAACTCTGACCTGTTAATAATGAGCCTTATATTTAAGATCTCACTGCCCAACTATGGATTTAATCATAAAAATGAACATACTTCGATTTCTAGGTAACACAATCAGATGTTGATTTTTTTGTCAAATTTATATTTCAAAACCATTTCTGTTTGGTTATGAGAACATTTTACTTAACTAGTAAGTTAAAAAAGATGGAACCTTCAATATAAAATAAATTTAAAATTAAATTAGTAGATGTTGTTCCCCCCCCCCCAAAAAAACACAATTCTTTTTAAAAATTGATGAAAGTGTACAGCCCTTATCTTCCAACTCCATGTTTGGGAAAAACACATTTTCAAGCTTTTTTAATGACTGCCATATTTGGTTTTGTGCTGTGATTTGTGCTACTTTGGTTTAATTCTAATTTAGTCCCTTCCTGTACTTTAAGTGTTTATAGCTAAGTGCACCAACAATGCTTTATAAGTAAATTGAGACTCACACTCAAGCTTATCAGGGTTCACAACAGAATTGAGGGGAGTGTGAAAGTTCACCAAACATAAAGGATTAGCCAGAAAACTCAAACACTAGTAATGCTTTACCTGAATGACCAAATATCTGTACGAGGAGTGATTTTAAACAGTAAAATAACCACCATGCCCCACTCTACTGGGCTTTATCGCTTGGAAGGAACAAAAAAAATCAGGTATATATATATATATGCATGTAAAATATGATGCTTTGACTAAATGAATACTCACTAAAAGAAAAAACCTGCAGCTCACTAACAAATCTAAGGAAAAAAAAAAAACATTTTAAAATTGTTTATGCACCAACTTCTACGCTTGTGCAATGGATGACAGTTTTTTTTAGAATCCAACCCAACGAGTTTTGGCAGGACTTTTACGATTATCAAGAAAATCAACATTACACGTATGGCATGACAGAGTTTAGAATGTAGAACAGAAGAAAAAAATTTCAAAGCGAGACCAACTTTTACAGATGAGAACCTTCCATTTACACTTAGCTTGCAGAGGTTCCTGCCTTGAACGTTTTACTCGTAAATGCCAGATCAGCACAGCGACAGACGCCTCCAAGTCCAACCGCCTCAACAATGCACGCAGGCAGAGCTGCTCCCAGCTGCAGACACACCTCACAATTACACAACCCCGCTTTGTAAATCAATCTCAATCCAAACACGCACAAGTGGAGCACGCGCACACTCATGGAGGCGCAGGGAGGGAACCTTGGTTACTCACTCCCATAGCAAGGGTGAGAGAAAAGAAAAACAAAAGAAAAAAAATGTTGGAGTTTGAAAAAATGTAATCCATGGACAGAAAAATAAAGACAAATGGAAAGAAGTTGGTTAGATCTGGAGAGAAACTATTGTAGAAAACAATTATATAACATCTAAGAGGACAAGAAGAAAAGAAACCTTAAAGTCCTTACAGAGTGGAAGCAAAGTGCAGTATTTGCTTCTATGTGTGCAGGAAACACAGATACAGGTTTTGATAAAGATGGAAAAGACTAAACTTACACTGTAGTTTCAAAAAAACTGTATGAGAAGAGGGTCTTTCTCTAAAAGGTATTGAGGAAGAGTTGACATCTATTTGTAGAAAGGATTATTGCAGCCTTTATCTTGACATTTATGATTATACTGTTGGAGACGTAACAAAGCTCAGGACAAAAACAGCAACAGGGATACTATTCTTTTTTTTTAATTGTTGTTTGGGAAAAGAAGATTTCCTACAAAATAAAGCTTAGTAAAGACAAAAACATTTTTCAGATGACAGAAAGTATGATAATAAACTACATTTAAGCAATAGAGCCTTTTCTAATCTGGCCCATTCCTCCAATCTGCAGACAGGCAAAGCAGCTGCAAAGGAAGTGTGGTGAATTTGAATCAGCAACTTCCTGAGTCGAAGACCACAAGACAGCACCGCATATTTTCAGAGGGAGATCAAATCCCAGCAAAGTCAAATCGAGCCATTTGTCTCTTATGAGGCACAGCGGAAAACAATCAAATTTGACTCCAAGTACTCAAGGATGATCAAAAGAATCATTATCGTATTGTCATTTATAGCTAAAAGTCTTACTGGAATTCAAACATTTACAAAAAAAAGGCCTAAAGCTTAAATTAAACTTTTTGTTTCAGAGTATGGCTGTTACTTCTGCTTTTGGGTGTGAAGATGAGTTTTATTTTTATTTTCTTTTTTTTTTTTTTTTAATAAAAAGGACGTTTATACCAGTCAGCAGTGGATGCAGTTTGTTTTCACAAACAGAAGCTCAGCTGTCTAGAATTTGTTTGTCCATGCTGCTCCATGTAGAACAATTCTATTTGCTGAATTGTCAGAAAGGTGCTTCTTAATTACATTCCCACATCTATCATCTTGTAAAAGCATTACCAGTGGTCTTTTAACTGTGATTATGCTGTTTTTAGCCAAAAAAAAACCCTCCAAAACATTAGTTTCTGGGGCGCCCCTAGGGGCTTCCCATCATCTGTTAACACTCTCCCCCACTACCTTACAGCCCCTCACAAACACTTATCAGTGCACAAAAGGCAAGCAAAATCTGAGTTATCTAGCCGTACAGTTTTCATCCAGATGCCAGGACAGATGATGAAAACAAAGACGCACATGGATGTAGTCGTCTTCAAGTGGATGGATCAGAAGCCTGTGGCTTGCTGTAGTAGCTTCTGCGTCATACCTACAAGCTTTTTCCAACTGCATTTTTTCATTTGCTCTTGATTCACAACAATATGATTAGAGAAAAACGTAATTTTCTTCAGACACGTCCTCCATCGTTAGAAAAATGCCACAAAAAACTTGTTGAAAACACCAAAAAAAAAACATTTTGATGAGCCGTATGTTTAATCCATGGTGAGATTAATGCACAGATTCATAAAAATACCATATTTATTGATTCAATCTATGATTAAAAATAGATTATTCATTCATCCGCTCTTTTCTTGCAAAACAAGCTTAATTTAATAATAAAAGTTGCATCTTAGTTGTGTTTATACTGCTAGGTGCTCAATAACATAAAAGATGTTTTTTTTAGGTTTTGATGTCAGTATTTATTTAACTTGAAATTTAAATTAAGTTTAAAATTAGAACTCAAATATATTCTGTATTTTGGCAGTGATGCTCAGCTTATGTTTTAAGTAAAAAACAAACAAACTAAAGGCTCGTGTCACTAAGAATTTGTTTTAAAGAAACTGTTGAGACATATTTCAAATAGTTTCTACACGCCATCTCGTGCTGCACAGGATGACACATGAACCCAACAGTAATCCTAAAAAAAAATCATTTTAGTTTCTTTCAGTTGCTGGTAACACGTTGTGGCGAAGCAGCCTTTAAATCCCACAAACCATTTTGTACACGACTAAAACCAAAGGTACCGCCCACCGTTTCAAAATCTATTCCCTGCATTCAAACTCATTTGCTTTGCTTGCCTCGTCTTTCAGCTCTGTGAAGATCCACAGCAGTTTACCATACTCAGGAGAAGAAGAAAAAAACGTTTGTGGCCCCAAACCTGTAAATATTTGAGAACCACGTCCACTCAGAGGAAGTCCCCATAACACAGCTGGAAAAGAACAGCTCAAAGAACCTGACGAGCTCGGAAATCTTGGTGTATATCTTCTTCGTGCTGCGCCGACAATGTTTACAGCTGAAAGTAAACCGACTCTTGGAACAAGCTGAGCTCCTCGCCGTCATGTCAGGGACACCATATTAACAGCGTAAACAGCTGCCGAGGAGAAGTCTGTCCTTAGCTAAAGATGGATGCTGTAACCTTACACCAGGTTGATAGAGGAAAAGCACATTGATAACAATCTCAACGTTGGGATTGGGGGGAAAAAAAAATACTCCCAACACTTCGTCTAGGTGTCGTTTTTTGTTGTGTTGATAAAATCTTCCCAATGTTGGGACATTGTCCTCAGGGGTTTTCTTTACACGTGGGGTCTGCGTGCGTCCTCTCAGATGTCACATTCTTTTGTGTGTTATAATGCCGTCTTCCCGGTTAAAGACAACTGAAATGGATCTATCCAAACCCATGCAAGGCTGCAATGTGCAACGAAACACTTTTCTCTAACCGGTGGATTTCCATGAAAAAATAGGACATTTGTATGGAGGCTTTATTTGTTAATTAAAGCAATATAAGCTAACCCAACATAAAAGGAGGAGGAAGTCTCCGGGGCAAATCCTCCTTCTTCCATTAGACGTTCCCACACTTCACATCCCAATTCCCACTGTTTTCCCAGATGATTTAAAGTCCCACTCCGATCAGCTTTTGATCTATTTTCAAAGCGTTTCCCAGTTGTCTTTTAATTCTAATTATGCCGTTTTTTGCCACAATCAAAAACCCGTGTCCTTTTTTTTTTTTTAGGTCATAGTTTCTGCAAGGCGGCACTTGTTCATTAGAAATTCACCTCCGAGTTGTGGGCAAAAGTGCTGCCATGGAGTAAGCCAACCCCCGCCCCCCGTCATCCATCTTGTTACACGTTCTTCTGCTAGCTTACAGCCCCTCACATCCCCAAGCTAACATTAGCAGCATAACAAAACTGGCAAGCAATACTGGAACTACCCAGTCTTAAGGCCTGTTCACACCGGGACGAATTTCGCCGGCGATATTCGCCGACGTTTAACGCCTCGTGACCAAACAAAGGGCACCAATGTGAGTGTGCACACTGACGCGAAAAAACGCCACGCGTCGAAGCGTCACTTTTTAAAACACGCCTCGGGTTCGTTTTTTTGGTTTGACGCGCAGCGTCGAAATCTATTTCGACCAATGAGAATGGCGCTTTTGCACACGTGTCTGGAACTTCTGAAGTTACAGTAAACACTACTTGAGGGCACTCAAACACAAAACTGCCTTTCTGAGCACACATACCAGCGAAGAAGATAGACGCCAAGGAGCGTCTACATTACCGCGAAGCAATAATGACGGACATTCTAAAATATCCCCGAACCAAGCACCAGTTGCTCCAACTGGTGGTTGAAATATTCATGTTTTCTTTGTATTATTCTGACAAGCGCGTAAATACTTGCTCTCTTCTTCTGAGTGAAAAGCGACTTTAAGAAGCGTAAATTTGCGCAGCGCCACCTTGTGTACAGGAGGATTTCTATTTTACATTAAGCGCCATCTAATGTCAGGGAATGAAATTGCATGTTTGCTCGGCTCATCGTCAGCGAAAATCGCCTGGGTGTGAACACAAAAAACGTGGCGAAAAACGCTGGCGAATAACGCCTGGCGAATATTCGTCCCGGTGTGTACGGGCCTTTAAGCTGTGTTCACACCACCCTCTGCAACGTGACCACCTTATGGAAACTATGGAAACGCACGGCTATGCAAGTCATTCGTATATTTGAATAGAGCTGTGAAAGAAAAAGCATGAAGCAAGACTCCTGAAATTTGCACCACTTCGACATTTCGCACCAAGCCTCTTCCAACTGTAGATGGCGCGCATGCAAGTATCGGGTAGTGGCAGTTTAGTAGTGGACGTTCATAGATCTATTCGTCTACAAGTGGATTCATCAGAATGGAGCGGAGCTGGGAGCTTGGGGCTCGCCTAGCATATTTTCTACGACACAAGTACAATCTTTTTCAAATGGCATTTTTCCATGTGACCCTGAATCACAACAATTCTAATTAAGAAATCCTCAAATGTAATTTTAAGCTTAATTTTCTTTATACATGTCCTCCATCCTCAGAAAAATCAATTCAAAAACACAATTTCCTTTGAGTAATCTTTAAAGCAATTCTAAAAAAATAAAAATAAAAAAAAAACCACAAATATAATCGCCTCAAACTTTACACTAACGCTTCGCTCCAAACTCAATCTGAGCAGATGCCTGAGCTTTCTCATGCATCTCAAATCTGCATTGCATTTGTGAGTGAATTGACTGAGCCGAATCAGTAAACACCAGTTTGAATGTAAAGTAGTCATTACCAGAGGAGCCACACCCAGCTCTCCTCTCTCTCCTCCGCCGACGCACAGAAAGCAGCTCCTCACGGCCGAAAAAGAACTGCAAAGCTGGTGAAATGTGTTTCTATGGCGGCAAATAAAACTGACAGGAAGTCATCTGCAAACTGTCTGTCATCCGTTCCACAAAGGCAGGGTTCTGGTTTCTGGACCACAAGTTATAGAGTTTTTTCAAACAAGAAAAGAAGACAGCAACGCTCTTTGACTGTTGCTCTTTCACTGCAACAATTTGTGCTCAAAACACACACGATCACTAGAAAGAATTTCATTTGGGAGCCACAACCATGTTTTGAGCTTTGATTTTCTTTGCAAGTTTCAGTCACATGGATCTAAATAAATGAATAAACATGAAACACTGTTTCCACAAAAAAAAAAAAAAAAGGATTCTGAAAGTTGATCATGTTCAAGCTTGAAGACCTAATGCATGCATTTTCTTCTGCACCAGGATTTTCAGGATGCTCATGTTAAACTGACTGATTTCACTTCGCCTTTGAGCAAAACACTTGCGCCAGTCGCATTGTAGATCTGAAAGCGGTTGGGACGATGAACTGTGGCACTTTCAGTTTTATTCTGAGGAGCATCATCAGGAGGAACCATGTCTGAGGGCAAAGTGGGCGCATGCTGAGTATAAAGCCGCAATGAGTGATGGGAGAAAAACAAAACAAACATAAAAAAACAAGATCTGCTGACTGGTTGTTCCTAAGATAAGAAATAGGTGCAAAAAAGTGCTGATTTTTTTCAAAAAAAACACTTTTTAAATATTTTGTTGCACTTTTAACTGAGTGGGACAAATTCTATCAGAATAAACAAATGAACTTTTTAATACTAACCATTTTTAGACATTTTACCACAAAAAACTGCCACAGGTAAGTTGACCCTTAGTGACATTGAAAAAAAAAAGTTGAAAGTCGATCAAATTATTTAAGATACACTTCAAGAATAGGAGAGAAAATAGTTAAAACTCACCGTCCTCCTTAAAGCCTGTTCAGAGGAACGAAGGCAAATATCCGGTGCAACTCTCACACCTGAGCCCTTAGTTTCAGAGCAAAGACTAACCGAGCAAGACGAGAAATTTACAAAGAAAAGAAAAGCACGGCCCTTCTTCTGTGAATCTTCTATGGAGATTCACTCAAAGTTTTCCTTAAAAAGAAAGTCGCAGCAAAAGTCCTCCTCCTTCACCTGAGCTGGGACTTCTTTATGCTTCCGGTGTTCAAGAGTGGCTGTGACATGTATCAGTCCGCACAGGAGGAGCGCGCGGGGTGCGGCAGGCTCGCGCGCTTTCTATAGGCGTCCTCAAACCGGCTGCTTCTCGCTGAGGAATGAGTTGTAAAAGCCTTGGTATGCCCTCTCCACCAACCTGATTCAGTGCCCGCCCCCAACTGCCCCTTATTGGCTGAAGAGGGGGAAGGACGAGCCAAACGGAGCGGCTGAGAGGTGTGATTGACAGAGAGGCAGAGGAGGCTTGGGTTCTCTGAATGAAGAACGCGGTTGTGAATTGCTCTTGATCAAGGTCGGTCCGAGGTTACATGTGTTGTTCACTGAACTAAAGTACAGGAATGTCATGGACAAAACAAATACTATTATAAATACACATACAATTTATCAAAACTGAGATTTTGTCATTTAAAATGATACAAATGTATGTCTTTCTGATAAAGATTTCATATTTTTAATGTCAAACTATTTTAGTTACCTATTTGTATTTGTATTCAACCAGACAAATAGCAATAAGAAAGACAATAATCACACGATTTGGGCTTCTGCGTTCAGGCATAGATACACAAGTTTCTAGAACAATTTTCATGCTCCAGGTACAAAAAACATGGCCATTGGATGGGCATTGCCAGTTGAATTCGGTCAAACTTTGACTAATCAGAGACTCGGATTTGGTGGTGACGCATGGATGGCATCCCATATTAATTCACTGAAGTGCCAACTGTTAGAAAATTGATTAAGGAAATTAGTTGCAGTGTCACCCTGGTTGTCAATGACAGAGTTCAAATGTTTCCAGTAAGTTTGCAGTATAGTTGCTATTTTGGTCCATTTTTCCATGCAGATCTTCTCAAGAGCTATGTTTAAGGGCTCTTACTGGGCAACGCAGACACTCAACTCCTTCCACAGACTCTTTGCTGGATTGAGGTCCAGAGATTAGCTAGGGCACTCCAGAACCTTGAAATACTTTTTTTTTAAATGGCTAATACTTTGTGTTTGGGAGATCTAGCCATGTTTCTTTCTCAAGGCCCTCACAGATGAAAGGAGGTTTTGCCAACATGTCACCATACATGACTCCATTCATTGTTTCCTAAATACAGATCAGTCACTGTACAAAAGACTCAGCTGTTATTAATGTGTCCTTTAGGTTTAAGTTCTGTTTAATAGACAGTAAAGAATCAGGCTCATTATGAGGGCGATGACATCATGGTGTTGCTGCATGGCAGTCTGCCTGTCTGCTCTACTCTGTGCATAACCACACACACAAATATCTTAACCACATCCCAATTGATGTATACCATCAAAAGCCTGTAGTGGGGATCACAGTTATTCAAGACATCCTCCTGCCTCAGTCATTTAGTCTCACCGTTCACACGCCAACTAACCTGCTAACTGCAGCAGCCTCATCTAGGCACTGTAGCACTCTGGCCGGCACTCCCTGGTTAAGAGGGGTGGCAATCACGAAGTGCATTACAACCCAAAACCTCACTCACAGTCCCTATTCTAGGAAAGCAGCCCCAAACCATGATCTTTCCACTCCCATGCTTCACAGTGGACATGTTGTTCTTGGGATGAAACTCTGCTTTTTATTTCTTCCAAACACAGTGAGTGCAATTGATACCAAATAGTTCCATATTGGTGAGTCAGGTCACACCTGAAATGATTGGGAGCAAGTCAAAAATCAAAAAGCTAGTAAACAAGAGAAAGACTTAAGCTCTTCTAAGCGTCTTTTTATAATAACACAGATATTAGCTGTTGTGGTTAGAGATCATCCACAACAGCTAATTTAGACAAAGAAGAGATGCAAAAGGAGAAATATAATTATTTTAAAATATAATATGCATGTTCAAATTGTGACTCGTAAGTAGCTTTCCTCCAGTTAATGACTCTTACAAGATACATAATTTACATGACAACTTTAAACACTATCCTAACAGTTTAGTTTTCAACTGAAGCTTTGATTCTTGGGTACAGTTCTGTTCTTCTATATCTGCCTCTGATTGCGAGTTCTAAGAACTAATGCAAAAATGAATACAAGAGTAGAGATGTAAAAGATAAACATTAACTAAGCAATTTAAACCAGTTACCTTTTAACTGTTATTGTAAAATACTGACTTTTGTACTTACCTTTCAGTAAGAGTATGTATGGAAAGCAGAAAACCCTCTTGTAAAGGGAGGCTAACATATATTTAACTTTAAAAAAAAGTCCAGATGACTAAATTTTTTTTCTGCTTTGGGACCATCCTGGATGAATGAATGACTTCACAGATACTCATCTAAACTGTTTATTAGTCCAGCATCTTATTCTTGGTTTCAAGAATAAGGGCGGCAGTGGGGTTGAGGTAGGAGGGTTGACTCCTGATCGGATGATCGTAGGTTTGATTCTCGCCTTGCCCGTCTATGTGGGATTTTGTTGTATCTGTGACTCTGTCTTTTGTTTTGTCCTGTTTTATGTTTCCTGCCTGGGGACTATGGATGGATGCAAATTAGCATCATTGCTATAATCCAGCATGTTTTTCTTCTGTCTTTCCGCTTGGTCCTGCAGGTGTAGTGGAACTGTTTGCAGAGGAGACTGCAGGCAACACACAATGACAATATAAGAAGTCAAACAAAAGATAAGAAAGAAACAACAGGAAGAGGAAGACAGACACAGAGGGAGAGCAAACAAGCTGTCTCATAAAAATGTGTGTTTTTGAATTATTTTCAAAATGCTCTTAATTTAAAAGTCGGGTTGCCTGTTAGATTGCACCAGTTTTAGTTTCCAATTGTTGCAATGGGCTTTCTAATTGCCAAAACTTCTTTTCAGCCATGCAGACGGTTGCCCTCAGCCAGCAATGGTGGTTGTTATGGTAACAAAGATGCAACCTACCTTCATGTCCTTTACTCTAATTTGATCCTATAGATTATGTCCAGACAAACAATTGATATCCAGATACAACATAGACATGGCCAAGGTGACCAAAAGGCCAAGGCGGTGAACATTAAATTTGAGGCTCAAAATTTGATATTCGTACCACAATCCTTTTGTCTTAGAGCAGATTTTCATGTCAGAAAGCATCAGAACATAGAAAGTAAATGGAGAATTGTCTGTCCAGTTGATGAATTGCATTAATAGACAGCAAAACTGCAATACAGGAAAAGGATGATTATGATTCCGTGAAACCTTTTTTTTAAATTGTGGATTTGAACTGTAGGAACTGGTCCTAGCTGTTCAACTGTCCTTAACTTAAAAAAAAGTGTTGTTCTTTCCAAACACTAAAATTTAGGCCATTAGCCATTTTAAATTATGCAATTACTCACTTAAGTGTGCTGAGACACTGATTCTAAGGGCTCTTGGCTTTGGCTAACACTGAAAAGGAACTAAATGACTGTTTTAGGGATCAAAATGGGTGTTTTTTAATTCTTATTTTCAATTCTTTTTTACTGATGAATCAAGACTTTGCTATGAACCCATTGTAGGTTTTAGAATCCAAAGGCTGTAAAAATGTATGGGGAAAAAAAGAACTTTTCCAATGAGTAAGCTAAAGCAAAGACTATCCCTCTGAAAATGACCAGTCAATCAAGTAATCCTTTTACACCAAAGCTCCTCATCATTGTACTACCACCACCATGTTTTAGGAAAAACCTTTTTTAAAAGAGCCACTACAAATATCAGTAAGCAATGACATTTTTCTTAGCCCATTAGTTGACAGGCCTCTGCAATGACAAGTCTCCTGTAAAGCATCAAGTTAGAATAAAGAATTAAGTTCACACTGCCCTCGGCAACATGCATTCAAGCAGCCATTTTCAACGAAAAGTCTATGTAAACATGCATACACGCGTGTTTCGGGCTCCCGCATTCAAAACACTCACATTCACGCGTAGCTATGCGAGATTCTATGACCCTTTTTGGCTCCGAGTACTGAACGCGCGGCTGTTGAACGCATGCTGAAACTTGTACCAGAATGAACTATGACCAGTCAGGGACTCGGATTCTCATGTGACGTCTGAAAAATTGATCAAGGAGGAGAAACTCTTAATCATGGTTCGTGCCTGGCCAGAATTCTTTTTTATATATCAGAATAGAGCTGTGAAGAAAAAGCCTGGAGCACGATTTGCGAGATTTGCACCGCTTTGACAGTTCGCCCCTAGCCTAGCGCACCGCATTCTTGAATGCGCAACTCATGCTCAGTGTGATTATAGTTTTATATTTCCAAACAGTTGGGATTTTTTGTCAAACAATGATATTTTCTTTCATTAAAAAAAATAATAATAATAATAAAAAATAAAAAAAACACCTTTCACCTTAAGCCATGGCCTGTAATTCTTTTTACACATTTGTTCCCTTGAATTTTCAAGTCACACAATTATCAGCAGTTGTACTTTTTACTAATAAATAACAAATAATAGAAAAAATGTATTTATTTTCTGTGGACAATGTATCAAATATTTGGGGAATAGTTGCTTTAAAAGTAAGGATCTTCTGTTATTTTAAAGTCCAAACAAAAGGAAGTCCCATTATAGAACAGGATGGAGGAAAAGGAAAGGTTGTTCGCACACCAACAGAGCAAGAGCCGTTGTTGTTCATTAAGAGCAAATGCTTTGGAGCAGACAGTGTTGAAATGTTGAAGACAGAAGAAGAAGGTGAGGTCAGCAAATGTCAGCCAGATGGCTTCCTGCATGAAGCACGGAACAAAACCCAAATGTGAATGTGAGCTGTGGAAAAGAACCAGAATGTATCAGCATGTTTGTGTTTTTGGCAGAACTATCCAAGATCTTGTGTAACATGGATGTGCTCAAGTTGTGATTTTTTTGCTTTTGTGCATCTGCAAATCACACCCTAAGTTACTTGTCATCTGGCGTCAGTTCTTCGGAGAGTCTCCATGTACCAGGGATTCCATCATTGACATATAATTCAGGAACCTTGGAATGTGTGTCCTCTCCAGCTGAATACATCCTTTAATGGTGGAAAATGTAGCAAAAAAATGCAACAAACTTATGTTCGTTGTTTACATGCAAGTCATGGGTGGGGGTTGTGCTTTTTGAAAGAACCCTCCATTGCATCTTTAGTAAAAAATCCAAACATGGATTCATCTAATACAGAACATGTGTCCAAGTCAATCTGATATCATTACGAAGGCAGGAATTGCTGAACCGTCATGTTTGTGCGATGCAGCTTAATCTCTATCAGCTCCTTGATAAACAAAAAAACTCTCAACTGAAAACTTGTCAGAGATTTTCCATCTCTTCCCTCAGTCACCATGATTAAATGAATAGAACTTTGAATGATCCCACAACGGGGAAATTGATTTAGTACCATAGCTCAAAAATAACCCATCCGATTATAAATAACAATAAATAAACACAGATATTAAAGAACACTAAACTACATGAACACAATTTTAGCTCTCTGATTTCCCGCTGTTCCCTGCAATCTGAGGCGTGTCCCACACTGTACAATTTTGTTTCGTGTAAGCTTTTATTGTGCAATACAACAATTACCCAACTGTTCTGGAAATGTGGTTTGTACATTAGAACCTTATGTTGTGAGCTAATGCCTGTTTGCGAGTCCCTTCACATCAATATCCTCTGAGAGAGCGGTTAGTTTCCTTCAAGGGCAGATTAACTACACAAATATGTGTGTGCGTGTAGGAGTAGTACATGTATTTTTATTTACCAGAGAGTAATAAACAAGTTGTTGCTGAGTGGATTTAGCAGACATGACTCTAAATAAACACAATTATGTAACTTATATGTACCTTACAGACCCACTACGATGAAAATTGATTTTGGTGTTTTTAACATGTTCTTATGGAATTTTTGCTCAAGTTGGAGGACATTAAGGTTTTGATGTCATGGACACATGACATCAAAATAATCTTAAAATTGTATTTATGACTACTTCTAATTAGACAAAATAATGTAGTTGGAAAACAATCGTATTTGTGACATAGGGCCACAAGCTCCCTCCTCTGCTCCATTCTGAAGCATTAACTTGCAGACAAATAGATCCATCTACGTCTTTGTTTTCCTCTTCTTAGCTGACATCTGGCTCAAAATTGTACGGCTGGATAGCTCTAATATTGCTTGCCATTGCTGTTGCACTGGTAGTGTTGGGTTGGCGGTGTGAGGAGCTATTAGCTAGTGGGAGAGAGTGTAAACAGAAAGCTCTCAGTTTATGGATGATAAGAAGCAGGGACAGGCTTACTCCATGCCAGAAGTTCTGCCTATAACTCGCGCAAATTTCGGATTAACTCCTGCCGCTCTGCAGAAACTACCGGTAATGTCCTAGAAAATGACACGGTTTTAATTTTGGCCAAAAACTGTAAAATCATATTTGAAAGACCACTGGGAACACTTTGAAGATCAAAAGATAAACAGAGTGGGACTTTAAAAACTCTATCTGAGAACCTAGTTTGGAGACAAGTTTTCCTATGCCTTTGTTGCATTCAGTACAGCTTTTTTTCATTAATTTTATTTAAATATACTCAATGTTGGATTTAGTTGTCATTTTTCAGCTCCGCCTCTTACTTTTCAGCTGCGACTCACCTACTGTAAGTAATTAGACATTGTCCTTTTCTCTTGGTGTGCTGTTAAACCTGTTTGCCTTATGCTGATGTTGTCACAAGAACAGTGGCAGGCAGGCAGCAGGCAAACATAGTCATGTGACAGAAGATCAGATCTAGATACACCGCTCGGTAAGGAAAGCAGAGTGGCACAAACACTTCATACTGAGTGAGCTCAGTGCAGAGTTTAAGTGGTTGATGAGGGAATGAGAGTCAGGTGGGATTGAAACTCTAGATGGTTTCCGCTGGTGACCTGACTTCTGACAGATGTCAAGTTGTATTGATTCCTCCCCCCACACTAACCTGCATTGGTTCTGTATCTGTCATAAAGCTGTGCTCGCAAAAGCCTTACTTAACTCATCTGGATTCCTCTTTTTACAGTCCTGCATCTATGGAGTAAGAAATTCCATCTCATCATATCCAACTTGGGTCTTGCTCTTACTCTTGAGGCGCAGTGTCGTTCAGAAATTATCACATTAGTGCAGAGTTTCAGTTTGGTAAAATGTACAGACATGGGTCCCACTGTGAAGTCACAGAGCTCAAACAAAGAGCAAAGAAGAGATACAATTTTCCTGGAAAGTTGAGTGACCTCTCCACTATGAAGCTTCATTCACCACATCCAGAACACTGTCACCACCCTTTTTTGTCTGGGCTGGTATGTCAGCAGTTCAGTCGCTGAGTAGTCATGATAATAATATTAATAAGGAATTAGATTTATCTGTGCTTTTCCAGACACTCAAAGCACTTAAAATGTCCATTATTCATTCAATCCTCATTCATACTTGGTGATGCGAAGCTACTGACGTAGCCACAGCAGACTCACTGACAGAGGCGTGGCTGCCAGTGAGTCTGCCTCTGACCATCACAGGGATATTCATAAGCATTCACACACCAGTAGAGCAACACTGGAGGCAGGGAGGGTGAAGTGTCTTGCCCAAGGACACGACACCGGTTGACTGTGGGGAGCGGGGATCGAGCCGCCGACCCTTCGATCATTGGTCGACCTGCTCAAACGCCTGAGGCACTGCCGCCCTAGTAGAGCCCACCCTGAAGCTACGTTCACACCGCCCTTTTTTCAAGAGGCCACTTCCAATGAAAAGTCTATGTAGACGCACGTAAATACACGTTTCAGAATTCCATGTTCAAGACTCCCGTGTTCATGCGTTTTTAGGACCCTTTTACGGGCTCTACTTACAAAACTCGTGTCCTCTGAACGTGTTGAAAGTCAAACCAGTTGAACTTTGGGAAAGAAAAATTCTGGAGCAAGATTTGCTACATTTGCAACACTTTGACATTTCACACCAAGCCTCTTCCAACTGTAGGTGGCAGAGATGTGCTAGTAAACAACAAAAAACGAAAAAGCTCCTCCCTGCTTTCTCAGTGTGAAGACCATGGACTAAATGTGCATTCACATTTAGTCACATGCCCAGTGTGCCAGTAGCTTAAGACTGGGAAACTGTGAGTTCAAAACCCATTAGAGACTCTTAAATTGGGACTCTATGCCTCCCTGTTTAGTACAAAACATCAAAAGTGGAAAGGGGGTTTTCCCAAGAACAACTGTTTGGTCAGAGGGAGGCGTCAGAGTGCAAAACAAACGTCACTCCGGTGTGTCAATCGACCTTCTCTGGCCACAAAAGAGCGATTTTTCACTCCGATCTGAAGAACGAAGCAGTGAGTTCTTTAAGGCATAATTTTTTTTTTGTCTTCTCGTCTCACTCAGTCAACTACTTGATGAAGTTTCTACATGTTTGATCTAGCAGTTATGTGAGGATGTTGCAATCAAAGTAATCTGCCTGCATTGGCATTTAGCTTATCTCAACGCCAATGCAAAAACTTTAAAGGATTTATTTGGTAGTCAAAAAGGCAGAGGTCAGCTGCAGAGATGTCAAACACATCCATGTATGCAAAGCTGCACATAGTCACAAGGGTTTAAAGTGTAAAATTAATATTAGTGATGCACGATATCGACTTTTCACAACCGATACCGGATATTTTCCTGCCTCTTGTGGCCGATACAGATTTTCAACCGATATTTTTTTTAAAACTAAAGAAAACAATATTAGTCCCTTTGGGGGTCCTGGCTCGTACCTGGGGTTGGGGTGGGGGATGCCCAGAACTCCTGGGTGGTGGTGAAGTGCTCGTCTGAAGAGCGCCCACAGGCCCCCTGCCATTTTGGGCCCTCCCAGCACGGCGGGGGAGCTGCTCTCCTGGTTGGGCTGGAGCTTGCACTCTCTGTCCCCCCATGCCTCCCTGCTCTCTGGCTTCGTGGGCCCCCGTGGTGGTCCTGCTGGCCCTGGCCTGGGTGGCGGATGTGATCGCCCGGAGGGCGGTTGTTCTCTATCTGCTACTGTGCGGGTGTTGGGGGGTTCTGGCTGCCGCTGCTGCTGTGGCGGGGGTTGTGGTGTGGGGATGGCTGGGCACTCTCCCACCTTCTTTTTACATTTCATCATCCATTTTAGAAGAACATCAACACTCACTTGAACACAGGTGTTAGCTCACCTTTGCACAAATAGTTTGCATGATCGAATGAAATATTTCACACTACGGTAGTTGGATTAAATGCATAAGTATGCGTGTGTGAACATTATTTGTATTGTGTACATTTTGACAGGTGAACATTTTTGGAGCCAAAAGGTATGTTTGTAACATTTGGGTGTGTGTGTGGACAGGCCCCGCCTTTATAGACTTGTAGTACATCTGAACCTCACTGTAATGAGTATAACCAGCCAGAAACTTGTTGCTTTATGCTGCTTCATGTTTTTACCCCCCCCCCCCCCCCTTCTTCTATAATCACCCACCTATCCCCCCCCCCTCTAAAATCCCTCTCTCTTCTTCCCTCCTTTCCTTTTCCATCCGGTCCAACATAAAATATTTTCAAATATGATTAAAATGAATAAAGTTTGGCCTAGATTACAAAAGGGGTTTATTTAGACGTACCTCTGGTTTGTCACAAGATTCGTAACCTCTGCTGTTAAAATAAAATATGTCCAACACAAGAGGCCTTTGGCTCTCATTTATATATATATATATATATATATATATATATATATATATATATATATATATATATATATATATATATTTTCATATATTTTCTTTTCTTTAAGGGTTAAAAAATAGTGTTTTTTTATAAAAAATATGGGTGGTTTCAAGTTCTGCTGTGGTTTCTGTCCAAGCTGTGGCTAATGAGTCACATCAGCAGTTCTATTCCACTATCTTTTATTTTTTTTATCACTGACAGAGATTAAGATCATGAAATGGCCCCTATAGCAAGATACTTCTTCTCTACAGTATACTGCTGCAACCTTTCTGACAGGAAGTAAAAATAAAAAGAAGTCCATGAAGCTACCAGACGTTGTGTTCCATGAGGAAGTCTGCCCGATTTTTGAGACGGTTTAAGACTTTTTCTCACTGATCAACAATAGCCAGCTTTTTATATTTCAACCACAGTCCATCCTTTAAATAATTTCAGGTCCTTTTTTTATTTCTGCACAGTGTTTCTGTTTAATTTAGCAGAAGTTGAAACTTTGACTAAAGAATGAAGTGCTTGACCTGCCAATGTTCCACTTTTATTTCTTTAGGTTTAACTCTGTCAGACGTTTTACGATAACTGAAGGATGCCGTTTGCTGCAGCGTTTGGGTTTGCTTATACTTTATCAGATTCATAGGTCAGTGACCTCATACAGATAAGGAAGTGTGTGACATCAATTACTAGTTTTTATTTGTTTTTGTTTTTTTGAAAGACTTTTAGATCCACATTTGCTGTCATCTTGGCTAAAAATAGATAGAGGGAAACTTCTCATGCTAAATTTTGGTCTTTAAAGTCCCGCTCCGATTAACTTTTGATATATTTTAAGAAGTATTCCTAGTGGTATTTATGATTATGCATATATATAAAATGTTCTAGCTCTGCCACTGCCTCCATCATGAGAAAAATGCAGCAAAAACATGCTGAAAGCACCATTTTCATTCGAACTGGTCTTTAAAAACAATTTGTGTAACATGTCACATTATAAACAATTTTCTGATTTTGATTTAATTGTAAAAAAAAAGAAGTAAATAACAGAAAGAAAGGATTTTTCTGTCAGGAAATTAACTTGATGTCACAAAAGACAGGTTTAAAAAACTCAGTGGGAAAACTTTTTTTTTTCTCTATTAAGGCTCCCATCAGTCATCAGGTTTTTTTTTTAAACTTCTTTTAAAAAAAGTTTTTATTAGTAGTTTCTTTCTGTTAATGGGCTCTTCTCAAAAAAGCAAACTCTCAACTTGTGAAGTACAACTAACAAATATAAACATCTGAAATGTGTTCTAGGGAGATATTTTAACTAATTTCCACTTCAACTTTCTCTGTTCCGAATTAAAACTATTTCACCCAAAATGGAAGCTTTCATCAAACAGTATATCTGTTTGGATCAACAGACAAATGGATACTTAATAACTAAAACCAACCTTTAAAAAAAAAAGTAATATTTAGATGATTTCTAATCAATTGTTCAATATTTTAGATGTTTTAACTCCATTTTATTAGATCACAAGCAAAATTAAACAGTGTTTATATAGCTGGAAACTGAAGAGTTCCCGGTGATCTAATGAAAATACTGAAAGGGTTAAAGAAAGAGCTACCCCAATGACTGAATTATAATTGAGGAAGCCGTCACTTAAAGCTGGATCTGAAACAGAAATAAAAAGAGATGTGGAGGTTTTTCAAAACTGTGTCACAACTGAATGACCAGGACGCTTCCATGGAAAGAGTCGAGCTAAAAGAGCAACGATCAATTCCAAATGACAGATATAGAAGAAAAGTGAAAATGCATAAATTTTCCATTTCTTTTTAATCAGAGAAAAACTTACTGTAGAAACAGAAAATGAACTATTAGAAATGTGAAGACCTGACCAAACCTCTGCCTTTCTTTGGAATCATCTGTCTATATCATTTCTAGTTAAGATGCAACAAAACAAAATACAATTTCAAACACAGCAATAGATAAAGTTGTCTGGTATATTTACTTTTTGAGAATAGCTAAAACAAGACACTAAGGCTACAATTACTAATTTAATTTAAGAAGGCTGATTTCAATTTCTGAGCTCAAATTTTTTTAGATTTTTGGTGCTTGCTTGATTTTGTAAGGAATTCATCAAATCTTTTCAAACGTGTGTAAAAAGTCTAGCACTTCAATAAATGTAACTAATGTCCCATTTTAAATGTTAAAATATGAGTAGTGCCTTTATCTGCCATCCTTCATTTTTATTAGCAATGCAAAACCAACCATCTGAAAATAATTGTACTTCCAATATTATTTAAAAATACCACCCTCCCTTAAAAAAAAGGAGTTATCCAGGCTTTCCCAGACACTCAAAGCGCTTACGATGTGTATCCATTATTCATTCACTCCTCATTCATACTTGGTGATGGGAAGCACACTAACCAGAGAGCAAACCCAGTGAAGCCACGCCCCTGTCAGTTTGCCCCAGGGCTGCTTCCCTGGGGCAAACTGACAGGGGCGTGGCTGCCAGTGACCACCTACGGCCCACCATCACCGAGACATTCACATGCATCCACGCGCCAGTGGAGCAACACTGGAGGCAGGGAGTGTGAAGTGTCTTGCCCTAAGACACAACAACAGTTGAGTTAAGTGGGGATCGAACTGCTGACCCTTCCATCATTGGTCGACCTGCTCAGCCACTGCCAACCGAAAAAAAGAAAGGAAATGTCACCTCGTTCTTTCAGTAAAATTGCTGTTTTAGATTTCTTTCCACAAGTGTACATTTAAAATTAAATAATTCAAAATTTCCTGGGAATTTATAACTTTTTGTGGAATTCCATGATTTAAGTATGAAACATACAGTATATCTATCCTTTTTAAAAACTTTATCATGGAAAAAATGATAGAACAAATAAAAGTCAAGTTCTTGAGATCAAATGATTTACCGATCCACATCGACAGAATTCACAGAATTCCACATTTCCACATAAAGTGCGTATATGCCATAGTGCTTTGAGCTAAGGACATTCTAGTCCGCAGGCTTTTATTCTCTGTGTCAACATCCAAATCCAGAGGATTGCCATTTTTTAAATAATTTTCTTTGCACTGATTTTTTTAGGCGGAAATTTTTACTACAGAGAAAAGATTTATAGCAAAAGAGAAAAAAAAAACGGGGCTTATTTGTGACAAGTTCCCTGCTCAGCTCTATTCTGATGCATCTACTTATAGATAAAAAGATAAATGTACGTCGTGATTACTTTGCCCGAGCTGACATCTGCCTGATGTTAGGAAGGCCTTTAAGGGGTTGTAAGCCAGCAGAAGGGGGCATAAACGGAGAGCTCTGAGCAACAGGGAGGGGAAGAGGGGGCGGCATTGCTCGGTCCCACCCACAACTAAGATGTGAATTTCTGATGAACTATTGCTGCTCTGCACAAACTATGACCTAGAAAACGACTTAGTTGCTTTGATTTTGGCTAAAAAAAAAACCCCGGCATAATCATAATTAAAAGATCACTGGGAACACTTTCACATAAGATTTAAAGATGATAGAAGTGGGTCTTTAAGAAGTTGGGCCACTCCCCTTTTAATATGCCCCCTTGTGGTTACTGGGTGAACTGACCCGGCTCCACTTACTTTGATTTCCACTCCAGGATTAAAGTGAAGTCTTAGCTGAAGTCTGTGTAGCCCCCTTATTGTTGATGTTAAACAGTGTAAAAATATAAAACAAAAAATGGTAGCAGAGAAAAAAAACAGACATCAGAACCATCATCTTTTTTTTTCATAATTTTAATACTTTTCTTAAAAAAGGATGCTCCATTATCTGAAGATGAACCTGCTGACCTCAATGCCTCACTCATCAACATACAAACACATTGTTCTGAGTATAATAAAATCAAAAGAAAACAGTAAAAGGTAGAGAGAAGAAATGTTCAAAACGAACTTGTAAAAAGAAGAGATTTAAAAAAAAAAAAAAAGTGATTATAGAATTGAAAACACGCTTGGTTCTTACCCACCCCCTTCATAAACTAAGGAGGGGGGGCTTTCACTTCCATAAGAACACAATAGTATACAAGTGACCCAAACTGTTAACATGGAGGATGAAGACGACAAGGGCTTCATCTGAATAAAAGCATTTCATACGGATTGTTGTGGAGATGACGGCAGAGGACAGGATAGGCTGAAAACAAAAAAACAAACAAAAAAAACATGTACATGAAATAGAATTATTGTAGGAAGTGAATCAATTGGATGCACTAAAAGAAATGGAGACCTAGTAGTCATAACTGCCTTGAAACCGCTTCATCACCTTCACAAACTGTTGCATAACTTCCGATTTAAAAGGGGGATAAAGGAAAATTAAATAGCAATAAAACAGGCTTTTTTATCAAGTGAGAAGAAAACACTTTATATGTTAAAAAATTAAAAAAACGAGTGTGAGGGAACATTCAGCACTGAATAGATTGGTTTTTGGCATGGATAGGAGAAAAAAAAGGAGGGGAAGTGTGAAAGCACAACACAGACAAAACAATCCTCTCAATAGAATCATTAAAAAAGTTTTTCCTCTTCTTTACAGTAAACTCTACAAAATCAAACCAGCGCTCAAAGATGAACACAAAGACGAGCTTTGCTCCCCACAATCAGAATTTCTTAATATCTTTTTCGCAGCCTTATTGTATATAATATATATTTATATATTCATGTATCTATTTATATATAGTATGTATAATTTGAAGGGCGGGGTCATTAGTTTACAGGCCAGAGCACTAAGGCAAAGGACAGACTCTGAAACGGTTGGAGAGCGACTCCTTTGTGACTTGAATGTATAGCAAGGCCCCTGCCGTTCAAGCTGCAGGGAGAAGTTCAAGGAAGTGAAAAGGAAGGACGTCTTAGAAACGGGTCTAAGTGGTCCGGGTCTTTCTCTCCCCGCTGTGTCCTGAGAAAAACAATAACATCTCAGAAGATGGCCGAGGCCTGACCCCCTCCGCCCTAGCATCCCAGGGAAACCAAACACTAAATGATAGAGACGAGGTTTAGTGAGAGGAACATGTAAGAGCTGATTATTTTTTCGTCCACCGGTTTCTTTTAGAAAAAAAAAAAGCCTCTTAGTATCACACGCCAGGGAAACGTTTTTGTTGAACTTTTTTTTTAAATTAACTGAAGCTTTTGTTTAAGCATCATCACCAGCGGCTTCCTTGATGGAGCCGCTCATTCTATTGAACCGCTTTCAACCCCTTCTATTCACAGGACACAAGCCAGCTGTCTCAACTACTGAAAGAAAGGGAGAGTCACTATAAAGTCTGTGTGATGTGGGTTAGGGTGCTGAGCAGCAACCGTGTGTGTCATCTCACTTTTCTATTCTTATTGTCAGCTGTTTATGTGCGATGACAGGGTGTCCGCACGTCTTTCTCAGAAGAGATTTTCTTCAAAAATTGCCATCAGGTCACTCTGAAAGTTTATGTCAATGGTGTCAGCCATCTGCAGACGGAAGACAAAGGAAAAAGGAAAATTAGTTTTACAGCCTGATTCCAAAAAGGAATATTTGTTTGTAGTTCAGTCCGTACCGCCTCTCGTCTACGCCTCTCCTGCTCACGCCGGCGAGCCATCTCCCTCTGCTGGTCGAGAGCATTCTGTGCAGCCGAGGTTGGTGGGGGAGGGGCTTGTTGTGGTGCAGGCGGGGCTTGTGGTGAATGAGTGGGCGGAGTTGAAGCTTGGGGTGTAGGTGCAAGTGGCGACTGTTGCTCCTGACTACGGCGGGTCTCTCCTTGCACTCGACGCGACTGTTCCACAGTGTCGTCGTCGTCCCGACTACTAGAAAGAAAAAAATGGGAGTGAAGGAGCTGCTCTCTTATCACCTAGCTGATTGGTCAGTTTAAACTTGAAAAAATTGTAATAAAGAAAAAAACATAGAAAAAAAATAGGATTAGCAAGAAAATGTAAAAAAGGTATCAATGACAAATAGAATGACTGAGACATAGCTGTTTCTCTATAGAATTTGGTACTTCCTATTTAAAACACAAGGGGGAGGGGTCACTCAGTCCAGTTTTCATAATAGTCAATGGTTGTGATTTTTATGTTTAATGTTTTCAACTTGACAAAGGGAATCTTAGCCTTTTCTCTCAGGTTAAATACACCTGAAACAATAATGTTTCGTCACTAAAACAGCCTGAAACTGAAGCATCCCTGAAGGTTCTCAATAAAAATCTATGAGCTGGGAAATCAAATCAAAACTTTAATCCTAACAGTCTTGTGAAACATAAAAAAAAAGAGGACAAAGATGATATCAACTTTATGGTGGGATCTGCAGTTAAAGAAACTTATTGTTTGTCATTTCAGAATTGAATCTTCTCAGTGTTTCCGTCTACATGCTCTGAGAATTGTGTCTAGTACCCTAAATAAAGTCCAATTCCTAAAGCTAATTTCATCTTTTTCAGAAGTTAATAAAAAAATGTTGATTCACATTTTATGGTTCTGTTTTTTTTCCAGAGATGTCGCTGGCAACACTTAAAAAAAACAAATGCTCTATGATCGACCAGAACTCTGTGACTGTTGACACGGTCAAAGTGCCTCCGCTGATTCTGACATGAAGAATGTTGTTTTGCACCGACGTGCAGCCCATTACTAATGCAGAGTGGTGTAAAACGGCACAAAGTCGCTTTTCTCTGCTTCAGAACCCTCTTGAATTACGTCAATTGAATTAACACGGGGAAGCCAAAGGGTTAAAACAACGTATCGCAATTCAGAACTCTGATTTGGAACCTCCCACTCACCGTAGTTTTTCCTGCTCTCGTCTGGCTTGCTCCGCCTGTGCTTTCAGCTGTCTTTCACGCTCCTTTTCTCTGGCAGCCCGTTTGAAATGCTCAAAACTGCCACTGGAGGAACGCACCTGAGACGCCGGCGTGGACTGGCTCTGTGCCAGGCTGGCCCAGGAGCCCATGTTCTTTAACTTCACATCCTGCAGGGGACACACACAGAATAGTGCAATGGTGTAAAAAAACTGAACAAAAACAGAAGTTTCATTAATTGCTTTGGGTTTATAGACACCTGTGTCTTTTTGGGTGCGATTGGAGTTTTGGGTTCTTGCTTGATTTTGCTGTCCTGGGAACAAGGCATAGCCGGAGAGACCGGGAGGCGGGGAACAGGGCGAGAATCCTCTGTTGACTTTGTCTCTGACCCTGAAGCAGACGCGAATGAAAACTCTTTAGAAAGATGTCATTTCAGCCACTATCGTGCATGAGCACCAGAGATATTGCAGAGAAATTCAGTGAGAAAACGGCACAAATTCCTTTGAAGATGCAATTCAAACATCCACGTCTCTAGCTGGAGAGTTAGCAGCTGTGTGCGCACAAACAGGACATGCAGAAGAAAACACAGATTAGTTTACAACACATCCAAACCCATGTGCAAGCCCGCTCATTCATACGGATCACAGCTCCTGTACGGGCATTGATGCTTGTGAAAAAAGGAAAAGAAGCAGAAAGAAACGTCCTGCTGTGAAGGAAAACCTGCAGCATTTACATGGGGACTTATTTATTGGCCTCATTCTCTGTAAGGAAAAACTGTTTGTCCGGATCCCAGAGCAAAATAGATGGAACATGTCTCCATCATGTCATAATGAGATCTGAACTCAGGAGAAAAAAAGGTTTTAGCAGACAAGAAGAGGAAAAAAACAAAGAATTAAGCATAAAAAGTTCAAAACGCATAAATACAAAAATATCTAAATAGAAAATATTTTTTCCAGAGATCTTATATGGTCAACTTGTTTGCTGCCACCTCAGATGCAGATCTATTCGACCACAATTGTAACATAGATTTTAGTCAAAATGTGACAGATTAATAGATGTGTAGGTGAATCTGTCCACCCGTCTGGTTCAAACACCAGTTTTGTCTCTTCTAGAGGCTACAAACTCATTAAAAACACTGTTTGCCTTTTTGATCCATGAAAAAAAAGAATCTAAAAGCAGCAGCTTCAGATAAGGGTTTGTGGTGCAGAGGTCGGGCAGTTGATCTCTAAATATAGCAGGTTTGGTTCCCTCCTTGGAACCAAACCTGCAAGACTCTGAACTCCACATTAATTATTGGTGGATATAGGTTGGCGCCGGTATGATGCTGTATTCATGCTGGACATATAACACACTTTTAGTGCGTTGATGAATGCGTGTTTAGCATATGGTGTTCATACTGAGCTGTCACTACCCAATACTAGCACATTTACCTACAGTTGGAAGAGGCCTGGTGCAAATCTCACAAATCTTGCTCCAGGCTTTTTCTTTCACAGCTCTATTCCAATATGAAAGGCTTGATGTCATATCATTCTGGTTCAGACCGCAATTATTCATTTGTCCTCCATAATCAAGTTTCAAACGGTTGGCACTTCCGTAAATTAAAGGGGACGCCATCCAAACATCACTACCAAATCACAGTCCCTGATTGGTCAAAGTTCAACAGGTTTAACTTTTGGCTTGTAATAACGCAGAAGCCCTAAAAATGCAGTGGCGCAGGTTTACAAAGACTTTTCATTGGAAACAGTCGCTGGAACCCGCATATCAGAGCTGGGTGTGAATGCAGAATTAGGTTAGAACCAGACTGAAGAAAACTCTTGTACTCACTGGGTTTGCTCTCTGGTTTGTGTGCATCCTGGCGAACTGCTGGACTGAAGGGAGAAGGAGGCAGAACAGGAGAGAGGGAGGGCTTTTCCTCCTTTACTCCCACCAGGTTGGACCTCTGCTCCTACAGAAAAGTGCATTTAGATGGTCAGAAGCAGAAACAGAAACATAACTCAACCATATTCAAGAAATCTTTTTCAACAACACATTTATTGAGGAACAATTGAAGAAGTTAAAGATGCAAAGTTCTGAACAGCTTACATGCTTCTTGCTCTGTGGAGGCGACTGTTGCCTTATTGTATTGAACTGAGGCATCTGAGGAGAATGCATCATCATAGGAGGCGGACTGTCTTGCAGACAGCCTAGGAAAACAGGAAGCAAGTTACGGAAATTCACACCCATTTGTTTTATTGATCTGTTTAACCTGAACAGCAAACATCTTGAGCCACATGTGACAGAAAGCAGAACCAAAGCTGCTTTCTTCATTTAACATAGGAAGAAACTGTCATCTTCTGTCTGGAAAACCACTGCACTGGCTAGAATACTTTGAAGACCCACCCTGATGAAAATATTGTCGTCGTTTTTTTTAAACATGTTGTTTCCGCATTTTTCTTATGAATGTATGTGGGACATACATGAAAACAAAATTAAGCTCAAATTGCATTTCTAAGCATTTCTTTAGACAAAAAAAATAGTTTTAAAAAAAAAAGCTCCATGTTCTGCTCCATTCTGATGCATCCAATTGTAGACAAATACGACTTGATTTTCCTAATCTGAGCTGACATCTGGCTCAAAAGTGTACAGCTCCAATATTGCTCGCCATTTCTGTTGCACAACTAATGTTAGCTTTGGATCGTGGAGGCTGTAAGCTAGCAGGAGGGTATAAACAGCTCTCAGTTATGTGTGATGGGGAAGAGGAGGCAGGGTTGCTCCTCATCAACAGTCTCACTCACAACTCAGAGGTGAAAATCACTGAGAAAACTATGTCCTAAAATACGACAGGTTCTTTGAATTTGGCTAAAAACGATATCATCATAAAAACACCGGGTATGCTTTTAAAAGAAATCAAAAGTTTATCGGAGTGGGCCTTTAAAGTTCAGTCAGTCATCTTAAATAACCTAAAGCGACTTAAAATAATGAATACAAGACTATGGTTTGTAGAAATGTTTGTTCATGCTATTTAGAGACTATAAACATCTATATCCTAAAGTGGTATTCTTTGTTAGGATCTCTGCGGCTCACCTGTGGAGAAAAGCTCTGGTTTGTTCTGTGGTGATGGCTGTTGTTGATGCTGCTGCAGCTGCTGCACCTTCTGCTGCAGCAGCGCCCCCTTCTGCTGCTGTGACTGCGTGTGCGCATGCTGGAACGACTGCGGCATGAACCCGGAGCTGTGTCTCTGCGGCAGGGTGGGAGCGCTGGAGGACATGACCGTGTTCAGTGCCGAAACCAGCGGGGGAGCGACCTGCATGGGCGAATGTTGAGGCAGCGGCAGTGGCTGCGGCAGCGGCTGCGGCAGCGGCTGTGGCAGTGGTAGCGGCAGCGGCAGCGGCTGCGGGGCGGGCCTAGCCTGAAGCGACTGCAGGAGGGTATGGACTTGACTGAGTGGCGGGGTTTCCGGGTTTGTAGGTGTTGGCTCCTCGTCGTCCTCTAGCAGGGCTTGGGGAGGCTGCGCCGATAAAGTACCCAGGATGCCATGAGACGGCGGTGAAGGGAGCCGTGGTCGGGGGACAGGTTGGGGCAGGTTGAGAGGAAGTGCAGGCTGAAGCTGTGGTGAGGAAGATGGAGGGATGGAGGGCAGAGAGGGTGGAGGCGGCTGTGGGGGTTTGCGTGCAAGTGGAGCAGCGCGGTTGCTGGGTCTGGATGGTTGCTGGGGAAGAGCATTATGAACTGCTGCATTCAGAAAAGAAAAAAAAATTAGAAACATTAGTTAGTGAATAACAGAAAAACTTCAGTTACCCAGAGAAGATTAACATTTGAATAATGCTTTATTTAACTTTATTTAAACATAACAAAACATTAAACTCTTAGAAGAGCTTAGCAATGAAGAAATTTACTGTAAATTTAAAAGTTCTCATCAAGAAGCTGCTTTTCTATCATACCTGGGGAGGCTATGATCGGATGTTGGTTTAGGAAGGGGTGTGTCTCAGACGCCATCTGGCTGGGTCTGGTTGCACTGAGAAGGTCGGGAGCGGCAGGGGCGCTGGCGGTGGAGACGGCTGAACTAGCCTCTGTGTTGGACTGAGTCAGGTGAGAATTCATGAAGTGAGGAAGAGGATCAAACCCCGGAGTCATTAGCTGGGACGAGTCCAGAGAGGGCACGGAAACGGGGACAGGAAGAGGCGGAGCAAACGGCGGTTTAGGCTGGAATAATTGAGGCTGCGGCTGAGGAGCAGAGGCGCCCGGTACTATCCCGCTGCTGAGGGGTTGCTGGAGCGGTCCCTTTGTGTCCTTGTTGGTCAGCTGGGTTTTCTGCGGCTTGGGAACCAGCCCTGCAGACAGATGCAAGGATGAGCCAAGAACAGCTTAAAGAACCAAGCATGAACCATAGGGGGGCAGTTACCATTATCAGAGTCTTCACTGTCAGACGAGTCACTGCTGCCAGAAGATGAGGATCCCGTCTTCATCTTCGTCATTTCCAGAGACTTCTCCACTTCATGAGACAAACAAAACCACAAGTTTTAGAACTTTCAAACTCTTAGAAGTTCATAATTAATGAAGACATTTTCAGTTCAAGTTTGCTAGCTGATTCTTCAACCATATTTAACCAAGTCAAAATATTGTGTTCTGTATTTTTGAAAAAAACATAAATGTGTCCAACTTTCAGAGAAAAAATATCTTTTTTTTCCTTTAAAGTTTCTTGTTAAACGCCTGTTACTTTTCTGTAAATAAATCTGTAATAAATGCTGCGACTGTTAGGAAAACAAAAAAACATACTACCATATTTTTCGGACTACAAGTCGCTCCGTAGTTTAAGTCATGGACGCAAAAAAAAAAAGCAAAATAAAGAAGAAAAAAAATCATATACAAGTTGCACTGGCGTAAAAGTTGTCCTTTTGGGAGAAATTGATTTAACAAAATATGGGAACAAGAACGGACATTTCATCTTAAAAGGCAAATCATAATAACGAAATAGATATCAATGACACATTAATGCTTATTTAGCTTCATGAAACAAGGAGGAATCGAGTTTATTCATTTCAAATGCTTTCTTTTCATTCATTTCTTCCAGCGCACTATTCTTTATTTTGATTGGCTGTAGACCTTTTCAGTCGGTCTCCTCCTTGCCGTCTCTCCTGTACAGAAAGTGTGCAGTTTGCCAGAGTTACAGAATCTTCATCGCGATCAGATATATGTTTGTATTCTACAATACGAGACATATTTTTGTGCAAAGGTTTGAACTTTGGGAGTTTAAACAAAGGTGAAAAGTGTGTAAATGTTAATGTCTGTTAAATTGCGTGTGTAGTGAGGGGTTTGACAGCTTTCAACCATCTGTAATCTTACTTGGCAGATTTCATCCATCACGGGTTATTTTTACAAAGTTTAAGGAGAGAACACTGCACACACACATTGATCTATTTATCTGTATGTATATTATAAACACACACATACTTCTGAAACAACTTGCAAAATTGGTGACTAATACTTCAATATGAATGTATGTAAACTCACAGATAAGAGGAGGCGTACCTGAAGCTTTCTTCTTCTTCTTGAGGCAGCTGGACACATACTTCTCCAGCTCTCTCAGAGTTGAGGGTTTGAGCGTTTCAAAGTCGATCTCGATCTCGTCAGGGTTCGAGTTTTTCAGAGAAGGCTCTCGAGTCTGGATTATGTGCACGACTCGACCTAGTTTATCACCAGGCAATTTGTTGATGTCCAGGCTCAGCTGGCGCTTCTCCTCGTAGGACATCGGTTTGCATCTATCAGCAGGCACGCCAACAAATGCATCTGAGGAGAGAAGGGCCATGAATGTGAGGGAATTTTTACCTTATTCAGGTCAAATGCCAACAGAACGGAGCTAGAGATCTGAAAAGGTTATTATTTGGAATAGAATCCTACTGCATTTTGGAAAACAAAACATGGTTTTCCTTTGTGGTAACAGGAACGCACAAAACAGCTAAAGACCATTATCCATCATTTTTAAGGCAGGCTATTTAAAGAATTTTAGGAGGATAAAGAAAATGACAAATATGTTAATGATAAATATATTAATTAAAGATCCAATAAAACTATTCTTCACTCTTGTTTCATGCTAAATAACAAACTTCATAAATATTATGTGATGGAAATTAATTAGTGTGGATTAGTTAGATGCAACCTTTTACATTAAAGTGCAGCCAATATTTTGGACCTTTCGGTTCTGCTAATTCTAGAAACAAGTTTCTCACCAACACAGAGACTAGGCCTGACCAATAAATTGCAAATTTATCGTTATCACGATATCAAGCTGTGCAATGCGCATATCGCAAAAGTCTGATATATTGCGATAAATGTGCTAAAACAATCATGACGTACTTAAAGAATCAAATAAATCCATTTATGCATTTGACCAAATCGGATAGACCCTTTATGTTGTTGACCAATCGGATGGACCCCTTTTAAGCTAGACGCTATGTAGACGAGGGTCATTTGGAGTATAATTTAAGGCATGTGGACTCTTATTTAAATACAACTGTTGCAGTGAAATGGAAATGATGTTTTTGGTTGTTTTGCTATTCACGTCTCGCAAGTTATATCGTCATCACAATATTGATCATTTGCCTCATATCGTGCGGCCCCAATAGAGACACAAATCGTGTGCGGCCCTCCCAAAACCCTTTTTTTTCCAGCACAAAACACATGTCCACATGACCATAAATCAGTTCATGGTAACATCTCCTGCTTTGTTCATTCAACAAAATCGGCCTAAAATTGACTCTAATGACCAACAAGATGAATTGCATTAATCAGTTGATGCTATTCATCTTTACCCTAAAGGTTTAACTGTGATTCCACATTTTTGTCTCCATTTCTGAAACAAATGTGCTGTGGATCATTCAGGCATAGATAATTGCCAGGGGAGAAAAAATACAAAACATATAAAAAATGAGGGAAATGGACAGAAACACCCTTTAAAATTAACCATGTGATTCAAATGCTCTGGACTGCTCATTAAGGGTTATATACAATCTGGAAATTTAAAAAAAAATGAGATTATGAGCCAAATGAAGATAACCAGTGATCTTAATTTAAGAGCTGCATGAAACAGTGATTGTGTGACAGACGTACCAAGGTTATCCTCTGCTTCCAGGGAAGCAGAAGGAACCAGAGGGACTGGGCCTGACGGAGGGGGGACAGCTGGGCGACTATTTTTAATTCCTTCTTTCTTCCTGTGAGAGACAAACGATTAGGCAGCTGCCAGTTCAAGCAATAACAATGAAAGTGATACGCATAGGAAATCTACCCGGGCTTTTTCCTTTCTTTCTTCACCACCACAGCCTCCTTGTTACTCTTGTTCTTCTTTAAATTCTGGAGCATGGTGAGTTGCGTCTCTACAGGTTCCTCCACTCCTGCTTTCTTTTTATGCTTTTCTTTCTTTTTCTCTTTTTTGTCCCTCTCTTTCTTCTTGGGTTTGCTGGCCTGTGGTTGAGAAAGTGCTGCCAGCTGCTCGTGCACAGCCTTGAGCTGGAAGACACAAACATGTCGTCTTAAAGGATGTTGAGTCTGGAAGTTTGGCTCCGGCCAAGTTCCAAAATGTTTGGTAAAGGTGATCTGCATTCATCCCCCTCCTCCCGCCAGCTTTCAAGGCTGGCTTAGAAATACTGATTTAGATAATGTAATATTGATTAATCAAAATCTATGTATCAAATTTAAATTAAATTGTTTTGTTCCCAAAAAAAATTGACTTTTCTGTTCATCTTTGACGTACAAATTTGATCATCTTCTAAACAAATGTGACACTTCCTTCACTTGTATGAAAACTCTTTCTACATCATCAAAATGTTTTAAGGAAAAGACATTTGACCAGTTAAACATTCAGTTTCATCTTGTCAAATCATGAACTTGTAAAACAAAAATGAAAGGTTGTACTTTGGTAGCGATGGCCATCTCTACTGCTGAGCCCTTCATGGTTGCTCCTTGTCTGACCTGTTCCTGTAGCTCAGCCAGTCGTTGTTGCCTGTCTTGCTCGGAGTCGCCTCCTGAGGACTCTGAATCCGAGGAACTGGAGCTGTCATCTTCGGAGACAACAGGAGGCGGAGCCTGTCGAATGGAAGGTGCAGGGTGGAGGGGCAGCGATGGAGCAGGAACAGGGGTGGATTCTTCAGGGTCATCAGGCATTTTGGCAAAACGCATCTCAAACACATCCTGCAAAAATCAAAGAAAATACAGAGAACATAGTTGGAAAAAAGGATAAATATTAAATTGAAGAGTCTTAAATATATTAATTTAACCCCCTCCTCCCCCTGATAAAGTATGACAGCCATGCAAATTATGACAAAAAACATGGAGAAATTCCAAAGGCCTCAAAAATTGAGGCCAGCATTTTTACAATATACTTAAGTTTTATGAAATGAATAGAAAACCTTTAAAGATGAACTGATGTAAAAATACATTCTTTCTAAGATAGAGATTTTCCCTTCCTGACACACAACTTTTGTTTAGGTTTGATAATCTGAAAAAACTCTAATCAAGAACTTTTTTTTACAAAACAATATTTAATAAAAGGGGGGGAAAAAAATCTCAAACATTTCAATTCAATAATACAAATATCTTAATGCAGTTTCTGTGTCGTTATTAAACTGTGGCTTTTACCTGTAATTTGCGTGCCATGGAAACCACGTCATGGTCTGGAGGATTGTACTTGTAACAGTTGGAAAACATCAACCTGACGTCTGCTGCAAATTCCTGTGCATCTCTGTACTGCCTATTGTCCAATTTTTTCTGAAGACAAATAAGATTATCATTCACTCTGTTCAAAATGTATAGGTCAGATTTTTTAAGTTTATTCCTAAAATATAGGTCTACAAAAGTAGAACACAACTTAGAGTTCCAATCAGAAAGCAATTCTCACAAAGGTACCTTGATGGTGCTGAGATCCATGGGGTGCTTGATGATGTCATGATAGTCATGTAGGCCAAGAGCTTTAGCGTCGACGGGCTTGTAGAAAGGCCAGGCATACGCCACATGCTTCTTAGACAACATTTCTTTAAGGAGGCGTGCGCAGAAGCGCAGCTGTTCCTGACGCTTTGACGTCACCGTCCCTCCCGTCTCCAAACCCCCTCCCAGGTGATGCTGGGAGTCTGGCTGTAAGGTGTCTCTTTTGGGTTGCTTGAGCGGCCGAACAGCCTCTCTGCGGGGCCGAGTAGCATCGGATACAGGGGGGGACTCACTGAGCTGGTCGTTGGCCGTGGGTGTGGTGGTGTCGGCTTTTCTTTTCTGGCTCTTTCTCTGCTGTTGAAACATATAAAAGTCCACATTAGTGAGGAAACATTTCACTGGGCAGCCTCTGACAGCCTATGCACTGGGGAATCCTCACCTTTATGAGAGCTGGGGTGCTAGGCATCATGGGGGCAGGATGAAGGCCTGGGTGTGTTACAGTTGGAGGAGCAACAGTTGCCAAACCTTGACCCAGGAGATCTGGGGTTGAGAGGGGGAACGAGGGGACCAGATGGGGAGCGTGGTTGGGGGGTGTGGGAGGAACGCGTGGAGGCTGGGGCAGTTGTTGCATGGGTTGTGGCATGGGTTGCAACATTGGCTGCAGCATTGGCTGTGACATGTGCTGCGATAGCGGCTGCGACAATGACTGTGAAATGGGCTGGAAGAGAGGCTGGGATAGTGGCTGTGGAAGGGGTTGCGATAGCGGCTGCGACAGCGGATGGGACAAAGTCTGCAACATAGGCTGGGACATGGGCTGCAACATGGGTTGTGATAAAGACTGCAACATAGGTTGTGATAGAGTCTGCGACAGAGACTGGGACATTGGCTGCGACATAGGCTGCGACTGCAATGGCGCTGGAGCACCACGGTTTTGTGGAGTGGTTGATGGGGATGAAAAGCCTCTGGTGTTCGGGGTGGTTGATGGGGAGGATGACTCATGGCCTGAATCTGATTTTGTTGATAGACCTGGAAAACAGTAAACAGTGAGTAAGGACAAGAACATCAAGAGAGAAGATTTGATCATAGAAACAAACTCTTGTGCAAGTTGTTCAGAATTACCAAAATCAGCAAAAAACCCTTTTCCCGCTTGATTGTAAAGATAAAAACGTACCCAGCTCTCGTCTGACACCTCGCCGCCCTTTGGTCAAAACAGAAATCTCTGTCTCCTCTTGTGGCATCTCTGTGATCTTCTGCAAAAAGAGCTTTTCCAAGGCCTCTGCCATCAGGACAATATCATCCCCAGGCTAAACAAAGAGCCACATGGGTGTGTGAGAGGGCTTCAAAGACGGGTCAAACAGCAGGATAAAAGACAACAACACACCTTTCTTTTTCAATGAAACAAATGCATTGCTTGAAGGTAAGAGAGATTAAGGTAAGAGATTCAAAAAAATAAAGTTGCGGATTTGTGGAAACTTGTAAAAGGGATATTTATTATTTTTTTCTACAGCAAGGGTGAATTATGCAGGCTTCTGTTACGAAACCTGAGCACAGAAAATTTTCCTCTGTGTTTAAAAACAAACAATGAATCAGGATTTATGCAAACACAACATTTGACAAATTGTTTTGCCTTGCAAGATGATCTGAGACTTGGTTGTGTTCTCAGTTTTGCAATGGTTTTCTATTAAAAAAAAGCTGTGTTGCTTTTATTTGATTATTTACAAATCAGAAACTTCTGCAAATCAACAACATTGTTTCATTGAATTATTGTCATCTGCAAAAAAAAAAAAAGAAACGCAAATGTTTTTAGATTAAAAAAAACATTTCTGTTGCAGCATTTTAATTAGTAAAATAGTTTTTTGAGAAACCGAGGCTAACAAACATTTAACAGCAAACTTCAGCTGCGTTCAGACCTGTCCGTGAAAATATTGTCTTCAAAATAAACCAGTCTGTGGACTGAAAAAGGGTTTGGACCACTGGTGTACAACTGTAAAACTGCTTGTTTACAAAACACAATAGGAAGGCTATGAAGCATTACTATTATACTGTGATGCATCTACAGTCAAATTTTAACAATAAAAGTAGAAAACCAAAGTCTGCTAGCTTGATGCTAACGTATAATGGAAATTCCCCTAGGAAACTAATGCTAGGTGTCACTGCACCATTAATGAACTTGTTTTCTTGGAAAACTTATGGTGTTAATATATGCAACACAGTGCTTACTGGAATAGCGTATACTTTGATTTCGATTCGGAACAAGGTACAGTGGACTTAGCGGACATTTGTGAGCCAACGGCAGCTTTCTCATGACTTTGGATCAAAAGATAAAATAGGTGCCTTAATCCCCTAAACATTGAGGAAACTTGATGAAACTCGCAACGTTTTCCGTTTCAAACCTGAATTCCTCACGTCACATCGTGACGAACAATGTGAAATGAGCGTGGTAAGGAGCGGTCACAGGTTCAAGCCCAGGTGCAATCACATAAATGGACGACCTTCTAAAAAATTTTTCAAAACTGCAGAATCACTTAAATAGTGTCCTGTGACAAACTGATGGTGTTCAGCACAGATAGGGAAGACGTGGTTTCGCAAAAGAAAAAAACCTATGTGATTACCAAGTTTTCCCATTGTTTTCTATCAGCAAAACGAAGGCGATCCGCAAGATGTAAAATATTAACGACTTGCTTAATTTTAGGTCTATTGAGCTATTTTACCTTTTTGTGTGAACTAATGCTAACGCTCAGTCGACATAAACATACATTGCTGACTAAACACACAGCTTTATTTACTCACAGCCATGAGTCTTCCAAACTCTTTTAAGGAAACATTTTTAAAGTAACAATTTGTGGTCTAAAGTGTTGTTTTTTTTGCTTAAATCTTCTGGAATAAAGTGTAATGCTATGGCGCGAGCTCCACCTAGTGACCAAATTGAAACACACTCCAGCAGAAGCAGAACGTTTTTTTTGTAACATGAATCTGTTTAAACCCTTTAACTTCAATGTTAAAGATCGGCTCATTTTTGTTGGAGTTTCTCCGTTTGAGAAACCATGTAGCACTGTATGGTGTTCACAATCTCATCGGTTTATTATTTCACCGATACATTTTACAGTATGTGAACTGTATCTGATTTATATGAATATCTTCAAAACATATATGTATTAATGTATTTTATACAATCAAGTCTGAATGTGTAAATTGTGTAAAATGGAATCAAACCCAGTGGATCGAAAGAACCGAATCTGTCAAGGCTCTGGTAAATCGAATCGAATTTGAAAATTATTGATGCCCAGACATAGAAGTGCACTTTTTAAGTGTTAGATGACAAAAACAAAAGATTATAAAATACAAATATGAGACAATCTGGATCTGTGTATTAAATATGTTCATTTTTTTAAATGTAATTTAAACGTATCAGGTAAGGACAAAATCGAATGACTCTGCCCCAAAAAGACCTGATCTGGACATCTAATATTTTTTACGATAATCATTTTTTGCTGGTATTCCTGGCTAACTGGGGGTTTCACAACAAAAACTATAGTTATTAAATTAAAATATTTCTTTAAAAAAAAAGATGAATGTAACGTTACAAGCAGTTCCCTCATATCTGGTCAATGCTAGTGAAAAATAGAAAGAAAATACCCGCTGCAACTGTGAACTTCACATTATATGTTTCAATTTTGTTAATATAACAATCAGAAGGGATTTCAGTACTTTGCAGATATGTTTTTAATATTAAAGGCATGTTTGATAAATAGATGTGTTTAATGTAAGAACATAAAACCATTAAAATATTAAATAAAAGGAGAACTTTATCATCATAAAATTAAGTGTAGCATTTGTTTGTTTTGGAAAGTTTAAGGTCTTAAAAAAAAGTTTTTATTTTGGTTTATCATAAATAGTAAAACAAGAAGCTGCAATGCAGAGTCAATGGTTTAATGAAAGTGTCACTTCAGTCAATTTTTTTTATTTGCTTTTTGTACCAATTATCATTTTTTTGCTTAATACATTGGTATAATTTTAATAAAGACAGCACATTGCTCATCTGTTTCTTATATAATGTTTTTTTTCCCAAGTTTTTGAATCAACATCTATTCCAGTTTAATGCTACCGTGCTGAACTGTTTTTGTTTTTTTATGGAAGGAGAAAACGCTGCAAACCTTGTTATAGATGTAGCAGTTTGTGAACATTGTGTTGAAGTCCTGGATACATTCCTGGGCATTCCAGTAGTAATTGTTCTCGAGGCGTTTTTTTATCGTCCCCATGTCCATAGGAGTCTTGATGATCTTATAATAGTCCTTCAGGAGGAGAAAAGAAAAACATGACATTTTTCTTCATCTTCCTTCAGCTCAAAAATCATTACTCTTCAAGAACTTAAATATCAAGTCTTATTAATTCAGCATAATTTACCTCTATTATGATTCAAAGAGCACCTCTAAATTTGTCATATTGATTGCTTCTTATATTCTCAGCAGGACTTAATTTGGCCTCATATTATTTTGAAAAGAAAGTCTGAGATATAAAACAACAACAAAAAAAAACAAGATGACAGATACTACACTACATCCACTTGATAACTGCAAAATAAGAAGTGCTAAAAAGACTAAGAAGGTCAAATTCGTAAAAATTGGACATGATTCTTGAAAGATCTGCTTAAAATAAAATCAACACTTCATTCCAACTAGCTGTGGGGTGCTTTGCATTAAAAGGTCATTTAGGACCTCATAAATCCACAGTCTGATTTAAAGCACGAGTAAACAAATGATTGACTCACAGGCAAACCAAGTTTAACTGCATCTACGGGTGCTTGGAAGGGCCATGCAAAATGATGTTTCCATAATGTCTTCAACACCACTTTATGCAGATACTGGAAAATAAGGACAGATCACACCATACAGGTTAACAGAAGATTTAAAAAAAAACACTGGTACAAACTGAAGCTGAAGGGGTGAATACCTGCAGCTGGTTGGTCTGACGTTTGGCTCTGGTAAGGTTCCATGTTTCAGGGGGTGGGGGGTTGAAGGGAATAGGGGGTGGGGCAGAAGGTGGGTTCTGGCTGCTGCCTGCCTGCAGTCCGTCCCCCATCGCAGCTTTGAGTTGCAGTGGCTGAGCAGACAGTTTAGGCAGACTGGACCTGGCAAGGGCAGGTGGGAGTGAAGGGGCCCCCCTCAGGCCATTACACTCCCCACGCAACTCTCTGGACAAATGAGAGACGAGAGAAGCTGTTGGAGCTTGTAAACATACAAAATATAGAAAAACTGCTAAAATGTCTGACAGGCAGCAAAAGGAATCACCAAAAAAACAACAACCTGGATTGCTGCCTTTTAAGCCAACATCTGATTGTTGAGGACAAACTAAAGGCATCAAACACGTCTGACATGCAACCATGTTTACATTTTGGGATCTGTAGAATGGTAATTATTTACCAGACCAGAATAAAAGTCTTCCACTTTCGGCTTCTCCCATCAGGGGTCGCCACAGCGAACAAGTCGCATGGTAAATTTGGCAATGTTTTACGCCGGATGCCCTTCCTGACGCAACCTTCTCAAACTGGGCTTGGAACCAGCAGAGGTAGAGAAGGGAACAGGGAGCAGCCCGGAGTCGAACTCGGGTTTCACGGATGGAAGGCGCCGCAAACCAGCATGAGCTAAACTGGCTCCCTTACCAGAATAAAAGTACAGTGTGAAAAAAAGTATTTGCCGGTAACCAAAACTGCAATTTATTCCACCAAAAAAGATAAAAAGGTCTGTAATGTTCATCACTGGTAAACTTCAACTGTGAGGCAGAATGGGGGAAAGAATCAAGGAAGTCACATTGTATGATTTGCAAAGCTTATTTATATAAAAGGTGCAAAAAAAAAAGGATTTAGCTCCTACAATCAAGAATTCTGTCCCTTATAGACTTCGCCTTTGAGAAGCTCTTCTATCAACCTTGTGTTGCTAGTATTAAAGTCACCTGTTTGAATATAACCTCTACACAATTACCAAGACCAAAGATCTGTCTGAGGACACCAGGGATACCATTGCAGACCTGAATAAGATTGAGATGAACCAATCTACAATAAGCAAACAGCTTGATTAAAAACAGATTAACTGTTAAAGCAATTACTTTTAAAGGAACATCTTCATCACAAAGTGATAGTTGCAAGTTTAAGCTGTTAATACAGGCAACTAGGAGGACAGAGGATCCTCTTACAGAATAAGTTACACGTCTGTGAGAGCCAGAAATCTTGCTCATTTGTAGGTGACCAGAGACAATGTCATTTTCTGGACTTTTCTTTCTCGCTTTGTCTCTCATATTTGAGGTATACCTATGATGAAAATTACAAGCCTCTCTCATCTTTTTAAGTGGGAGAACTTGCATAATTATTGGATGACTAAATACTTTGTGCCCAACTGTATAGAAAAACGTTTGACCTCTTGTCATTGCCAACCAGGGTTACATTACAAAACATTGAGGAGAACCTTAGTTTTTGACTGAATACGTATTTATTGCCCCTATGCAAGGGCCTCAAAAGTAGCCAGTAGCCGGCACCCGGTGAAAATTCACCATCTGTAAGGTAGTTACCGGTTCCTTTTTGATGACAAACAAAAGTTTCATTTAGTACCTTACAGTAAATAACCTGTGTATGAGGAGTCCAAAAGCAGCCACATGAGAACAGGTTAGGGGAACTCATAGTTGCCAACAGTGATAGAGTAAAAGTTAAGAACTAAATCCCCTTTCTCTTCTACATTCAAATCAGCTGAAATAATGCCAAATGCCTGGCAAATGCATAGACAATAGAAATTACACATAGAAATTTTCCAGTCAACGACTCACACCTTCAGCGCTCAGGTTGTAGCCTCCTACTCTGAAAACCTTTGAGGTCCCTGCCTCTATTTATTATGTCATGTTTTGCATTAAGTCATAGGAGGATAAACATTATTGATACAAGCCACTATAATATCTGTACTGATAACCACCCAGATGTTAACAGTCAACACAATCTGAGAGAGACTTGTAGTTTTCATCATAGGTATACCTCAACTATGAGAGACAAAATGAAAAAAAAAACTTCCAGAAAATTACATTCTGATTTTTAAAGAATTTATTTGTTAATTATGGTAGAAAATAAGTACCGTAATTTCCGGACTATAAGCCGCTACTTTTTTCCTGCGCTTACAGCCGTGCGGCTTATTCAGTGACGCGGCTAATTTATGGTTTTAATTGGTGGCCGCCATGTACGTACTTTCGGACACAGTGAATGGTTACAATTCACTATCTAACACCAAGCACAAGTCATTTGTTTTTCAACACACCTCTAAGCAGCCAAACAGCATGGACCTCACTTCAGGTCTTAGACACTTCAGTCATGGTTCAACAAAACGAAACACGCATGCCCAGCCGCATCCCAGAATCCTTTGGTGCCATGAAACCCAACGTGCACGTGATCGCCACTACAATATGAAGAAGCTTTCAAGTTAAAAGCAATCGTTAGAAGCAGCGTGAAAAAATCCACCATCACCAACGGGTTTGGAAAAGCTGGTCAGCTGCGTGACAGAGAGAACAGCGCATGGAGTGAATTTACCTCTGAGTCATAGTGACTCGGCTGGCTGCACGTAAATATGTGGGAATAACATCAGCCTTTATTTTGTCGGGACACGACTGGAAACACAAATTGACGTGGTCGTTTAAACGGTTTCTAAGGACTGAGCGGAGTTTTGCATTGAAACGCTCACAGCCTCCGTGTGTGCTGGAGACTGCGTGTGAGCTGCGGGGCCGATGGCAGTCTGAAGGCTCCCACACGTAACAACGCATCCACCCCTCATACAAAAAACGTACAGTATTAAGTCCGATTGCTCTGCACAGACACGATTTGCTCCGTTCACCGGCGCAATGGGGACGAAGCGCTCCTCCTTGGAGCCGCCCTGGCCAGAGCTGTCGGAGAAGAAAGGAACGGGAGACAAGGAGCCCGCGGACGGACGGAGCTCAGAGGCGTCCGCGGACCAACAGTGTTTGTTGTGGAAGGAAACTTCTGACCCACGCGCTGCGAGGAGGCGCGCGTATCGCGCTGAGGCGCGTGCTTTTTAGCCGCCGCTGCTTTATTTTACTGGTGTGTTTTTTAACCAGCCCTGTTACTCCCATAACGCTGCCGCGACACAAGCGGAAGGAGAGCTTTTCCCGTTCACCCCTCCATGCACTGCTGATACTTGCTCATTCTTAAACACTTACAACAGAATGGCGAGCCGGGCATTGGCCCCGCCTTTAGCCCCTAAGACTCATGGGAAATGGGGGATCGCGGATGTAAATTTCCTCATCATAACTGAGGGATGTAAAGTTGATTATATGGTTACTGTTTGTAATTTTATGTATGATACTTAGATTGTCAATAATTAAAAAAAAAATAAAAAATAAAAAATAAAAAAAGCCATAACTGAGGAACTTGTGAACAGAATAGAGTTCCATGCTGTTTGGCAGCTGTAGATATACTCAAATACATGGGCCTCAGGCAAATCTGACTCCACCCACTGTGTGCTAATGAATCACACTTACTCTGGGAGTTAGGACTTGATTTGTTAGGATGACAATGTTGCCTAATACATGCGGCTTGTACTCCGACGCGGCTTGTGTATGTATAAAAGTAGTTAAACACGTGAAAATGGGTGGGTGCGGCTAGTAATTGGGTGCGCTTTGTAGTCCGGAATTTACGGTATTTGGTCACCTACTAAAAAAGCAAGATTTCTGTCTCTCACAGACCTGTCACTTCTTCTGTAAGAGGATCCTTTGTCCTCCACTTGTTACCTGTATCAGTGGCACCCGCTTGAACCCATTATCTATATAAAAGACATCTGTCCACAACCTCAAACAGTCACACTCAAAACTCCCAAAGAGCTGTCTCAGGACACCAAACCAAATTGATGACCTGCACCAGGCTGGGAAGACTGAATCTGTAATAGGTAAGCAGCTTGGTGTGAAGAAATCCACTGTGGGAGCAATTAGTAGGAAATGGACGACATACAAGACCCCTGATTATCTCCCTCCATCTGGGGCTCCCCGCAAGATCTCACCCTATGGGGTCAACAGAACAGAGTCTGGACCAAAGTAACAAAGGCTACCATCAGTAACACACCAGGGACTCAAATCCTGCAGTGACAGAAGTGTCCCGCTGCTAAAGACAGTACATGTGCAGGCCCGTCTCAAGTTTGCTACAGAGCATTTGGATGATCCAGAAGAGGACTGAGAAAATGTCTTTTGGTCAGATGAAACCAACTGAACTTTTTGAAGAACTCTACTCGCCGTGTTTGGAGGAGAAAGAATGCTGAGTTGCATGCAAGAACATCATACCTACTGTAAAGCATAGGGGTAGAAACATGGGGCCATGTATCGTCAGATTTTGGGTGAAAACCTCCTTCTGTCAGCAATGGCATTGAAGATGAAAAGTGGCTGGGTCCTTCGGCATAAAAGCGATCCCAAACAGACTCCCCCAGGTAACGAAGGAGTGGTTTGGTAAGAAGCATCTCAAGGTCCTGGAGTGGCCTAGCCAGTCTCCAGATCTCAACCCCATAGAAAATCTTTGGAGGGAGTTGAACGTCTGTGTTGTCCAGCAACACCCCCAAAACATCACTGCTCTAGAGAAGATCTGCATGGAGGAATGGGCCAAAAAACCAGCTGCAGTTTGTGAAAAACCTTGTGAAGACTTACAGAAAATGTTTAACTGCTGTCATTGCCAACAAAGGGTATATTACAAAATATTGAGTTGCACTTCTGTTATTGACCACATATTTACTTTCCACCATAATTAGCATATAAAATCAAACAACGTGATTTTCTGGATTTTCCCCCCTCATCGCTGAGGTAAACCTATGATGAAAATTACCGGCCTCTCATCTTTTTAAGTGGCAGAACTTGCACAATTTAAGAACTCTAAATGTTAAAGAGCTTTGCATGAAATGAAACCCACTCCAGAACAAACACTAATGTCAAAGTCAGGTAATCAACACAGACTCACATATGTGGGTTATATTTTAAACCACACAGTTCAGCCAAAAAATAACAACAGAAGGGCATAAAAGCCAGAGAGACTACAAAAATCCTGAATGCAGAGTCAAATGATTTTCTACAATCTTGACAGCAGATCCACGTTTCAAGGACACGCGGTGTTAACTCGAAAATATTTATTAATAAAAACGGTTTAATTACCATTTCAGCTATATATGTCAAGAAATTCTATACTGTGAATCGGAAATGGCGTAATAATGCTTTTGTCTTACACGTGGATGCAGGCTGATGACAAAAATGACCATTATTTCTTACTTCTGTCTTACTTTAAGCAGTTTAGGTTAATTGAATAAGAAAAAAACTAGTTTACAACTAGCAGACTTGACTTTAAGCAATAAACAATTGATTGTTAAACACTATCACAACAACATAAAAGCTAGTACTGCCCCTGTGGAGCACAAATAATTGCAGACATGCACAAATTAGGAGCTTTCAACAGTGTGATGTTTTTGCTTGACTGACAATATGGCTAATATTTACTATTGGATAACTTCCTAACAAGTGGCCTGAAAACCAGAATTCTAGCAGAAATTAGGGGTCTGACGATAACCGCATCACCACGGTGATGACGGTCGTTTACTGAACTTTTTTTTTTGTTAAAGTTCTACATATGGTGCGTGATTGGAACTATAATAAACGCATTAAACACATTCATCTTTGCTGATAATTAAATTTTTCTGCTAGTCTTGTGTTCAGACTTCAAGGGTTTCTGGGAGAAACCTTTTATTACTGTTCTCCTTTACTCCCTGCACAGCGCCTCTCACTCACTCTTGCGCTGCACGCGCTCCCTCTTTTTACACACATGCGAGTGGTTTCAGCAACACACACATCCTCATTCTACGACAGAAGTTTCCGTTTCACGAAGAAATACAACAAATTTACTGTGTTTTAATTATTAATTTCCACTGTATTCATTTCCATTACAAGCTGCGTGCATTCTTGAGTGCGCGACAAGACCGCCCGCTGGAGGATTTTGTGTCGGGGAAGGAGGGGGGTGTTGCAGAGTCCAGACACCGCGACTCTTACTGCTTCATCACAGCGATGATCAAAAATCCCACACTGTCACAGCTGTACTCCAGATCAATCACCGTTCTTCTGGCGGAAACCTTTAATTACTGTTCTCCTTCACTCTGTAACACCAAACATGAACGCGGACTGTTAGAGTGCGATGAATATCACTACGTGCTTTTTTTGGGAACTATTTTGTGCAGCGCAAAGTTACGTGTCTGTATAAACAAAGGCAGAGCCTCCTGCACCGTGTTCTTCATGGGTGTCAGGCTTCATGGCTACCGGAAAGGTGACAAAGAGTCTGCAGTCTCGTTTATTACTATGCAATATATAATACCCTGAGAAGATGTCTGTACCAGAGAGCACAGGTAAAGCCTCGTGTGCAGCTTCAGAGCAGTCCGCTGCAGAAGAATCAACACGCACCCCCAACGCACGTGTGTGCCCTCCTGCCTCCTACACACGCAGCGCGCTGACACACACACACACATAGTCATTCTACAACACCTATACAGTTAGTTCATTAGTTAGATAGGTAGTAGTTTGTTGTTACTGTTGTTTGTTAATAAAGAATGTGCGTTGTAATTGTATTCATTTTCGGTGCGGCCGCCGGGGATTGTGCGTTTGGCGGCGGCGGGGTGTGTGGGTGTGTGTGTGTGTGTGTTTATCACCGCGGTGATCAAAAATCCCACACAGTCACTCTCTAGCACAAATGTTATCGTGTGTGGCCACTGTACCTGCACTGCCAAAAGTACGAGGAATGTGACGTTAAACAATCTTTTTTTAAATTCAAACATTAACAAAAATCCAGCCATAATTTTTGGAGAAAAAAAAACACCATGACATTTACTTCTTTTGAGGGAACTTACATGTTTGATGCTGTGCAGCGATGGTCTAATACTCCACTGTGGTCATCTCAGTTGGTAGGGCAGCAGTTTCCTGTCACATGAAATGGTCCTCAGTGACACGCCGTGGGGGCATGAAACCACAAAACACGGAGAGCCGAGTGTCACACCTACAAGAGACAGATCAGAACACTTCAACATTTTAAATGCAGGCTGTTTTTGTTCAGAAAGACCAAACCTATTCAGAGAATTGAGTAGAATGTCCTATCAAGCATAATTGAAATTGGACTTATTGCAACAATTCTGCAGAAAACTACAGGCAGGTATCCACACAAACAGCCTTCAATTTTGAAACACATTTTAATGCAGTTTTAAACAGATTTAAAAATGACGTGACTAACACATTTTTCTTGTATATGCGCCATCTTGTGGGGTCTAGATGACCCCATCATTACATTTACCCGTTATCACTTCCATGACAAAGGTGGACAGAATTTCATGTCTGCCATGGAAATGAGTGAAAATAAAAAATGACAGAGAGAAAAAACATTCAGCGCTCTATCTTTTGGGTTCCAGATGACTCCACTCCCAACATTAACGTGCCTTGGATAGCACAATTAGGCCTTTTCTGGTGTGCGTGGCGGAAAAAAAACAGTTATTCTTATTAATCATAAGAATTGTGTAATTAGTATAGTAATTACTGTAGATTATTCTCAAATGAAAAGCAATAGAACATCGCTAATATTCTCAGACTCTACAAGCCTCAGATTTTCACTTAAACTTTTAAGCTCAAAAGATCTGTAGATTTTTACTTTGCAAAGGCAAAACCCTTTAGACAGTTATATTTCAAATGCACAGTCTTATGTTTGACAAATAGCAAAAGGTTAATGTTCTCACGCCAACTTTGAGTGTGAAGGTGTCATGATCTCAGTTTGTTCTGGAGACATGAGCACCACATTTCTGTGTACAGTTTTCCAAAAATATTCTTGAGTAAAAGCTTTAGCTTTGCTTTGCTGGACTTGAGTTGTTCCCCGTGTACTTCTAATCATTTTTAGCCAATATCAAAAAACTTGAGTCGTTTTCTAAGACATATTTTCTGCAGAGGGACAGTAGTTCCTTAAAACTTCACCTCACAGTTGTGGGCGGGTCTGTTGGCGTGGAGCAAGCCCCCCCTCACTTCCAGTCTCACATGTGTTTACGCTCCCCTGCAAGCTTACAGCCCCTCATCACCCCAACCGGTGCAACAAAAATGGTGAGCAATATTGGAGCCATACAGTTTAAAGCCAGATTCTAGCTCAGATGAGAAAAAAATAAATAAACAAAACATACATGGATCTAAATGTCTACAATTAGATCCAATTAAATGGAGCAGAGCAGGGAGCTTGTGGCTTGCCGTAGGACCTTGTACGTCACACTTTTCCTGACAGCATTTTCTCGTGTGCTGCTGATTCACAATGATTTGAATAAATAAATACTCAGAAATGCAATTTCAAGCTCCATTTGCTTTATACATGACTTCAATCATAAGACAAATGCCAGAAAAACATATTAAAAACGACAAAAACGTTATTTTCATTATAGAGGGTCTTTAACAGTTTCTTTCATTTTTACTTTTTCCTCTTTTATCTTGTTTTGTTTTTCATCTAAGCTTGTACTTTCATAGTGTTTGGGGGGGAAATAAAGGGTCAGATGTGGTGCAAATGTAATCCCAAATCCGAAAAACGTACAAATGACTCCCAATATCTTTATCACTATGCAATTTATGTTAGATCCTACAGGAATTTAAATAACCAGCACACGACACGCACACACACCCTTGCTGCAAAGCTAGATTCTGAAGCCCAAACGCATATAAAATGTCACGTTCCGCTTTAAATGCAGTCATTTCGAAACTACCACATTTATCATAAGACGCACAAAAACAAACAACATTCAGCAAGACGTCAACCGCGAATAAATTATGAAGTTTAACAAAGAAGTAGACGCTTTACGTTTTTCTAGATAACCTTCATTACATCGCCATGTTCGCTGACTTCAAGTGACAGCTCTGCACGTAAACAGTGTTCCAGAATACAGCTTCCACGAGATTGGTATTCTAGAAGTGATGTACGCCCCGGTTCACGTGAGTTTCGGCGCCATCCTGTGCAACTTACGCAGCCGAGAGGACGTAACTTATGTCACGAATACGGCCTACGGGGCTACAAACAAACAGCCTAGCAGCTACCTGGCTAGCATGAGACCGAGTTGCCGCTAACATGCACACTGACAGCACGTAGAACCAACTGTCACCAACAAAAACCGAACACAAAGACTGTCAGAGGTGCGATACGGCCGACAACGAGCACAAAGGCGTCCAAACGCACCCCTGAAAAAGACAACAAGATCCCTAAATCTGGTGTGCCCGAGCCGGTGCAAGGCCTGCGCAGGCAGCTCATGCTTCGCCTGACGAAGGGCTCACTGACGGAGCGTCAAATACAGCACTGATGACCGCTGGGAGACCCTCGGCGGATCGACGGGGGTTTACGCTTTCCTATCATCTATTCGTGTCGTGTTAGCGAATCCATTAAAACCTAGTTTTACCTTCTTCAGGCGCTTGTCAGCAATCGCAGCCCTTCCTCGCCCCAAATCCAGAACAAACAGTCCCGTTCTACGTCAATGACGTCACACGTAAGGGGGCGGGCCTGCCCGCGCGCCATCTGAAATGTCACGTCCAGCTCCTCCTCTCCTCATGCAATACCATGTAACATTCGGAAACGAGGTTAGTGTTGCTCAAAAACACCAAATATTCTAATGTCACTTACTGTATTTTGACACACTATCATGTGTCGTTTGTTTACCTGTGTGACATGCTTAGAAAAGGTAAGGTTACAAAATAACAGGACATTTTTAAGCTTACAGTTTGAATTCTGGCACATTAAAAACTAAAACAGAACATTTTTAAGGACCGTTTCTCTCAAAAAGCCTACAAAATTGTTAGGAATGAATTGTTAAAACTATTTTAGTGAAGTCTTTCTGTAACAGAATAAATGTTTTGTTTGTCACGGGGTTTGAAGTATTTCCATTATGTATGTCCACGAGTCAAACCTAGAACACAAAATGTTCATAACAAAAAAATATAATTTAAACAAACGATTTATTTATATGAAAGAAAATGGTAAATGCACATAAATCTCCAAAATTGCCTTAATTTTCATAAATAGCAGGTTACAAAGCAGCATATTTAGAAATAGCTTTATTTGAAAAGATGGAGAAGGAATCTACAACTTAACACCTTTGCAGATAGAGGCTGGCCTTTACATTTGGAAAACAAAAAACATTTTACTTCTTCATCCAGTATATTTGCTGTGAAAGAAATGCGTAAAAATTTATCAATTTACCCAATTTTTTGTTGCAGTTTTTCATCAAATCAACCCTAAATCCTAATATTAAACACGAAAGTCAAAATGTAAAAAAAATAAAAAAAACTGTTCAGCTGATAGCCCAGTGACGTTACGTAACAGAACGCAACTGCGCCGTCTAGTGGTATGACAGGGTATTCACGTCGGATTGCTGTTAGAACTGTGAAATCCTGAAAAATAGTTAATATTTTAAAATAGACAAAAGAAAAGATTGACACTAAAAGCAAGAACAAACTTTAAAAGCTATATTTTAAATTGATAATTTAAACAAAAGTGCATTTAGGTGAAGTTTATGTTACCTGAATTGACAAAAACATCAATAATTGTTTAAAATGTTTTAAATTTGTTGACAGCAAGACATCCAGTTATATAAACTATATAAATTCTATATTGATCGATATATTATAACCACGTTATTTACAGAAAGTTATCAGATGATGTTCACATTGTGCGGCCACTCATTTCAAGCAAAACAATAATAATACAAAACAATTTTCTCCACATCCTTTATTGGAATATTTTGGGGCATGTCAATAAACATCACTGTATCCAAATGAACACAGTGGCACCGTTTCATGTCTGAGGGAAAGCAATGGCTTAAGACAATACAGATTATTTCAATATTTCTAAAGATTTCCAACACTTCACAAAAGGCACAGAAATCAGGCCCAACAGTTACATTTTTAGTAGAATTTACAAATGGCTTTAAACACAAACATTTCAGCTGGAGTTAAGAACAGAGTGCACACAGACTTAAAGACAAAGGCAAGAGCTCTTGCCTGGCAGTCTAAGATGTAGAAAGGAGTCTACCAAAATATCTACAACTAATTGATGGGAAGTCATGCATTTGTGTTTTTCACGTAAATGTTGACAATACTTTTACTTCGTGTTTTTGCATTCCTAAATTTTAATCTTAGCAATAAAACTAACAGTGTTGGAAACATTCACTATTCCCAAAAACCAAAGTAAGGGCCTGGTCCTGGCAGGGACTTTTGCATGTGTTTATGCAAAAGCAGGACTGGATGGGCCTCTTTGTAGTGGATGAACATCCTCAAAGCAGATATGCAGCATCCCTTTGATAAGATGTCACCCCGCTGCTCAGACAACCTTTTGCAAAGCTACACTTGAAACTGCATAATGTTCTGCTGATGTGGTACAACTTCACTGGTTTTTGTCTGGCCCTCAGATGCAGACAGGAAGGATTTTGGGGGGGGGGGTGATAAGAGACAAAATACTGGTCAAAAAGTTGCACATTAAATAAAGCGTTAACTTTGTCTTCTTAGGCAACATTGGCCCCCGCTTCCTCCTCGTCAGGATCCCGGAACCCCCCTTCCTCGAACTCATTGTGTACTATGTATCCCTCATCTTCATCCTCTCCAACTTCAAAACCCTCCATTTCTGCATTCTCCAGCTCCTTGTCTCCGTCCTGCTCCATGTTGCCCTCTCGTTCTTCTTCTTGGTCTGCAGCTGTAGCTGCCGGCGGTTCTATCTGCACCTCTTCCATCTCTTCTTTGACAGTCTCTTCCTCAGGCACAGGTTCGTCTTTGACCTCTGTCTGACCAGCTGCTGCCTCACTGGTTACCTCAGAGGCTTCGTTCGCTATGGAGTCCTCTGGATCCTGCTCATCCTGGTTACCAACAAACGGGTTTTCACCCTGAAAGAAAACGAATATCTGAAGTTTCGTTAATGAAAACTAACAGGAGTATGTAAGGGTTAATGGCTGACGAAGTGTGCATTATCAGAAATTACTGCACGCTTCCGCGAAGTGCATTTATTTCTGATAATGCACACTTTGAAGGCCATTATCCCGCTTACACCATGGTCACATAAGAAACATATTCACTTTATTTTATTTATTTTTTCGGTTCGGATCGCTTTTTTTTCTACAAAAAGTGGACTGTTTGTCTTCATCTATGGGTTTAAAATATAATTCAGAATTGTCAAGCAGATGTCACTTCACTTGATTCCTCATTTTCCATTCTTCAGTGACAGGCCAGATGGGATCTACTTACCTTAAGGTAGCTCTCCAGCTTCTTGCCAATCAGTTTGTGGTTAAGAATGCTTCGAGCGACTGACAGACATCCTCGCTTGGACTGTTCCATCATTCCCTTAAAATAGGACAGTTCCAGATTGAACATTTACAGAAGAATAAGAAACGTTAGTCACTGTCGTCGTACCTTCAGGTAGACGGTCTAAAGGAATGCCGAGACAGAATTTGCCCCACCAATGCGTAAATTGGCTGTGCGACTTGCGTTCAGTGTGAATGCAGCTTTAGAAGTCTTAAAAATGTAATAATAATAGTAATTTTACTTTATCCCACAATGGGGAAATTCCTTCTCTGCATTTGACCCATCCTCTGGGGGGAGCGGTGAGATGCGGGCTAGCCGCGCTCGGGGGAAATGTGACAAATCGCATTCTTGCATATCAGAGAAACAAGTTACTGTGGTTATAAGGTAGCACTCACCCAAAAAGCTATGTGCTGGTCTGTAATAGCTGTCTAAACATGATAATTTTCTAATTGGACATCATTTGTGTGTAAATCCTTTTGCTCTGCATTTTTTCTGATCTGAGTGATGCTTTTATGTAGTTGGTTTCCTGTCAAACTCTTCAAAGGCTTGATGTGACATACCTTTCGGTTGTAGTTATGGTCATGAGACTTGATGTGTTTCTGGATCAGATGGGGCTGCATGGGAATGAAAACATCACACGCTGAACAGTGAGCTGCCTCCACCTTCCTCATGAAGTGCTCCATGCCCAGTTCTGCAAAAAGTGTTGGATATGCTGTCAGTATTTTGTTTTGGTACAAAAACAAGCATTTGTACCTTTGACTGTATATTAGAACTGCACCGAATGACTCCCCCCCCCCTCGCATTCCAAACAGGAAGTACCCGTTGGCTCCAAGAAGCCAAAATCCCAAAGACCTCTGCAGCTATTCAGTATATTTGTCAAAATAACCATTCTAGATCTGCTTCCCGTTTTAACATGTTCTTGGTAAGCTTAATTTTTTTAAATACTTGTTTTTGTAGTCAAAGTTATTCAAGTTATCAACTGGCCAATCAGATGTCTCAATAGAAGTATGTGGTCTTCTGTCAAACATTGGAAATATTTGACAGATTCTTCAGAGCCTGCTGTCAGTGGTAGAGGTGTGGCCTTCCAACGAGCCCACTCCTGATTGGTGAGAGTGGTTGAGTCAGACTGACTCGAACCAATCACTGTTTACTGACAACATCTGATGGCGGCGTCCATAGTGCGAAAAAAGGCGACTTAATTGTCTTCATTTCTTTGGAGCTGGAAGCGAGTAACTTTCTATGGGTGACGTCATGCTCACTCGGTCCAGCTCTCAAACAGTCGGGTGTTTGCACTCACCCCTGGTCAAGTCCTGTTCTCTGTACATCTGGCAGATAGCAGCACTGTGATTTTCCATCTGGCTGACCCGTTCATCAGTTTTCTTAAACTTGTTCATAAGGTACTCCTGAAGGAAAGAGGAAAAGTTGAAATTTAAAAGTTGTTCCTCATGTACAGCATAAAACACCCAGCAGTTTAGAAGTGTCAAATCTCCATTTTACTCAATCACTGCAATCCAGACTTGTTTCTGAATACAGTTAATTGTTTTGTTTGAAAAATTCCACGTCTTCTGGGATTATACTGAATGTACAAACCTTTGCAATGAAGGTTATATTTTTATCTTTTGTTCTGAACCAAAAAAAAGCCTTTAAGAGTTGAGGGAAAATACTAGATTCTTGAAATCTCATCAGTTTTTCTTTGAGAAGCAGAAAAAAATCATTTTCCTATGCTGCTGCTTGGGACGAAAACCTGATGAAAATAATGTTTGAGTTTTTGACATGTACGTGTAGTATTTTCAATTTTTAACAAATGTAATAAGAAGTAATGGTAACATTTTAAATTAAGATACAATTTTTAGGGTATTAGTAAGACATTAATTAGTACAATAAGTCTAATAAGGTTTATTAAATTACTTAGTTAACACATTTACAAGCATTATTATTAGGATGTTTTAAGATGCTATTGATGTTTATTGGCATTATAGATGCCTAACAAATTTGCCAGTGTTAAGCTTAATAAGATTCAGGGCTCGACATAGCCATTTGTCCGCTGGCCCGGTCCTGTTTTTCGAGCAGTACGGACCACAAGACTTTATTTTTTACTTGTCCGCTCGGGCCACTAAAATATCTAACAATTAATGCATTTTTCACCTTTTTCAATAAAGTATATTTTGCGAAAACGTGTAGATTTACCTCGTCTTTATAATTCACTTTTTCTGCTAGTCCTGTCTTCAGACTTCAAGGGTTTCTATGGGAAACCTTTTATCACTCTTCTCCTCCTCTCCCGCCTGCGCGCGGGGCTGTCACTGCCGAGCACCACGCGGCACGCGCTCACTCAATTTTTTTTTTCAAACTTTATTGAATGTAACAATTCAATACTAAACAATGTTAAACAGCAACAACGAAGGAACAAGCCAGTGGGTTATTATTACATTTTATGCAGATATATTTAAACTGACACACATATCAGCGCGCCCCCTGGTGGTTTTTCACCGCGATGATCATAAATCCAACACCGTCACTGAAGAGAGACTGAAGCATGTCAGAGATGTGGAAGACATGGCAGGAATAGATAGGAATATGTTAGACGGAGTAATGGGTGGAATTAGTACTATGGACAGCAAGATATTTAATGAATGCATTGAAGATGAAACTGTATGCACTAAGCTTTAAGCTGAATGTCAAAGAATCAAAGGCAACTCAAAATACCTGAATCTCAGACTCAAATGGAGTATAATGTCAAACTACTTAATTTTGTTTTTCTTTACAACACTGTAAGCAGTAAGTATTTCTAATTAACTGAATGATCTCAGTAATTTAATTGTATTTAATTTTTCAATTATTTCATTTAATTAGGTAACTAAAGTAACTAAAAAGTAAATGTAACTTTGCAACAGTAACAAAAAGCAGAACCTTAAGGCAGTCAGAGCAAAAAAGTCAATAAAACTTCTTAACTATTGATTAGGAACAAATGTGAAATAGCAGTGATTAGAAGCAGCATAAAAACTTCTTAACTAGTGTTAACTACTACACTGCAGCGCTCTCTTCAAAACATCTGAAACAGACTAGAGCAGATTTAAGTTTGATATGCTCTATTATTAGTCATTGAAAAGTGTATAAATTAGTGTTAGATGTCACCAGAATGCACCAAATTGCACCATATTAAAATTTTCCGGGGGGGCATGCCCCCGGACCCCCCTAAAGTTGCAAGCACCTGCGGAGCGGCGGGTCTCGCTGTGCGCGGTGTCGGGCCAGTAACTTTCAAAAACTACTGGCCCTGTGGGCCAGTGCAAATTTCTGGGCTATGTCAACCCCTGAGATTAATTAACAACCTTTGTTAACAAATTACGAAGTATTATTATTGTTTGGGGTTTTATTAAGCCTAAGTGTTAATAAGCCTATAAGTTTTATTAACTAACTTAACAAATTAATAGGCCTTATTAATGTGTAATATTCTAGTAAGATATTTGTCAGCATTATAGATGTCTTGCAAATCCCTGAAAGTGTTAATAAGGTTCATTAATATCTAAAGTCAGACCATCGTCTTCAAAGCCCATATTACTTAACTGCTTATAAGCTTAACAAATGTATAATTAACTTTAACAGTTTAGTAAATGTTTTGCAACACCTCATTTAAAGTGTGGAATATTTTTACCACAAAGCATAAAGATTGTAAAAAGAACTTTAACACATAGGGACCGGTGTCGGATGACGTATCAGCGTCATATTAGCATCATAGCTAATAAGTAAGGTATTAGCATCTATCCTGAGTGAAATATTCATTGCAAATCCCATCATCAGAACACAGTCCGCTGGATTCAATGCCAGCTGCATTCAACCACTGTTGCCTTGCTTCCAAGTCCACTGGAAAGTTGCACAAGCCAGTCATTTTTGAAGAATGAAGGCAACACACCTACTAGCCATGCTAAATTTTATAGTTGGCCGCACATATTTAAAATTACACTTAAGTCCCAAATATGTTCTCCACATTTGTGCTCTCGTTATGATGATGGCTTGCTTTTTCCTGCATCAACCAGTGGGGGTAAAAATAAAAACAAGAACAGTAGCTGGGTCGGGTACTGTTGGGAGGTTTGGTTCAGACGGGTTCCAAATTGCGCTGCGCAGCTGAAATCGCGCTGCTGCAAGATCTCTGCACAGCACCTGAAGCTCAAATCGCATGTCGAAAATTATGTGCGAATAGCCACCCTCTTTCTGACATTTCATTTGCTGTGAATTCAACAATCTGCATGTGCTAGCATCAAATCAGTTCTGAGCCACAGCTAGAGCTGCTCGCTGATGCCATGGAGCCAAAATTATTATTTAATTCAAAGCATTTTTCATGGGTTTATCAGAATTCTTTTTTGTCTGTAATTTTACTCAACAGCAGGGTATGGTTCACACATTCCACACATTGTTCAAGTGTTGATCTGGAACCATAATTATGTCACTTTTGATCATTTCCTTATCGATAAAGATAAACTTTTGAGAATAGTAACTGTCAGTCCGCAGTCAAATGGAACTAATATTTGTTTTAAATTCTGCATAAAATCTTTTTTTTTTTAATAAATAAATCTAAAAAAGGAAAAAGAGGCTCCGTCACCTGTAAGAAGTCTGTGGTGGGCTTGGACAGCTGACTGGAAAGGAACTTAAAGTGCTCCTTGTGAAAGCGACTTTCAAGATGAACTTCCATATCGGCTTTGTAGAAGGAGCGAAACTTGCACACGGAACATGCAAACATCACTCTAAGGGAACAAATACAAACAACAAAAAATAGTCTTTTATTAAATTCCCACCATAAGTTGTTCCAAGAACTTGTTAAAGGTAAGAATGGTTCTAAAATCAATAAGGACAGCAGATGAATTTCAAAGGTTAAGGGTCACCTCACCTTTCCAAGAATCCTCTTCTCTTCCTGTTTTTTGACTTCTCCTGTCCTTGGCTCTGTTTTCCATGAGGCTTTGTCATTTCCTCCTGTTTGGGAGCAGCTGAGCATCACAAAAGCACGTTAGGAATACCCAATATTTTACACAAGCCAACAAAAGTCCAAGGATGCAGTGTGAAACCTACCGACATCTTCTCCTTCAGTGGGTTGCGTCTCCTGTAAAAAACAAAAGAAGACAGGTAATTAAAAAACAAAAACAAATGTTAAGCTATAAAAAAAACATTGAATTATTTGCCAACTCACATCGGCTGCCGTCTCTGCTTTGTCATCATCAGCTTTTTCTGGTTCTTCTGCTGGAACAGATGACATGAACATCAGAACAGTGAGGACGCTGCTTCATGAGGTTGTGCAGCTGCCGAATCAAAGAAAGCACCTGGTGTCGTTTCCGTCCCTTCATCCTCTTTCCTGTTCATCTTTGACTCTGGCTCATCAGCTTCTGCTGGATTCTTTCTCTTCTTCTGAAAGTTGCCCTGCGGTTTCACCTGCTACAGTAAAGTAGTAATCAAATTTGTACTTAGAATGATCAAACTTGCAGTTCAAAATCATACATTTCTACGTTCAAAAGTTAAACCTGGAGCGTGGAACTAAACCTCTGGCAGTAAGAAGTTTCAGTCTTTATTCGCGTTTGACTTCAATAAATTTTCTTATTTAAATATTGCACTAAATTTTTAATAGACATGCTTTTAACTTTGATGATTAAAATATCAAATCATTCCAACTATCATAAGCTGATAAAAACTGGAGAAATAGAAAATTTGGGGGAAATTTTCTTTGAATCATTCACCCAAAACAGGATGGAGTGTTTCAGCTTTACTCAGAAAAACTGCACTTCCACGGGTGATTTCAGCCCAAATAAATCGAGGGCTTAATGGAACTGTAGTGCAGCAGATATTGTTCTTAACCTATTTGGCTGTTTTGTTTTTAATGGTAAAGGGCACGAACAGGGAGTTTAGACTGACCTGCCTGTTGTTTCAGGTATAAGAAAAGGAGGGAATGAAAACGGGGATAATTGCTGCCCGGGGTCTGAGGTTTCATTTGGCTGGAGTTACTTACTTTGTTGAGGGGTCTCTTGCGGCCTCGTTGGCGGCCAGCCCTTGGGCCCCCTCCAAAATGCCTCCCAGGAAAGTCGTGAGGCCCTGCAGCAGAACCCTGGAAGCCCCCGCTCTCAGGGTACATGCGGTTGGACAGGAGGGATGGGAGCTTTCCTCTACCACCTCCTGGAGAGTAGCCGCCATGGGACTGAACACCGCTGCCACTTCCCCGCAAACCTCCACCTAATGGAGTGGGGTCAGACCTGCGGCCCCCAAACCCTCCTCGACCCCCAGCACTTCCACCCCTTCTGGGGGAACGTCGGTTTGCTCCAACCCATCCTCCACCTCCAGAACCTCCTCCTTGGCCACTGGCGAAGGACTCCCTCATATTCTGTCGCATTTTGGCGACACCATAGGCAGAGGAAGGGCTGTCAAAGCCTCCTCCTCCTCCTCCCAGCCCCATTCCCCCTCCGAAGGTCGAGCCTCCTTGCTGATTCAACAGCATGCTGTCTCCACGGACATCCCCAAAACCAAAGCTACTGCCACCAGATCTGTAGAGATCTCGGGAGGGGAGAGCAGATGTGCGCGAGTCGAAGGACTCGTACTGGTCAAACCTGCGGGAGGGAGGGAGAGGGTTGACAGAGAAGAGCAAAGAGCAAGGGAGGGTAACCAGTTTGGGGTTTCTCCACCTGCACTTCTTTCTCTTCATTCCTTTGCTTTTTCTGAGTTCCAGAGTTCATAACCACAGATTACAAACATCTGAGCTACAACAAGGATTTGTTTGTAGTTTTTATGAAGCAATACAAGGTTGTCCTCATTATTTACAGAAACAATTGAAGTCTTAGGGAGGGAATTCATGTAAATCAAGTTCTATCTTCAAAAGGTTGGCTGGTGAACGGTGAACAGACATGAACATGTCCCAGCACTCACAGGATAGGAGTATCAGGTGAAATAAACTAAACTGATGATGTACAATATGGACATTTCAGAAACAACAGCCTTCAATCAACATTTTGGCTTTCTAAAGCATTACTGGGCTAGCACCAGTACACTCATCGCTCTTGAGCAACCTAAAGCCAACATAGGTTAGGTCACATGGAGGATGGGACAAACGTGAGGAAACGCACACAAGGCAAAATAAAAGCAATGCTTGAGGAGAGCTGGTTGAAAGATGAACCGGGCAACATGGGCACGGATGGATGTCATTGTGTTTTACCATGAAATGTGTTCAACAATGACACCTGAAGAAGCCTTTTATAATGCTTAAGCTTTCAGGACAAATGCTCATCACCCCATCAAAGCTCTTAGAAACAGTGATAGCAGAAAGAAGTTTTTCCTTCTGTTTTCTGAAATGCCAAGTTAAAATGCAGCCCTTGAGCAAGGCTTCTATTCCATCCTTTATTGAAATTAGAGATGTGATCAGAAATCAGGCCCGATCACCTAGTGTTAGACTCAAGCTGAATCGGAGGGATCGGATATTTATTTTATTCTCTTTATTATGACAAGCGCTATATATATATATTTTAAGATTATTATTATAGGTAAATGCTCTAGTAGAAGTCTGCATATCATGAACAGATCACAACATTTTACTGCCATAAAACGCAGCAGAATCTGGCCCTATTTTGAAGCGACCAAAAACAGGTTGCTACAGTCGAACTTCCAGGCTCAATAACTCTTTTCACATATATTTAAAACGGACAGCGAGAATCTCAATTGGTTTGTATTAACGCAAACAAAGACCTACAAAGTCATTTCAAATTAAAAAAGATCAGATTTTTGTTTCTTTGTTTATGAAAAATTGTTCTCTCCATGGTGCTGAAAGAGACAGTAAGACAGCTGCTAAGAGACCGTCTACAACGTGCTCTGGGAACAGGTGATATTTAAAAACCATAATGTCTCAAAAACATTTTTGAGACATTATGACAGACTATTTTTACCAGCACTATTTTTACTTAATTGTTCAAGCTACTTCACAGAAGTGCCCTGTTTAAGTGTTAAATGACAAAAGAAGGTTAAGATCAAATCAGGGAAAACCTGGATCTGTTTATTTCATTTGTGTTATAAAAGTATCGGAACGGAACCTGGTATCAGAAAATCCAATATTTACAGATATTTAAAATCAAATTACTCTGAATTGGATTGGGGCCACATAAAAAACTTGATCAGGACATGCCTAATGGAAATCAATTAATATGTTCCCTGAGGGGCAGAAAGCTAAAACTTAACTTACCACTCTTAACTTTTTATCAAAAGTAGGGTTCCTGGTCCATGTAGCAGTCTTTATTCTGATATTTAAATCAATTCCATACTACCCCTACAATCCACATATAAGACAAGAACTGATTGTTTTTTGATAATTAAAAGCATCCCAGAATATGATTAAAACTTAGTTGGGGGTTATCATGATTATATATTAAATTTTCCAAAAGTGTTTTGCTAAATTTGAATACAAAGTGAATGTTTTATGGGATGGATGTGTAAAAACGATATCTGATGGAGATGGAATGAAGCAGATAAAGAAGTGAAATTACCCATCTCCCCGGGGCCCCTTAAATCCTCCTTCGAACTGACTGAGCATGTCCAGGCGATGGTTAATCTTGGCAATGACTGCATCCGCATGTGTGCCTCCAGATGAAAGCGGAGATCCACCAGAGATTCCTCGTTTCATATGGCTGCCTCCTCCAAAGCCCCCGGAGCCAGACATGGAGTCCTTATAACCTCCCCCATACGATTCAAAGCCACCTGAATCTTTCAAAATTAAATAAATGCATCAAGAAATCTTTTTCCTGCCAACATCACCGGAAATTATTAACTCATTGCAAAGATGGACTTAAACCAGTATAGTCAGTGATTTTCAGCAGAAATGTATCTTCATAAAAACATTGAGTTTTGCTTGCTAGAGTTTGCTTGCTGGAACCAGCTTATACTTCCTTTTGATAAAGTAACAAAATAATAAAGCTTGAAAGTACATTTCTGTGTATTTCCTTATTTAGTTTTTAGTTTTTTAATCAGGAGAAGAGGAAAAATGACAGTTTAAAAAGGTTTGTAGCAGTGAGCAGAAGCTACAATCACCATCCCACAAGCTCCCTGCTCCGCTCCATTCATATGCATCCTCATCCATTTCCTGGTTTTCCTCATCTGAGCTGGCATGTAGCTCAAAACGGTACAGTGTTGAGCATGTAAACAAACGGATGATGGGGAAGGGAATGGGCTTACTCCACGCCAATAGTCCCGCCCACAACTCAGGGGTAAATTAACTACTAGGAAAAGGACACAGGTTTTTATTTTATTTTATTTGAGTTAAAACCAGCATAATCCTAATTTAAAAAAAATAAAATAAAAATAATAACACTGGAAAAAACTTTAAAGATGATTGGAGTGGGACTTTAAGGTGCATTTTGTAGCATTATCAAACAAGAGTCTAAATTTACTCTTATTGATTTTACTTCTTTACTTTTTGTTTCTAGAACAGAAACTGTGGGTCAAGTCAACTGCATAATAGCTTGACCCTCTAAATTTAATCTTAATAGTATAAAACAGGCATATTGCAGTATAGTGTAGGAAATAGTGCTACTTTAGTCTATCAAATTTAAATGATTTACATTTCTTACCTCTACTGCCCAGACCTCCACTTCCCCAGCTGGAGTAACCTGCAAAGGAAACAATCTTTACAGGTGACAATTCACAGGTACAAACAATGCTATCTATATTAAATTAAACAAGTTTATTTAGACACTCAAGTATAACTTCTCGAAACGGCAATCAATCAATCAATAAATCGTGAACAAGAGATGCGTTCTAGCCGATTTACTAGCCTTCTGGTCTACTGTCTGTCTGCAACAACAACAGCTCGGCTTTCTTCCCAGAGAATTAATAACCCTCAAGATTAATATTCAACCAACAATAAACAATCAATACATGTAAAACATGCCATTCTATTTTGGCATTATTGTGCCAACGAACTTCCGCAGAGAATGAACAGCAACAATGGGCTACGCGCGTTAGCATCTTAAGTTTAACGCCACCTTTCTTTGCCGAGGCGCAACCCCTCTTCGGTTTTCGCTAGCAGGCCTTTCATTTCACGGAAAATATACTATAAATATGAACAACAAAGTACTATTTAATAAACCAGCAAAATAAAAGAAAAAAAACCAGAAAATCAGCCATTAATGAGAGTTACGTGCTTCCATCAAGCTAAGTCAGCAGAAATGTTAGCTAACAGGATTGATTGCTAGCTTAGCTCTGCGCTAACGCAATGCGGTAACGTTTCTCGCTTAGCCATCCGTAAAAGTGCATAATGACTATTATTTAGCCGAATATACTCACTAGAACCGTAACCGCGACCGTCCATTGCACCGTCGTATCCCTTCTGGACAATTCAATGAAGATAGGAACGAAGAGGAAGACAGGGGATCGTCCCAAGTGGCAATCTCGACGCACTATTCTGCGGCAGGTTACGTAGTGTTACGTGATCAACTCCAGCTGCGTACGCACTTCCCAAAGAAGACTCTTCATGACTATTCATTTACGAAGAAGCTTCGGATCTTTAAACTCGTGAAACCCAAAACTCTCTTTTATCTCTCTAGATGCTGCTCCCAGGTGAGAACATATCTTTAGCAAGTAGTGACTTCAAAGCCAGCTGTAGCTCATGTGTCAACTATGGGGTAAGGTTTGTTTGATTTTGATGAACTGAGCCTGGGAGGCAGAAGTGAAAGCAGTTGGATCATCTCTTCAGGAGTGCCACAAGAACACGAAACACAAAAAACACGATTTTCATGGGAATGTGTTTTTAAACAGAAACGGTGTCCTATTTGCTCAATATATAAGGAATGTTAAAACCAGATTTGGTTATTAAAATAAATGACATGAGAAAAACAGATTTTTAAGTGTAGTAGGAAAACGTGATCATGCATGGGTATAAATAAGAGACAGAATAATACAGAGGCACAACACATGTGAATGTGGTAGAATACTATTTTGATTTGATTTTAGACACTAATTTAAATAAAAAAACAATGTCTGTGTTTTGTTTTGTTTTGAATTTTATGAATTGATTGGTCTTTTGCATGCAACGTAAAGTAAAGGACACTTCAGTTACTTAAGATTTTACTGGTTTGAGGGTGACTATGACGCAATGGAAGCCTGAATTCTGTGATTCCTCCCTGAGGCGGTCGGAGGGGCTGGATCTCCCGTTTGCTCTCCTCCTTCCCTCCCTCCCTCCTGATGGGGAGCGTCGGTAGGTCGTTCCTCCTCTCAGCTGCTCGGAGCTCAGATGACCAGCGTCGCAACTGAGCGATGCACCTTCGACACAGACTTTGCTGTTTTTTGAGGACGAATCTTACAGACATTGAAAAATATTCTTCATTTGTATGCCTTTAACTCTGATCTGCTCCAGAGAAATTGAGAGCTAATTTTATTTTTAGGACAAGATTTGTTTTTAAATCGCTCAACTAAAACCTGGCTGCGTGTAATAGTTACAGTTTTCCGATTTTTATACTGATGGAGTCTTTTTTGTAGCAGAGGAAGATGATTGGAAGCTGATTTAAAGCGCGCAGGTCAAACTCCTTTTATTTTGATGAATTGCGCTCAAAGTACCGACAGCATTTCATTTCCAGACAGATCCAAGACAGAAGAAGACATTCTCAAGATCCATAGGGTGTCTCGAGGTAAGCCTCAACCTCTGTTACAGAGATAAATGTACAAAAAGCAAAAGGAAGAAAAGGAAAAATGTAGTCTGACCAAGGTTTTAAATGAAATTCATTTCAGGAGAGAAATCTTCATTCACTTTTGTTTTAGGAAGTAGATGGGTGTAGTCAGCATGTGATTAGACACAGATCATTGTCAATAAGGAAAATTCTTGAGCAAAGTTGGCAAGAAACAAATAAAACAACTAACAAACCAAACAATTTATTCAACGGTTTTAAAAAAAACCCATCATAATCTGACTGACCCTCTATTGCACCCCCACTCTCTTAAAAAAAATCATTCAATTCACTTGAAATTATTATTAAGGTAAAAACTCAAAAGTCTTTCATTTATGGATATTTTCTTATGAAGAGAATATAAATAAAAACACACATTACAATAGTAACTTAAGTGGATCTCCATGACATTGTCTCAGAAAGACCAGGGCAGTGCTTTCCACTCAAAAAATAACATTTTCTAATTATTTCAATATCAAATTTATATTTAATGTTCCAGTTTGATCATTAAAAATCTTGCAATACATTGATGAACTGGATGGCTCAGTGTGGAAGTCGATGGATAAATAGAACAGGAGGAGAAAAACTGTCTGGTTTGGTTCAGACATGATGATAAAGAAAGAGAACAGAGACAGTCTTTTCAGATGGTGCTGTTATTATGAAAGTATGTTTTTTTTAATTCAGTCTTTTTATAATTTGATTTTGTAGTATTAAGTAACAGTAAACCTTCAGTATCATTTATCGGTGAGTAGATCTTGTCTTTTTATTTATAAGCTAGACTTAGTGACATATTTATTTTTTATTAGATTTACAATAAATGCTGTCTAAATGCCAATATTTTATATGCTGTAGGAGTAGCCCTTAGAACAACCATCCTTTGATCTCAAACCTTATTAACTCTGGGCAGTGAATACACTCAAACCTCTTGAGACCCCATCAATCGTTTGACATACCTTTTTCTTTTAATTTTGTAGTCACAGGGCCTCAGGTAATCAGAATTAACTACAGTAGCAATAAAATCCATGATATGATTTATTCGCATGTGGACCGCAGGTCTCAATTTTTGTCACAGACAGAAATGTAACTTTTTTCTTTTTTGCTCCACTTTAATGTTTGCCAGAGTTTACATAAAATTGTCTCCTAAACGAGGAATCATTTCTGTTGGCCAGGAGTCTTCTGAAAAAACAGTGTGCCTGTATTTGTCACATCTAAGTTTATAAAAACCACTTTAGGCACAATTCTCAGTGATGACAGAACAGCTTTTTGAAAAAAATTGGCTTAATTTTAGGACCATTCTGTTCTTACTATGAATTTAAAAAAAAAATGCTGTAAAGTCATGTAGGATTAGGTTATGTAGACCTTAAAATAGAAAGAAAGGGTCAATTAATTGAGAAAAACCATTTACCGTCACACCTAAACTGTTTTAAGTCCTTGAAAAGATTTTCTATGAAACGTAAATTTCCTAATTTTCCTAAATACAGATGATCTTTTAGGTATTATTAACTGATTAGTTGGCATTTATTTCCTGAAGTACATCTCTTTACACAGGCCTTTTCTCCTTTATAACAGTATTGTACGTGTTGGAGACTTGTTGCATCATGCTAATTTGCAAAGGCTGGTCTGAATGTCTTGGTTTGATTTGAGAATATTTTGGAAGCTAAGCACGTTCCTCTGATGCATCAGTCTTGCAGCTTCCTTCCTCTCAGACTTCTGTCTGTTCCATGGATAGACTGCACAATCCATATGGGATCTGTCTGTGCAGTGTAGTCACCATTAAAAACAGTGAACATTCATCAAAGAAAATAGGAAGAAAAAGAAGTGTACAAAATAATGGTAGAAAAATAAATACATAGCACAAGTAAAAAAAGCTAGAAAACTAAACAAAAAAAGACATCAAAGCGGCTGGATGGCTCAGTTAGCTTGCTGTAGGACTGGTGCGCAGGAAACCTGGGTTATAGGGAAATACAGGGTTGTGTCAGCAAGGGCATCCGGCGAGAAAACTCTCTGCCAAACCACCTCTGCAAATCAGTGAAAGCTGATCCCTGACGGGATGTGACAAAAGATGAACAACAACATTAAGAAAAAAACACAAAAAAATGGGGGATGAGAAATGAATTAAAAATATCTATATATTATAATAAATGAAAAAGCAAAGGGCAACAAGGTTGGAGGTTTCACAAAAAGTGTGAAATAAAAAAAAATATATATAAACAAAGACCAGTAAGCAAAAAATAAAATTAAGAAAAACAATACAATTTAGGAATCAATAAAGAATCATAGAAAACAAGTTGGAACAGTGTAAGGACAAAAACTGAAGCAAAAAAAAAAAAGTAGATAAAAAAACTGACTCACATATGAACTGAAGTTCCATCTCACTGCTAATCCACAGAGTTCAATATGATGTTGGTCCTCCTTTTACAGCTACAGCTTCAATTCTTCCGGGGAGGCTGTCCACAAGGTTGAGGAGTGTGGTTATAGGAATTTTGACCATTTGTCCAAAAGTTCATTGGTGAGGTCACACACTGATGTTGGTGGAGAAGGTCTGGCTCTCGACTCCACTCTAATTCATCCCAAATTCACCCCTAAAGGTGTTCAGGTCAGGACTCTGTGCAGGCCAGTCAAGTTCATCCACACCAGACTCTGTCATCCATGTCTTTATGGACCTTGCTTTGTGCACTGGTGGACAGTCATACTGGAAGAGAAAGGGTCTGCTCCAAACTGTTCTCACAAGGTTGGGAGCATGGAATTGTCCAAAATGTTTTGGTATCCTGAAGCATTCAGAGTTCCTATCACTGGAACTAAGGGGCCAAGCCCAAGTCCTGAAAAACAAGCCCACACCATAATTTCTCCACCAAATTTCATACTCGACACAATGCAGTCTGAAATGTGCAGTGCTCCTGCCAACCTCCAAACCCAGACTCGTCCATCAGATTGCCAGATGGAAAAGTGTATTGCATCACTCCAGAGAAGGCGTCTCCAGTGCTCTAAAGTCCAGTGGGGGGGTGTTTTACACCACTGCATCCGACGCTTTGCGTTGCACTTGGTGATGTGTGGCTTGGATGCAGCTGCTCTGGGATGGAAACCCATTCCATGAAACTCTCTGAGTACTGTACTTGGGATAATCTGAAGGTCACATGAAGTTTGGAGCTCTATAGCATTTGACTGTGCAGAAAGTTGGCGACCTCTTTGCACAATGCACTCCAGGATCCGCTGACGGCTCTCCATCCATTGTTGTTCCCAAACTTTTCCATTTTGTTATGATCGAGGTGACAGTTGGATGTGGAATATTTAGGAGAAATTTCAAAACTGGATTTGTTGCACAGGTGGGATCCAATGACAGTTCCACACTGGGATTCATTGAGCTTCTGTGAGCGCTCCATTCTTTCACAACTGTCAGTAAAAACAGTCTGCATGCCTGAGTGCTTGATTTTATACAACTGTGGCCAGGTTAAGTGATCTGGACACTTGATTCTGATCTTGTGATGATTTGGATGGGTGAGCGAATACTTTTGGTAATATAGTGAGTGTGTGTATATACACACATAATTCTAATCCACGTGTACCCCTCTATTGTACATTGCAGAAACAAGCCCTTGGAAATACATAAAAAAATATTTACCTCACTAGCAGATTTCTTTTAAATATGCAAAATAAATCTGCCAATGGGGTTTCTTTATAAAAAAAAAATTATAGTCGGTAAAAGAGCATGTTTTCTCAAACTAAGATTATTTTGCTATTGAAAAACTTTCTTTACAGGATTTTTTTTTACATTTTTTTCTTGAAACAAGGATCTTTTTACTTTCATTAGATTCAGTTTTTGGCTCAGTGTTTCTAACCTGAGCCTTGATGGAAGCTTGCACGGACACTGCTGTCCTTCACCTTCTGTTGTCTTCATACTTTTCTGCTGTTTGTACATGATGAGTTCAGTGGGTTCAGCCCTGCAATAAAACCACCACTCACCCTACTTTGTCCCCCCACAGCTGAGGCAGAAGTTAGCAGGCCTCAGGCCTCCCTGGTTCTTCTCTTTTACACAACTTATTTTCTCTTCTCCTCTTCTCTCCTTGTTGCGGTTGGCTTTGTCAGACACATCCCTGCAATGGATAGTCTTTTTTGTCTTAGCTTGAAACCTCTAACTAACCGCTGGCTCCTTCCATCCCGTCCCTCCTCCATCTTTGGAATGTCTTAGTTACCCCCACTTTATGTTTCCGCTCTTTCATTCTTACATGCTAAAATCCCCCACATGCTTGTGCCAGCATCTGCAAATAAACACAAAAATCCCCAAAACATGTTTGCATCGGGCATAATTTGGTCCACGTGCCCACACAACATCGTAAACACGCACATTTTGAAGAACAAAAAGGCCCCCATTGGTTTCCGCAGGCCACCTGTGCAGACACACGCATACACAAACACACACACACATTTCTATAAATCTCTTTTTTTAACCTCTTTTTTCCATTATCCTCATGAGAGCCAAGAGCTGGGGCCTGTGCTTCCAAACCAAACACAGACCGAATTCCAGAAAGCCCAACTCAACACCCCTATCCCTCCACCCACCCTTTGGCTTCTCCCTCCTTCATTTTTGCCTCCACTCCTTTCTCCCATTTTCTGCCTTTTTCTCCTCCTTCTCCTCCTCCTGTTCTTCTGAACTGTACCTCAGGAAGACAATTCAAAAATGACTTGGAGTAAGTTGAAAAGGAATGAGTAGAAGAATAGATTTAGGAAAATGGCACCTCAAGTTTATCACCTAAAAGAGAATTATTTGTCATTGATTTGTCATGTGTGTCTGCATGCAGCAGCAGTATTCCTAAACTTTTTGTACTTGGTGACACACTGATGCAATAGTGTAGTAAGTAAGTGTTGTGGTGTTTAACAAAATTATTTCTTTTAGTGTTTTAGTGCTGTAATGACACTCAGGGAAGTCATATATGTTTTCAAGCAACTGGCCACTTTACTACACATACAGTAAGTACAATAAGTTAGCTATATTGTGAAAAACTCAGGAGACACACAGTGTTTGTTTCACTTCACTGATTTTTGGGATAAGGAGACAATTGTATTGGGGTGATAGACCTCATTTTGTGAATTCCACATAATGGTCTCACTATGTACAGTGTTCCTATCCAGTGAAACCAAAAACCAAAAAAACCTAAAATAAAAACCTTCTCAATTTGGCATCAATTTCAACATTTGGTGGTTATAAATAGAAGGCCCTGGAGAAGGTGAGGTGAGCGATACGCTGAGGTTGATATAGTCCTTACGGTTCGCTTCATCATGTCAACAATTCTACCAGCACACCCCCAACTTTCTGTTCATGGATGATATTGCTCCACCACATGGTGCCAGAATTGTCATAGATCAACTTTAGGAAGTGGGAGTGCCTCATATGGTATGGCCAGCAATGTCCCCTAACCTGAACCCTGTAGAGCACGTCTGGGCCCAGCTGAAGCAGAGAATGGATGATTATACCCCACCCCTGAGTAACATGGTAGAACTGCATGTAGCACTTATGGGAGAGTGGAAACTTTTACGTATTTCATTAAAATTCAGACCAAATAAGAAAATCATTTATCTAAATAACATTATCACTAATTTATTGTGATATCTGTATACTACAATGGTGTGGTTAACTGTGTAGAATGCATAGTTTCATCTAAATATGTGATTCTACATAAACTCTGTTGTTTGTGTTTGTAGATGCTTGCTAAGTAAAGGGTGTTTGTTTTGCTGCCTGTGCCAATCTTTCAATGAGACTTTGTGTATAATTTCCCCAAAAAACGAATTTCTATTATGACATTGATTATGTAATGTTTCATGCTACTTTTGGTGTTTATTTTAATGACTTCTTCTTTTACTTAGATTTTTTTGAGCAAAGTATTAAAACTATGTTTTTTCTAAGTATGATTATCAACCCCCTGATTTGACCTTGTTTGGATTTAGCACATAGTGTCAAAACAATATGAACTCCGAATGTCTTAGTGGGAACAGCCAATTAGCCATAGAAGATGGAACAGCACCCTACAGGCTTGGTTGTCTCAGTGTTTGCTACTAAAATTATTGCCGTCAATATCTTTAAGAGGGATGTTTTCTGTTGCTTGTGAAGGCACATTCTCATTCCCAGAGGATGTTTTTACTAGGAAGCAGTGGATGCAGTTTGTTTTCCAAAGGGAGACATATGCCTGTAGAGGAGAGTTCCATAAATAAAAGTCAATATGAACCTTGGTTGTGCTACAAAGATGCCTAAAAGAAAACGAGGACCGGTAGGTTATTTGACCCGGAAAAATGTAAATGTCAGGCATGTCTTTAATGGGGCAGACTTTTCGCCTTTCTTAAAATATGCTTGTGGGGTTCTGAGAGGAAGAATCATTTTACCTAGAGCAGCCAAATTGTCTAACTCCTATATGTGTGCATGTAGAAGAATAGCTTTTAGCTTTTGTCTGGTCGGTTTGTCGGTTTAATACATTTCCCCCTTCTTATTTGTGTTGCTGTGCATTGGGATCAGGGGGAGTCTTATCTTTGAACAGTTGGCCATGTAAAGTGTTGTTGGGGTTGTTTTAGTATTCAGATAAGACTTGACCTCAACAGGTGGGACATCCCCAAAACTGCTGCTAATAGGAAGAGGAAAAACTTTAAAGCTGCTTACACATCGGGCGTTTGACGCAAGTTCAAGAATGTGCTAAACGTGCATTTATGAACATGCGTTTAGCGCTCACACTGGTAAAAGCAGAGAAAGGCTTCCCTTTTCCTTTTTCTATTGTTTACTAGTTCATGTCTGTCACCTAAAGTTGGAAGAGGCTTGGTGCGAAGTGTCAAACCAGTGCAAATCTCGTGAATCTTGCTCTAGGCTTTCCCTTTCATAACTTTATTCTGACAAATGAAAGACTTGGTATAATTCCATCCAGGCACAAACTCCAGTTATTAATTTCTCTTCCAAAATCAAATTTTAAATGCTTTGCACTTTCGTTTATTAAAAGGGACGCCATCAATATGTCACTACCTTATCTAAGTTTCTGATTGGTCAAAGTTTGACCAGGTTAACTTGAAATAGCCACGTGTTTCGCACAGCCCAAAAACAGTCATAGAAACTTGACTAGCTATGAGTGAATGTGAGAGTTTTGAATGTGGAAGCCTGAAAAGCACGTTTACGTGCCTTTACATAGACATTTTACTGAAAGTGGGTGCTTGATAGCGCGTTGCTTAGAGCGGTGTGAATGTTGCGAAAAAGAACTAGTTTATCAATTTATGCAAACTTTTAAACCGACACAAAAAATACAGTTTATGCCACAGTAAAGGTCTAATTAAGATTACATATCCATCAACTAATAGCCTCTTTAAGGCTAAAAAACACCTCTGTCTAGTTTTCACTTCACATTGTTGGGTTGAACCACTTGCTAATCTTAGTAAGTGTAAAAGAAAAGTTTCTCCAAGTCTTTATCAGCTCAGTCTCATATAGGTAGTGTAAGATCAGCCTTTAGGTGGTTTTATTTTTGGACCTCCTCATTAAAATATGAGAGTTTTTGAGAGTTTTTAGAGTTTTATCTCAAAATAAATTCTTGAACATGACACAATTGTACTAATTGCAATTTTTACAGATCTCATCTTATACCATTAAACTATACTAACTAGCTCAAGCTCATTGCACAGAAATTGACTGGAGCATTTTTTCCTTTGCGTTTCTTTGTGTCTTTCCCTACTGAGAATGAGAGGAACGCCCAGAGTACAGCTGGTATTGGTTATTATTTACTGGCTTGGCACGCACACACATGGACACATTCACACACACAGAGTGGAAACAAATTGGGTGAATCAGCTCTGCACATCGGAATGTGTGGCATATGTGTTTGTGTGTTTTAAGTTTGGATGACAGAAAGAATGAAAGAGGGATGCTGAGAAAAAGAGACAAAGTGGGAAAATAAAAAAGCTAAATGACAGCTATGAGAGTTAAACATTTCAAAAGAGGGTTTTATTTTTTGCATTTTGGCTAACCTGACCATTAACCTTTTACGGGATCTCTTGTCTTTCACGAAACTCTTCTCTTTCCTTCCTCTGCAATTTCATTTCCTCCTCTGCTTTATTTTTTTTGTTCTTTCTCTTCATATTTTCACCTTCAGGCACAATGTCTGTTTTCGGTTTTTTTCCTCAACAACCCTGGATTTTTCTCCCCCCTTCACCCTGGTTCTTTCTCATTCTTAAACCTCTGAGGCCGCCGGTCGATGAAAGCATCAGTGAGGAGAAGAACTTGTTGCTTCATTGCTGGTGAGGAATTACAGGGAGGGGAACCAGAAAGGAGATGGTGGTTTCTGTGTTGATTTTGTCCTCATGCCAAACTGGTGGATGGTGCTATTGCAAGGGATTATGGGTAGAGATTAGGAGCAAAGGTAGGGGACAGGGGTACAGTTAAAACCAGAAGTTTACATACACTACATAAAAACAGACATAGGCTTTTTTTCTCACCATTAGACATGAAAGAAAAGTAAACCTTTGCTGTTTTAGGTCAATTACAATTAACACAATTATTTCTATTTGCTAAATGTCAGAATAATGAGACTAGGGTTTTTTTTTGACAAGTTTTTACTACTTTTATCAAGATCAAGATCAGTCAAGATACTAGGAAGACAATTGTGGATTTGCACAGGTCTGGCTCATCCTTGGTCACAATTTTTAGATGCTTGAAGACAATTGTACGCAAGTTTAAACATCATGGGATAGTGCTACCATCATATCACTGAGGAAGGGGAGATGGGTTCTATGTCCCAGAGTTGAATGTACTTTGGCCCAATATGTGCAGACCAACCCAAGGACTAAGGTAAAACATGTTGTGAAGATACCTGCTAAAGATGGTTAGAATGTGTTGTTATCAACAGTGAAAGGAGTACTGTACAGACATGGGTTGAAGGCTACTCTGCTAGGAAGAAGCCATTACTCCAAAAACATAGAAACAGAAAAGCCAGATTAAAGTTTTCTAATGCATACAAGGATAAAGACTTAAATTTTTGGAGAGATGGCCTGTGGTCTGACGAAACTAAAATTGAACTGTTTGGACACAATGATGATGGTTATGTTTGGAGGACAAAGGGGCAAGCGTGCAAGCTTTGGAACATCATCCCAACTGTAAAACATGGGGGTGGTAGCATCATGGCGTGGGGTTGTTTTACTGCTGGAGGGACTAAATCACAAAATAGATGCCATCATGAAGAAAGAATAGTATGTGGACATATTGAAGCAACATCTGAAGACATCAGCCAGAAAGTTGATGCTTGGGCGAAAATAAATCTTCCAAATGGACAATGAAGCATTCTACCAAACTGGTTACAAAGTGGCTTAAGGGTAACAAAGTCAATGTTTTGGAGTGGTCATCATATAGCCCGGATCTAAATCCTATTGAACATTTATGGTCAGAACTGAAAAGGCGTGTAAATGCAAGTCGACCTAAAAACTTGGCTCAGTTACACCAGTTCCGTCTGAAGGAATGGACCAAAATTTCTACCATTCTTGAGAGAAGCTTGTGGAAGGATATCCAAGACGTTTGAACCAAGTACTGCAGTTTAAAAGCAATAGTACCAAATACTAATAAAAAGTATGTAAACTTTTGACTTTGACAGATGTAAAAAAAACTTGACCAAAAAGATCCTATTCTCATTATTCTGACATTTAGCACATAGAAATAAGAGGTTTAAAGTTCCTTACTTCAAAACTTCGTTAATGTTACAAGTTGTTTAACCCTTAAATGTTACTAAACAGCACCACTAGAAAACAATGTGTCCTTAAATGTGCTTATTTTTTACATGGTTTTTACTTCCTTTCTTTCCAATGAAAGACAGGAAAATTTCCCCTTTATGGGATAAATAAAGTTTTATCTGTCTGTCTGTCTGTCTGTCCGTCCGTCCGTCTGTCTGTCTATGGTAGACATTTGATGGCTCGGTTGGCTGTGGGTAGGACTGGTGTGTTGGGAAAGCAGGGTACATAGCTGGGTACATATACTACTACTCTGGAAAGCCTAGAACAAGATTTGCAAAATTTTCACCACTACAACATATCACTCTAAGCCTCTTCCAACTGGAGGTGGCAAATATGCCTTGTTTCTCTTGTCATATATTGTTTTTCTTTGTCCTCCTGACTCTCATCATTGAAATATATTTAAAAAAATATTCGTATTTCCTTTAAGCTTTTTTTTCACTTTTCAGCACATCCCTTCAAGGGTTGCTACAGAGGATGAGCTCTCACTGATTTGCACAGGTGGTTTGGCAGAGATTTTTATGCTGGATGCCCTTTTTTGACACAACCCTGTATTTTATCTGGACTGGAGACAGGCACAGGGGTCCCAGACTTGGGCCTTGTTGTGGTTATAGAGTTAGGCAGTGGTAGGAAGGGTCTTGCCCAAGGACACTAACTAGATGAAGCTCATCACATCCCTATGAATATGTACCCTGCATTCCCATTGCACCAGTCCTACACACAGCCAACTGAGCCATCAAACTGCTACCGTATTTCCTTTCATATCCTCCCTCTAAAATCCTGTGCTTAGTTAACTGGTATGTAGAGTTTATTATTGGTATCCTGTAGTCAATTGTTATTTAGAGTTTAATGCATGTGCTGAGACCCTACACGGTGATTTATTACTAAAGACCCACTCCAATGAAAATTGTGTTTTTATAATATTCTTGTTACAATATTCTCATGATGGAGGACATATATAAAATAAATTAAGATTAAAACTGGGTTTTCTTAGTACTTCTTTATTTAAATCGTGATGCTTCAGGAGCAGATGAAAACCCACGGCTTGAAAAAGCTCATGTTTGTGACAACAACTGTGATGGGCGGGCCAAAGTCTCCCTGCTCTGCTCCATTTCTGATGCATTCACTTGGAGACTCATAGATCCCTTAATGTCTTCATTTTCCTTCTCTGAGCTGGCATCTGGGTTTAAACTAAACGGCTGGATAGCTCCGGTATTGCTGGCTGTTTTTTTTTTTTTTGCTACACTAATGTTACCGTGGGGTTATAAGAGGCTGTAAGCTAGTGGGAGAGAGTGTAAACAAAAGCAGGATGGGATATCAGCAGAGGGTTACTTTTGCACCAACAGTCCCACCCACAAGTCAGAGCTGAATTTCTAATGAACTACTGCGTCTGTGCAGAAATTATATCTTCAAAAAAAACAACAACACGGGCTTCTGGAATTTTGCTTTAAACTGCATTCCGGTAATCATAATAAAAAGACATCTGGGAGCAATTTTACAAAAGAAAAATTAACCTGTTTATCATTTGATAAAAATGCTATGCTCTAATCATTTTTAAGTACAGCATTGCAAGCTTTGCATTGTGTCTGTAGAATGAGGATGCATGCTGCTTACATTTACAGTTAGGGCTGTGACGATAACCGCATCACCGCGGTGATGAGGTCTTCACCGCGGTAATGACCTCATCACCGCATCACCGCACTTTTTTTACGCACTTTTTTTTTACGTTTTGCATATGGTGCGTGATTGGAACTATAATAAACACATTACACGCATTCATCTTTGCTGATAATTTACTTTTTCTGCTAGTCCTGTGTTCAGACTTTCCTTCTTTCTTTCAGACTGTTCTCTCCTTTTCTCCGACCGCGCCTGTCTCTCTCTCGTAGGCGCGCTCTCAGTGCGCTGCACGTGACACGCGGCTCCCTTTACAGTTACACCAGTGTTTTTCAACCTTTTTTGAGCCACGGCACACTTTAACCTTGACAAAGACCCCGCGGCACACCAGCATCCCAAAAAAAAAAACCTCAGTCTGTATTTATCGACAGCCCCCCCCCCCCCCCCCCGCAATCTCACGTGCATTTTTGTGGTAATTGTAGCAGAAAAAGCAGGAAGTTGGAGCTGTTTTTTCTAAAAGATGAAATAAAAGTTAAGTTAGAAAATTCAAAAACAGTTTTATGAGTGTTTGTTGTGGTTTCAAGACGTTTAAGGACGACTCATTTTACGCTAAGATGCTGTCCCTTTAACCCAATGCATCATGGGAGATGTAGTGTGAAAACTGCCGCAAAAGGGCAGAAAGACTAGTGTCTCTGAGCTTCAATGTTTTGTTCACTTATTCCACGGTCTGATACTGGATTCTGTGGAAAGCTACACCGCTAAAGACGAGCTTTGGCTGGTATTTTTGTTGGAACGGAGAGACTTTATGAGCTAAAAGGAACAAGGAAGTGGAGACTTTAACCACTTCTGATTGGTCAGACTGATGACATGTGATTAAGCCTTCAAGAATGATTGGCGGAGACAGTTAAAGGGGCGGGACTTTGCCGCAAACGGCTTTAGCTGCAGCCAAATCGCGGTACCGTCATTCTTATCAAAATGTCTTTAATAGAATCAAATTAACACAAAGAAAAAATAGTTTTATGATCTTTCATATTCCTAACTACTCAGTGTTTTATCAGGGCCTGTTTGGATGAACAAAGAGCTGATTTCCTGGATATGGTTAATGTTTTTAGATCAGTAAATGAGGGCAATTTCCCACGGCACACTTGACCATCTCCCACGGCACACTAGTGTGCCGCGGCGCACTGGTTGAAAAACACTGAGTTACACAAACAGGCGCGCGCTTTCAGAAGCACACATCCTTATTCTACAACAGAAGTTTCCGTCTCGCAAGGAAATACGACAAATTTACTGCTTTCTAATTATTAATTTCCATTGCAAGCTGCGTGCGTTCTTTAGTGCGCGACACGGCCGCCCGCCGGAGGATTTTGTGTTGGGGGGGGGGGGGGGGGGGGGGGTATTACTGTTGTCCTTCACTCCGTAACACCAAACATGAACGCGCGCTGTTAGATTTCCATGAAAATCACAACATATTTTGTTTGGGAACTATTTTTTGCAGCGTAACGTTACATGTCTGTATTAACAAAAGGCGGAGCCTCCTGCCCCGCGTTCTTCATGGGTGTCAGGCTTCACGGCTACCGGAAAGGTGACAGTGTCTGCAGTCTGCTTATCACTGGGCAATATATAATATTCTGAGAAGATGTCTGTACCAGAGAGCACAAGTGAAACTTTCCTGCAGCTCCAGAGCGGTCCGCTGCAGAAGAATCAAAACGCACCCCAAACACACGTGTGCGCACCTTCCTACTATTCCTACACAAGACGCTCCGCGCTCACACACATAGTCAATCTACAACACCTATAGTTAGTTCACAAGTTAGATATGTAGTTGTTAGTTGTTACTGTTGTTTGTTAATAAAGAATAGTACGTTGTAATTGTATTTATTTCCGATGCGGCCGCCAGAGGATTATTGTGTTTTTTTGTTTGTTTGTTTGTTTTTTGGGGGGGGGGCGGTTAACCGCGACACCGCGCCCCCTGGTGGTTCATCACCGCAGTGATGAAAAATTTGACACCGTCACAGCTCTATTTACAGTCCAAAATCAAATTGGAACAAACTTGGGAAGTTCTACTCGGATTCACATATATGTTGCACTTGTTGTCATCAGTCATTGAGTGCATCTCATTGTACCCCAGCATCAATAGCACAGGGGTAAGAGTAAGAATGTAAATTCAATCCTCCTTTTGTTGTAATGCAAAAATCACGCAGGTACAAAATTGTCTGGTTTACAGACACCAAAAGTAATTTTTTGGCTAAGCATGTTATTTTAAACTATTTTTATTTAGCACAGCTGTTGTGGAAAAAGATAGCATGCTGTTTTTTGTTACGAAGCAACGTTGTCTGGGGATAGAGGTGTGGTGTATTCGTTCGACTTGAAAAATGATCTTGAAGCCCCAAAGAACTGACTTTAAGGCTATGTTCACACTGCTCTTGACAACGCTAATGCAAGTGGCAACTTCTAATGAAAAGTCTATGTAAACATGTGTATAAGCATTTCCGTCTACTGTGAAACTCTTAACGCTTATTAAAAACTCTGGTGTTCAAGCATTGCCACACACATTTTTAAGGCCATTTTCAGGCTTTATGTACAACATGTTTTTGAAAGCTAAACCAAGTCAAACTTTGAGCAATCATGGACTGAGTGACATATGGATGGGGTCCCTTTTATTTCAGGGAAGTGCCAACTGTTTGAAAATCGATCATGGAGAAGAAATTAATAATTGTGGTTCATGCCAGGCCAGAACAATATGATACCCAATCTTTCATATATTGCAGTACAGCTGTAAAAAAGACCCAAGAACAAGATTTGCAAAATTTGCACCACTACAACATATCATACTAAGCCTTTTCCAACTGGAGGTGGCAGATATGCCTTAGTAAACAGTGGAAAAAGAAGAAGCCCCTCCCTGCTTGTCCAGTGTAAACACCATGGGCAAATGAGTGTTCAAGTACCTGCGTTCCGAGTATTCTTGAACGTTCGTCATAAATCCGATGAGGCTGTAGCTTAAGACTTTATCTATTTTTATATTAAAGAACTGAAGTTAACTCTCCACTGCTATCCGTGCCTATTCGCTTAAACAACATTGTATCACAGACAGTTACAAGGCTATAAAGATATTTATTTTTGCTAAATCTGCTCATTTGCTGGTTCATGTCAGAATTATCTGCTGCTTTATAGAGAAATAGAAGGTAGTGATGGGACTGGTTCTAGGGAGAAATGATTCTCCTGAAAGTGATAATTTAATTGAAGTTAAAGTGTAACTTTAATATCAAAGCTTAGATATTTGAGTTACAGACTGACCGAAACCACAACTATAAGAACAACAATTATTAAAAAAAACAAAAAACAAATGCTCTATTTTTTTTCTTTTTTCTGTGTTCTACGTATTGACTCTGGTATTCAGAATGAACTGAGCAGGAATCTGCTTCTGAGAACAAAATTACATAACTTGTTTTTTGAAAGCCCATAAATGGAGGAGACGGTTCTCAAAACTTTGAAGTTTTTCTCATTTGTCTTGGAAGAGATTTTGTGTGATTTGGTCAACGGTTGAGAGTGAATGTAATTACAGAGGGCAAAATGTTGGAAGACTGATGAACAAAAGAGAGGCTGCCTATTTCCTCAACTATGTCTCCACTTTGCTTTTACATGTGTGGTTCAGCCCCAGAAACACAATTTCTTTTGGTGAGATTTCATAAAAAAGCCAACTGAAACAATAGCTTTACAGTTTTGGTCATATCAGCTGTTTGGAACGCTGCCACAACATTCTCCTCATTCCTGAGATGTGCCTCTTATCTAAAGGGTGTTCTGTGGCCTAGCAAACATCACAGCAAATGTTGTTATGAAGATGAAGATGAAGAAAAAGATCAGAGAGTGGCATAAGTGATCTCTGTTGGCTGAATATGTCTGTTGGCTGAATCCGATTCCTGCAAGGTTTCCGCACAAAGTTAGGTTTCAAGGAAAGGATCATTTAAATGTTTTCAATAGAAACAAGCCATGTTGCAAAACCTTCTGCAAAACTTTTTTCTGACTTTACAGGTGTGTAAACAATCAAAATGAGTTTAGAAAAGTTTTCTCCTCCTTTTCCTCTGGCAGCTGCTTTCACTCCCTTTTAAGTGCCGAGGACGGCACTGTCAGCGGGAGAAACACTGCAGGCTCTGTTGGTGGCGATTGCACACTTGCACTGCGGAGTTGCATCACTTTGAGTCTCTGAAATACAAGAGAGAAGGAGAGAGAGCACAATCTTGAATACATAACTGGAAAAGTCTAAGGAGAGAAAAGGGTGGTCATCTGACTCCCACAGTCCTTTCCTCTGACGTTTTTTGCTGCTATTTCACTTTTCTTTACCCTACATCATACCGTTTTCAAGTTCTGTAAGATGTTCTCTGTCTTAAACGAACTAAGAGCGTTCTTCTTTTGATAATGCTTACCATTATTTTAGCATAAAATGCAATGTTATATCTTTGTAAAACTCTGTTTTCTTTTTAGCACCAACAATTCACTTTTTTTCTTTCCTTTTCTTTCCACCATTTGTCAAACAGGTGTCCAGTTTCAGCCAACTTCAGTGTTTCTCATAAACGCTTGCACCTCAGCTCAGACTTTCTTCCTCCCTCAGTTTGCCTCCAACACAGAAACAAAGCCTCCTGCCATCTTTGCTGTTGCAGATGCATTGCGTAATACCTTAAAAGGATGAAGGCTGGAAAGTTCAAAGTATTTAGGAACTGAAAAATAAGGACTGCATCATCCCTGGGACCAGGCGCTGTCCTACATCCCACTCTTTGCACCACTTTTCACACATCAGACATGAAAAGTGATAACATTTTGTTCAACACCCCTCTGCTTTTTCCTCTCCCTTTCTATTAACAGATTAGAAACTTAAAAAAATGTAGAATTAAAAGCTCTATTTTAGGACTTCCATCAACATCAGGAATGGTTGAACACAATGAAAAAGACAATGAAGAAAATTGGAGAAATTGGAACGGGAAATTTACTGAAAAAAAAAAACAAATGAAGGAAAAGAAAAAGAAGTGGGAGGCCTACAGAAAGTGAGACATATGTTCAGCTAAAGGAGAGGAAGAGGAAAACCACAGGATTGGGGTGGGGGTGGGGGGCAAAGCAGGGCTTCGTGGGATAAAAAGTTTGTGTGAGAGGAGGAAGGACTCCCTTCAATGTGATAGTCTTATACCTGGTAGGATGTAAGAGCACTGTTAGTAAGTGTGATTTGATGAGTTTCATGGAGGTACAATTGATTAAGTTCAATGAAAAAAGCAAAGAGTGACAGTGGAGAGAACAACTCCATCTAAAATGGAACATTTTGGAACAAAGCTCTAGTAGAACCAGACTTAGTTTGGCTGACCATCTGCTGTGACCAGTTGGGGTCTGAGAGGACCAGAAAGAGACAAAGAAACACCAACAGAATAAAGAAACTATGCGAATAGTCTCACCCACAACTCAGAGGCAACTTTCTAATGAACTGAATGAACGAAACAGAAACGATGTCCTAGAAAACAACGCAGGTTTTTTTTAATTTGGCCTAAAACAGCATCATCATAATTAAAAGACGACTGGGATTGATTTTACAATAGAGCAGGGGTGTCAAACTCATTTTCACTGAGGGCCACATCAGCATAGGGGCTGTTCTCAAAGGGCCAGATATAACTTAAACATGTAAATAAATGTAGCTACTCCTTAATGTTAAATAAATCATTATTTATTTATTATTATTTTATCTGCTTATTAAAACCCACAAAAATCCATTAATGAAGGATCAAGCTGTCCAAGTGAATAAAGAAAAATAACAAACTGAGCTAGAAAGAACATGTATTACACATGTAGCATTTTACAAAAAAAGGGTGCGCACAGCCTTGCATCCAACTGATGGTTTGATGACAACAATTTGTCTGCATACACCCATAAAGCCTGCAAACATTGAATAATTACAACAGCAGCTACACATAAATAATATTTAATTGACTACAAAAAAATGTATTTTAAAAATTAAAAACTTTAATGCTCTCACCGGCCACACACATTGACATGGCAGGCCACATTTGGCCCCCGGGCCTTGAGTTTGATACATGTGCAATAGAGCAAAAGATGATCAGAGTAACTCTTTAAAGAAGTGAGCAGAACTGAGAGAATTTCCTCAACCCCATTATATAACAAATGTATTCTGCAGCTTTTTCTTTAAACATCTCAAGAGACACTCTGCGGAAGTCTAAACGCATGCCCATATGTACCTAGTTATGCACCAGCATGTGCTTGATGGCAAAACAGTCAACCTCTGTTTTGTTAGGCAGCAGGGTTTTCCTAGGTGGGCCTTGGCATGTGGGGGAAAAGCTGCTGGAGCTTGGAAGCTTATGTTATAGGAGTTCCAACTGATGTGATCATGATCTGTGTGCGTTCCTGATCCATATGTGCCCCGTCTCATGCAAGTACAGGAGGGGAGTCAGAGAGGTTGCTGCAGATGGATAAAGGAGTGTGGTGGGGTAGCTGGCAAGCTGACTGTGGGTCTTAAACATTGACTTCATTGTGGTTTCCCCTTTGCCTTATATGATGTTGTGAGATTGTGTTGGTGAATGTGGAACAATTTGTGGCCACAGCAACTTCAGAAGTTTAAAAAGCAGGACGTGTAGCTTTCTGGGAGCTGTTTGAGTTCAGTGAAAGTAAGTAAAGAAAACTCATTCTGCTAGCTGTCATTATAGAGTCATTCTGCGTGACAGCCAATTGAGGTTTTGTCACAAATGTACGCGCAACCCTCGTCTGGCGCCGTTTAGGAGTTCCCCTGGAAGCAAAATTACTGTCTGACTGAAAAAACAAAAAACCTCAAAACACAACAGATGTCTGCAGGCGTTTTCTCAATTTACCCATTAGATTTTAAAGAAATACTAAAAAAAAGAAGAGTTTCTTTAGAAAACTTCAAGAACATATAGTCCAACTGTGATCCTCTTTTATTATTTAGTATTATGACGTTCCCAGTGGTCTTTTAATTATGATCTAAAAACCTGTATTGTTTTCTAGGACATAGTTTCTACAGAGTGGCAGTAGTTCATTAGATATTCAACGCCGGCTATACCTTCACCTGGCTTATAAAATCACTGTTTGTTTACACCAGGGGTGTCAAATGTCAGGTTTTCGAGGGCTAGCCACCTGCAAGTTGTCCAAAAATCCTGCTTAAACTGCTGCTGATTACCTGGATCAGGTGTGTTTAGCCAATGAGGAGCTTCAATGGCAGGTCGGTTGGACGACATGTTGGACACCGTCCCACATGTCCTGGATTCTGACACACCTGTTGTACACTCTCTTCTGTTTGCCAAAAGCATCTCATGACCCTAACCTGACAGTACCGGTGCAACAAAAATGGCGAGCAAAATTGGAGCTATCCAGCCATACAGTTTTGATCCAGATGCCAGCTCAGATAATGAAAAAGAAAACGTACATTGATCTAGTCGTCTACAAGTGGATGCATCAGAATGGAGCATGGAGCTTGTGGCTTTTAGCTTGACTGATACAAATGACTGATGAGAAGCTGCTTCTTTTATTTTTCAATTGTTCCCCACAGAAAACTCTTCCCATAAACTTTTACTGAGATGCGTTGTATTGTTTGCCTGTTTAACATCACATAGCTTAACTTGTTTTTTTTTTAAGAATTTGATAAACTATGGAGTTCAAATGATCATCAAATGGGTATCAGTCAAATGGGTATCAGTTGTTAAGACAACAAAACCTTGATGCAAACAGGACTGTGATTTAGGCCCTGTAGGATTGGAAATTCTTGAGTCATGTGTCACCTTTTCCAGCAGCTGTCAAGCTTATAGTTAGCTTTTAGTCTACTGGTGAGATACCTGCTTATTGACTCATTTGTTTTTGTGCAAACATATAAGATGAGTCATAGGCTGAGCTGGATTTTTGTCTCATGGATCAGCCTCAGTGTTCAACTCAGGAACAAAACGTTTGTCAGGAGCAGAGCACAGGAATGCAGAGGACTGGGGTGAAAACTGATATATGTTACTTCACAAGTCATGAGGGTTTTTTTTAAGGAGCTGATCTGCAAATAGATTTGACAACAGCTATGAAAGTTATATTTTTTCCAAACCTGTAAAGATTTGTAATGATAATAATGGATTGGATTTATCTGCGCTTTTCCAGATGCTTTTCATTCATACTTGGTGATGGTAGAAGCGTGTCCAGTTTGCGCCTACGGTCGCTCTGACCATCACTGGGATCAGTGCTGGTAGGCAGTAGCGTTAAGAGCCTTATGTTAAAGTGATGTTAATTGTTCGCCATTGACATGGTAATTGCCCCCAGTACCATTGTTGATACCCCTTCTGGATTCCTGCGTGGTAGCCTTCTACCTTACCAACCAAGCTATCTTGCACATAAATGACTTGTATGCTCTTTTGTTTTGTCATTAGATGATATTGGAAAATGTTATTAGTTATAATAAATAATAATGGGTTTGTTGTTTATGTTCATTTGTTCTAGTTAGTTAAAGGGTCTATATCATAAAAAATTAACTTTTTGAGCTTTTAATTGTGTTATAAGGTTCATTTCTCACTATGAATAACGCAAAAGCAGTGTTTTGATATGGAGTTCCAAATTGTTCATAATTAAATAGATAATTATGACCTTGTGCAATCACGCAGTCAACCAATATATCTCTCATAAATATATAAAAGATCATGAAATTGTGAAAAACATGCACACAGATTTTAAATTAGCCATTATATGATTATTATTATTATTATTATTATTATTTGACTTCCGGTTCCGGGTTGCTTTATTGATATTGCAAGATTCTAAATCTGTCTGATAAAAGTTTGGAACCGGATATTGATAAATCATGTTATAAAATGGTTACGTTAGAACAAGGGTGGGATTATATAAATTTGCTTCCTTCCACTCCCTTTCAAGCAATATTTATTAATATGTCTAATTATCCAGAGTTTGATTAGTTATTGTACGAATGTATAACTTATGATTGTTTTGTTTTTGTGTATTATTCCTATTTGATTGCTTGAAATAAACCATTTCAAATCAAAAAAATTCAAATCAAATCAAATTTTGTTTTAAAATCCTGTTCAATTTTTTTAAAACCGCATTTTAAAATATTCATTTTTAATCATGTTGGATATTATTGTAATTCTATGGATTTTTTCAGAGCCTCAGATTTCAAAATCAATATCTTCCAAAGTAGCTTTATTTTTATTTCACATTGCTGTTTTTCAGAATGACTTATTTCATGATGAGCTTTTTCAGCGGAATGAGTCTGTCTGTCAATCAAACAAAACATGGCGAAGACACTTTTGTGATTGCCTACTCCTTTTACTCAGACATGGACTACATCGATTGAAGTTGCTTCAGCGAACATGATGGCGCATGAACACCCCTCAACACTAGGTGGGAGTATGCACCTCAACACATCGACAGTGTTGCCAGATTAGGCGGTTTTGGTTCCAGATTTTTTGGGTAAAAATGGCTTCAGGCTTTGGTATCCATACTTTGGCGGTTTTAGGGTTGGTTCTGCGTTTTTTTTTTTTTCTCATGGAAATATAGTAGTGGTCTAAGTTAGGCTGAGTGGCTGTTGGTCTTCCGCTAAGCTTCTATGCACTGGAGCCCCTTCCAGGTGTAGTCTGCGACACCAGCACCGCCCCTAGGCAAACGCACACCCCCAGGAAGGGTGAAGGGTGCAGCATGAAGGGTGCACCCTTCACGGAGCTAGCGCTGTTTGGCAATAATGCTTTCCTTTAATACACACAATATGCACATCCATCCTTGCAAAAGTTAAGATGTTGTTTGTTTTGGGGGCGAAACACAGACACGCTACTGAGGCCGACTCTAGGTTGACGTCATGAAATTGGCGCCACCCACAAGGAGCGAAAGGCGGTGCCTCAGAGATCGGGTCGTCTTACTTTTGGGCAGCAAAATGAACTGGGACAATAACTCATATTTAATTAAAAAATTGTTCTTTGGTGTGCCAAAGGTAATATATTATCATAAATATGAACATTGTTTACTGAAAAAGGCTTAAAAATAGCACGGCATAGGCCCATTAAGTGTGCTTTAGTTCCCCTCCAAAATGCACACTGACCAAAGTGATACTAATAAATGTAACCTACTGTCAGAGCTGTTTATTTACTTATTATTATGATTGCAGTTTTTTAAATTTTACATGCCAGAACTTATTTGCAATTTTATAAAAAATATTCTTCCAGTCAAGGTGATGCTAAATTAAGTAAAGTCCTGTGTTTAATAATATGTTGTGAATTAGCCTCATATATTAGAAGTGTTAGGAATGAATTTTAAACCAATTTGGTCAGGTTTATTTCTGATGTGAAGATTTAAAAAAAGGATGACAGCGCATCACTGTAAATGTAAGACATAATAGAAAACAATATTTTGATTTGGGTTTCATGCATTTTTTTAAAAATAAATTTGCTGATTCAGGATGCTTTCTTTGGCCCAAAGTGTGCTTTATTTATATATATTTATTGTAATTTTTATTTGTTGCTGTTAAAAGTAGAATAAATTAAAACTTGTATTTAGATAAATACATACACTATTTTGATTCATTGGATACTTAAAAGCTACAAGTCATAAATGATTTGCCCAGTGATCACAAAAAAATAAACACGATAAATGAGCTTTTGTACAATTTTCTAAATGGTTAAGTTGGGCTTGGTGCCTCTTGCTGGGTTTTGGTCAGTAAGAAGAAAGCACGCCACAAGAACATGTTAAGAACACCAAAAACACCTTTTTTTATTGGAAAAATGTGATTTTGTGTATACTACAGTTAAAAAGAAGGAATTTCTTTTTTTAATTAATTTTTTTTTCTGTTCCTAGGTGGACAACATCCACAGCTACCATGCTCTCCGTGGACGAGCCTCTGGACTTGAAGCTTCCCTCCAGACGGCTGTGTGACCCTTTCACATTAGGAAAGAGGACTCGCCCCTCCTCTTTCTGTGGTTCTGTCCGCACCTTTCGACCAAAACTATGCCCACCGTTTCCGTCCCCTCCCTCCTCTCCAGGTAAAAGGGAACCCCGAATATTACTTTATATCACTCACCAGCAAGCAAAACTCGCTAAAAAGTGATGACATGTCCCAGCAATAAGATAACTTTCAAACATAGGCTGCAACTTTTTTGTTATTTAATTTTATGGATTTTTGTTTTCCCTCCCAGCTTCCGTCATAAAGGCTCACAGTAAATTAAATAAAGTTGATCATAAAGTGAATCACAGTCAAGGTTTAGAGAAAATTATGTCTTTTGACATGTCCCTGGCACTTTAGTGTCAGGAGGAGACTCAGGTCCAGCTCTGTGATAACTCATTGGACTGTTTTCACTTTCCCAGGAAACCAAATGTGGCAAATGCTGACTCTTTAAATAGAATTAAATAGATTGTTCACACATTTGTTTCCTAGAGGCAAAGGAGTGTGCAACTGAAATGAAATGAGGCTGAAAGAAACTGGAGCCAAGACAGAGAACCAACATTTAAAAATATCAGTGGGGGACTGTGCATTACCTGGGCCTTCAGTAGTGGTACATCTGAATCACCCAACCCCTCACGAATCATTTTACGATGCAGAAACAAATTTTGCATTGCACGTTGAAAATTGCTGTAGCCACAATAAATGTTGCTGAATAAACAAAGCGGAAAACAAATGTTGTTTTGCAACTACATCCTGCAAAAAACACTGAAAATAACCACATACATTTGGAATATTTTTTATCATGATATTTATAATTTCACTCATCAAAAAATTGTATTATTTGAAGACCAAATCCATCCTCCTCTCTTTCCTTAAAAACAGTTCGATCACCTGTCATGTAGATTATAGTGCTTTAGTTCCGTCAAGAAGTCCTTTTCTATTGCCATCAAAGTTAAAGTCCCATTAGCTGTCACACACCTAGGTGTGTGAAATTTGTTCTCCGCATTTGACCAATCCCCTGGGGGAGCGGTGAGCTGCAGACACATCTGGCCTCTGGAACCATTCAGCGGTTTAACCCCCTCAATCCAAGCAGGGAGGCATTGGGTCCCATTTTTAGTCTTTGGCATGACTCGGCCTGGATTTGAACTCTTCCAGTCACAGGCCAGACACTACCACAAGGCCACTGAGCTGGTAGGCCAGTGCTGAGAGCCGAGTCTGTCCAGTTGTGTTTCTGCGTAGGTTTGAATTCGCTTTAGAGCCAAAAATGTCTGTTAGACAGACACAGTGGACACGAGGATGGACAGCACCAAACACACACATCTGTACGGCTGCTTCATCCTCTCACTCAGATTTTTCTGATAAAGAATGTCAAGGAGATCAGTGGGAGATTTTCCTGCTAAATCATCCATGTACATTACAGTCAGCTCTGTTTTGAACCGAGACAGATCAAAAAGTGCTCTGTGTCAAATGGGCCAAGGCTGCATGTGGGACATTTTCCCTGTATTCCTGAAACTTTTGTCCAATCAGAAGGTCTGAATACTGTGACATTGCCAAAGCCTGCTAGAAGGCGCTGCTAACACCACCTCAAAATCTGATTGGTCAAAAGAAATGAATGTCTGACATTGATTTTGCATTAGGGAGCCTTCAGAACTGATCGTGAAGGCCTCCTTAGCTCTGACCCTGCCTGGCAACAAAGGACATGCGATCGGTTAAATGCTCCAATATGAAAATACGTCTGTCTGAAAGCAGCATAACCATCATAAACACAACAAAAGAGATGGAAAGACCATTTGAAATGATTCAATGAGTACACATGGACAAAATATAATTATCACATGAACCTTGAAGGCCCTAATGACCCACCACTGAAAAATGTTTAAATTGGTTCTCATTGTGTTTTCTGAAATTCTTAAGCAATGTTTCTTTTACTTTTCCACATTTTTACCCTTTTTAATGGTGGCGCAGTGGTTAGCGCTCTTGCCTCACAGCAAGAAGGCCCCCGGTTCAAGTCCTGGCTGGGGGACATGAAAAACAACATCAATGGGGGACATTTCTGTGTGGAGTTTGCACGATCTCCCTGTGCATGCGTGGGTTTTCTCCGGGATCTCCGGCTTCCTCCCACCATCCAAAAACATGCTTCATAGGTTGATTGGCAACTCTAAATTGTCCATAGGTGTGAGTGTGAGAGTGATTGGATGTGTGATTGAGGATATTCTACCCTGCGACAGACTGGCGACCAGTCCAGGGCATCCCTTGCCTACGCCCAAGTGGCCGGGATAGGCTCCGGCAACCCCATGACCCCGAAAGGGAAAAACGGTCAAGAAGATGAATGAATTTTTTTTATGGAAGATTTTCCTCTTCCTCACTTCAGTCTGTCCAGCCATTTTTCAAACCGATTTACCGGTAATCCATTTTGGGGGTTAAGGGGATGCTAGAGTGGACTATCCCAGCCACTGTAATCCAAAGGCAGGTTAGACCTGTGATGGCTCCAAATGAATAGAGTGTTTTGGAAAATATAAACTAAATGTAACATCCTCTTATTTTTATTAATCATCTCCTTTATAGATTCCCAGTCTCCATCTCAAGAGCGACCCGGGTCCTGCTTCACTTCTTCAGTGATGGACCTCAGCCTGTCCCCTTCTTCTCGCCATGCCAGTTCCCTCTCGCCATCTCCCTCATCACCCCTGACCCCTTCTTCCCCCTTCGAGCCCCCCACCAACAGCAGCAGCCCTCAACCACATCTCTTTGTGAGGGTAAGGGACACTGACACTGACACATTGAAGCATCCTCTACAATGTCATTGATAAGTGTCCTCTGAAAAAAAAACACAGTTAATGATGGCTGCAGTTTAAAATAGATTTTGGAGAAGAAATTCTGGTTTTAATGTGTGAATCTGTAAAGTGGACTCTTTCACATTTCCATATCTAAGAAAAAAGAGAAATGTCTGATTGCTTAAATGGCAAACTGGTTTGTGTTTTCCTGGTTTGTTTCATAAACTTACCTGGTCTTTCTAATAATTACATGTGATTCATGGAGAATGAGGAGTCAATCTTTTGTATTTCATACAAACTGCATCAAGATTAAAACACCTTCACTTCTATGGTACAAACCACACAAATTCCATTATAGGCATCTTTAAAACAAACAGCTGCATCTTCCATAACAATCATTATTTAGCTCAGAAATCCTTTGCTTTAGTTTTCTTTGTTTAATTTTAATTTAACCAAACTTTTAACTACTGCCTTAATGAGCATCTCTTGTGAGACAGTTGCAAAATTTAGTTCCTGTTAAAGTAATACTAACTACTTCAATTTATAAACAAATAAAGAAAAATTGATTATAATTTATTTTCCAATTAAAAAAGGAAAAACAATATAACTCAATTTTCAATTAATATCCCACATGTATTATTTTTGACTAAATTCTACACTTTCCTTTCTAAATGTGTTTTTCTAAATTTCATTAACCTTTTATTTTAACATATTTTTTTAAATAACATTTCTGCTTCTTTCTTAGGTTTTCTGTCAAATGCATGTAGTTATTTTACTGCAGTTAATCTCTTTAAAAAGTATTTCAACTGAAAAACTCTCTCAACAAAAATGTCTTTTTATTTTCATAACTGCTGTTACTCATGCAGAACTACATCTAACAGTGACAGTTTCAGGGTCACGAGCAGAATTCCTCTCTGAAGGATAAAACTCAGCTATTAGACTGTGACCTCAGACATTTCTGTCCACGATCGTTTATTTCAGGATGCAGCATATCATCCTGGACTGGAAAGTGGAACTTCTCAGCACAGTTATCCATTTTATCTGCCAGTTGGAAGCCCACAGAGGGGCTACAGCTTTCCATCCCCTGCATTTATAACTCAGCAGGGAGAAAACACAGTTTCCCCAGAGCTGTCGCATGACGGACAGCTGGCCTGTCGCTGGAATAAGGTCAGTGCAACTATCCCCGCCTAATGTCTGTTTTAACCCTCTACTGCGTAGCGTTGCCTCAAGGCAACAAACCAAATTTCATGTCTCTCCATTGGCCATTTGAATATAAAGAACTTTTTTTTCTCAAGAAATGAAACAAGTCATATTACTGTCCAATAGAATGATGAGTTGAAAGTGGTGTGGTAATTATGGGTGGAGTGGGTCCTTTTCTGTAAGCTGTGCTACAACAGAGACGTCTTAAAAAGCGAATATACTTTTTTACATGTTTACATTAATGTACATGTTAAATTTTAAAATATATGAATGTGCATTAGGATGTGAAAAAGTATTTTCTACTTAAAACAAATATTTATAAAGTAAAACTATTACCATTCGTTGTCTCAAGGCCACACTATAGTCAATGTGTTTTAGAAAACATAATGTGTTAGCATGTGTGTGTGTGTAGATATGCGTTTGTAAGCATGTAATGTTGTTCACCGTCACAGGAAATGGACATAAATACTTTTTCTGGAAGGAGACCTAGGAAACTTTCATTGAGGGCGATTCCCTCAGAAAGTGAGGACAGCCACGTTTCATAAATACAATGAGAAAGTGGAGAAATTAATTCATGAACCAGGTTTGAGGGACAGTTATAAGCTCAGGGTTCAGTGGTGGAACAGTTGGAATAGTAATTGTGTGCGTGTGCATGCACATTGGTCCTATAGCAATTATTTATCTCTAATATGTTTTTCCTTTTTTTGAGCAGAAAATACAATTTACAAATCTGTTTTACACCTGATCGCAACTGCTTCCTGAAATTCCACACCACTAAAGATGATGAACCTTTGATAGATTAATAAATACAAGTTTTTGGAAATATTATGTTCTTTTCATGTTTCATGAAATGTTAACATAGTTTATTTGTTGTTTGTTTGTTACTTCAGGTTTATTATATTGTAAAATTCAAATACAATACAATTGATGATTATCTGGTGTTTTTACTACTCTAGTGGCACAGTGTTACCTAGAAGCAATAAACCAATATCTGGTAAGGGGGTGGGGGGTGATCAATTTTACGATTTATATTACATTAGGGACACCAAAGCTACCCAAAAATAGGATAAAATAGTTTTTTTAAAAAGATGCTTTAATATCACTTTTTTGCTTCTTGATTTGCTAGTCTCAGTGCCTGTCAGTTTCTTTTTGGCCAATAAGTGGTGCTGTATAGCAAGCCCTGAACCCGTCTGCCAGTTAATAAATACCAAACTGCACCCAAAGAAAAAAAAGCAACTTTGACTTTCATTGTTTATCATTGAGCAGAAACCAGTTTTTTTCAATTTAATAAAAATGTAGGTTTAAATCGTTCTTTTAATTCTAATGGAAAAAAAATCTCTTTCTATCAAATGTTCATGCATATGAACAGTCTGTGTGGGCCAGATCATCACACTTACACTTTGTAATACTTGTTAGTTTTCTATAAGATTATCAGGGTGTAGCCAAAAAAAGGACCTCTGTTTATGCCCCTAATTCCTTATAATAATTAATTTGTAACTTAATTAAGAAACAGAGACAGTGAAACTTTTTTGCAGGTCATTTTTGGTATTGCTTTTAGAGTCACTTATGTTTACTTTTTCCTGACTGAATTATTAATGAAATCAGAGGAGTTAAAATGTATTTTTGTTAAACAAAACATTTTTTCACTTGTCCTGTCCAGTAGCTCAATAAACACATAAGAGCTGAAGGCCTCTTGTGTTGGACAGATTTTACTGTTAAGATCGGTTATAAAGCTGTGAACACACAAGGTGTATATTTGTATAAACCCCTTTTGTATTTGAGGCTAAATTTTATTTATTTTATATTTACATACATGTCTTGTTAGACCAGATGTAAAAGTGATGAGTGAGAGATATTAGAGATGGGGAATAGGACTGCAAATTAGGGAAAAAAGGGGGTGAAAAAAACAGTCATTAACAGTGTTCACCTACTGAGCCCGTGTCCTGACATTAAGATATAAAAATGTATCTTGTTCCCACAGATTAATATCTTGTTCCCACAGGTTATTATGTCGTTCGCACTAAATACTATTCCGTTCCCACAAGATACTATTGCGTTCCCTCAAAATACTATTCCGTTCCCTCGAAATGATTAACTCGTGCGAACGCAATAATTATGTCGTTCGAACGCAATAATTAATCCGTTCGAGCCCAGTAATTATTCACGTCATAAGTCATACACGCAGATATGCTCTCTGTACGCCGGCAAAACTAAGCCGCTTTCAGCGGTAACTTCCGTGTCTCTGTGACCCATATTCGTTCAAAAAAGGAACATGAAAAACAAAAATGATCACTTTATTACTGTCTCAATGAATATAAGAAAAATATCAAAAGATTTATGATAACTAGGCTGCTTTGTCATACGATAGCTCCTGCTAGGCTACTACTAGCTCCGCCGCAGAGCTCTCTGATGTATGCCGGCATTTGGGCAACTGGCTGGTCTATTGACAGACAGCTGATATGGTAGTTTAGGGTCGAATAGGAATAATAATATTCAGGACTTGTCTTTTATTAACTTTAGCAGTCAGTTGCTTTAGATACCAGCAGACATACAGACCAGCCAGTTGCCCAAATGCCGGCATACATCAGAGAGCTCTGCGGCGGCGCTAGTAGTAGCCTAGCAGGAGCTATCGTAAGACAAAGCAGCCTAGTTATCATAAATCTTTTGATATTTTTCTTATATTCATTGAGACAGTATTAAAGTGATCATTTTTGTTTTTCATGTTCCTTTTTTGAACGAATATGGGTCACAGAGACACGGAAGTTACCGCTGAAAGCGGCTTAGTTTTGCCGGCGTACAGAGAGCATATCCGCGTGTATGTCTTATGACGTGAATAATTACTGCGTTCGAACGGATTAATTATTGCGTTCGAACGACATAATTATTGCGTTCGCACGAGTTAATCATTTCGAGGGAATGGAATAGTATTTTGAGGGAACGCAATAGTATCTTGTGGGAACGGAATAGTATTTCGTGCGAACGACATAATAACCTGTGGGAACAAGATATTAATATGTGGGAACAAGATATATTTTTATATCTTAATGTCAGGACACGGGCTCCGTATTCACCATATATTAATAAAATTAAATAACAAGCTTAAAAATGATCTGTTGTTTCTGATTTTCTTTCTTCCATTTTTTACATGGTAGTCCCACGTTAAAGTAGTTAAAACATATATACATATTTCCTTTTTTATCCACTTCTTCACTTTAAATGCCATTTGACACCTAAAATGTTTAACAACTAATTTGTTCAATAGTGGTACTGAATCAAACAAAGCACAATGCAGTTATAGACTGTGAAATTTATTTTAGGAAAAACTAATTTTTGGGAAGCTGCACAAGCTACACAAGATCAACTGTGTTCATTTAATGTTGGAACTCAATAAATTAATTTCATCTCTATCTCTTCTTCAGTGTAACATGCTTTTCGAGTCGCTGCAGGATTTGGTGGATCATATCAATGACTCACATGTCAAGCCTGAAAAGGATTCTGGGTACTTCTGCCAGTGGGACGGCTGTGCACGCAATGGGAGGGGCTTCAATGCCAGGTACTATTTAATATAGGAGCAACCTTTTTACTTCAACTTGGAAGGACATTTAGAAACCGAAGGTTGACCCTCTTTTTAAGCACGTCTTATCGAGAAAAGTTTTCTTTTAAATGACATATGGGTTGTACTAATAAATATGTAATATATAGACCTAGTTAACAGTTTGTGTAAAATGTTTGGTGTGTAAATAAAAATCTAATATGGCCTTTCAAGAAATGATAAAAAATAAAAATCAAACGATTGTGTCAACTTTAAAAAAGTTGTCAAATTACAAGATGCTTTTGGGGGAAATAAACACTTTCATTAAAGTACATTGGAAAAAGCTTTTCCTCATCGTACTAAAAGCTGATTTGTTGTATACTTTAATTAGTTTCATTTTACAGGAATCTGTACCGAAAATAAGAATTACTGTTGTAGTAAAGGTTTGATGGCTGGCCTCTCTCAAGCTGCGGCAGAGGCGGCCAGTTTCAATGTTAAGTCAATGGTACAGGCGATCTGAGGTCCTATGGTGCGAAGGTCTGGCAGCAGAACGATTTGAGCAGTGCAGCGAGATCTGGGCGGCAGCTGCAGTGGGCCAGAAAAAAATTGATCTGAACTCTGGGGAGGTCACCACGTCGCGTCAACCAATCAGGGACTTAACTTTGGGCATGTGAGGTTTTCAGTGACAGCAGGTAGAAAACACGCCCAATATAGTGAATCGACCTATAGATCTCCATAACTTACATCCATTTTCTTAACCTCCTGTATCCCTTTCGGAGCAGCAGGGTTTCAGGAACCCGTCCTGGCTATTGTTGGGAGAAGGTGGGTACACTCCAGACCAGGGGTGGGAAAACTTTTCGACTCGTGGGCCACAAAGGGTTCAGGCCCGTGGGCCATAGATTGCCCACTTTTGCCTTAGACAGTCTTATGCAAGGCCCATGAAGCTGAACAATCGCGGTCACTATGCCGGTTCCTGGGAGGCGAGCTGGCGGCTAGACAGAGAACCGTTGCGGTATTCAAGAGGCAGCCTGCTCGAACCTCCTACACTTGATGATATTTTTCTTATTTTCATCGAGACACTACTAACAAAAAAAGGTTCCCTTTATTTTGACCATTTCGGGGACCTTCAAATTCTGGCAGAGAGAGACGGAAATGCAGTGTCTTTCTGACACATCAACGGGAGTTAAGATCACTGAACTGGGAGACACTCCTAATAATCTCATGAACCCAAACATGGAGACATGATCATTACCAATGTTTTTGTAGAACTCTCTCTCAACATCATGCGTGTCTTCCATGCTTTGTAAATTAGATGAACACAGACTCCGTTCCATGAAGTGATGAGGCTAAAAACATTAGCTGGTAGCTCCTCCCACACACGGCCGGGGCTTCAAGCTATTGAAGACATTTTTTGACAGGCGGTGAGCAGAGAATTTGCCACGCGGCGAATCAGAGGCGGCTGGCGCAAAATGGCTGCGCGAATCGTGTTCGGTGTTAACACAGCTTCAGGCTCAAATCAGATCCGGCTCCAGAGGAGTTTAGCTAGGGGGGCCATTGCTCGGCCCTCCTTTTGGATCAAGTGCTGTGCCAGCATAAACAAATATCAACTTAAACTTGAGAGTTTCTGGCCAAACAAAATTCCCAGCTGCATAAACAAAAAAGAAACTGACTTCACCTTCAAAACAGGTTGTCAAGGTGAGCAACATCCTTCAATACACTATGCTGTATGCTTTAGGTTTGGCTGCTCTCTTTAATGAGACACAACCCTTTTTTTGTACTTATGTCCAGGATGATTACATGGCAGGTGTGTAACTTTGAATTGTGTTACAGGTACAAAATGTTGATTCACATCCGCACACACACCAATGAGAAGCCGCACCATTGCCCCACCTGTAACAAGAGCTTCTCACGTCTGGAGAACCTGAAGATTCATACCCGCTCACACACTGGTGAGTTCACCAAAAAAAACTGACCATTTGAGTTCATAGGAAAGGAAAATGTAACCAACTTTTTTGTATTATCCAAAATGGATTCAGTGTCTGAAATGTGTTTCAACAGGCACAGTTGTTATACTCTCTCTCCAGTTCTAATTTAAAGGACATTGTTGTACACACAGGGCACTGTCCTATCACCATTTAATTTCAACACGTATACCTCAGTAGAAGTCTTGTCATCTGCAGAAATATTCAGATGAATTAACAGTTGCTGGGTGCTTCAGAATAGAACAAGAATGAGTACAGAGAAATGGCGGACCCCTTTGTGACGAGAACAATCACTTGATACTGACAGTGAAAAAGAAAAAGGAGTTCACTGGGTTATTTAGGAGATGTAGCAGCATGTCAAACCCTATTTGCATCATTGGAACAGAAAGTGGAGTCGGAGAATGAGTACAAATGAGTTACTTTGGAAAGTGAGCCAGTTTCCATGCCCACAAATATCGGATAACTGGAATTAGCCAGACATTTGCAAACTGATATGTTTAAGTAAATTATCGAATTTATTTTGGCTACGTAATGACAAAATTTGCAGACTTCTTTTACTTTGAACATTTCTGAGTCTGTTCTAAAAAAACAAAGTGATCCTGCAGATCATAGCATCAGCTTTGCAAATGTAGGCACTAATATGTCTGCAAACCCATTGCTGCTGTATTTCATCTAAACTCCAGAGGAGGAAACAGTGGATGTCTGCAGGGCCAACCTGGTTCGTCCATGTTGTGCATGTTTTGCATGGATGACCCACGTTTACTTGCAGATACACGTTCAGGTATTCAGACAGAAATCTTAATGTGATTATTTTCTCAATATTGATTATCCTATTTTCACAGACACTTAAACAATTTAATAACTCAAAAAATAAGTTAATGACCAGATATTTGGCTTATATGCACAACTTTCTTTTCTTACTGTTTTCTGCACAACTGCCCAAAAATAGCTGACAAAGTAGATTGGACATCTTGAAGTAGCTCGCGTCCTACAATGTTTGCAGCAAATTTCCAAATATCCTTTATTAGTCTGTTTATTAGTGAAGCATCAGGTAAATGACTTAAAGAAGCTGAACATATGGAAGAATTGTCTGTCTCTGTTCTGAGTTTAATATGTATCTTAATTATGCCACTATTTGTACCTATTTTCCCACTTAAAATGATTTAATTCAATCAAGTTTAATGAAATTGAACTGACTTCAGAATATCCGGATTTTTAGGATGTAAACATACGACAACATACAACATATGCCAAATTAAACTTAAGTTTTCTAATTTAAAAGTGTTAGATAGTTGACAACATTGGCACCTCTCGTGACCCCCTCTATGTTAAGCATGCATGAAGCTGATTTTTTGGTCTCATTTCTGTTTCTGCTCTTCAGGGGAAAAACCCTACATTTGCCCATATGAAGGCTGCAGCAAGCGCTACTCCAACTCCAGTGATCGCTTCAAGCATACTCGCACACATTATGTAGACAAGCCTTACTGTTGCAAGATGGTTGGCTGTCTCAAGCGCTATACAGATCCCAGCTCCCTGCGAAAGCACATCAAAGCACATGGGCACTTTGTTGCACCCTCATCAAGCACCTCCAGCAGGCTGGGAATAGGGCTCCATAGTGCCTCCGAGGTGCCGTGTGTTCAGGAGGGACAGGTCGTTATTCCTGGAGCTCTGGCTGCCCTGCTTGGGACATCATTTCCTCTCTCTGCTCTTTTCTACGGTGGAGCTTTAAGCCATCCCAGGATCCCCCACTTTCCCGCTAGAGGGGAAATAGGCAACAGCATGACCCATCTCGGCCTTTCAGACTCAACGCTATTACACTTTGGACTGTCAGCTGCATCCATGTTAGGGTTTGGAGCGCTGAGTGGTTTGGGTCGAATCATGGAGAGAAAACCAGAGGACAAGGGGGAAGAAAATGAAAGTGGAGCACTGAACCTGTCAGCAAAGGTGAGGAGGACGAAAATGGATCCTTTGTCATGGGTGGGTGCCGCCTCAAGGCCACTCTTACACAAACCGGCTACTGTAGGTTAGTTTGTTTGTAGAGCAAAGAATCTATCAGTCTTCTGTTTTTTTTTTTTTAAACTGTTTCCTATCACACTTTCGTGCGTTAAGCTTCATGTTATGCATGCTGGTTCATGAAAAATATGTGTGCTTATGAATAATCAGAGTTTTGTCTACATCCTGACTGCCATAAGCTACAAGGATTAGTCATTTTTGGTCCTTGACACCAGAAGATTGGCAGGTAAGATTGTTTCACAATCATTTCTTTCATTTTTGATTTACAGAATCCCTCTACTTAAATGGTTAAAAAATAAAACATGTATTAAGGCAGCTAAATCTGAAGTTCAGTTCTTAGCTAATTTTAAATTTAGGTCAGATTTGATCAAAAGCTAAAATTTAAATAATTATTGTGGACAATTGTAGCAACAAAAATGGTAACAACATGAGAGGTTGTTTTCCCTGGCACAAAACTGAACTTTATTTAAACTCAGAAAATGCAGTGACAAGACATGATTAAATATATAGTTCAATCAGTTAAAAATAACTTAATCTTTAATTTGTTGTTGCACAATTACATCTGATTGAGTTCGAATGCACCAATATTTAATCAAAAACACAAATGAAAAAATTGTGATCTTGAGTTAAACAGCTGAGTCAAAAACTAAACATTTGAATCCTTGAATCCATGTTTGATCCAATCCTGGGCTATGGGCTGGGCTTCACGCTGGGATATAAATCACAATCTCTGTTTGATGGGGTTGAATTTGTAAAAAATGAGACAGATTCATTTGAACTGTTTTGGATTCCCACTAAAGAGACTGAAACTATTTGGGATGTCAATCTTCTCACAGCACCTCTTTGTTAAAGACCCACTCTGATAAAACAGTGTGTTTTTGGTATTCTTAATTTGTTTCTTTTGAAATTTCTCTGATGATAGATGATATACAGAAATTAAGCTTAAAACGGAATAATTAAATTTTGTTTTATTTCTTTAAATCATGAACCAGAAGCAGACTAAATAATGCTGTTGAAAAAAAGAGCATATTGGTAATATAGAAAATATGCTGGTTGGGCCACAAGCTCCCTGCTCCACAATGGGGAGGGAAAGGGGAGTTGGGTTGCTATTACTGCTGCTCTGCAGAAACTTTGTCCTAGGATATGACACAGTTTTTTTTTTTTTTAATTTGGGCTCAAAACAGGATAAACTTAATTATAAAACCACTGGGAACGCTTTAAAACTAGATCAAAACATGATGGGAGAGGGTCTTTAAGGGATGATGCTGCGTAAAACTTGCACTAACAACATGAAACTTGCCCATGGACTCTGACCATCACATATTCTGCCATACAATTTTAACAATTTAAAGAGATTATCCAATATTTACTTCATTTTGTACTATCTCCCACTTGTGATTACATTGCGTAGCGCTAATGTTGCTCACTTTCTACGGCTCACTTATGGACTTTCGCCATCTGCATATCTCACTCCAGGCTTACTGGGGTTTTCAGGTGGAGAACATTTTGCTTAGCTGACATGCGCCTGAGTTTAGGCGAACATTCAGTCCGACCAAAAACGTTGACTTACAATAAAAAAAAAAATCTAGAATTTAACTGATGAGGACAAAGCTGATCATAGCAAATTATGAAGTCCAAAACATTTTTGGATGAAGGAAAGCCAACATGTAATAAGCTTTTGTGACTAACAACTATCCATCTATCTAATATCTGCAACTCTTTTTAAAAAGCAAGCTTTAAGACAAAGGTCAAATGACTGACACTTGACAGATGAGTACAGTGTGGCATTCCACAGTTTGTTTTACCTGAGAAAACGCGACAGTGTGTGATGTATGATTAGAGTTCACCCACAGCCGTTTATGTGAACCTTTGACTCGTTTAAACGTGACGAAGCTGACGCTACTGAATGTACGATTTTATTTCTTTGTTTGCAGAATATAGTTGCTCGGCTTTTTGTTCTCATAACCTTTCTAAGACAATGATCTGCACAGGATTTGCCTTTGCTTTTAAAAATGACACAAAATGTTCAAGTCGACATTCAAGTTAACATGTAAGTATCAACAAGGTCGACAAAGATGTGCTTTAGTTCGCATTTGCTTGACTTGAACGGTTACAGTAAAACAGGGGTGAAGGTGTAAAAAGATTATTAATAATGATGCACTTTTAAAAAAAAGATATTTGACAATGGCTACGTGTGGCCTGAACCTGTGATTTATTTTTAATCCTGTAGCACATCAGTTACTTTAGTCAGCATTGCTAATTTGTGGAAGTGCCTTTGGTTTAAATATATCAACAATGTATGTAAACTATTAAGTTCATGAATGCACGGTTTATAAACATTTTTTTTTACCATCTTTGACTGCACATTTTTTGAAGATATGGGGGCCACTGCAACACTTTCCAGTTTTGTTGATTTGACTTTGACCTTTTGTCAATAAACTCATCAGAATAAAAACATTTTTATGAATTCTGTTTTTTTATTTCAACGTATGAGCATTTTTGTGCAGGAAATTTAATGTGTTGGGCTTATTAAACCTTATGAAATAAAGTGTAGCCATCCTCAGTTATGTGAATGTTAAGGAAATGGGTGTGGCTCCGAGGCATCACTCTTGACAATAAGACGTGTTAAAGTAAAATTACTGCTGTCGACCGTTTATTAAGAAATAAATGTCTTTATTAATAAAGTAAACAACAAACAACAAACTACTTTCCTGAGAACACTTTCTTCCAGGTGTGTGTAACCGCTTCTCGTCTATGCTCTGCGTTGTGTTATTTTGTGTACCCTCAGGAAGCTACGAGACACCGGAGGAACTTCGTCATGTTTATTTATACTGTTCAAAACACAATATGGCGTTAACACGTGCTGCGCTCAGATAATGCCCCAAAACTCTTCCCGATTAGAAAATAGCACAAAAGGGTTACACATACCTGTTGATGCTGTCAACACGTGCTGAGCTCAGATAATGCCCCAAAACTAAAAAATAAAAAGTTCAAATTAGCACCAACATTAAACACAGAGAAACAGATCTCCATCATGCTCACCTCTTCCCGATTAGAAAACAGCAAAAAGGGAAGGGGGGGGCATCAATTTATACCCAGGTCTGAAGGACCCTAATGGCATGCAACTCAATTACCAGATATAAAATAAATAAAATAAATTAAAAAATGTGTGTAATTATGCAATACTTTGTGAACCCGTTACATGTGCTTGTTTTCTCCACAGTTCCCTCCCTCCCCCTCCCCACCCGCTCACGTCTTCTGTAATTTTATCTGCAAACATGACATTTTCTGGGAGGATCTCGGCTGCACTTTAAAACCATGGCATGTCTTAACAGAAAACCGACACAGGGAGAGTTCAAAGAATCAGGGATGGAAGGAGCAGACAAGGAGCATCTAATTAGCTCAGGTGGGAGCTTGAAAAGGTGAGGTCTTGAATTTATGAATTTGCACCTAATTTTCTTTGAAATCACACAGAGATTATTTAAACCAGCAGAAAAAAAATCAAAGAGGAACAACACTTAATAAATTCTCCATGTTCTTCACATCCCTAGTTGAGTTGATTTTCTATCTGTCAATCTGGGTGAACCTCCAGCCTTTTTTAAAAGTCCTGTTTGGATGTAATAGACAGCATTCAGCATGTGGCTATAGTGACAAATTGATGACAGCCATTTTCACAAACAGTCTAATAGAGCAAAATGTATAACTACGTTAGTTTTTTTTTACCACATTTCCTTCTTTTTTGTTCATGTTATTTATTTGTATTTTTTGTTGTTGTGATAAACTCACACATAACAGATGCGTGCAAAGTCAGCATGAAAAGGCTGTTTTCTCAGGGAGCATGAAATGGAAATTGAGTCATTTTATTTCAAATAGATTTATATGTTACTTTTCTGCTAAGAAGGAATACACATACGGAGTAGAGTATGGCTTGGTTAAAAATAAAATTAGGAATGCAAAACTGACACAAAAAATCCTAGACTAAATTTCCATCCATCTACTTTATATTCTGAGCTCTTTGAATCCCTTTTGGAATCATGGGGCTGCTGGAGGCTGTCCCAGCTACTGTAAAGTGAAGCAGTGGCGATTTCTTTAACCCCTTGTGCTACCTTAGATGACCCCACCCTTACATTGACGTGTTCTCCCTACCATGACAAAGGTGGATAAAGGTGGAAAGATTTCATGTGATCCATGGACACCAGTGAAGATCACAAATCATTGAAGAAACAAGGTTCAGAGCACTGTCTAGTGGGTCTAGATGACCCAACTCCCAATGGGAAGCTATAAGGGAAGCTCGGCTTCCCTTATAATGTCACAAAATTAATGGTCAAATATGTACTATTGTATAATATTTTATTGACTAAAAATGCGTTAGAAAACGTTCATCTCAAAGACGAGTTCGTTCAGAATCAGTTACATATAGCAGGTCGGCTGACTCGATTTCCTTCTCATATATTCCCGCAGCGTCACAGTGCATTTCCCTATTGAAGCCCAGCGTCCAATGACTTCAATGGGGCTGCTTTGAACATTTTTTTTCAGCGCTTCGAAACTAGACGTTCATTGGATAAACACTGCGATTATGTCCCGCCCACAGATGCTCAGCGTCTCTGGGGGTCAATGGGGAGTGGGCTGGCCCGGACTCCGAGCTTCTGCGTGATGATTGGAGGGTCTGTCGAAAGACTGCATCTCCTTTTGACTGACAGCGATTCTGTACTATAAGAAATCCCTGAAGCTATTCGCACTCAGCGCCACCGTGGATTTCTCAAGTTCAGTCGAAATAAAAACTGCTGCAACCTATTTCTTTGATATTGGCTTATCGAAATTGCTTGATTTTCATCATACATTTCGCACAATTATACACCATATTCCTTGTTTCAGTTTTACAGAGTTTAATATATTTTTTTAGATCGTTCATTCATTCATTCCTTCATTCATTCAATCATATAACGTTAGTAGGCTAGGCTAGCGTCCTGGGTAAAACTGCACACAATTATGAGTTTGTGTTCATGTTGTACACATATGTACAAATCTTCTCTGAGACTGATGTGGTCTTTGATATTGTCCAGCAGAGGGCGATGGATTTTCTTTACTGCAAGAACAGAATTTAATCTCTTCTTGCATTTGTCAAAGAGAAGAGTTCAGAGGGGGCTTTCCAAGCCATTTATGCCAAAACAGCAGATCTCACATCAGACCCACGAGATGAGCCCATGAGAAAGCGCCGTCTGACCCAATTGCAGGATCCCCAATCCTCCAAACGTCTTAATGCTAATGAAATGTTGAAATAAATAGTTTAAAGAAATAGAAATGTAAATTTATAGTGCTTAAGAAACGTTTTACCATTGTTTACTTTTATATTCATATATTCCATACAATTTAGCTGTTAATATATTTTGTCACATAATGATCAAATGAGAACAATTATAGTTACTGAGGTCCTTAAAACCCTTGTGCTATCCTAGGCACTTTAACATTGGGAGTTGGGTCATCTAGACACACTAGACAGTGCTCTGAACCTTTTTTCTTCAATGATTTGTGATCTTCACTGGTGTCCATGGATTACATGAAATCTTTCCACCTTTATCCACCTTTGTCATGGTAGGGAGAACACGTCAATGTAAGGGTGGGGTCATCTAAGATAGCACAAGGGTTAAAGGACCCATATAATACAAAATCTATCAGTCCCTCCCAATGAGTGGGTTCTCACCATAGGTGAGTGAGGACAGCCGCTTCCAGAAAACAAGTCCTGGTGTTTCCTTCCCATCCGATGAGCAACATCAACAGCAGAAAACTTTTCTTTTTCTGAAGGCAAAACATGATGACAAATGTTGATCCCCTCTTCACCCATGTTTTCCTTTTCAGCCTCAGGAAGCCCGTACAGCCTCAGATTCCATCCATGACATAACCTTGCAGATCTGCAAACCGGGCCATACATCTCAATGTAGAGTCCTCACATTTCTCCACGTTTTTCCATGACAGCAACTTTTTCATATATGAGTTTAATTTCGGAGCGGACAATTTCAACCATTTTTTTAAGAGCATCACTTCTTGAGTTGATGAGATCGGCGAGAATATTAACTGCATCATCAGACTTCATGGACCAGGTCTTTTGCCAAGATGAGGCTTACTTGGGGTGACTGGGAGTGAAGAAAATTCCTCCTCCGATACCATGTGTATGCCCATGCTGCTGGAGTAGTCGTGCTTATCAGCTAACAAGCTGGTGGAGCTTTCCTTTTCTTTTGAAGATTCACTTCTTTTAGCAGACTTTGGCATTTTGCACGGAGGCAATTTTCTAAATGTATCCACAAAAAAACCACAATCCAGAACGTTGCCTGGTCGTTTTCAAAAAAAAGTAAATCTTGCTGCTTCAAAAAAGTTCAATAAAAAGTTGGGTGCTGGGAGCTCGATATAAATGAACCATGCCGCCATTTTGCCGGCACAGTTCTTTATTTTATTGGCACGCTGCGGAGGCTGACTCTAGGTGGACGTCATGAAATGGGCGGCACCCACGCGGAGCAAAACCTGGTGCCTCAGAGATTGGGTTGTTTTACTTCCGTGTAGGAAAATAAAAAATATTTAATGAGTACTCAAGTGTGCCAAAGATAATATATTATATAATATACATGGATTTTGTTCACTATAAAATGCTTAATAATAGCATAATATAGGACCTTTGAGCCTGGAAACTCTATGGTCGGTGTATATAAACCACGTTTGCTTTACATTACTTTATAGGTCAAGTTCAAACCATCAACAGCTGTTGGTTTGTGATGTGGTGACATTTTTAAACATGAATTTCTCATCGAACACGCTAACTGCTGTTTGTAAAGAAGCGTGCACATGGTCATTGCACAGATCAGTCTTCAAACCAGGCATCTTGTATTATGGATGCTCAACTACTTAGTAGGTAAAAGCAGATCTTAGAAGGAGAGATTGGCCTTTTCTATATGTGTCTCATCAATATAGACCTACTTAAAAAACACTAGTACAATAGATCTAGAAGTTTACATTGTCTTTTTGGTAAAATTCCTGTGCTTTCATTGTACAATCTGACCAATCAGGACCTTGCTTTTTTAGTGTTGATTATCTGTGTACTGTATTTGAAACATGCTACCAATGTTAAATTAAAAGAAATGATTTCATGAGGTAAAGAAACAAAACTGTATTTTGGGTTCCGGCAGGGCATTAACCCGACTGTTATGTTGCGGGTCAAATTGACCCGTTTCAAAGTTTGAACATCTAGGAAAAATGGTTAAAGTATTTTTTCAGCATGAAACTTCTTCTGCTTGCCTTAATTTGCGTAATTAACGTATGAAAATGGTTCATCTCACATATATGCAACCCCCCCTGCATGTTTATATCACATAGATACTGTTCGGGTCAATTTGACCCGGCAGTCAAACTGGAGGTTCAAGGATGTCTTATTATTATTAGTATTTCTTTATTTGCAGCTGTGAGACATATTTCACCCCAATCACACACATAGACACACACGCACACAGGTGCATAGGTGTTATGACTTTTGACAGGAACCATTTATGTTCTCGCTGGAAAACTCAACCCATGTTCAGTGAACACTCAACAGGGGAGGGGCAAAACATATAAAAGATTCTCTGCATGGGAGTCCTTCCAACATTACACAGGCAGACGTTTACAAAATGAGCAGCAGAAGCAAAAGGATGACAGTCCAGGAGGCTCTGGAAGTCATCACTGATCATGATCAGAAGAAGACTATCTTGAACTAAATTCTGATTCTAATGATTCTGATTTTGAACCAGATGAGGGAATTGTTATTCCTGTTCCTCCAAGCAAGACTTTCATATCAAAGAATGGTGAAATACATTGGTCTTCATCCTCAAATATGCGTTAGACAAACCTGTTTGCAGAAAACATAATAAAGAAAGTGCCAGGGCCCACTAGGATGGCAGTGACCCATGTGACCATGTCAATTTAATTCTAATTCTAATTCAATTCAATTCAATTCAATTTTATTTGTATAGCCCAAATTCACAACAACAATCATCTCGATGGGCTTTGTATCAGTAATTGAAAAAGTAAAACATAAAATCAAAAGTATCATGAATACATAGAATTCAATAGGAAAATAATAAATTGAAACGGACATCCCTGCCCCTTAGACCCCCCTTCGCGGTAAGGAAAACTCCTAATAAAAAAAAACGGATTCTGGAAAAAACTAAGAAACCTCAGGGGTGTCCACATGAAGGAGGGATCCTACCACAGGACGGACAGGCGATTTACCAGAACTCATTGAGAAGAATTTATTTATCTAACTCTAAAACTACATATTTAAAGTCCAGCAAATGAGCATCATCCAGATGGAGTTGGGGGGACAGTTGGGGGGACAGTCGGGGGCGCGAGTCGAGCTGGAGACAGGATCCAGGTCAACACAAGCATGACCTGTGCGAAATGTGCAAAATGAATTTGCACAAAGCACAGTGTGTGATGACTGGTCACTCTTGTGCTGTGTATATGCACAGACACACACACACAACTTCATATTGCGATTGCTTGTCTGTTGTATTGTGATTTTGTTTTTTCTGGTTCACAGGGCATGTATGTAAAACAAAATTTCAAGATTATGTTTCAATGTTATGTAAAACTATTGTATTTCATATGTCAGTCTTTCAAAAGTAATACAGTAGGGAAAAATTAAAAAAAGTTTGAACATGTATGTTTTTAAGAAAAACGAGGGAATTATCTAATAATTGAATCACTTCCTGTTAGAGGTAGGAACACCATTTCACTAAGTTTTTGAAAGAATAATTGGTAATGGAGTTAGTGATGATATATTCACACTGCTTGTTAGGATTTTCTGGGTTTCAGACATTTTTTTAATTAATAAAAGATGCACCGGGTCAAATTGACCAAGGAACATCATCTCTGTTCCTCACAAATGAACATAACAGGAGGGTTAAACCTGTTCCTAAAGCTGCTTATGAGTTTGTCAGACAGTTTGTATTATTGTGTTTCAGTTCTGTTCCCAAATGTTCTTTATTTCACTCAATATAGTTTATAAAAACAACATCAGTTTAGTTTGTATTCTTACTATTTATTGTATTTTCAAACCAAAATACTATAAGAACATTTTCACATGATAATAGTTTTGGATTGAAAAGTTCTTTAAATTTTCCCTGCCTAAAAAAAATCTGAAAATGGTTGATTTGTAGTTTGTCATCACACCACAAGAGAGCGTACTAACATAAGAAAACTCTGTTCCTTAACGTTAAATGTTGTTTTGCTTGAATGGTTGATTTTTTTGAAAATGAATTTCAGGAGCATTTAAAGAGCCTTTTTATTGTTGTTCTAGATATTTTAACTACTTTAGTTAATGGGATTCTAGATCTATTCTGAAACTTACTTGTATCAATTTTCTTCATTAGGTATTTAAGAAAATTACCAAAGACACACAGAAAAAAAGAAGTTTGTTTTTTGTCAATTCAAACATAAGCATGAGCACAGCTCTTAAAAGCAAACGATCACATATTGGATCCTTTTGACTGGCAGATGCTGTAGCTGCTTCGTTTTAATAGGAGAGTTTATATTCTGTAATATGCAACATTTATTCCATATTCCAATTAAAATGTGAGTGATTTGTTTCCGAGACAATATGGAATGGATTTTTGGGAAGTTAAAACCAGCACTAGAAGTACATTCAAAATAGCTAATTACCTTATTTGATTTTTTTTTTCTTTTTGCCGTTAATTTCTTAATTGAAGGTTTTCTTTTATAAACATCCACTGCTGTGTCACGTGAGAATTTATGCTTTAGCGTTGGGGACCATGTTGTGTTTGCAGTAAGTCTCTAACGGCTGTGAACACAGCACTTCCTGATCTCCTCACATTTTGTGAGATTCCTCTTTAACATGAAGACGCCTGCTACTCACATTCTCACGATCCCTGTCAAACGAGCGCTCTGTGGGCTGTGAGAACCGACAGCATTCCCGGCTGCTGGAGGCCCCACACTGTGAGGATCACCCTGTGTGCACGAACACAGACCAAACACAAACACACCACCACCAACACATGTATCTTCCATACAGAACTATGCGCATAATGCCACCAGCAGCATCTGACTCCCAATTTTCCCCCAGCATTTTCTCTTCCGTTTCTCTCTTCTAAGGCTGCATGTGTGGCAGATGATTTACAGCTTGTTGGGAAAGTTAGTTCAATGTTGCACTGCAGTTACAAGATGGACTTTAAAAAAGGAATACATTAATTAATTAGCAATGGTGTTTTAAAACTGCAAAAGTATGGAGTCCTATACTGTTCATAATTTAATAAATAAATATTTAATTAAATAAATAAATATGACCTCATGCAAATACACAATCAACCAATAAATCTCTCATAAATATATAAAAAGATCATGAAATTGTGAAAAACCTGCACACTGATTTTATATAAGCCATTATATTATTCAATATATTTCATTTTGCTTTAAAAACCTGTTCATTATTTTAAAACAGCATTTTAAAATATTCATTTTTAATCATGTGGAATATTATTATAATTCTGTCTTTTTTCAGAAGCTCGTATTTCACAATCAATATTTTCCAAAGTAGCTTTGTTTTTATTTCATGTTGCTGTTTTTCACAATGGCATATTTATTTCATGAAGAGCTTTTTCAGGAGAATGAGTCTATCTGTCAATCAGTGAAAGTGGGCGGGATCTAAACACTCATTGGCTCATCCATGGAAATCGACTCTTTTTCCTCGATACCCGCTCAGCGGTGTACCAGTCAGAGAGATGACATATTTCAGTGATATCTGCACGGCTTTGCTGACATTAGAGATCAAATAGAGTCAAACAATCTGTCTGCTGCAGAAGATGCAAACATGAACGACTCTGTTTTTGTAGTTTGAGGGTTTGTGTGGACCAAACCACAGAGGAGCTCCGGTGTGGGTACCGGATGTTCTCGGGTTGCCGGATGTTCTCGGGGTCCTTCGGGGTCCTTCGACCAATGATGACGTCACACTATTTGATTGGGTGTAAGTTGCCACGACCAATGAGTTAACGTCGCTAAGTTTTTTTTAAAACTTTATTGACAATTGCGGTATCATACATTAACAATGACATTAGCGTTAACAACGAACAATAACGATGTAATCAATATTGCCTCGAAGATCAGTCACCATTGCCAAATATAACATATTGACATAGAAAATAAAGAATAGAGGGGAAAAAAAGAAACAACGAACATAACACACAAATAAATAAAAACACAAGTAAAATAAAATAAAGGAACATAGAAAAAATCTAAGTAGTCTAATACTAGTTAAGTTAGGGGTACTCGTGAAGTTTGTATTTCTGAACAAAACTAAGCAATTTCAAGCCATTCTTCTTTTTCATATAATGAAGTGATTGAAAGTAAAAACAGAGCTCTTTATTAAATGTTATAAAAAGTGGTTTGGTCTTCAAAACTTGACCTCACCAAGATGGCGGTGCTCTCCTCCCATGAGGAACCACGTGATGTCTCCTCTAGTGATATAACTCATTTGAAGGACCCCGAAGGACCCCGAGAACATCCGGCAACCCGAGAACATCCGGTACCCTCCACTGGTCGTCCACGTCTATAAGTCCCCCGTTGAAACATTCCTCATTCTTACGCCATTCACTCAGAGCTCACATCGTGCCTGATGTCGGCTCGCTGGCGGACCGACAGAGTCAGACTAGGCAGCTGCGCAAAGCGGAACATGCCTGCTCAGGGCTCCTGAACCTTATGATATTTTTCTATTTTCAATGAGACCATGATTACAATCAGGTCCTCTGATTTTATTTTTCCCTCCCGGGAATATGTTGAACCTTTCCTGCGATGACGTTTCTGACCGTGGTCGGAAAACGCAGCGGAGATCCGGGATTGATTGAGCATTTCTGCAGCCAGGGTTTACTCCAAGAATCAGGCTCTGTACTTTGGAGGAACCATTTTTTTTACTATTACTTTTCCGGGGAACTGGGCAACAGACCCTTGTGGGTACCGGATGTTCTCGGGTTGCCGGATGTTCTCGGGGTCCTTCAGGGTCCTTCAAATGAGTTATATCACTAGACGAGACATCACGTGGTTCCTCATGGGAGGAGAGCACCGCCATCTTGGTGAGGTCAAGTTTTGAAGACCAAATCACTTTTATAACATTTAATAAAGAGCTCTGTTTTTGCTTTCAATCACTTCATTATATGAAAAAGAAGAATGGCTTGAAATTGCTTAGTTTTGTTCAGAAATACAAACTTCACGAGTACCCCTAACTTAACTAGTATTAGACTACTCAGATTTTTTCTATGTTCATTTATTTTATTTTACTTGTGTTTGTATTTATTTGTGTGTTATGTTCATTGTTTCTTTTTTTCCCCTCTTTTGTTTATTTTCAATGTCAATATGTTATATTTGGCAATGGTGACTGATCTTCGAGGCAATATTGATTACATCGTTATTGTTCGTTGTTAACGTTAATGTCATTGTTAATGTATGATACCGCAATTGTCAATAAAGTTTTTAAAAAAACTTCGCGACGTTAACTCATTGGTCGTGGCAACTTACAGCCAATCAAATAGTGTGACGTCATCATTGGTCGAAGGACCCTGAAGGACCCCGAGAACATCCGGCAACCCGAGAACATCCGGTACCCACACCCTTAACTTGCGCTCACACATACACTCGCGCTGCCTGGGCTCTCTGATTTACACGTAATTTAAGAAGTAGTTTACTGCAGGAGCTGAAGCAGAGACTCTCTGGGATGATATCATGAACTCAAACATGGAAACATTGTTATCATGTGAAACTATTCAAAATAAATAAACCTGATCTTTCAACACTCCATGTACAGTGTGCATCCGTGCATTTTTACTGATATAAGCACAGGCAACCGCTCCATGTGGCTATAAGGCTAAAAACATTAGGTGGTAGCCCCTACCATACGCGGCATGTTGCGTTCATGGAACTCCAGTTCATAGAAGTTTTGTGGAACTCCAACAACCACCCAGCCTAACTTAGACCACTACTAGTTGTTAATGAGAAGATGAAAATTGCCACAAAATCACCTGAATTATGCACACTTGCCCAAAGCCACTTTTATCCGCAAATTTAGAACAAAAACTGCCCAATTTCGTGTAACACTCTGGATATGTTGAGGTGCATACTCCCCCTAATGTTCATGAATGTGCATTGCGCCATCACGTTTGGTGAAGCATCTTCGATCGATGTAGTCAGGGTGCTGCTGCTCATGTCTGAGTAAAAGAGTAGCCAATCACAAAAGTGTCTCCGCCTTGTCTAGTTTGATTGACAGACAGAGACATTCTCCTGAAAAAGCTCTTCATGAAATAAATACGCCATTGTGAAAAACAGCAACATGAAATAAAAAAATAGCTACTTTGGAAAATATTGATTTTGAAATCCAAGGTTCTGAAAAAAGATGTAGAATTATAATAATATTCCATATGAATAAAATGAATATTTTAAAATGATGTTTTAAAATAATGAACAGGTTTTTAAAGCAAAATGAAATATATTGAATAATATAATAGCTAATTTAAAATCTGTGTGCAGGTTTTTCACAATTTAATGATCTTTTTATATATTTATAAGAGATTTATTGGTTGATTTTGCATTTGCATGAGGCCATATTTATTTATTTAATTAAATATTTATTTATTTAATTATGAACAGTTATAGGACTCCATACAAAAGATGGGTGTTTGCTCTAATGACCCACTCCGATAAAAATTGTGTTTTTGGTGTTTTCAACATGTTCTAGTAGCATTTTTCTGAGGATGGAGGACACGTGAAGAAAATTAAGCATAAATAGTGCATTGCATTTCTTTAGAACAACCTTAAATCAGGAGCAGACAAAAAAGCTGTTGCCTAAAAAATATGCTGAACAGGCAACAACCCAGCCAGCAAGGCCAAGTGGGCCCCAGATGGTTAAAAATTGGGCAGAAACTGTGGGTCTCAGATGGGTTTGTTCACAGTTTCCATGGTGGCCCCACCTGTTTTTGCCCACATTGGCTTAAGAGGGCACTCGGTGCTAGGCACTCGATGCTAGGCCACCTGGTGGACAGCTCAGTTGTCCACCGGGCGGCTGGTTAGCTCAGTTAGCCAGCCAACCTATAAACAGACAAGCCTCAGGGAGGGCAAGGAGGGCGGGGTAGCTCAACACCACATGAATGAACGACTGCTGCTTTGCAGAAACTATGTCCTAAAACCAGTTTGTGCAGAGCAGCAGTAAAACATAATCTGAGGCGGTCTTAAGATCTTTAAGATTTCAGGAACTTTCACATATTGTAAAGTTTTAATTGAATTTACAACCTGATCATTGTTACAGTTCTGTAACGGGGTATTTGTTTAATTCAATTCAGTTCAATTTTATTTATATAGCCTAATATACAAACACAGTTGACCACTCCATTCTTCTAAACAGACTGCATGACATGGTTGGAATCACTGGAACGGTGTTCAGCTGGTTTGAATCCTACTTCACAGGAAGAGATTTATCGTCAGTGTAAATGCTGTGTCATCTGGGAGGCACGGACTGACATGTGGTGTGCCACAAGGTTCGGTCCTTGGCCCCACACTTTTCAACTTTTACATGCTACCGCTTGGTGATTCCATCAGAAGACATGGGTTAAACTTTCATAGTAATGTTGATGACACCCAGTTATATGTGGCTGTGTCTCCTGACGACATGGGACCTATTGATGACCTTTTAAGTTGTGTTTTAGATATTGAAACATGGATGTGAGAGAACTTGATAAAGCTCAATCAAGACAAAACTGACATTTTAATTGTTGGTCCTGAAGCTGAGAGAGAAAGGGTCCATTCCTATTTATCAACTAGAAATATTTCCCGAGTGATACCCGTTCTCTCCAAAGCCAGTGCTGAAATATAAACCCATGCTTTTGTAACATCTAGGATAGACTATTGTAATGCTCTTCTTTCTGGTGTCAAGAAAAATACTCTCAACCGCCTGCAGCATGTTCAAAATTCGGCTGCACGTCTTTTAACTAGAACCAGAAAGAAGGAGCACATTACTCTAATTTTGAAGTCTTTGCACTGGCTCCCAGTGAGCTTTAGGATCAATTTTAAGGTTCTTTTATTAGTTTATAAAAGTTTAAATGGAACTGGACCCTCATTTTTTATCAGATTTACTTTTAGATTATGACCCTCCCAGAGCCTTCAGGTCCACAGGGGCAGGTCTGCTGCTGGTCCCAAAGGTCAGAACTAAAATCCATGGCGAGGCCTCATGTCAGCACTGCGGCCTCGCCTGTGGACCAGCCTGCCTTTTTTTTTAAGAAAAAACTCAAAACACATCTTTTTAGTAAAGCTTTTACATAATTTTTACTTGTCCACATGTTTTTATTTGATTTTATAAAATTTTTACTACTAATTTGATTAGTTTTGATTTTAATGGTGGGATGTATATGTGTTGGGTTTTTTTTAACTCTATATTATGTATCTTTTTTTTTTTTTTTTTTTTTTCTGGGAAGCACTTTGAGATGCTCTGTAGCATGAAATGCCCTATGTAAATAAAGCTGAATTTGAATAAAGTTGAATATTACAACATAGTTGTCTCAATGGGCTTCAGTCCGGTAATTGTATAGGAGCATGAAATCAGTCATGAAATTCAATAGGTAATTTCTAAACTAAACAGAATAAGTTAAACTGGGCATACATGTCCTTCTCCTCGGTAAGAAAAAACTCCTAAAAAAATTGATTTTGGGAAAAAAATACCTCAAGGATTTCCACATAAAGGAGGGATTCTGTCCCAGGACGGACAGGCAAAGAATTAGCTTATCTAACTCTACAACTGAATGTTTGAATAGTGCTTGTTGATAAATTTGTTGTTACCTTCCTGCAAAAAAAAACAACTTTTAGAACATATATATACTCCAATTCTCTGTATACCATGGAAAAGGTAATTTCAGTCTGATTTCTGTGACCAAAGTGGGTTTTTCTTTCTGAGCAAAGTTGTCACTGTTGCTGCTACAGGGCATATATGTATTTTTATTTGTTAAAGATGAGACTTTAACTCTTTATTACAAATATGTTTAAGTTTTGGTTTGGCTTTTTTCTCTCAGGATATAAAAACTCTGAGTAAACGTGAATGATAAAATGTCACTGGTACTATTTTTGTGTTCAGTGGTCTTTTCACATGGCTGACTAATAGTTGATTTTGCGTAAAATTGAAATGGAAAACAAAGGGACTGTGGAAAAGGGGTGTTTGATGGGTGTGTGGTGTGTGCAGAGCACAACATTTTTCCATATTTTTCCCCTCTCAAACCACCAATGTAAAATAATGTTAACCCTGTAATTGACAAATATAGTCACACCCATGATACAGGCATGATGAAATCAGTGTGACTCATGTAAGTGTGACATATCTGGGTCTTTAGAATAACGTTTTTTGTCTTTTTGGTACCTTTATTATTCTCTTAACTATTAGGCTTTAGGGGAAATTGAACATTGTAACAGTGGTGCGTTACATTTTGTATCCCATAATTCTTGCACCATGGAAACCAGGTTTTTTAGAAATAAAGCTCAGAAGGTTCCTTCACACAAATGTCCTTACATCTTGATTTGGAAATCAAGCAATTGAAACTAAAATATAAAACTTAAGAAGACACACAGAAATTTACATCTAAACAGAGATATAACAAACTCAGACAATCATTGATTGAAAAATATACGTACATTCACATACTCATATAAATAAATAGTTATACCGACTCTTAGTCATAAATAGATATATCAGCTCTTACACACACATTAAATGACACAGTAAAACCCAATAAAAATTGAATTTGTCAAAAGGGATTTAATCAGTTACTTGAAAAGAAATGGAAGGCAGTAAACTTATACATTCCTGCCCCATTATACTTAACTTAACTTAACTTAAATTTATTTTCTCTACATGTAAATCATTATCCAGATCTTAACGTCAGATCGGTTATGTATACACTATAATTAGTAGTGCAGATCATTTAAAAATCCTCAGGTATTAATAAAATTAAATGACAGAGATTTTCAAATGTTTTTTAAACCTCAAATTAATTTTAAAATATTCATTTTGGTATTTTAGAAAAATACTTTCGAATGTTTTCATAAACTTGATGCAGGCAATCTTCATTGATTACTAAATATGCAATATAAACAACTGAAATCAAACAGAGCTGCAGACAATTCACATGTTGAAATACAGATTTTAATTGCATTCAGATGGCATCCTCTGACAGATTTTTGTTCCAGATGTTTAGCTGTTTTTGTTCTGATTCAATGTCTCACTGGTATGTTTTTACAAAGGTGTCTGTCCTCATAAAACATCTGAACACCGCTCCACACATGTACTTTCACTGAGGGCGTGGAAGAAGCTGCTTTGAGAAATGTCATTACCATCTGCCTGTGGTCCGCACAGAAAGGTTAAAGGCTATGTGAAAACAAAACATCACCAACAAGGCTTACAACTACAAAGTCTGGAGTAATGACCAAACATGGGTTCCCATGGCTGTTTAATTCTCCTCCCTCCTACCAAAGACATTCTCCTTTTCACTTGTTGTTTTCCTTCCTCCCTTCTTCCTTCTAACTGTCAATCCATAAACCCCTCCTAGTCTTCCTCTTAACTGTCTGTTACATTTCACATCACCATTGTCCTCCGCCTCCAGTATATTTCTGTTCCTGGTTCTCCTCTTACATATGTCAAGCAATAATGTCTCTTTAAACGGTTTCTGTGGCATGGCTACATGCAAAAAAAAAAAAAAACTATACTCACCTTTTTCGGCTTATCCTTTCAGGGGTCGCCATAGTGAATCAGCTCTTTTTTCTTTTAACTTGTTCTGTCCAACAACTGAGCAAACAGATGAGAGCTGAAGACAAGTTTTACTATTGCAAAAAGGGGTTATCGGACAGTCAAGGGTGTATATTTTAATAAGCCCCTTTTTGTTTTTTTAATATTTTTTATTTCTTTGTTACCATTTATGTTTTAAATATATATTTTCTTTTCTTTAACAGAAGGAAGAGAGAGGGGGAAAATGTGAAAAAAGGGGGGGGGGATAGAAGAAAATAAAAAAGGGAGAGGGGGAGAAAGTGAGGGGATCAAGTGCTACCTACTAATCTAACCACCTACTCAATTTGAGTAGGTTATGATTTTAAGCTTCGTAACATTTATGCCAGTTCTGCTGGAAAGACAAATATTACATCTAAACGTGAAATTCTGACACTAAGATAAGCGGAAGATATCTGTCCATCAATACACTGTGGGTTGGGAGCGAGGGATAAAGCAGACAGTGTGCATGTGGGGGTGGAGATGCAAGCACTCTGTCAAAGTGTACCATGTGATCATAAGGGGAACCAGATCCTCCCCAGCCCGACCAGCCAGACCAGGAGAGAGGGACTCTCATAAACACATTCTTCAGGTTGCCCCCCGCTCCCCGTCACCATGCAGTAACCTCCGCCGACCGACCGACCCCCCCAGCACCCCACAAGCCAGGGCGTCCTGAGAGGAACAGGAGGGTGAAGACCGGCCACCCCTCCCCGATCCCACCCATGTATTGTGGTGTGGGTGTGCAGTGTGTGTGCTGCAGGTAAAATGGGAGGTCTCCAGTGGGGTGGCGGGTCCCACTGCTGCCAAGCAGCAGAGCCCCTCAGTCAACTTTTACTGATTTGCACAGGTGGTTTGGCAGAGATTTTTAAGCCGAATGTCCTTCCTGACACGACCCTGTATTTTATCCTGGCTGGGGAGCGGCACAGGCGGACCCAGACTTAGGTCCCCTTTTGGCTACATAGATGGGCAGTAGCATGAAGGGTTTTGGCTTAGGATCCACACTGGATTAAACTCATCGCGCCAATCCTACATGCAGACAGCTGAGCCATCCAGCAGCCAAAATTCAAAATAAATAATGAAAAAACATGGTTATTTAAATGTTGCAAATAACTGTGGGTTACATAAAAACTAACTATAAGTAACAAAGTTATATAGAGTGAATATTTTCAACAAAAAACTTAGTGAAAAGAAGAAACAAAATTATTGGATTTTTGATCATTTTTTGTCAGCATTGCTAACTTTTTTTTTTATATCCAGTCCCATGAAATCATATGGTTACCATATTCCATATGTTGTCAGATCGTCATGTGTTTTCATCGATAAGTAAACAAAAACCCAAATATGTAAAGCATTTTGAAAAAAGTTTAATTTTAATATGAATCATTTTAATATGTCCATGCATACTCATTAAATATTTCCAAATGGTCAGTCCATTCTCTTTTACGTCTTTATGATGGACCCATGTACTCTTTTTCCTGGTTTAATTTTACTAAGAACATCTCTTTGCAGAGCTGTTCAACAACGCATGGACCATTTGAGATCTTGCAGTATTACCCATATAACTTGTTCAAAACCTGAAGTAAATTAATTGTAGTGCATAAGTGAATGGTTTTGCCTTCTTGTCTTTGACATTGCCAGTGGTTTTATTTTATAAATATATTTGTGTAGTTTGATTGTTACTTTACATAAATTGCAGGAGGTGAAAACTTTTTACTGATGGATGAATTGGCATTTTAAGGCTTTGCTGCACAAAGACAGCAGAACTACAGTGGATCAGAGTTAAAACTGTGTTCTGCTTTGTTCAGTGGGACTGCTACGAATGACTTTAGTTGAAGCTCTATTTCTGTGTGGCCAGAGTTGAATTGTGTTTGGTGAGACTGGGGCTTAAAGGTCAGTGTACCTGGCTGTCTCATTGTTCTCACACACATGAGGACAAAAAGGATGTGATTAGTTAGAGGTGGATTTTTTTTCATCTTGTCAAAAAGTGCTATAAGTGTGAAGCTTTATTTATAAAACACTTTACAACACTTTCAGGATACCAAAGTGCTTCACGATAAAATGAAGCACCCACAGGCCAAGTAAACTGCCACCGCTGTTTTTCTTTTAGACAATCAGCCTCATTGAAATAACTTTTGCAAGGTCAGCAATGTTTTAAATCAGGATACCTTTGTGTAGTCAGAAGACAAACGTCTGTGCAAAAAAACTACCACATGCAGCGCTGCTTTTACCTGAGCAAACACATGCCAACATTAACACTGTTGGCTTTATACAGCTTGTCGTTCTTGTTTCAGAGCCTTTAAAGCTGCAAACCTCGGTGTGTGGGTGGGACTGAAGGAGAGAAGAGAAAGCCCAACATAGAAAGAAGTCATTTCCGTTGTGCTGGGGAGGTCTGTGAAGGGTCAATCCGTCCACAGTCACATAAACACTCAGTGCAACACTCCCACTTCCTACTGCTCTCCTTCGCTGCTCTGACAGCAGGAGGCACACTTCTCTGCACCACCTTGTGCTTCACTATTTGGATTTGCTGTAATGTGTCCTCTGCATATTTACTGGTGAGTCCTCCCACACACCTACACATCACATATCAGACCCTATACTAAATGTCAAATCAAATTGAAAGATAACATTTTCTTCTGTTTTTTCTTTGAGGATCTAAAAATAAATCAGTTTCTTTTAAAATATCTTTATGCTTTGCTCACATGAGAAAATCCCACATCTGTGTTTCACTGCAAAACATCACATCAAACATGGCTGTGAAGGATCTGGATTCTGCTGTTTGTTTTCTCGCACCCTTGTCAAAATGTGTTCCTCTTCCCAGGTAAACACAAGCTCAAAGGGACACAAACACACTTACACCAAGCTGCTCTGATCCCACAGCCAATCACAATGAGAGAGCTGAGAGTATCAATTTAACCTGGGTACAGCAGATTCATTATTTAGCTATAGAAAATCTGTGTGTGTTTTCTGTGTGTGTCTTTTAGATGGCCAATGCAGCTGCAAATAGACATATCGTTTGTATATTTACACCCAACATTTTTGTCTTACTATAGGATTTTTTTTTCATTTGAAGAAGTTTTTTTCACCTGAATAAATTTACTTTGTTGGCTCAAACATTTAATCATCTGACAGTGATTTGTACATGTAGATTGTGTACGTTGGGATTTCTGTATGAGTTTTTTATGCATAATTAAATAAACAAATTAAAGACACAAGATCAGAAGGAAAATGTGGCCCTTCACATTAAAGTTAATAAAAGTCTCTGTGAAGCATGTGTGTGGCTCATTATTTATTTAAAAAAACTGATAACAATGTGAAGGAAGTATTTTACTTTCAGAATGAAATTTTCTTAAATAATTGCATTGTTTACTCAAAGTTTGCATGTGCATTTAAAGTTAAGACTCAGCTGATTTATTTAGACTTTTTAAATAAATTTTTCTTTTACAAGAACCTTTTTTCCCTAAATCAAATTTGAAAACACAAATTTTACCAATTGGGAAATATTTTATTGCACTAATATTATAATGCAAGCCTTTTGATTGTAAATGAAGCCCACATCATTACTTTTCCCCCACCATGTTAAACAGTTGGTATAATCGCTTTAAATTGATTGAGTACATTTATTTTAACATAAGGAGCTCACACCCACATTTCTGGTTTGGTTTCTTCAGATGTAACTTGACTAATTTACTGATGCGTTTTCTTCCTTTTTCTTTTTAGGAACCAAGGCTTTTTTTCAATGCCTCATATAAAATCCCCCATAATTCTGAATTCACGGCCACCTTCCGAATATACCTCTGAAGGCAACATTTCCATTTTGTAGTTGATTCATTTGAGAACACAAGTCTTTGTGAAACATGCCTCAACGCAGAAACAAAAAACTGGTTTCCAAATAAGACCAATTCAAACTGTATTCTAGAATAACAGATTTGTGTATACATCAATTTACCATAAACCTTTGTTTAATATAGAGTAAATTCTAGATTTAAGAAACAGAAATATAAGATTTATTGAATTAAAAAAATCAAAAATTTTCCATGCATTTTTCCTTTTTTGTTATTAATATTTCCAATTATCGATATATAAAAATAAACATGCTATGTTAGAAGCCCTGAAGCTTTGATCAGTGGTGTCTCACCAACTACTGCTTTTAAAAAATCATTTTGTTTTTCTGTCCAGTTCCTCCTTCACTACCACCTGCCATTTTTGTTTCATTAGATCTGTCACAGATTTGTGTTTCAGCCTTGAATAGGGTGTGGGATAAACATGACAAACCACCTGCAGATGTAGGTGCTATTGCAAAACTTGGGCAAAGGGGTCTGGATGGATTTCAGAAAAATGAGCAAAAAAGATAGTTTGTTCATCTAATTTAATTTAATTTAATTTAATTTTGTTGAGTTCAGGTGTAAATGGAATACTTTTAGATTATATATGAAACCTTACATTTAACCCCTTAATGCCCAATGGAACAAATAGGCGTCAAACGTCCTCTGCTCCAAACGTACCGTCATTTAGCATCTACTTCAAAGCAAAAACATGGGTGATTTGTTTTTCATAGCTGGAAATAAATTCAGTCATAAAGGGGTTAAACAATGACATTTAAAAATTTCTTTATGTTTTATTTAATGGATGTTAGTGTTATTATTATATGTCTACATGTTTGAACATGTGTGATATAGGACATCTGTGGTTTACTGGCACTGACCACGTTGTGGACTCTTGTGAAGAGGACGAGGCGTCAGGTTTCAGCCTGATCCTACGTCTGCAGCACGGTCCCGTGCTTGAATTTAGTATCTCTGTCGACAGCACATTTGCAGCTTGGTTGACAGGAGGAAGTGCATGGTTAGGGGTCCACCTGCAGCCACTTTCACAGGACTGTGTATAAATAAACAGGCTTAAAATGGAAATGCAAACATGCAGACGGAATTGCAAACAAAATGAGATGTGACAGGTGGGAGAACTCTCCCAACAGTCATGGCACGGGCATGCTCAAAAGTGCAACTATCAGATCTGGCAACACTGGAGAAAAAAACGAGTCCTGTTGATGCTGGTAATGAACACTCGTCTTTTAGGGGAAAGTCCTGAAACCACTCTGGCCTCGTAATGTGGGTGGACCTTGTGGAATGACTGGAATGCCGACCAATGGAAAAACAACTTTGGGGAAAAAGAACTGTCAAAAAAAAACATTGCTGTTTGGATGTTTTTGGTCAAAGTGCTGCACTTTCTGCTTCTACAAAAGCAACTTATGGCTAATTTGTTTTGATTCTCTTTCTCACCAACTCAGTAGTAGAAATTGATTCAGAGCAGGGACAACACATGATGACTTTTAAGAGAACCAAAATATTGGTTATGAAACTGACTTTTCTTGTTTGAACTGAAACGATTTTACGCTCTATTTTTAAACCTGCTAATCTTTTGCTCCATTACGGAGTTCAAAGGTTAAGCAACTCGAACCTTTCTAAAAAAAAACTGTAACTAAATGTTGTGACTAACTGTAACATTTGATTAAACAAATGTCTCAAGTTTAAAATAGAATTTTCTAAATTTACTTAATTAATTTAGAGCAACTGTTTATCTTGATCATACAAACAACTTTATTTAATCAATCCAGACTTTTAAAACTCTATGACCTTGTTGATTTTTATACTGCATAACTTATTTACAGAGCAAGTAGCAACATATACTGGCAAATGGTGTATACATACAATGCTTTACTACATTTTTAGAAGGCACAAAGTGCTTCGCAGTCACAGTCCTTTTCACCCATGCACACAAACATTCACACACTGATGGAGATATGCAAAATGCGATACTCAAAAACAGTTCTTAGAAAAAGAAGGAGGCTAAAATCAGACGGGATGCAGGAAAGCAAAATCAAACTGAAAAGAACCTCAAAAGTTTCTGTGTGGCACTAAACTCTGCAGGTTAAGCAATGAGCTCGAACAATGTTCAAATATCCATAACTTTCAAAAACTGCATAAAGAAACTTTTGTAAAATGAAGATGAGTGGACCTAAAGGTCATTTGGGTTTTCATATAAATTCCAACTATAAGGGACGTTATAAAATAATTAATATGTTCTGATGCTAACCAATAAGCTATTGATTTGTTTTACTTAATCAGCAATGTGTGAGCAATGAGGTGAGTACTAGCTTAATGTGATGATGAATATTTGATGATAATCAATGGGCATAACAAAACTGTTCCATGTCGTGTGATGTATATCAATGTTTAATGACATGATGTGTAGCGATGATTACTGTGATGTGAAAATGTATTCTGATGATAATCAACGAGTATTACACATCTGTTATGTGAAGTGTGATTCACATTAATGTCTACTGAACTGATTTTAGAAGGTTTTAAGGAGAAACAATAGGCACTCTCTTTTTTCTTATTCTGTTAATAACCAGACTATGTGAAGAAAAACATTTTTGACGCCTACCCATTCCCTTCCAAACAACAAATCAAACTCTATTGACCTGGTTAATTTTTCTTTATTTTCTAATCAATATATTCATAAATATCTAAAATGGGTTTGACACATCTGTGTTTTTTCTATTTTTTATTGGAGCATTCAATTATTTTTCAATCACAGAAATCAATCAATTCAATCAAATCAAATCAAAATAAAACAAGAAGGATAATAAAATGACATGCTGAATTGTAAACTCAAATGTAAAGCCAATAAAAGGCTTAATATTTAAACTATAACAGCTATTAAATAGTGCTATACCACTATCATCAGACAGATGCAGAGTGTTCATATCATTTTACTTTAAAATACTTTCATCCATTTTAAAATAAAAAAAAACGTATCATTTGAAATGACCAAAATCCGGGAAGAAAAAAAAACACCTGGGGAATAATAGTTTTAAAGAGCTCACAATTCTGTAAAAATAATAATAATGATAACAATAATAAAAATAACTTTACATAAATAATTATAAACAATACTGTTAAATCAAAATGAACTAATATATTCTTTTATCTTGAACATATGGAATAAAAGATCAAAATCCATAAGAAAATAAAAACTAAATTTGAGAAAAGATCTGAGGCAGCACCCCATTTTCTAAAACTTCATGAGTTCCTCAAGTCATTTGAAAATGAGATATTACCCACCATTCAAAGCGTTTGATGCACAATTTGGATTGTGACAGGAGTGGGATGAATTTAGGTGAGGAGAAGACGGGCGACCGTCGCAGGTGCACCGTGAGCGCCGTCTGAGTCTGCGCGCGGCGCAGCGCCTCCCACCGCCCCGGCCTGTTTAAATGCTCGCCTCCTTCACTACTGAGCGCTTTTGTGGAAAAGTCTGTGCGCTCGGCGGAGTCTGAGGAGCGTAGAGTTCGAACGCACAGCGGCGCAGTCACGTCTGCAGTTTGCTGCCAACTGTCCGTGGAGGATATCTGTGTTTTGTCGTTTGAGACTGAAAGAGAATCTTTTCCCTCTCCTTGTTCTGTTTTGTTATTTGTATCGACTATAGCGCAGATTAACTATCCTGCGTCCCGTACGAAAGGAATTTGTGCGTACGCACTCCCTCGGATTGTGGATCGTTGATTTCTGTGCCAAGGTAAGTTTTTGGCGCATTTCTGCCGCGCAGTTTAACAGTAAAATGTCCTCAACCATTCATTCAACTTCACAACAGTAAATGACAAAGGTTTTTGGGAAGCTTCTCATTTTCTTAAAAAATATTCAGACTAAAAGACTTGTAATTGTATTTCCATTCTGGTTGGAAACGTTTCTCCTCCTCCGTGCGGAGCGCACGGGTCACTATCTCGGGTCAGAATCCACTGAGCAGCGAGGAGTGTGCTTTCTGCACAAGCACCCTAAATGGCCTTTTTGGGATTGGGAGTCGCTATCTGCCCATTCACGGTTTATCTCTGACCTCTGGCTGTCTTATCACCTCACAGAGGAAGTGTTAAATCCGCGGGAAATTCTCAAAGGAGCAAAACAAAATACTGTCACTTACAGAGCATTGACATTTTATGATTTTCCTGATTTTAGAGAAACAAAACCAACTGTGGGGATTTGCGCTTTAAAATTACATTTTTGGTTATCCCAGTGACTGTATAGCACCTAGGTGATCTAACCAATTCAAACACTTCATATCATCTTAGCATGGCGGTGGAGGTGTAATAATTTGGGCTTATTAAAGTCACATTAGATCTGGATATTTTGTCAGTAAAGTTAAATGTATACCAAATTATGGAGTTGCTTGGTTTTTCAGGTATTTTTTGTCTTTATAAAAATGCAACTATAGGCTATAAAGTTGCAGCTAAGGTTTAAATTTTCACAATAAATCAAATTTATTTCATAAAAATGTATTTTAGAACTCACTTGAGCCTCATAATGTTAAAAGGCTTAGGGGACATCTATATATTGCCCATGTGACAACTACATTCTATTTTATCCAATTCTATTTTGCAAAACATGACTTAAATCAGCTCCAAGCATAAGAGTATGGCATTTGACTTAATTTTGTTAGTTGAATTTTAAAATCCAATATTTTCAATTAATTCATATTTATTTGTTTGAAAACATAAAAACTTTAGTTTAACTCAAGTTTATTTGTGTTTTTGTCACAAATCTGCAGTTCCAGGTGAGTTACTAAAAAAAAAAGAACTTTTTTTCCCCTTTTTCTTTTTAACAAGAAGGGGATCATGCATGATTGACAGATTCTTTTATTGGCCCTCATGACCTGCTGATTTGATCTCATATTGCATTTTACTGACTTCAGTGGTTGCTCTGCAAGGAGATAGAGGCACTAAAACAAGCCCAGCATGGAGTATTTCTATGGGAAAAGCAAAGAAAGGTGGACATAGCGGGATGGTCCAACATATATTCAACAGAACGGGACAGCAAAGCAAACATTCCTGCCTGGGTGTCTCAGAGATTTAATTAAGGATTCTGTGAGATGCTGCAGCATGCACCTCGAGGTGAGGGCTAAACCCAAACTCCCTCCTGTTTTGAAAGTTGGTCTAATCCCAAGGGTCAGCTAATAAGTGTTCGGGTCACGCCACCATGACGACTTAACAAGACCGGACCCAAAGGAAGGCTCTCCAATCAGAGAGTTAATAACCCCGAGAGGGAAGTCGAGGGGCACGAGGTGAAGAGGATGGAGTTTGGAAGTGTATGTGTGTGTGAGACAGGCCAACCGAATGACCCTCCTGTGGGGTTTAAATGGGCTCTGCTGTTATGCATCAATGCACACGCACATGTGCTCTCCCACACACACACACACACCAACACACACACACACACACACAGACACTTCTTGCTGCAGGTCAGATTTGTTTGCTGTTTTATTAGTTGCTCTTCTTTATTTCTTTTCAAATTTAGTGTACAAATAATGCCTGGCAGATTTATCTGAATGAATTCTGGCTATCATTGACATTGCTTTGCATCCTTTCTTTCGCATTGATGCTTTAAATGTTTCTGTGCTTTATACATCTAACATGTCCTCCTGATGTGGGGGGTTTAGGAATTTTTGCCTCACTGTCGTTATCATCTTGTCTGGATTCCTTTTTTTTATTTGGATGCAATTTTTTTAGCAAAAAATGTCCTCTTCTGTCGATAACCCTAATCAGCTACAGTCTAGACCGGGGTCCTGCAAGCTGAGGGTCTGGAGCCACATGCAGTTCTTTTATCCCTCCATTGTGGGTCTTTGGCTGAACAGTGTTGTAAATAAAAAATGCTCATGTTTGACTTTCTTGCATCTTTAAAAGGCCTTTATCATGCAATTCTTAAGCCTTTCAGAGTAAACAATGTCTATTTATATGGTAATATATGACCTTTGCCACACTGAAGCACACATTTTTTATAAAATATGAGTTATGTTAGAGAGCTCATTTCACTTCCTTCCTGGAAGTACGACGACTCGATCTCTGAGGCACCGCCTCAGTGGATGCCATCCATTTCATGACGTCAACCTAGATTCGGCCTCGGCAGCGTATCTGCAAGCAACATCCAGACTTTTGCAAAGATGGATGTGCATATTGTGCATATAAAACAAAAGGGTTTTTGCTGATCACTGCTAGCTCCGCGTAGAAAGTGTGTGTGTCAGCCTGGGGGCGGAGCTGGCAGTGCAGACTCTTCCTGGAAGGGGCTGTCCTCACTTATTTACCTCACAATGAGAAAACTGTATATGTGGCTTGGGAGGGGCCGGTGCACAGAGATCGGTAAGAAATCCAACCAAAGGACTCTTTTAGCATTGTTAAAGGTTGCAGACCCCTAGTCTTGAAAAAAGATAAACAGAAAAGATAAACAGTTTTTACTTTTGTTGACTGCGGGTTGATGAATGAGACGGTTAAAAGTTTGCAGATGCATTGTTTAAGTTTAATAGTTCATGATCAATTTGTGTGGAAAATATACAACCACAATAGCCAGACACGTACTCCTCCTGTGGAATGGGATGCCATTCTTCTACTAGCATTTGCTGCAAGGTAGTCCATGCATGTGTGATGGTCACTGTGGCACGAACAGCACACATCTAAGGCTGATCATACAAATGATGGATTATCATTGAATCAAATGATTCAATGTGGCTTTGTTCTGGACTGCTGGCAGGCTCTTCCATCCTCTCCACTCCTGAACTCTGGTGGCAGTCACTAACAAATCTCGCTTGTAGTCATCAAATTCAGAAATTGGTATGAAGGCATGGAGACATGAAGGAGACTCAAATCTGCTCCAACACTGGGATCTTGTCCTCTTTCCTCTGTTCTCCAACCTAAGGCTGTCATAACAAATCGTTCTTTATAGTGGAGCTGTTTTTTAGAATAATCATGCATTTTGTGGTCCAAGCACCAAATTTGGCATAGATTTACCTTAGGATCAACTTTTTCATGAAAAGCACGTTAGCCATGAGAAAATCCAAGATTTTAAAATTGACATGTTATTATAGAATATACATATAATAGTATTCTGTAGGTACACCTCACGTTTAAAGACTGCATTTTGTGCATGAACAGCCCATATTGTTGAGACTGGGGCAAATAGATGTTCAATATTTTTTTGCAACAAGTGTGGCTGGCATCTTTACAAATCTTTATGGCCTTTTTTATTTTTCTTGTGGCTAACATGCTTTTCTTAAACAGGGGATTCTAAGGTACATCAATTGTAAATTTGGTGTTTATGCCATAAACTGCACAATTTGTCTGAAATATCAACCTAACCAACTCTGCTGTTACTGAATCTGTTTCTGCTGGAGAATCCTTTCTGTTAGGACAAGTTGCATGCTTGGTTCAGATCATTACACATAAAACTCCTGCAATGCACCCCGCAGGCTTCTTTAGTGACCCATTGTTGAAACAGACTCATAAGTTTGCACTTATTATATCATTTTAAGTTCCTTTTTTATGTTCCTACTCTCCTGGTGAGTTGCTGCTTTCCAATAAACTGAACTGAACAGAGGAGTGTGGACTGTATGATGTTGGCTTTTCACTGTTACAGGATAGCACAAAAGTGAGCTGTTGACCATAACAGCAATTATAGGGAAATTTACATATCTTCAGTTTAACATTAAACACCCAAATTGTTTTTGCCCAACTCAGTTTTTTTTCTTCTAAATTCTGAGTTATATGGCCCAAACTTTTATTAAAGAAGGTAGGAATCAACCATGACATCTTCCACTTTACAGAGCAGATGTGCAGATTGGGAGGCTTGTGCTCATTTGGGAGCATTTAGAGAAGTAAAGACCTCGCAGACATCAAGTGCTGAACCCTGACAGCAGATAAATCTTCCTCCTCAGATCAGCCTGCTAGTTCCAATGAGTTGAGACATTCCTACACTCTGTTTTTGTTCTCAGTGCCATGAAACACACTTTGCACCTTTACAAGCTTCCTCGACACCAGACAAATTACCATTGCTCAAAATGTTGAAACCAAACTGATTTTCCGAAGCTTGCAGCCTGGTTTGCCCCATCCATCTCAAAAACCTATTACTTCTTCATTAAGCTTTGAAGCGTGTTCTTCATTAACTGCCTTCTAAAATGTTTGTGGCAGTATTCCTAATGAGGAACATGAAAGAATATTTATCTAGCAGCCAATGTCACATGGATCTGTGTGTGTTGGGATAGGGAGTTGTGTTGTGATTTTGTGCAAACAAACTATCCCAGCCCCCTTACTCTGAGTCTCACTCCATCTTCATGTCCTGAGGGCACCTATAACCACCCCCATGCAGCAGTCCTCACTCCCTAACACAAGCTAGAGTACACTAACACTAGTTGTGAATAGACAGTGGCCCGAAGGGCGGCATGACTACGCAATGCTTTTTAAAGGAGTGCACATGTGACATTCATGAAAGGAGCAGAAGATAGAAAAAGATGCTGATTTATTAAAAGAAAAATGTCCCTAAATGGGATTATTTTAGAGCCAATTTAAGATTTATGTCTGTGTGTTCCTGCAAAAGTTCTATTGAAGTTTAATCTGTTTGTGATTGGTTCTGCATAACTATTTTCTCTTGTTAAAGGGTCTATATCATGCAAAATCAACTTTTTTGAGCTTTAAAGTGTAATATAATGTTCAACAACCCTTATTTTGCTCCAGTAAAGCATTTCTGAGCATTCCTCTAAAACCCTGCGTTCTGACCACCAGCCCCTTCCAGTCTACGAACGCAAGTGATTCCTCAGATTGTGGTGTCACAGTGTGAGGAACAGCCCCTTCCAGGAAGAGCCTGTGCTGCCAGCACCGACCCCCAGACTAACACACACTTTCTAAGCAAAGATAATGGTGATCGGCAAAAACTCTTCCATTTTATATGCACAATATGCACATCCGTCTTTGCAAAAGTTTGGATGTTAGTTTTTGTGGTAGAAATGCAGACACGCTGCCGAGACCGGCTCTAGGTTGACATCATAAAATGGGCGCCACCTAAAAGGATCAAAAGCTGGTGCCTCAGAGAACGCATCGTCTTACTTCTGGGTAGGAAAATTACTGACGTGATGACAGCAAAAAATGATCAAGCCACCATTACAGTCCAATGTGTCGATTTTAGGTCGTGAATCAGTTGTAATTGTTCATTCAGAATGAACCAACACTGTTTATGAATCATATCAGTAACCACAAATTATGTTTCGAATCAAATCCTTGTTAACAAATCCTTGTTAACAAATCCTGACACGGCTGGGTAGCTCGGTGAGAGACTACCATGCAGGAATCCAGGGTTCGATTCCCGGAGGGGGATAAACAATGGTACTGGGTCAATTACCATATCAATGGCGAGTAATTATCATCACCCAGTGAGGGCCCTTAGGCAAGACCCTTAACGCTACTGCCTCCCGAGCGCAGTTAGGCTGCAGCTCACTGCTCCCCCAGGGGATGGGTCAAATGCAGAGAAGAATTTCCCCATTGTGGGATAAATAGAGTACCAATTATTATTATTATTATTAAAATGAACTGTTACAGCCCTACAAAGATACAGTAGTTTTATAAACATGGAAGAACCCAAAAATCCCTTCACAGACAAGTAAATATCCACGTTTGGATCCTTAGATTAATCTCAATGTTTTTAACCAAAGAAGTCGTGTGGATGTGTAGATGTGGAAGCTGCAACTCTGGAGCACTTTTTGTAGTTGAGCGTGTTTTGGAATCATCCAGGTCAGTTTAGTTCTTACACAGTCTCCAAACCAAAGGTTACTGGTTGATCATAACTCACAAGAGTTGTGACAGTTTACCATTCTTTGCTCCTAGTGCGTGAATCACTCAGTCCACTAAAACAATCACAAATATATTGTTTGCTGCAAACATGTCTCTGGCCCTTCAGCACTCCAATCATGTAGAGTAAAGTTTATCAATCAGTCTTAATGTTTCACTCCAACCTTCTATTTTTGATCTATTTCAAAAGCGTTCCCAGTGATCTTTTAAATATTATTATGCCGTTTTTAGCCAAATCAAAAACTACTAATTTTATGCAGAGCGGCAGGAGTTCATTAGAAATTCACCGCTGAGTTGTTGGCAGGACTGTTGGCATGGTGCAACCCCGCCCCCTTTCCCCTCCTCAGGTGGTGAGAGCTCAGAGCAGGGAGCTTGTGGCTTGCACAGCGTCTTTTCTGTCACAAATAAGCTCTTTTTCGAACTACATTTCTTTGTCTGCTCCTGATTCATAACAATTTATAAATAGAAGTACTCAGAAAACTATTTTAAACTTAATTTTCTTTCTATATATCCTTCATCATCAGAAAAATGTCATGTCAAAAACACCAAAAACCTAACTTTCATTAGAGTGGGTCTTTGAGGTTTTAGATCTTTATAAACAAAAATACATTATTAGCCATGGTCTAATTGTGCTTTTGACTCTAAGATAACTTGCATTAAGGAAAGTTCTTGCTAGCAATTTTCTTCCTCCACTTATCTTAATGGTTTGTCTTGCAGAACATGATGTGGTTTCCAGATTTCTTTATGTTTTGGCTTAGACCGAGCTTTTTTTGAGTGAGCTGACACATGAGATAGGATGTGGCAGATTTGAGTGCTCACTCTAGCCAAATCAACCGGAGTTTGGGGGTCAAGCTTACTCTGATACAGCACAATTGCCCGCTGTGAGTTTGCCAGAAATTACTGAACAGGATGTTATAAAGTAGTAATGAGGTAGTCCTAAATACAGAGATGAGAAAAGTTTACTTTTTTAACTATCAACAAAGAAAATAGTTTTAAACTACCGAGCTCTCTGATTTGGATTAAAAATTGTTTTCCCTCTCTGATTTGGATTAAAATTTGTTTTCCACAAAGGTTACCATCATAAACCTTTGAAAAAGTATTTTTTACCATTTATGTTCATCAGAAATGTGATCAATTTGTGCTTAGTCTAAATCACTAGTGTCATGAAATCTGTTTTTCCTAAAATAAAGTTGTTTTAAGTAGAACAGATGAAAAAAAAACATTTATTAACACTATGTTTAACCAGAAATGAAATCAATTTGTAAATGTGTTAATTGAAATTTAACCTAAGTAGTATTTTTGGCTCTGAAACTCAGCCCTGTTGCATAGGCCTCTCGTTGTGGCATCATGCACCTCATTATTTAACTCAAATGCATTGTCTGTTCAATCACAAATCACTTGTTTGCATATTCTCTTCTCTTTCTGCTTGCTCAAACTGTCTAACACACATCAACACACAAAAACATGCATGTCCTCACACAGTCAGCAAATTCAGGCTTTGAGGATTTGTTCCATCTGGATGGGAATTAAGAGCACTGGAGTCAAAGGGTGACCCTCACATCAGATCAAGAAACTAATGAAGCAAAAGAAACAGAGTCCCAAAAACAGATACAAAATGTTGTAAATAACACTGAAACTCCCAATCCAGATAATCCTAAAGACAAGGAAACCATTGGAAGGGTTAAGCGCAGTCCAGCACCGTACTCTACATTTTAGTCTGACTTAAGCACAGTATTTGATTATGCTAGAAATAAACGGTTTTCAACATGTAACAAAACAAAGCAGGAATATGAATGGTTAGTGGTTTTGAATCTGCTGAATATGACAGAGAGATTTTTTACTTGTTGATGCTGGAGATGTCTTACACTTGTACTTTAATTTTGGTCATTTTCATGCCCCCTTTCAAATAGAACCTTTGAGCAAATAACGTAATTTGAAAGTAGTTTTGTTGTTTTGTTTTGTTTTGCTGTTCTCTTTACCTTTGCTGTTTGTATTGTTCAGTTTATTTCTTTGATTTTTCCCATAGTCTGTTTTTCTATTGAACTGTTTCTGTGTAGAGTGGTCACATGCACCTGGATCACTTTGTATTTGAGCTTTCCATTGACCAGACTCCTTATGAGTCAACTCAATATCCAAAAGACTGCCTTTTGCAACCACCAAGCCTCTTCCACCCTCCAAGTTGGGCAAACTTGGAATTACCAAATGTTGCAGTTCCTCAAAAGGCCACTGGAGGCTGATATCAGAGGGGAGCAGTTTCTGGTTGACTACTATATCAAAAATACAGACTATACACTAGAAATAAAAACATTCACAGCATGGTTTTAAGACTAAATCAAGGTTTATTGCTTTAATTTCTATTATTGACAATGTATTGTAAAATACATTTAGATAGATGGATTCAAATTTCATGTTTACCTGCTTTTGAAAGATTCTTGTGTATCTTACAAATCTTTGAGCTGGTTTTGGATGATGCAAGATAAGGTTTAGAAAATAAAGAAACGCCCCGCTCTCTAATACATTTAAATGATTTGAAGCTATCTTCAAAGTTAACAAGTTGAGGAAAGAAAATAGAAATTTGATAACTTAAAATAACCCACTGCAAATTTCGAGAGAAGTTTGCCACTGATGTGATTTATGTGGGAAAATATTACACAAAGCTGTTGCATTCATTCAAAGGCAAGCCGCCAGCCTCTGGTTCAAAGTTTTAAAGCCAAGACAGTTAATTAACAATATGTCAACAAGAAAGACCCTCTGAAAACACCAGACAGACCATTGCAAGTCCAAAACAAGCAGTCAGCAGACCAGCCAAATACAGAGGCATTACTCTATACCTCCAATGAGGCCAAGACACACCAGACTGCTCTCAGATGAACAGATGGGACATATTAGACAAATTGAGGTGGGGCAGATTGATGGAGTCAATTCACAAGCTTGGTCACCGCAGAAAGTGTGCCTGATATGTCTTTGTCAATTCCTGATTGGGTTCATGGCTGGTTCAGGCGTCTAATTTAAGTTCAACTGTTGATATTTTTAAAGGAAAGGGTTGGACTTGACCAGTGGCTGTTTTAAATTTATAGAGGTATAAAAGTACAAATAAAAAAAACAGTGACTGAAAAAATAAGTCATTGACAGTTTCTATTGGCAGTAAGACCTTTCTGTGTGTTCCTGATGCTTTTCAGATTGCGTGGAGTTAGTACGGTGAAAACCCCAGCATTGATTTATAGGAGAAGATTAAAAACAAACTGAGCTCACACTGGACAAGCAGGAAGAGGCTTCTTTGTCGTTTTCTTTTGTTCCTGTTTACTAGTGCATGTCCACCACCTACAGTTGAAAGAGGCGTGGTCCAGGCTTTTTCTTTCACAGCTCTATTCCAATATATGAAAGACTTGGTGTCATATTTAATGGTTGGCACTTCCATTAACTCAAAGGGACGCCATCTGTACATCACTACCATATCCGAGTCCCTGATTGGTCAAAGTTCGGCCTGGTTGAACTTTCAACATACGTTGAGTGGCCGCATGTTTTGTTTGTATAGCCTGATAAACAGACTTAAAATGTGCATAGCAATGTGTGAAGGTGAGAGCTTTGAACATGGAACCCAGAAACGTGCATTTATGTACGTTTGCATAGTCTTTTCATTGAAAGTTGTTACTTGAACGGACATTGCCGAGGGTGGTGTGTACATAGTTTCATAGAAACATAACAAACCTCACATAGGTACAGAGACATAATTGGTTTGTTATTCCTAAGAGTGCTAGTATGTTCTGTGGTGTGTAAAGGCCTCTGTATGTTTTTCTAGGAAATGAAACCAAGTTAGTTGTTAGTGATGTCAAATTTTAAAAGACTTCAAAATTCACATCCCATTCAACCCTTTCTAATTGTACTTTTGATCAACTCTTTGATATTCTTGACCAACTTTCCTCTCACAGGCTGCCAGATTAACCTTTGTTCAAAGCAAAGTTGTGTTTCTAGATTGTTATTCGTGCAGTCTGTGGGCACTAATGTTGCGTCTGCGTTACCCTGCTTGTGTATACACGCTGTCCATCCGTTCACATAAACACAACACCATTTTCTTTTGCATTCCTTTCCCAAACATCCCTGCAAACCCCCAAGGCTTGTGTCAGAGTCGTGTGTCAGCGCCTGGTCTGCAGTGGAGCGTGCCACCACCATTCCTTCACGTGTCTCCCCCTCGGTGTCCAGTTTCATCGTGCGGCGTGCAGCGAGCCTTGTGTTTTAACTGCAAGCATATGGATTTGCAAGCTGGAAATTAAATAGGTATTATATAAGGCTTTTTTGCTGGCAGAACCTTCTGAAATGTAAAATTAGTAATTCTGCAGTTTGTGTTGCTGCTTATGAAGTGTCATATGACCGACTGCAGTGTTTGTATTTTTAGCTTTGACTAATGACTAGGTGGGGAATTCTCTTTTATGTTGGTATTTGTTTTAAATTGACATCTGTGGATTCAGGCTCAAGTCCCAGCTGGGGGACCTGAAACAGAACATCAATGGGGGACCGTTCTTTGTGGAGTTTGCATGTTCTCCCCGTGCATGCGTGGATTTTCTCTGGGGACTCCGGCTTCCTCCCACCATACAAAACCATGCTTTCGTAGGCTAATTGGTGCATGGGTGTGTGATTTTGGCCCTGCGTCAGACTGGCAACCCGTCAAGAACATACCCTGCCTTCACCCAAAAGTGACCAGTTTTGGCTCCGGCGTCCATGTGACCCCAAAAGGGACAAAGTTGGTTTAGAAAATGGGTGGATTCTGTGGATATTTTATGTTTGTCATTATACTTCTTTTTTTCCTTGCCCCCTCTAACAGAAAAAAGCACATTTCTGTAATTGAACACACAGCCCCGATAGCAAATTGGACAGAATAGTCCAGATGGTGCAAGAAGACAACTTTTAAAGATCCACTCTGATGAAAATCATGTTTTTTGGCATTTTTTATTCATCCATGTGTCTTCCACCCAACATGGATTGGGTCGTGGGGACAGCAGTCCAAGCAAAGATGCCCAGACTTCTATCTCTCCGGCCACTTCCTCCAGCTCCGAGGGGTTCCCAGGCCAGCCGAGAGATGCTGTCTGTCCAGCAAGTCCTTGGTCTTTCCCGGGCCTCTACCCAGTGGGACATGCCCGGAACACCTCCCCAAGGAGGCGTCCAGGAGGCATCAGGACTAGCGTCAAAATTAGACCGGGCGGACCACAAGCTCCCTGATCTGCTCCATTCTGATGCATCCTCTTGTAGAATAGATCCATGTACGTCTTTGTTTTCCTCGTTTGATTTGGCATCTGCCTCTAAACTTGTACGGCTGGATAGCTCCAATATTGCTTGCCATTTTTTCTTGCACTGTTAATGTTAGGTTGGGGATGTGAGTGCCTGTAAGCTAGCAGGAGAGCGTGTAAATAGAGCACTGAGAGGAAGGGGTAGGGTTGCTCCATGGCAGCAGTCTCACCCACCACTGAGATGAATTTCTGATGAACCACTGCCGCTCTGCAGAGACTATATCCTAGAAAACGACACAGGTTTCTGATTTTGGCTCAAAACAACATAATCCTAATTAAAGAACCACTGGGAATGCTTTCATAATAGATCAAAAGATGATTGGAGTGGGACTTTAACATTTGAGCTCTTTTTAGAAAATGTGCTTGTTATAATTAGAAGGCAACTTTAGTTCCAATTGTTGGATCTAAACATCAAAACTCATATTCTGGCTGATTCAGCAATGGCTCAACGTCTGACGCTGTGATTGATGTTCTTCAATTTGCAACTGCAGAAATAGCAGACTACGTGCCAAACTGAGTGAGACCCAGCTTATGTCATGATTAATGGCCTGTTAGTGAGATAAGCTTCCTGATTGGCATGTGTTTTTGAATGATGTCATGTGTGCCCTGAATTCAAGCTGCTTTATTGTAAACATTTGCTGTGCTCTTAACCTGAAACTGGAGCTATTAAATTGCTTGTCAGTGAAGGTTCTGTTATTGGGAAGGATATTTTTCTTTTTTTTTCCTTTTTCCTTTTTTTGGCAGTGACAGGTCTCTCAGTGGAGCAGAATGAACTTTGCCCAAACTCAAACGAGTTCCATATTTTCCTCGTTTTGCAGGCGTAAAGGCTTTTCAGCAGAGTCTCCCCCTCCCCTGACGCATTGTACGAGTCTAAAGCTGCTTCAAATCTACAGAAATAATGTCAGAGAACAGGCCTGGTCTTGTAAACGTCACCGAGCAGACAAGAGTGAAGCTGCTCTGAACTGAACCGCAAACAGTTAAAAATCTGATTTCCAGTTCCAGGGAATAATACAGCCTTTGTTTCAGGGTCATGAACCAGTCAAGGTCAGTGCTTCTTAACCGAGCCAAGCAAACACACATGCAGTTTCGTTTGCACTAATTGATTCTCCTTCCAAAGGCTAGAATGAGCATGAGTGTGTGGATAAGCGTGGGAGTGTGTCTGTATTTGTGTGTCTGTTTACTTTAAAGGATCTGTCAGGAGTCAAACTAAATAGATAAGTGACAAAGTAAACACTCATTCCTCTCAAATGCCAGAAATCTTTTACAAGGACATTTTTCTACACTCAAACATTGGCTATTTTTTGCAGTTTTTTTAATTACAATTTAAACTTAGTTTGAAATTATAATTCAGTCAGAACTGCATGCGTGTGAGTTTGTGGGAGATTTCCTATTAAGTTTTCAGCAGTAAATCCACACACTGGGCTAATGAGATGATCCAGCTGCGGTGAACGGTTGGTAAAGCTTTGCAGGCCTCTTTCAGCTTCTGTGTATGCATTGTTGTGTGTGCATGTGAGGGATTAAGTAGGTGTAGCAGTTTCAACAGTGATTATGGTGCATAGTGGTGTTTGCATGTGGCAAATTGTATCTGGAGATGTGTTATGGCAAATAACAGCACTGAGTGTTGCTGATTTGCCTGTAAAAATCCATCATGTGTGCAGATTTTCAGGGAATATGTGCAGGTTTTAGTGAAGTCAGAAGTTCTGTGAACAAAGTCTGCAGCTGCAGATTTTACTGAACTAAAATCATATATTGCATCTGAGCAAATTCATGAAACAGTTTCATACATTCTTTCCTCGAGTATTTAAAGCCTTACACAACGATGGATGGGCTGTCTGCGGACAAAAAATAGACAAATCGGTATGCGGCAAGGAGGTGGCCCACACAAAATGTTAAGATTGTTGACCACTCGATGGTGAAAATGTTCATGCACCTTTTTTTTAAAGGCATGCTTCGGATGACAGGTTGTAGCAAGGTAAGCAAGGATGAAGTAGGAGCCCATTAGAGCTGTTCAGGTGAAGTTGCATGCTCTGTGGATGCTGCCAGTTAGAAATGAAGAAATTAGACAATCAGAGCATAGTTTGCGTGGATATCCTGTGGGCGTCCTACGGGCACTCATATTGACCCAGTGTGCAGCATTTTTCTGCGGCAGTAAGGAGCCAGTACATGCACCTTACTAATAATGACTAGTTAGCTGCGGTAGGGCAGCTCCTGATAGCATCACTCGTTTGTCATAAATGTGTGTAACTCACATTATCCTTACAAATACCTAATGATGCACTTACCATACCCACGACAATTATATGTTCGACTTTCATGATATCCCTCAAGGTGGCTGCACAAGCCTTCAGTGACCTGCAAGGCAAACAGCCACAGCCGCACTTGTCTACGACCCTCCACTGGCCAATCAACCCAACCCCTATGTAGGTGCACGTGATTACGGCATAATCTGCTAATTAAATGCTCAAATGTTAAGTAAAACTAAGCCTGCATTCTATCCAGTTGAAAATTTTACAAACATTATTCATTCGATTGTTGACAAGACCGTGAAGTAGAATCCATATATGTATGGTAAATGGTAAATGGCGTATACTTATATAGCGCTTTCTACCTTCTTACGAAGGCCCAAAGCGCTTTACAGTCACAGTCCCATTCACCCATGCACACACACATTCACACACTGATGGCGGCTCCGCTGCCAAACACTGGCGCCAACCTCCCACCAGAGGCAAGGTGGGGTTCAGTGTCTTGCCCAAGGACACTTCGGCACATGGGCGTGCAAGGCGGGAATCGAACCTGCAATCTTACGATCATGAGTCGACCGCCCTACCGCTGCACCACGGCCGCCCATATGTGCATCTACGTGAAATGCACTGTGCAATTTTTTGATTCAAGCCATGAGATAATTTAAATAACCACTTTTGTGCACTGACAAGAGTAATATCATTGAAGTTGGAGGTGCATGCATGCTACTTATCTAAAATCCTAAATGGACAAAAATAATCACTCAATTTAAAAATGTTGGATGTTTGCAATTTGCTCTGTTCACAGTGAAAAGGGGAAGGCATAAAGACTTTAAACCTGCTGTCCTAGTCAAAACAGAGGCATTAACAAGACGAGACAAACCTAAACATGAACAATATTTTTTCAAAGTTTGCTAAAACATAAGTAGTTTTTAGTGACACATGAGTTGATGTACAATGAATACAAAACTGAAAACAGAATCGGTTGCTTGAAGGCTGCAAGGTAAAAACTCACCATGATGCGTTTAACTCAAGTAGAGTAAATTTAAAAAGATATAATATGGGAGGAAAAAAACAGGAAATTATAAAAAAAAAAACCAGTCAAATCGAAGTTGTTTTTCTCTGAACAAATTTGTCAGTGTTTTAATAAGAGATAAAGACAGGATAGTGGTGGTTGCCAGTTGCCTGCTGGCACACCTGTGTTAAGATCACTGCAGGTGGAAGGCTTATTTCAAACTGCTGACAGACAGGGAAAGGCTTGGAGGCAATGATGTGTAACAACACAGGCCAGACAGTCTTCAGATTCATCATGCATTAGTGCTGTTTTTCTTGCAGCGCACATTCGTACTAAGTTAATCCAGCTATTTAGTCTTGTTTATCACTCCACTGCTATTGACAAAAGTGATCCCTATTTAGGGGGCACATAGGAAAATGATCCACACATAAACATAACCAGTTTGGTCAACTTCTGCAAGAATGCATGAGTGCTTCCTCCTTCTTTGTCTACATGTTAACTGTAAGTTTCCATTGGAGTTTCAATGAAACCAAAGCATGTTGTTGTGCTTAACATGTCCTTCAGTAAACATCCTATCATCTTTTTTATGTCTCATTTTTACTCTAATACTTAAAAAGATTGTTCTTCAGTGGAAATATTAGGAATTGAACTTTTCACAACCTGAATGACCTCTGGCCTAAATGCTTTAGTAATTTCCCTCGTCATTTAAATGCCAAGACCTGACAGGAAGACTCTGTCTTTTGAATCAAGTGTGTTGGAGGATAATACACGCTTGGGTGTTAGTTTGTGTAATAGTGTTTAGTTTTGCTGGAGGTTCTTTACTTTTTAGCACACAGTGGCAGATGATTCTTATGGCAATGACAACACCACATGTTTGGTTTATTTGATTCATTGGGAGCAGAGGTCAAAAAAGAACTATGGTAATAGAATTTCAGATTATAAGGGATTTATATCATAGTCAGCTACATTTCACCAAGAACAAAATAATTTTTAAGAAGGACTTTCCAACTTTATTGCAGTTAATAGGCCGCATTAAGATTTTTTTCTTCCCTTCTTGGGTTCATCCTATTCCTTCTTCAACCCTTGTGTCTGCATGCAAGCTTTGGATCATTTTACATGTTTTCCCATGTAGAATCTTGGTTGATTTTATTTCATATAATTTAATTTGTTTTTATTTTATTTCATCTCATCTTACTTTATCTCTGATTTCTCTCCTATAAACTATTATTAAACTCAATTTCAATAATGGAGGATCCTGCTGTTTTTTAGGAGATATTCTTAAAAATATTGTATACCTGAATTAAAATAATATCTCATAGTGCAGTAACTCAGGACATGAAGGTAGTTAAAATACAGACATACGGACAACGCCATGTTTGAGCCAGATGATGTCAGTAAGCAATGATTGGTCTGAATCGGTCTGAGTCATCATTTCTATAGCAACCACTCTTGCCAATCAGGATTGAGCTTGTTGGAAGTCCAATCTGTGGATCAAACTTTTCAAACTTTTCAAACGTTCAACATGACACCAACTTTTATTGAAACATCTAACTGGTCAGTTTATAACTTGAATAACTATCGTAAAAATATAATGAAAAAAAAACTTGGATTATCAAGAACATGTTAAAAAAAGGTATCGGGTCAAGAATGAAGATTCTGACAAATAGAACCACAGTAATAGCTGTTTATTTTTCAATAGAAGTTTACGAGATTTTCTTGGATCCAATGGGTACTGTCTGCTTGGAACACATTGGCGGAATAGCCATTTAGTCCAGTTCTCATATACAAAAATAAAGTCAATGTGTATTAGGGCTCCACGATATGAGGAAAACTCGCAATATGTGATATACGTGATCGATATTGTGATGACGATATAACTTGCAAGAAATGAACAACTAGCCAAAACAACAAAAACATTTCCATTTCCCTGCAAATGTTTAATTTAAATAAGAGTAAAAATAACTTAAATTATTCTCCAAATGACCCTCATCTAATTAGGAGGGCAACATCTAACGTAAGAGCTCCATCGGATTGGTCAACAATGTGAAGGGCTCCATCTGATTGGTCGAATGCATAAAGGGATTTATTCAATTCATTAAATAGTTAAAGTTGCCATAAGATTGTTTTATCACATTTGAGGTTTACCATTTATTGCGATTTTCGCCGACTTTTGCGATATGGATATTGCACAGTTTGAAATCGCGATAACGATAAATTTGCGATTAATTGTGCAGGCCTAATGTGTATAAAAGCTATCAGCATAATTGCTTCTTGTTATTAGTAAGAAACTTACATGTTTAGAAGCTGCAAGTTTTGAACATCTCTTATAACATCGGAAAAAAAGCCTTTTTTGGAAAAATCTGCTTAAAAAGGCAAAAATATTATCTTAAAGCACCAAAAGACATTTAATTTGCAAGATTACAAAACAAAAGACAGTATTATGGCAGCTAAAAGATTTTACATTTAAAAAGGGAAATCATTGTGAACCGACAGTGGAAGAACATGACTGTGGTTTATTAAGGAAAGGAAGCACTTGTGAAATGAGAAAAATCAATTTGCCAAAGTTGTTGGTTTTTATTACAAATAATGTTTGCATGCGTATCAGACACCACTAATCTGGGTTAACATTTACTTTCACACTTGCACTTGCAGACAAAACAATCCAAACTGTTGTAAATCTCTTTAAGAGTGAACGACACTTAGAACTCATTGTCTTGAACTGACAAAGAACAAGATTAAACAAGCTGTTACACAAAAGCAGGAGGGTTTAACAGCACCACACTGACCAGAACTTTAAATGTCTTACAAATTATCCTTACCTCTTGTTAAAGTGCAGTGGGGAAACTCAGCCACAGACAGTCACCAACAACAAGCACTAAAAGGTAATGTGTTTTAAGAAGGTGCATTTTATAGTAAAGCTGAGCCCATTTGAGGCAAATCCCATGAAGAGATCAGACATGGAAAACTTTGCATCACACAAATTCCAATTCTGGTGAATAGTTAAGCTCAATGCTAAAATTATTGTTTTCTCAATGAACTTTGTGCCACATTAGTTTGTGCCCCAAATAACTTCCAGATTCTAACAAGGATTATTACATTTTTCACAAATAGTTTCCAAGCATAATTTACAATCTCAACAGCTGGATATATACATATAGATTAGGTAAATTAGTTCAAAAGCATGAATTGCAGGAATTATTGAGTCTGCCAAGGATTAGGATTAATTTAAATCTGTGTGTTGGTAACAGAATGTAAAAACCTTACACATACTTGTAGTGTTGAACACATTGTACACACACACACTGAACATACTTTATCTACTTACAGGAGCACTAATAGGGTTTCGTCCAAAGAAGAACCAGTGTTAGTTCATAGCTGGTGTTTGTGTTGCTGCTTAGCTGGTTTTGCATAGACGTTTGCAAATAACTTGTTTGTTTCCCACAGATACAGAGGCAAGTCAGTGCCCCATCCATACATCATATAAAAGCATAAAAAGGTAGCACCTCCACATTCACCAACAGCTTTTTACAACAAGCTGTTAGAAAACCAAACAGCTAAATCTGAATCAACGGTTAGGATGTTGTTACCATTGGAACTGGACATTTATGTATGGACTTTTTGATTGGTTGGGGGCACAACATCACTGTGCTATAGATATAAGTTTGTGTGGAGTTAGTGCGGATGGGAGGTAGTTGGGAGTCAGGAGAGTTAGGTGTGTGTGTGGGGTTGCGCCTTATTTATTTACCAGTAATAATATTAATAATGGATTGGATTTCTCCGCCCTTTTCCAGACGCTCAAAGCGCTTACAATGTGTCCATTGTTAATTCACTCCTCATTCACACTTGGTCATGGTAATCTACTGATGTAGCCAGAGCTGCCCTTGGGCAGGCTGGCAGGGGCGTGGCTGCCAGTTCACGCCTACGGCCCCTCTGACCATCACAGATACATTCATACACATTCACACACCAGTGTAGCCACATTGGAGGCAGAGAGGGTGGGGTGTTTTCTTTGGTTTCTGATGAAAATGTGGAAGAACTTCTTGAAGAAGAAATTACAGCATCACCCTGCAGCATGAAGGGTGGCGATAATCCAGTCTAGTAAGTTTATAAGTTTGAAAGGTTTCCAGCACTATAAACAAGGAGTTTATCATGCCCCTTTTATAAATATCACCTCAGCGGTGTATTAGTAGAGTTTTCATCCTAAAACTGGAAGGTTGGGGTTTCAAATACATGGTCAGGACGTGTCAAAAACAAAAAAGAAGTTACCCAATGCCTTTCTGTTTCACGTTTAGTCTGAAGGTGTAGTTAAAACAATGAAATTCTTCCAAAAAACAGTACGCTTAGTAAGCCTAATTGTGTAGAACAAATTTCACACAAGTGTGTGACAACTAATGGAACTTTAACATTTGAAGACCTACTCCAATTATCTTTTTAACCATTTTCACTAATGTTTCCGTGGTCTTTCAGTTATGATTAAGCAGTTTTTAGCCAAAATTGAAAAAAAAAAACGTTTTCTAGGACATAGTTTCTCCAGAGCAGCAGTTCATTTGAAATTTGCCTCCGACCAGGACCGTTGGTGCAGAGTAATCCTGCCCCTACGTCCTGACAATCCTTCTGTTTACATGCTCTCCCACAAGCCTACAGCCCCTCAAAAATTCAATGTAAGATCACTGGTGCAACAAAAATGGTATATTAGAGCTATCCAGCCATACAGTTGTGAGCCAGATGCCAGCTCAGACAAGGACAATGAAGATGCACATGGATCTAGTCTTCTACAGGTGGATGCATCAGAATGGAATGGAGCACGGAGTTTGTGGCCTGTCAACTGTATTTGTACGTAACTACAGTCTTTTTCCAACTGCATTTTTTTGGTCTGCTCCTGAGTCACCACAATGCGAATATTGAAAATTTCAGAATCCCAGTTTTAATCTTAATTCTATTTATACAAAAGAAGGAGGCCCATCCCTGCAGCTCCCTGCTTATCTGGTGTGAACACCATTTGCTAAAAGCATATTCATGAAACTGTGGATAACACGTTCTTCAATACGCAACACTTACCCAGTGTAAAACAACCAGTGTAAAACAACCAGTGTAAAACAACCAGTGTAAACCAAGCGGTTTTGGGTCTTAAGTGACTGCCAGATCCCTATTTCCATTTATTATCCCCAAAATCCTAAATTAAATCTACTAATAGGAGAATTTATTGTCAAGTATAACTGGTTGCGGCCATTTCTTTCAACAATAAAATAAAGTATTAGTCCTTCCTACAGACTATCTTTGATTGTTTTTCAAATCCACCTTAGACTGTTGTGAAATTACAAATTCAATCCTACTGAACTTAGTGCCTGTTCAGAACATACTTTGATGGGGAAGTGGCAGTGCTCTGGTGGTCAGAAACTAAAGAACTGGAATAAAACTAGACTCACTCAGAATCTACACTGGAACTAGGCTGGCCTAAAACTTTGAAAACACATAGCAAGACTGAAATGGTAAAAAAGATTTAAAGTAAGTTTTTCAGGTAACACTTCTCTTGTTTCTTGTACACTTGTTTGTAATATATTGGGAAGCTAATGTTTACAGTCATAATCAGTAATTAATTTTAGGTAAATGTTATTTTTGATAGAGATACAGTACATGTTGGTCCTAATAGTTCCCCAGCAATGGGGGAGCTTATGGTTTACAGCTATGTCCAATATTCAATAAATGGTATAAATGCTTACAGATATATTTACATTATTGTTTCAAAGTGATACTTGTTCATACAAGATCCTTTGTTGTATGTAAAAAAGGTCAAGAACAGTGTTATTGTCCAGTAAAATAAAAGTTGTGCATTTGCGATTCTGAAGAAACAAAAAGGAAATTTAAACTTTGTGTTACTGTAGACACTTAAGTATTGGTATCAGTAAATATCTGATATCGGCCACAGTTGCAGGGGAAATACTAGTTATCGGTATCAGCCGGAAAAAATTACTACAGCCCATCCCTATTTTCAGGCATAAGGGCATATTTTACTCTGAGGAATAGGTACAGACAATACTCATATGTAAAAGCTTTTTCTTCAAGAAACAAAATTTAAATTCCATAATTATTTGGTTATTAACTTTATTCTATCATTACTATTTTCCTCGGTTTCAAAAAATATTTACTGCATCTGTTTAGCTTCTTCTGTTGTTACTCAAGGTCATTGCTTTGGGGATTTCATTGTGGAAAACTACAACATCAAATACCTAAAAAAAAAAATTCTACCACTATTGCTAGAATTGCATTGTATACTATTAACATACTATACTATTTTATTTTTGTTTGGTTGTTTTAGTTTCACATATTTTGCTACACTTTCACTTACAAGCATGGAGGGAAAACCGTTCCATAAAATGCTGTGTTTTGTTTCGTCTGCAGCTGTTAAGATGGTTGTTGTTTTCATCAGCATGTTCACGTTCTTCCAGTGACTTTTCAAATTCTCCTAAAGACCCCAGCTGGCATTGAAAAAAGTAGTGTGCTCATTATATCAGAGATTCTAACCACCCAGCAAGATTTTACCTTTTCAGCTGAGGTGCTGTCTTTTCATGAGTCACTGCTGATTAATTTTGGTGAATTAATCAGGGGCAAATGAAAATATGCCACAAGCTCCGTGCTCTGCTTGATTCTGTTGCGTCCAATTGTAGACGACTTAGCAGACATCATAGTCTCCCTCGTCCAAGATTGCATGTGGCTCAAACTGTACAGCTGGATATCTCCAATATTGCTTGCCCTTTTTGTTACGCCTGTAATGTTAGATTGCAGGTATGAGGGGCTGTAAGGGGCTGTGAGGGGCAGGAGAGAGCGCAAACAAATGGATGTCAGAAAGTGGGGGAAGGCTCATTCTTGCCCACAACTCAGAGGTGAATTTCTAATGAACTTCTGCTGCTCTGTTGAAACTTTGCCCTACAAATCGACAGTTTTTTTTTAAATTTTGGCTGTAAACTGTATAATCATAAATTAAAGGCTACTTGGAACGCTTTGACAAAAGATCAATAGATGATTGGAGTTAGACTTTAAATAGCTGCTGAGTATGCAGACATGTTAACTAGATGTTGATTAGTGATAGAAGACTGAAAAGTTTTTGAGCGTGTGTCCTTTTTATGCAGACAAACTTGTGAGAGTAACAGAAAATGACAGGAATGAGTTATTAAAATAGCTGAAGTAATACTATTTTAAATACTTTGAGGGTTTGAGCAACAGTGTTAAACCTGTTTTCTGTCATGGCCATTGGGTGTAGGGCAACCAGCTATTAAAACAATAAATTTCCCCTTCATCTCTCACTCTTTTCTACCCCCCCCCCCCCAACTTTACCTTCAACACTCCCCTTCTTTTGCCCCTTTCTTGAATACTGCTACCTTTCTCTTATCACAGGGGAGGACAGAGGTTTATGTGGGCCTCTCATTCTGTCTCACAGTGAGGAATGGCTGCAGTGTATTGTGGGTAACAGGATCCAGCTGTGTTGTAGACTGTGTTTGCGTGTACTGGTGCGAGGAATGTGTGTGTGTGACCACACAGCTGTGTGGACGTGTGTGATAATGGCTGTGGAGGTTGTTGGTGTGTGTTGACCAGCTTCATGTCATCCTGACAGTGCTAACTCTGTGATCCTTTGCCCGTATCTTATATCAGCAGCAGTGGATGTACAGCCCTGAGAAGCTGAGGAAAACTGTCATTGTGGATTAAAAGAGCAAATTAAATTTGTTTTGCAGCTAGTTCAGAGTAATGCAGCGCTGACTATATGCAGAGTGTTAAGTGCACCCCATGTTTTGATGACTGCGGTTAGCAACACTCGTGGCAGATTCTTGGCTGTAGGATTCAGGCATTTGCTTGTTTTTAAACAATGAAAAAGGGCCAGAAAGGTAGAAGAAAAAAGCGGTCTTTAACCAAATTTGACTATTCCTACATTTTTTAATCTTGCTGGAATCTTTCTAATTTTTTTTCATAACACAGGTTGGCTTAACTTCTGCAGAGGCAAACAAAAAACGTGCCATCATTGTTGCCTTTACAATGAATACTATAATAAACTAACGTTTTTACTGGCTAGGTTAAATACATGCCTTTATAAAAAGCAAAAGAGAAATTCTCCTTTTAGTTAGCTGTCAATCAAACTGTCGCAAAGACGCTCGGTTTGAATTAATGGGCCGCTGTGATGTCAGAACAAATTGGCTGATTTGAATCAGACGGGTACCAAAATCGCGGCGTGCCTCTGAAACAGCGCTGCTGCCAGACCTTTGTGCCGCACCCATTGCTCAAATTGCACCACTGGACCTCAGATATTGGTGTCACCGACTTAGCATTGAAACTGCCCACCTCTGCCATGAGAATCATGTTCGCAGTTCAACCCTAACCCGTAATCCCAAACTTAGCCCTTCCTCTGGTTCTGTGTGGCCAAGAAAAAAGTTCAGCACTGGCCACATGCATTTCTAAAATAATGAGCAAATAGACATTTTTCTTTATGGCCTGTTATTTGCTGTGCAAGTGAACTCAACAATCTGCATGTGCTAGCATCAAGTCAGTTATGTGCCAATGCTGCTTGTTGGTGCAATGTAGCCTAATTTAAAATGTAAATCAAAGCATTTTTCATGGGTTTATTAAAGTTATTTTTCCTGTGTCATTTTTTTAAACGGCAGGGTCTGGTACACTTGTTTTGGCATTTCGAACATTGTTCAAAAAGTGCCGATTTGGAACCAAAAATATGTCCGTTTTCACCGTTTCTTTATCGGTAAAGATAAAGTTTGGAGAATAGAGACTTTCAGTCGGTGTTATTTGTGCCCCCCCTTGTGTCACGCTCTTCAGTCATGCAAGACACAGCTTCCAGAAAGGGGGATCAAGGGCGGGGATACTAAGCTTAGCACCAATGGTTGCGCCCAAGTAGATTTTGGAAACAGAGGCTTTAGATAGACATGAAATACGGCTTTTTAAGACATTTAGGTTGTAGGATTTGGGTTAAAAACGTCATTATCAAAAACACCTCTGGGAACATTTTTATTAAAAACTAAATGTCATAAGGGGACTTTAAACCCAAAAGACCCATGACCAAACTCATACAGCACCCATACAGCTTGAACGATTTTGCTTCCGTATTGAAGCTTATTTAAAAAAAGAAAAGTGGAGCCGGTTTAGTTTAACATGGAGTCACTTGTGAAGGATTTTATCGTTGACACGTTAGGCTTGATCGCCAACTAAATTCTAGTTGATTCAATTCACAACTTGCACTAGATAGATTAATTTGGTTGGATAAATCAATTCATCGATTAGTCATTACACCCCTAATCTGTGTTTACTGCAATTAAAAAAACTGATTTTGATGAAACTTGTTATAGTACCGGCAAAAACTAAAATCTACTTTCACCCCGGTTGTGTCAGAAAGTGCATCCGGCATAAAACTCTCCTAAACCATCTGTGGAAAAATCGCTGTGGCGACATCTGAAGGGATATGCCGCAAGGTTAACAACAATAACCAATAAATTAGTTGTTTGGTTGTCGTCTTTGTCGTCTATGTCTCTTTGGTCTTCCTGAATCCTCCTCGATGTGACTACATCACTTGACAACTCCTCATCAAAAATACTAAACAAGGTTTATGTTTTTACGGTTTTGAGCCAGATGCCAGCTCAGATGAGGAAAACAAAGATTTACATGAATCTAGTCATCTACGAGTGGATGGATCAGAATGGAGCAGAGAAGGAAGCTTGCCGTCCGCCCGGAAAATGCAACAAGAACATGTTTAAAACACCAAAAACACCATTTTCATTTTAGGCCCGGACTCCTCGTTCTTGCTTTTCTGATGGCAAACGGTCAGCAAAGATTTGGACTGGCAAGACTTCAACTAATGAAACAGCTTGAAAGATTAGGTTGATATTACACAAGGGTGCACACACCCGCTCATGTTCTCACTCATATGTCAGCTTATTACAGATTTTTCACTCTCCTTTTTTTAAAGTTCCAATCCAGTATTACCACTCCTTTCTTATTTTGTCAATAAATCTGACTTTGTCTTTGCACCAGCATTACCCTTAAAGATAAGGCAACTTTTTCCTTTCTGCAAACATTAACTGACTTCACACTGACAAAGTTCTGGATTCCAGAAAACATAAACAGTAATGCAGAGAAGTCTGTCTGAAACAGAGGCATTCGCAACTCCTATTTTAACATTTGTCACTGAAGCAGCAGGCTCTGCAGGTTGTCAGCATGTAGACATTTCTTTTGTGTTTCTTTGTTTTGCTTCTGTCTGAAACTTAATGTATGATATTAGCAGTAATAATACACGCATTTGTTTTTCTTGGTTTATGTGGCAATGTGGTTTGGTAACTTTTGGCATTTACAGTTCTCTTAATATATGAGTTCAGCACCATGCAATCTGTCAAAATGTAAAAGAAATGACCTTGTGTTTTACCTCTTGTTGGTGACACATGTCCAAAATACATTCACCTCTTTAGAGGATTTTAATTTCCACCATTTTGTTCTTGTTTTTGTCAGTAACAAAGGTTTAAAGCCACAAGCTTTGATTGGAAATGTAATTAAATGTGTCCTAACAGTTTTTGAAGTAGGTATCTCATAACACACTCAATAGCAGGTCAGCTGTATTATATGGGATAACTTAATCATCCATTTTATTAGAATCTGAGCTTATACATCTTGAAGAGGAGAAAAAAAATTGCAAGGGTTTAGCGTATAAAGGGAGCAGTGGCAATATGCCAGTGATAGATTGTAGAAATTTCATGGAAATCATTGTGTTTCCCCTCCTTTTCTACCTCAGAAGTCATGGAAAAGTCATGAGAGAAAGAGTCAACTTTCCAAGGCAAAGAGGGATGGAAGGGCCAACAAAACAAAAAATAAGGATAACAATTTTTTGCTAGAAGAAGAATATTTGGGACAAAAGCAAGGACAAAAAAACCCACTGCTAACATATTTTTAAGCTTTAAATGTCTCTTTCAGAGCCTTTTGAAAATCCAGCAATTGTTGTTTCATTTCTGTTAGAGTTTAAATTCTTTAGGACTTTAATAAATAATATTTTTGAGTATTAGTATGTTTTTATTAGCCTTTGGGCCGTAACTGAAAGGGCTCTCTCATTCTAAATGAAAATAACTGTTCTGCGTTTTTATTTCAGAAAGATAGACATTGAAGATCGAGATTTTGGAAACACATCATTTTGCTATCTATAAATGTTTAGTTACCATCCAGTTGTTAAAATAATTTCAATTAACACAAATCTTTCTGTCTCTTCCTTATGTTTTTCAGAGTTGACGGCTGTCACCAACATGTTGCTTTACTCCCTTCTTTTCTTCATGCCTGCTGTGGCATTTTCCTGGAACTGTCCTGACGACTGCACATGTATCAGCGGGTTTACCATATTCTGCATTCAACAACCATCAAGCACAGTGCCCCGGGTCCCCATCACAACACGGAATCTCTACATTTTCAATATTGGCATCACCACAGTTTCCAGGGAAGACTTTAGGGGTCTGGTGGAGCTGGAGCTGCTAGATCTAAGTCAAAATGAGCTGGCAGAAATTCCTGATGGGGCATTTGAGATGCTGTCAAAACTGAAGAACTTAGACCTGTCCTCTAACCAAATCACACACATTTCCAAAGACAGTTTCTCTGGCCTGGTCCAGTTGGAGAGGCTGTATCTCTATGCTAATAACATTCAGAGCATTCATTTAGATGCTTTTGAAAATTTAGAGATGTTGCTGGAACTCAAGCTGCAAGGAAACAGCCTCACATCCCTTCCTCATATGGATTTTCCAAGGCTTCTTCTTCTAGATCTCAGCAACAATAACATCCCAAGCCTGGGACCTTCCGACCTCCAAACTCCACACCTAGAAGCCCTTAAACTGGGATCTTTGGGGCTTACCACTTTGGACGAAGAACTTATAGCCTCACTGAGAAATCTTCATGAACTAGATCTGTCACTTAACAGGCTGCATGAAGTACCTAAAGCACTGAAGTTGGATTCGCTCAAGGGGCTAATGAAACTAAACCTGTCTGCCAACCCACAGCTGGAGCTTAAGCATACGGATTTGTTAAAACTGTCTGGACTTCAAGAGTTGGATCTCAGTGGACTTAATCTCCAGGGATTTTCTGAAGGCTTTTTTGAAACTTTCCCAAAGTTGGTGCACTTGACAGCAGCTGAGAACCCGTTTAACTGTTTGTGTCCATTGGCATGGGTTCCTGTTTGGCTAAAAGGTAAAGGAGTCACTCTTGGGAGACCAGATGAAACCAGATGCCATTTTCCTTTAGTAAATGCAGGTAAAATGCTTTCAGCACTGGATCACAAAGATTTTGGATGTCCACCAACTACAACAGAATCTTTCGAATCCCCCATTGCAAACACTGTTGTCTCACAGATGCCAACTTCATCTCCAGAAATTACCCATACCGATGCTATTCCACCTCCTCCCCCACCTAGTAAGGAAACCGTCTCCTCTAAAACAGATATCTATCTCCCTCCACTTGAATTTCCAGTCTCCCCTAGTTCTGCAAGTGACAAATACAAGCAATTCTTTTGCCCTCCAAATATTTGCCTCAATGGGGGTACTTGTAATTTTGACCCACAGGGCCAACTGAGCTGTTCGTGTCCCTCAGGAGCATCCGGCCTCTATTGTGAAAACTTGAACGATGTCAATGAACCACAGCCTTCACCAACAGAAGTTTCTGAAGTTGTCCCTGTGGTGCCTGATAAAGTGGATGTCATCATTTCACGGCAGGTTACCTCCACATCGATCCTTCTTGATCTTCACCACTTTATTGAAACACAACCACACATCCGGGGCATCAAGTTGACCTACCGAAACCTTTCAGGACCTGACCGCCGCCCTATTGTCTTGAGTTTACCGACTTCCTACCCCGAATATACTTTGCGTGGATTAAGACCTAATTGCACCTACTCTGTCTGTGCCAGTCCGCTTGGTGAGAGACCCAATTCCTGGGGAAATGGCTCTTTAGAATTGGGGTCATGCACAGAGGCTCGCACAGAGGACATCCTAATGTCTTCCCCAGAGCCACTGTTGAAAGAAAAGGCTTCTTGGACATCCACTCTTATCTCTTCTGTAGCTGCTCTGGTTTTAGGGCTAGCTGTGGTGGTTGGGACCATAGTTTCCCTCCGAAAGAGACACCAGGCAAGGGCAGGATTAGAGCAAGAGTGTGGTACACCTGAACCTGATCCCATGGACTTGGAGGGTATAAAAGTTTGCCTGGAAAATGGGGTGAATGGCAAACTACCCCTCAAGCAACCAGAGACAGATTTTTGTCAGCCCCCTCAGTGTCCCCAGTTGCAAAATGGCAATTTAGACCACGAAGCACCCTTAATCCATGGACACTGTCAATCAAATAACAATCTAACATCTTTAAAACCATCATATTTCTAATGGTTGTGCAGTTTTTTACATAAGAGATCCCACTGGGAGCTCCAGGTCCTGAAGGAGATTTCTTAGTTTTTGTTCTAGTCTTCAGAGGTACATCACACGTTCACAGGTGGAGAAAGGGCACTTACTTTCCTCTGTTAAACACAAGATTACAGAGCAGGGTGCATGAACTCTTTAAGAGACAATAAAAGCCGAATAAACACATAAAGCACAGTGGAAATCCGCTCAACCGCTTTTGAAGGATAAAAAGAACTGGTTAAACTTTGTGATACTTGGATTATGGAAGAACTCAACCTTGGAACTGAAGTGCAATCTTGTCGTTTTAGTACTGGGGAGAAAATGATTGTTCCTCGTTCATTGACCCTACTATAATGCTTTTAAAAAATGCTTTGTTTGTTTGTAAAAAATAAAAAAATGTAAATGAACTGTAATCCTGTTGCTGGATTTGGGACATTTTGGATTTTGGGGCCTAGAACTGGAGGACTCACTGTGGCTCAAATATTCCATAAAAATAGCATCGTAATTCCAAGTATATAAATGGAGTCTCAACCAACAACAAATGCACCAGGGATTATGAAAAGAACTTGCACTGAAATATTCATTTACTCCCAAATGTGTCATGAGGCAATTTCCAGAGGAAACGGATGTTTATATTTGTTGTCTCAAAGTTGGTGTCATATATTATGAGGCATACTTTGATATTTCCTACAACTGGTTTGAACTCTTCCATGTCAACAAATTAACTAAGGCTCTCCACTTTGGAATTTGACTCCTTTGGAATTACATTAGCTGTGAATAGAGTTAATAAGAATAACAATAATTAAAAAAAAGCTGTTTTAGCAGTTGGCATATGTTTGTTGTTTACTTTTGTATTCTTTGAGTGTATTTTTTTTTTCTATTTTAGTATAGCTTTTGTTGTGAGGTGATATAATAATTGTTTAAAAACTGCTTTTACCAGCATTAATTCTGTTACTATTCTTTCTGCATTTAAGGCTGAAAAACTAACATAAAATAATGTTGCTCAAAGCAGAAATAAATAACACCATAGTTTCTTGCAAATCAGTTCTAACAGATTTATTGCAAGTCAGTCAGAGTTACAAATGTAACAGAATGCTGATATTTGTATATAGCTGTGGATCTCACCAAGTGAATGTAACTGTCAGACACTTTATTTTCATTGCCAGGCCAACCAATGCTTCTGCCAATGCTTCTTAACGTCATGGTCATTAAAATTGTCAGACTGCTTGTGAACAATAAAACTATGACAAGTTGCTTCAAAAGATTTTTAGTTGCAGAGCTCACTCCTATGAAGCAGCAAGTGGTTTTGCCGAAAACGGAAAGGGAGTTCAAAGATATTCTGATCAATGGACCATGTCCGTTTCCTCTTGTTAATAATTCCAGCCATGTCTTCTCTGCTTTTAGTTCTGTGGAAGTGTCTTTTTTGGACCGCTTTCATCAACATCTGTGTTTGACTAACATTGGTTAGTAACTGTGTGCTTGGAAACTGTTTTGTTTAACTGTTAACCAGACTGTGAGACACGCAGGCTAAATGCCGCTGTTTGATGTATTCTCCCTGGGGATTCTTTTTCTTTTTTGCCTCCATGGGCTTTCTTTTTTGAATACATTTGATACAAATTTTTGTTATGTTTACCCATATTTCTCTCAATTTTACCAAACTAGAAGTTATACATGATAATGTTTGAATTAGTAAGGTGGCGCTTCAAAGCGAAAAGTTTTTTGACCCCTAAAAGACCATGTAGTGCCCTGGATTTAACACAATTCGGACACATGCTCACTACTTTTTTCTATTTTTTTCAAATAACAAATATGACATCCTCTTTTTTTATCCATGTTCATCTGCAGAGAAAATCTAAATTCACGAAATTTTTAAATTTGTGGTTACTTTTATTTAAAAAATGTCCCAACCTTTCAGGAATTTGGGTTTGCATTCTATTGTTATGTTTTCTGTTAAGATTATATTAATTTTTTTCAATGTTAACTTCTTTTTGACACAACCACAGGAGTTCACACGTTTAATCTAGCATATCCGTACCTGGAACACTCTGGAGTCTGGTGGCAGAACTTGTATGGTTTTATTCATGCCTTTTCTTCTTAATGTGTGTCTTTGTGTTGATTCACTTTTTGAATTATCGTTTTGAGTAATTATAATTTTTTTTTGCAAGAAGACAATGTTGGGAAATGAACAGTATTAAACTTTCTTACCGATAACACATGTGTAGTTTTTTTCTTTGATTCATTGTGTCATATATATGTTTAATACCACAGTAACGAGAATTTTAAAGTTGCTTACTTTGGATGATTGTAACACTTTAAATCTAGGACCTGCCTCTCGCTGGATATCATTTTTTGTGCCCCCTTTTCAAAACCCTAGAGATGATTATGCTTGAAAATAAAAATCCTAGATACCGAGTTCACTTAAGACTCAGACCAATTATGTCTGCCACTGTGAGAGCACCTGTTTCCTAATCTGGTTCCTTCATACATTACTTGACCTTTCTGGATCAGATTCTGCCTTTGGAAACCAAAAAAGACCTCTGAAGCCCATCATGGTTCTCCTGCACCTCTTTAACCGTTTCTAAAAAGTTGTTATTTCCTAAGGAGTTGTTGTCTCTGTGATTGAAGTAATCTCTTCTACTGAATTATTTTTTGTCCTCAGGGTTCATAAAATCTAACCAGTTTAGATAGCTAGAATATTATTACTTTCTCCCATACTTTACCTAATATATTACAATCACTACATGAGATACCACATCCCTAAAATTTTAACTGAAATAAATCAAAACTGCAGATCAGTTTAAAATTACAGTTACTTTTGTTAGAAAACGATTTTGCGATCCTTGAACAAACCCACAAATAGTGTGTTCGTTTGGATATGCAAATGAGACTGTGAAAATTTAGTGTCAACAGATTTTAGTTATTTCTTTGTTTCAGTTTACAGGTTACAATATTTTTAAAGACTTTTTTGGGTTAAGTAGCTTTTAAGGGGCCTCTGGCTACAAATTTTTGTAAAAGAAAACCACTCAATACTTAATTTTAACAAATGTACTAAAAATGCTTTTATCGAGGGATGAAAATATTGTTAAATTTGACAGAAATAAGTATTAAAATACATGATTAAGCTATCAAAAGGACTCAGAACCCTTGTGCTATCTTAGGCACTTTAACATTGGGAGTTGGGTCATCTAGACCCACTGGACAGTGCGCTGAACCTTTTTTCTTCAATGATTTGTGATCTTCACTGGTGTCCATGGATTACATGAAATCTTTCCACCTTTATCCACCTTTGTCATGGTAGGGAGAACACGTCAATGCAAGGGTGGGGTCATCTAAGATAGCACAAGGGTAAACAAAAAGAAACCCTTGTGGTACTCCACAAGTTATATAGCAGAAATGTCATTTAGTGTTTATTTATGTTTAGAATATTTGTGCATTTCTTTTTAATTTAAAAAATAGCTGTTTGGGCCTCTTATTTGAAATCAGCTTATGTAAAAAAAACAAAAAAAAGCAGAATTTTGGTGGCAGAAGGGGTGAGAAAAGGTGAGGAATCTTAAATACGTAATCCTCCAAACTTCAAGAGACCCTTAGAATAAAACCGTACTTAAGCAGAGGTAAACAGAATTTATGAATGAGCAAAGATAAAATGGAGGTGAAACCTGTGTTCTTTCAGTCCCTGCAGCAACACATGGGAGCTGATTAGCCTCAGGCTGTTTTTGAGGCACAACAATAGATTTGTAGAGCCAGGACAGGTTATGCTTGGATTGAAAATGACATGAGCGCACAGAACAGGGATTATACTGGATTGCAAGGTTTTGAGGTCTTCACTGCAAATCATAACACGCAGGACTCATACTAGACACTGAGGCATGTGAGCCTTTCAACCACGTGCTTGCTGATATGCATATGAAGTGTAAAAAAATAAGCATAAACCGCATAGACTATTCATGCATGTAAGCAGTTTATAACACAGCTGCAGTGGGAGATTTTAGGTGAAGCATGGGCCCTGGTGAAACTTTCCTTGTACGCCAGACCAGTTCAGCCGTGAGAAGTTCATGTATAAAAAAAACAGACACACTTTCAACAGGACATCCTTTTAAATGCTATTTAAAAATGGTCAATGTTCAAAAAGTCAACAAAGACACTTTTGAGTTATGACATTAAAGTCACAAGTTGTCTCGCATAACTGGTCGCGGTTGATTGAGGAGCACAAAGGGATGTCTTCAGCACCACAGACACTGCATTGTTGGTACCAAAAAATATCAGAGGATATGCATTATCCCCCAAAAATGTATTCGTTTCACACATTTTCATGCAACATACAAAACAGGCAAACAAGCAAGGCAACATTTCATGTCAATACAAATTCAAGCTCAGTCCTGATCACACAACGTTCATTGTTATCTAAATGTTGTTTTCTAACAATCAGGTTCACAAATAAGAAGTACTGAAGCTCTACGGTCAACAAACTAAAAGCTAATTTCAAAGACAAAGAAAAACTTTTCAGGCTTGTTCTTTGCTTGTTGTTTTAACATATTAGTACCTCCATTTAGTTTTCACAGTAGGGACAGGAGTTACTCAAACTAAGGTTATTTATAACTAAACTACTTAAAGTTGAATAAAGTGTTAAAGAAATTATTCTAGTTCACCCTTAAAAAAAAGTCCACAGTGTTAAGTATACGTAAGTATAAATATAGCAAGTATAATATACACCAAGTATGTGTAGTGAAGTAAGTATACCAATTGTATGCTTTTTCAGACTGAATTGGAACATTTGAAGTTTACAATATATTAAAGATAGTCAAAGAAAACTTCAAGTATAGTGTGTGTATGTATTGACCGATTTTTGGTACATTTAAATAGACTACTTTGTGCTACGGGCAGATAGAATTATGAAACATTTTTAAATGAGGTGAACTCTTTTGAGACACTTTGTTCCCCAGTCCTTTTTCTAAAAGAAAAATAAAGAAATTGCTCCTTTTAACACACAAAACAATCAAGTTGTTCAGTCACTCCATCGATGTTAAACTACTTTTACACCACCCTAGGCAGAGAACGTTCAAGCGGCCACTTCTAATGAAAATTCTTTGTAAATGTAAATTTGTGTTTCAGGCATTCTAAACTCTTGCGTTCATGCATAAGTACAGAGATTTTTAACATCGTTTTCATGCTCTACGTACAAAATGCATGGCCTTTGAATGCGTGGAAAAATAAACCAGGTCGAACTTTGACCAATCAGGGACTTGGATTTAGTAGTGACATGTGGATGGTATGCCTTTTAATTCATAGAAGTGCCAACTGTTTGAAAATGGATCATGGAGGAGAATAATTGCAGTTTGTGCCTGACTTGGATTATATGACACCAAGTCTTTCATATAACGTAATAGAATTGTGGAAAAAAAACCTCGACCAAGATTTAGGAGATTTCCACTGATTCGACAATTTGCACCAAGCCTCTCTCAACTGTAGGTGACAAAAGAAAAAGAGAGAGGGGCCTCTTCCTGCTTGTCCAGTATAGCCCACTTTGGGCTATACTAGCATTCAATTGTTTTTCAATTTTGTTAAACTGGCTATTGATCTTTTTTCCCCCCATTCATTCATTCATTCAATCAGTCATTCATGAATGAATGAATGAATGAATGAATGAATGAATGAATGAATGAATGAATGAATGAACGACTGAATGGATATTGATTAAACTAACAAAAATACTATTATCAAGCTCCAATAATTCTTTCTCTGCTGCTTTTTCTTTGAAACATATTCACATTTTTAGCACATCATTGCCCCCACAGGTGTAAATTGGAATTGCAGTTCCTCATTCATCCTGAGCATAAAAGTCCTACTCTGATCATCTTTTGATCTATTGTAAAAGTTTTCGCAGTAGCTTTTTAACTATGTTTATCCTGTTTTTAGCCAAGATTTAAAAAAAATCTGCATCGTTTTCTAGGACATAGTTTGTGCAGAGTGGCAGTAAATAATGGATTGGATTTTTCTGCGCTTTTCAAGACACTCAAAGTGCTTACATTGTGTCCATTATTCATTCACTCCTTATTCATACTTGGTGATGGTAAGCTATGGTTGTAGCCACAGCTGCCCTGGGGCAGACTGACAGAGGTGTGGCTGCCATTTTGTGCCTACGGCCCCTCTGACCATCACTGGGACCATTCATGCACATTCACACACCAGAGGAGCCACACTGGAGGCAGGGTGGGTGAGGTGTCTTGCCAAAGGACACAGCGACATTTTTGGGTGGTGGGAGGGGGGATTGAACTGCCAACCCTTTGGTCATTGGGCAACCTGCTCAACCGTCTGAGCCACTGTCGCCCCGAGTAGTTAGAAACTCGCCACTGAGTCATGGACAGTTCCTTAGAACTGAGAACTGAGTAGACAAAATAAAAATTTATTCTTCAAACTGCTCCCCTCCATTCATGAAGTTGTAAAATTACGAAAGTTGCAAATTTTATTTTGTATTCAGTACATTTTTATATTTGTTCAATGCTCATGAAAGGAAAAAAGAAAGAAAAATACATAACTATTATCCTGAATTTCAGCCTTAAAGCTGCTTTCAATACTGCCTTCAACTTTTTAAAACTTCCTCTTTTAAGTTTGTTCCTGCGTGGCTTGTTTCCTTTGACCTTTAACCTCTCGAACGGGTGGCATTTGACCTTAGCCAGAAACAAGCCATGACCAGCATTGTTATGCTCCCTTTCAAAAGGAAAGAGTGGATAATCTGGCTATTTATCCCTCCTCTCCTTGTCCTCTTCAATTACCTCCAATCTTTCTTCATTACCTCAGTGTTTATTGTTGTCCCCCATTTATTTATTTAAACCATGTATGTACAATAAATGTTAGACTATTTTCTTTCACTTTCTCATATCTTTTAGGCTCTTGGCTACATATAAATTATATTGAGATGTATTAAATAATTATAACCCTAATTCATGTTTTTCTCTTTCCACTCAATCCATTCCTTTGAGAAATATATGCTAAGCCCTCAGGCTCTCCTCCTTCCTTTGTCAAAATGATGTGAACTTGACCAGCTTCCAATCAAAGGGCCCTATTTTGGTGGTGTGGGTTTCCAGGCAGATTTTTACAGGTTTTAACATGACCCAAGAGATAGGAAACAAATAAGAGGATATATTTGAGAGGAAAGAAAAAAGTGAAGAGAAGAAAAATAAATGTCTACTACTTTAAATGAGTTTATTGCATTCATAACAGTATCAATATTATTTGAAATTGAAATGTACACACTGTTTAGATTACTTTAAGGCGTTCTTGTGACTTTGTAAACCAGAGCACAAGATGCACCAAAATCAATTTACATTTAAAGCATTAAATAAAACTTAAATATGTTTATCTTAATTTTAAATTCTTAGCTTTTAAGCAAAATAATGCAAAGATAGCTTTATGAATAAAAACTTGAATAAATTTGACACTTTTTAAGACGTGTCATTACAAAGAGGAAAGAAATCAAAAACAGACTGGATTTTTTCATCACATAAAAGAAAAATAAAGAAAAAAAATGAAGATTTTAAGAAGCTTCATTTACCCAGTTTTTTTTTTGTTTTTTGTTTTTTACTTTTAAGTCTTTTTCTCTTTTGAAGAGAGACGGGTTTGTTTGCAAAAGTGTCTCTTATCTATTGACCCTTGTTGCTTATTGACCATATGTTGCTTGTTTGCAACATACTGTTAAAATCCAGGACTCAACTTAATTTAACATCACCTTGAATGACAAAGCCACCTAATGTTTTTCATTTAATTGAAAAAAGTCAGGCATTAAGGGGTTAAAGAAAATTTAATATGTTTAGTTTAAATCACTGCCAAACTGTCCAACATTAAAGTACACTTTCAGCCCAGGTTTATTGTTTGATGGGGTCCATCGTCTCTTTTCAATGTCCACTTCTGCGTCCCAGTCTCTCATTTTACATGCAGACTTCATGGTCATGTTTGGCTACCTTAGATTTGTTGACTGACAGACAATAATTCATTTCCTTTGACATAAGCAGGTCCTCCAGGGTTTCTAAATAAGGGGATGACCTCCACTCTAAAACAAAAGAAATTGTATGCTGAAACAATGTTGCTGAAATGTTTAGTCTTTTTGGGTCTTGTAGAAGACTTGGCTATCAGGTGGTGTCAAACCAGGGGACAGGAATTTCACCTTGGAGACCAAAAACATAATGTTTGGTATGTTTTCACTGTGAGACACACACACACATAAATACACACACAAGTTTGGTCTACTTAGCCAGTTTTCTTGCAGTCATTTAAAACTAGTGAGCTGCACACACAAACACACAAAGTTGATAAATGGCTGAAATAATAATGACCTAAAATAATACTTAAATGAAACTACAGTAAGCTGGGAAAACGATACATTTGGAAATTGGAGACCATTTTGCCACCTCCACATGTCCATCCTTTTTTTCTCCCTTTTCCACAAACACATTTTTGCGTTTGTTGAAGAGGAACACATTTCTGATTGTCTGTTTTATAACCAACTACACTCCTTTTAAGTGTTTTTTAATGCCTGCTTTATCAAGAGTACTGTAGCTCATCTCAGGTAGCAGCTCAGTTGGCTGCGTGCAGGACTGGCATATGGGAAACTGTGTGCCAGTCTACCCCATCCCTGGTGGGGGGAACCAGGTCTTCTGCAGCAGTGGCCATGTCCCTTGGGTGCTGGCTTTCTGGGCCTGGCGGCCCTCCCTCCATGCAGGGAGAGGGATCCCTGAGTTCTCTGGTAAGACTATGAGCCGGGGATCACATCACATTTGAGCCTGAGGGGTGTCAGTGTCCCTGTGGTGTGGGTTCTGGTCCTTGTCCTCGAGTGGTGGGCCTCTCCAAAATTCCAACAGTAGGTGAGTCAGGCCAGGCCATGTTTACAATACTCTTCGGGGACCCCCACTTCTCATGGGCGTCCTCTTGCTCGGCAGGGGTGGGTGGCCCCTGCCTTTCTCTCTTCTGGACTCCCTGTGGCCTGGAGCATGGGATGGGTCTCCCTTGGTGGGGCCGTGGCTCGTGCCTGGGGTTGAGTTGGGGGGATGCTCAGAACTCCTGGGAGGTGGTGGGCTGCTCGTCTGGGGCTGGAGGTGTTCTCCCTCGTGTTGATATGTTAACCCCACTAAATCAACCATTTTTCTCAAATCAGGGGTGAGCTTGACAGAAGTCTGCACTTCTACCACTTGAAAGCGGACTCAGGTGAATATACCAAACGTTTCGAACTTTCGATGTGAGACCACATACTTTTATTGAGGCATCTGATTGGCCAGTTTAAAACTTGAATAACTTGCAATACAGAAGAATATATGGAAAAAATAGGATTGGCAAGAAGATGTTTTAAATAGTGCAAAAATGGTTATTCTGACAAATAGAATGTCTAAATAATTGCTGTTTATTTCTCCATAGAAGTCTATGAAATTTTAGCTTCTTGGAACGAGCAGGTCCAGTACGTAAGTACTTGGATGCCGGGGGGGGGGGGGGGGGGGGGGGGAGTCACTCACTCCAGTTCTCATATACAGTCAATGATCTATACACATTTTGACCAACTTTTAGACCAAAGGCAGACTGATGCTTGTGGTTAAAAAGCTTGATCACACGCAGTTAATAAAATCTTGATGTTTTGTGGCTTAATTTACTAAATTGTTCATTCTGATATTCTCCATTACTTCAATCTTTTATTTTCTGTGCTGTTACAGTTATGCTAACTGAATGTTAACTGCATGAGGTTTGATCTACTAAAGTTTAAACCACTTTAACTTAATCTGCAACATTTTCTGCACTCTTTAATCATTTTAATTAGTCTTAATAAGTCTGTTAGAATATACCATAGTGTAAAATCTACATAAGAGTTATGTAGGAACAGTTTTGTAGGAAAAGTCATCACCTTATTGGACAGATTTGCATAAGAGAGCACAGACTCCTCCTCCCTTTCTTACTATCACTCAGCAGCCAGAGGAAACAGAATTTTCCACCTCTGTCTGCCCTCTTTGGACACAGATATTTGTTGACAGAGAGAACTATTGTCCAAAACAATACTTTATGAGAAACTTGTGTTCATGTACACAAGTACTGACTGGTTTCTTTATATATTTAGGCTTCACAGTAAATTTGATTTATTTTATCTTCATCTTAAACATCTAAACTGTTTCTTTGGTGTCAAGATAAAACTTAATAGCCTATATTAATTCTTAGACATTTTTTAGAGGGCAGTAGATTGCATCACGATAATCTTATTTATTTTCCAAGTTAACAAATGCTCCTCAAATCAAATAAAAACCACACCTCACTTGTAAGACTCCTCAGGCTGGATAATTCGATTTCAGGGAGTTTGGTCCTTTCCTAAAACAGTCCAGGACATTTTGTGCAAAAAATACCTTTACAAGGGATCAAAAACCTCCTTTTAGTATTCGATTTAAACAGACAAATTTGCTGCCGACAGGAAGAAATATTTGTTGTGTTTGGTGGTTTGATGAAAGGAATATGGTGTCCATTTTTGTACATACCTAAATATTATTACTCCCTCTCCTCGGATCCAGGTATATGAAAAATCTGCATCTGGATGCAAAACTCTGACAAGGAGTAAGCTTTTCATTTTCAAAATGTGACACAGCTACAACTAGAACTGACTTTTCTGTCCTGTTGGCATTTGTTGTGTTTTGCAAACAACACTTAGTTTATTACAGAGGGTGGATTTAAAAATCCTGGAATATTATACTTTGAGACTTTCATTTGTCTCCTTAAAACAAGTTATGATTACAGGCGTCAAATGATTGTGTTCATTGCGATTAAATAATTTGTCTGTTATTTTTTTTTCTGGTAATATCATTCCTAATCTTTAACATTACTGTTTCTGCATGTCAGTTGCTTTAAAATAAATCAATTTTTTGGCTTTTACTTGTTAACCGAACTGATGTGAAGAGCGATTGGCTGCTAACTGACTTCTAGTGAGAGCTGCGTGAAGAGAAACGGTTAGTTGCAGAGAAGTGTGAAAATGGAGAAGCACACGCAAGTCTGTATTATGGGTGGAAAATATGCATTTTCTTTTTAGATTTATTTATTTATTCGATACAGGGGCAGCGCATATTAATAAACATTCCTGTCAATATGCCAGAGTTAGCTAAAGGGCTATTTTTCATCTACATAGGTAGATGTTAAAATCAACCTAAAAGATCAAAATAAAGTTACATATTTGCACAACATTACATACATACAGTACAGACCAAAAGTTTGGACACACCTTCTCATTCAAAGAGTTTTCTTTATTTTCATGATGATGACAATTATAGTCACACTGAAAGCATCAAAACTTTGAATTAACACATGAGGAATTATATACATAACAAAAAAGTGTGAAAACACTGAAAATATGTCATTTTGTAGGTTCTTCATAGTAGCCACCGTTTGCTTTGATTACTGCTTTGCACACACTTGACATTCTCTAGGCTACGTTCACACTGCAGGCTGAAACGACCCAATTCCGAATTTTTTGCCCCTAAGCGGCCCAATTCCGATCTTTTCATGACAGTCTGAATGACACAGATCCGATCTTTTCAATTGCGACCCAGGCCCCGTGGGTTTGCCGTCCTGATTCCGAATTGTAGCCGTTCTTTTCAATTGCGACCGCCGTCTGACCGGCCAGGCGACTTGATTCCGAACCGTACGTCATCGACACGCAACAAACGTCATCATTTTGCGTTGAAGTAGGCGGGAACGAGAACGTAAACATCAACCATGGTGGACGATGCTGGACAATGGTGGACGATGGACGAGAAGGGAGGTCACTGATTGGATTAATATTTGGGGTGACAGCTCTTTTCAGGCCAAACTCCAGGGCTCTGATCGCAAGTGGGCGGTTTTTGAAAAAATTTCGAGATAAATAGCCGAGCGTGGTGTTGAACCTTTCCCGCGATAACTTTTTTTTTCTTTCTCCCCTTTCCGACCATGCTCAGAAGCGCGGGGGACCCGATGCGATCCTCCTCCTCCTCCCTGTTCTGATCCTTAGATTCTCCAGAACGGGTTAATAAAGAGTCCATAGCATTTATTCTGGGGGAAACCTTCTTTTATTACCGTCATCCTTCCTCCGTAACACACACCATGAATGTGCGCCCACACTGCCCCCCCCCCCTATTCTCTATCGCGGCACGCGCTTGCACACACACACACACACGGGGCGCGCGGGCCCAACACATGCACATTTCCATTCCACAACAGTGGGTACAGACGATCCCGACTCCATTGCCTTCTTAAAATGAGAAGATTGTAATTGTGCTGCTCCTTCGTGAAAATAAATTTAATATTACAAAAAGAGCTCCGCTTTTGACAACACTGTTGTTGACATCCATTGTTAACGTTTGCTCCGCAAACAACAAGTGACGTCTGCGCATGCGGGTCTCGTTTGGGTCGTGTCACGGTCACACTGGAGATAACAAAAGTTCGGATTTACTTGGAAATGTGAACGGTCTAGCAAACAAATCAGATTTTTTCAAAAAATCCGAATTGAGCATTAAGCCCTGCAGTGTGAACGTAGCCTTGATGAGGTTCTAGAGGAAGTCACCTGAAATGTCTTTCACTTCATAGGTGTTCCCTATCAGGTTTAATAAGTGTGATTTCTTGCTTTATAAATGAGGATGGGACTATCAGTTGTGTTGTGCAGAAGTCAGGTGGATACACAACTGTTAGTCCTACTTAATAGACTGTTAGAATTTGTATTATGGCAAGAAAATTAGCTAAGTACAGAAAAACGAGTGGCCATCATTACTTTAAGAAATGAAGGTCAGTCAGTCCAAAATATTGGGAAAACTTTGAAAGTTACCCCAAGTGCAGTCACAAAAACCATCAAGCGCTACAAAGAAACTGGCTCACATGCGGATCGCTCCAGGAAAGGAAGACCAAGAGTCACCTCTCCTGCGGAGGATAAGTTCATCCGAGTCACCAGCCTCAGAAATGGCAGGTTAACAGCAGCTCAGGTTAGAGACCAGGTCAATGACACACAGAGTTCTAGCAGCGGACACGTCTCTACAAAAACTGTTAAAAAGAGACTGTGTGAATCAGGCCTTCATGGTAGAATATCTGCTAGGAAACCACTGCTGAAGAAAGGCAACAAGCAGAAGAGACTTGTTTGGGCTAAAGAACACAAGGAATGGACATTAGACCAGTGGAAATCTGTGCTTTGGTCTGATGAGTCCAAATTGGAGATTTTTGGTTCCAACCACCGTGTCTTTGTGCGACGCAGAAAAGTGAACGGATGGAGTTTACATGCCTGGTTCCCACCGTGAAGCATGGAGGAGGAGGTGTGGTGGTGTGGGGGTGCTTTGCTGGTGACACTGTTGGGGATTTATTCTGTTGGGGATTTATTCAAAATACTGAACCAGCATGGATACCACAGCATCTTGCAGCGGCATACTATTCCAACCGGTTTGCGTTTAGTTGGACCTTCATTTTTTTTTCAACAGGACAAAGACCCCAAACACACCTCCAGGCTGTGTAAGGAGCGGAGCGCCAGATGCACCGGGTGACACGCGTGGTTCCTCCGAGTGCTCTTCTGTAACGCCGGGCCCAAAAGCCCGCAGAGGTCCAACAGGACGGCTCGAGGAAGTCGGAACCGGCTCATAAGCCATCTAAAGATGCGTTCACTCCGAATTCTTCCATTTGCCACATCTTCTAAGTGCGCAAGATCAGCCATTGTGCGTCATTGCGCATTCATTGTGATGGGGCATTTTATTTCCATCCATTTAATTACATCTGACAAGCTACAGATGTCGGTAATAATCGACGTGGAAATGGGAAATTGTTCAGCGCAAATGTAATTTCTTGTTGCTTTCTGAATGGTTGAGACATACGCCATACATTGTTTTATCAAAAATAAAAAAACTAAAGGCATATGTATGAATACCATAATTACATAGCTTATGAAGAAATGTTTTAATATGAAAACAACTTTCCCCAGTGGACAATTAGTACGTCTGTCCGTCCGTCCGCACGCCCGCACCTATATCTGCTCCGCCAGATGGACACACTGACTAGAATATCAGTTTTGTACATTATTTCGTTCTGTTAACTATATTATTTATGAGGATGAATTGCACAACATGCCAATATTGCTGAACATATTTCACTTTTCTTTTTGCAAATAAGTGTTCATTTGAATTTCTGTTGTAATTTTCGTTTGATTTTTTTGTTTGTTTCACTGCTGATCGATCAAACGGGTGTTCGTGTAGGCTGTTAATTGTACGACTTGCTTTGTGAAGTCTTCATCTTATTCATGAGAGGCAGTAGAGTCATTTTCACTTTCACGTATTTCTTCCTTCTGCCGATGGTGTCGCCGTTTCTCATTTCATCCGTTTTTGTGCGTACGCCTGGGTCAGAGCTTGCATGAAGGACCGCACATTTTCCCGTCAAGTTTGCTTTTTATAAATCTCAACTATTGCGTAGAGAGTGGCGTACGCCTTCTTTTGTGCGTACGCAACGTTTATAAATGAGGCCCCTGGCCTCCACAGTCACCGGACCTGAACCCAATCGAGATGGTTTGGGGTGAGCCGGAGTGAAGGGAAAAGGGCCAACAACTGCTAAGCATCTCTGGGAACTCCTTCAAGACTGTTGGAAGATCATTTCAGGTGACTACCTCTTGAAGCTCATCAAGAGAATGCCAATAGTGTGAAAAGCACTAATCAAAGCAAAAGGTGGCTACTTTGAAGAACCAAGAAATTGACATATTTTCAGTTGTTTTACACTTTTTGTTATGTAAATAATTCCACATGTGTTCATTCATAGTTTTGATGCATTCAGTGTAAATCTACAATTTTCATAGTCATGAAAATAAAGAAAATTCTTTGAATGAGAAGGTGTGTCCAAACTTTTGGTCTGTTCTGTATATTAAACAATACATTCATCGAAATTATCAGTTAACCTAAAAGTAAATTGGCGATAAAACAATCCAAAGTCAGACCAATTTATGAACATATACACACATACAAGACAAGATGGTAGCGGTGATCGATGAGAGGAGGTTGACTCAGTGTTGACAGCTCTGATTGTTTATGAGCCATTTCTTTAATCGTGTCTTATGAATTGTATGTGTTTTCATTTTTTAATAGTTACAGGGGTGAAGTTCCACTCAGGGGCATAACTAACAGAAAAAGCAGTCTGACCAAAAACACTTTTTCTAAAGGGAATGATACAGTATCCTCTGACTGCACTCCGAGTTCTGTTGAGAACTGCTGTCCGGTTGTTAAACTGTTGAAGGGGAGGGGATTATAAGCCATGAATAATTTTGTACATGAGACAGAGATTTGAAAAAATTTCCATGTCCCAATTCAGTAATCAATGTTTTTGTTATATTGGACAATGGTGAACAATGTTGGGTTTCTTATCCAAAGTTTTAACAGTTTGTTAAAACAAGGAAAGGAAGGAAAGGAAAGGAAACACACAAACAGTGCAAAACATTTCACTTCAACAATCAATCCTTCCAGACTCATTTAGCTGGGGATTGGTACACTTGCAGAATTACACACCAACACACACACGTGTGTTTGCAGAGGTTTTAAAGATGTATTGCAAGTCTGTGACCAGACATGTAAACAGTAAGTGATATGTGATTTAATCATGGAGTGCATGTACATTTTGCAAAATAAATGCAAAGCACCCAGGTGTGGGTGCAACCACAGCTCACGCTAGTAGCAAAGATGCTAGCCAGAGCAAAACTCTTCACCAAATGAGAGAAGTTTATTGGTCAATCTCCGGTTTGCTCAGAAGAGTTCCTACTGTTTTTTGACGTGTTAAATTAGGGAACCCTGAACCCGATTTTTCCACCTCAGCAGATTAAGTTTTGATGACAGGCTCAGACTGCAGCTCAATATTTTTTCCTTATGCAGCCCCACCCATCTGCTCTATATACTGCTTATTCCAATAAAGGTAATCAATTACACATTGTTGCCAAACAAACCTGTTGAGTTTAACATGCATTGTGTTCAGCTTTTCGGTTTGTGAGGATATAAAATCAACTTGTGAGAGTCAGTCTTTCCACATCCCAGGTCTGCTTTTCCCATTTTAGATCTTATTGTCTCTTAGAAGTCCAGGGAGACAAAGTGCTGACTGACAGCGCCAAAATTACAAATGTGCTATGAAAAAATCTGGCAGCCCCTTGGTGTAACTCATAACTTTAATAAAAACCATGCCCAGCACTAACACTGAGATTTTCCTAGTTCTTCCTGTACTCAAACTGAAGTTGAAGCTGGCCTAGTTTAATACACAGTGGAAAGTTATCCCTTGTGCATTTTTGTCCTTTTTTTCAAAACTCTTACTGGCCGAAATCAAATTTCCTTTTGAAAATTACATTATAGAGTTATAATTGCCTAAATCCTTTTCTCCTCTATGTTTTTTTACTCCAGCTCAAAAGGGGAGGACAGACCATCACTCTTTAGGCTTTGTTGCAGGACTTATCATTGGGAAACAGTGCAACAGTTTGGGTGTGTAGATGGAAAAACACAGTGATGTGTTTACAACAAGGCCCACTTCAACATTATCTTTCTTAATGTCCAAAACATTCTTACATAGTTCAATTTATTGTTATGACGCTTCTTCTGTAGTATTTTATGAAAATTTAACAAGGTTTTGTTAAAGAAAGTGTTTATGCATTTGCCCTACAGATTCCTAACATCAATTGTCCACAATTCCAGTGGGCACAAATACAATTGTGTTGTATTGAAGGAAGTGACAGGGAGTCAATGTAATATTTTTACTGCCAGAAATTAGAACAAATAATGTTGCCACATTTTAAATATATAAAGCCAACTGCATTACAGAACTGTGTATGAAAGATGTTTTACACACCCTTTGATAAAATCCAGTAAAAAATCTTGCAATGTTGTTTTTTTTAATGAGAAATAGCTAGTATCACTAATGATACATTGGGCAATTTGATAAGTTTTTGCTCACAACAATGTTATTTAAAGATGCAAAAATACTGACATAAGTGTTGAGGGGAAAAAAACATCACACAGTTGCTGCAGATTTGTCACCTGCACATCCATGATGCCAATCTCCCGTTCCACCTCATCCAAAAGGTGCTCTGTTGTGCTGAGATCTGGTGACTGTGGAGGTCATTTGAGTCCAGTGAACTCATCATCAAGTTCAATAAACCAGTCTGAGATGATTCCAGCTTATAACATGGATCCTTATCCTGCTGGAAGTAGCCATCAGAAGATGTGGTCATTAAGAGATGGACATGGACATGGGCATTGTTTAGTAACAATTCTCAAGTACTCTGTAGCATTGTAATGATGTTCAATTGGTACTAAGGGGCCCAAAGTATGCCAAGAAAATATATCCCACACCATTACACCTCCACCACCAGACTCACCCATAGAGACAAGGCAGGGTGGTTTCATGTTTTCACGTTGACGCCAAATTCTGACCCTATCATCTGAATGTTGCAGCAAAAATTGAGACACATCAGACCAGGTAACATTTTTCAATCTTTCTAATGTCCAATTTTGGTGAACCTTTGTGAATTGTAGCCTCAGTTTCCTGTTCTTAGCTGACAGGAGTGGCACCCAGTGTGGTTTTCTGCTGCTGTAGCCCATCCGCCTCAAGGCTGGATGTAATGTACGTTCAGAGATGCTCTTCTACGGACCTTGGTTGTAACCAGTGGTTATTTGAGTTACTGTTGCCTTTAGCTCCTTTAGCTGGAAAGCAGTCTGGCCATTGTCCTCTGACCTCATGCATGAACAAGGCATTTCCGCAAACAAAACTGTTTGCTCACTGGATATTCTCTGTAAACCCTAGAGATTATAAAGTGTGTAAAAATCCCAGTAGGTCAAGACTCTCTGAAATACTCAGACCAGCCCGTCTGGCACCAACAACCATGCTACGATCAAAATCACTTCAATCACCTTTTTTGCAGTAGATTGTCTTGACCCTACATGCCTAAATGCACCAAGTTGCTGCCATGCGATTGGATATTTGCGTTGACCAGAAGTTGGACAGGTGTACCTAATAAAGTGGCCGGTGAGTAATTATGAGTTATACTAATTTTTACAACTCCTAAACTTTTAAGTCCAAGTTAAATCTCAAGCTTCTGCAAGCTACAGGTGAGACGTAAAACTGACTCTTGTTTAAATCCCACTGGATTACACAAGATCTTTACACAGTTTTGATGCTTTTTTGTGTACCAAGTGTATTTGTTATACAAAGAATCATTATATTAGGCTTGTAAATAAAGAACTGCAGGAATAATGGAAAGTATGTATGAGGCATACATGTACTCCTCAGGGTTTTCTTCCATAAACATGATTTTGTGTGCTGGAATACATGCAGAAATGTTTATGTGCATCAGTCATAAGCACCTTCAGCTCACTAATGTTTCTCCTCAATCCTCCAATATATTGCACACATGAGCTGAGCAATAATAATGTCAGTATAAATGTTTGAACTTACTATTCTGCAGTTTCAATATTTGTGAAATCACATGAAGTGTACTGTGCTGAATTTCTAACGCTTGCCAACTCACATGATGTTCATCTTAATAACCACAAAAGATCAGATATCAGTCTATATCCTGTCAATATTTTGATTCCAACAAAAGCATTGGTTTGGGGTTAAAAGGAAGCCCAGATTTTTCTCCAAATTACTTTTTTTGCAAACTGAAAAAAACAACAATGAGGAGAGAAGCGTCTGCAATGGCAAGCTTTCAGCGAAAGCTCCCCAGCAGGCTACAGGAGGAACTGTACTGGCGAGTATTCCAGGTGAGTAATAAATTCTCATGTATAATGACAGATAGACAGGTTAACAAGTTGAGGGATGTGAGTGAGTTTACAGAAGACACTTGAAATTTCAGAACCTGGTAGATTCCAGCAAAATTGCTTCAGAATTTACTCTGCTACTGAGAAAAGTATTCAAAATAATGCCATTATTTATACATCACCAGCACATAAACATCCAAGATTTTACAGTTCTAAGACTTTGAATGTTTACAGGATAATTCTATTGTCATTGTAGCCGTGTCCTTTGTACTGTGCAGATGTAACCCACTTCACACCCTGACACAGGCTGAATGCTGTCCGTCACCAACTACTGACAAGTTATTTTCTTCATTCTACCATACACAGATTTGTTACCGCAGTACAGTCTTGTAGAGAAACTCCAGGTCATGTTTCTTAAAAATGCACCAGACTGAAACAGTAACTGATTCAATGAAAAGACCACCTAAGTTGTTCAGGTTGGGTCCTTTTCAACGTGTAAGGTCCATTTATTGAATGTGACATGCACAACAACACGTCTGCATTTTTATCTTCTTTAATTTTGTCACGTACCTATTTTTCTCTGCAGACAGGAGAACAATGGGAACAAAAGCCAAAGATCCGCCTCTGTTGAATAGATGTTTTCTTCAGCAAATCTTTTTTTTTTTTGCTTTGTACTAAACCAGACTGTACGTGTTTACCAAAACACCAACATATTTCTGGCTAAGGAAACTTTTGGCCCTTATGAACTCAAGTTGGCATTTGCTTACTGTAGCATATATTTTGACTGGAGTTGTTCAAACGTTGGACTGCTGAAGCACCAACATGTCTTGATAAAGTACGATTAGCTTTTGTAAGAACTTCTTTGTTCTGCGTTTGCCCCCCTCCTGTGAACCCCACGGCAGCACACCTGCAATGAATTCTTCAGCAGGTTGTTTTGATGCGTTTATTTACAAGTTAAATCCCACATTTGTGTCTGCCATTTAATGGTTACCTTAGAAATGTACCCGAAAAAAATTAGTTTTGAAAACTTTATAATAGAGAGAGTCTCACAGAATGTGCAAGATTGCAGCTTGAAGTAGTGATAAAATCAGATTAGTCAACAGGCTGGGGCTTGTTGGACAAAAAAAAAATGAAACTTAAGTCCCATTGTTTGGAAATCAGATCAGTCTAACCCTTCAATGTTAATGTGTTTGCATTTAGATCGTTTTTCTAACCTCTGTGAGTGTATGACTTCCTTGAAAAAAGAAGTCACAGAATGACCTAGTGACATCTCTTTTTGTTGAAAACAGACACACACATGACATCTGAACTAAGCATTACTTCTAATCAAATAATCTCTCGCTTTCTGATTTCAGACCAGTTTTTATTTAATCTGTGTCTCAGCACTTCCGAATTCACATTCTAAAGACAAGTCACATCATGCATTAAGTTTTTTTTATGTTGCGGCTGACTATCAATTCATTGCAATTAAATTTTGCTTTTTAATGACATATTGATTCACAACCTTTATTATTTCAAGGGACTTTACAAAAATATAAAGGAAGAAAAGTATTTTCAAAAAATTTATATTTTGAGATTGTCATCATTCAGTTCAATCAATTTAATTTAAACTTTATTTCAAAAAGTTCTGGGACTAACAGATTACATTAACTAATTTTTGACATGATGTAGTAAGCATGTATTTGCATGACAGAAAAAGTTCCAATTAAAGTAGAACTAGAGTGGGTAGCTATTTGTCTAAACCAGTTATTGTGCAACAAAAACACTCAAACCTTTTGTCACACATACATCATGCATATAAATCAGAATGATCTCCAGATTTAACAAATGACAAAAGTAGTAAAAGACTCCCACAGCATAATGGGAGAACCTGCAGAAGTTTAAATGAAGTGACAAAAAAAAAAAGTATTGTTTTGTATCTAAGACGCAGTAGCCTTATTTCATAATATTGATTCTCAAGTAGAAGTAAAATGTCAAAATAAGAGTTGAATACAATTTTAAAATGATCTGATAAATAATGTATCAATTATGGAACCATGGAAACATTTAAAAGTGTATAGTTGTGCCCAAAGGCAAATGGGGCCTGGGACTCCCAACTCTCTGGGGCCCCAAGCTGAACACTAAATAACACTACATAACACTACATAAAAATGACTCAAATAAATTTGTCTTCCATCAAAATTTTACTCTGTCATAAAAAAAACGCCACAAATCACCGAACTAATATTATATACTTCTTTCACATTTAAATGGGATTTCAGTTTTTATATTCTTATCAAAACATTTGGATTCCTGATAAATAGGAAGTTATTTGATGTTTTACCCTAGTGTAAACGTGTCTTGCACCTCTCGGCCACCGTAGTACGTTTTTAAAAAGAAAAATAGTTAATACAACAGCTGCAGAGGGCCCCATGTTATTGTTTGCCTGGGGCCCCCAAACTGCAAAATTCGCCACTGCCCACAGCCAACATTTTATTAAACTTTTGTTTAAAAAGTCTTGCTTGTTTTTAAGTTATTGATGGACTTGAGTGTTTTTTTAAGGGTGGTTTCCCTCCACGAAGCATCATTGCTAAATACTATAAAATATCACTAGTCTGCCATCTCTCTCCATCTTAGAATACCTCCGCAACTCAGATTAATATTTGTTCCTGAATAGTAAATGTGAAACTGACACAAAAAGACCTTTGTACCAGTACTATTTATTTTATTTTTTTTTATTATAAATACAGTATATTCAAGTAAAAGTTAAATGTGTAGTATTCCACTACAAAACCATCCTCAGAACCTACTGTTTTCAACAAAATTTTGCTTACCCTATTTTCAAGGCCACAGGGCACTCTGGATTATAAGGTGCAGTTTCAGTTATAAGTGCTTTTTCTGTATTTAACACATACCGGGTTTTAAGGCGTGGGCACGTTAAAACACATTGGTAAAACATGCATGCTAGAGTGTGTTTTAAAGAAGGCAGAGGGCGGAAAACTGAGTTGGTTGTGATTTATTTTTTATTCTTTCAGTCATCAATTAGCATCCAAAAATCCATCAAAGTCCTCATCTCTGTTTCTAAAATGAACAGCTGGGCTAAATTTCTATCAAACACATCAGGTTCCCCTTTCATCATTGTCAGAGTCCGTCTCGTTGCCGTGCGGCTCCTCATGAACGATGCCAGCTTTTGCAAAAACTCGAAGAACAGTGCAAGCAGACACGTTAGCCCAAACATCTACAATCCATTCACTAATTGTGGTGTAACTCACCAGGCGCTGCCTCCCAGTCTTAAAACTGTGTCCGCTATTGGACAGTGTGATTCAGCGGGATGTCAAAAGTGAGCCTCATCCATGTTGGTGAGGTGGCTGGGCTGGAGGTGTTTGTCGGCGGTCTTTTTACTGTAGCAGGAGCGGAAGATGGACAGCTTTTCATTGTAATCCGCTAGAAGTTGCGGCGCCACTGTAGTGCTTGCCCGAATGGAAAAATGGCACAGTTTCATAAAACAAAAGAAAATGTTCAATTTTCATTTCCTCTGCAAGCAATACTGCCTTTAGTCAAACTGTTACTGCAGAAACGCTTCTCCCAGCTGTTCTCTGATCATTTATCCATCGCTCGAGTCAGTCTTTCAACTTGGGCTACCTGGCCTTGTTTCCGCGGAAACTCAGCTGCGTCTTCTTGACCCATCGGAGTTCGATTTCCAGTTTCCTGTGGCGATCCCTGAATGGATATGCCGAAAGGTGGACAACGTCATGTTAGCATTAAATAAATGTTTATTCTAAGCTATGTGCTTTCCTAAACCTAAGCAACAAAACCAAAAGAGTTTATAGATAAATGAGAACCAAAAAAAAAACTACTGTATTTCCTGCACAAAAGGCACACTTAAGCCTTTTTTCTTTTTTTTTTAAATGACTGTGTGCCTTTTAATCTAGAGCACCAAGATATGTAGTAATTCTGGTGTTTACTGATGTGTATGGGATTTTAGGAGGTCAGTGCTTTATCAAAATGTTTTGTTGGATGTTATTGTGAACACGCTAACACGGCTAAAGTGTAGCAGTGTGGGAAGTATTCTTTTTACAGGGTACCAAGGTTGAGAGTTAGCGTAGCCACAGTATCGTTTGTTTTTGTGGTATCACAGGGTATGTCCGAATTCCTTCACCACTCACTACATAGTGCACTATAGTGCGTTCGCCATTTTGTAGTGCTGTCCGAATCTACAATTCCAAAATGGAGTGCCCAAGAAATTTCCCAGAAGTCTCTGCGAAAAACCAGCGTGCATCGATGCTCACTAGATTGGCGAATATAGACCACAATGCATTGCGTTTGAACAATTTTTGCGAAGAAAAAATGAATTTTTTTAATAAAATATCTACGTTTTCATCTTCAGAACAGTGGATTTGTAATTTCACTGTTTGAATTCGATAACGTCTTATTTGCCGTTAAAAAAAAAGTAATGAGCATGGTGTCCGAATTGCTTTTAAAATCGGGACACTACATACGCACTGTATAGTTTTTTGGCAGTTAGGGAGTAGAGTGGGAATTCGAACAAAGCCACAGTTTTTTAAAGTTTTCCAAACAAGTTTGTGAGTGACGGGCAAATACGCTAACGAGGCTAATGCTTCTAACATGGCATCTAATGTGATTTATGTGAGGCATGTCACAAAGTTTAGAGTTACTGTGACCGCCGTTCATAAAGTCTGACTGTTTAATGGAGTTACCTCTGACTCTTTTGTCTCACTTCATTCACCTTATTATTCAATGCACCTTATATATGACATAATTATGAAAAGAGATGGTGCACCCTAGCCTATAGTGCGGAAAATATAGTACATTTTTTTTAGAGAATATTGTTTTGGATTTGCACTGCTTTACTCACCCCTAACCTTATATTATTAAATTTTAGTCCAGAAAGAGACCCCAAATGCTAGGGATTATGGACCATTGGGCAAAAATGAACAAACATTTTTGAAGAACTAAATATGACAACCAGCAAGTTCAAATAAAAGAAAGAATAAATTCAAATTCACAAAACCCAAAAAAGAATCCACATTAACCAGAGGTATTAAAGTGGCCTGCACACAAAAATAAAGAAAAAGAGCCTTATTCTATTTCCAAGTTTTCATATATTTGCATATTTTGTCTCCTCACACACCAGACAGCTTCAATAAAACATATTTCATTACAGTAGATGAAACAAAACTTTAGAACAGTAAAATCTGCAGTTTTTGACATTATGCAACTCATCAGCATAAATGTAGAAACATTCTGCCTAAAAAAAGGAATAAAAACAGCTCCAGGCATCTTGCAGACATTTGTTATGAATTATTATTCTGTCTGCTTCTGTCAATGTAGGTTCATTAAAGCAATGCCTTGGGCTGAAGAACAAGTCAACACTCTGGTGTGGGACAGTTTAAAAGACTATTGCAGAGTTTAAAGAGGGACTAAACCACTGTTCCTCAACGTGCAGCTAGCAAGCCACTTGTGGCTCTCAGAGCCTTACTTGGCAGCTCTCAACTGGATTCGGGTTCTCAGAATGCACAAATAATAGCCATTTAAATTATCTTCATTTTTATTTGTATATTTGTACTCGTTTTCAGAGTCATAAATACATATTTAATCTCCACCATCAGGATTACAGCTCTAAGATTCAGACATTGAACAGGACATACAGGAACAGACTGATTCACGTGGCGCACCTTGTTACAACATGGCAGTGGATGAGAGCACCAACTGATATGTGGTTCAGAGAATAATCTGCTGTGTGTTTGGGTCAGGTTCCCCAGAGAAATTTCTTTTCAAGGGGAAATGCTATGTCTATTACCAATCCTTGGACAAATAATAACAACAATCAATAATCTTCTGTTTTGTTTTTGTTTTTATAAGAAAAGTGCATCAGCTGGTCTAGTCTTGCACGTGTGTGCACTGATGGCGTGTCCAGCATGCCTGGCAAAGAGAAGGGTCTCATTGGGCTTAAATGATATGATAACCCCAGCTTTGTCAGTTTCCACTGCATCATTTATCAACAATCACTTGTGTCCAAGCCTAAAAACCCAGAGTTCCAAAATTTTCTGAAAACTGTGGTGTGTGTTGTGACATTTATTGTCACAGACATTTAAGGCAATTAATTGAAGAATATGACAAAGAGTACAGCGATTTGGTGGTGCACAGCAAATTGAGATGGCTACCTCGCGGAAAGGTGCTTGAGAGGTTTTCTGAGCCTTCTTCCTGAAACTCCCACATTCCTGGAAAGCAAGAGAAACGATCAGCCAGAGCTGAGAGACCCAGCTTGAATCATCCAATTGGCCATTCTTACATACATCACCTCTACTTAAACACTTGGAAGGGAGTTGCAAGCTTCCAGGTGATATGATGCAAGCTGTCAAAGCATTTCAAACCAAAATAAGTGATCTATAGATACCAGATGAAAAACACAATCCCTTCCCAAAACTCAGGGAGTTCCTCACTAAAGATCCATCCTTGCAGCAGCACTTTTCTCACTTTGCATTTGTGGGGGTTCTGAAGGAGCTCAAAGGAGAATTTGAATGCAGGTTCAGTAATTTTAAAGAACACAAGGACTTTTTCAATTTCAATGAAAATCCCTTCCATCTGAGGTCAACTCAGCTTGCACCAACCATCACATGGCTCTCTCCTACCAATCGGGCCATTTTTGAAGGTAAAGTAGTCCTTTGTGGTTCTCGATGTGAGTGTGGTGGGATCCCTGGGCAATGTAGTCGGCCCCACATTTGTGGTTTTAACTGTGTCCCCATAGTTTCAAAGTTTTTCTTGGATTTTAAACTTTTAACTGTTAATACAAATAACGTACCAATTTGTTCCCATGTCTTTACATTAGTCCCTCGCTAAATCGCAGTTTACTTTTCGTGGTCTTGATGTTTTGCCGATTTTAATTGCAATTTTGTATGCTTTTTCTTTACTTTTACAGCGCACTGTGTTGTGCATCCTGATTTGCTTCTGATCCTGTGAATTAATCTCCTCCATGGAGTGTCTCCTGAACAGATCGCATTGAGGTTGCCACATTTACATAAATCTTCGATCGCAATCAGATCTTTCTTTTCATTCTATAATACTGGACTAATTTTTCCTATGAAGGTTTGAACTTTTAGAGTTTTAACTAATGAGAAAAAGTTTAAAAATGTTAACGTCTGTCTGGGAAAAGTGTATAAAGTGTGAAGAGTTTACCAGCCTTAAAACATCTACTTTGTTGATCTCACCAATTGCAGGTTATTTTTATAACTACGTGGTGTTGTTGGTTTTTTAATGTAAAGTAGCACTTATAGTGTTTGCAGCAATGAGTTTAAAAGGTTTGTGTAAAACAAACGTAATGTGGGGCAGCCACGGTGCAGAGGTAAAGTGGACAACCTCTGAATGGAAGATTGCCAGTTCAGTTCTCACTCTGACCGCCCATGTGTCAAAGTGCTGTTGAGCAATCCACTGAACCCCACATTGCTCCTGATGGTGACATTAATGAGGTACGTAATGACAAATCTGTGATCATTTTAATCAAAGACTTTTTTTTAAAGGTACCGGTAGTTAAGACATTTTTAGGTATGTTCCAAAGCCAAAGTTTTTACTTTTAAGGGGAAAAAGTAGATACACCACCATTAATGCATCGTTTTCCAAAGCTCTTTTCATCCTGGGAAGCGTAAAAGAGGCTGAATAATGAGCGCAGGGTGTTTACGTGAAAGAGCTGTGGGAACTCCAGAGTATGAGACACAATTAAAGGTTGATGGGGGGAAAAGTCAAATGCCAATCATGAAAGAAACAATATGTTTTAAAAAGATGGGGGTTCTATAAAGAGGCCTCTGGTAGTTTGTGCTGGCAGGGAATTGTACAGTGATTATTTCAGAGGTTTATCGCTGGAAAATGATGCCTGCTTGACATGAATGACCAGTAAGCATAAACTAAAGCAGAGTGATGAAGGGAAACCGGGAGACCTCTAGAACAACCCAATAATTCTATGTAGGTTTGCAGAACAAGCACAACTGTCCATATTTTGCTTTACATTTTGGTCAGTAATTTTTGAAAAAAATTTCAGCAGATTTGTCTTTTGACAATAATTTTCCTCTATTTTACTTCATCTCTATTTGGTCTGAGGCTAACATTTCTTAATTAATTGCATTTACGTTCTGAGTTAGTTCTGTGAAATAAGCACATTCATATTGTGATCAGATGTGAAGTGCAGACAATGTGAAGCGATTAAGCAACTCACAGTGGGAGGTGGACATGGAGAGCCAGAGCTGGACATGTGTGAGTACTTAACAGTTTCTGGCAGCTCTGCAAGTGTAGACTTTGAAGCAAAAGCAGAGGAGAGAATGAGAGTCTTTAGAAAACTGCTGAGTAAATCTTAAAAGCACTAACTTGTGCAAGATGAGCTATGGAAAAAAGTGCAAGCTGAAATGTGGGGGATTTATTTTTTTGAAAAAAAATTGAATTTTTATGTGATTCAAAAAACAATCTCTCCAAAGCACTCCTCTAAAGACTCCACTCTGTTTCTCATCCTTTCAACTTCAATCAAACTGCTTTCATATCGAGGGAAGATAATGGTATCAAAGAAGCTTTCTGTTTAAGCTGTTTCATCTTTACAAAATTCTCAAAAATTATAGATTTTTAAAAATCTGAATTAGCTCTTTCCTCAAGATGGAAGAAAATTGTTTGGAGACCCTAGTGACCTGACCTGCTGTTTTTGCTTCAAATTGTATGGTTGGTGGTTTATGTGGGCGCTGAGCCTTTCCCTTTCTGCATCCTTTCAGTGGGAGGTCACAGATGAAGAACGCAGTCTAAAGCTACGAACACACTGGCCATGTGACATACCTTGAAGAATGCGCTGATTGATGCATATTTAGCCAATGGTGTTCACATTGGACAAGCAGGGAGGGGCTTCTTTGTCTTGTTCTTTATCTACTGTTTACTAGCCCGTGTTCGCAACCTACAGTTGGAAGAAGCCTCAAAATGTTGAAGCGATGTAAATCTCGCAAATCTTGCCCCAGGTTTTCTCTTTCACAGCTTTATTGCGATATATGAAAAACTTGGTGTCATATAATTCCGGGCGGACACACACCGCAATAATTAATTTCTCCTCCATGATCAATTTTCAAATGGTTAGCACTTGCCTGGATTAAGTGGGACAACGTTCATATGTCCCGGATTGGTCAAAGTTTCAAAGTTTTGACCCGAATTATGATCTTAGAGGTTGAATCTAACATCTGTAAAAAACATGATCTTAGGTCTAAATTTAAAACAAAAAATTATGCTGGAATAAAAGGGAAAAGTGGGAACAATATCACATAAAAACCCAGACACGACTTCCTTTTTAATGGGTCATCAAAAATGGAATATGGAAAAAGAAAAAGCCTCAAAAACGTAAAAAAACCCTCTTTGATGCTTTTTACTCTTCTAAGAGAAGTTAAATGCTGCAATGTTTTTGCACCGTTGGTCAAAGTTCAGCTTCTGAAAGTGTGCGGTTTGTTTTGTTAGTCACTCCTTTCTGATGAGGTCATCACTCCGCGTCAGGTCGTCAGCATGCTTGGGTTCTGTTCTGCAGCTGGGCAGCATCAGCCTGGAAATCCCCTCTTCCTCCATCCTGGGCCTCTGAGTACATGCATGTGAAAACCAGTGCATGGGGAGGAGGTGTGTGTGTTTGACACTTGTTGAGATTTTTCACTGATGTGTGGGGACTTACTTTAATGGATGAGGTCTTTGCGACTGTTTTACCTCAAGTGTGTGTTTGTGTGCGCGTGTGTGTTTTGTGGGTGGAGGCCTTGAAGTCTGGAATCTAGGAGTCCATGTGAGCACAGTGTGCTCCATACAGGAGGGGTCTGGCAAGCAGAGAGTGTGTCAAATAAACGGTGAGTGTAGGAGGGAAAAAATACAAAGTTAGTGTGTGATTGAGTTCAGGATTTTGTTTTTCCATCTCCTGGCATTCGTTTGAAGCTGCATTCACACCACCCTCGGCAATGCGCGTTCAAGTGACTATTTCCAAATAAAAGGTCTATGCCAAGAACGCATTTCGGGCTTTTACGTTCAAAACTCTTGCGTTCATGCGTAGCTACGCTAGTTTTTTCGGGCTATATGTACATTACGTGCGACCACTGAACAGGCATCGAAAGTTAACTTTGGCTAATCGGGCTCAGATTCTGTAGTGACGCATGTTTAGGGTCCCATTATATTTAAAGAAGTGCCAACTATTTGAAAATTGATTGTGGAGGAGAAATTAATATTTGCAGTTTATACCCCGCCGGAATTCTATGACACCAAGTCTTTCACATATTGGAATAGAGCTGTAAAAGAAAAAGCCTGGAGCAACATTTAAAAGATTTGCACCGCTTAGACATTTCGCACCAAACCTCTTCCAACTGAAGGTGGCGGACATGCGCCAACAAACAATAAAAAAAGAAAAAGAAGGCCCTCTCTACTTGTCCAATGTGAACACCATGGGCTAAATCTGAGTTCAATAACACACGTTTAGCACGTTCTTGGAACTCGAATAACATGACTGGTGTGTCCGTAGCTTGAAGCATAGTCAGAGCAGGGAGTCAACCATCTTAGACAAACTGGAAGTGTGCTCCCTCAGTTTTTTAAATCATTTATGTCATTCGGAATTTTAGGTCATGTTTCTCCACCCTCTCACTATTTACATTATGACCTAAACCCACTTTTTCCCCCTATCATTTTCTAATCCATAACCTTCATTTGACTTCCCAACTCCCTTCCTTTCTGGATCCCCATTCCATCACTTTTGTCCTTGTTCTCTGTTCTTCCTCTGAACTACAGAGTACTCCTCAGGAAAGTTCTCCCTCTCTCCCCCCTTTTTTTGCTTTGACGCCTACACTTTTCCCCACCACTTACTCACACATACACTCATCACACTCGGTCTCACACATGCACATGGCAGGAACCGTTTTCCTCCGGCAAGGATTTTTTTTTCAAGTTCTTTGCTGTTCTTCCCAGAAACATATGTCTGTGATTTTGTATAAATGGCTGAAAAGCCAAAGTGAGACAAAACAACAGCCTCTACAAGTTGTTTTCTTTCAAATTCAAATTTGTTTTAACAAATTGAAATTCACAATTGACTTTTCTTCAGCCAAAATGTCTTTGTGACCTTTTCTAAACAGTTGCTTGCTAATTGAGCACTGTGGGTGGTTTGCATCCTTTTTCTTGCTCTGTGAATCCTTAAGAAGACACAATTACAGGCAGTGCTGTGATTTTCACGGACATTGCTCCTGCTTCAACTATTCCTTCTGATTTTGAGCTTTGTGGAGTCCTTCAAAGCTCCAGGGAAATCTAAAAAGCAACTTAAAAGTCTCCTTTTAAAATCTAGATTTTCCTATTAATTCAGTTTTGGTCAATTAGTTTTAATTTATGGAGCACAAATAATAGCATATAAGGCTCTTTGAATGGCATGGTCAGGACTCCTCTTTTGCTGGAGTGAATCCCAACAATTCCCCATGGAGAAGCAATTGGCAACAGTCAGGAGGAAAATTTAATTTCCTTTTAATGAGAAGAAATCTCAGAGGAAAGCCAACATGTTTGTTTTTTTTTTTTCTCGGGCAAAGATTAGTCACAAAGAAAACGAAGAATAAAACAGTGCAATCAATTACAATCAGTATCGAAAGGGATTAATGTTCTAATGGGTAAAATAATATTAGTGCTGTAAAACATACTTGATTTAAAGATGATATGCAAGGGAAATAGAAAAGAAAGATGGAAATGTCTTCATTTAAAATGAAAAAAAAAAGTTTGGCAACTTTCTGCAAAACTAAGCTTGGTCTGGTGGTCTCCTTGAAGTGACCCTTTACTGTTCCTTTAATTTACTCTTAATACCTTTGAACGGATGAACAATCATTAACTTTTGCAACAGTTTAAAAACCCTGCCCTTTTGTTTTAATTGATTTTATATTTCCTGGGCTCAGCTAAAATGACGGTCAGAGTTCAATGTATATTCCTTATTTGAATATAAATATATATATATATATATATATATATATATATATATATATATATATATATATATATAAAAAACAACATACATATATTATACAAGTATACAAATGTAATACTTTTCAATAAATCCAAATGTTTTTAAATGCATGCTTTAGGGGTTGTATGCAGTTACTTCAACTGAGAGAGACAGCTTTGAAAGTCGTGACTGGGTTTTTATGCCACACTGTTCTCACTTTTCCCTTTTATTAAAGAGGTCTCTCTGATATCTTTACATAAAAACACAAAAACAGTCAAATTAAAAATCTTTGTCTCAGTAGAGTTACATACTGTAAACTTTCAGAACAGAAAGCTTTCTAACTATTGCTTGAAGTCCTGCAGACATGTGAGGAGTTGTTTACCTGTACAAAACTGGCAGACACATGAAATGTAGCGAATCAGAACATTAAGCTAATTTACCTAAACAGGAGATCCTCTTTTATTTTGGTTTTTGCACAGTGGAGCAGTTTCTATTGCAGGGATTTCTTGATGTTTTTATGGGATTGAATTGTGGGAAACATTAAGGAGGTTTGTTTTGATTTCTTTCAGAAAAATGGTCCAGTACAAATCTATAAATTCTTGTGCAGATCAAACTTTCTCCTTAAGGAAGAAAATTGGATAACCGTAGCAATCCCCTAAATACAATTTAAGAAAAAACCTTTTGAAAGATTTTGGCCATCTTTGTAGACATTTACCATTTTAAAAGCACCAAGAGATCAATTTGAAATAGTATCATTGCATCTCCCTTATTTTGCAAGCTCATAGCAAACGCCTTTGAGATGGATTTTGTGGTCGTTTGTCTTTTTTATTCCACCTAGCACATAACATTCTGCAGGTTTTTTCTTTACCCAACACAGACTCTATATCAATACAAGAATATATCTACCTTGGATTTATACTACAAGGCACCCATTTGACTTATGTTAATGCCTTAGTAGAGGTGTTGATCCGTACAGGTGCTGCCGGCTTTTGGGTTGTACGGGTCTGTGAGGGTTCAGAGGAGCAGCCACTTAGGGGGAGCACACGTATTTCTTGCAGTTCCCTTGTGGCTCCAGCATCCACCTTAAGGGATGTCATGAAAATGAAACGTTGTTGTGCATGTCGTGAAGTATTTAAAGGACTTATGTCATGCTTTTCTTAAGCCTTTCAGAGTAAACTATATCCATATATGTGATAATATATTACTTTTGGAACACTAAAGAACATTTCTTTTAAATTAAATTATTTGCGCAACTAATTTTCCTACCAGGAAGTAAGACAACTCAGTCTTTGAGACACAGCCTATCGCTCATTGTTGGTGCCACCCATTTCATGACATCAACCTAGAGTCGCTCTCGGCGGCGTGACTGCGTCTCGCCCACAAAAACAAACAACATCCACATTCTTTGAAAAGATGGATCTGTTTATTAGTAAAGTTGATTTTGCATGAAATAGTCCCTACAAGGTTAATGTCAGTGCACAAACGTGCGATGTACAAATTATGCCCTTGAGCCGCACACTAGTCATTAGTGAGGTGCGCGCACTGGCTCCTTACCGCCCACTTGCAAATGAATGCATGAGGTGTGCAGGTGATGTGTAAGTGCCTTTAAGACACTCGAAGAATGCTAACACAAACAATACTCTGTCTAATTTCCTTATTTCTAACAGCCACGCTGCGCACAAAGGCCATGCACTTATCATTTGAACAGCACTAACAGGCTCCTTGCGAAGTAGTTGGGGAGTTTAAAAAAAATGAACCTGCGTCTAATCTACTTTAGTCCTACTTTACCCTTACGTGTTATGAGTATTTGTTACGACCTGTTGGTCACAGCTTGCCCATAGGAAAAACTTGTGAACATTTGCTCTCTATGGGCTCAGGGAGTGACCTGTGAGTTCCTGTGGGCCATGATTGTGTCCGTAGGCTTTGACCATTTTCCCCCGCAAACAGCCCGTATCTAAGGGGAGTTGTGATTAAGGCATGGAACCTCATATAAAGTAGTTCCAGTGTTAACAAAGCTTTCTATCAACATCCCTGAATTAATTTTGGATGGTGTTAAAATTCTAAAGAAAAGATTTCACCCAACCAATCTGTTTTTAGAACATTTATTAAGAACTCAAACAAGTAATTGTTCACACACCTAAGGAATAATTGTGACATATAATACTTTTCTTTTTCGGATCTGCACTGGGTTTTGCATATATAAATTATAGCCCACTTGATAGGCATTGACCTAGCAAAGGGTCTTACTACAATTCCTTTAGTAAACACCCAACAGCAAACTTTTTCATCACATGGGTCTAAAAATGAACACAGTACTGACTGGATGGATTGCTCCAGTTGCCTTTGAATTAGTTTACTGACTGTATCTTATTTATTTATTTGTTTTCACTTTCAGGCGGGGGTCTCTTCCCACGATCCGGCTGGGACAAAGCCAGGAAGACAGAGACCCAAAGCAGTCAGAGAGGATGAGAGTTTAATACAGGATTTGCTGTTATTTATCTCTTAACCTTGCTTAAATTTAATCTCATACTAAACTGTAAAACCCTCAAATATAATGATTTAGATTATACAGTCTTTTTCTCCATCCCCAAGTAAGGCGAGTCCATGAGATTTGAATTTCTCAACAGATTTATGGTCTCATAACATGAGCAAAACAAATTCACTGTCATGTAAACATTGCAAAAATCCCATAACTTTCACTACAAGCCTGTGGTTTTATACATTAGCCTGTCCGCCAATTCTAGTTCTGTCCTAATCACTGCTGTACTCAATAACAAAATTACATGTTTAAAAATTTAACAATGTAACAAATTGGGATAAGAATCACAATACAGTAACAAGGCTACTTATGAAACAACTGAAAGAACCTCACAGAAATAAATAAACATCATTTCAGCTCTCTGAGAAATTTGTAGAAACACAAAAAAGATACAGATTAGAAAATAGGTATATGTTGTTAAGTTTTTCTTTTTCATGTCTTAATAAAATGTCAGTCTATTGCTGCAAGTCTTTTAAAAATTAGAATTAAAGGGATTATTAAGGGCAAAAGGAGCACAAAAAATAGTTGATGAGCCTGCCTTCTGTGGCTGTTGCTAAAATATTCTTGTTCTGACATGAACGTGGTTCAAGAGAAAGGGTTGCTCGATAATGTAGTGGTTAGTGCTCTCACCTTACAACATGAAGCTCCTGGAAGTCAATAACTTACACAACTTTTATTGGTTTGTTTTGTTTTCACACATAGTGCTCTCATAAATAAACCAAAGACTGAAGGTGGGCAAATAGCCTGGTAAAGTAACACAGTTCCAAACTCCACTCTTGTTGTGGCAGTATTTTCAAAGCGAGAGGAGAAAAAAGTAAAAAGACAAATTTTTCAAGTTCCTCCAATCCACAGGTTATCACATAATGTGGCTGCACCTCCTCAGCACACCAAATTTAGATGATGTTTTTGTGAGTTTAAGGCTTTGAGCCTTTCATTTACTGCTCTTAATTAGGGGTGTAACAATACATTAATGACTAGATAAATAGCTGAATTGATACATTGATAAACTGATGAATTGATTCATTCAACCAGAGTGATATGTCGGAGGCAAGTTGTTAATCAAATTGAATCGCCCTAACCATGAAAATGAAATAAATTTATCGAATGGGTTTATTTTACTATAACGTAAATACGACCAAGTGCCATCACAGCGGACAACACACATGTGATGACAGCAAAAACTGATCACGCCATCATTACAGGCCAATGTGTGGAAACACTGAATTTTGAAAAGACATGACCATACAGTGTGGTAGAATCTTCTAATAATCTTTCCTTTGGATTATTTTGATGTGGAAAAACAACAGTGGGCTGAACTTTAGGAAAATAAAATGTGAATGGATTTCCCATCAATTCTTGTTTACTTGTTTGTTTGTACACATATTTAATTTACACATGATTGTCTTGCGAAAAATAAAAAGGAATCTGGAAAATATCTCCTGCGCTGTTCAATAGGTATTTATTTTTGAGTCACACTGGTTGAAAGATTTCCTGGATCGATTTTAGGTCAATGAATCGGACCGTTCAAATAGAACCAATATAGGCTATAAATCGTATCGTCAACCACAAATGAGGACATTATTCAATTGCTTTACGCTTTAGTGTTTCTGGCTTTCAGTATAATTTATTTTGATTTATTTTTGTTCAATAGTTTCTGATGCAATAAATCTTAGAGATCTTAGATTATGACACTTCAACATAATACTCTTAAATGAGAAAATTACCTTTTACTTTACAAAATAATGACAATTTTCTTTCATATTACAGATAATACATAAAAATTGTAATTTTCTAGTTGTGTCTTTTGTGTGGTTGTGTACAGATGAGTAAGGTCGTGATTTACTGAGCAAGAGAAAAACATTGGGCAATCAAGTAAGTTGAATTAAGGTTCAGCTGGTATTTCTACATAAGCTGCTAAAAATACCTGTTCTTATGAGAGTGGGGTGTCTGGCAGAGGCGGGTGGTCTGTGCTGCCAAAAAAGGGTCTGTGCCAAAGTAGCTTTCTCACCGGTGTTGTCTTTCACAGGTTGGCCCCGATCCTTAAGTTAAGCACTGGCCTAACAAAGCTGAGTCACAGTAGAGCTGTTGGAAGCATTAAATCAACCATTGTTTGTAGACAGCACCTCCACTCTGACTGTCCGCCTGTGTGTGTGTGTGCGTGTATTTATGTGTGCAATTCTAAACTTGAATTTGTAACCTTATTAAGACCATATATGGGAAATTCAACTCAAGGCAACCTTTTGATTTCCTAATTGAAGCTATTTTATAGTTCAGTTTTTATCTTTTATAATGTAACCAGTAGAAGGTTTGCTCTTAAGCACCGAAATCTCCCTCAACTCCTAAAAGTGTTGTTATTTACCTTTTGACACATCCCTTCAGGAGTTGCAAAAGTGAATCAGGTTTCACTTTTTTACACAGGTGGTTTGGCAGAGATTTTTACCTCGGATGCCCTTCCTGACAAAACCCTAAATTGTATCTGGACTGGGGACCGGCACAGGGGCACCCAGACTTGTCCCTGGTGGTTAAAGGCAGTGGCGACAAGGATCTTGCCTAAGGACCCACACTGGATGAATCTCATCACATCCCCTGGTTTCCCAAGCTAGTTTTTCCAATCAGTTTTTTATTGTTATTGTGATTTTAAACATGGACAGTATGAGGTTCCGTTTGTGCCAAAAATCTGTTTTTGTGTCCACTGTCTATGTCTTTGATCCATTGTCTATGTCTAATGACCGAGTTAATTGAACATTGGTTCATGCGTTATGTGTAAAACTTTGCATTGTCTTTGTTATACGCCCTGTCGTCTCCTTAGCAACCGTTGCTACTGTCGTTAGCTACGACGTTTGCTACTGTCGTTAGCAACGACGTTTCCCCGTGTCTTGTCGTTAGATCATAGATCTTGCCGTTTTTCAAATTTTGCCAAAGTAGTCAGAAAAGTCGTTTGTACTGCCGGTAAATTGTTTCCTGTACTACCACGGAATGAATAAAGAAACCGGCGCTAGGGTTAACCATGACAAATACTTTTTTAAGATGAACTTTATTGACATTCCCTCAAACGCGCATTGCCAGAAAGAGGGGGAGGGGGGCACGCATGCGTACAACGCTTTCACGTTCCCGAAGCGACTCTCTTGCCAATTTTTTTAAGTTATTTAGAGTCTAGCTTCAATTAAATCTGGAGATGAAACTACTATCTAAGTCTTTTTAAAAATAGCTGATCCTTATCAAACATGCTGTCACAAATCGGGTGGATAAACGAGGAGCAGACGGCCCAAAATCTTTGAATGGATTTTGATCTTTTCTTTTCAATCTGTTATGTAACATGTTGAATAAAAATCAAAAGACTGTTAAATAATAGTTTCATCACCAGATTGAATTGAAGCCATATTCTAAATAACTTAAAACTAAATAACTTTAAACGGGAGCGTGAAACTGTTGCACGCATGCAACCCCCCCCCCCCCCCCCAATTCTGCCAGTGCGCGTTTGCAGGAATATCAATAAAGTTTTTTTTTTTTAAAAAGGTGATTCGTTCCGTGACTAAACTATTTACCGACCGTACAAAGTACTTCTCTGACAACTTTTGCAAAATTTGAAATACAACAAGATCTAAGGACACGACATGGTGAGACGAAGTAGCAAACGACACTAGCAACTGTTGCTAAGGACTTTCCTGACGACACGTGAAACGACGTAGCAAACGACACTAGCAACTGTTGCTAAGGACTTTCCTGACGCCGTAGTTAGACGACATGGGATAAGGACAATGACAAAGATAAATGCAAAGTTTAAGCATGGAGCAAGCATATACATCACAAAGTAAATACAAAGTAATAATCAAAGAATCATGGACATGCAGCAGATATTGCTTAGTAGTACATAGACATGAACCAATGTAAAATGAACTCGTTCAATAGACATAGACAATGAGCCCAAAGCATAGACAGTGGACGCAAAAACACGATCAATAGACATAGACAATGGACCAAAGACATAACAGTGGACGCAAAAACACATTTTGATATTTTTGGCACAAATGGAACCTCATAGGACAGGAACTTAACAATCATAAGCTAAAAATAGGCCTCAGTACTGATCAGCTGTCTTTTTCTACTGTCATACATAGATAGACAATAGGACTTTGTGGAAACTTGTTTGGTTCTAATACTAAAGATCACCCTATTTTGGTTTCTTGGTAATATAAGGCAAATGTAGCAATAGATTTATGTATAGTTTATGTATGATAGTTTATGTATTTTTATTATGTTTGTGCCCATGTTCTATTTTTAATAGCAAAACACTTTGAGTCACTCATAGCGCTGTTTATATTATAAAAATAAAGTTGATTTTAACTATTACTGCTATTTTGGTCAATGGTTTTTGTTAAGGTTTTGCTCAGTGTTTGTAAAAAGCCAAATATAGTGGAGAATAAACTGAATTTTGTCTTGCAAGAACCAGAAGTGAAACAAGATTTACTTCTTTATGAAAACTGCATCTCATTTCTACTCATGAAACTAATTGTTTTATGAGCTGCATATGTAATTACTTGGCATTTCCATAATGTGTTTAATGATGACCTGTTTTCTTCCATTCAAAACAAAATTATACCATATGGATCACTAGACTGTTCTGATCGAGCATTGTACTATTTTATTCAAAGATAAGTGAAGTCTAAAGATATAATTTTAATCTGGTCATAAACTATGAAGGTCAATATGTTCCGAAAAGGATGAGCTTGTAGATTTGATGTGAGAACTTGTAACGTAGAATGTGAGAACTTACACACCAAAAATTTGCATCAGTGTGTAAAATTCTTCTGCTGTAAAGTCTGACAAACAAAATTACAACTGACAAATTCCCGTTTAGTGTTACAACCTCAAATCTGTGATTAGAACTGCTCAAATGTGCTTCTGCGTGTGCTCGGATATGCTGGCGCAAATCACAACTGCGCTACAGCTGCGCTCGGACTTCTGACACATTCCTTGCGAGAAACTTGCTGATAAAGCTGTCAACGGTCATCCAATTGAAATGACAGTAACCAGCGTATCCCTTCTTATTTGTGTTTCACTATTTGCGGTTTCACATTTCCGCAAATTTTCTTTTCAGTCAGGCGACTGAAAAATCTCTGTTCATCATAAAAGTTCAGACAACTGGAGACGCTATATGAGACTTTTGCGTAACTCAAAAGCGGGTGGAAAATATCCTGATACACTAAATTCTTTAATAAATGTTTCACAAAGCATCAGAAATGTTTCAGAAGGGTTTTTAATGAGTAAGGTTCTGTGGTGGCCATTGTTTCGGGTCGGGGGTGATCTTTATTCGCGGATTCTGCGGATTCACGTGGGTCTCGTGTTCCTAACCCCCGTGAATGGGAAGAATTCTGAATATATTCCTACTTTTCTGATAATGACCCCAAAATTTTGTACAGTTACAGTATCTTGTTACAGTATCAATTCAAATTAAAAACAGATGATGGTATTTCAGATACTTAACAGCAGGGATGCTGTACTGAAACCGGTACAGTTTGGTAACATTGCCATGTCATTCATTTTTACCAGACCGATGAGCTTCAGCCTTAAAAGGTATTGCTTAACAGTACCTATGTGGTGGCATTGCAATGGTGAACACACAGCATACACTACTTTGTTTCGATGAGGCTTAAAAAGACGGAGCATTTATCCCCCTTTCCCCACTGCTTTTCTACTCCAGTGTGAAGGGAATGGGGTGTTGTATTTTTCGAAAGTAGATGCAGACAGCGTGCGCTGTCTCAAATAAAACAAAAAAATGACATGTAAAAGCGGTAACAGCAGTAGCCTATCCAAACAACACGCTAAACACCATATTCTGGCGGAGAGATGTGTACAACGTTTGATCATCCAAGTGAGACGTCTAGCGCCACGATTCCTTCAACATACGTGTATGCTAGCAGTACACACTTGGAGCATGTGACTAAAGTGTTGTTTATCAAATTTAAGTGCGGGAAATTTATCTGAAGATGGGGGAAGAAATAAATACGGCTACCAGCACTGTAAAAACAATGATCATATATAATTAACAGGCTAAACATTCATATTGTGCCTCAATAATAGTAAATTATCTGACATACAATGTCAAATTAGTTAAAATACAACATTGTGTATTTTTATTTCCGCTGTTATTGTTATTTGAAGTGAGGAGGTCATTTGAAATACTTCGCACTTTGGTTCTTAATTAGAGCTTTTTTGTTTAAGTTGTTACCTGAAAAGGTATATTATTATATATAAAATAAGGCACAGTATCTATTGATAATTTTATTTTGACTTAAGGACATAAAATGAATAAACTGTGTTTTAATTTGTTCCAAAATAAAAGGTTTTTATATACATAGTTTGCTATTAGTCTTGTTTCTCCTTGTTTTCCCACAGAAAAGTGTTGGTAAGAATACCAATAAGAATACCAGATCGATAAGCCACATTTGGGCTGAAATTAAAGTGGGATAACATACATGTTACTCAACACTTAGAAAATGTACACTGAACATTATTAGCACATACATTATTGCTCTCTGGAAAAAAATTCCTTGTTATTCACAAACCTTTCAGCTTTAGTGTACAATTTTAAATTTCGCAAATAATCTCAAAGAAACAGTTCTTTTCTTTTGTAACTTTACTCCAAATATATAAATAACTGAAATAAACTAAATTAATAATAATGTATTTCCTCAAAATACTGAAATTCACTGACTATGGCTATGTTTAGGCATTTTCACTTATGGTGTGTTTAGCAAAGACGTGAGAAAAAAACATTAAAAAATGCATTCGTACACAAGGCTCCACATATCAACACCCAGACAAGAGGCACAGGCAAACTTACCAGAATTTTAGAAGTGGCCCTGTTTAATTTATCCAAGTGGCTTGCACATCTGGCATTAATAACCAGTCAAGCCACTTGACAGTCAGTGAGAAATTCTGCGAGTAATGGGGACAATTTAGCTTTGAGTAAACCCTTTTGGGTCCCACGGCGTACATTTAATATGTTGTACAGTTGGTTCGTATCAAGTGCGAAGAAGAAAAACAAAATAACTTCTGGTTAAAATTATAAACATGCTGCATTCCATTCAGTGTCAAACAAAAGGAAAAATGCCATTGTTTAAAGCCATGCTTTGATTTACTTGGTGAATATTGAGCATTTTAAGAACCCATTGGACAAACTAAAAGCTGTATGGGTGGTCAGAAATTTACCAACACTATGATACATTAGAGGGAGATCTTATGTTTGAGAGAAGAACATTTTGCTTTATAATTAGTAGACATACTCAAAATGCAAATTATTATATGCAACTATAATTATGGTGATACTGATATTGATGGATGAATCTATTATCCACTTAAGAATCCTCCAAATGCATTTTACATGACTGCAATGTGATCATAAGCTTATATTCTTTTTTTTCCTTTACACCTATTTGCTGCATTGATTTGGCAAAATATTAACATAAAAATTTTGCTCTTGACAATGAATCTATTCTGCTGAAAAAACTGATCGGATTTTGCCATTCCATAGCAAAAAGTGATCTAGACTGCTTTTTGTCTTCTGGGCAGGGAAGCAGAGGCTGAATTGCCAGACTGGGAGGTTTCCAGCTCAATATGGTGGTTTTTATTCTGACTTTGAGGGCAAAAATTGCTGTAGGTGGATGGACATAATTTGGGCGGGTTTGAGATCAGTTGGGGAGCTTTTAGTTCCTGTTTGAAACATGTTTCAAGTGCGGTCTGGGGAAAGGCAGGTGTCAGACGCTGGCATCATGGCCTTATCTGCAGTCATGAGATGTAATGAATTCTTATAAAACAAATATGTGTTCAGACTAACCTGTTCCATAAACGCATTTTATAAGTTTGATTCTAATAATTTTAGTCCTCAAAATCTTTATTGTTTCTTTAGTTTACTCACGGTATGTTAATAATGTAAAGCTTATTTCTAGTTTTTTTTAACATTGCAGCCATTTTTATTCTAGAGAAAAGGAGGCCCCATTCTATATGATAGGTCAGGGGTCGGCAACCCAAAATGTTGAAATAGCCATTTTGGACCAAAAAAACAAAAAACAAATATGTCTGGAGCCGCAAAATATTAAAAGCCCTATTTAAGCCTTATAATGAAGGCAAAACATGCAATATGTAGCTATATTAGCCTACTATCAAAATAAGTAAGTTGCTACAAATACATAATGAGCATTAACGATTGAATGTTTATTTGTCCTGCAGTGCATTCTGCGGAGAACAACGCGTGACGTGACTGCTCCGTTGTGCAAGTTTAACTTCATTATAATATCAATGAATTATGTTTCATTTCTTTCATAAAATAAAATAAAAGAAATGCAATAAAAAAATTTGATTTTTGATGTCATTTTATTTTGAGGATTCGAACAAAAAACAACTAAATGGAACGTGCGTGACGTGCCCCTCTGGGAACTAAACAGACTGCAATAAAACGCAGCCTGTGTTTATAAAATAAAACAACAGCCTTTTGAAAAAGTAAAGTATATAAAATCAAATTAATACAGTTAAGTTTGATTTCTGTGCAAATGCCAAGCAAGTCAGTGCAAGGGTAAAACAGCAGCATCCTCTTCTTTCGCTGTACATCTTGCGCTCGAATGACAGATCAGCTTCAAGCATTTGCGGCGCCCGCAGACTTTCATTCAGCTTGTTTAGGTGGCTTGTCACAGTCAAATCCACCAGAAAGTGCAGCTATTCGAGCCACTCAGTATCTTCCAATTGCGGGTAGTTCAGGTCTTTGCTTTTAGGAATGTTTTCACTTGTTCGAAACAGACGACAAAGTGACGCTAAACCTCACCCCTGGACAGCCATCAGACTGTTTCCCTTTCAACTTCATCAAGCAATGCACGGAAGTGACGGCGGTTCGATTTACATCAGCCACCTGCCTAGCGGTCAGTGTTTTGCCAGATAGAGTCACAGTTTTCCAGGGCAAAAGTCATCTGAAAACCGCCAGACCCAGCCAATAACCGCCCGGGGGGGCACCTGACAAGTTTGTGTGTATCATTGTATAATCAATATATATATATATATGTATAAAAAATACACAGCTTTTGTTGATGTTTGTTTGTACTGGACTGATTTAGCAAAATAAAAGATTTTTCTAAATAAAAAATAGTTCAGACTAATAATAAAATGAGTAAAGTATTGAATATTTCTTCAGCGGACCGCCTTCTTCCATTCATTTTCTTAACCCACTCTATCCCCGCTATAACCTTGTTCATTCTTGTGCTGCGCTAGAGCGCCCCAACTATCATTACAACCTGTTCTGACCGTATTTTGCGCTCTATGTGTATGACACACTGAGGAGCGCAGGGGGAAACAACTTTCAGCTGCAGAAGATGTGAACAGGTGGACAGGTAGAGAGGCGGGGGAGGGGCTTTGGCAACTCTGTCAGTGAGAGGGAAACACTGGCGTCAGATTAAGACGCAGCTTTCACTGTTGAATCAGAGACTACTAGAGTCTACCATGCATTGATAAACAGACATCGCTCCATGCAGCGATCGGACCATAACTTTTGCTGGTAGCTCCTCCCACACGTGGCCGCGGTATCATCCTTTAAAGAACACAATTTCTAAGAGGAGAGGCCCCTGCCTTGCTCCTCCCTGGACCAACCGTGGGCCGGGTGGGTGGCTGCCTGGAGTGCGGAGCGGGTCTCCCTTGGGGGGTCCTGGCTCGTACCTGGGGTTGGGGCGGGGGGATGCCCAGAACTCCTGGGTGGTGATGGGGTGCTCGTCTGGGGCTGTGGGTGCCCTTCTCGGGTGGGGCCCTGCGTTGGGCTCTTCCGGTGCGGCGGGGGGGCTGCTCTCCTGGTTGGGCTGGGGCGGCGCTCTCTTTCCCCCCATGCCTCCCTGCTCTCTGGCTCTGGGGGCCTCGCGGCGGTCCTGCTGGCCCTGGCCTGGGTGGCGGATTTGGTCGCCCGGGGGGCGGTTGTTCCCTGCCTGCTGCCGTGTGGCGTTGGGGGGGTTCCGGCTGCCGCTGCTGCTGCGGCGGGGGTCTTGGTGTGGGGATGGCTGGGCACTCTCCTTCCTTCTTTTCACATTCCACCATCCATTTTAGAAGAACATAAACACTCACCTGAGCACAGGTGTCAGCTCACCTTTGCACTAATAGTTTGCATGATTGAATGAAATGAAATATTTCACACTAGTTGGTTTAAAGGCATAAGTATGCGTGTGTGAACACTATCTGTTTTGTGTACATGTTGACATGTGGACATTTTTGCAGCTAGCAGGTGTGCTGATAACATTTGAGTGTGTGTGTGGACAGGCCCCTCCCTTTTTGTACTACATTTGAACCTTACCGTAATGATAAAAAAACAGTAAACTTGCTCAGTTGTCATCTGCCCAGCTGTTGGACAGGACAAGTTAAAAAAAAAAAAAAAAAAAAAAGAGGAGGGGCGTTGCACACCCCCAATAACAGGTTAGATGACAAAGCCCATTAAGCATCTCTTCCTGGTGCGTTCATGGAGCTTCAGTACATAAGACTCCAACAGGTACACAGCCTAACGTAGTCCGCTATTATATATTCATGAGGGGGAAAAAACCGCCAAACCGACCCTAAAACCGCCCAAATTATGGATACCCACCCAAAGCCATTTTTTACCCGCAAATCTAGAACCAAAACCCGCCTAATCTGGCAACACTGCTAGCGGTCCGCTGCCCTGCTGGTAGAAACGTGTGTCGCAGAGACTATGACGCAAATCTTCGTTGACAGAATTTAATATTTATTCTACACATTCTTACAGCATTGGAAAACCGTAAGAATGTTTGTGTCTTGTTTTTCCTCCTACAGAAACCATATTAAAACAAAAAATATATTTCTCTCCCCCATCCTTTTACATTTTCAAACATTTTTGAAAATGCTAGGGCAGTGCTAAAGAGCCGCATGCGGTTCCTTAGCCGCGGGTTGCCGACCCCCGTGATAGGTAATGTAATTATTTTGTTTATTTCGTGTTCAGATCTGACATGAAGCTGCGCTTAATAGCCAGAATGAGGCAATTATGCTTTTTGTAATATTAATATAAGCAATAGATCTTTTTGGAGTAATCTCAACTGTTACTTGATTTAGTTTTTAACATTTTATTTAATTCTTGAACATTTTATATTCACAATAACAGGTTTTTGAAAATCCCTTTATTACGTTTCAAGGAGAGATGCTTGTATTTTTTCTCACCTAAAGTCATGAAACTTAAAAATACAAGAACAATTTCCACTTTAGTTCTTGAGAGGCCAATAAGATGAACTACAAGTCTAATAGTGTTATGTAGTTGATCATTTTTCGATCATTTACCCTATAGGTAAGGGTTTGAAAAAAGAATGAATACAACCACTTCAGAGGGCCAAATGTTATTGTCCACCTGGGGCCCCCTAACTGCTAAGTCCGCAACAAAGGCTACTACAAGCCCCTTGCACTATTTAAGTTTTTGGGGGGGGCTCAAAAAGTGAAAGATCTAGAAGACACAATTGCGTCTCACTACCTTACTTTACCTTAACATGTTGTAGAGGTGTTTCCCGCAGCATCTCCGTAGAAAAAAAAATGTGCCTGAACATTTTTGTTCAGGCTCGTTTTTGTGCGGGCCACCTGCTTACAGATTTGCCAATTTTTCGCACGCAGTTTCCACCCATACGGGCAGTTGTGACAAAGGCATAAGAACTGCAAATTATTGTGGAGGTCTGGGTAACTGGAAAGAAAAACAAACAGAACCAAAACTCCACGCCATTGGTAATGGTTACTAAAGTAAACTGCACAGACTGGATTTTTTTGTACATCACATTTTGTTAGAAGGAAATGGCTCCAGGTTGAGCATAGATTTAGTCACCGCCTGGTGTTTCACTATAAAATTCTGGGCATTTTGCTTCAGGTATTTCTGGAAAAAAAGGCAAACAGACGGTTTTCATTACTTTAAACCACCTTGGTTCAATGAACATATGTGTACTACACAATGCAACACGAGGTTCCCATTGTTGTGTAACCTTTAGAAGAGTAAATAACCCTCAAATAGAGGTGAAAAGGCAAACTGGGCCAAATCTCCTGGTGCTTTTCAAAAGTAAAAAAGCAGTGCATGTTTAGAGATCTGTGTTACGACTTTGGGGAGATCTCGCTTTCACATCTCTTGATTGCAGCAAGAAACGTTAACCTTGGTGATTCAAAGCTGAACTTGGCAACAGTTTGAGCTTGAATCGAACAGCATAATTTTTCATCAGTCAACGCTTGCAGATGTAGAGTTGGTTGTTCTTTTTCTTTTCTTTCTAATTGAAATATGGCTCTTGCACACTCCATTTACAAAGTGTAAAATGTCCCAGCGCTGGGAGTTGCTGGAATGTGCACAAATTGCATAAACAAATTACAAACACTTGCGTGTCTCTGTGTTGTGTGTGTTTCTCTTTCCTGCAATTTTGATGATCAGCACTTTTACTATATAAAGGCCCGTCGCTCCAATATGTAAATATGTGAGAAAACCGTTCTTTCTTTTCAGCCACAGCTGTTACAACACAAGAAAAAATAAAAGCACCCCCCTCTGTGTCTAGCATGCAACCCAGTCCTCTCATCCATTTTTCTTTGTTCTTTCTATACACCCATCAGACATTTACGTAATCTACATTTAAACTGCACATCTTTAAATGGAACTTAAATTTCATAGTAGGGACACTAATGTTGTATTTTACAAGGTTTTGTAAGTCTTTTTGTTTTGGTTACACTCAGTTTCTGAACATTGTTCACTTCATTTGTGGTCTGTATGTAGAAACGGCTGTGGTGTTAGAGTTCTCTCTCTGGTTTGCTTCCTTTAGAAACAGTAGAAACATGTCAAGATGATTTTTAGCAGTTTAGAAAAAAAAAGATCCATCAGTTTGTTGGCATGGGTTTAGAACTTGAAAGGCTGGACTAATTTTAAAGATAAGACAGAGGCTAAGCGTTTAAGAATACACTGTCTAGCCATTTTGGTTGGACTCCTGCCATTCCTTTAAACTGGATTGGCTAAAGTGTTTATAAAAAGAATTAGAGCTGATCTTAAGAAAAAGTTTCACCATTTGCATAGGCAATTAAGAAAAGAGAATATTTATCAGCTATTATCTGGACTGAAAAAAACACCGTCTGCATTTACTGCAGCTGTGACGACAGCGATGGAGCAGTGACATCTACCTTATTGCTAACAAGTCGGTGCTAACATCCACATAATTTTAGATGGTGAACTTGTTAAAAAATGCTGGAGGCTGCAGAGGTCTTATTCCCCCAAAAGCCACCGGCCTTTGCCAACACGAGTCTGTCAAGGATTACGATTGTAGATACAACATTTCTGAGGAGACTTGGCCAGTCAAATGAAGGAATCCAGTCATTTAGTGCATTAGAGGTGCTGAAGAGACTGTCAGAGCGGAGTTTCTTGAGTTGGTTCCTATGATGGACAGAAAAGCTGATGATGTAGTCAGCTTTCTAGTTACTGTCCTGGACAATGTTGGGGTGAACTGGTCTTGTGATGTCAGTCTGGTGGCGCCCCATCAAAGGTCAGGAAGAATCCAGGCGTTGCCACAAAATTCAGGCAACAAACCAGGAAAATATTTTTGGACATTTCATTGTGTTTTGCACACTTGAACGACAGTGAAATGTGTTGTTGCAAAGGATCTGAATCCTAATATTGATGGCCGGGTGAGTTTCAGGAGAGAAAGGGAGGTTAACTCCAAATTCTTGTTATATTCACAAATGTTTGCAAGTTTAATTTAGTTTAATTTGTCATTGATTTGCACATTTACAGTTTAGGCAGGGTGTTTCATTTTTTTTCTGTAGCGTCCTCTTGAGTTTATTATTGGGATTGCTTCAGTGTTCGATGTAAAGTATTCAGTCTGTATGAAATTGAATAAACCATTTTTTTTAAGTAAAATGCCTTTTATTTGAGATACCTTGGCCTCTGTGAATCAATGTTTGACAATAAGTGATTAAGCTACTATGTTGTATGTGGCATTTTTTCTAACTAAGAAGAAACAAAAAATAAAACAAAGCTACAGATAACCAGCTGACCATTGGTTCTTTTGCTTTTATGTCTGGTACAGCCCACTTGAGATCAGACTAGTTGAATGTGGCTCCCGAACCAAAATGAGTTTGACACCCCTGTCTTAAAGAGTTAATCAAGAACAAAATAGCAATGCTCATTGAGAAAGTTTGAAGAAGTTTAACTCTTCAGTAATACGTTTTGCTGTTAAGGTCCGTCAGACATCTAATTCTTTGACTGTGTAAACCTCTGTGCATCAGTGCACACCCACGTGAAGAAAAGCGATTTTCCTCCGCGACACAGTGAGAGGCGGAACACCCTTGCATTAGAGGGCTCGGCATCCCTTAAAAAACTATTGTGGACAACCATACCACTCCAAATGCCCCTACAATTGAAAGGGTGGGGAGAAGCCGTGGGGGTGGGGGAAGAATTCCAATTCGGCCTTTACTCCAGTCTGTGACTCATGGTCTAAGTGTCTGGCAAGTGCCATATTGACCAGGATCCCTGGCTGTTTTGATAAACATTCCATAAACATAGCCCTACTAGCTAAGTTAAATTAAGGCCCATGCACGTGACGCTAAACAAAACTCTAAATGATTTCGGAATGTGTGTGTTTTCGGGTCATTTGTGGTCATTTTAAGTCTAGCCAAACACGCAGAGGCACAGACACCAATTACAGGCACAAGTGTTTGTGCCTCCCCCCTGCTGAAAAGGCAAAATGTTCACCTTTTATAGAGTCGTCTGCCAGAGTGAAATAGCAGAGGTTTGCTTTCAAAAGCAAAAGTATCACACACAGCTGACCAAAGGAGAGACGCAGGAGAATAACCAAAAGACGAATGAAAACAAATGTAGATCAAGCAGAATCACGCTCAGTCTGCAAAATGGATGTGTTTTCATGTGTATTTTATTGTTTTAGATTATGATAATTTTTTAGGTAACTGTGAAACTTATAATAGATGTTGATGCCAACATAATAGTGCAGAATAAGGGAGTGGAAAGGATTATAAAATAAACTATTTCATCCAATTATAAACAATCCCAGTGTTCCGTCTTTAAAAGTTGGGTTGAGATTTAGTAGTAGTCTGAAATACAGAAAAAGCAGCACTGATGGACCAGTGTTATGATTATCCTCCCTTATGTGTATGCAAAAGGTACCCAGTAGAAAGTTCAGTACAGATGGAAGCACTGGCAAGAGAGCGAAAACAACCCATCAGCTTCACACTTTAAAAAGACACTTTAAAACAGGGAACACTTGGGATTCAAACAAGACTTTAAAGTAGTACTCTGATGGTAAGCAAATCAGTCATTTGTCGCACCAGCATCACTTTCTTGTCGCCGAAGAACTAAAAAAGAAAAATACAAAATTTAAGAAAAGAAAGGTTAAAAAAAAGAAAAAGCAAATAAAACCTACAAAAAACCACTTAACCTTCGAAAAAAAAAAGGAAAGCTGAACAATGCACTGGAGTTCTTGTCCTCAGATTCGTGTTAGTGCAGTTTAGAGCATTTTGCTGACACCCTTTGAGGTTTATGATTTTCCATAAATAGATCCAATCTAGATATTTATTTTTGAATTAAAATTATAGAAACTGATACGACGGAGTTTTAGGGCCACGGTGAGGAAAAAAGATTCTGGCCAACGTGACGAGTTTTTCTCGTCATAACAAGATTAATGTCACCATGACGAGAAAAAACTCGTTGTGTCGAGATAAAAGTCGAAATAAAGTTTCGAGATTAAAGTCGCAATGTTGGCAGTCTTTCAGGAGGATTCAGTGTTATGTTATCTCGTAAATTTAAGAGATAAAAACTCGTAAATTTATGAGAAAAAACTCATAAATTGACAAAATTTTAAGCCGTAAATTTATGAGAAAAAAAACTCGTAAATTTACGAGATTAAAGTAGAAGTGAGCATGCGGAGGAGCAGGTCAATGACACGCAGCAACAGAGCAGACCGACTAAACTTGGTGGAACAGGTGATCTGAATGTATTGATAACGTTCCAAATGTCTGGAAGCTCAATTGTTTGATTTATTAAAGTTTTAGTCATTGATGGGTGGTTTTGCAGGATCTCTGCAGCCCGATGAAGCCGTCGGTATCCCTGCAGCTTTCCACTTCAATCCTTTCTTCCTCCACCAAAGACCAGGGGCCTCATTTATAAACGTTGCGTACGCACAAAAGAAGGCGTACGCCACTCTCTACGCAATAGTTGAGATTTATAAAAAGCAAACTTGACGAGAAAATGTGCGGTCCTCCACGCAAGCTCTGACCCAGGCGTACGCACAAAAACGGGTGAAATGAGAAACGGCGACACCGTCGGCAGATGGAAGAAACACGTGAAAGTGAAAATGACAATCCTGCCTCTCATAAATAACATGAAGACTTCACAAAGCAAGTCTTACAATTAACAGCCTACACGAACACCCGTTTGATCGATTAGCAGTGAAACAAATAAAATAAAAATCAAACGAAAATTACAACAGAAATTCAAATGAACACATATTTGCAGAAAGAAAAATGAAATATATTCTGCAATATTGGCATGTTGTGCAATTCATCCTCATAAATAATATAGTTAACAGAACGAAATAATGTACAAAACTGATATTCTCGTTAATGTGTCCGTCTGGAGGAGCAGATATAGGTGCGGGCGTGTGGACGGACGGACAGATGTATTAATTGTCCATTGGGGAAAGGTGTTTTCATAGTAAAACATTTCTTCATAAGCTATGGAATTACGGTATTCATGCATATGCCTTTAGTTTGTTTTATTTTTGATAAAACAATGTATCGCGTATGTCTCAACCATTCATAAAGCAACATGAAATAACTTTTGCGCTGATCAGTTTCCCATTTCCACGTCGATTATTACCGACATCTGTAGCTTGTCAGATGGAGGGAAATAAAATGCCCCATCACAATGCGTAATGACGCACAATGGCTGATCTTGCGCTCTAGAAGATGTGGCAAATGGAAGAATTCGGAGTGAACGCATCTGTAGACAGCAAGAAGACGTGCTGGAAAACGAGGACGAGTGGCTTATGAGCCGGTTCCGACTTCCTCGAGCCGTCCTGTTGGATCTCTGCTGGCTTTTGGGCAGAGGAGCACTCGGAGGAACTACGCGTGTCACCCGGTGCATCTGGCGCTCCGGTCCCCCCCCCCCCCCCCCGATGGAGCGCTAGAAGTTTTTTCGCCTCGACTTTGATGTCCGACCATTACTTTTTTATTTCGGCCACGGTCCGAGGTTGTGAGGCTCAAGCATTTTCGCCGTCTTCCACCGTTTGCCACTCAAGGGCCTTTTTGGCATTAGTAATGCCCACACTGTGCCCTCCAAACAACATTTTTCTCCTCTATTCCACCTCGCCAACGATAACTTCTACTTCACATTGAGTGAAGTTACGTTTTTTTCATTTCCTCTCGGTGTGTGCCATGGTTTCGCAATCAATGAATATTCATTTGTGGGCGTTTCACGGACTATTTATGGGCAACTATGGGCGTGTCATAAAGCCGCAAAAGCTGCGCTGCATTTAGAATTGGTTGTGATTTATTAAGGGAAAGATGCGTAGGATGTGCGTGCGCACGGTTTTATAAATCCGAATATTTCTGTGCGTACGCACGTCCTATGTTTCATCCGTAGGCCACTTCTGACGCAAATCCTACGCAAAGTTTTATAAATGAGGCCCCAGATCTCTACGTCTGTGTGACGCTTCCATCAAAAGGAGGAGCACTTTTTTTTGGCATTTTCAATGTTTTAATGCTAATATAACGTACTATTTTCATTCATCTTTGTTGTTTTATGCTGAAACGGGACGCTTCATCTGCAGGAGTGGGCGTATGTAACACGGTTTACTTCCGCATTGGTGTTCGGATGACAGGTTCATGACGTAAAGTGACAGATGAACGTCAGGTTTTGTGAATGAAAAGGAGAATACAGTCTGCAGCGGTTTTCTACACCCAAACGTTTCTCTGAGCTCCTTATTTTACATATGAAAAATTCGGAAAGCCGACTACACTGACAATAATCTGATTTTGAGTCATCAAAAGGTTCAGAATCTCTTTGTTTTAAACCTATAGTAATCCTGAAATAAAGCTTCACAAAAGGCTCCACACATATCATCTTCAAGCTAGGCACCGATAAACAGAGAACTTCGGTGTTTTCTCCTTGTTAATGTACGACTTTTTTCTTGAAGATTTACGAAATTTTAAGTCGTAAATTTATGAGGTAAAAACTCGTAAATTTACGACTTTTTATCTCCTACATTTACGAAACTTTATTTCGACTTTTATCAACACGACGAGTTTTTTCTCGAAACTTTGTGTCGAGTTTTTTCTTGTCATGGCGACATTAATCTCGTCTGGACGAGAAAAAACTCGTCACGTTGGCCAGAATTTTTTTTTCCTCACCGTGGCCCTAAAACTCCGTCGTAAACTGATTATATCCTTCCCGATCAATTTTTACCAACATATCTTGTTTGTATGTTTAGTTTTACCAATTTATGATACTGTCTTACCTAGATTGATTTTTTGGATATGTTCAATCTTCAATCAATCTTGCAAAAAAAGAAAAATTATACGTAATTTGGCATGAGGTTTGTGAAAATCTAGAAAAACAATGTCAAATGGTGGTATACAAATTGTACCCACTGTTAAAAATGTATCATTTGATTTAGCACTAATTTATTAATATTTTCTGCTATTTTAAACATTGACTAGGAGATTTTAAAGTAACAGATTAAATCAATGTCTTTGTTGTCTTTGTTTTTATAGATTATATCAAAGCATACTAAAAATAATAAACCCCTGTATGTGTGTGTGTGTGTGTGTGTGGGGGGGGGGGGGGGTTGCACAAGTGTGCTGAGTCACATATCGTACCAGAAGATGTCAAGTAAAATTTTTAAAGTCTCTGTTCATTTGCTTTTTCCCCCCTTTTTAGGCAAAGAACCTTTTCGAGACCCCAAGCCTGGTTAAATGTCAACATCTGATTACATTTCACCGGAATGACATATGTGCTGAATGTGCAGATGTGTCACAAAGTAAAACATCTGCCATAAAACTGACAGGAGAGGAAAAAGAGAGCAGGACCCTGTTGACCTCAACTCACATTACTTAAAGAGCACCTGAAGTCTTTGGTCTGAACACTCAAGCTTGAAGGCTTCTTTCTTGGTGCCAAGGAGGTGAACTTGTGTCCTTGTCAGCTGCTGAAACGTGTATCTATGCCTGACCACCAAATGACAGAGTTCAGAGTCCAAATGAGAAAGTAACTGAGCTGTGTTTTTACGGGCTGCCTGATACCTTTGTCCTCAGTAACAGTTTAGAGTGGCACTAAGTGGCTCTATTTCCATTCCAAGTAATTATAGACCACTTATTTCTGTGTGTTCACATAATTAAAGACAATGAGGATGCAAATTGAGGAAGATTCTCATCCACTCCCAAGGCAGGACTTGAACATCTTGGTTAGAGAGGCATGTTTCACATAAGACAGGAAAGAAACACTTGTCAGTGTTTAAGGCCAAAATAGACAAATTGATAGCCTTTAAACGCAAGAGCTCATTTAATGCTTTATTTAAATAAATACATCCCTTTTTGAGAATCCCTAGTGCTTTATTTAAAATGAACATCTAAATCTGTGAAAGAAAGTAACATTTTTCTTTTGAAGTGAAAACCACTGTCTTTCCTTTGAACTTTTAATTCTATCAGTAAAATTAAAAATAAAACACAAGACCAAAAAAAAAAGCCAAATGCACAGCTCTAATTATGATGACAACAGGAAATGTAAATCCTCAAGCATCTGTTTTGGTTTTAAGGATCTTCTTCCTACACATTGTGTTTTGATCATCACAATATTACTACGAAAAAAGTTGTGTGGCAGTGTGGCAGAATTTATGAAAGTTGGTTTTAGTTTGTTACCATTTTTTTGTTTCTTAACTTGACTACTGTCAGGTTGATGAGCAAATAAATAATTTATTGTTAAATGGCATTTTTTTAAATTAAATTTTTGTCAGTTAACAGTGGTGGACAAAATTGTTGGTACCCCTCAGTTAAAGAAAGAAAATACACAATGCTCACTGAAATGACTTGAAACGTTCAAAAGTAACAATAAATTAAAATGTTTTGAAAATTAAATAATCAAAATCAGCCATTACTTTTGAGTTGTTGATCAACAGAATTATTCAATAAAACAAACTAATGAAATAGGGCTGGACAAAAATGATGGTACTCCATAAAAGGCTGAGAACTAATTGCCCAGGGGGTCATGATGAACTCAGGTATGTCCTTTAATTGACCTCACAGCTGTTTTCAAACCCATAATCAGTCAGTCTGCATACTTAAAGGGAGACAAATACTCATGTTGCTGTTTTGTGAAAAGGTGTGGACCACACTGAACATGGACAACAGAAAAGCGAAGGAGAGAATTGTCCCAGGAAATTAGAAACAAAATTATAGACAAACATGGTAAAGGTAAAGGCTATAAAACCATCTCTAAGCGGCTTGAAGTTCCTGTGACGACAGTGCCACATATTATTCAGAAGTTTAAGACCCACGGGACAGTAGCCAACCTCCCTGGACGTGGCCGGAAGAGGAAAATTGATGACAAATTGAGGAGACGGATAGTTGGAACTGTATCCAAAGAGCCCAGAACAACCTCCAAAGACATTAAAGGTGAACTCCTAGATCAAGGTACATAAGTGTAACAACGCACCATTCCTCGTTGTTTGAGCCAGAGTGGACTTCATGGGAGACGACCAAGGAGGACACCACTATTGAAAGGAAATCATAAAAAATGCATGTTGACAAGCCACAAAGCTTCTGGGAAAATGTCCTTTGGACAGATGAGATAAAACTGGAGCTTTTTGGTAACGAACATCAGCTCTATGTTTGTAGACTCAAAAATGAAGCATACAACCAAAAGAACACTGTCCCTACTGTGAAACATGGAGGAGGCTCAGTTCTTTTTGGGGGCTGCTTTGCTGCATCTGGCATAGTGAAGTGAAGTGGTGCAAGGTCAAATGAAATCTCAAGATTATCAAGGCATTCTGGATAGAAACGTGCTGCCTAGTGTCAGAAAGCTTGGTCTCAGTCTCAGGTCATGGGTCTTCCAACAGGACAACGATCCAAAACACACAGCCAAAAAACCCCCAAGAATGGCTTAGAGAAAAGTGTTGGACTATTCTGGAGTGGCCCTCTATGAGCCCAGATCTGAATCCCATTGAACATCTATGGAAGGAGCTGAAACATGCCATTTGGAGAAGACACCCGTCAAACCTGAGACAACTGGAGCAGTTTGCTCATGAGGAGTGGGCCAAAATACTTGTCGACAGGTGCAGAAGGCTCATTGACAAATACAGAAACCGTTTAATTGCACTGATTGCCTCAAAAGATTGTGCAACAAAATATTAAGTTATGGGTACCATCATTTTTGTCCAGCCCTATTTCATTAGTTTGTTTTTTTAAATAATTCTGTTAATCAACAACTCAAAAGTAATGGCTGATTTTGATTATTTAATTTTCAATCAATTTAAAATTATTGTTGCTTTCGAACGTTTGACGTCATTTCAGTGAGCATTGTGGACTTTCTTTAACTGAGGGGTACCAACAATTTTGTCCACCACTGTAGAAAAGAATCTAAAGAGGACCACCGACACAAGGAGGAACTGAACTTTTTAGACTTTGTTTCTTTGAAACAAACTATTGCTTCATCTTCTGGACAAAAACCAACAGTAAAAGGTGAATTTTCTCTATGATGATATCGCTTTCCTTTGCCGCTAAAGCCAAAGTTGCTGCAAGCTCTGTATCTGTTACCATGACAACGCGTCGCACCTCATATCAAATTGTCCGCATTTTGTGAAGACTAAAAATAACAAGATTAAAGTACTAATAAGAGCACTTCGTTGTCAAAAGGTATTCACTTTATGGCAATATTGGGATTATTATTTTTTTTTTAAAGATAATGTAAGTTGGAAGCACTTATGATTTACGAGTGATGGTGTTGCATGGTGCCCCTACACAACATTTAACTGAACGTGTGAACGCATGGGTGTGCACATGATACGCAAGTGTCTGTTCAAATACATAACAAAAACTGGCTTCTACTGTGATCACAATGCACTAAAGCCTTGCTAGAAGCAGCAAAAATCTCTGTGGTACAACAATAAAGTACGTTTGTGCAATTATGCTATTACTGCAATTAGTTTGAAAGCCTAAAAAGCACCGCTGTACTCTAAATCAGCAGTTTTAACTCCCTATGTTTGCCTTGAGTGACTGCAGGTTGTCATCCCATTGTGGCTTTCTTTGTTTTTTCAGACCTGTTTGGCTTAAAGGCAACAAAATTCTGCATAGTAGAATAGCTGTAGGTGGGAGAGGATAAGAGATATTCTTTAACTACAGCACTGCCATGATGGAGTCTTTACTTCAGTACCCTGTCTGTGCTGCATACTGATTTCATTCAGCAAACCTTCATGTTAACTTCCTTTAGTGATTTTAGTTGTGGCAAAAAGTCAGGAACCAATGTCAAACTGTATGTATGCTTATTTTTTGTGAAAATAGGACATTATTCAGGCACACAGTTGCTATCCTTTCTGCAATTTATATCTTTTCCTAACATGAAAACCTCTCAGGCAGTGTATTTTTTGCAATGAAAGTGGGCTGTACCCATTGTTGCCACAATTAAACAAAAAAAAAACAATATGAGGGAAAAGAGGCCACTCTGTCTGAGTTATAAAAAATGAGAACAATCAGACAAGCATTACCAATCACAAGGTCACTTATTTGTTTCTTCTCCCTCAGTGTGTTTGTGTGGCAGTGTGAGAGTAGGCCTGAGGTCAAAGCTCAGAGCACTGACATTGGAAGAGCACATGGAAAACATTCAGCAATCTGGTAATCTGAGACTAAATATGGGGTCAATCTTTTAATAGTCACGGAGGTAAAAACCATCTCTTTTACCCCTGGGATGGCCAGAAATATACAAATGTGGATAAAAGCACACACATATACACACCAGTGTCTACACACATACATGTGTTAGTGATCTGGACCCCCAATTATCTGAGAATGAGGGTTGAAGGAAGGGGAGGGTGAAATTGGATGAGAGATTTCCCTGATTTAGGGGAAATAGGAAACAGGCTGGAACCAGTGTCACTGTTTAGCCTTAAACACACAGAAACACATACGCCCACATTACATTTCTATTAGATTAGAAATGTAATATGTGAGCTGAATCACAACTTGGTGCAGATTTGTCCTTTCCACCCCCTGCATGCCAATGTCGCTCCATCTGAAATTTCCCTTTCGAATCTGATCTGCAATGAGTTTTTATGCATCCAAGATTTTGGGAAGAGGACTCATTCAAAAACGAGAATAAAGTTGACCAAAAAACGGAGCTTGTCCTTTAAAGGACAATACAAATTCAGCTTAGCAAGCTTATCATTAAACCTGCGTTCTTAGTAACTGTTTGGAGGTCATTTGCTCACTTTTGCTCTGCAGTGTTTTTTCAAGAGACCCACTCCAATGAAAAGTATTTCTCTTGGTGTTTTTATTATGCTCTTGTGGCATCTTGCTGATGACGGAAGACATTTATGAAGAAAACTAAGCTTTAAATTGCATTTTTCTAAGTATCCCTTTATTTAAATTGTTGCGAATCAGGAAGATACAAAAAATGCTGTTTGAAAAAGATTGAAATTGTTACGTTGAAAATATGTTGGGTTGGCCACAAGCTCCCTGCTCCATTCCATTCTGAAGCATCCACTTGCAGACAAATAGATCTGTGAACGTCTCTGTTTTCCTTGTCTGATCTGGCATCTGGCTCCAAACTGAATGGCTGGATAGCTCCAATATAGCTCGCCATTTTTGCTGCTTCTGTAATGTTCTGTTGGGGTTGTGAGGGGCTGTAAGGTAGCAGGAGAGTATAACAACTGGATAATGGGAAACGAGAACAGGATTACTCCACGCTGACAGTCCCACCCACAACTCAGAGGTGAATTTCTAATGAACTCCTGCCGCTCTGCAGAAACTATGTCCTTGAAAACGACACAGTTTTTTTTTTATTTTGCATAAAAACATCGTAAACATATTAAAAAGACTGCTGAGAAGGCTTTTTAAAACAGATCAAAAGATGATTGGAGCAGGACTTTAAATAGGTTGTGTTCGATTTCACTCACTCTTAGTCCACTAAAGGGTGTTTGCCATTTTTTTAGGAGTGTCTGAATCAACAATTCAAAAATCCAGTGCCCTGGAAATTTTCCCAGAAGTCTCAGAAAAATATGGAAGCGATTGTGTAGCATAAATAAAAAGAAAAAGTCAAAACCAGAAATACTTTTTCAGTTTCAAAATGAAGCTGCATTTTTTGACTCAAAATTAAAATGAAAAAGCAATCCACCAAAATGCTTTTTCATTTCTTTCCTCAACACTGCTTATTCTGTCACTTAATTAAAACTATAATAAAAATTATATTTGACATTTCATTTTCAAAATGTTCTCTGGTAAATGTGTAGCAAAATTCATTTAGAAATGTCTAATTTGACAATTAAAATGGATTAATAGAAATGCTTTTTAATTTTCAAAATGAAGCTGCATCAAATGTCTAAAAATTAAAATGAAAAACCAATACTTCAAAATGCTTTTTTTCTTTTGTACTTCAACACAGCTTTTTATGTCATTTAATTAAAATGATAATGAAAATGGTATTTGACATTTCATTTTCAAAAAGGTCTCTGGTAAATGTGTAGCAAAATTTATTTAGAAATGTCTTATTTGACAATTAAAATGGATTAAAAGAAATGCTTTTTAATTTTCAAAATGTAACTGCATCAAATGACTCAAAATTAAAATGAAAAAGCAATATTTCAAAATGCTTTTTCATTTTATACTTAAATCCGCTTATTGTGTGTCATAATTAAAACGAAAATGCAAAGAGGGAATTGCATTTGCATTTTCACATCCACCCTACAAAATTTGTAGCAAAATTCATTAACAGTGAGCATTAGCAGAGGGGAGGCGGGGCGATGACGTCACTGCTTTCTCCGTTTGTCGGACACACAAGGAGCAGACTGTGTTAGCGGCAGAGAAGACGGCTTTGAGTTGGTTGTGAACTTCTGATGAGTTTACACAGTTTCTCAGGACTACATAGCAGCATGTTCGCCTTTTGCAGTCCTCATTCTGACGCACCGTGGACAAGCTTTTTTTCTTGGGACCGCCAGCTGCCTTCGCATACAGCAGAGCGCGAAACTCCCGATCATGATCGCTGACGGCGGAAGTACTGCGACGATCTGAGAAACCATCATATGAATTTCTGTTTCCAGTGGTGTCCAGAACAAAAATAAAGACTGATGTAATTCCCACATATTTACAAATTTATTTGCAGCTTCGCGCTGAATTTGCTGTTTGATGACAGCTGGAGCCCCATCAACAGATAGCAGATTTCAACGTGGTAAACGTTTGCTGGTACTTGGACCAAAAACACTCACTCAGCGCGAAGCTGCAGGAGACTACCTTCTAAATGTGCTTTTATTACAGTTATGATTATATTTAAGGGCCTGCTCGATCATATGTTCTTAAATCGGTGCGGTCAGACGACGCTGAAGTTGGCTTGCGATTCACAGCTTCTCATTCGCGAGGGCACTAAAGGAACATTCTGCTGCATTTTTCACATTAAGATCACCTAAAACCGGGTCCTGTTCACAAACCGCTGGACCTGGACTGCTCAAACCTGGATTCATGGATCTTAATACGAAAAATGCAGTGGAATGTTCCTTTAATGCCCTCGCGAATCAGAAGCTGTGAAGCCAACTTCAGCGGCCGGACACACGGAGAAAGCAGTGACGTCATCGCCCCGCCTGCTCGCTGGAAATGCTTTTTAGAAATGATTATTGAGGCAAGATTCGCAGGGTGGATGTGAAAATGCAAATGCAATCCCCTCTTTGCATTTCCGTTTTAATTATGACACAAAATAAGCGGTTTTAAGAAGAAAAGGAAGAAACATTTTGAAGTATTGGTTTTTCATTTTAATTTTGAGTCATTTGATGCAGTTACATTTTGAAAATTAAAAAGCATTTCTATTAATCCATTTTAATTGTCAAATTAGACAGTTTCTAAATGAATTGTGCTAGACATTTACCAGAGAACATTTTGAAAATGAAATGTCAAATACTATTTTAATTATCAGTTTAATTAAGTGACAGAATAAGCAGTGTTGAGGAAGGAAATGAAAAAGCATTTTGGTGGATTGCTTTTTCATTTTATTTTTGAGTCAAAAATGCAGCTTCATTTTGAAAATGAAAAAGCATTCCTGGTTTTGACTTTTCTTTTTATTTATGCTACACAATCGCTTCCATAGAAATACTTGTGTGGATTGATGCTCATTACATTGATGAATATATACCACAATACATTGCTCTTGGACAATTATTTGTTGGAAAAATGTATGTACCTTTATTCTTTTATAAATCATCCACGTTTTCATCATCAGAACACAGTGGATATGTAAATGGTCTTCATAAAATGTATTAGGTTTTTGCTTTAGCAAATACCGGTAGGTGAAGAATTGCACAGTTCTGTCTTTTGGGGTTAAGGAGTAGGGAGAGAATTGGACATGGCTATAGTTTTTTTCCTCACTAGAGGAACACCAACAATCCATGTTGCTACTGCAGTATTACAGAGAAATGAAAAAGAAAAGGTCTCTCAAAGAGGCCAAATTGGGTTTTTGGCTAATTTTCATCTTTTATAACTTCATAAGCAACACTTTTTACTTGGTTACACAAATGTAGCGTAAGTTGATCTCTTTTGTTCCTTCCTTGTTTCACCCAGCTAGCACTAACAGTTTGCAGTGGTTCCCCTGACTGAAGCCAGGATTTTTTTTTTTTTTTTATTTAGACAGGCCTAACACTGACTGTATTTTAATTGGCTGAAAGTTCAGAAGTGGGATCTGACCTCTTCTTTGTGCAAAGATATACAAACAAGTGGAAAAGACTCCTAATCACTCATTAAACGTTCTGTATTTTCAAGTAACAGACTTTCTTCCCGCCAGTTAGAACTAAAAGAAATTAAATTGTTCTTAGTTTTAGCCCAGCAAGAACATGAAAGAACTTGCTGGATGCACACAAACTGCAGTTCTCTGATGTGTTCAACCACCCACTTGATTATGGTGCATGACATTTGACCAGAGCTTTTTGTAAGGGGCAGCAGGAATGTTGACATCAGACTGGGTTTTTCCAAAAATGCTTTGACTGAAAGTGGGTCTACAGCCCATGAAAATGTTTGTGAAGCTAAAAAAAGAGAGAAAGGAAAAAAAACACTGATGCAAACAGAACAGGAGAGCTTTTGTAAATGTCACCAAGCACACGTTTTTGTCTTCCTAATATTTCTGGAACTAATACTAGGACTCTGTGCCCTTCTGTGATTTTTTTATAACATTTACAGTATTAAGACAGAAATTGAATCAGCAACAGACCTTCAGCAGGACAAACCCTCACTCATGTTGAAAAACATTTTACATTTAAATGTGCTTTTTCCTCAATCTAAAGTAAAACAAGCATCATTTTCTGCACACTTTAAACACACACTTTTACTGTTTCTTTCAAAAACTAAGAACACACTCACTGAGTTTTCCTTTGTGGTCGTGGTGAGGTTTATAAACGCAGCTGTCCTCCATGAAGTACCTAAATGAACCAAACCTTCCCAGCCGGATTCTGTCTGGGAATAACTGCATCCACCACTGCTTGGAACAAATTTGCCAAAAAAAATGAATAAGAACCTGCCATATCACCACATCACGGCCTAGATTCCACTTCTTGGTAAATTTAAGAAGTCTTGACAGAATGCAGCAAGATGGACAATAGTTTTATGGAAATATCACTCCACATAACTTCTCTGACTGAGTGCTGAGACAACCAAACCTGCTGCATGCTGTACTGCCCCTTGTGGCCTGGTTGTCTCATTACAGTTTATGACATTCTGACACCAGGGGTGGGAATTTCCTTGAAAACGTAGCTGATGAAATGAAATACTTGTATCAAAGAAGATAAAACAAGCAGGACATATGTACTTATGTACAGTTTGCAGTAACTTAAGGTGTCAAAACAAGTTCATTTAAGGCAGATGTAGGGAGATAATATATAACAAAATCCTGCCCAGAAACTCAGCAAAACTGGATTTTGACCTTTGGATCCTGTGCCTCAAAGGTAAGTTCATCTCACTTTTTGATGACATCTACTTTTTTTAAAAAATGATGACTACATCATCCAAATGTGCCAACAGTATAAAAAACATCCGGCTTGACCATGTATCACCGCAAGATAGTTCGATTTAAAAAGTAATAGATTTTTATTCATGAAAGAGTCAAAACAAAAGTAATGATATTGGGTTTTAATCCCTGAAAATCACCCACACTTAAGTCCATTTCATTTTCTATTTATAAGGCTTTAATTTTGTATAAAGTTGTATTTATTTAACTGTTATTGAACTAGGAAAAAAATACCATTGAGATACACTGATCTCTTTTTCTTGGGAGTTCTGGTCAAGAGGCAAAAGTTACACACATCCAAGACATTTCATAGAATTAAAATTAATAAATAAAATGGAATAAAACAAATTAATGAATTAACTAGAAGGAGCTCTTCCAGAAGAAAATGCAGTGTTGAATGTTGTATAGCTGAATGAAAATGAAACTTAAAGGGTAATAATTGGCAAAAATAAATAAAGAAATGATCAAAGTTGACCATGAATAAAGTGAAAACAGCACAATAACAAAAAAGATGTTTTTGCGAAAAATGCCAGAGCTGGGTCTCAAACAAGCGAGCTTCTGCACCAAAGATTCCCCGTGTATCCTGGAATATGTTGGAAAGTTCAAAGGTGTGAAGGAGCAAAAGCCATAGCGGGAAAAAGCTGAAAAAGGTAAACTATTACGTAATAGTTGAATGGCTAAAATAGCTGAAAAATTGTAGGAGTTAAGCGCCAAAATGGCAGAAGAGACTATAATAAAGAAATACAAAAAAAAAGAAATAAAGATGATTTCATTTCCAGGTCATTCACAATAACATGTAACTGTAGCAAAGTTATGAGCTTTGAAAGTCCGGTGCCTTTTACTGAAAAACCATATTTTCTAAATAAAAGTAAACACAAACACTTTTGTTGCGTTTAGAATTAAGAAAAATGTTTTAACTCAACTATGCTATCATGTCTACAGCACGAAAATATCTTGTTCTAATTTTACTAACTAACTTGTCAAAACAAAAAAAATGAATTAATTTATTTGAGAAATGGGACACCTTGAGCCTGTCTAAAAACCTGGAGTACCCCTGTTGAAGACCCTGGGAACTCATCTGAAACAAAGCTTACACATCTCTGTTTTTGTGCTCTCTTCTACAATAAAACCCATTAATCTGATGAAAAAGCTAACGTTTACTTTCCATTTGAATCATTTGCTTTTAGGCCCAAGGAGTGTTAAATCTCCGTAATGCAAGACACGCTTCCTGTCACAAACTATTCACACACTTTTTAGCTACGTAGTGATTGTCTGCACTCAAAATACAATTATCCATCTGCACAAAAAAAGCCAATTGCAGGCCTAATTATCCTTTGAGTCTAATTGTTATGTTCATGTCAAGATGTAGGGCTATTTGTCTCATAAATCCGTTAGAACTTCCATCTAACTTTTCCCAGTTACTCCCAGCAACCAACACATCAGCTACACTTGATCGGCAGACAGGAGCTTTTCACTGTTTGTAAAGCTAAGGGTTTGAATAGCGTTTGGCCTTTATTGTTTGGGAAGGTTAATTTGTGTCCTTAAGTACTTTATTTGAAACAAATGGCCAAAATGTAATAGCCTTTGACTGACTTGGTGAAGTGTTTTTTTCTTAACCTCCCTTTTTCCTAATCTCACAAAAGCCTTTGTTATTTTCTAAGCGCATTTGTTGTCCATTCTGACAATAACGCGACTATGGATTTGAATGCTACACTGTTCAGGGAATGTCTAAGAATTGTTGCTTGGAGGTCATATTTGATTTTGGAACTGCAAAGACTTATTCAACAGAATGAAGCAGAATTTTGAAAGCAATAATAGTTGTATTTTACAGAAAACCTGTCTGTATTGTATTGAAGAAAGTTCTACTCATAATGTTAATGTATTTAGTCCCAGATTGTTCCCTGCTAAATTATTTCATGCAATTTACTATTTAGACCTTCCTGACACATAAAGTATTAGACATTTTAATCAATTAAAATATAAAAAACAAGGAAGCTGGGGTAGTCAGTGTGATCGCTCCAGCCCCGTGGGCCCTGTGAATGACTGGTGACCTGTTCCGGGTGTACCCTGCCTTTGCCCAACAGTACCTGGGACAGGCTCTGGCAACCCAGTGGCCCAAAACAGTAGGTTAGGAAAAGGGATTGGAGTTCAGGACAAGATCAGCCATATAGGATTTGTATTCTATTCGGTGATTGAGTCACTGAAAACGTCACATGCCCAAAGCTGAGTCCCTGATTGGCTGAAGCAACTTGCTGACCTCGCCAAAGTTAAAATATTTGAACTCCTGTCACACCTAAATGGCGCTGCAATGCTCAAAACGTGCTGCTGCTGGACCTCAGAGTAGCGCTTATCCACCACCACCATCACAGCTCCAAGAAACTGCTAAGTACATTAGCACAGTTCAATAAACATATTAAGCATTTTACATGTTTGTAACAATGGTAACAAAACAACCATCAATACCATGCAGGGGTTTGCAGCCTGAGGCTTCGGAGCCAAATGTGCCTCTTTTACCCCTCCATTGTGGCTCTATGATTGGAAAAAAGTCAAATGTTTTCAATATTCCTGACTATGGGTGCAACAGTGGGATAACCTTGACTTCATGCATCTTTGCGAGCTTCTCAACTGTGTAGTCACAAGAGGGCTTATTCAATAAATTTAGGAGTGAGACTAGTGAGACTAGACAAACAAATTGACTCAGCTGTAACGTCAAGCTTTTTCCACTCGCTGCGCTGGATTAGGAGAACAGTCTATTTTTAAAAAATGTAAAGAATTTATCTGCAATTCATGGTCCGAAAAAATATGTTAAGGTCACTTAGTCACTGTAGTTTAATTTGTTAGGTTTATGAATTTGTGGATGAGGTGCACCAACAAAATTAACTGTATAGTTTTTTTTCTTCTTTTGTCTCTGCTGACATTAGTAACATAGGCTACAACTACATTTATTTACTGCAGTGAAAGGATCCAATGTCGCCCAGTGTCTTATTTTGAAAGGGAGTCATGTGACCTCTGTCAAAAGTTATATATTTTTTCATATTTAACAAAACATGCTATTTTTGTATTTATGTTTAATAAAAAATGTTGATATATATTTATTACAACAGTAGCAAAAACATATATACAATGGGGTGTCTGTTCGGCCAATCAAAAACTTTGAGCTGAAACCACGTGGTTTAAAACCCCGGAAGAAAAGAATGAGGACTTTAGATCCCGGACAAAGTTGCACATGTCTCCAGTCTTCAGTACTTTTTCTTCATTTTCAGGATGAGGTCGGCTTTGCTGCATGTCGTGATACCATTGGTGATCATCACCGCCCTGTCGAGGACGAGTCTTTTCAGTGACGTTCACGTTGACCTGACTTATGAGCATTACGCAGAGCAAAGGCTGGACTACCTGCCAGCTTTCTTGGCCATGCCGTGTAACTGTCTCGTAAACGTGGGTTACATCCTCGTGGGACTATACTGGCTGTTTTGGGGCGGAAGCATCCAGGAAACCCAAGAGAGTAGATATTTGAGGGAGGTGTTCGCTCTCATGGCCATCTGCTACGCGCCGGTGCAGTGGACGCGCCTTGCTACGCTGCAGCGCGCCCCCGCCGTGCTGGATCAGTGGGTGACGTTACCGATCTTCGCCTGGGTTCCTGTTTGGATCTTCTACATAGAAGAGCTGCCGCAGAGGTGGCGCGTATGGAGAGCGGCGGCGCTGGAACTGTGCTCCGTCCTCAGTTACGGCCTCGCGCTTGCGCACGAACTCGGCTTCGAGGCGACTCTGGTCTGTCACGTGACGTTTGCGGTATATAAAGGAGTCCGCCTGCAGGTCTGGCACGGGGATGATCGCTCTCGGCTGCACCTTCTGCAGGCGATGGTGTCCTGCGCGGGCTTTGTGGGGCTGAAGCTGCTGGATCACCGGCTCTCTGACCTCTGGCTGTTCCAGAGGCTCACCGGACACTTCTGGTCCAAAGTGTGCGACGTGCTGCAGTTCCACTACAGCTTCTGTTTCCTGACCGCGGTCACGCGCAGGGCGCAGAAAAAGACAAGCAAAACCACTAAGTGACACGTCTTACAAAAACAAAGCAGGGAAATAAACTGATGGGAGAAAAAAAGCTTTTCTCCAGCTAACAAATAAAATCCAATAGTGCTATCAAGAAGAGACTGAATTCTTTCTGCGGCTCACATGTGAGCTCAAATACTTGTCACTTTGAGGGGAACATCTGTGCAACATTTTGACGTCTTTCCTCTAAACACTACATTGTTTAAATGCCACAGACTCTTATTAACCAACATATTTTTTGAAGTTTTAAATGATAAACCATCAATAACACCAATACAGGAGCGGGAACATAAATCCTATTCTGGAGTTGAAACTGTATATGAGGCCTTAATAATTTTGCTTTTTTTTTTAATTTAGCACAGAAAGAACTAGGGAAGAAAGAAAAACACTTTAGATCTGTTTAATTTATGACCAAATTACACCTTTTATAACAGAATAAAAGTGTCTAACAAGTATATAAGTATATACATACAAAAACAAGACATATTTCACGCATGTTAAAACTGTTCATTTTTATCAAAGAAATATTGGTTATTATTGACAGCTTTAATCTGAGTGTTTTTCTCCCATTTCTGCTCACCAGGTAGAGATTTACCTCAGAAACAAACTAGTTTGGGTGACATTAAGCAGGTAAACACTTTGTTCCATAACTGGCTCATGAGTTCCTCAAGCAGACATCTCTGTGGCCACAAGCCCTTTTGCATGTACCGGTAGGTGAAATCATCCCCTACATGACCCATTTGCCCAATTTAGCACCAATGCGAGTCCACACGTGCTACTGCTGTCCGTCCTTCCTTTCTCTGCACATCATCTGTGACATGCAGCTTGGAGGTTCAGGTGGTGGAATTATTTCGTCTCTACTTTTCATTTCTTTGTGCGTTTTTTCCCCCCTTTAATCTGGAAATATAGAGCAAAATTAGAGCAAAGACAATCCAAGAAAGCAGTAGATGAATGTGTTTCTGGAATGAAATCAACAACCATCAGACCTGCAGTCAAGTGTTAGCTAAACATTTTCTTTAGTTTAGAAAAGAAGCCTCCCTCCTCCTTCTGCTCTTGCTTTTCTTCAGACGTAGAATGCTTTGTACCAGACCCTTGGTGCTTGCTGCCCCCTGCTGGACAGAAACATGCATTTTACTAAGTTAATGCCCAGATTTCAAATGTTATCTATTCAGTCTATTGACTGTAAAAACAGTGGACAGCTCCACCCCTCCCTTCTCGTGTTCCCAAATAGGAAGTACCATTGCTTCCTGATACGGGCGGCGCTGTGTTGAAACCAGTCGAGAGTGACTGGTTTGAGTCGCTCTGAGTGATGGCATCTATGGGAACTACTGTCGCCATTGCCATAGATACGATGACTTGGAGGGACTTCGACCAATCACTGTTGGCTGGTTTCGTCCATTGTTTTTACAGTCTAGGATTCAGTCCAAACCACCCTATGATGCTTTTATTTTATGTGAATTTATATTTCTCAAATCCATTTTCACTATTTATTACATGTTTATGTCACTTCTAGCCTATAAAATATGTACCGGTCCAGAATAAAAAGCATTTTTTAAGTTTTTCTGAATAATAGAGCTGAAATTTGACCCTGACCTGTTGATGGACTGACTCCATTGATGGTTCCTTGAACATCAGTCTCCTCTTCTGCATAGCTCAGTAACATAGAGCGCTGTCTTTGCGTCACTTTCCTGCAGGAACCAAATTTTACAAATCAGTAACACACAACAAACACATTGCTAAAAAATCAAACAAAGTCCCAACTGCTCTGTCCCTGGTAATACACAAAACATGACACACATCAGCAGCATGCAGTCTTAGGGTAATAGTGTAAGCTGTCATAAATGGCAATGTGATTCCACCGAAAACACATCCTGAGTGGCTGACATGATCAGAAAACAGATGAAAGTGGAAGAGAACTTCTTAATATGCAAGTCAGTTAACACCCAAAGGATCAGGCAAAATATTAGTGTGTGTGTCTGAAATGAAGCTAAAAGGGTTAAGAAAGTAAGAATCTGGATTCTTTTCAAATAAAACATCATGTGGGAAACACATACATCACTTTTCAGTCGACTCCTAATTTTACTTGTCTAGCTATATGAAATTCACTCAGTTTTGTTTTGCTTCTCTTTCTTTCATCTGAGCAAATGGAGCAAAACTTCTTCCCATCAACTTTTTCCTTACAATCAGTGATTAAAAAGAGAAGCTCTTCCAAGTAAGAAACAGTTCCTACCACATTTCAACCAAGAATGACTAATCCGAATGGTTCCAATTTTCAAAAATGAATGACATTGCATTCATTTTTCATCAATTCCACTAGAGAAATTGTGTTAGGTCAAATGAATTACTACACACCAAGTTTCATGGAGAAATGAACTTTTACAGTTTTGTAACTTAAGTGTGTAACCTTTGTGCTATCTTAGATGACCCCTCCCTTACATTGACGTGTTCTACCTACCATGACAAAGGTGGATAAAGGTGGAAAGTAGGGCTGTGACGATAACCGCATCACCGCACTTTTTTTACGCACTTTTTTTTTTTTTACGTTTTGCATATGGTGCGTGTTTGGAACTATAATAAAAACATTCATCTTTGCTGATAATTTCCTTTTTCTGCTAGTCCTGTGTTCAGACTTTCTTTCTTTCTTTCAGACTGTTGTCTCCTTTTCTCCCACCGCGCGTGCTCTCAGTGTCTGCTTTCGCGCTGCACGTGGCACGCGGCTCCGTTTACACAAACAGGCGCGCGCTTTCAGAAGCAAACATCCTTATTCTACAACAGAAGTTTCCGTCTCGTGAGGAAATACGACAAATTTACTGCTTTCTAATTATTAATTTCCATTGTATTCATTTCCATTACAAGCTGCGTGCGTTCCTAAGTGCGCGACACGGCCGCCCACCGGAGGATTTTGTGTTGGGGGGGGGGGGGGGGGGGGGGGGGGTTACTGTCCTCCTTCAATCCGTAACACCAAACATGAACGCGCGCTGTTAGATTTCCATGAAAATCACTACATGTTTTGTTTGGGAACTATTTTTTGCAGCGTAACGTTACGTGTCTGTATAAACAAAAGCGGAGCCTCCTGCCCCGCGTTCTTCATGGGTGTCAGGCTTCATGGCAACCGGAGAGGTGACAAAGTGTCTGCAGTCTGTTTATTACTGGGCAATAAATAATATTCTGAGAAGATGTCTGTACCAGAGAGCACAGGTGAAACTTGCGTGCGGTCCGCTGCAGAAGAATCAACACACACCCCCAACACACGTGTGCGCACCTTCCTACTATTCCTACACAAGACGCTCCGCGGTCACACACAGTCAATCTACAACACCTATAGTTAGTTCACAAGTTAGATATGTAGTTGTTAGTTGTTGTCATTGTTAACAAAGAATAGTACGTTGTAACTGTATTTATTTCCGATGCGGCCGCCGGGGGATTTTGTGTTTTTTTTTTTTTTTTTTTGGGGGGGGGGGGGGGGGGGGGGGGGCTGCGGTTAACCGTGACACCGCGCCCCCTGGTGGTTCATCACCGCGGTGATGAAAAATTCGACACCGTCACAGCTCTAGTGGAAAGATTTCATGTAATCCATGGACACCAGTGAGGTTCACAAATCATTGAAGAAAAAAGGTTCAGAGCACTGTCTAGTGGGTCTAGATGACCCAACTCCCAACGTTGAAGTGCCTAGGATAGCACAAGGGTTAAAGCAACAGTACGTGTGAGTCTTACTTTGGCACTTTGATCTTGATGTGAACATAATGATCTCCATAACTAAAGCTGTTCATCCTCCGAATCCCTTTGCCCTGCAGCCTAATCACCTGATCCGCTTCACAACCAGCAGGAATCTGCAAACACAAAGTTTGGATTTTACTTTCATGAAACATCTGCAGATGGATGCTTAATGAAGTAGCTGATAAGACAAACAAGCCTCACACGTTTAAACATGCTGGAAAAATAAGGACCTGAGTTCCACAGCTGCTCTGTACTCACCACTATACTGATGGTTTCATACAGGCCCTGTGCTGTCGCTGTGCCTCCCAAGATTGCCTGAGCTATAGAGATAAAGGCCTCTGAGTGAATGTCTGCTCCGTTCCGTCTGAACACTGGGCTCTTTTGGACCTGTTCATTGTGAACACATAGGGAAAAATCCTTTAATCTACAGCAAAACCGTATTGGGAATCCAGGTGTGACTCAACACTTTCCATTATAGGACAGTCCTGCTGCATGAAGCAGAAGTGAAGTTAGTTTGAGACATTAAAGGATACAATGGAGTGTTAGGGACATCATACAAGTAAAATACATAAATATATCAGAAAAAAGTAATAGAAACTGAGGGGGAAAAAAGTCCTAAAATTATGGGGGGAAAAGTACGGTAATCAAATAAGGAGAAAAGAGTCAGAATAAAGTCATACAATTATTAGGGGGAAAAAGCTTTTTGGGAAATAAAACTGTAAAATCATTACTTAAAAAGTCACAATTTTTGTCAAAAATGCATATTTAGAAAAAGCAACAATAGCAAAAAAACTCACTCTAAAGGTAATTAAGATTTCTTTGGTTCCAACTGACATGCGCACCGTCTGACCATTATCCACTCCTGCAAGACAACAAACTATTTACTGAACAGATCCCAAACTACAATCAACAGCAGCTAAGGCAGCTTTCCATACATCAAAATGTTCAGTCTAACCTACCAAAGACACAAACATTTTCCGATTTTCAGGGCAGATTTCTAAAACCTGGTCGAAGCGCAGGAACTCACCTGCTGGGACAGGAACAGCCACTGTGTGCCTCTTTTTGGTCTGTCCAGAACCTCGACAGAGAGCACAGGGAGTGTTTATGATGGACCCTTTCCCTCTGCATCGCCGGCAGCTGCTGCGCATCATGAAGGGGCCGGTGCTGATCGACTCCTGCAGGAGGACAAAGAGGAAAGACAGATGTTTCCTGACCAACAGCACAGCCCGCCAAGACAACAAGACGTCACGTGTCAGCCTGAAGCTCACCATGCCTGTGCCGTTACAGAAGTGACAGAGAGACACTTTGGTGCCTGGCTCGTTGCCTTTTCCATCACACCTTGGACAATTATCCTCGATGTTCACACTCAGCTCCTTATTGGCGCCTTTTGCTGCTTCAGTAAATGTGAGCTCCATCACATACTGTAAACAAAACAAAGAAACAGGAAAAAAGGTTGTGTGGTCAGTCATATTTTAAAGTTCTGGAATTTAATGTTTTGTTTTAAAGTTACCTCAGGCCTTTGGTCAAACATGTTATGGATGTCCCCAAAGCCCATGCCCCCAGAGAACTCGCCAAAAATCTTCCTGAAGAGTTCCTCCGGGTCGATGCTGGAGCCTCCTGCCCTGTAGTACTGCTGCTGTCCAGCTCCAGCGCGGTTCGGGTCGAAGCCAGTGGTTCCGTAAGCGTCATACTGCTTCCTCTTCAACTCATCACTCAGAACCTGCATGAAGACGGAGAAAACAAACAGAACACTGAAATCAGAGCTTACTAGGGCTGCACGATATGAGGAAAACTCGCGATATGCGATATTAGTAATTAATATTGCGATAACGATATAATTTGCGGTATATAAACAATTAGCAAAACAACCAAAAATATTATTCCCATTCCATTACAACAGCTTAAAAATTATACTACAAATGACCCTTGTTGACATAGGAGGCAAACATACAACATAATAGGGCGCCATCCGATTAGTTAACAACGTGAAGGGGTCCATCTGATTGGTCAAATGCAGAAAGGGATTCTTTCAATCCATTAAACACTTCAAGCTGCCATAAGATTGTTTGGCCACATCTAAGGTAACCATTTATTGCAAATTTGCTGTCTTTTGCGATATGCATATTGCACAGCTTGATATTGCGATAACGATAAATTTGCGGTATATTGTGCAGGCCTAGAGCTTACCGAAAAGAAAAATGGTTTCAAAAACCAATATTGGGAATACAGAATTGTTGTAGTCTGTTGTTACATGACAGTGTTGTGTAAATATCATATAGCCTGTATCTATAATAAATGATTAGAGGCTTCGGTAAAATAAAATACAGACCAACTCAGTAGAGTTTTTCTAAACCTGAAATAATAACTTGACTCCAAATGTTGTTCCCTCTCTCAGGATATCCCGTCAGGGGTCGCCACAGCATATCAGCTTTCACTGATTGGCACAGCTGGTTTGGCTGAGTTTTTACGCCGGATGCCCTTCCAGACTCAACCCTGAATCTTCACGGACCAGAGAGAAACCAGATGGGCAGCAGCACAAAGGGTCTTGCCTAAGCGGCCGTGGTGCAGCGGTAGGGCGGTCGACCCATGATCGTAAGATTGCAGGTTCGATTCCCGCCTTACACGCCCATGTGTCGAAGTGTCCTTGGGCAAGACACTGAACCTCACCTTGCCTCCGGTGGGAGGTTGGCGCCAGTGTTCGGCAGCGGTGCCGCCATCAGTGTGTGAATGTGTGTGTGCATGGGTGAATGGGACTGTGACTGTAAAGCGCTTTGGGCCTTTGTAAGAAGGTAGAAAGCGCTATATAAGTATACGCCATTTACCATTTAAGGACCCACACTGGATTTTTAGCTCATTGCACGCCCTGAGAGGCGAACACGTTTCCTGTGCGCCAGTCCTGCACCCAGCCGACTGAGCCATCCAACCTATTACGTAACTCCAAAAAAAAAAAGAAATAATAACCCATTCCAATCATCTTCTCACGTATTGTAAAATCATTCCCAGTGGTCTCTTATTTATGATGATGCTGTTTTTAGGTAAACTCAATAAATTAAGTTCATCAGTTGTGGGCAGGATTGTTGGCACAGAAATAAGCCTCCGCTGATATCCCATCATCCTCTGCTAGCATTTAGCTCTTCACAACCCCAAGCTAACATTAGCAACATTTATGAACAATATCGGAACTATACAGCCATACAGTTTTTGAGCCAGATAGAATCAGACGAGGAAAACAAAGACATTAATGTATCTATTTGTCTACAACTGGATGCATTAGAATGGAGCTGAGCAGGGAGACTTTGGCCCGCCCGGTTACTGTCACAGAAATAGGCTTTTTGAAATGGCTTTTTTTTTTCCAACTGCTCCTGCTCCCAATTTGAATAAAGAAATACTCAGAACGGCTGTTGTAACAGTAAATCCTTTATATATAAGTATTATTGTTATTATTTTTGCATCATGACAAAAATGTTACAAAATCTCAAAAACATCATTTTCATAGGAGTAGGTCTTTACATGTTTTTACCTCATAAGCTTCAGCGAGTTTGGCAAACTTCTCTTTGGCCTCTGGGTCATTGGTATTCGTGTCTGGATGGTATTTTTTTGCCAGCTAGAGACGGAGAGAACAAACATGCAGGTTAAAGATGGTGAAAATAAAAAGTATTTAATTTAATGCAATGTGTTCATCTAGACATCCATTCATCTTCTAGTCCTGATTTGTCTTTTGCAGGTTTGCAAAGGTTGCTGGAGCCTATCGCAGCTACAATGGGATTTGAAACTGGACCCTTTCACTGTAAGGCGAATGTCCAGCCCTACTACCATCAACACATGTGCAATGTATGTTAAATGTTCTTATATTTTACCATCAAACATTGTGGCCATAAAAAAAAAACTAATTAATACGCAAGATAACACTTAAACATCAGTAATATGATCAAAGTGATGATGCAGCGTGAATAAAGGACCTGATAGTATGCCTTCTTTATCTCCTTCTGTGACGCACTGCAGGAGACACCCAATACTTCATAGAAGTCCTGTTTGTTTGCCAATATGGAGCTGGAATGGAAAGAGTGACAGGTAGTCCCACGGGGACACGTCCCCCCTGTAGACAGAAATAAACACAAAAAAATTGTAAAGACAAACTCTACAATTTAGCAGACTTTTAACATTAGCTCAAGCTGTGTAATAAACATCTGACTATTACGAGAAAGTCTCACAGTTGTTTAAAAAAGTTCTAATTTGCCTAAACTTTCTTTTTCTTTCTTAATAACAGGTAACATAGGTACAGATACATATGGAGTGTCAGGACCAATGGAAGTCAGAAAAATAGTTGCTTTACTGCAACAGATTTTGTCCTTTTTGGACCAAAGGAAGCACATCGTCATCAAAGGAAAGAGGTCAGTACAGCTTATATGGAACTTAAAGACAATTATCCCTTTTTATCCATTTCTTGTAAAACTTCTAATAAATGTGACCAGAGGGTGAGCAATTTCCATCAGCTCAATTTGTTGGCATGCTAACTCTTCGTAACTTTATCTGAGTTTGACACATTTTGTATGATATTATAGATTTTATCGATTGATCAATAAAATTATGCAAAACATGTTAAACTTAAAAAAAAGGTACAAATTTGATCAATTTTAATCAATCGTCCTTTGGTCAGCTGAGTTTAAATCAGAGCTCTTTGGCCATAGAGATGTTGTTCATGCTTGTTGAAAGAAGGGAGAGGCATACTACCCAAAGAACACCACCAACGCAGCAAAAGAAGGTGGTGGAAGTACTGTGATGTGGGGATGCTTCAGTGCATCTGGAACTGGGAATCTGGTCAATGTGGAAGGAAGAACTACCGGTACTTCCAGAAGACCAAATTAAACATTAATGACTGACCTGCACAAAGCCCTGACTTTATTTCTATTGAAAATTTGTGGGGTGAACTGAAGACAAGGGTCCATGCCAGAAGGCCATCAAATCTGGAGGAGCTCTAGAGATTTGTCAAAAAAGAATGGGCTTGAATTCCTAAGATGTGTCAGAGACTTGGTAAAAAATAAAAAATATAAAAAATACAACAAACGACCGCAGGCTGTTATGAATGAAAAAGGATACACAATTGACTATTAGCATCAGGGGGACTAATAATTTAATATTTTTATCTAGTAGTTTTTATGTTTTTGTGACATTGTTTTATTTCTACGTACAAAGTAAAAATTGTGTAAGCCTTAAAAAAAAAAGCTTGGATGTCAAGAAGAAGCAGTCAAAAATAATTTGCTCAGTACTTTTGGAAATTTAAAAAAACATATGGTGTCTTCTGTTCAAGTGGAGACTGCATTACTACTTTGCTGTCGGGGGTTGCATCATTCTTGGACCAAGGTTAACCTGCCATCACCGGACTAAGTGTAGGCCGCTCTGCTGAAACACGATGATGCTAAACCACCGGGACGTGTCGGTGGCAAACATACCACATTCACTGGAAGGATAGGTTGATGTAACTGACTGTATTGCACACACAGTTAGGTAACTTTTCTCACCTGTCACTCTTGTCAATGTCACAACATTTCCACGCGCGAAAGAACTGAAACTAACGACTATCCCTCTCCGGTTCGCCTGCCAGACGGCTGCTTTACAAACTCCTCCATTTCTAGGAGATATGCAAAGAAAACGACCATTGACACATCCAGAAGAAGGTGATGAAGCTAACCAGCGAGCCGTCAGACGAGTCGCAGCAGCGCACGCCATGATTGCGTCACTACCTGTCTCAGCGGACACAAAAGTGTTGTGCGCATGTGTAGTGATTTGAAAACGGAAATGGAAACAAAATCGCTACTTTTTTCCAACAAACTTTATTGCACATTCTTCATTTACAGAAATTCACAATCAGTTGCACAATAAAAAAAAACAATTGCAAATATCAAACACACATATAAGACCAAGCAACAAAAATAGTAGTAGGCCCTGTGTGTGTCATTAAAAAAAAAGCTCATATACAAACCAAGTTAGGGTGAACAAACGTGCGCATACAGAAAAAACAAAACAAAATGTTAAAAAAAGCAAAGGCAAAGCAAAAAACATTTCAAAATAGCTTTACTTTTGATATATTTTGATAAATTATTGCAGTTTTCTTGGTTTTGTTTGGAATGCATTTAAGACACTTGGATGACATCAGAAATTCCCGGGTCCAGATTTTCCATAAAGAAAAGAACATCAAGTAAAGAAAAAAGGGAATATTTAAAACTTTGAGTGACAACTAATTGCGAAAATCAGTCCAAAATATTTTTTATCTGGTTGCAACTGTAAAAGAGATGTTCTAACGTTTCAGTTTCAGATGAAAAGAATATATATATAAAAAATGCTGCTACTTCAGTGTAAAGTGAAATATAAAATAACAATAATAATAATAATAACCATCATCATAAATAATGTTATGTTTTTTTAATAAAATATCCAAAAATTTTACCATACCACTGTGCTGTAATTTAAGAACTTTCTTTAAAAAACTGACAAATTCTTTAAGAATAATTTTTTTCTATTTCTTTTAATGTTTCCTAAGATATTTGCGGCTTTAAATGAATATTTATTGGGAGAATGGTATAAAATGATTAGATTTTTTTATTTACATTAAAACAATTGCGAACAGGGAAAATGATGCTCATTGGAAATTTGACTTGTTTTAAAGAAATAGATTATTACTCTAACATAATTTTTATAATGCACAGTACAGTTTCTAAATTATACTTTTGTATATACGTAGTAATAAAAAACATGAACTATAGATGGCGGTAGAGAGAGGAAATACCTTACACACACGAACACGCACGCGCACTCACACACGCACGCAAGCACGCACACAAGCACTCACACACACGTTTAAAATAATTTAATAGACCATTCCAATTGTCAACATTATTACAGTTTCTAAAAACACAGCAGCAATGCAGGAGTACATTTTTTTGCCTTTCTTTTCTTGTTGTCCAAATGTCAGGGAAAGGAATTTGGATTTGACGGTATACAATGTTATCTGTCAAGGAGCCTGCAATTTTTAATAAATACAGATAAAGATGTATGTTCTAGTCTCCGTACTAGTTACAACTTGCATAAATAAATAATCTCTATATGTTACTTTTTTTTGTTGAAAAATCCCAATTTTTAATTTTTCTCATTTTAATACTAAGGAACTACTTAAACCTTTAAACCAAGAAAAAAATCAATGAATGAAATACTTTTTTGCGTATCACTTTGGGTGAGTATTATGTATATATATATAAATCCAAGTACTTAAAAGTATACTTTTAAGATGTGTTCCAACATTTGGTTGAGCAGGCAGTTAAAGGGTTAAAGTTAAGAAAGTCAGAAAAACAGTCAGATTTGGAATCAAGTCCCATGGGGTCTGGAGTCATGCTGGGTGTTTTACGGGGTTAATATGTTGAAAACATGTCAGTTTGTTTGACCTGATGAAGGTAAAGCTCACACTCCCTCATGGTGACCCCTCCTTCTTCCCTGTGATGCCTCTCTAATTCCCTGCTGTCCCCCCAGCAACATTCAAAACAGCCTCCCAGCTGTGAGAATGTGTGGAATGCAGACCAGACCACAGGAAGTTGACGTTTGACACTCAGTGATGTAAATATCTCCAGGAGCAATTATTCATGTATCACTTAAGGATGCTTTGGTTTTTAGTTGGCTACGTCAACAGTGTAAACGTCAGTGTGGAGAAGGTTTACAGGCAGAATATCCTAGTTAATCCTGTATGTTACCATTTTTGGATGATTTAAAAAAAACGTTCATGCTTGTTAAACTAAAACCTCTGGTAACACAAAAGTGATCACCTTTTGCCATCAATCATTATGGAGCATATGGAATGCTTGAGAAAAAGTCAGGACAGTCATGAAATATGATTGAAAAAAGAAATTCCCATCATCGTGCACTGAAAACAAAACCATCCATAATAATTTCTGAACAGTTGTCGGGTAATGAGAAAAGGGGTATGTATAAGATGTTTCAACTCCAGTTCTCAGGATTGTTGTTTAACACACAGCAGTAATGACCCTATAGTGGTTTTCAGATATGAAGATACTTGTGACAGATCTCAGGTAGACTGTTCCAGAAAAGCAGAACAACTGTAACTAAAGTCCCTCTCACCGTCTTTGATCTGGTTCTGGTACAGCACTGTGACTCGATCCTGCAACACCTGAAGGTCTGAGAGGCTTGGCCAAGTCGCAAACATAGAGCAAGTCAGTTGTGTGGTGATATGATATTGCTTTGGTGAAGCTGATCTAAAGCAGGTAAAATGGGTTTAAAGCAGAACAAACAAAGATAGTTACACCTTACTTTAATATAAAACACATGTATTTTGCACACTGAAATGTTTGACTGAATTAATGAATGAAGCTTTATTTATGTAGCATTCACAACTCCTTTAGGAGTACCAAAGTGCTTCACAATAAAAGGAAGACTGAAGAAAGTTTAAAATTAGGCAAATTAAGAACAGAATAAAAACAGCATAAAATTACAAAAAAACAGTCAGCAGCAAAATACATTAAAAAAAAAAGAATGTGATACAATACATAACATAAAATAAAAATGCCACATGTCAAAAATGCAATTGACATTTAAAGCTGTTAAGGTCAAATAACATGCACAGTTCTGCAGGAATATTATTCCATAACTGAGGACCACCAATGGAAAAATCACGGTCACCCGTGTTTCTGTTGTGACCTGGGCACATCAAGCAGATATTGATTAGAAGAGCTTAAGACTCTAGAATGACTGCTGACAGTTAAAAGCTCAGTTAAGTAAACTGGGGCAAGACCATGAAGAGCTTTAAAAACAAACAGTAAATGTTTGAACTGAATTCTAAAATGAACAGGGAAGTAGTGAAATGAACTAAGTACAGGAGTGTTGTGTGCTCGTCTGGATGTTCCAGTTAACAATCGACCTGCTGCATTCTGAACTAGCTGGAGACCTGAGTTCTCTGGCAAGACCATCATGAGCCGGGGATCCCATCACATGCCTGGGGATGTCTATGTCCCTGTGGTGTGAGATCCTTGCCCTCGAGCGCCAGCCCCCTCCAAAATTCTAACTCTGAGTGACCCTGGTTGGGCAATGTTTACTACGCTCTTCAGGGACCCCACTTACCTAAAAAACCTCAATTAGACCTCACTTAAAAAAAAGATAAAGCTCATTTTGACAACATTGTCAATCTGTTAGTAATATTTTTAAACAGCTGTCAAAGAAAATTCTGGCTCAACCACTGCTTTACATCATCAATGCACTCTGTTAAATTGTTTTGTGAGCTCTGTTTTCTCAAACTGAGGAGCAGATATATCTGCAGATCACCGGCATAACAATAAAAAGATACAGCTTTGATGCATTTGGGATGCCATCCTTCACCCAGAACCGAAAAAGAGGATGACAATTTCAATACGTCTTCTTCCTCTTTCGGCTTCTCCCATCAGGGGTCGTCACAGCGAACAAGTCGCATGGTAAATTTGGCAATGTTTTACACCGGATGCCCTTCCTGACACAACCTTCTCAAACCGGGCTTGGAACCGGTGGAGGTAGAGAAGGGAACAGGGAGCAGCCCGGAGTCGAACCCTGGTTTCACGGATGGAAGGCGCCGCAAACCAGCACGAGCTAAATCATCTTTTTTAGATTGGTCAAAATTAAAGCCTTTTTAACGTAACAAAGTCAAAATTAAAGACGATCAAGGGCCCATCCGCTTTTAGTCTTAGACTTGTTTACTGTTTACTCATAGGTGTTATTTTGAACGACAAACTGCATTACAGTTTCTGGAAGGCCTGCACACTTGTTGAAATAATTAGATTGCGGCTCAGTGGACTGAGGCAGAGCGTTCAGTTGACATTTGCTAAAGGAGAAAGAGGACACCAGCCCCAGAACATAGCTGGCTTTAAACACCAAAGTAAAGTAATCAAATAAAGTTCAGAGCAGGACTTCACAAAGCTCAGTGAACATGGCAGCCTCAGAAAAGGTCCATGATATTTCTGTTGTGACACGATAAGTCTCAAGGTTTTCATTTAAACATGGTGCTTTTGATAAAACCTGATTTTCATGTTTTTTTAGATTGTTGGCAATAATGTAAAAGTCCAGCTTGAAAAAGAAGGCTTTTCTTGACAAGCAGCACTTTGTTTTTCTGGTTTAGCTTGACATTAAAGAAGGTATGAGACTGCTAAATCAAACCCAGCAAAATGAATGCATCCTCATTAAAATTAAAGTATGCAAAACACTGAAAATGAGGATTTAACAACATGCATTCAATTTTTAAAATACGTTTTTGTTCAGTCACCAACAAATGACAAACACAAATGAATTATTTTTTTATTTTCTGGGCAAATTCCAAAATAAAAATGCTTAATCATTTGAATGAGTGATTTAGGAAGTATGACACCCCCACTCCACGTGTGGATTGGTGATCAGAGTCCAGACCTTAACTCTGCTGAGAATGTTTGAGATGCTCTGGAGAAATTGATACTTTATTTAACCCACAATGGGGAAATTCTCCTCCACATTGTGACCCATCCCCTGGGGGGTAAGCTGCTGACTGGCCACACTGGGGGGGGCGACAGCAAGGATCGGTTGGTGGACGACCTGCTTTACCGCCTGAGCTAAACTGCCGCCCAAACTGTAGCAGTATCACTTTTCATTAAGTTCTGGGTGAAAATGAACACACAACATGTAGGAATGACATGTTGAGACTCTGGAGAAAAATGTTTAGAGAAAGCAATGTTTTTATGGGCCATGATCAAAACCTAAAGACCCACTGTAGCGAAAACTTTGTTTTTAACATGTTCTTGTGACATTGTTCTGATTATGAATGACATATCTAAAAAAAAAACAAGCTCAAAAATGCATTTTTGGATATTTCTTTATTCAAATTATGAATCAGGAGGACAAAAAATTACAGTTTTACAAAGTGTCACTCCCAAAACACTTGGGTTATTTATTCAACCCAGTTCTTGAGTTATTCATGTTACATGGGTTACTTTTTAACCTCAGAATTAGGTTAAAAATAATCCAACATGGTAATTTTAAACCATGGTGTTATTTGGTGGGTTTATTTCTCCATCCATCCATCCATCCATCCATCCATCCATCCATCGTCTTCCGCTCATCCAGGACTGGGTCGCGGAGACAGGAGTCTCAGCAAAGATCCCCTGACTTCCCTCTCCCCGGACACTTCCTCCGGCTCCTCTGCAGGAACCCCGAGGCATTTCCAGGCCAGCAGTTAGACTTGTCTCTTCAGCGTGTCCTGGGTCTACTCTGAGCTCTCTGGTGACCGAGTATCTCACCCTACCTCTAAGGGAGCGCCCAGCCACCCTACGGAGGAAGCTCATTTCAGCCGCTTGTATTTGGGATGTCATTCTTTCGGTCATGACTCCCAGAGCTCATGACTATAGATGAGTACTGGAACGAAGATCGATCGGTAAATGGAGAGCCTTCTATCTGGCTCATCTCTCTCTTCACCACAACGGACTGGTACAGCAACCGTTTAATGGCGGACACATATTGTGTATGATGTAGTTTTGGGGAAGATGTACATTGACAATATGAAGACACTGGGAAATTAAAGACAAATGCAGCAAAGTGTAAGCTATCATGAGATATGTTTGTAAAGACTGGCACTGTAATCCTACACTGCCAATATCAAACACATAGACACACACATGCAAAAACACACTCATATGTGTTACAGTTATCTTTTTCATAAAACATGTTTTCTGTGTATGATGTTCATATTTTTGTTTTCTTCTTCATTGTGGAGGTGGGCCGCCTGACATTGCACACTCACAGCTCCTGTTGGAGCTCAAGGACAGACCGCATAACAACAGTGAAAGGGAGCAGAAGTCAAATCATGTCCAGCAAGACGCTCAACACTGCACTCTGTTATGGAGATGATGTGGCTGTTGTGGTAACAGACTGTACCATAGAATCACAAACTGGTCCCTCAGTATAGCTGTGTTTATATGTAACTGCTGCTGAAAGCCCAAATGTACCTATGTGATCTAAACTACAGCAAAGTGACTAATGCAAAGGGTTCCCAATTAATATTTGCTTTCATTTTATTAAATCTATCAAAATAAGCAACTAAAAGCATTCTACAAGACAATGTCGACCTATTGTATCATTTTAGACAGTTTAAAATATTTTTAGAATTCCCGAAACATTTAAAAAACACACAGATGCAAGATAAACTTGGGATTTATCTAAAAGAAGTCTGCATAAAATGATTATGGGTTTTTATTTCTGCCATGTTTTGTGTACAAACTAAAGTTTCACATAATTGAGGCTAAATAAGATGACAGTCTTGTCTCCATTAGTGTGTGAATGTGTATCTCCTGGTGATGTTCAGAGGGGCCATAGGCGCAAACTGGCAGCCACGCCTCTGTCGGTCTGCTGCAGGGCAGCTGTGGCTACAACAGTAGCTTACAATCACCAAGTATGAATGAGGAGTGAATTAATAATGGACACAGTGTAAGCACTTTGAGCGTCTGGAAAAGCACAGATAAATCCAATTCATTATTCTTACTCAGTCTAAAAGTGTTTGTTCTTCTCTCCAGTGAGCTGCTTAAAACTTTTCTCTGGTTTTTGAGGTTCATATTCATTAGGAATGCCACAATTCTCGGTTTCAAATCAAATTGTATGTTACACCATTGAACCAAATCATGGGGAATTGTTGCATTCCTACTAAATGTTTCTGCATATGTTTACGTTAAAGTGTCGTACATGTGTGTCGTGCTAAATTTAAGGTTTTATCTTTTATTGTTTTATTACATTACACTGGGCTTAGTATAAGCCAACTGAAAGATTTTTCTTAATTGTTACTAGTTTATTAGCAAATTTAAAAATAATTTCTTTGAATCTTTTACATTTGTTGTTGTTTTGTAATACACAAATAATATATTGAACCGAAACAAAATCATGACCCAAAAATTGAACTTTGAAGCGAATCATAGAGAGAGTGAATCGTTGCTTCCCTGGTCAACAATCACGCAAAATATGGTGTGTCAAAGCCTGAACAGCCACAATCTATCAGATTACAGTGTGTTAGTGTGCTAAAGAGCAGGTGGATTTTCCAAGTGTAGTCTATCTTGAGGACAATAAAATGTAAGAACAGTACTTACACAGAACTGTTTTCTTACACTGGGACGCTGACCTTCTCTCTAAACAGAATTAACTTGAGAACCCAATTGCAAACAGCAGTGTTCCTGGGCAGCTGAACAACACTGAGCCTAATACTGTGCAAAAAGAAAGAGCTTTTGTGAGACATTTGAGTTACAGGTTATCTGTAAACTTCTGAGCATGAGGAAGACTCGACGTTCTCACTGTATCTTGAGACAAAGAGGGTGAGGCAAGCCAACAGAATGTCAAAGAATGACAACATGTCTGCATCTGTTACAAACACCTGAATTCAGTTTTAATGTTTGGCAACTCCTCAGATGGATAATCTAATTGAGAAGCTGGGAGGGACCAGCTAGCTCTCCATCCGAGATCGCTAAGACTACTGGCCTGTTTGACTTAGTGCTGAAGTTGCTTTACTCCACTTGGTGCATTCTTGAATTAAAAAAAACCAATTGATTCTGAGTCAGTTGATGATGCTGATCCCAATGCTAACACAGCTTCAGCCTCATACAACCTTTAAGAAAGAGAAGGAGAAGTTAGATGTGCATGGTGAATGGTCAGCAAGTAAGGTTGGGTCAAAGGTGGGTGGTGAGAGCGGCAGTGGTGCCTAGACGCGGGCGGCAAGGGCGGCGCTGGTGCATAGAAGGGGCGGCGAGGGCTAGGGCAGGTAGCGCCTGCGGGCCAGACAACGCTGTTCGCGACTTTGATTTAACGTAATTTTTCCTGTACCAACGACCTCCATTGAGTTGAATTTTTTACACATGATGCAATAAAAACATGGCCCATTTAAGAACATCGTGAGCCTTCATTAACCGATTATTGTGAACACACATATTTCTTGCTTTCAGGGCATCAGTATAAACAATGCATACAATGGCATTATTATAAGGTGCAGACACAAAGGCATTGCTGCTGTTAAGTTTTCTGCACAAAGATCCAGTGTTGACTCGACCCATTTCCCTCTAACTAACTGCTATTAGAAGTGGTATGTGAGAGTCAGCTGTTACCATCCCCACTTTGCAAAGTGTTGTGTGTGCGTCCCCAATTTGTACAAGGATGCCACTTTTGTGTGCCAGTTAACTTGTTTCCCAGGATGTCACTTTGTGCGGCATCTGATCTATAGCAAAGGGAGCTGGTGGTCACTTGTGGGTGGTCGTTTGCACTAAAGACCTTCATCAACCCATCATCTTTGACATTTCCTCCTTTGGTGTCCATCAAATAATGTAGAGGCATCTCACTGTAGCCTCTGGTTGTAAGTGAACATCTACCACATTGCATAAGAATGTAGACCATGAAAACATTTGCAAGAAATACAAAAGAAAAGGCAGAGAGAGAAAAAAAAAGTTAATGCTTCACCCATGTCTGGATATTTTCCTGTTTTATACAATCTGTGTAGCAATCTGAACCACTAAAGTTTATTTTAAATTCTATTTGTGCTATTGGGGCAGGGGTCCATTAACTGTTGCAAGAAAATATCTGCAAAAGGCAGAAAGGTGATGAAATAAACAGTTGAAAGCACCTGATTTGACAGAATGTTACTTCGTTGGATTTTTTTTGTAATTGCATATTTAGTTTTTGTTACAGTTGAACCTCCATGTAATTGTTGTCCAAGCCCAACATAAATATTCAGCCAACTGAATAAATGAAAGGAATGATTAAATGGGAAATCCTCAGCAATTATGGAATGGTTTTTGGGCAAAATTACACATATTCTGCAAAAACATACATGTTGAGCAGCTTATATGGCTAAAATCAAACCTAAATATATTCTCTTTAGTCATCACATCAATATGAATAAGATTTCCACAGAAATGAATTAGTGATTGTGACAGATTCCACAGTCACTCAGGTGGGAGGAGCCAGACATAAACTCAGATTCTTATATAGGACTGCTTAAAACCAGGTTTAGGTTCACAAACTCAGTAACCACAACAGACTCAAAGTTGAAGCTATTCGTCTGTGTAAAACATTTTTGTCTGAGAGCATTTTCTCTTTTTCTGTCGTTGGAAAACCAGAAAATCCAGGAGGCCTTTAAAAAGAAAACTAAAAATAGGAAAGCAATGGCCTTCTCTGAACAGATTGTTTTAATTTTATTTTGTTTCAACACAGCCACTTATGACTTCTTGAGTTTGTATTTGTTTTAATTTTTTGTGATGAACAAGTAGTTTTGTGGGTTAACATTTAATTCTTCAGACGTTACAATTTACTACTTTTAAATGATGGTCAACATGGGATTATGATTTCCTCATCCCTTAATCCTCGATTCTTTACATTCTTAGCCATTCTGATGTATATTTGTCAGTGTGCATTAGATCATTGTCCTGTTGCATGACCTAGTTTCAACTAAGCTTTAGCTGATGGACAGATGGCAACACATGTACTTACAGAATGCTCTCAGATAACATTAACTCATTGGCTGAAGGTTCCTATGTCTTTTGGGTGGTGAACAAGCCTAAATGCTAACACTAACACTAATGTTGCCATTGATTTCAAATCAAGCAATTATCATTTGGGCAAAGCAACTCCTTCTTGGATTCCCTTTGTCCTGCCACATTTGGCACTTAAAGTACCACTCCATTTATCTTTTGATCTATTGTATAAAGGTTTCCTAACAATTTCCGGTGCAAAAAAAAAAAAAATGGTAATAGATATTGGAGCTGTCCAGCTGTACAGATTTGAGACAGATGCCAGCTCGGACAAGGAAAACAAAGACTTGCACGGATCTCGTCATCTACGAGTGGATGGATCGAAATGGAGCTGAGCAAGGAGCTTGTTGCCTGTCGATTGTAGTTTCTACGTCACAAATAAGCTATTTTTTAAATGACATATTTTCATCTGCCATAAACCATAAGAAACCATAAGAAATAAAGTTTTGAGCTTAATCTTCTTTTGATATGTACATCATCAGAAAAATGCTACAGGAACATGTTAAAAACATCAAAAACACAATTTTTATTGAAGTGGATCTTTAAAATCCCCAGTGAGATATGTAAGTTAAAAAAAGCCAAAACTTCACTCTTAATTCTTTTACCATGTAGAAAAAAAACATGACCGTGATCTTTAGAAAAGTTGTTTTTCATCTGACGTAAACAATTACCATACTCAAGTTAACTCCATTCACCAAATGAATTTAAACACTTTTGTGTCTTTTTTTTCACACTCTCAAACTAAACCAAAGATTGAAAACGACCAGGAGGAGGAGTGCTTTGATCTCGGAAAAAACAGCCTGAAAACCCACAAGATTTTCCACATCAAAAAGAGGACAAAGAAAGATGAAGGTAGAGATCCAGGTTCTTACAAAGACTTTTTTGTGCACCACATATATTTTTTGGGAAATAAAACTTGAAAGACAAGAGGAAAATCTGTACAAGGTGTTTGACAGAATGCAAGGAAACTTTGAGAAATTGTGAATTCTTTGTGCAGTAGAAACAAAGAACCATGCAGTCTTAAATGAGAACATATTGGAAGAATCCTGATCTTTGTGGACAGCAAGCTGTCACCCTACATAGAAGAGGTCAAAGGTTTGGCGTCAGGGGTCAAGAAAAGACGCCTGATGTGGAAACAGAAAAGAAACCAGTGGACCACCTCAGTCTGTTATCCCTATTTGTTATTAACTAGCCTCTTGTGAAGCACTTGGATAGGTCCCTCTTTTGGAGCGTTGGATTTATGTCTCCATACCTATTTGTCTTTGCAAAACACGTCTTTTCATACTCGAAAAAAAATAATTCAAGTAATAAAAATAAAAAAAAGTTCAAGTTAAAAGTTTCATCACACAAAAAGAACTCACCCTTCAAGAAGTCTAGAGGGATCACACATCTGCAGGAGAGTTGTGATTGGGCACATGGGCTTTAAAACTCTTTTAAAGGTTAATCCACTCTTAAAATTACAACATTTAGGAAATTAAACAGCAGTATTGTTACACTAATAATTTTGTAAAGGTGATCACCTTAGGACAGGCAGGCTGAAGTGAAACAAAATCACTTCATGTAAAAACATTTCTAAGAATTTGTGACTATGAAAGGAAAATGACAGCTTTAGGAGAACATCTTAAGCAGAATTAAGATGTATTAAAGTGTTCATTTTTAAAAGCATTGCGTTTTCATGACACACCTTCCATCTTTGACTTAGTGCACAACTCAAAATTAGGTTGAAAATGTGTGCAAATATGTGAGCATAGAATAAGCAGCTCTTCACTCCAGATTGAAAGAACTGGAAAAAGATATTTATGGGTAGAAAAGAAGAGAACCATTGTGGTTGCTGACAGGTCACTGAATGGCCATGAAGTTTAATGCCCTTTATGGAGATGTGAATGAAGCAGGTTTAGTGCCTCTGGTCACTGAAGGGTCATCTGGTTTTATGCTTGCTACTATTACAAAACACAAGAGGGTTTAGTGTCAGGAAATAAGACTTTTGGGAATGAGGAGCTCATATGGCTTTGTTTTTATCCATATAATAATTTACTCACATCGATCAATTTATTTCTAGCTTACATTTTTATTCATAGTAGTTGGGCAGAATTGGAAAAACTTCAAAACCTTGATCATCCCTGTCGCTTTGCAGGACCTCTTTTTTTTTCTGTGAATCTCTTTAGAAAAACGTCTGCTCCTGATATTTATTCAACTATGAAAGGATTTATTATCACTTCATTGGATCTCTCTCTATGCACTTTTACTCATTAGAAAAGTTCATTTTTACCCTTTTTTAAAATCTTTTCAGGTCTTTATGTTTTTCCTCACTGCTTTCTGATTCAGTATTTCCACAAGAAGTGCCATAAATTAAATTAGCTCAATTAGGATGACAGAAGTAAAGCCAGACTAAAAATGGGACCCAAAGCCTCCCTGCTTAATACTCACCATGAAGGGGTTGAATTGGGGGGTTAAACCACCAAATGGTTCCCGAGCGTGGCAGTGTCTGCAGCTCCCCGCTCCCCCAGGGGATGTGTCAAATGCGGAGACCAAATTTCAGACACCTAGGTGCCTGACAGATAATGGGATTTTATCTTTAACTTTAAATGGCTTTTTGCAGCTAAGTCATGGAGATTTTAATTATGTTGATTTTGAAGTCCTATAAAAATGTCCAAATATCTGCTACGTGAAGACATCTTGACTGTTGTGCCACATCAAAATGAAGTTTACGATTAAAAAAAGACAGGTTGCAACCGAATTCTGTCACTAATCACTACACAATGCATTTGCCAGCTTGTACAGCTGTCTTAATCTGCAATCCCTAAATCAAGTGCCCTAGAAATGTCCCAGGGGTTTCTGCAAAAAATCTGTGTGTATCGATGCTCACTAGATTGGCAAATATGAACAATATATGGCACATATAAACTATACATAGTGTTTGAACAATTTTACATGTAACAAGCACACATTTTAAATTATTGTTTTTAACCATCCAGGTTTAATCATCAGAACACAGTGAATTCATAAATAGTCTTCAGAAAATATTCATATTTATCAGTTTTTCTTTCGGTGGCGTCATATTTGCTGTTTAAAAAAAAAGTATTGAGCACGGAGTCTGAATTGTTTTTAAAAACTAGGGCACTAAACAGTCCCGCGCTATATAGTTTCTTAGTGGTTAGGGAGTAGGGAGTGAATTCAGACATAGCCAACCTTCAGTTTGACTGAAACTAGCCACATCAAGAATAGAAATACTTGATGTCACCATGGGGGTATCCCACGGTTACGTCCTCTATGATAATGACTGGGTCGGTCTCTGGTGTGCAGTTCCCAAAATATCACTTCCTCACATCAGCATCAAGCCAGGTTTCCACAGTGGTTTCTATTTCTATTCACACTTTGAGTTTTATTTACGTGTCATATTTGCACACTTGTACACACTGTTTGTTTGCTTGTTTGATTTTATTGCATTACAATGTTTTTTATTGTTCCCTTCCTTGCTGTCCTTGCACTGATGGCGATGCTTAAATCTCATTGTACTATGCACAATGACAATAAAGCAAATCTGAATCTGAATCTGAATTTTTTGTCTCATTTTGTTGGTTGCGAGGGGCCTTTATGGAGTCAATTCAGTCTCAATAATCAGAAATGCACACAACCTGTTTCACAAATACACACACTCTGATTCTTGGGGGTTGAGTGCATTCTGTGTGTTTTTTCTTATTTTTTATTGTTTTAAACTTGCAAAGCACTTTATGTTGCTGTGGTGTGAAAAGGGCTTTATAAATAGAGCTTGAATTTGAATTGACTTTGAATTTGGTGGTATTAGCATCAATTCTCAAAATACCTAGCATCACTTAAAAGATGTGAGACTGTTTTCATCTATATTCCATCATATTATGTTTGAGGTTTTTTGGAGCGAAGAAGATAATGAATTATTGGTCAGAGTAAAGGCCTGTTCACACCAGGACGAATTTCGCCGGCGATCTTCGCCGACGTTTAACGCCTCGTGACTAAACAAAGGGCACCAATGAGAGTGTGCACACCGACGCGAAAAAACGCCACGCGTCAAAGCGTCAAAAAAAAAAAACGCCTCGGGTTCGTTTTTTTTTCTCGACGCGTCGCGTCGAAATCTACTCGACCAATGAGAATGGCGCTTTTGCACACGTGTCTGGAGCTTCTGAAGTTACAGTAAAACACAACTTGGGGGCGCTCAAACACAAAACTGCCTCGCTGAGCACACATACCAGCGAAGAAGATAGACGCCAAGTAGCGTCTACACTGCCGCGAAGAAATAATGATGGACATTCTAAAATATCCCCGAACCAAGCACCAGTTGGAGCAACTGGTGCTTGGTTCGGGGATATTCATGTTTTCTTTGTTTGATTCTGACAATCGCGTAAATACTTGCTCTCTTCTTCTGAGTGAAAAGCGACTTTAAGAAGCTCAAAGTTGCGCAGCGCCACCTTGTGTACAGGAGCATTTCTGTTTACATTAAGCGCCATCTAATGTCAGGGAATGAAATTGCATGTTCGCTCGGCTCATCGTCAGCGAAAATCGCCTGGGTGTGAACACAAAAAACGTGGCGAAAAACGCTGGCGAATAACGCCTGGCGAATATTTGTCCCGGTGTGTACAGGCCTTAAAGCTTTCATTAGCGCAGTCTTTGCCATCTAAGTGTCTGGAAAACAACATTCACTTCATGCCTAATGGTTTGCATTAGGTTTTTCAAAAACATTCTTTTTTTTACATGAAGTATTATTCTATTTTCCACACTGCCTTGTAGTTTACAATATGAATACTTTAGAGATGCAGTCATGCTCCTCTGGTTTATGTCAGACTGGGACTTTGGCCACACTCCCTCATGCACTGGTTAAAAAACTCATCATCAAGAACAGGCAGGTGCTGAGGGTTGGGGTTAAAGGGGCAGTGATAATGTGCATCTTTAAAAACCCGAACGAAAATATTTGATCATATACTGAATATTATCACTAATGCATTGAATGCAGACTTTGACATTACAATTTATTACAATTGCCTAGATAAACAGATTTTTTTTCAAAACCCCAAATTTTCTTTAGGTGCTGAAGAGTATTTTGCAAAATTTGAAATGCTTCCATAGTTTAAATCCATCTGATATTTCATTTAATCAATCTTGGATAATATCAGAGGTTCTTGGGACAGACACGTGAGTCAGAACACTTTCAGACCATTAATGTATTTTTTCTCTCCAAACCAATATAAATTTGCAGTTGGTTTTTAAAGACCCTCTCCAAAATGAATATTGTTTTTGGTGATTTTAACATGTTCTTGTGGCATTTTTTGATGACGAGGACATATTTAAAGAATGTTAAGCTCAAACTTGCATCTCTGAGTATTTCTTTATTTAAATGATTTTAAATCAGGAGCAGACGGAAAAATTCAGTTTGAAAAAGAGCGTATTTGTGACCTAGAAAATACGTTGGGTGGGCCACAAGCTCCCTGCATTGAGCTCTCAGCAACGGGATGGGGAAGGGGGGTGGGGTTGCTCTGTTCCAACGGTCCCACCCAAAACTGAGAAGCTTGTTTCCATTTAATTAACACTGTTCTGCAGAAACTATGTCCTACAAAATGACAGATTTTTAGATTTTGGCTAAAAACGGCACAGTCTTAAAACCAAGGTCACAGATCCCAAAATGCCACAGAGCAGCGACCTAAACGCAAGTTTTTCAGCAAATTTGGCAGGTGGAAAGAGGAAAGCTGTTGTGGTGGATGTGGCAGTACCAACTGATGGCAAACATCTGGAAGAAGAAAACATGAGGAACTGGAGAAATACCAGGGGCTCAGAGAAGAACTAAAGAAAGCTTGGAAGGTGAAGGTGCAGTGGTGCCTGTGGTGATTTGAGCACTCGAGGCAGTAACCCCCAAGCTGGAGGAGTGGCAGATCCTTGCACTTTGTCACCAATATAAAAACATTTTTTGTTTCCAATGTCTGAGTGTGTTGGTATGAGGGAGTGGAAAACTTGAATAACCTTACATCTCCTTTTGGGAGCTACCAAAGCTGCAGATACCAATAAAAAAATCAGATAATGACACGTTAAACTAAAATGTATTTAATTTTTACTTGTTTTGTTTTTTAAATGTTTGTCCCGGTGTAAGAGAACTACTTGAGACGTCACCCATAGAAAATTACTTGCTTCCGTTTAAAACGAAATGAAGTCAATTGGTCAGTTTATAACTTAAATAACTTACACTATAGAGAGAATATCATGAAAAAATATTACAATTAGCAAGAAAATGTAAAAAGAAGATAGTAGAGGAATAATTGTTATTCTGACAAATATAATGACTGAGTTATAGGTGTTTGCTTCTCAGTAGAAGTCTATGGGATGTTTGCTTCTTGGAACCAGCTTCCTATTTGTAATGCCACGGGGGAGGGGTCACTCAGTCCAGTTCTCATATACAGTTAATGAATACGACTTGTGTAGATATATTGTGTTTAATCAAATGTATTTGGGAAATAGAAGCCATCTACAGAAGGGTTTTAGTCAACTAGAGGCTAAACATCATCCATGATGATCACGCTCCTGCTCTCTTCTGGCATCATACAGGCTCTTAATGGCTCAGTGATAAATGAGAATGTAATCACGGAAGGATTAAGGAGAAAGAACACACCACACATAAAACAGAGCTACAATACACCGATTCTACTTCCAGATGCATGTGGCATGAGGGTTAATCTCCTCACACAGTTCATGCTCTCCAGCAAAATAGGATAAAGTAAATGCATAACTCCTAAAGATGTGCGTGATATTTAGTGCTGTGTGAAGTTGTGTAGGTCAGCAACTTAAATTTAATGTAGATGAGATTCTGAATACCGACAACCTTATTTTTTTGGTCCCTCCTTCAATTATGTCCAAGGATAAGTCTTTACGGCCTCTAAAATCCTTTCTCTCTCTCAGTTTTATTACCGTGCTTAGTGACTCTGCTGTTTTTCTCTGTGTTGCTCAGCAACAGCGGCAGGCCTTTTGCCCAGCCCCGATGGAGATAATGGTGGAGCTGCAGGAGATGGAGACGGTGACAAGGACCACGAAAAGGGGATTTAATTTGCTGCGTGATTTGAACTGCCTGGCAGCAGGACTACTTTTCTGTTGTTTGTATGTAAATGAGTGGAGCTGAGCTCAAGCAATTAATTGTTGGAAAAGGAGATGTGTGGTTAAAAGGTAAATGGTGTTAAAGGGTGTTTGAAAATCAGATAGTGATCAGGCAGCCGTCAAGCCTCGGGCTGTAGTTAAAGGAAGGCCTGAAGTTTTTAGTGTCTTCTTCAGTATTCACGTAGGAATAGCTCTGAAGCAGAAATGTTTCAATATTTTAAACCCAACACATCAAATTTTATGTAAATGTTTTCTTCCTGTCTTTTCACAGTTTGTTATATAATAATTGTTACATATAATTTGTTATATAATCAACTTTTATCAAAATTCTGCTTCACTCTCAGTTAAAATCAATTACACTTGATGAATCATGGCTTGGAGAAAAAGCTCTACACCTACAACTGCCTTTGATACACCTTTAATTTGCAAGATGCCTGCAATTGGCTATAAAGCACATGCTCATCTGAAGTCTTTGGTCTAAGAAAATGGAAGATAATGCATGTCCATCTAAATCTGAAACCTTTCTGACTAGTAATTTTAGATGTTTTGTACTTTGCTAAAACCTCTGAAAGGCAAACAAATCGTCAAACCTCATCAGACTTTTACAAACAGAGATATACTCTGTGTGTTTTGGATTGTGACCAAGGTGATCCATTGAGCCTAAATTCCTTTTAATTTCAGGGAAAGGGAAGGATTTGTGAAAATGTTACTAAATAATCTAGTATAGGATAAAAACACTGAGAAATAATGGATTTGTTACAGCGACATGTTCACACAATGAACTAGTAGAAAACAAACTCCCTTACATTTTTGACCACACAATAGTAAACCAAATCCCACTGTGTGATGCCAATTCTCAGATTTTTCTTACCACCACTTCGTTGTTGCTCCAGTGGTGGGAACCTGAGTGAAGGTGGACGTGTTTTTTACACCAGCTCTATAGCTCTAATAACAGAGACAGAGACAGAGACAGTTTGACATTTTCGAAGTGGACATTTTTATTACTAGAAAAAGGTCAATGCCAGTTTTGCACCATGACTGATCAAAAGAGGAAAACACTTGTTCCTTCTGTCATTTTTTATGGTCACTTATTTTAATGGTGTTCCAGGAAAACCTGTATATCCTCTCTAAGACCCAGTTTATGCAACTTCATTTATAATCTTTGAAATGCCAAACCATTCCTTTGGGTGATTACAAGGGTCTGCTGTGAACAATGGCTGCAACAAGTCCTGAAGGTGTTTATCCAGGAAAACTTCCTGACCTCAAGTCAGATATGCTTTCAGCTTCTTAATGGCAGAGCATAGAAATACAGTAGTTTGGTAATCAAATCGTAAATCCTCAGATAGAGGGGGGAGTTGGCTTTCCATCCGTTTATATCAGGTTGTGTTTGACCTGCAGAGCGTTCAACATTTTAGCTAGCCTGTTTTTAATCTGCTTAGCTGAGCTTTAGGGAGATGGAGTTTCTCTCTCAGTTTCACGCACACAAACCCGTTCTTTATCCCGCCACATAACAAAGACACACCACACTGCTCTACGCACACACAGGAAAACTCACTGTATTCCATCCTATCTGTTTTCATTTCCCTTCTCTCGCTTTGCAGACCCTGTTACGTACACTTATCCCCATCTGTCTCCTCTCTTCTTGTTTCCCTCTCAACTGTTTTTCAGTGCTTTTTATCCATGTGATACGGCCTGTTTTATGCATTGACCTGTTGAATTTCTTAGCTGGGAACAGATGAAATGACAGCATGGGATCTAAAAACCAAAGCTTTTTTAACAATGTCCTCTTTGTGCAGCTTACACAAGACTGCTAACTGATGAAATGTTTGTGTCTGCACCAAGTATTCCCTCTGGTTACACCTCTGGCCAATGCCTACACATGAGTTATACCAACTTTTCCAAAAACAATGTGCCAGGAAGGTAGGGGATGCAAAGTGATCTCAGTTTAAAGGAAAGGCAGTCAGCTGTCAAAGCATGTCATTGGAAATATTTAGTGTCTAAAACACACTGGGCTGTTTTAGATTTGCTGCATCTGCATGGAACCATGAGTTGAAGTCCAAAAAAAGGTTTGCAGGATTCCTACAAGGGTTTGAAACAATCCCACCAGAGATTTGACTTTAGCCCCGGTTGGGGCTAAATCAATTTGACATTTCTGTCTGTGGAATATTACAAAGCAGCTATGGTTCTGATGGTTACTGGAGCATTTTTTCTGCATCTGAATCATGATGATGAGTATTTTTCATGTTTTTTTTGGAACTCGTCAAATAAAGACAGCAAAAGCTACTGAGCTGTGGCTACACCTAAATGTCTTTCCTATAGGTGAAGGTTAAACAAGATATAAAACAATGTAATAAAGGAGTATAGAGCAGAGTTAATTTTTGAATTAAATGTATTTAGCAAGGCAGTTGATTTGACACTTTAATGCCGAATCTTGGGTTTTGCAAACATGCTGTTACGTTTGGAACCAACAATGTTCCTTTTTTAAAGATTAGATTTAATATAAAATATAATAAATGCATCCTATTATATCTTTCAGTACCAATTCAAGCACTAGCATGTTATAATAATCACGTTTATATTAAGAAACCAACTTTTTACAGGAATTAAGTCTATTGTTTTGTCATTGTGGCTTCTCTGATCATTACAAAGCATCAATTCATCATTAGCTTCAAAACCACAGTTGTTTTTGACTTTGAAGCTGTTTTTATGTCCAACTGGTGATGAAAGGAAATTCATTATATTTAATAAATCCCATTTTGAATTGCACAAATGTAAAATAATGATGTGATGTGTTTTGTTTTATACGCTTAAAGGGTGTGCAGTGTTATTAACAAAATGTTCTTTGTGCACAAGTAGCTTCAGAGGTTCCAGACAGGAAATATTTAGCTGTTCTACAACTGTTTGGTTCACACAACACAACAAACAACTCCCGTAACCCTTGTCTAGCCTAGGCTCTTTAACATTGGTAGTTGGGTCATCTAGACCCAGTAGACAGTGCGCTGAACCTTTTTTCTTGAATGATTTGTGATCCTCACTGGTGTCCATGGATTCCATGAAATCTTTCCACCTTTATCCACCTTTGTCATGGTAGGGAGAACATGTCAATGTAAGGGTGGGGTCATCTAAGATAGCACAAGGGTTAAGAAAAGTTTCTTGCATTACGACTGCTCCTCCTGGTTTATCTTATGAAAAGAACAGAATTACATTATCTTGAAATTATGACAATTTTAGCTATCTGACAAAAACTCAAATTGAAATTTAAAATTCATTTTTACCCAGGTTATGTAAGGGATTCAGAAAATGTATAGTGTATTTAAACATTTATGTAGCTGTTAAATATATTTAAAAATGCTGTTTTGGGAGATTCAAATTTATGACAAGTCTCTGTTATGCACATAGCAGACAGTAAGAAAAAGCAGTTGGTTAAAAAGCAGCTTTTGTTCTAACAACAAGAAAAACAGAAAGGTCCTGTGATCCATCCACTTCCAGGCAAGCTGTCGGATCAAGTTTCTGTCTTTTGCATCTTTGAAAATGTTGAGACTTTTTTGAAGCTTTTTATTTTTTAAACAGCAACACAAAGCTGAACATGTGTAAGATATACCTTTTGAGGAAATGTGTTACTGTCTCTTAGGAGAACAACACCTGTTGGTCTGGTCAGGGGGAAATCAGTAGTTTTAGCATCACTGGAAGCAGCCCATAAAATTAAGTTAAGAGAACAACCAAATGATAGTTTGTTAATTGTGGTTACCCTACACACAGTCTAACCAAACTGAAGTCAGTATTTGGTTCCGTGGTTGTCTCTATTTTGAGATGAAATTAAATCAACATAATCTAGTTTTTAAGAACAAGTGCACACTGTAAAAACCAACAAGAAGCCAAGGATTTTTTTCTTCACCTGTCAGTTACAAAGTTACACTTGCCCCCCATTTGTACAAAAATTAGAGGTAGACTGTATTAAAGAGACCCTTTTACATTGGAATTAATGAGGATAGTCCTGTTTCAGTAACCAGTCCCCCTAGAGGTTTTTGGAGGAGTGACTTGTCTTCAGTTACTTTCATTTTAAAGAAAGTATCAATACGTAAAGTGGAGAATTTCATCTTGTGTGACACTTCTAATGGTGTGGGGGATATTTTCTTAGCACACCTTGGGCGTTTTAGTACCAACTGAGCATTGTTACACCACAGCTTTCATAAGTATGGTTGTTGACCATGTCCAACCCTTTCTGACCACAGTGTACCTATCTTCTGATGACTATTCCAGCAGGGTAACACGCCATGTCAATACAGTACCAATACAGCACTTTTAGGATGAGGTGTAATGGGAAATTGGCATTATGGATATGCAGCCGACAAATCTGCTGCAACTGTGTGATGATGTCATGTCAATATGGACTAAAGTCTCTGAGGAATGTTTCCAGTACCTTGTTGAATCTATGCCACCAAGGAGTAAGGCAGTTCTAAAAGCCAAAAGGAGATCCAACCTGGTACCTAATAAAGTCGCTGGTGAGTGAGTGTTTATCTTCAAAGACATCAATACACTTGTCGTTGTTTTTTGTTTTCCAAGCAACCCACTGTTGATATCGATTTTGTTTGACCCCTCATTTGAAAAAAAAAAAAAAAAAACTATTTTCCAAAATGTGGGTCCCCAAAAAGTTAAAAACTGATTCTTAGCTTTTAAGATTTCATATAATAGCAATTTACTGCTAGTGCTGGGCCCATATAAATATTTAAAAATGTAAATATTAGTATAAAGTGTTTAAACAATTGCGTAAAATAACATTTAATCCTTGTGCTTTCTTAGATGACCCCACCCTTACATTGACGTGTTATTTCTACCATGACAAAGGTGGATAAAGGTGGAAAGATTTCATGTAATCCATGGACACCAGTGAAGATCACAAATCATTGAAGAAAAAGGTTCAGCGCACTGTCTAGTGGGTCTAGATGACCCCACTCCCAATGTTAAAGTGCTTAGGATAGCACAATTGTTAAAAACAGCCTTTATGCTTGCTTAGACAGTCTCATCATTAAGGGGTTAATGTTTGGTTTTCTTCCACATTGTCCAACTTTATTTAGTTTTCAAATAAAGTCAGAGAACAGAAAAGCAACAACATTTAAGATACTTTTGACCTTGACTGGCTTTTAAATCTAAACATTTTAGTTGTTTTTTTAAACTTGGTAATTGTGTTTTTGATGAGACACTTAGCGCAGAATCGCCTTCATACCATACCATCATTGTTTTTATAAATATTTTATTAGTGTCTCTATCTGCCAAGAGGATCCACCTCCATAAAATATGCAAAAAACATACTGTCAGAATGATAGAAAATGAAAAGTTATTAAAAAAATTATACATGCATTTGTTGGAGTGGAGTACAAAAAATTTAAATCCAAAAAACTGTGTAAAGAAAGGATTTCAGTCAGTTTCTAATCCGAGTCACTGAGTGGTTAATCCTCTGGTGAAGGAACAAGATGCCCATAATGAGTTCGTTGACATCAGAAATCAATGTCAGCTTTGTTTTTATTTCGAAAAGGCGTTTTCCTGTCGTCGAGGAATTGTCAGAGTTTTGGATCCATATCAGAGTCTGTGTATCTGATGCTGTAGTTGAGGTCCACATGAGTCATTTATTCCTCATCAACCTTTTGTCGATCTTGTGCCAACATTCGCTCCATAAAACACTTCACTTGTCACAAGTTAGTAAAGAAGTTCTGTCAGTTATTTCTTGAATCCGGTTTTCAACTTGCTCCTCTTGTGCGTTTGACTCAAGTGTCCTTCCCTCACCTGATACCTATTCAACAGAAGACTGAATTAAAATGACAACCACTCAGCAGGTCCAGGAAACACACAAAGAGGTGTTTGATTGCTATGCATTTAAAGACTGCAGAAATCAAATGTGAGTTTGGAAAAGAAGCTGTAAATCTTCGTGTGGGATTTGTTAGGGGAATGCAGCCTGGGAATGTTACCCTGAGGCACCAAAGACAAAGTGGAAGCAACATAAAGAGCTCAGATCTGTTATCAGTTGTGTCGGTCAACCCTTTTTCAAAAAGGAGAGAGAGGGCCTCAGGAGCAAAAGAAGCCGCAGCCTTTAGTGCACATGTTTGCACTTAAACACACACAACTGCATGCTCACCATTGTCTGTGTCTGTGTTGGAGTTGATGAAAAGTTTGTTTATGCACATGCACTCTACGTGATCCTCCAGCTTCACATGCACCTCCCTCAGCTTTGGCCGCCGCCGTATGTACTCCACCTTTGCCACCTGTCACACAAACAGGACAGAGATTTAGGACAGGAAATCCTAGTAAACGCAGCGAGGATAAAATAAAAGGTCACTTGATATGCCATTGCAAAAGTTGTGAACATCTGGATGTCCAGATGATGGCGTAACTAGTGGTACTTATCTGTGAAGAAAAATGCAAACATCTGCCATCTAAGATAGTGTTTTTTCCCCCAAAAATTGATCAAGAAAACAAGGGTGTTCTAGTAGTTTTTTCTAAAGACATGAAGTTTGCTGTTGAACAGGAACTCTACTTCACTATTACACTTTCTGTAAAGCCATGAGGGTAGCTTGATTCTACCCAGCAATTGCTGGGGTTTACACCCGGGACAGTTTGCTGGTCCATCACCAGAACACATTCACACCTGGGGAAACAATGTGGTCATTAATTAACCTCTGAAGCATAAATTTGGACTTGGAGCACCAAGAGAAGATGTACCTACACAGGGAGAACATGCAAACCACACACAGAAAGGACACAGCCAGGACTCAAACCAGATCTTTCACTCTGTGAAGCAACACTACACCACTGGGGAGCTTTACATAAAAGCGTTTAAGCCAAAATTCAAGTTTTTTAATATATCTTTCCAACTGTTTAATCATACTATTACAAAAAAAATTGAAAAAAACCCACAATTGCTAATAGAAAAGATCCACCATTTGCAATCAGTGATAGAGGCTCTAGGTTGACATCATGAAATTGGCAGCACCACAAGGGGCAAAACCCTAGAAATCAAGTTCAAGTTAATAATATTCATTTCAGAAAGTGAAAATGAGTGTAAAACGACAAAATGAGACAAAATTATATAAACAACAAAAAGGGAATGAGAAGAAGAAAAATATTTTGGCTAAGTGTTTTTCTTGTTACCTCTATGCTTTTTTTTATATTACTTTTATTTGTCTCTAAACGTTTTCCATAATATTCCTTCCTACTTGTTCTAATGATCTGCGTTAATTCATTTTTGTATTTTTTTCTGCCTCTTTGGTTTTCTTTTTAAAGTAGTTTTTATAAAAGGTATTCTTTTTTTTTTACATGCATTTTCAAGTCCTTTTGTAATCCCAGGAAATCAAGATCGAGTCGTATTACTTCTGGGTCAGAAAATAGCTAATGAAAATAACCAAGATTTCATTAAAAAAGGTTCTTTAGTTCGCCAAAGGTAACATATTATCATATATCTGGATGTAGTTTACTCTGAATGTCAGGACTTGCAGGTGAGGACACAAGCACAGGACGCATGCAGGAGATCGTAGACGTAAATAGTTGCTCGAAGCTGAACAACCACAAACAAAGTAAGCAAAACGGTCCCGTGATGAGGACAGGGGAGACACAGGTTAAATACTTTTCAGCGTGATTTGCAACAGATGTAAATAATGACAGAACGTAAAGACCGCGAGAACGAGAATGGCACAAAAACCGGAAACACCAAATCAAAGCCCAGTAAACCCGGAAGTGAAAAAACAAAAGCCTAACCAAACCGCCCTGGCCCCAGTACCTGACACTGAAAGGCTTGAGAAATATGGAAGCGATTTTGTAGCATAATTAAAAATAAAAGTCAAAACCAGAAAAGCTTTTTCATTTTCAAAATGAAACTGCATCAAATGACTCAAAATTTAAATGAAAAATCAATCCTTCAAAATGCTTTTTCATTTTCTTCGTCAACACCGCTTATTCTGTCATTTAATTAAAATGATAATGAAAATGGTATTTGACATTTCATTTTCAAAAGTTTCTCTGGTAAATGTGTAGCAAAATTCATTTAGAAATGTCTAATTTGACAATTAAAATGGATTAACAGAAATGCTTTTTAATTTTCAAAATGTAACCGCATCAAATGACTCAAAATTAAAATGAAAAGTCAATACTTTAAAATGCTTTTTCCTTTTCTACTTTAAAACCACTTTTTCTGTGTCATAATTATAACGAAGATGCAAAGGGGGGATTGCATTTGCGTTTTCACATCCACCCTGCGAACATTAATGCAATATTCAATTCGAAAAAGCATTTCCAGCGGGGAGGCGGGGCGATGACGTCAGTGCTTTAAAATTAATTTCTTGGTGCTAACAAATTTATAATTAAGAGATTACAAAAACTATGTAAGGCCATATAGGATAATATTGAGTCCTTTGTACCAATTACCACCAGAAGCAGAGCATGTCACTACAACCCCCGACAATTCTCTATGACTCTAAGGTTCCATCAGCTATTTTTTTAGAGAGGTCTGCAGTAGCAGATTGAAGAAAAGAAATCTAGACAAAGTCTTCAGGAAATCCAGCTGAGTAATGGACTGACTATAGCCGGCTGTTAGCATTTCAAAGAAAACACCATAGCGTACACAAGGTGGAGCAACATTTTGTAGTCTGTAGCGGCTCATGCATCTGGAAAACCACAAGACACTGAGACTGCAACACCTGTGGTGCCAACTTCTCCTAAAATCAAAAGAAAAAAATATGTATAGCAAAACTCTGAGATACATGCTCTCATCTTGGGATTGATGTTTCTGTAGATACAGATAAGACAATGAAGTTATTATCTTCTGCTCTTTCCTCCTCACATGGACATGAATACTCGGCTTCAGTCTTGCAGTTTTCCCTCTGGCTGCATGTTACTGCAGTTGCAGTCCTGACCCTCCGAATGCTCAATCTCAGCTCATGTGAGTTACTTTATTTTTGATTTCCTCTGTAAGCAGACTGAACAGGTCCTTTCATCTCACACTGAGTTTCAGGATAGCAAAGAACAGAAAAACAAATTCACTTCTTTCTTTCCTCTGTTCTTCCTAAATACAACACCACCCTAAGACCTAGCTTCTTTTTTACTGTACTACTGTTATTACTTTCCATTTCTTCGACACCTGGAAATTCCTTTTCTTCTTTTTTGACAAAGGCTGTCCAGAATCCTTTAACCAACTAAATATATTAGTTGTAGATCTTGTTATACAATGTAATTGAATAATAACTTTATAAACGAAAAATAATAACTAACTAATTTGTGCTATCATTTATGTCATTTTCCAGCCAGACTTCCACCGGTTTGTTGATCAAATCAGTAATAGAACACTGTCCCTTTCACTCATACACACACATCCCTTCACACACATACTGGTTTCAATATCCTGTGTGTACCAATTTTGTCATTAGTTCTAGGGACCAACATTTCCTGAGGTACTAGAACACTGAAAAAGATCAGGTAGCCTCAGCAAATAATTGATTATGACTAGCATCACTATCCCTCACACACACAGACACTCACACACACCGGTCTTGGCTTATCTAACATTGGCAACTTATGACCATGAACGTGATTTAGTTTACTGGTTTATATTGTCTCTGTTCCAGCGATGGAGGAAGCAATTCTGTTTCTAAATGTGTCGCTGCAAGGCTCTCAATCAATATCACAGCCACTCATAATATACATAATTGTCCGACTGAGAAGAGTCGATGATTTGTTAACCCTCCTGTTATGTTCGTTTGTGAGGAGCAGAGATTATGTTCCTGGGTCAATTTGACCCGGTGAAGGTTTTATTAATTAAAATATGTCTGAAACCCAAAAAATCCTAACAAGCAGTGTAAATATTTCATTACTAACTTCATTACTAATTATTCTATCAAAACTTAGTGAAATGGTGTTCCTTACCTCTAACAGGAAGTGGTTCAATTATTAGATAATTCACTCGTTTTTCTTAAAAATATACATGTTCAAACTTTTTTCAAATTTTTCACTACTGTATTACTTTTAAAAGACCACCATATAAAATACAATAGTTTTACATAACATTGAAATATAATCTTAAAATTTTGTTTTACATACATGCACTGTGAACCAGAAAAAAACAAAATCACAATACAACAGACAAGCAATTGCAATATGAAGTTGTGTGTGTGTGTCTGTACATATACACAGCACAAGATTGATCAGTCATCGCATTGTGCTTTGTCCAAATTAATTCTGCACATTTTGCACAGGTCATGCTTGTCTTGACCTGGATCCTGTCTCCGGCTCGACTCCACGCCCCCGGCCGTCCCCCCAAGTCCATCTGAATGAAGCTCGTCTGCTAGACTTTAAATATGTAGTTGTAGAATTAGATAAATCAATTCTTCTCTATGAGTTGTGGTTATCGCCTGTCCGTCCTGGGGGAGGATCCCTCCTTCATGTGGGCACCCCTGAGGTTTCTTCGTTTTTTCCGGAATCCGTCTTTTTTAGGAGTTTTCCCTTACCGCGATTTTATGTTTTACTTTTTCAATAACCTATACAAAGCCCATTGAGACAACTGTTGTTGTGAATTTGGGCTATACAAATAAAATAAAATTAAATTGAATTGAACTGAATTGACATGGTCACATGAGTCACTGCCATCCTAGTGGGCCCTGGCACTGTCTTTATTATGTTTTCTGCAGACAGGTTTGTCTGACGCATATTTGGGGATGAAGACCAATGTACTTCATCCTTCTTTGACATGAATGTCTTGCCTGGAGGAACAGGAATAGCAATTCCCTCATCTGGTTCAAAATCAGTATCATTAGAATCAGAATTTAGCTCAAGATAGTCTTCTTCTGATCATGATCAGTAATGACTTCCAGAGCCTCCTGGACTGTCATCTTTCTGCTTCTGCTGCTCATTTTGTAAAGCTCTGCCTGTGTGATGTTGGAAGGAGAATCTTTTATATGTTTTGTCCCTCCCCTGTTGAGTGTCCGCAGAATGTGGGTTGAGTTTTCCTGCGAGAACATAAATGGTTCCTATCAAAAGTCATAACACCTAGGTACCTGTGTGTGTGTGTGTGTGTGTGGGTGTGTGTGTGTGTGTGTATCTATGTGTGTGATTGGGGTGAAATATGTCTCACAGCTGCAAAGAAAGCAAAACTACTTATAATAAGACATCCTTGTACCTCCAGTTTGACTGCCGGGTCAAATTGACCCGAACAGTATCTATGTGATATATACATGCAGGGGGGGGGGGGGGTTGCAAATATGTGAGATGAACCAAATTCATAATATATGTTGAATACACTAATTAAGGCAAGCAGAAGAAGTTTCATGTGGAAAAAATACTTTTAACTATTTTTCCTAGATGTTCAAACTTTAAAACGGGTCAATTTGACCCGCAACATAACAGGAGGCTTAAATGGCTGTGTGCCCTTTTAGAGTCAAGTTTCTGCAGTTGTTGTTTTAAAATGATAAAGAACTGAAACTTTTGTCAAACAGTCTGCAAAATTATTAGCAATACTCATTCATGTAAATTTACTGAAAGTAATCATAAATAACGGGTCTGACAAATTTACAAACTCATTCAGATAAGACTGAAGCGGGGATCATGAGATACATTTTAGTAACAGATGCAGGGCTCTGCTATACCTTCACTGTACGGTAGTGTTTGCGCGCCACCTGGCATCTCATGTTGCTTGTGTTGCAGCAGCCAGTGCAGCGCTTCACCTCCACACAGGGAGGCCAAATGATGAAGTTGGCTGAAGTGGGATCCACTTGGCTTCTGGGAATCTCATAAATGGTTGTGCGCACTTTGCAAACTGCAGGTAAGGCCTCTTCTACCACTGCAGATGAACAGACAGATAAATCATCAAAACTGGATTATGGAGAGGAAACTGTAACACATATTTCAATATTTTATATGATTTTATTGAGATAATGAGATAGTCCACACAAAAAGTAAGTTTGTGTTGATTACCGGTGCTTCTTCTTTGTCTTGTGTGTGAGTGATTTTTTTTCTGATCAGGAAAACTGTGAGAGAAGTCCTTGTGGAAGCTCTGTTTGGTCTCCTCGATCACCTCGTTCTCTGTAGAGAGTCATAACAAAAAGCTAAAAGCGTTAGCACCACAGGTGCTTATGTGTCTCAAACACTCATACTCTGAGGAGTCCACGATCTTCAAGTAACAATGTAGTTTCAGCTGCAATTTTCTTGAGTGAAAGTTGTGAATTTTGCCTCTCATTACAAATTTTATTTGTCAAAATAATTCATAGAGATAAAAATTACAGCAATGATATCTTTGTTGGTCAGAATATATTACACATCATGAATTTGAGTTTAAAAGAAAACAGAAATGTGAAAAAACCTGAAATGTTATCATCAGTTAAATGAACAAAACTACTTACCAACTGCATCCTGATCACAAAAAAAAAAATCTGATTACTTTGACTCAGCTATGGTGGTTACATTTGTCAGAAGAATCCAGGCTTTTCTCCAAATGAGAAAAGAAAACTTAAGCTTAAAACTAAACTGATGTCACGCGAAGTTATGGTGTCAAGAGGTTGTTCTGAAGTCATGCCTTAGTCACATGCACCCGTAAATGCACTGTACAGGTACAGGTGCTGCAGGTTTTTGGATTGTCCAGGCCCATGGAGGGTCATGGACAGGTGTGTCTGAATCCTAGGAGCACAGGTGAGTCTTACTGCCTTGTGGCTTGTGCAGCCACCTTGAGGGACGTCATACAAATGGCGTGTAACTTTGTTGAGGATGTGGTAAGTCTATTGTGAAGTATTTGCAAGGACTTTGAAACTTACATGGACCTATGACGTATGGGTGATGCTGTACGCTTTACGCAGCACTCTAGTATTAGTGAGGTGTGCTGGCCCCTAACTGAGTGCGCTGGGTGTGCAGGTGATACGCAAATGTCTGTTGGATGCCTATAGGAAACTACATTTTGATTGTCTAATTTCCTCATTTCTAACAGTCAGGCTGCACCCACGGGGCATGCACTTATCACTTGAAGAACATTAACAGGCTCCCTGCACAGTGTGCAGGGTTGGGAGGGGGGGGTTAAAAAAATAAAAAATCCATACAACATGCTTGTGTTTCACCTACTTAACTCTTACTGACCCTTATGTTGTGTAAGTGTCACCCGCTGCTTGCCCATAGTAAAAATGTGCCTGAGCATTTTCACTCTACGGGCCAACCGAGCACTCTACAATCTTTGTGTGGGCCACTTGCCGGCCTTGTACAGGTTTGCCCATTTTTTTGCCCACAGACAGCCAGTATCAACACATAAGGGCAGTTGTAACTAAGGAATGGGATAGTGGTCGTCAGCTAAAAAAAATGAGTGCTTTGTTAAGTCAGTGTTCTGAAGTTGTTAAGGCAAAACATTTGTGAACTTCTTTTGCCAAGCCTCGACAGGGAATTAATGTGAATGTTTTGTTGCTTTGTCATCTAATATTACTTATCTGAACAGATGGATGATGACCTAAATTCTTTTTTTAGTTAAAAGAGGAGCAGAGAACTGATCGTAAACCAGAGCACTGGAGTTCGGATGAGCTTTTACACGTGTCCTAACAAACTTAACAATCCAAAACAATAAACTTTTGTTTGGAATATCCTAGTGTAAAAGCATTCTATAATAAACTCTGAACCTTATCATCTCACATACAATCTCAACACAGTGGACACTGCACCCCCAAATGACCTTTGTGACCCCAAATAGTTTTTTGTCAATTCAATTAGTTATGGTTTGTCACTGGTGGTTCAGCCTAGAAAGTGATCTTTCTTAAGTTTTCCTTCATGATCATGTGTATCATGTAAGAATGTATTTTAAATCAGCTGTATTTTTGTTTGTTTTTTAATGTATGAATACATATGATCCCAGCAGATCCATAAAATATATTTGAGTTGTGCATAAAGCATTTGTGATCCTAAATTAGAAAAAATCAAGTCCATGAGGTATTATGAGATAAATTTAAACAATTCATATTTTGATGTGTAAAAAATGAAAGTGGGGACATTTCAGGAGGAGTCTGTAATCCTGTATTTTGATATATAATGGTGCTGAGCTTGTCCTGCATGCCTGTACATAAAATGTGCTGATAAAACATCAAAGTGCACCTCTGATATCTCCCTCTTTCCATCTGTTCATCTATCTCTCACGTCCTGTCACGTAGGAATTTGAGCATGAATTATACATAACAACACAGCAGCCTTCCTGCGGACCCTTCTCTCAAACAAATAATAGGCAGCATGACAACAGTATAATGAAGAGAGTCACTTGACCCCCACCGAGCCAGGGAGCTTGTCACACTCCTCATTTGCATTTCAATGATGCCAGGATTAATGATGGCACCGCTCTGCTCAGCAGACTTGAAAAAAATAAAAAAAAAGAATCAGCTGTGCCTCACAGGCTGGAGGATTTTCAGAGCTGCATTAAGAGAATGGCTGAAATTTGAAGGGCTCCAGATGCAGGCACCCGGTTTGTGTCTGTCAAATTTCCTCAATCCTTCTTCACTAACTTAGCTTCAGTGCTGATTTGGTGATGAAGATTGGCTGTAGAATACATTGGCCACAGAAATCGGTTAATTAATTTGGAAAAAATGAATGACTAAAAAAACAAACATTGTACGCCTGATCAATAATTTTAAACAGAGTTCACTGTGCGGGTTTGAAGCTAAGGTCACACCGCCACCGGCAAAGCACGTTCAAACGACCACTTATAATGAAAAGTCTATGTAAACCCAAGTAAACACATATTTTGAGCTGCCGAAATCAAAACTCTTGCATTCACACATAGCTATGGATATTTTTTTTAATTACAAAATGCACGTCCATTAACTCGTCTTCTAAGTTAAACCAGGTTGAACTTTGACCAATCAGGGATATGTACTTAGTAGTAATGTATGAAAGATGTCCCCCTTTAAGTAATGGAAGTACCAACAGCTTGAAAATTGATCATGGAGGAGGAATAATTATTGCAGTTTGTGCCCGGTAAGAATTATGACACCAATCTTCCACATATTTTCTATATGCTATAGACAGAGAGACAGACATACAGACAGAGCTGTGAAAGAAAAAGAAAAAGCCGGAGCTAGATTCGTGAGATTTGCAATATTTCAACATTTGGCACCAAGCCTCTTCCAACTGTTGGTGGCAGACATGCACTAGTAAATAGTAGAAAAAGAAGAGGAGGCCCCTCCCTGCTTGTCTAATGTGAGCACCATTTGCTAAATGCATGTCACATGCCCAGTGTGAACGTAGCTTTTGAAGAACTTGAGCAACATATGACGAGGCCTATCTATAGAGCAGAGGTGGCCAAACTTTCGTGGGCTACTACCGCGTGAGGGTCCTGTACAGCTGTTCTTAGCTCTGCACCTTGCAGGTGCAAGTTTTTATAGGGATCTGCTGTAGCCCCTCCTTCCAGTTTGGGGGTTACTGCCCTGAGTGCTCCAATTACCAAAGGTACCACTGTCACCATCACCTTCTAAGGTTTTTTCCAGCTCTTTTTCCAGTTTGTGGTATTTCTCCAGTTTCTCATGCTCCTTCTTCTTGAAGTTACCACTGCTTGGTACTGTCACATCCACCACACCAGCTTTCCTCTGTTCTTTATCCACCACTACTGTCTGGTTGGTTCCCCATCCTGTCAACTGTATCTGAAAGTCCCACGGGATCCTTGCTCTCTCATTCTCTACCAGTTACGGAGTTGACTTTGGGGTTTCCACTCCATATTCTGCACACATGTTCCGGTTCACATTATATATATGCTGCTGCCAGACTGTAAACTATATATATACTGTATATTTCGAGCAATCAAATTAGCAAATAAAGTAGCGTTTAAGAAAACAAGACATCTGCAATCATCCTGGGAAAAAAAAGAATCTGAAACACAAAAGGGCAGGCCGTTTAAATCAAATGTATTTTCTTAATGCTATAGACAGACAGACATACAGACAGACAGACAATTTTTTTATTTGATTGTCTGTCTTAGACATTAAATTGTTTTATATCTTTAAAAAATCATGATCTTTGGCCAATTTTGGCTCAGCTGGACTTTGTAATAATGCGTTGACATAATCACTGTTTTTGTGCTTTTTTTAAGCCAACCACAGCTTTGACTTAAGATACCACTTAAGGTACCAGTCTGACCTTCCGTTTCCTGGTCCTCCAGGAGGCCCTAAGCTGCCTTTCATCTCATTGTTCCTAGTTCTAGACTCAGAGACAAAAGTAAGGGGTCTTCCCAAAAGGTCTTACCAGTTCGTTTTGTTTATATATATTCCTTTTTACATACAGTACATGGTAATTTTTTTTATGGCCCCATTTTCCCTTCTGAGAGAAAGGGGCATGACTTTGGACACCTGTTTTCAACTCTGCAGAGCAGCTGAATGATCCTGGAACTGCAAAGCCCCAGCAGATCCATCAGGGGAGGCAATTCACACCGAAGACGGAGCTACACACCATCAGCAGAGAGACAAAGACAACGGAGTGGTATGCAGGTATTGTGGCAGAACTCACAAGAGGTGCAAACCAAAATGTCTAGCATTTGGGAAGAAATTAAAAAGTGTAATAAGAACAGCCACTTTGAGGCTAAGTGCAAAGCCTGCACTGACACACAAGAAAACTGTGTACCATGTAACAGAATGTGAAACTGAGCTAGAGGATATTTTTGTGTTGATATGAGGTATAAAGGGAAAATGTGAATCCTATAAGCTCAAACAAAGCAAAAGACACGGAACTGTTGCAGGCATACTCTGAGACAAGGAGATGGTCAGATTTAAAATAGATTGCAGAGCCACATGTAGCATCTTACTACTGTAGTTAAACTGCTAAACAAAGATGTAAAACTTGATGAAACAAACTCTTTGTCAGTGATGTACAATGGTAGCAAAGTGAAGCCACTGGGCAAGTGTAAAGTGACGTTGAGAAACCCTAGAAACCAAAAACTGTACCAGTTAGAGTTCTGGGGGGTAGACAAAGATTGCACTGTACCACCTATTGGTAAAAGAGCCAGCTATGAAGCTGAGAATAGGACGATGGACATTCAAGCATATTAAAACAGATTTTGCAGATGTGTTCACAGGAAACATGGAAGTGAACAAGTGTGTGAAGCCAGTGCACATATAAAGCGATGAGCCCCTGTCGCCATGATGAAATCGCTACGGGAGGAGCTACAGGATTTGGAGCACATAGGTATTATCACCCTAGCTGACTGTAGCACTGATTGAATCAGTAGAATGGTGGTTGTGCAAAAACAGAGCAGTAAACCCAGAGTTTGCATTGATCCAAAGCCTTTAAACAATGCCCTTAAACGGAGTCACTTTCCATTGGCAACTATTGCGGATGTACTTCCAGACATGTCTAAGGTCAAAGTCTTCACATTCTGTGACTTTAGAAATGGATTTTGGCATGTCATGCTGGCAGGGGAGTCGAGTTACCTGATTACCTTTGCTACTCCATTTGGGCGCTATAGGTGGCCCATGGGTCCAGCACCTGAGGCTTTCCAGAGGAAACTGACCCTAGCTCTAGATAGACTACCAGGCCTGTACATTATTGCTGATGATATGTTCATTACAGATCAAGGTGAAAACCAAGCAGCAGCCATCCAAGACCATGACGCAAAATTGAGACAATTTCTGGAATGACATATTGAGCAGAACATTTCTTCCAGAATGTGCACACCATTGTGGCATTGGGTTTAAAGGAGACCGTGGGGTCATTCCTTCTTCACTCCAGAAAGACATCACCAGGCTGCTACACTCATCTCATCTTGTGTTTAGAAGGATGCCAGAGGAAGGCCAGGAAATGGGTGCTCTGGATTGGCATGAGCGACCACATAAAGACACATTTAGCTCATTGTGATATCTGCAGGTCAGTGGATGACAAACAACAGAAGGAAACAATGCGCCCACAGGAGATACCAAACAGACCTTGGGCCAAAGTGGGAGTTGACTTATTTCAGTTAGACAGCGAAGATTACCATTTAACAGTTGACTATTACTCCAACTATTGGGAAATAGACCAAATCTAGCACAGACCCTAAATCTAGCACAGTGATAAAAAAAAAAAAAAAAAAAAAAAAAAAATTATACTAAAGGCACATTTTGCTAGCAATGGCATTCCCAACACAGTAGTCTCAGACAATGGACTTTAGTATTCTTCCAAAGAGTTCTAGAGATTCAGCCAATGGTGGAAATTTGAACACAAACATCATCCCCAGGTTTCCCACAGAGTAACGGCAAAGTGAAGTCTGTTGTTAAGACGGCTAAGAGACTGTTGCACAAAGCCAAAGGACAAGATCCTTATCTTGCACCTTTATATCATCGCAATGCATCAGGCTGCTGAGTTGCCACGCAAGGACATTGCTTTCAGTCAAACCCAATTTTCTCAGGCCCAAAGTGCTTCAAGCCGAGGAGGCACTGCTTAACAATCAACGTCGTCAGTGTGCTTACTACAACCGATCAGCCAAGGACCTCAGTCCTTTAAAATACCTGTCAACTCCAAGTCCTGTGAGGTTGAAATAAAGTTGGGTGCAGTGCTTAGGAGAAACGAGTGGCACCTCAGGAGTTCTCACAATGTACCACCGACAGTATCCACAGTCATAATGACTGTTGAACCACAGGGTGCCAAAGCAAAGTCAGTACAAGCTCAACAACCCCTGAGAAGCCAATGACAAGAAGTGGTAGGGTCATTCACAAGCCACTGCGCTACAAAGACTTTGTCCCCTGAACAGAAAAATGGGAGGAGGAGTAAAATAAAAATAAAAGTTCTGAAATGTTAAAACACTTGTTTTTGTAACTTTTGAATTGCGCCACGGTAAACTGGTTTAGTTGTTTCAGATATTATATGTTGTGATTATTTTTTATTTACATTGACATATATGTGAGTTTCAGTAAAGCACTACACAAAAGAGAATAAGCTTTCCAAAAAAGAGAAAAGATGTAACAATATGGTATGTTGTTTGTTTGGAGTAAACGGATCTGCCGCTAGAGGGCGATAATGCTTTGTCATTACTTGTAAAGACCAGCGTGTGAGACTTGTGAGTGACAACTCCATGCCAGAGGTTTAAATAAAGATCGACCCAGTTGGGTCAGACAGTGGCGGTTTTTGATAAGGGCGATGTGGGCGGTCGCCCAGGGCGGCACTTCATAGGGGGCGGCATTTGCCGTGCCCGATGCTGTACTACTGTATTCAAAGAGGCTACTATATTCATAGAGGAAGATTTGCGCTTTTAATTTGAAATTGCTTCAGCTGCCGACACATAACACTTTTAGTTTGACACATCAGACTCTTAAGAATGTCTTCATCCTATTTCCTCTTCACACTTATGGTGCAAAAAAAAAAAAAAAAGATGAAATAACTCAGAGTGAAACAACATAAAACAGGCACATGAAAAGGAATTAGGCAGAACAAACACCCGTGCTCAACCCCATTTTCAACAAAAGCAGGCAATGGGGATTATTTCCCATAATTCTTTGCTCCGACACAGCAGACCCGACGCACACGTGACCACCGCCCTCTGCTGCAAGATGCTTGCGGCCACACCTCTTTGCGGTAGTCTTTGGAACATAAGTCAAAAAACTCGAGAGGGGAACGCAACTCGCCCGTGGCTGGCTGAATCACACTAACAGGTGATTGGGAGAATTTTCTATTTGACAATCAACTCTGGGCCGCAGCTGTGCCTCCCGTCATAGAGACGGAGCCGCGTGTGTCAGAGGGAAGGGGAGGGGGAGGGATTGTTACGGGGGGGAGAAGGGAGGAAGCACCCAGGCGCAGAGAGCGAGAGGAGGCAGGAGGTTGCAGGGGAACGGGGGCTTTACAAAACTAAGGACACAAAACCAAAACCACTGCAGACGGCAGGCTAGAAACACTAAACACTCGAAACGGGGAGAGCAGACTAACATACTAACTAACATACTATGGACCAGCCCAGGAGGAAGGGAATGACAAGACTTAAATACATACAGACAACCGAGACACAGGTGAACACAATCAGGAAGGATGGGGAACCAAAGTAAAACTCACAACAAAAACGAAACAGGAAACCCTACAAAATAAAACAAGAAGTTAAACTCAAAACATGCCAGAACAAAAAGGAAACAAACCACAAGGGCAAAGAAACAGAAACTGTAACAGGGGTGCTGGGTGCAGACCATTTTTTATGGATTGAGTTTTTTTGGAGGATTTCTACTGTTGGTGTTGCACAAATTTAGGGAAATGCCAAATATTTTTGGAGTAATCCCACTGATGAATTCTATGATTTAGTCTTTTATGTTTTACAAGACATAAACATATTAATCACAATAATTTTTTTTTAGATCTAATCCCTCTGATATGTTTCACAAAGACTCACTCAGGACGTCACACATTAAGAAATTATTGCTAAAAATGAAGCAGGTGTCTAGCTTTAAAAAAAAATGCTCTAAAGAATGATAAAAGAGCAAAAAAAAAAAAAAAAAAAATGGAAATATTTGAATTGTAATTTCTTATTAATATTTCCAGGCTTTCTTTGTTTTATTCTGCAGCATGTTCATATTTGTATAATTTTAACAGAATATATTTCTATGGAGAGCAAAATATAACAAGTTATTTAGGGTTTAAGTGTTCCTGTTTTTATGCATATTTATGTTAAAAAAGTTCAGTTTAAAAGGTTTAAAAGTTTAGCTTTAGTGTGTTCAGTAAATGTTTATCTTCTTCGGCCCAAAACCTTAAGCGTGTGTGACTGAGTTTGACCCCCCTGTAATACGAGTCTAGAAAGTGCATGCATTTTTTTATGTAAAATTGCTAAAAAGAAGATAGGGAACACAACAGGATGTTGTCAAATTTTGTATGGGGGCGGGGGGGGGGGGGGGGGGGCGCCTGTGGGGTTACTCGCCCAGGGAGTAAGTTAGTGTAGAACCGCCACTGGGGTCAGAGCTACAAAGCTGGATCTTTTCTGTGTGAATAATTTAATTAAATAAATTACTGTTTATTTTCCTAAACTTCAACATCTCCTTCTCTTTCTTTGGACTTTGACAGTTAAAAGTGCAATCTATTGACAAGATAATGAATGCGAATCTGGTATTTATTAGCATCGTATGAATATGCGTTCATGTTAAATCCTTCTTGGAAATGTCACTTTATGTAAAAACGAATTGGCAAATCCTTACAGTCATTTAGCAACCCACAAGCTACTGCAGAAAATAAATCTTGGAGCCGCCCCTGCTTGTCTTCGTAAAACCTTTGGGATCACAGAACCAGTGGGGATGCGACAGTGCAGTGCTTTACCTACGGAGTTTATCTCTATCAACCGCTGGAGGTCGCTGATGCTTCGGATCTCGCTGCGGGACAGTCGCTCCAGCAGCTCCTCAGGGAGGGGGTACTTCTGTGTGAGAAAAGCTGCATGGTTCAATATGAAAAAAGTTGCGCTCACTGGTGCGAAAATGGTATGAATATCAATTATGCAATCATAGTTCGTGATTTAAAAGCTTCTCAATAAACTCCGAATGAACGTGAGCATAATTACGCAGACTAGACTTAAGATATTTGCCATGGGCTACAGATCCCTGCTCTAAAATAACTAACTTTAGCGTAAACGTGAATCTGTCAGTAAGTTGTAGAGATGATCAGTCATTAATTTTCGTGGCTCATCTCACCTCGGCAGCGGTTCGTAACAGGCATAGACAGCCGGCGAGGAGGTGATAGACCACGGGTCTCATCTCCTCTCAGATCCGCTGCAGAGGCAGCAGGACAGGGCAAAAGTCCACGCAAGGAGCCTGGATCTCGCTCCTTGTTCCCGAGGGCATTGAAGCATACCTCGAGGTGATGGTCAAAATCCAGAACTTCAGTTAATGAGTCTTGGGAAGCTTCAGAAAAATCCCTTTGAAGCAAAAGTAAAAATGACGTGGGATCGTCTTTTGCGCACAAAGTCACTCCATTAAAAAAAAAGAAAACAAAGATGGAACAATATATCCAGTAAATAGGGATTTAGGAAAAAATAAACAAGTCTCGGTTGTCCAGTGTTATTAGTTATCTAAACCACAAAAAAGTAAGCTGAAGAGGATGTCCAGCCTTTCTTTTTGTTTGCATCAGAAGAGCAGGTATTGAGAAAGTCTCTGAGAAACTTGACTGTGTTGTCCATATGCGCAAAAAAATTACAAAAATCAAAACGCGAATATCTGTTTTCCCTCGCCTCCTGAAGCTGTTGATGAGGTATTATGTCTTCCTTTAATTTCAGTTCCAAAAATGTTGCAGTTAAGCGAATGCAAAGAGAGTAGGGGGAAAACGAATCTGCAGAGCAGAGAAATCGTCACCTCCCTGTGGTCTCCGGAGTGAATTAAGTTAGGACGCCTCCAGTCACAGGATATAGCCGCGCGCGTCCTCGCTGCGCTCAACTTCAGGCGCTCTTTGCGTAAACCTGGTCATTGCAGCAATATTGACCCGAGTTTTACTTCCACGATAAAAACAAAATAAAACACTGTTTTAGAATCACAAACACTCCTTTGATCACAGGTTTGAATTAAGGAATTAATAGCAACGTTATGTATTCTCAGATTTTTGCATTTAATCCTCTTCATCTTAATCTACAGGGAATTTGGATCATGATCATTCACTTGGATCAGATACGTAATCCACTGAGGTAATGAAAACGGATTTGTTTTACTTCTCTGTGAATAAATCAGCAGTGGAATCTGAAAATCCAGCCTCCACGCGTTCAGACCTGCACGTACACATTTGTGCTACTTTTGACTGCCTCTTCATCCTATGCAGAAACACAACGGTTTAGTCTAAGAAACTGCATTTAAAATCCATAGTTCAAAATACACCTAACTGGGTAGGGACAAACTTTTTTTTCTGGGTTATTTTAACTCAGGAAAAAAAAACAATTATTGGGTTTAAATGAAACCCCTATAACCCGATGATTGATCTAAATAGTGACCAATAACCCCACAGGAATAATCTCAGTGTTGGGTTGAAGATATAACTGTGTTTTAGGAGAGAAGACAGTGGTAATAGAAAAGAAATATAAGTGAAGAACCTTATATGATGGAAGGCAAAGGAAGCCAATATTTTTCTGACAGGTGAATTTCATCAAAACAACCCCTCAAACCTAAATGGATGTGACCAGTTAGTTCCAACAGACACTCAAATCAAGAAAAATGCACTTATTCAAACACAAACAGAACTGGAAAATCGTAGGGGAATTGGATCAGAACCAACTTGGCCCATCCTCTGACACTGTCTCTTCCTCTTGGCAGTTACTTCTTGTTGAACTCTCTATGTATTCAAGTAGTTCTTTAAACCAATTTTTTCATCCCCACCAGTGTTTTGAGTTTGTGTACCATTAGATTAAGTGTGACAGAAGGAGAGGAGAAAGATCTTCTTTAAAAACGTTTTTTTGCATTTTCTAATGTTTTATAGTTAACTAAATAGTTTAACATCCACATGGTATAAGTTAAAAAACAAATCAGAGATGTATTGAAGCATGTAGTTTTTTTAATAGATCATTTAGTCTTTAAGATTATTTAATCTGAAAAAATGGGATTTTGGTGTTTTCTTGAGACATTTTTCTCATGACATTTATAAAGAAATGTAAGCCTAAAATTGCCTTTCTGCATATAAATTGTTGTGAATTAAGATCTGATTAAGAAAATGCTGTCTGGAAAAGACTTGAGTTGTGACAAATTATATATTGGGCATGCCACAAGCTTCTTGCTCTGCTCCTGTCAAGAGTTGGCGGTGTAGGACTCAAAAATGCAGGAGACCAGGCTTATTGTGGAAAACTTGGATATTTAATAAATAAACAGGACAAAACCCATTGAGCGACTAAAAGGTGACACAACAGAGCAGATGATCGGAAAACCAGACACTTCAATAGGCTGAGGGCAATTAAATGAAATGACTGTGTGGACAGTACCTGGAAACAGTGTGACTGACAGGGCAACTCAGAACATGACCAAAGACAACATAAAAACAACAACATCATTAAAACAAAGAACCCCTACAACTCCATTCTGATGCAACCACTTGTAGATGACTAGATCCATGTAAGTCTTTGTTTTCCTTGTCTGAGCTGGAATCTGGCTAAAAATGTATAGCTGGATGGCTCCGATATTGCCCGGTAATGTTAGGTTGGGGTTGTGATGGGGCTGTAGTGGGAGAGAGTGTAAACAAAGGGATGATTGAGGGGATATCAGCGCACGGTTAATTCCATACCAACAGTCCCACCCACAACCCAGAGATTAATTTTTGCATTTTATGAATGTTTAGAAAACTGGACAAATCAAAGTAATCCCAAAAGCTGTACATGTTGTGTTTTTACTATGGCAGATACAGTTCACATAGTTTATCTAAAAAACATGTACCATTTTTTGAATTTTTTAAAATGTCACACAAATGTAATTTCGTTATTTTAAAAATCGAGGGACATTTGTACAACTCTTTTCTATTTCTGCTCCTTCTTAAGGCTGCAAAATACCAATACATGGGGCTTTGAGAATGGGGTCAGACTAATATTTCATAAGATGAAATCAGGCTAACCTTTGCTTTCTTGCTGGAGGCATGGTGTAAAGAAAACACAGTAAGCAGGATGACAGATATATTTGAACTGGAAATAGGAGTGTTTCAGAAACAAATGAAATCAATGTTAATCCATATGAGAATAGAACAGGTAGGGCATATGGGGGCTATCCCTTCAATTATTCAACACTGCACCCCCCACCTTTTTTAAACTCTTTATTTCCTTTCCAGTTCTGCGTCAGTCAAAGTGACTGTAATTAATAAAACCATTTAAAAAAATGTCATAAGGGATTTCACTGACATACTCAAACTGAGACCATTTTTGAAAATCTGCCAAAACCAGGTGCACTTAAGCATGAATGTTTGGTCAGCAGCCAACAAGGGACTTACCCTAGATTATTGTCTAAAGCATGTTGGCATTTACCTATAATACCACCCAGTGCTACACGCCAGTTTGTCAGAGAACACAAAACTTTGGGGGAGAATGTTTTATTTAGGTCTGTCTAGGAGAGCGGTCTTTGTGCAGGAAGTGCTGGAGTTCCCATCGCTCTGAATCACGTTTACTGAGTAAACTGAGGAGATGTCTGGAAGCGCATGACGCTGCATGCGTGTGCAGATAGCGTGCTCAGCCCTGCATCTCACATAAAAGTATTAGTGGTTAATGATGTGACAGAAAAGCATCTCATTCATTTAATCCTTTCATTGATGGGCTGATGAGCTAGTTGAAAAGGCAGCTTTCACTGAAAGCTTTGGATGTCTGAAATATGAATCAAACCCAAACTCTAACATACTGCCTGCAGAACTGTGTGAAATTTAAAAACAAGTTTTTTGTTGTGTTGAAAATAAAAACACGTCAAGCACTGTCTGTACAGACTGGCTGCCGTCTCTGTATCCCCCGAGAACAGAGGTCTGTGACATGTGTGGCTCCAGAGTCACATGTGGGTCTTTTACTCATCCATTATGGTTCTCTGGTGAAAGTAAAATCAAATGTTTTAATTTCAAAAAGTAACCTAAAGTAAAAAAAAGTCAGTAAGGAGCACAATAAGAAGTAAAAAGGTAAAGTAAACTAACTTAAACTTTATTCAACTTATTCACGACCGTAAAACACAAGTCAAACTAAAATATTTTGACCATTGTTTGTGCATGTACCACAGAAAATCAATTGGAGGTCAAGTAACATCAAGTAAAGGATAACCGGTGGTGTCCGTTATCAGAAATTAATGATCGACGCGGAAGCCTGAAGCTTGTTATTTTTTTGGTTTAAATCATTTATTCACAAAAAGTAAACTATTAGATACGTGGTCATGGTAACAGCTGAGCCGGCATCGACCTGGACTGCAGCGACAAAGAAAAGTGATACATATGCTGATCGCCACGATAGGTTGAACAAAACATTAGTACAGAGAGAAAGTTCACCTCTTGTTTTTGTCCAGATGATGAAACAGAAGTTTGTTTAAAGAAGCCAGCGCAGTGATAAACATTTGGGCGTTACCAGTATACGTTTTACCAAATCATAAGGCAGAGTTTCTATTTTTCAACAAATCAAAGGATTTTAAGTGTGACGCATGGTTTGAAAATCTGTTTCCTGCATCAGTGGATCAGTTATCAGCAGATGTCCATCAAGATCCTCTAGTGTCATCAGTATAATTTGCACATCACAAGGCTCAAGCAGAACGGGTGGCTTTGCTTGCACGAGCAGCATCACTGAAACAGAGACAGGCACTGGACATCGAAGACTGCAAATTGAAGACAATAAGAGAACAACTTGAAATCGAGAAAGCCATTACTGAATCCACAGCCAAAATAAAGGTGCTTCAAGAGTGTGAACATGTAGCTCGGAAATATCCTGCAATAAGTCTGTAAAATAAATCTGATAGACAATCAAATCAAACTTTATTTATATAGCCTTTTTCCTATAAAAGCATAGCACGAAGGGATTTACATTAAAATAAATAAATAGAAATAAGCACGAAAATTAAAATAGAGCCCCCTCCCTTGACCTATACACAACCCCCCACCACCCTTTTCGCACCTCCCACCCCCAAAATGATGGGGATAGAATCAGTTGCCAAGCATTCAAAATGTTGCTGTAAGTAACCAGAACACAACTCAGTTAAACAAAAATGTTTTTCAAAGAAATGATTCCAACACCATAAAGCAGTCAAACTTTCATAATACAGAAGTGAGTTTGTGGGAAGTTATGCTAAAAACAAAACGACATTACTAAGATGCTAGTTAAGCAACAGAAACAGTCACAATTGCCTCAGAGAGATGTCCCTGTGTTCAGTGCACACCCACTTGAGTTTCAACCCCTTTATAAGAGCATTTGATCACACTATTCATGATAAGACTGACAGCAATACTGACTGGCTTTCTTACCTTGAGCTTCTTACCAGAGGTGAGCCAAGAGACTTGGTTAGAAGCGGTCATCACATGAATTCACAACATGGCTACCTAGAGGCAAGGAAGGTACTCCACAATCTTTATGGAAATTAACTAAAAATTGCCACTGCATATATGAATAGAGCCTTTAATTAGCCTCAAATTAATGCAGATGACTCCAAGGTTCTTCAGAGTTACTCTTTTTTTGACTGGGTGCAAGAATGCAATGCAAGATATTTGTTTATCTCCAAGAGCTGGAACATCCTGCATTATATAAAAGGACTTTACAAGAGTCCTTATTCACAAGAGACAACAGGGGGAAGAGCAAAGTTTTATATCTTGCTAAGTTTGTAAACAGACAAGCAAAAATAGCTACGAATCCAGTTTTTGCAGACATTGAGGGCACCGAAGATAAGGTTAAACCTTACATTAATGAGAAAATTAATCGGACATCCAACGTTATCCAATATTGTAATGTTAGGTTGGGGTTGTTAAGCCTAAAAAATAGTTAGAGAGCATGTAAACAGATGGTTGATGGAAAAGGGAGCTGGGGTTGCTCTGCACCAACAGTCTAACCCACAGCTCAAAGGTGAATTTCTAATGAATTCCTGCCACTTTACAGAAACTATGTTCTAAGAAACAACAGGGTTTTTTTGATTTTGGCTGAAAACGGCATAATCATAATTAAGTGAGCACTGCGAATGCTTTGAAAATAGATCAAAAGATAATTGGATAGGGACTTTAACCTTCAACTCTTCTTCCTTCAGTTCTTGAAATGAAAGACATATGATCAGACATTGGTTAGCATGACTACTACAGACACAGCTGGAGATAACTCAGGATTGACGGGTTGTCCCAGCAGACAGCTGTTTGTAAAATGCAGTTCTGAATTGAGAGGTGGAGGAGGGGTGGGGGTGGGGGCGGGCTCTGAGGACTGAACCAGTGGAACATTTGACTCTATTTTGTCCAAACTCCATTGTTCTTCGTTTCACTTGGGTGACTTTAATCTCCTGTGGGGAAATAATTGGGACGCAGTGAGGAAGTTAATTGCGTTTTCCAGTGATGTTTCATCAGGAAGTGCTGGTGAACCATCTCCTGACCACACACACTCAACCATGTGAACACACTCTTGCATGCTCATCCACTTAGAAAGGAAAAAAGGGGCACAAAAACTTTAGCAGCTTGCATGCACTTCTTTCTTCGTCTTTATCCTTCATTTATAAATTATCTCACGTTCATCTCCACACGTATTCAACTTATCTCAGTTAAATGCATTTTAACTTTATGGCAGAACAAGCCCACACAGAACGCTGTCTTGAACAAACAAGCACAGTGTCCCACATCATCTAAACCCTTTCTTTCGTTGCGTTCATCATTCTGATTGTCAGCCCACCTTTATTGCTTAATTATGCTTGATTCAAAAGATTAAGAGCCTAATTAGTGAAGCTCTCACGGCAGGTACTGCCATGCTGGGAGCTTTAGAGACAAGAAATTCCCCAGTCACTGACTCCAAAAGAAGGATTTCTTCCTCATTGTCTGCAGTTGGAGAGTTATACTTTGAGCTGCTGATGTGGTAAATGTGACTCTGAAACAATGCCGCGCTGTCTGAGGAGGGAAAAGAAGGGTGGAAGCAGAGATGGCGTTCCCATGATGCCCACTCTCAAAGGAAGGTGACATCGTGGCATGACTTTATACGGGGCACAATCTCTTCCTTATGAGGGAGGAACATGAACAGCTGGAGATGAGTCAGTGTTTAGCAATGAAACTGAGTTTGTTTTTGGATTAAAAATGTAATAGGCCTGTGGTACATTCGTCGCCTGCCTCTGTCAATCATATGTGCTCTTTTTCTTCTTTTCCTAAAAACTTCTCTGATAAAAATTGGGTTCTTGTTTTTTTTAACAAGTTCCTGTGGCATTTTTCTGATGATGGACGACACACATGCAGAAAATGAAGAATAAAATTGCAAGACAGAAAGTGTGTTAACAGATGGATGATGGGTAATGGGAGCAGGCTTACTCCACTCCAACAGACCCACCCACAACTCAGAGGCAAAGTATTATTAAACTACTGCTAATCAATGTCCTAGAAAACTACACAGATTTTTTGATTTTGCTCATAAACAGCACAATCATATGAAAGACCACTGTGAATGCTTTTAGAACAAATCAAAAGATGATCAGAGTGGGACTTTAATAACTTTGAGACTGAATGAAAATGTTTTTTCTGTGGCATTACTGTTCAAGTTATTATTATTATTTTTTTCTTTACCTTGATATTTGCTTTAGAAGATTATTTCCTATAAAAATAAAATGCCAGCAACAGCAAAGACCTGATGCTTAAGCTTTCACAGAGAAATGGTGGCAATAATACGTTTGTTCTTTCACTTCTTTGTTTCTTTCCCTCCCTCCTGACCTCCGTAACATATACCGCCTTTCAAATTTCAGATCAAAACTCAAAACTCTGTGTTTATTTCTGCCTTCCCTTCTTGATTCACCTTTGATTCTTGTCTTTTATATTTATATTTATTGTGCTTTTAATGTCTATTTTTAACCTTTGTCCGTACAGTGTCCTTGAGTTTCTTGAAAGGCGCTTTAAATAAAATGGATTATTATCATTATTATTATTATTAACTTAAGTTTATATAGGCTATATCTTTATACCTTTTTGCCCTTAATTTTTTGTTGCAAAATACACTTATTTGTGAACAATAGTTTATTCTTTTTCCACTTTCTTGCACATCTATCCACTAAAATTTCATTTCTCTTTTGCATCTTCAAACTTGAAACAAAACCATCTTGTTCTTATTAAATATGAAAGCTTCAGATTTCTTTTTTTCATATTTATGATTATGGAAGTTATCTTTGGCTAATTTTGGTTCAAACAAAACAGTTCATATTCTTCTTAAAAGGGATAAAGACAGAGTAATTTTCATTTTATATGCAGAAGCACTTAAAGAATTTTGCAGTGCAAGGAAAATACTGAATATGTAGGATTTAAATTGGAATGGAAGTAAAGTGTAGGCAAGTAATCTGACATGGAGCTTTATTTGGGGTAAAAGGCAGAAGCTACAATAAAATCATGTACAAAGTGCCCAGAACCAAAGAATTCACAACATCCATAGTGTAAAAATGTCTTTAGGCCTCAAAATAGACTCATAATGAATCTGAGGCTTTTTAAGTGTGACGGTTTGTAAACCGTGAACCCAGGAGCAGGAAGAACTGGACTCAGTTCCTTGAAAAAGAAAAGGAGTTAAAGGGCCTTTACCGTGGTATTTTTAAGCCTTTTATAGTAAACAATATCCATGTATATAATAATTTATTACTTTTGGCACACAAAAGAACAATGTTCATTTTTAAGATATTGGATATTTTTGTGAGCTATGGTTGGAGGGGGCTGAGCAGCCGTTCCTGGTCTGGACTGACCATAAAAATTTGAAATATATACAAACTGCCAAACGTCTAAACATGTACATCTAGAAATAACATGTATATGTTCTCATTTATTGACAAGTTTAGTTACAACAGTATTTGAAAAGAATGTTTGATTTAGTTTAACCCTCAAATCCTCAAATATTACTCACATCTTTCACCCTTGTTGTCAATTTGACCCCAGGGATATTTGCCTTCAGAAAATGATTTACATATTATGTAATTTAATTGTTAACCAAGTTTTGTGTAAGGCACATTGTTAATTTGTTGAATATATAAATAACCCCTTTATAATGAAACAGATCAGTGGGTTGACCTGTTCTCTAGCGCCACCATCATGCCAAGCTTTTAAATTAGAATTAATGTATCTTGAAAAGTTTTCATACAAATCTTCTCAAATGTATTGACAACATTAATGTCAACAAGAGTTTGAACCCTATTGGCTTTGGTGATGACATGACCTTTGCTGTACCATCAGGTTAAACTTTCAGTTTTAGAGTTAGTGGATTTTAAAAATATTTCTTCCAAATCTTTTCTAATTTGGGGTGCACATTCATGACTCTCACAGAAAAAGCTGATGTTAGTGACCCTATTTCCTTTTATGAACATATTTATTTACTTATTTTTTTCTCCTTTTTTTGTGACATATTTGTGGTTAGTCACTATAAAGTCTCACTCACCCCTCCTCTTTTGTTATCGGGGCTTGGGACCAGCAGTGGCAGAGTTAGAGAGTTTTTTTCTTCCTTTTTTTTAATGTTTTTGTGTGAAACGGAAAATCAAAATGAGAACATAAATCAGATAGTCAGGCCATGGCACAGTTCTTTACAGCTGTTTTTCGTATATGTTGTAATAAAAGTTATGATAGTTTTCAATAATATTTTTCAAATAAATGAGTTGAAGGTTTGTCCAGGTAGTTGCTTTATGTATTGCGATGTACAATGATAATTTGACACCCCAAAGTATATTCACACCGCCCCCAGCAATGCACAACCACTTTCAATAAAAAGTCCATTCCTGTGTAAATGTGTGTTTTTGGGCTTCTATGTTCAAAACTCTTCCGTTAACGCGTCACTACGCACATCTTTCAGACCATTTGGTGCTGTACCGAAAAAACGCCATTGAATTTGTGTTGAAAGTTAAACAAGATTGAAATTTGACCAATCAGGGACTTAGATTTGGTAGTGACGAATGGATGATGTCCCTTTAAAAATTAATCAAAAAAGAGAAATAAATAACTGAGGTTCAAGCCCGGAATTATATAACACCAAGACTTTCAGATATCAAAATAGAGCTGGAGCAAGATTTGGGACATTTGCACAGCTTCAACATTGCACCAGACCTCTTCCAACTGTAGATACATGTGCTAGTATTGGGTTACAATAGTGTGAACACCAAATAGCCGCACATTCAAAAATGCTCCTTTGGCGCATTTTGCTTTGTGCTCCTTTGGTGCATTTTTGAATGCGTGTCACATGCCCGGTGTGAATGTAACATCAGATCAAAACCTGCCAGTACTGACTTCTTAAAAGTTGCAAGCTGATTTTATCTCAAGGGGGAAAAAAACACATAATTCTGAGAGCTTTTGCAGAGTTTAAGTAGAAGCGCAATTATGTGTGTTGATTAGTCAGTGATAAAGGACTGTATGTTGTGCTTGCCAACTTGCCAGCAGGTAAATGTCAGCAAAGAGAGCTGTGCACAGACTTGAAGCAGTCTGGCTCTGCTACCCATCTCATCAGAATTCATAATCCACCAGAAAAACTGCTGAAGTCATTAAAAATCCCACACAAGCCTGAGCTTGAGGAACCTAAATTTTGGTTGTGGATAACCTGTGGAGGCAAGAAGGGAGGCTCTTGTGATGAAGGATGCTCTCCAACAAATTGTCTAGTGTATATCATTTAGTTTAGTATCAATTGTTTAGTATCAATATCACTATTCTTCACAGGTTGAATAGAAAAATACGTGTTAGTTCTTTGTGTCAAACAACAAAAAATAATACAATGATGAAATCAAACATTCATTTGCTCCTTTTTATGGTAAGCTTTCACAAGGGAACATGGCATTTCATAATTACTGGTGTACTGAGTGAAGGCTTTATAGAGTTCAACCTGGCAAAAGAACTGCAACTTTCAAAAATTGGTCTCCATTTTCTCTAAATACTGTTCTAGACAGTTGTAATCCTATAAAGAGTTGTTTTTTGTAAATAAAAATTACTAGGGCACCAAGAAAATCCTCTTAACTTTTTTTTTCCACCATACTATTATGTTACAGATTCTTTATATTCCAAAGGCTGAAATTACCTTTTATTTGTTTATCCCAGTGTTTTTCAACCAGTGTGCCGCGGCACACTAGTGTGCCGTGGGAGATGGTCAAGTGTGCCGTGGGAAATTGCCCTCATTAACTGAAAAATTAAACATTTCCCATCTCCAGGATTTCAGCTCTGTGTTCATCCAAACAGGCCCTGATAAAACACTGAGGAGTTTGGAAGATAAAATATCGTAAAATACTTTTTGTTTGCGTTTATTTTATTTTATTTTATTTTATTAAAGACATTTTGATAAGAATGATGGCACCGCGATTCAGCTGCAGCTCCGGCTGTATTTTGGAAAAGTCCCGCCCCTTTAACTGTCTCCACCAATCATTCTTGAAGGCTTAATCACATGTCATCAGTCTGACCAATCAGAAGTGGTTAAAGTCTTCACTTCCTTGTCCCGATTTACATCGTAAAGTCGCTCAGTCCTAACAAAAATACCAGCTAAAGCTCGTCTTTAGCGGTGTAGCATTCCACAGAATCCGGTATCAGACCGTGGAACAAGTGAACAAAACAATGAAGCTCAGAGACGCGATCTCCGCCGGCCGTTTTTTGCACTACATCTCCCATAATGCATTGGGTTATGAGAGTGACAGCGCACAAGATCTGTTGTTTAACGTCTTGAAACCAACACAACCGTTTTTAAATCTTCTAACTTAACTTTTATTGCATCTTTTAGAAAAACAACTGCAGCTTCCAGTTTTTTCTGCAACAATTATCACAAAAATGCATGTGAGATTGTGGAGGGGCTGTAGATCAATACAGACTATGAGTTTCTCCTTTTTTTTCATTTTTGGATGCTGGTGTGCCGCGGGATTTTTTGTAAGGTTTAAGTGTGCCGTGGCTCAGAAAAGGTTGAAAAACACTGGTTTATCCATCTTTGAAACCTGCTAGATCCCTTTATGGATCACGAGGCTGCTGGAACCTATCCTAGCTACTATTGGGCAAAGGTGAGATACACCCAAACAAGGTGTACTGTATCACTATTTCATTATTATTTTTATTATTATCCTTCATTTAACCAGGTAAAACCCATTGAGATCAAGATGTCTTTTGCAAGGGTGACCTGGCCAAATGTGAAGGTTTTAATGTAGCCTAAATGTTTGCTCTCGGCCGCAACCACTCTAAACACAGCACAAAATGGAAGACCTGGGGCCTGTTTCAGAAAGGAGGTTAAGTGTAAACTCTGAGTGCGTTAACCCTGAAATCAGGGAAACCCTGGGTTTTCCGTTTCAGAATGGGAGGTTTGTTAAACCAGAGTAAACAGAGTAAGTCAAACCCGTTTCTGAAAGAGAGGTAACTTATACTCGGAGTCAGTGTCCATGGTTACTTACGCTGTGAACCTAACCTGGTCGGGAGCAGGTTTTATTCTATAAACTCAAGGTTTCTGCCGCTCCCCTCCCCTATTTAAAGACGAAGCGGTATTTTTCGCTTTAACCTTCATTGCCCAAATTTCCGTCACACAGAGACGGTCTAAGTGACAAGAATGGCTTGTCCTTTTTTGGAAGACCCAATAGACGAGGAGGCTGCATTAATTTGTAGAGAATTACATTTACATCGTGCGAGGATTTTGAGACCTAGACTCGATTTTTTGGCATTTCCCCATACGTTTTTGTTTGAGCGTTACCGTTTTTCGTTGCAGTCAATTACATATATACAATGAAAACAACATGAGATATGTATTGCTATGTAGATGTTTCATATGTCAAATATTGTCAACAAAGCCTACATCCATGACATGCTCAAATTTGACCTGATTGAATTATGTTTTTATACTTCATTTTTAGCTGCTGCCATGTTCTTTTAATTCCTGCAGGATTGCATCTACATGAAAATGAAATCAGGGACATTGAATTAGATTAATGTAACAATTACTTTTTGGAAACACAATTTGCTAGTACTGCTTACTTTCTTAATCCCATATAAACCTATACCACTTGATCAATACAAGGGTAGACAAAAGTTCACTTTTAAAAACACAATTGCATGTATTAATATTAAACTGACCAACGTTTGCAAGAGGGGAAGGTTAACAAAAAAAGTCCTCTAAACCTTACCGACGTTAAATGCATTTTTCCCCCAGATTGGTTCTGTACACTATGCAGCATTTCATGCAATTACACCAGGAATAACACTTCAAAAGTACACCTAAATATCACCATTTTTTTATTTCACACCGTACCCTATTTAAAAAGTTATTACAGCCAATATTATAACTTACGCATTAACTTGAGCAGTTATGTTTTCCCACGCTTACTGTCTCTGTTTTGCAGATGCAGCGGTGTTGCTTTTCTTCCGGAATATGTGCTCATATTCACTGTAACTCTGCAGCAGCAAGTCAAGTTCAGCTGGCGAAAAATATGCAGACCTCTTTTTTTCACGGTTGCCATGGTGACTCGTGATATCTGCGCTCCATTGATAATGGCTTCTTATAGTCGCGGTGCGCACGCTTAACTCCGAATCAGTCCACTCAGAGTTGATTGACCTAACTCCGATCAGCTTCTCTGAAACAGAAAACTCAGAGTTGTTAATCTCTCGATGGACCAACTCAGAGTTCAAGTTTAACCTCAGAGTTGGTTGAACCTCCTTTCTGAAACAGGCCCCTGCCCAGATGCTTCCTCCTCTTTCAATTTTCCTGCGCACACACACTCTCATGTCTCAGCTTTGTATTCACTTCCTCCTCCGCTTCCACCTACAATATTTCAATCACATTAATGTAACTCAGTGTATTCTACTGGTATCCCATGTGAGAGATGGTCAGGTGTATATTGTGGGAAATTCATTTTCACTGATCTATAAAGGTTTACCATTGTCAGGATATCAGCTCTGTGTTCATCCAAACAGGCCCTGATAAAACACTGAGTAGTTAGGAATATGAAAGATCATAAAATACTATTTTCTTTGTGTTTATTTGATTCTTTTAGAGACACTTTGACAAGAATGGCGGTACTGCTATTCAGCCGCAGTTTTAGCAGAAACCGCAGATCTGTTTTAGGAAAAGTCCCGCCTCTTCAACTGTCTCCACCAATCATTCCTGGAGGCTTAATCATAGATCATCAGTCTGATCAGTTAGAAGTGATTTAAGCCCTGTTCACACCGGGACGAATTTCGCTCGCGATATTTGCCGACGTTTAACGCCTTGTGACTAAACAAAGGGCACCAATGTGAGTGTTCACACCGACGCGAAAAAACCCCACGCGTCAAAGCGTCACTTTTTAAAAAACGGCTCGGGTTCGTTTTTTTGGTCTGATGCGCCGCGTCGAAATCTATTCGACCAATGAGAATGGCGCTTTTGCACACGTGTCTGGAGCTTCTGAAGTTACAGTAAAACACAACTGGGGGGCGCTCAAACACAAAACTGCCTTGCTGAGCACACATACCAGCGAAGAAGATAGACGCCAAGTAGCGTCTACACTGCCGCGAAGAAATAATGACGGACATTCTAAAATATCCCCGAACCAAGCACCAGTTGGAGCTACGGGTGCTTGACATATTCATGTTTTCTTTGTATGATTCTGACAAGCGCGTAAATACTTGCTCTCTTCTTCTGAGTGAAAAGCGACTTTAAGAAGCGTAAAGGTGCGCAGCGCCAACTTGTGTACAGGAGTATTTATGTTTTACATTAAGCGCCATCTAATGTCAGGGAATGAAATTGCATGTTCACTCGGCTCATCGTCTGCGAAAATCGCCTGGGTGTGAACACAAAAAACGTGGCGAAAAACGCTGGCGAATAACGGCTGGCAAATATTCGTCCCGGTGTGTACGGGCCTTAAAGTCCTCACTTTCTTGTTCCGACTTGGCTCATGAAGTCTCTCAGTTCCAACAAAAATAACAGCTAAAGCTCATCTTTAGCAGTGTAGCTTCCCGCAGAATCCAGGGTCAGACCGTGGAAAAAGTGGACAAAATAATGAAGCCCAGTGAAACGAGTCTGTCATGCATCGGCGCCAGTTTTGCACTTCATCTCACAAGATGCATTGGGTTAAAGTGAGAGCGTCTCTGCAATGACGCTACTACTGTCATAAAGCAAAACGAATGCACACATTAGTCTGTTTAAACATTTTTCAAATCTTCTTGATGAAATCAGAGGTAAACAGTTTGGTTCTTGTCATGATTTGTGTTTATCTTTACATCACAGACATCCTAGTGTTTGGTCATGTTTCTAACTAAAACAGTTTCTAAAAATATGTATAATCAAGTCGAAATTCAGCTTCACTTTTGAAAAATTTGAAGTGTTAAGCTTAAATATAAGCAATAATAAGATAAAAGTAACAGGATTAAGGCTAAGTGGCCAACAGACGTTATTCAAACTAAAATTAAACAATTTATTTACCCAAAAAGAAATAAAAAGTTTGGTAAAGTTACATTTGTGATTAAGACAAAAGAAACAAAACTTCATTGTGTTTTTTGTGCAGTTACAATACAAACCAAACATGCATAAAATGTTGGTCTTTTCTGTGTCAAATTGAACACGCATGTTGTGATCATTTAACTCTTATTTTTTTTAAATCACTGTTTAAAAAGAACATAATATTGTTTTCATTTGGTTTTTGTAAGGTAACATAAAATTTCTTGTCAGTAAACTGAAAGGAAAAGCAACTACCTGGACAAACTTTCAACTAATTTATTTCAAATTATTATTGAAAACTATCACAACTTTTTTTACAACTTTATTACCTATCAAGATATTTTTGCTTGTAATAACTTTTGATTTCAGTAAATATGACCTATCAAAATCAACAAATGGCCATTGTTAGTTCTTAAGAATCAATCAAATGTTGTGGAACTCATTATACATGACAAGGTGGAACAGTGCATTTTAAGGATGTTAGTTTTAGAAAAATATAGTTCCTTAGGAGGTTTGTTCAATAGCATTTAATATATACTCTAAGGGCTAGTGACTTGAAAATTATGCTGACTGTCATTTGCACTGAGTATTAAGAAAAAATCACTGAAAAATATTTTTTGCATATTAGTTTGAAAAACGCTTTAAAGTGCAAGAGATGCAGGCTGCACTAGTCGACAGTAACAAATTAAAAACACAGGATTGAAAAAATCTAAATGAGAACAGTTTGGATAATTTTGGTTCAGTTTGGAGAGTATTCCAAGCAGAGGCAACAGAAGTCAAAGCCCAAAAAGCCTGCACTTTTACATAGACTTTTCCTTGGCAGTGATCATTTGAATTTCCGTTGTTGGGGCCGGTGTAGACGTAGCTTTAGTAGTACTGTAAAAATGCGACGAAATGACTTAGGTGTTTTCTGAATAAATTAACGTGTCTGTAAACAACAGAGCATTATTGGTTTGATAAGCAATTCTTCTTTACCCTGCGACAGACTGGCGACCTGTCCAGGGCGCCCTCTGCCTTCACCCACAAGTGGCTGGGATAGGCTCCGGCAGCCCCGTGACCCAGAAAGGGACTAAACGGACTAGAAAATGAATGAATGAATGAATGAATGAATGAATGAATGAATGAATAAACAATTCTTTATAAATCTACTAACAGATTATGAATACCTCCTTTTTTGTCAAATCCATTCACGATAAACTTAAAGAAAGCTCTATTGTCTATTTATTTATGTATTTTTATATGCATTTTATTTACAAAGAATGCTTTTAAAAACAAAGGCAGTACATTTAAAAATAATCACAGATGAGACAAAGCAGTCAGATTCTAGTCTCAGTGTGAAAAATGATTGAAGTTTGTCGCCCTCAAGAGGGCACTATGGCAACAGAAAGGGACTCCAGACTTTGACATTTATCATTCAGCACACTTATTAAAGGGCCACAAACAGTGTATGCTCAGTATTACACATGTTAGATCTGTCCAGCTTGTTTGAGAAACCTTAAGGTACAACATGGTCAAAGAATATATGTATGATGCTGGGTTATTTAAGGACAGTGAACGAGTGGTGACCAAACTCAATGCCTCAAGGAGAGACAGCATGTAAAGAATCCAGAATGTGACAATATATGATATTTTATTATTATAACCAAATCATATATAATATATATTATAAACAAATAGCATTTGCTAGTTGAACTTTATTTTATTTTATCAATGATATTTCAAAAAGACCCTTTATGAGGTCTGATTATATATATGGAACATTGTGACATCACTTCCATAATTTTTTACAAGTTTGTTGCACTTTTAACAGAGATGTATTTGAAAATTTGTATTCAGAGTATTATTATAAACTTTAACACATTAAAACCAAAATTTGACTTTGGCTTATACATTAGAAGCAATCTTAAAAATACAACTTTTTTTTTTTTGCAGTCTTGCCAAAAATGTATGAGGAACAGTTCAACATCTCAGCTTTAAAGCAAAGCAGACAACATAAAGACCATTGTTTTTCAATTGCAGCCATTATAATCTTTATCTTCTCCAGCATGTTGTCATCTTAAATTCTTGAGGATTAAGCTGAGGTCCTTTTCCTCCTGTTTAGTAGAAATGGTCAACACAAAATTAAAAGTAGATACAAAAACGGGATTATAAATATTATATATTATTAGTGATCAGGGGGACCATACTTATGGAGTCCTATACTGTTCATAATTAAATAAATAAATATTTAATTCAATAAATAAATATGACGTCATGCAAATACACAATCAACCAATAAATCTCTCATAAATATATAAAATGATCATGAAATTGTGAAAAACCTGCACACGGATTTTAAATTAGCCATTATATTATTCAATATATATATTTCATTTTGCTTTAAAAACATGTTTATTATTTTAAAACAGCATTTTAAAAATATTCATTTCAATCATGTGGAATATATTATAATTTTACGTATTTTTTCAGAACCTCGGATTTCAAAATCAATATTTTCCAAAGTAGCTTTGTTTTTATTTAATGTTGCTGTTTTTCACAATGGCTGATTTTTTTCATGAAGAGCTTTTTCAGGAGAATGGGTCTGTGTGTCAATCAAACTAGACAAGGCGGAGACACTTTTGTGATTGGCTATTCCTTTACCCAGACATGAGCAGCAGCACCCTAACTCCCCTGACTACATCGATCGAAGATGCTTCAGCAAACGTGATGGGGCAATGCACACCCCTCAACACTAGGGGGAGTATGCACCTCAACACATCCACAGTGTTACAAGAAATTGGGCAGTTTTGGTTCTAAATTTGCGGATAAAAGTGGCTTTGGGCGAGTGTGCATAATTCAGGTGATTTTGTGGTCGGTTCGGCAATTTTCATCTTCTCGTGAACGTATAGTAGTGGTCTAAGTTAGGCTGAGTGGTTGTTGGAGTTCCACTAAGCTTCTATGAACTGGAGTTTCCATGAACGCACCATGCCGCGTGTGGGAGGGGCTACAAGCTAATGTTTTTAGCCTTGTAGCCACATGGAGCGGTTGCTTGTGCTTATCTCAGTAACAATGCATGGATGCACAATGTACATGGAGAGTGTTAAGATGTCAGAAACGTCATCGCAGGAAAGGTTCAACATTTTCCCTGAGAGGGAAAAATAAAACCAGAGGACCTGATTATAATCATTGTCTCATTGAAAATAGAAAAATATCATAAGGTTCAGGAGGCCCGAGCAGGCTTGTCCCGCTTTGCACAGCTGCCTGGTCTCACTCTGTCGATCCTCCTGCGAGCTGACATATGTCACGATGTGAGCTGTGAGTGAATGGCGTAAGAATGAGGAGTGTGAAAGATGTTGACGACCGGAGCTCTTCTCTGTGGTTTGGTCCACACAAACCCTCAAACTACAAAAACAGAGTCGTCAATGTTTGGTGCAGCAGACAGATAGTTTGTCTCTATTTGATCTCTAATGTCAGCAAAGCCTCGCGGATATCGCTGAAATATGTCATCTCTCTGACTGGCACACCGCTGAGCGGGTATCGAGGAATATGAGTCGATTTCCATGGATCAGCAAATGAGCGTTTAGATCCCGCCCACTTTCACTGATTGACAGAAAGACCCATTCTGCTGAAAAAGCTCTTCATGAAATAAATACGCTATTGTGAAAAACAGCAACATGAAATAAAACAAAGCTACTTTGGAAAATATTCGATTTTGAAATATGATCTTCTGAAAAAAGACAGAATTATAATAAAATTCAACATGATTAAAAATGAATATTTTAAAATGCTGTTTTAAAATAATGAACATGTTTTTAAAGCAAAATGAAATATATTGAATAAAAATAATGGCTAATTTAAAATCAGTGTGCTGGTTTTTCACAATTTCAGGATCTTTTTATATATTTATGAGAGATTTATTGGTTGATTGTGTATTTGCATGGGGTCATATTTATTTATTGAATTAAATATTTATTTATTTAATTATGAACAGTATAGGACTCCATACATACCCACCTAATCCACAGGAAAACTGTAAGACAAATTGAAATGATGACTAAAGCTGAAACTCTTCCAAAAACTGCTTTCCATGTTGTTGGGCTGCTTGTAACAGTGGGAGTTTTTAGGCTGGCGCTTGGAGAAGTGAGAATCTTTGGGCCGGCGCTTGTAACAGTGGGAGTCTTTGGGCTGGTGGTTGTAACAGTGAGAGTCTTTACTGGTGACATGGAGTTTTCTTTTGTTTTATCAACACATGAGTAGTTTCCTGCATCCTGACTGGTGACTGCATCTATAACCAGGTGTTTGTTTTCCAGCTTCAGAAGTTGGTGGTTCAAATACCAACGAAAGTTTGAGTTTTGAGTCAGAGGACAGCTGGTGCTGCACGTCAATGTGACTTTCTGACCCTCAGTCACCTCTGCAGAAGATTCAAGAAGATTCAAAGAGAGAATGACAAACCAAAAATTATATAAAACATAAAGACATCAAGCATTCGTTTGGGTTGTCTGCTTTAATAAACATAAAAGTATGAAGATAATAGTTACCTGTGACGATCAAAGTAACTTCAGGAAAAGTGGATTCTTTCCATTCTCTAGAGTTTCTTTCAATTCTAAACACATATTCTCCTGAGTCACTTTTACTTAATTTTTCAAATCTAAGGTTATGTTGGTTTGGAGACTCATAAAATGTCACTCTATTATTTTTTTATTTCAGTTGTTCTTCCTGGTTTATATTTTTGTTTATTTTAAACCAAAGTTTAGACTTTGGCGGCTGGTCATGAGGATGTGAATATTTACAGTAGATATTCAGAGAGGAGTCTTTCAGAGCACAGATTCTTTTTTGGGCACAAGTCACAGTCCAGCAGCTGCTGTTACCAAAACCTGAAATGTAAAAAAAATGTGAATTTATTTTTTAGAGTTTAATTAAATGATTTGAATTACATCAATACAGAGATGTAAAGATCATAAATATGATCATTCGTTGCTTAAAACATAAAGTTCACAGAATGATGATTTTAAACTTAATAAACTTTGTGTTTTTTATACTCACAGACATCAGCAGAATGAAAGTCCTTCATATCTTTCACAGAACAAGTGAAGGTGTCTGCAGATGTTAAGGGAACTGTAATCGTCCTACTTTCTTCCTTTTTGTTCCTAAACAAAACAATGGAGGCCTGAGGTTCAGTCAGAGAACACCTGCTGTTGCAGGTTAACCTGACATGATCGTGTTGTAGACGGGTCTGTTGAAGATAGATTTCTGTTGAGAGATTATAGATTTATATCAACATTGGATTGTAACTTTAAATCTGCATTATATCTTCTATTTACATCTTATTCAAGAGTCAACAACAGAAAGTCAGAATCACAGCATGTTATCTCCACAAACAATCAAAGTGAAAACTTGACTTTAAATAAATCTGAAGAAAGTAAAGTTAAAGATCACCTTTGGGAAACATGATGGAGCATTGTTTATTCACTGATGAACACATGCTGCTTTCAGCATATGTCACCCTGAAACAAGTTGATGTGACTAAATCTGGTTTTAAAAAAAACAAAAAAATTGTCATTAATTGACCTACAAGAACTTATTGTGAAGAGGAAAAGTGAGTCTATTCAGAGCTTCCTTCACACAATGAGGAAGAATGTGCCGCTGCTCACCTACTGAGACTTCAGGGGCTCTGAAATCCTCATAACATTTGACAGCACAGGAGTAAGTGACTGCCTCCTGAAGAAAAATGAGAAATCTGTCGCTTTGAGATTTCTTCCATGCGTGTTCGTATGTCGGGAAAATGACCAGAAAATGCGAACGGAATAAAATTAAGAGGTTTTATTTCCCTAACAAAGAGCTCTAAACAAAAATAAAACAGAATAAAACAGATCGATCTGGGTGTCCAAAATCAAGGCCTGCAATACGCAAGAGGTTACAATCCGGATTTACTTGCAGCTTGTCTGGACACAATGAAAATTCCTTGAGTGCAGACTTTTAAACATGTGGTCAGAATCTCCTCCTCTGGAAGCAAGATGGCTGCTCTATCTCCGCTTCTGGCCGCTCGGATTGGCCGGCAGGGAGCCTGCCTACTTCCTTAGTCCATACTTGGAGTCAGCATCTGTTTCCCGCGTCTGCTGTCCAGGAGGTCTCCTCACAGACTGACATGGTCCCGCAACCAAATGACTCCCCAGGTGGTCCCCCACAGGTGACGGGAACTTCCTATCAGCCAGTAGATAATAAACCTTTGTTCCCCACACGTGAGCAGATGTCTGAAGCGGTTCCCAGGGATTGAATCAGTCTCAGAGATGATTGATTTATGATACATGTCAGACCTACAGCCAAGCCTTTCAGACGGTCTTAGAAGATCAAAGACTGTTTCTTTCCCTGACAGGGGATGGATGTGGAGCTGCATTCCTGAAACTTCTCACATATGCAACTTAAGGAAGCTTCTTCGAAGGTTCAAAGGATGTAAAAGCACACACTTCAGCAAATGACTTATCTTCAATGTAATAAAATTTAAGACTGACAACCCTAATGAAATTACCAAAAATATTAATTCCTTCAGCTTCCCTCTCTTCGTGAGGTCACATAAAAAATAAAAACACATTATCACATCAGACAATATAAACATTTCAGCAGGTCCACATGACCTGGCAGCTGTGGTCTCAAGCCCTCACAATCTATAACAGAACCAATGTGCATTTCAAAGGTGTGGATGATCCATTCATGAGTTTAGAAGCGAAAACTGTCAGAGCTAAACTTTAACCATCTATGTGAAAGATTCATTGAGCAGTCGGACAAAAAAATTCTTGCTAAGGCCCCGTGCCCCTTTCGGCGGCCATCCCTAAGGATACTCATGTTTTATTGGATCTTTGGCACATTGGCGTTTACAAAAGTTTACAAAGAACAAGACATAAAATAGTAAATAAAGAAAATGCACAAATACAAATTCAAATTATTCTAAAAAGTAAAAGATAACAAAGACAATAAAAATAGCACTTCCTGTAAGAAAAAGGAACACCTGGAATTAAGGGGGGGGAATTGAGAAATGTTAAAGCAGAACAAAATCACACAGACGATGAAAAGGAAAAGAAAATTGTCAAACATAATAGCAAGCCATTTTGTAAAATGCACCAAAGTCCAAAAAGGTCATTCCGGGCCTCGAACATTCGCGTCCTCCTTCTGCATGTCCCACAAGCTCTGGCAAGCTTGGACCTGGCCTCCTATGGACTTCTCAATAAGCCTGTTAGAGATCTGACACATGGTGATACAACAGAACGGCTGCAAAAGAACTTGGGGTGTCCACTGCTGTGGTACTGTTCTGCCAAGATGATTCTGCTGTGGGTCTAAGTATTTGTTAGTGTTAGGGTCAGGAACTTAAAAAATAAAAAACAATAAAACACAAAAGACAATGAGACAAGAATCAATTTACGCATGCGCAGGTAAGAGCAAATATGATGGAAAAGGTCCACCACATTTCTCTTCTCAAAGGTCTGCTTCCCCTCGTGCTGTTTTATGAAGAACACAAATGGGGAAGATACAAATTCAAGAAAAAGAAAAAAATTCTATTAGGGGCTGTCGTCTAATGACCCAGTCGTAGAACCTACTCATCCTTGCTGTAGATGAGAGAAAATCAGATGAACAGACACACAAAGCTTTAAAAATTTAAAAATGGTCAATCTGCGTTCCCATTTAAACATTCTTTCTAGACAAATACATTTAAACAATGATAATAAAATAATGTCCTTCTTTTAATCATTAAGACCTCTTGTCTACCTCCCTCTCTTGGCCTGGGGCTAAGCTCCAGGACCCAAACACATAAAACGAATTAAATGTAAAGCAAGAACATAAAAACAAGAAACAGTTTGGTGCATCGATAAGGTGAACAGGCGTCCTGTCCACGCTCCTGTAAAGGCAAGGTCACAAGAAGAAATAATACAGCTGCAACAGAAGATCTTTCATTAATTGCAGGCAGAGTTCAGCAGTTGGTGCTGCGAGCAGGAGATCATCAACCTACATCATGAAAACACAAACCTCTTATAGCATAATGTTCTGTCAGAGAGACTTTAAACAGTGATCAAAAATGCCAGAAGGATTCTATGAACCCCTCTGTACTACAATGCGAATAATTGTCTGCCATTTTTATGTAATGGAATGCAAAAGAAAGTGTGTGCTAAATCAATAGCAGCGAACAACACACCTTGTGGGGTTAAAGTTGACAGCATGCAGTATGGATCAGGGACGGATAGGTTTTACAATAATGGTTACATCGTAGACTTAAATTAGCATTAGCTTAAATCATATGCCACGCGATCCATCAGCTTTTAAAACCGGTCTTAAAGAAGTACACCATGAAGAATACGAATATTCAATGACACCATAGTTCCACAGCCCAGACTGAGTTTCCTTCCTCCCTTCATCTGCATCAGTCACCCAGCTGCACTGAGATCTAAAACCTGTGCTCCTGTAGTTACCTGAATCACCACCGGGGGACGGTGAAGAATGAACGAACATAAACTGAACCTGTGGACCATGAAGCATCAGAGAGCGTTTTTAACATCACCTCTGCATCTTCATGAGCCGTCTCCTCTCTGCTGTAATGACTGACAGTGCAGAAATGCTCTAAAACTCAGGAGTTAGTTGTTGAAGGCAAAGTTAACCTGTACATTTTATTGAGGGAGAGAAATGAACACCTGAAAAAACACAATTTTGCCAGTATGTGTTAACTTCCCGCCCAGTCAGGGGTCCGAGTTGCCAAGGCTCATGACCAGGGGGAGTGCTAAGTGAGGTACAGCTGTGTACCATTGCATTTGTGAGTTTGTGAATGCAAAATAAACTGTTAAACCCACAGGACCACTATATATGTCAGTGTAGTTTAAATGCCACGATAACCAGCGTCCGCGTCCAATTGTGGCTAAATTTGAACACTATAAACAAAAGGAGCTGGTAAAGGGCCGAGGCCGGGAACTGAAAGGAACACACTACAGCGTGAATGACCAGTTCCCGGTCGAGATCCTCCGCCGTCGGAAAATCCTCTTCCCGCTGAGGAGAAAGCATCTCTCTGCTGGAACCCGTGCCGTGGTTTCCGTGGATAAGCTTTTTGTGAACGGCAAGCTGTTCCGGGACCCAGAGGTAACACCCTGGCTGTGCTGAAGGCTGTCAGAGGCGCACTGACATCTGCGCTGCCCAGAAGAAACCCGCAAACTTATTTATTTGAATAGGAAATAATCGGATCATCAATAATCCACACCTCTCAGGAAAACTGTTTTTTTTCTTCCCCTCTCACATTCATGTTTCTGTTGTTGTTTCGGTGTTTTTGTTGTTTGTTCTTTCATTTTTCCTCTCTCTTTTGTCTTGCCCCCCCCCCCCCCCCCTTTTCCCCTTTCCTCGTATGTGAATCAGGTAAAGGCAACGCAACCAAGATGAGCTTTTTTTTATGCACAGAACGGGCGCGCGCGCATACTAGCGCGCACAAGGGCATGCACACGCGATCCCGCACACACACGTTGATAAATTGCAAACATCTCATTTAGGCTCACACAGGACGCACGCAACATGCAGCTCACAGCCAGGAAACGTTCAGCCACAACGCACAGCGCTTCTCGGTGCAGCAGACACGCACAGCGGGCACGCGCACACGGACTGGCACACGCACTATTTAGCCTTGCACTCTCCCAGTTAGAGCAGTTATGAACAGTTTTAACATCGTTAGCTGGAATGTGCGTGGACTTGGCTCTGGGCCAAAGAGATTGAAAGTGTTATCTCACCTGGATGATCTTAAAGCAGATATAGCCTTACTGCAGGAGACCCATTTATGTAAATCATCTCACCAACTCCTGTGCTGCTCACGATTTCCAGTCATGTACTCTTCTAGTTATAACTCCAAGCAAAGAGGAGTTGCTGTTTTAATTAATAAAAACGTTACATTTACTCATAAGGATACAGTTACTGACCCAGAAGGCAGATTTATAATCATTAATATATCCATTCAGAATAAGGACTATTGCATAGCCAGTATTTATGGCCCGAATGTTGATGACTCTTCCTTCTTTCACAGATTCTTCACCTCACTTTCGGTTCACTCTGACTCCACAATCATTATAGGAGGAGAGGTCAACCTTGTTTTGGACCCTGAACTTGACAGACTCAGCACAGCAGCGAACCAGCGTACATGGCGGTCTGCAAGTATTCTAAAGCAGTACATGAGTGAGTTGGGTCTCTGCGACGCTTGGTGCTCATGTCATCCAGGCACTAAAGGGTTCACCTTTTTTTCTCCAGTTCACCACTCACACTCCCGTTTAGACTATTTATTAATCAGTAACTCTCTTTTAAAAAATATTCAAAGTTCCAATGTCCATCCAATTATTATCAGTGATCATGCACCCGTCTCTGTAAATATTTCTAGGGAAATATCCACACCCTCAGGTATAACCTGGAGGTTTAATACGTCTCTGTTAAAAGACCAGGAATTTATTGAATTCTTTAAAAAAGAGTGGGCAACCTTCTTAGAATTCAACAATACTCCAGACATCTCACCATGCCTTCTTTGGGAAACATCAAAGGCAGTGATGAGAGGGAAAATCATTTCTTATTCAACGCATAAAAAACGCAAAGAGGAAGCAGATTTATTAGAATTAGAAAATAAAATCAAAACCCTGGAGACTGCTTATGCTGCTTCTGCACAGGAACACATTCTGGGCGACCTGAAAAATTTAAAACTGAAGTTAAATGACATCATCAATAAACAAACACAATTCCAGATACAAAGGCTTCGACTGGAAAGATATGAAAACTCAAATAAATCTGGCAAATTTCTAGCTAATCAGCTTAAAATTAATAAAGAAAAATCAACAATCACTTCTATTATGGACCAAACAGGGAATGTCACCCATGACCCGGTAAAAATTAATAATGCGTTTAAAGACTTTTATCAAAACTTATACACTCCACAGATCAATCCGTCAGAGCGAAGTATTGACTCATTTCTTAATAATGTAAACGTACCCAGGTTAAATGAGGATCAAATCACAAACTTAGACTCTCCGCTCTCATTGTCTGAACTTCATGAAGCTCTGTTACTTATGCCTAATGGTAAAGCACCAGGGCCTGACGGCTTTCCTGCTGAGTTTTATAAAGAATTCTGGGAACAACTGGCACCAACATTTTATAAAACGGTCACATCTATCAATGAGAGCCAATCAATGCCACCTAACATGAACTCAGCAGACATAATCCTTCTTCTAAAACCAGACAAAGATCCCACTAGTCCTTCAAGCTATCGCCCCATTTCTCTAATCAATGCAGATGTAAAAATGATCTGCAAAGCACTAGCACAGAGAATAGAAAAAATCACTCCTCACATAATTCACTTCGACCAAACTGGATTCATCAAAGGCAGACACTCGGATGACAATCTCCGAAGACTTGTTAATATAATAGACTTTGCCACCATTAAAAACCAGGAAATTACTATATTATCGCTGGATGCTGAAAAAGCTTTTGACAGAGTAAACTGGAAGTACCTTATTGCTGCCCTCCATAAGTTTGGTTTTGGAGAATCATTCATCAAATGGAAAAAAATATTATATCACAACCCCAATGCATCAGTTAGAACTAATAAACAGACAGGGTTGCCCACTCTCTCCTTCTCTTTTTGCTATATTTATTGAGCCTCTAGCTGCAGCAATAAGACAGAATGAGAGCATTAAAGGAATAAAGACTAAACACAGCCATCATAAAATTAGTCTCTATGCGGATGACATATTACTGTTTTTAAGTACCGTAATTTCCGGACTACAAGCCGCTACTTTTTTCCTGCGCTCACATCCCTGCGGCTTATTAACTGACGCGGCTAATTTATGGATTTAATTGGCGGCCGCCATGTACGTACTTTCGGACTCAGTGAATGGTTTGAATTCTCTATTCAACTCCAAGAAACAAGCCATTTATTTTTCAACACACTTCTAAGCAGCCAAACAGCATGGAGTTTCTCCCTGCAGCCGCCCTGGCGAGGCGTGTCAGAGAAGATAGGAAGGGGAGACAAGGAGCGCGCGGCCGAGTGCGGAGCGCAGAGGCGTCCGTGGAGCAACAGTGTTTGTTGTAGAAGGAAACTTCTGACGCACACGCCGCGCTGAGGCGCGCGCTTTTCAGTCGCCGCTGGGTCCTGGTCCTTGCCCCTGGGTGCTGGGCCCCGCCAAATCTCCAACTGTGGCCGAGCCTGGTCGGGCCAAGTTAACAACACCCCTGGTGGGCCCCCTTTCTCCCCGGGGTGCTCCCCTCCTGGGCGGGGGCGGCTGGCCCCTGCCTTGCTCCTCCCTGGACCAACCGTGGGCCGGGTGGGTGGCTGCCTGGAGTGTGGGGCGGGTCTCCTTTGGGGGGTCCCGGCTCGTACCTGGGGTTGGGGCGGGGGGATGCCCGGAACTTTTGGGGGGTGGTGGGCTGCTTGTCTGGGGCTGTGGGTGCCCTTCTCGGGTGGGGCCCTGCGTTGGGCTCTCCCGGCGCGGCGGGGGGCTGCCCTCCTGGTTGGGCTGGGGCGGCGCTCCCTTTCCCTCCGTGCCTCCCTGCTCTCTGGCTCTGGGGGCCTCGCGGCGGTCCTGCTGGCCCTGGCCTGTGGGGCGGGCTGGGTCGCCCGGGGGCGGTTGTTCCCTGTCTGCTGCCGTGTGGCGTTGGGGGTTCCGGCTGCCGCTGCGGCGGGGGTCTTGGTGTGGGGATGGCTGGGCACTCTCCTTCCTTCTTTTCACATTCCACTGTCCATTTTAGAAAAACATAAACACTCACCTGAGCACAGGTGTTAGCTCACCTCTGCACTAACAGTTTGCATGATTGAATCACTGAAATATTACACACTAGTTGGTTTAAAGGCATAAGTATGCATGTGTGAACACTATCTGTTTTGTGTACATGTTGACATGTGGACTTTTTTTTTTCAGCCAGCAGGTGTGTTGATAACATTTGAGTGTGTGTGTGGACAGGCCCCGCCCTTTTTGTACTACATTTGAACCTTACCGTAATGATAAACAACCAGTAAACTTGTTGCTTTATGCTGCTTCATGGTCTTATCCCCCCCTCCTATTATCACCCTCTTACCCCCCCCTCTCTCTAACATCCCTCTCTCTTCTTCCCTTCTTTCCTTTTCCGTCCAGTCCAACACTAAAGATTTTCAAACATGATTGAACTTAATAAAGTTTGGCCTCAATTACAAAAGGGGTTTATTCGTCCATACCTTTGGTTTGTCTGAAGATTAATAACCCCTTTTGTTAAAGTAAAATATGTCCAACACAAGAGGCCGTCAGCTCTCATCTGTCTGCCCAGCTGTTCGACAGGACAAGTTAAAAAATAAATAAATAAATAAACAAATAAATAAATAAATGCCACGTATGGCCTGCTACCTGATGAAATGCTTCCTGATCATCCTCTCTGTCGTAATAGAGGGTGCAGTTCAGGTCATCGGAGGCGGAAAATGCTTCAAGGACAGGTTTCTTGGCTTCTATACCTGAAATTCATGTACACACCTGGCGTGTCAGGGGCCCCTGGATTTCTGCAGTGGGGGTTGGCTGTGGTGTGTGGCATGGCATCCAGTCTGAATGAATGCTGGCTCCTGCTTTGACAAGAATGTCCCGTCCCAACAGATTCACAGGCGTGTGTGGTAAATGCACATATGAATGTTCCACCATCTGGTCAAAAGTCAGTCGGATGGTCTTTTGCAGGCTATGTCCATTTGTCAGAGCAGGTGGAGGTAACTGGCAGTTTATGGAAGAACATGTCGCACCAATGTCCATTAGACTCATCATGGAGTTACCTCTGAGCTTGAAAGGGACCATGACTCCTGCATCACCAAGTGGTATTGTCCGACTTTCCACCCCTGTGGTCCTCGCCACGGTGGAGGAGGGGCTTGGAGCAGCTGTGGGTACTGTTCATTCCGCCACACCCTCTGTGCATTTTGCTGTTGGGTACCTCGTTGTGGGCAGTCGGGCCCATTTGTCCTGAGCGCCACAGATGCCATGTCCAGCTGCTGCTGGGGGTGGGTCCCCTGGGTGGCTCACGTCTGACAGGATATCCGCCTTTTTTTCCTGTCCCGGCCTCCGATACCTGAACATTGCTGCAGGTCCTGAGGGTATTTAAACTCATCATGTTATTTGCTTTGTTTTAATTTGTAACACCTTATATCCCGAGTGGATTTTTCAGTTGTTCAACTTCTCCCTCTGCCCTGTAATGTGCTCTGAGGGTCAGTCCTCCTGACTCGGCCCCCTCCTGTGAAGGTAGTGAGCTGCGTGGGATGGTAAACTTCTGAGCCTTTTGTCACTCACCCACGAAGCAGAGGGGGGTTTGAAGCAGAGGGGGTTTTTCTGCGTAAAGATTTATGAGGTCTCAGGATAGGTCTGCTCTTCTGTTTGGAAAGAGATTTAGAAATTTATTAGTCATGTTCAGTCTTCACCGTCTCCAACGCCGTCAGTTGATCAGTAATGAAAGCCAGCAAAGGGAAAAATCCCTAAAATTTTCTTTGTCCGAAATGACGTACGTGCAGCAAAATCTTTGAAAGATATATTGTCTTACATGCATTCTGGCAGCTTTTCATTCACTCTTAATCAAGAAACAAAGACAAATTGTTTTGACTTACCATTAAGGACTTGCTGTCCTACAAAAAGAAATTTGGAGAAGTGCTAAAAGCAGCAAAATCCCACAATTTAAGCTTTTCCTTATTTAACCAAAAAAAATTCACACTCTAAAACACAGACAATCAATACAAAGACAACACAACAAATTAGGTACCTTACACATAAACAAAAATAAACCATTTCACTGAAATGAATCGTTCTTAACTAGCGTTTTAACATTCATGTTCCCCCTTCTTCCGTTCTACCAGACCCTGCACCTTCTTACCACGCCTTTCCATGTCCACAGACCCTCCATTTCACTTCCCATGCCTTTCATTTCTCCTTTACTTCACTGCTTTGTCCATTTCCCATCTCAGTTATTTTCTGATAACACTTTTCAAATACTGTTGATTATGATTCAAACAAACAAAAGTGCCACTCATTCGCTTCTAATTCAAACAGCAGTGCACAAGATTAAAACAAACAGAAAAACGAAATTAAACAAATTTAAAATGTCAATAATACTTCTTCGAACAAAGCTGAACTTAATCACGGTTATTAGGACATACAAACAAATTAGAGACATGTATTCACAATAAGCGAATAACCGAAATAATTGCAAAATTATTTTACACAAAATGTTTTACACCGATGCTACCTTACCATGTTTTGAAAAGATTTGGGGAACCTCCCGAGAGTTGTTTTCGTTCGAACAGAGACGGCTGCTGCAGCCATGCATGCAGTCATCTCGACGTTGTGGCAGAGGCTTACGTCGGAGGTGCTGCGCTACTTAAAAACCTTTTTCGGCGAACCGAAAACCACTGAAATCTGTTTTTAAACGACGTCTTACAACCGAGGTCATGACCACGCTCGATAATGACGATCCCCACCATGATTTTACCGCAAATTACATCCCATCACTCTTCAAATTTGTTCGTGAAAAAGTTTAGCGTGTTTCGCCATCCCGGGAACGCCGGCCACGTGGTACTAACAAAGCCGTTTATAGCTGCCGACGCCATTTTGGCTAGGACTCCGTCACCCTTACCACGTGGTACAGACAAAACCAATCAGAGTCGCCGACACATTCGAAGCAACTAAAACGTCCCGTCATTGGTCCATGTGACGTAAACACGCTGTGAACAAGATGGCTGCATCCATAGAGAAAACATACACAGGGAAATGTGGAAAATACAGTTAAAATTCACAGATTTCAAACACTTTTTCATCCCATTCTTTCCAAAATCGCATACATTTCATTCCATTCATCCTCAGTCAAGTCATTTTCACCGCTGTTGTCAAGTCAAGTCGTCAGCGTCGTCTGTCGTCGTATTGTCTATTGTTTCCAGTCGTACATTGTCCTGACAAAATGCATCACATACCTGATATTACCCCAAATTCACCTCCCGTGTCAGTTGCGGATCCTTCTTTGGTCATGTCTTCATCTAAAAAAATAATTTATAAAGGTGGCTGCCATCCTCGTGTTTCCGAAAATCCTAAAACGTGCAAAATTAGTTCCTATAGTAACACTGTTTTTCGTAAGGGTTTTTTTACAGGCTGAACAGACGCAAACCTAGTCAATTTGCTTATTTCCAAATATCACAAGCTCCCAATTTGCTCCCGCTCAATGTGCACAGGCCGAACAGACGCAAAACCTGCATAATTTATAATTGTCCAATTTTTCAAAATTTGCTGCCGCCCAAAGTTCATAATTTGCTCCCGTTCAATCCGCTGTTCCAGGGAGGGTGAACCCAAAACTTATTCATTCGGGTGCGCTCGCCCATTCATATAGGGTACACTCCGCCACCCACACAATCGACTTCTCCTTTAATTTGAGTTAATCAATACGCAGACTTTACAAGGCTCTGCTCACCATGATTATGAGGCCTCTGAAGAAGTCGACCGCATGGCAGGAAGCCTCCCCAGACTTTACGCCGAAAATCTCTGAATTCTCGTAATAAACCACTACCGGTCCAATCTGCGTTTCGTTCCGCGTTCCGATCCCCAACAATCACGTCGGCGTCACCAAGAAGAAGAAAGATGAGAAATCTGTCGCTTTGAGATTTCTTCCATGCGTGTTCGTATGTCGGGAAAATGACCAGAAAATGCGAACGGAATAAAATTAAGAGGTTTTATTTCCCTAACAAAGAGCTCTAAACAAAAATAAAACAGAATAAAACAGATCGATCTGGGTGTCCAAAATCAATCCTGCAATAGACAAGAGGTTACAATCCGAATTTACTTGCAGCTTGTCTGGACACAAAGAAAATTCCTTGAGTGCAGACTTTTAAACATGTGGTCAGAATCTCCTCCTCTGGAAGCAAGATGGCTGCTGTATCTCCGCCTCTGGCCGCTCGGATTGGCCGGCAGGGAGCCTGCCTACTTCCTTAGTCCATACTTGGAGTCAGCATCTGTTTCCCGCGTCTGCTGTCCAGGAGGTCTCCTCACAGACTGACATGGTCCCGCAACCAAATGGCTCCCCAGGTGGTCCCCCACAGGTGACCGGAACTTCCTATCAGCCAGTAGATAATAAACCTTTGTTCCCCACACGTGAGCAGATGTCTGAAGCGGTTCCCAGGGATTGAATCAGTCTCAGAGATGATTGATTTATGATACATGTCAGACCTACAGCCAAGCCTTTCAGATGGTCTTAGAAGATCAAAGACTGTTTCTTTTCCTGACGGGGGATGGATGTGGAGCTGCATTCCTGAAACTTCTCACATATGCAACTTAAGGAAGCTTCTTCAAGGTTCAAAGGATGTAAAAGCACACACTTCAGCAAATGACTTATCTTCAATGTAATAAAATTTAAGACTGACAACCCTAATGAAATTACCAAAAATATAAATTCCTTCCCTCCTCACCGCTGACTAGCTCTTGGTACCATGGAGACCAGTCCTAATAGAGAAACTGTCTGTTCTTGAACCAGATGAAGCCTGTGTGGTTTTGAGTGAAAAGACAGCCGCTTCTGCTGCTGCACATAAGTGTTGCTGTCTGTCCGTCTTTGGAAGGAAACACCTTCACCTGCAGCTCTGTAACAACAGTTCTAACAGTGTTTGCTAATTATCATTTACAGAAATGGACGTGCATCATTTTTACCTTCATCGTAGAGCTGAATTTGGTTTTTGCTGCAGCTGTCTTTGTCAGCAGATTCACAGCAGACATAAATCTTCTCATCACTCTTGTTTAGATCATTGATGGTCAGAGTGAGACGACTCTCTTCTGATAATCTGTACTTTTTTTGGGTGCTTTCAACAGATGCTGTTCCCTGAACTCCTGTAACAGAAGATTTGATTAACTGTCAAACAGAATCATATAATCTATTTTGTTCTCTTAAACAGAAATACATTTTACTTTGTATTCCTGAAATTTCAGAGTTAATATCAGTTCTTTAAAAAGTAACCCAAGGCACAAAAAGCAGGATTTATTTTGAAAAGAAATTCCACATTTTGTTTAACATTTTTCAAGGACCTGAGCCAATTTTTCAACTGTTGAAACAAAATCTGAGATTATTTACCTGATATGTAAAGAATGAAAAGCAGACATCCAGCGTCTGTCAGGAACATGGCTGCTGTCTTCTTCAGATTTGAACATGTGACGTTTTCTCTAAAATGATCAATGCTGTGAAGTTAACAATCATTGTCAAAAACTATTTTATGTTTATCTGAAGAAAACACATGTGAATTTGCAGAATTATGTGTGTTTCTACATAGTCAGCATGATTCCAATGCTGTAACAATGTTTAACCCTTTTAGACCATTGGTTGTTAAAGTAAAATAATACTCTAAAATGATATTCGTTATATGTGTCTTCAGCAGAAATTCATTTTTATTGTCAGTGTGACTTTGCACTTTTCAAAGAACTCGTCTGACATTCAAATTTCCTTAGATAAAAGCTGACATTTAATAGTTTCTTAACTGTTGTGTAAAGAAAAGCAGATTATTAAACCCCCAACGCCTATTGATCTATATAGGCATCAAACATTTAACGCTTCAAAATCCCCTTAATTTAACATTTACTTGAAAGCAAAAACGTAAGTGACTTTTTTAAATGGCTGGAAATAGGCTCAGTCATCAAAGGGTTGAAACAAATTTAACTTTTTCTTTGATAATCAAATCTATTCCTGCACAAAATAACATTTTTGTCTTTAACACCAGTTTCAAAATAAAGTTAAAGCATAGAACTGCTTACTTAAGTTCTAGTATGACGTTCCAATCTTCATTGGTCTGTGTCTTTTTTTTCCAGTTATAGACAAAATAAAAAGAAAAATGCAAATTTTTTTAATTTTTTTATTCTTTTTTTTTTTTTTTTTTTTTTTTTTTAACTTGTCCTGTCCAACACCTGGGCAGACAGATGAGAGCTGAGGGCCTCTTGTGTTGGACATATTTTACTTTAACAAGAGGGGTTATTAATCTTCAGACAAACCAAAGGTATGTCTGAATAAACCCCTTTTGTAATTGAGGCCAAACTTTATTAATTTCAATCATGTCTGAAAATCTTTGGTGTTGGACTGGACGGAAAAGGAAAGAGGGGAAGAAGAGAGAGGGACGTTAGAGAGAGGCGGGGTAGGGGGTGATAATAGGAGGGGAAGGGGGATAAGACCATGAAGCAGCATAAAAGCATAAAGCAACAAGTTTACTGGTTTTTAATCATTATGGTAAGGTTCAAATGTAGTAAAAAAAAAAAAAAAAAAAAAAAAAAAAAAAAAAAAAAGGGCGGAGCCTGTCCACACACACACTCAAATGTTATAAACACACCTGCTAGCTGCAAAAATGTCCACCTGTCGACATGTACACAAAACAGATAGTGTTCACACGCATACTTATGCCTTAAAACCAACTAGTGTGAAATATTTCAGTCAATCAATCATGCAAACTGTTAGTTTAAACGTGAGCTAACACCAGTGCTCAGGTGAGTGTTTATGTTCTTCTAAAATGGATGGTGGAACGTGAAAAGAAGGAGGGAGAGTGCCCAGCCATCCCCACCCCAAGACCCCCACCGCAGCAGCAGCGGCAGCCAGAATCCCCCCAACGCCACACGGGAACCGGCAGGGAACAACCGCCGCCCGGGCGACCAAGCCCGCCACCCAGGCCAGGGCCAGCAGGGCCGCCGCAAGGCCCCCAGAGCCAGAGAGCAGGGAGGCACGGAGGGAAAGAGAGCGCCGCCCCAGCCCAACCAAGAGAGCAGCCCCCCCGCCGCGCCGGGAGAATCCAACGCAGGGCCCCACCGGAGAAGGACGCCCACAGCCCCAGACGAGCACCCCACCACCACCCAGGAGTTCCGGGCATCCCCCCGCCCCAACCCCAGGTACGAGCCAGGACCCCCCAAGTGAGACCCGCTCCGCACTCCAGGCAGCCATCCGCCCGGCCCACGGCTGGTCCAGGGAGGAGCGAGGCAGGGGCCCGCCGCCCCCGCCCAGGAGGGGGGAACCCCAGGGAAAAAAGAGGGCCCACAATTTTTTAATTCTTATTTTAAAGTCTGGTCATATCAAAGCTGCAGCTTTAAACTGCACAGCGACTGATACATGCGGTTGGCAAAAGTTCTCTTTGCTGGCTGGAATCAGTCCCCTCCTCAAACTCACTTCCTTCCTCCTTCAGAAACTGTCACTGTCAGTTTGATAGTTTATGGTTTGATATCTAATAAACACAGTGAAGTATTTTTTTAAGTACCTTTCTGTCACACACTTAGGTGTGCGAAATTTGATCACCGCATTTGACCCATCCCCTGCGGGAGCGGTGCGCTCGGGAGGCAGTAGCGTTAAGGGTCTTGCCTAAGGACCCTCACGGAGTTATGTTAATTGCTCGACATCGATATGGTAATTGCCTCCAGTACCATTGCTCATTCTCCTCCGGGAATCGAACCCTGGGTGGCATGGTAGCCTCTCACCTTGCCAACCGAGCTACCCAGCGGGTAGCAAAAAAAAAACAACACAAAAAAACATACTTTTCTTGTATGTTTAAAATATAATTTAAATATGTCTCACAGCTTGAAATTGTAATTTGACCTCAAACACAAATTTTCTCTACAATTAATGCAAGTGCTGCCATAAGAGTCTTTTCTCTGCATTCTTTTTGTTATATTTAGATGATAGCGTACCTGGTACATGAAGCCATCCTTACAGAGTCTGGTGTGTTCTTTGCTGAACTAACTTTATAAAAAACAGTACTTGTGGTCACACATATATGACCAAAGAACAAGACTCATCATTGTGAAGCAGTGGTTTGTGGGGGAGGGAGGTGATATTTTACTGTTTAATAACCTTTGCCACACTTCCTTCTTCATGCACAGCCTTTTTTGCTTTGTTTAAGTCTAAAGGCTCATCTCTGTACATCAGTGGCGCAAAAGGTAGGTATGCAACATATGTGTTGCATAGGGGCGCGCCAAACCAGAGTTGTAAAAATTACTGGTAACGCTTCCTTTTACAGTACAGTACTTACAGTGTACTTAAGTGGTATTTACATGGTACTTATAGTGTAACTACTGGGTACTTTCAGGGTACTTACATGGTACTTTTTATGGAATTTACTGGGTACTTACAGTGTGTTTACATGGTACTTTCTATGGGACTTTACTGGGTACTTACATGGTACTTTTTGTGTCTACTCTGTACTTACATGGTACATACTGTGTATTTATATGGTACTATTTGGTTCATACTTATGTGGTACATACTGGGTATTTATAATATTCTTACTGGGTATTTACATGTTGTGCAAAGGTGTCTTTTATGGTACTTACCACATGTAAGAAAAAGGTAAGTACAAATAAAGTACTTTGACCTTTAGGTCTGCACTCACTGCATGTTTCATGGTATTTACCATGAATTTACCACAGAAACTACCCCTTAAGTACACTGAAACTGTAACTGTAAAAGAAAGTCAGCCCTATTTCCACTCAGCTACATGGTACTTTCATTACTAAATACCGGGTATGTTCACTTGAATATTACTTGGTACTTACCCCTTAAGTACACTGAAACTGTAACTGTAAAAGAAAGTCAGCCCTATTTCCACTCTATTACATGGTACTTTCAGTAGTAAGTGCTGGGTATGTTCACTTGAATATTACTTGGTACTTACCCCTTAAGTACAATGAAACTGCAACTGTAAAAGAAAGTCAGCCCTATTTCCACTCTATTACATGGTACTTTCAGTAGTAAAGGCTGGGTATGTACACGTATTACCTTCCCATACAGTGTACATACACACTTGGTCTTCTGACCTCACCAAATGAGACAATGCTAACCTGTTGGTAAGGGTAAAGTAACTACATTCTAAAAACATATTCTGGCCTGATTACTTCTTGTAACATGAGGCAAGTTTAAAGAGAAACAAGACAGCAGTGAAAACAACAATCTTTAATATGATACGTGTCTGCAGCATACAAAGTGTCATCACAATGAAATAGGTTTTAAGTACAAAACAGTGCAAAGGAGAATTCTAAAAAACACATTATTGGCCTGAGGGTCGTGCTTTTTGTCCATCAAAATTCTTTCAGCAGAGTTTGGTAACGGTGCAGGACTTCTTCAGGGTTTGTAACTGCAAGAAAATTCACAATATGAGCTCAAGTGAACATAAAAAGCAGAACGACTTTGATGAAGTACAAAATATATTTTACTTATTTAATCATTTCTGTAATGAGTTTGATAAATCTCTATGATTTTTTTATCGCTTTGACTGTAATGCTTGAAATTAATCAATTATCCTCATTTAAAAACATGATAATAAATTATTCTAAAAATGAACTTGTTTTAATATATATTATATAATGTCAGGAAAATATGTAAAACAACAAGGCTAAATATTTACTTTTAATACTAAAAACACCCCGAGTGTGTGTTTTTGTTAACTAGGTCGGGGCAAGTAACGTTGCAAATTCCCAGCGCACTTGAATGCAGCACAACTACCCCCAAAGTGAACTTGCAGATTAATCCGGAGAGCCTCGAGGCGCGCGCAACAGTTTGAATTTCTCTTCATCTGGCAGGTAAGCCAGTGTTTTTGTTTTTTTAAAATATTGGATAAATTACATGCAAATATTTAAACTGATCAAACTTTATAAAGAAGCTAACCTCGTGATTTCAAGCCACTATCTCTGTGTTTGAAACGTGACGTAAGAGCATGTCTACCTTACTCCAATAATTTCAGTTATTTCATGTATACATTTTCAAAGTTTGTAATGAAAATCTACAAACATTGTTGTTACTTACCAGGAGAGGGGCACCTGTAAAACAAACACGTAGCCTAAATGATAAAGTCTGTTGTTCTGTGCTCGTTTGACTGAGCGCACGTCTTTCTGGGAAAATCAAAGAAAGGCGTTTATTTAAAATAATGATGACGTACTTCCGTCTTTTTACCGCTTTAGATCAGCTGTGGTGAAGAAGACATTCCAGACGAATCCACAGGAGAGTAAGCTAAAGTAAGTTAAATCCACCAAGTGGACATATTATTTACATTAATGAAGAGTTTAACTGCATTTCCCCCATTTTCTTTTCTTTCGCCGTTTTTATTTTATTTTTATTTATTTATTTTCAAATATGAGAGAGACAACAATACCACCCAACACAGTGAATGTAACTGTTTGAAAATTAAAACATATTTTTGTGAATAACTGTGTTGAATTTGAAATTGCCTATTTATTTCTTTTTTCCTTTTCTTTTACACTGCCATGTGTTTCATGCTAATGCAAATTGTAGGTGCGAATAATATTTATAAAGAAGAAATACACACAGCAATTGCCAATTAAAACATTGCTTTTGTCATTCTTTGTCTAAACAAATTAGATTTTTTTATGGCAATTTTGATTTTTTTTCTTTGATTTCTTTTTTGTTGTTCTTGTTTATGTAACTAAAATATAAAGTTGTGAATAATTTATTGTCATGTTCATAAATGAGGATAATTGATTAATTTCAAGCATTACAGTCAAAGCGAAAAATAATTCACAGAAATTTATCAAACTCATTACAGAAATGATTAAATAAGTAAAATATATTTTGTACTTCATCAAAGTCGTTCTGCTTTTTATGTTCACTTGAGCTCATATTGTGAATTTTCTTGCAGTTACAAACCCTGAAGAAGTCCTGCACCGTTACCAAACTCTGCTGAAAGAATTTTGATGGACAAAAAGCACGACCCTCAGGCCAATAATGTGTTTTTTAGAATTCTCCTTTGCACTGTTTTGTACTTAAAACCTATTTCATTGTGATGACACTTTGTATGCTGCAGACATGTATCATATTAAAGATTGTTGTTTTCACTGCTGTCTTGTTTCTCTTTAAACTTGCCTCATGTTACAAGAAGTAATCAGGCCAGAACATGTTTTTACAATGTAGTTACTTTACCCTTACCAACAGGTTAGCATTGTCTCATGTGGTGAGGTCAGAAGACCAAGTGTGTATGTACACTGTACGGGATGGTAATACGTGTACATACCCAGCATTTACTACTGAAAGTACCATGTAATAGAGTGGAAATAGGGCTGACTTTCTTTTACAGTTACAGTTTCATTGTACTTAAGGGGTAAGTACCAAGTAATATTCAAGTGAACATACCCAGTATTTATGAATGAAAGTACCATGTAGTTGAGTGGAAATAGGGCTGACTTTCTTTTACAGTTACAGTTTCAGTGTACTTAAGGGGTAGTTTCTGTGGTAAATTCATGGTAAATACCATGAAACATGCAGCGAGTGCAGACCTAAAGGTCAAGGTACTTTATTTGTTCTTACATGTGGTAAGTACCATAAAAGACACCTTTGCACAACATGTAAATACCCAGTAAGAATATTATAAATACCCAGTATGTACCACATAGGTATGAACCAAATAGTACCATATAAATACACAGTAAGTACCATGTAAGTACAGAGTAGACACAAAAAGTACCATGTAAGTACAGAGTAGACACAAAAAGTACCATGTAAGTACCCAGTAAAGTCCCATAGAAAGTACCATGTAAACACACTGTAAGTACCCAGTAAATTCCATAAAAAGTACCATGTAAGTACCCTGAAAGTACCCAGTAGTTACACTATAAGTACCATGTAAATACCAATTAAGTACACTGTAAGTACTGTACTGTAAAAGGAAGCGTTACCAAATTACTTATAGTCCATATTTTTGTTATTTCACTGCTGTTTGTGCACATATATTTACATGATATGATCAGTAACATAAGCACATCGTAACTGATTGGGTGCCCCCACCCCAGCCGCTCCTCCCTCCCTTGGGTCTTGTACAGAGAGCGCACTCCAGCACGCTGTTGATTTTTGTTATTTGAATTGTGTGATCATCTGATGACAGGATTAAATGGAAAGGCAAAAGAAAAAATTCCAATTTGTTAAAATATTATGGTCACAAGTGTCTTGGAGCTTTACTGAGCAGTATGTACAGCAGGGGTGTCCAAACTACGGCCGCGGGCAAACTGCGGCCCGCGGGTCTGTTTTTATTGTTGTGTTTTTATTTATTTTTATTATTTATTTTTATATAATTGAAAATGGCCCGCACATGTCGCTTGAGCTCAACTCTTTTGCACTTCTCAGTTTCAAAACTAGATGGAGTCGGTCACAGAAAGGTGTGTGTGAGTGGGTGTGTGCTGAGTGGGGCGCGTGCCACGAGAGAGAGGGGGAGGAGCGCATGCAGGTGGAGACGGGTGTGTGAGCACGGAGCCGAGGTGTGGGGGGTCGATATATTGTGTGTTCGGAGGACGGAGCATTTTAATAAATAGCATTCTGAACTGTGAAAAAGTATTTCCTTTATGTAAAAAAGAACTTGTTTTGTTTTTGGAATTTTTTTTTTGTTCATAGCTGCATATTTTGTCACAGTGTCAGCCATAAGCCCTTTTTTTTGGTCTACTTTTCGGAGAAAACAGGACTTCGACTCTATAAAATACAAAATCGTGCACTCTGCCAGTCAACCACACTAACGGCTATGAATGTAAAGATCTGCTGGCTTCAGCTGCTCAATAAATCCGTTCTGAACTGCCTGGTTGGAATGAGGTTTCATTGTCTGAGTGCTTGTTTTATGTGGCACAGATCAGCATCACTGCTCCCACTGAGAGCAATGTTCTTCACATTATAGGTGAGTTAAAAATATGTAACCAGCTCAGTCTGGACGACAGCTGGTTCAGGATGATTTTTCTGCGTTGTGTTTTTGTTGTGGAACGACAGGACAGCCAGCTTGTCTTTATTTTGCCTTTTATTCTGCACAACATAAAGGGTGATGGTCACACATGGAAGGCTCTCGCACATGGACACGCAGCACGCTAAGTATAAAGTCCATTGAACATACACAGATTAGCTAACTTAAAATACATTTACCAAACAAAGAACCACTAAAATGATATACAACAAAAATATCACAGTGAGGCAATGATTATAAATTAAAATAAATAATAATGCGGAGTGCTGCAAAATGCGACCTACCTCGGACATGTCTGTGTCACAACTAATAAAGATTTTGTTGCTACACTTAGAATACAGACATGAACCGATAGGGGGCGCCCAATAGCCCAATAAAAATAATAAATAAATAATTAAAACTCCTGTGGCAAGTGGATTCACATTTATTCTGTTACACTCCCCACAGCTAAAATCCACTTGCATACAGACACATAAAAAAATTGCACAAAGGAACGAATGACCAGTCACTCAAATGTGTCAAACAAAGAATGTGTAGATGGAAAACCAAACAAAATCAGAGCAGTATAAATGTTACATCTTCAGTGTATTTTTCTGAACTACACATCACTGGTGAAATTTCTACTACAGCCACAAAACCTCAGTCGAAAGACCACTCAAAAAGAGTCAGTATGGAGGGAGTTGGCCAGACTCCGTAACCACACATAGAGCAAAATATGCCTGTTACATATTTTATAACTGTGCACTGTAAACCACCAGAACACAGAGAATCAGTACCTCACAAATATCACAAAAAAGAAAAAAAAGTATATAAATCTTCACCCCAAAATGCAACATAGAACTTTTTTTTCCCCTAAACTATGACATCAGCCTAGTTTTCTGATGCATCATTTCAATGAGTCTATTAACTGGTTTTAGCAATCTTCCAGCCCTTGATCTAACACGACTCATGACTTCTCTGGCCTCTGCAGTGGTTACAACTCTATGGACAGTGGTAGGTGCTGAAGCATTTGTAAAAGAAGGAGGGACTGGTTCCTTCTCAGCAACTGAGATACACACAGTAGTGGAGCCATCCTCAAATGCTGTTTGAGCCACTGAGGGGGGAAAACTTCACCTGACATGAAACATCCAGCTCTTGACCTACTAGTGACTCAGGTGGAATGACGTCTATCACTAATGTACTGCTAGTATCATGCTGCCTGCTAACCCTAGCTGCATCATATTGGTCAGTGATGCTAGGTTCTGAATCCACAGATGACACAGATGGTAGACTAGACACCCACACTCTCGTCCGGTATTCCTTCGAGTCCTCAGAAGCATCCACTGACTCTGTTTCAACAAGTTAATTGGAGCTCGACACGGAGGCACAGTCCACTCTCACATCAACTGTAGGGTCACACAAGGGGAGGAAGTTCACTGGCATTATCAAATTGCGATGCACGACTTTGGGTGACAGTTTCTGAAAGCGGAAGGAAGTGATTTGTGAAGAAGGAACAGTTTCTAGCAAGCACAGTGAATTTTTACCAACCACGAGTAACTGTCGCTCTGCTGTATAAAGCTGTAGTTCGAATGAGACCAGACTTAAAAAAAAGAATAAACAAATTTCGTTTTATTTTATTAGTTTTTGCTTTGTGTTTTTTCTTTTTATTTCTGCAATAACCTTTAAAAGAAATAGAGCAGTATACTTTAAGATTTTTTTAAATCAAACAGATCAGTGGGGACAGGAACGTCATATTAAGACTCAGGTAAGCATTCCTATGCTTTGTTTCATTTTTCTTTTCATTAAACTCCTAAAGTGCATGTATTTTATGTGGGGAAAACATTAAAAAGGTATTTTGAGGTTTATATATACATTTATTTATATATTGCTTTCTTAACACAACAAAACTGTGTAGACACTGTTAAATGTTAGCTTTTATTAAACAGATATTGACTGAAAGATGAGTTCTGCAGAAGACTCATCAAGTACAGCGGGGCAAAACTATTCTGTCAGTCACCAATTGTGTATGTTTTTCTGCTTAGACAGATGAGCATAGCCTTTCATTTTTTATAGCCTTCAGTATTCTGGTCCCAGCTCTCTGCAGGTTAATGTGTTATCATGGGACTTTACTCACCATTCTTGTGATCATTTTAACTGCACGGGGTGAGACCTTGCACAAAGCCCCTGTAGTCTTGTATTTCTTTAATTTTCTAATGATTGCTCCGACAGTTGATTTCTTCACACCAAGCTGCTTTCCTACTGCAGAATCATTTTTCCCGGTCTGGTGCTGGTATAGAATTTTGTTTGTGGTGTCAATTGACAGATCTTTGATCTTGGACATAGCAGAATTAGGAGTCTGTTTAATGGTGTGGACAGGTCTATTTTACACAGATAACAAGTTCAACCAGGTGACATTCAGTCAGAGAATGAGTCCAAAATAGAAGAGCTTCGTAAAGAAGTTTAAGGTCTGTGAGAGCCAGAAATCTTGCTTGTTTGTTGATGACAAAATACTTCTTTTACAGAAGATATCAATTATTTCATTAAAAATCCAAAGTCCTTTTATGACACACATTTCTTACCTCACCACACTATACACTTCAACATCCATGCACGTTACACAATAAAGGTGAGGCCAGCGATCCTCTGTCATCTACCCAATCCCTTTTGTGGGGAACTGGGCTCTCAGCAGTCGTGTCCCTTGATTGTTGGCTTATACGGAGCCCGTGTCCTGACATTAAGATATTAAAATATATCTTGTTCCCACAGATTATTATCTCGTTCGCACGAAATACTATTCTGTTCCCACAAGATACTATTGCGTTCCCACAAGATACTATTCCGTTCCCACAAAATACTATTCCGTTCCCTCAAAATGATTAACTCGTGCGAACGCAATAATTATTTCATTCGAACGCAATAATTATTCACGTCATAAGTCATTCACGCTGATATGCTCTCTGTACGCCGGCAAAAGCCGCTTTCAGCGGCAACTTCCGTGTCTCTGTGACCCACATTCGTTCAAATAAGGAACATGAAAAACAACAATGATCACTTTATTACTGTCTCAATGAATATAAGAAAAATATCAAAAGATTTATGATAACTAGGCTGCTTTTTCATACGATAGCTCCTGCTAGGCTGCTACTATTAGCTCCGCCACAGAGCTCTCTGATGTATGCCGGCATTTGGGCAACTGGCTGGTCGGTTGACAGACAGACAGCTGATATTGTAGTTTAGGGTCGAATAGGAATAATAATATTCAGGACTTGTCTTTTATTAACTTTAGCAGTCAGTCGCTTTACATTCGAAGGCTATTAGGCTACATGCTAACTGACTAGCCGATCATTTATCCTGTTATTTATTTATGTCATAGATTTACAGCAGATACCTTCACATTTCTGTCTGTCTCATTACATTCCATTGAAGACACGGAGGATGTTTAGAGAACAGATTTATTTATTTTAAAAAGCACAAAAGCATCCATCGTATTCACGTTCATTCACATCATCTGGTACGCCCTCCGTCATCTTGCTGCAAAAGCCGCTTCCTGCCGCTACTTCGGTGTCTCTGTGAGCATTCAATAGGGGTAAAAATAAAAGCAAGAATGGTCGATCTGTTCGTAGTTCGTTATGCTCGTAGCATAACAACAATAGCAGTACATCACGTTTCCCAGCATGCATAGCGGCGAATCATTGGTCTTGTTGTTACACCTCGGTTACAGGGACACGGTGATTGGCCAATGATTGGCTGCAAAGCATGCTGGGAAACGTGACGTACTGCTATTGTTGTTATGCTACGAGCTAAAGGTAAGTGCTTTAGGCGAAGCAGCCAGCTTAATATGATATTTTTTCAGATTTTCATCGAGACAATAACAGATCGACCATTCTTGCTTTTATTTTTACCCCTATTGAATGCTCACAGAGATACGGAAGTAGCAGCAGGAACCGGCTTTTGCAGCAAGATGACGGAGGGCGTACCAGATGTGTCACATCCTGTGAATGAACGTGAATACGATGGATGCTTTTGTGCTTTTTAAAATAAATAAATATGTTCTCTAAACATCCTCCGTGTCTTCAATGCAATGTAATGAGACACAGACAGACAGAAATGTGAAGGTATCTGCTGTAAATCTATGATGTAAATTAATAACAGGATAAATGATCGGCTAGTCAGTTAGCATGTAGCCTAATAGCCTTCGAATGTAAAGCGACTGACTGCTAAGTTAATAAAAGACAAGTCCTGAATATTATTATTCCTATTCGACCCTAAACTACAATATCAGCTATCTGTCTGTCAAGGGACCAGCCAGTTGCCCAAATGCCGGCATACATCAGAGAGCTCTGCGGCGGAGCTAGTAGTAGCCTAGCAGGTGCTATCGTATGACAAAGCAGCCTAGTTATCATAAATCTTTTGATATTTTTCTTATATTCATTGAGACAGTAATAAAGTGATCATTGTTGTTTTTCATGTTCCTTTTTGAACGAATGTGGGTCACAGAGACACGGAAGTTACCGCTGAAAGCGGCTTTTGCCGGCGTACAGAGAGCATATCCGCGTGCCGTGTATGACTTATGACGTGAATAATTATTGCGTTCGAACGGATTAATTATTGCGTTCGAAAGGAAATAATTATTGCGTTCGCACGAGTTAATCATTTCGAGGGAACGGAATAGTATTTTGAGGGAACGCAATAGTATCTTGTGGGAACGGAATAGTATTTCGTGCGAACGAGATAATAATCTGTGGGAACAAGATATATTTTAATATCTTAATGTCAGGACACGGGCTCCGTAGGCTTCCCAGGCCTGAGGGTGTAATATTTTTGAAGCTAAAAAATGTAGAAACACACAGATTTATAATCCCAAAAATTCCTGTGTGTTTTCCTCAGATAAACATGAATTTGTTTTTAACAATGACTGCTAACTTCACAGCACTGAGAAGTAAAAATCAGAAGAGTCATTCCACTCATGATCCAAACTAGAGTAATGATAAGAAGAAGTGGTGAAAAAGTCTCATGTTCAAACCTGAAGAAGACAGCAGTCCTACTCATGACAGAAGCTGGATGTCTGCTTTTCCTTCTTTACATATCAGGTAAATAATCTCAGATTATTTTTCTGCATCGTTTGAAGAACTGCCCTAGATTCTGCTTGCAACGTTTTTAAAGAAATGGTGAGATTCCTTTTATTAAGAAAATGCATTTTTTTATGCGATACATTTCTTTAAACAATTATAAAAGTTGTAAAAATGCAACTAACAATTCAGAAATAAATGGCAAAATGCCTTTTCGTACAATAGAACAAAATAGATGATATGGTTCTGTTTGACAGTTAATCGAATCTTCTATTACAGGAGTTCAGGGACAAACAAACAGCATCTGTGCATTGAAAGGTTCATCCGTGAATCTGAGCTGCTCTGCTGGAGATTCAGCAGCAGAAAAAGAATATAAATGGTTCTCTGTGTTCAGAAACGGCTCAGTGAGTTACTTTCAGGAGGTTGTTGTGGATGGAAACCAAAAAAAGTACAGATTATCAGAAGAGAGTCGTCTCACTCTGACCATCAATGATCTAAACAAGAGTGATGAGAACATTTATGTCTGTTGTGAATCTGCTGACAAAGACAGCTGCAGAAAAAACCAAATTCAGCTCTACGCGGAAGGTAAAGTGGTTTTAATGATGCACGTCTATTTCTGTAAATGATAATTAGCAAACACTGTTAGAACTGTTGTTACAGAGCTGCAGGTGAAGGTGTTTCCTTCCAAAGACGGACAGACAGCAACACTTATGTGCAGCAGCAGCAGCGGCTGTCCTTTCACTCAAAACCACACAGGCTTCCTCTGGTTCAAGAACAGAAAGTTTCTCTATCAGGACTGGTCTCCATGGTACCAAGAGCTAGTCAGCGGTGAGGAGGCAGTCACTTACTCCTGTGCTGTCAAAGGTTATGAGGATTTCAGAGCCCCTGAAGTCTCAGTAGGTGAGCAGCGGCACATTCTTCCTCATTGTGTGAAAGAAGCTCTGAATAGACTCACTTTTTCTTTTCACAATAAGTTCTTGTAGGTCAATTAATGACATTTTTTTTGCTTTTTTCACCAGATTTAGTCACATCAACTTGTTTCAGGGTGACGTATGCTGAAAGCAGCCTGTGTTCATCAGTGAATAAACAATGCTCCATCATGTTTCCCAAAGGTGATCTTTAACTTTACTTTCTTCAGATTTATTTAAAGTCAAGTTTTCACTTTGATTGTTTGTGGAGATAAACTGCTATGATTCTGACTTTCTGTTGTTGACTTTGAACAAGATGTAAATATGAGATATAATGCAGATTTATAGTTACAATCCAATGTTGATAAAAATCTCTATAATCTCTCAACAGAAATCTATCTTCAACAGACCCGTCTACAACACGATCATGTCAGGTTAACCTGCAACAGCAGGTGTTCTCTGACTGAACCTCAGGCCTCCATTGTTTTGTTTAGGAACAAAAAGGAAGAAAGTAGGACGATTACAGTTCCCTTAACATCTGCAGACACCTTCACTTGTGCTGTGAAAGATATGAAGGACTTTCATTCTGCTGATGTCTGTGAGTATAAAAAACACAAAGTTTATTAAGTTTAAAATCATCATTCTGTGAACTTTATGCTTTAAGCAACAAATGATCATATTTATGATCTTTACATCTCAGTATTGATGTAATTCAAATCATTTAATTAAACTCTAAACAATAAATTCACATTTTTTTTTACATTTCAGGTTTTGATAACAGCAGCTGCTGGACTGTGACTTGTGCCCAAAAAAGAATCTGTGCTCTGAAAGACTCCTCTCTGAATATCTACTGTAAATATTCACATCCTCATGACCAGCCGCCAAAGTCTAAACTTTGGTTTAAAAAAAACAGAAATATAAACCAGGAAGAACAAGTGAAAGAAAAAAATAATAAAGTGACATTTTATGAGTCTCCAAACCAACATAACCTTAGATTTGAAAAATTAAGTAAAAGTGACTCAGGAGAATATGTGTTTAGAATTGAAAGAAACTCTAGAGAATGGAAAGAATCCACTTTTCCTGAAGTTACTTTGATTGTCACAGGTAACTATTATCTTCATACTTTTATGTTTATTAAAGTGGATAACCTAAATAAATGCTTTATTTCCTTACTTTTTATATATTTTTTGGTTTGTCGTTCTTTCTTTGAATTAGATCTGAGAGTAAAGATCAGACCTTCTGCAGAGGTGACTGAGGGTCAGAAAGTCACTTTAACGTGCAGCACCAGCTGTCCTCTGACTCAAAACTCAAACTTTCGTTGGTATTTAAACCATCAACCTCTGAAGCTGGAAAACAAACACCTGGTTATAGATGCAGTCACCAGTCAGGATGCAGGAAACTACTCATGTGTTGATAAAACAAAAGAAAACTCCATGTCACCAGTAAAGACTTTCACTGTTACAAGCAGCCCAACAACATGGAAAGCAGTTGTTGGAGTTTCAACAATAGTCTTTGTTTCTGTCTGTCTCACAGTTTTCCTTTGGGTTAGGTGAGTATGATCACTAATGTTATGTAATATTTATAGTTCTGTCTTTGTATCTTCTTCCAATTTTATTTCGACTATTTCTACTGAACAGGAGAAAAAGAACCTCAGCTCAATCCTCAAGGTTAGAAGTTACAGAGAAGCTGGAGAAGGTAAAGATTCCATCGGCTTTTATTGAAAAACAATAGTTTTTATTGTTTTTGCTGCTAAAGCTGAGACGCTGAAGTGATCCTCATGGTCAAAAACTGTTAAAAAAGATGTTTTATTTTTTTTGTTTTTATCAGTTAAACCCTGATCACGTGTATGAGGAGATCCCAGCAAAAGCAGCAGATTGTGAACTTCACTACAGCCAAGTTAACTTTGAAAACGCAATTGTCTACTCCACCATCCAAGCTCATCAGGAACAAGAGCACGTCCCCTATGCTATAACCAAGTTTAGACAAAACTCAGACCAGGAAATGGTAAATGATGTTGTATAGATTGCATGGACCAAAGCAACAATCACACTTCCTTCACACATTAATGCACCAATGGCGGCAAAACTGCTTTTCCATGATGTCAACTTGACCATCCAGAGCACCAAAGGTTTAGCGTCTTGCCCAAGGACACTTTGACACATGGTCGGACGTAGCAGAAATTGAGCCTGTGTTCCTGCTATCACAGGTTGAAATCTCAAATTCTGCAGTACTGCATCAATATTGACATTTGTAACAAAATAAAAATTGTAATAGGAAAGAGTTTTTTGTGTTGTGAACTTATGTCTTATTTCTTAATAGTGAAAGAATGATAAATGGTATATACCGTACTTATATAGCAATTTCTACCTGTCTTGAAGGCCCGAGGCACTTTACAGTTACAGTCCCATGCACCCATGCAAACACACGTGCTGTACATTCACACACTGATGGGCATGTCCAGGGAGCATCCGGACCAGATGCCCAAGCCACCTCAACTGTCTCCTCTCGATGTGG